>NC_090936.1:70888150-72286650 GCF_040938575.1 Ambystoma mexicanum | reverse complement strand
GGACAGGGCTATACTTCATGGCCCTCCCCTATATCATCATTATGGGGTCCACCGTTTGAATTTGGGTGCAAGGGCTGCCTGCATTCGCACAGGTGGTCAGATGCAGGGCTTGAGAGAGTCGGACAATTCTTAGAGCATGGGAGCTTTCATGAATGTGGTAAGGTGCGTGATATACTGGGAGAGGACTCAATTTCCATATTTGAATATATTTGCATTAAGGGCATCTTGACGGACCCAAAGAGGGGGGATGGGGCAGCTAGGGTACTAACACCACTGGAAAAAGTCCTAGTCCAATCTGTAACAAGGAAGGGAATACTGTCCAAACTGTATAAGGCAATGAATGAAACTTGTTTGGAGGGGAGGCAAACCTTCCAGAGATATTGGGTGGAGCTAGTGGGTGCAGAGATTTCCGAGTAGGAGTGGGCACGTATATATAAGGTGGTCGTCCATGGAGGGTTGTTCACCTCCACAATAGAACACGACTTTAAGCTGCTAATGGGATGGCACAAAGATCCAGTGAAACTGTCCAGGATGTTTCCGGGTGCATCTGCGCTGTGCCCTAGGGATGCAGAAACCTGGGGACACTGCTCACATGTGGTGGTGATTCCCCAAGGTACAAGTGTATTGGAAAGAGGTGTTGTGTTGGATGGAAGAGGTGCCAGGGATAGGGCTGGACCTACTGCAGCTGTTGCTAGGGCTTCCGCAAAAAGATAGGGACGAAGTTAAACTTCCGAAGATGTGCGAAGCCACGCTGAGGGCGGGAAGACTGGCCGTTGCCCAATGCTGGAAGAACGAAACACTCCCCACAAAAGTGGTGTGGGAAGGAAAAGTGCAAAACCTGATGGTGATGGAGAAGCTCACTGCAGTGGTGAATGATAGAATGGAGGGATTTCATAATGAGTGGTTTGCCCTTCTGCTTAAATGGGGGCTGGAGGAAGACAGCCGTGTAGATTAATCCAGTGGGTGTGTGAAGTGGAATGGGGAATAGTGGAGGGAGGAGGAGGGGGGAGGGCCTCGGAGGGGAGCCGACAAGGGATATTTACAGACAATAAGTCGACCTGGGACAATGATAGAGAAAAATAACACCATTGAACACAAGTTGACTTGGTTGAGGGTAATGGGGGTGGGAGGGGTAGTTGGGAGATCTGGACTATTTTTGCCAAAGTGGGTTATTCATATTTCTTGTTATATTGAAAATGTCTGTTTCTCTTTATAAATGGCAATAAAATCCAAGTTTAAAAAGAACATGTGTATGCAAAGCAGCCAGGCACTGTTGCATGCTGCAATAAGTATTCGGACAAAGAGGTTACACACCTAACTTAAAAAAGCTTGAGTGCTCGTCGCCAGGGTGGTTGTTAAACTCAAAATGCCCGTCCTCTATCCAAAACCTACCTACTCTACCCCTACCACTAACAAAAGATGTTAAAATAAACATCTACAGGAGAATGACTCTCCTGATAATAGTTCAAGTTCTGCACTTGTCGAGAATACCAGGAGAATGACTCCCTGCTCCTGGTCCGACAGTGCAACAGCTGCTATCTTCTCCTGGTTGACTTGGTCCACCTCCAAGCTGCTTTTAAGTAAACACTTGCATTAGTTTCTGATTCAATAATTTAGGTAAAAGAACTAGGAGAATTAGCTGTCGGCTGACCTTTGGATAGTTTCCTGCAACAATTTATTTTAATCAACCTTTACACTTCTTTCCAGGCTTCTCTTTGGGCTTGTTTAAAAGTCAAACATTCCTGTTGTTCCCAACACACAGTTATTTATTTTCTTTCTTTCCCCTAAACCTGCTGATAAAAACAAGGGGAACTGTTCCTGTAGTGTCTGTGATTTCTTCTAAAACTCTGACAAAGGAGATTGTTCTCGTGGCACTATCTACCCTGAATGTCTCTTTTGATGATATTGTTGAGGGAGAATGTCTTTGAAACAACTGAGATTAGGAAAATCACTAGTGATGTAACCTCCACACTTGATACTTATATCCCAACTCATGAGACGAGGGAGATTAACCACAAGGCCTTCTTTCCTTTCAATACTCCCAATGCAAAAACTGAGATGAGGGAGATTACTCCCAATATCTTATTCCTTTTCAATACTCTGGATACAATTACTGAGACGAGGGAGATTATTCCCGATGTCTACTTCCCAATTGGTACTTCGAAGGGATTGTGTTCTCCAGCATATTACACATCTTTGACAGCTTTGCTGTGGTCATTACTGTCAAAGATGTGGACTACGTCGGAGTAACATCCCATCAAAAGAACTTTACCCGGTAAGATAAGTAATTGTTCTTCTGGCACAAGTACTGAGATGTCTTCTTTACATTTGGTACTTTTGAGACAATTACTGAGACGAGGGAGATTTCTCCCAAAGCTTTCGTCCCATTTTATATTCTTGATACTGAGACGAGGGAGATTATTCAAGAAGCTTTCGTCCCATTTTATATTCTTGATACTGAGACGAGGGAGATTATTCCCGAAGCTTTCTTCCCATTTTATATTCTTGATACTGAGACGAGAGAGATTTCTCCCGAAGCTTTCTTCCCATTTTATATTCTTGATACTGAGAAGAGGGAGATTGCTCCCGATATCTTCTTTAGCTTCAGCATCTTTCTCCACTCTCCTACCGGGTCTCCTGTGACTCCTGTTACCTTTTCTTTGTTGGAGCCACATCACTGGTTCTTCCTGTGGTGTTGGGGCGATGCGCTCTCAAGGAATGTTCTCTCTGATTCCCCTTTCCACTCCCCGGGGTCCCTGGCCAGATTATCAGCACAGTTAATGGACTGCTCGGTCCACCTCCTCAAGGTCATACCACCGTTGGTCGGTTTCCAGCTTCCAGTCAGGTCTGCTCTGGGTCGGTCTGAAAGAGACTCATGCTATCTGCTGATGCATCCTACTGACTGCAGGTTAGCTTCCCCAAAGAAACTTCTTGCTCCCAAGTTTGAACTTCCCGGGTCTGGCAGGCTTCAAGCCTGCTTTGATTGCTGCGCCAGCTTCTTCCCCTCTCATTATCCTTTCTCTATTTTTTATTTCCTTCAGTTGGGTCCTCTCCAGCAGAGTGTAACAGTCCTTTGTTTGTGTTCATTGGGTTTTCGTCATGCCTCCTTGAGGCCACCTCTTCCCAGTACCTTCGATACTTGGAAAAAGAGTAGTTTGTATAACTGCAGCAATCTTCTTCTTCACAGTACTCCTGGAAGATGACTCAAGAGCAGACTGTATGTCCATTTAAGTCTTCCTGATTTTGGTGGTATAAATATTTACAGGAAGAAAGGAAGGAGTATTAGAGTAGCATACAGTAGTGCTTTCAGATTGTTTCTCAGCAGACTTTATGGATTTCATAGACTCAAGGGCCAAGAGGGTTAGGGAGTTCCATCACGGAATGGGAGTCCTTGTCCCCATGAGGGGAGTCTCTCCCTGTGAGGTCCCGCTTACTGCCACCCTGAGGGGGAATGTTGCGTAGCAGGCTCCCCTCCCTAGCCTCAAAGGGAAGGGCTCCCCCTGTAGAGAAGTGATGTGATCCCATGAATCGCCAAAGCACCCCCATTGGTTCTGTTTTCCCCGTCCCGTTTTCAAAGGGTTATTGCGAAAGGGTACAATAGGAATGCATGACACTCTCCATCTTGGAATGATACCCTTCTATCAGAAAATAATGTAAATAGTTATTGTAGGTTTTAATATTGTGCTTAACTCAGAAAAAGTGTAAGATATTTATCACTACAGTACATACGGGAAATGATCAATTAGAAATTAACATTGTAACATTTTTAAACCAGGCATTTTACAGTGTTGGAACAATTGAATATTTTCCTGTTTGAGTAACTTCTTTTGAAGAAAAAAGAAACACAGCCTTCCGCCCTTCAAGTTACTTGTGTTTTTCTCTGGTCATGCTCTCAGCAACAGCTGGGCTGGCTCTATCAAGTGCTCACCTGACAACACAACTGCGGCCCTCAGAGAGTGAGTGATAGAGTAAGACAGAGGCATAGAGTGAAACAGAGAGAAAGATCACCAAGAGAGAAAGAGGGAGCAAGAAAGAGAGTACTAGATAGGTGTAAGACACTCTGGTTACAGCCAGTATTCCTGAATTCACAGCATTACGCTGCGGCTCTCATTTGGTAAGCATATATAAAAAAGATTTGCAGCATAAACCTTTTCACTGCGAGGCAACTTTGTCACCTCTCATATTAATCATAACAGTGGAGCTACAGATGATCCTGATCAGGGCGGATGATTACATCCAGGGAACACGCTGTGGTGGACTGTAGCCCACATTGATGCTATTCACTGGGTACTTATACCTTTCTTTGACAAATACTCCCATCTACCTCTCCGAATTTCATGATTAACCCCATTGAGGACTCTTGGATCGAAACAGAAAGTTGATTGGTGCAAAATGTTAATTGTAACCAATCTCAAAATGACGCCACAGGTGACTATTTAAAAATTAGAACCTTAAGTGGGGCCCAGATTAGATGAAAAATCTTCCAAAATGGATGAGCACAGAAGTCACCTCCATAAAAAGCAATTTCTTCCACTGACGGCACGGATCACGAACGACTTCGATCAGCGTTCTCAGCTTGGCCACTCGCTGCAGGGCACAGAGATCTCTAGTAAAATTGACATCATGCAGAGAATTAATTGCCATCAAGGTTGACATTTCCTACCAGCAGCAGAAGATTTGATTTATATTGAGAAAATCATTCAATTCGTCCTTTGCGATACAACCACTGCACCTGGCTTTACAGGAAGATCAAAACCCCTGCAATATTGATTTTCCACTCTTTGAAAACCTGTCATCTGGCACGTTATGCTCAGCACACTTTCAGAAAGTTTCAGGAAACGTACAGCATTTAGTGGGATCAACCCACTTCCCCATTTTACCCAGCAAATGAAATCAACAAGTTTAGCTGTTTTTCTCCTGCGTGAATTTACGTTTCAGAGTCTTCACATCGGGCGTGCACAATTTTGGAACAATTAGGAGGCCCCGAAACATTTCGCCGTCTTAATTGGCTGGAATATTCATGCATCTGAAGCAAAAGAACGCCCAAAAAATCAATTTGGCCTAAAAAAGTGAAATGTTCGAGAAGTCCACCCTGCTGGTGAAATAGATTTTTTTTCCAGAAATATTGCCAATTCCACTTTGGCAGATTTATTTTGCCTACTCCTGGCACCCTGGCCTCAAATGAGATTAGAGTGCATCCATGCTAACACTGGCAGCGCATTCCCTACTATTCTGTCAGTAGCACACTTGCCAACCCTACAGATTTAGGCAGTAGGCTACTGGTTTTTAAGCAGTCCTACCGCCTACAGATTTGGGTGACAGATCCTACTGCTTTTTCCAGTGGCAGGTAATTTGTGATTCTACGGCAGGCTGCAGGGCAAAGCATGCAACACATTAATTAGTCTGTCTGTACAGTGGGCTGGTAGGTGATTACTTTGATTGGGCTCAGACCAATCCACTGACCTGACAGCTACGTGACTCTCCTGCACTCTTGCCGGTACAACCCTTAGGTGAACCACCAGTGAAGACAAGTGGCAGAGCGTAACACCATCACACTGCATCTGCCTATTAGACTGAGAGGGGTATCAGTCGCCATGTCATTCGGTGTTCAACTTGAAATGCAGGAATACATATGTATTGCCCAGGCTGCTGCTACAGACCAGTGGTTAACGTTGCCTATCAGCTGTGTGTGATTACCTTCTGTGTAATTGAATTTGGTGTTAACTTACCATTCAGAATTAGAAACTTTTAACATTTGAACATCTTTCCATGTTGTGCTGTTTGATGGGTTGTTTATTTTAGAATGCTTCAATGGTGCTGTTGAGTCCTGAAAAGGATTCGGAACTAGGAATCATAAGCAATTATGGCATATGCAATAAGGCCAATCAATGAGACGCGGGAGCCAAGTCGATGCTTCCAAACCTGTATATTAAATAGCGTGAACTGGCGGCTGAGGCGGTAACCCCACCTCTTCCCTTCTGCGTGGGGCGCAGCCCACTCCCAAAATGCAACAATAGAAATGGGACTTAGTTTCCCAAACAAACAATGTCATTGACATGGAAAAGGGGGCGCTACATCTCCCCGCCACTTAAAAAAGAAATGGGCTCCAGTTCATTTCTTCAAACCATCGAGTGGGCCGGCGTATGATCCGTCTCAACGGGCTTCTCCTTGGGGTCACTGTCCGGTTTGCTGACGTGTCACTGTCACTGTCCTCAGCGTCTCTTTCTTCCATTTGGTATTCCTATTCCACGTCAGATGATTCGTAGGTGTTCTGGGCACGTCTCCAGCAGGTTCGATGTTCCCTTCAAAAGTTTTAAAGAATGATGAATTTCTCGTGATCGGTCCACGCGGGCTGGCTGCTGTTATCATGGACCTTTTGGTGTGGGTCATTGTCTGGGGTTCAGGTCTGAACCCAGGTGTGTCTTTGGTGTTTTGGTCTTGTCGTACTAACACCACATCGCCCACATGAATGTGGCACGGTTTGGCTTGTCTCTTTTGATCCGTGTATGTTTTTGTCTTTTCCTTGCTCACTTTGTCTCTTGTTCTGGCATCATCGATGATGGTTGAGGGTGGACGAATGCGGGGATTGTGAGGAAGTCGTGTCCTTACAATGCGGCCAAACATTAAAGTGGAAGGACACTCACCCGTGGTACTGTGTGGGGTGTTCCCATACTCTCTTATTAACGTGCAGATGGCTTGTATGAATGACCCATTGGTGATGGAACACACTTGCAGTGTCCTCTTGAGGCTGCTCATGAATTTTTCAGCCATTCCATTGGCTTGCGGCCACAATGGTGTTATTGTCCTGTGTTGGAAGCCTAGGTGTTCTGCAAAGATTGCAAAATCATGGCCACTGAATGGCGGCCCATTGTCTGATTTTACAATGGAGGGTATTCCATAATCAGCAAATGTCTTGTCCAGTGCAGGTATTACCGCCTGTGCGCTGGTTGAGTGTATGAGATGTACCTCCGGGAAACGTGACATCTCGTCCACGATTACCAACGCATACTTTCCATTAGCTAAAGGCCCGAAAATGTCGACTGCCACCTCGTCCCACACTTGCAGGGGCATTTCTGATGACTGGAGTGGTGCTGGGAATGTTCTTGGGGCTACTGCTTGACATGTGAGGCATTTGCCTAGAAGTCTTTCCACCTGCTCATCCATTTTTGGAAACCATACCTTGGTCCTCAGTTGTCTTTTTGTGAATGCTACTCCCCGATGGCCTGCGTGAGCTATATCCAGTATTTGTTTTTGTAGGCGGGAAGGGATTATTAGCCTGTTTTCTTTGAGAAGCAAACCTTCCGGGGACCCGGACAACGTGTGTCGCACCAGTTTGAATGTGCAAAATTGAGCATCTTCTTGTGCAGATAAGTCTGAGGTGTGCCGATCTTTCACATGCCACTGGCCCGACTGTAAACACTCCTTTATGGTAAGCAATAGTTTGTCTGCGCTTGTGGCTTCTATGAGTTGAGTGGTGAAGACGTGCTTTGGAAGCGGGTTGTTGACAAGGAAATTAAAATATTGATTTGCTTTTGTGGATTGTCGTTCCTCTTGTGCTGGCAGGGGGTATCTTGATAGAAAATCTGCAGGGTTGTTGTCTTTTCCCTGGTCGATGAATGATGTTAAATTAGTATTCTTGTAACCTCAGACCCCATCTGGCAATGCGGGGTGGCATTTTGGTGGTGGGCTTCCCATAGATCGTCGTTAGGGCCTGGTGATCCGTGACAACAATGAACGGGCGCCCATATAGAAAGAGGTGATAATGTTCGCACGCCCATACAACTGCAAGACTTTCCTTTTCAGGTTGGGAATAGGCACACTCTGCAGATGACAAGCTTCGGCTTGCATAGGCCACTATGCGTTTTGGTGAGTTTGGTGGTGCTCCAGGTCTGGATTGAGCTAGTATAGCACCCAGACCTACTGGACTGGCGTCTACTGTGAGTCCAGTGTCGTATGCGGGGTCGTAGTATGCCATGCACGAGGCTGATGATATGTGCCGTTTGATCTCTTGAAAGGCCTCCTCGCAGTCTGTCGTCCACTCGAAATCTTGATCTTTCCCTGTGAGGAGTCTTAGGGGTGTGCTCACTGACGCAAAATCTTGGATGTATCTGGTGCAATAGCTCGCCATCCCTAGGAACGAGGGTATGGCTGATGGGGATGATGGAGTGGGGGCCTCCACGAGTGCTTGCACCTTCTCCGGATCCGGACGCATGCCTTTGTTCGAAAATATGTGTCCAAAGAATTTTAACGTAGCTTTACTGATCTCGCATATTTCAGGATTGAGGGTAGAATGGGCATTTTGTAATGCCATGCAGACTCTTCTTAGAGTGTCATCATGACTTTCTTGTGAGGTACCGAAGATGAGAATGTCGTTGCTATAGTTCAGGCAGTGAGGGATGTGTTTGATTATTTGATGTATCTCGTTCTGGAAAATTTCGGCAGCGGATGACACTCCAAAACCTAGCCTCTTGTATCTGAAGAGTCCCAGATGAGTCGAAAATGTGGTGATATATCTTGATGAAGGATGCAGTTCAAGTTGATGATAACCTTTGTTTAGGTCAAGATTCGAGAAGACGGTGGCTCCGTGTAACAGGTGCATCATGTCGGTGGTGCTAAGTGTCGTTCCCTTTCAATGGCCACATTTGGGGCGCGCATGTCTACACAGATGCGTATACTCGACGTGCTATCTCTTTTTGGTACGGGTACTATTGGTGAGACCCATGGTGTTGGGCAAGACGCTGGCTCGATGATGTCCTGTTGTAGCAGTGAATGTATTTCATCTTCAACTTGTCGTTGTATATTGAGGGGAATTCCCCGGTAGTGTTGAGCTATGGGGGGTATCTGTGGGTTGATGTGTAGTTTGATTTGTTTGTCTTTGAGATGGCCTAGCCCTTTGAATAAGGTTGGGAACATCTTTTGAATTATGTCTTTTGCGCTGGAGGTGTAGGCCGACATGATTTGGTACATGATGCTGATCAGTCCCATTTGTATAGCTGTGCGGAAGCTTAAGATGCTTCCTCCGGGTACTTCTCCTTTGATTACATATATTTGCACTTTCTGACTTTGTTTTTTGTATTGGCACTTAGCGGTGAACATCCCTTTGCAGTCCAGCAGTTTGTTGGACCCATATGGGTATATCAATGTGTCAGCCTTTGTAATTCTTTCTTTATTTCGAGAGCTTTGTATACTATGTCACTTATAACATTAACTGTGGCACCTGTATCAATCAGAAATTCCAAGCTTTGTCCATTTATTTGAAGCAACAGTGTCGGACTGTATTCTGCCGCTGTGTCGTTGCCGATGGCGTGTACATATGCCCGTTTTCTCTCCCCGCTGGATGATGATGATCTGGCCGTTCTCCTTTCTTGTGGGGAATCATCCAGGTATCTGATTCTTCGTCTTGTCCTACGGTGTGGGGAGTTGTGTCGGCTCTTGCGGTGATTGGAGGTGTCCGTCCTTTCTTCCCGCCAGCGGGTAGATGGTATGTGTTCCCTGGACGAGCTTGGTGAGCGCCTCCTGCTGGGCGCGGTGAATTAACTTGAGTATTTGTGCGGCCTTTCCCGCCTTGAGTGTCTGCTATCTTGTTTCCAGGACTCTCTGTTGGTTTCTGGACTTTGGAGGAATTTTATGTTTTTGCAAACTGACTGGAAATGGTCCCCCCCCCCGCATTTGTCACAATGATGGCCTATCGCAGGGCATGGTCCTACGTGTGGAAATCGGAATCCACATCTGTAGCATTTTGTTTGATCTGAAGGGTCAGCAGGAGTGCGGATAGGGCATACCGTTGCTGTTTTTGCATTCTGTGTGATGGTAATATTTCCAGGTGACTCAGTTTGTAGTGTTAGTGCTGCGTCGGTCCTCGCTATTTGAAGGATTTCTTACAGTGTTCTGCTTTTTTGTAACAGTTTTTTTGCGAAATTCAGGGGAACCACATCCTGCAATCGCTTGTGATTTAAGAGCTTCGTCAGTGGAATATTTGTCGAAATCACAGTATTTGGCTCTTTTTCTTAGTCTCATGACAGAATTGTCCATGCTTTCTTCTTTGTCCTGGGTGGTTGTGTGGAAGACATGCCTCTCGTAATCAACATTCCGCAGTGGTGCAAAATACGAGTTTAATGAGTCAATTATGCCTTGAAATGAGTCAGTGTTGGAATCAGGCATTTCAAAAACAATTTCGCGTACCATGGGGCCTAGGGAATGAAGCAGGATGCCTCTCTGGTGGCGTTCCTCTATGACTCTCTGACACAGATGCGTCAATGTAGATATGGAGTTCTTTTAACCATCGGGCCCACCTAGGTGCCAAGCTATTAGTGTCTGTCATGTCAAAATGAGGCACTGCTTGCAGTTGTAGTGACTCTGAGGAGCCTTCTTCTCTGCTGTTGTCCGATCTGGGGGTGGAACTTGCTTGGGGGCTCTGAAGGCCACTATCACTGTTGTCCTCTGACATGATGGCCGGCACGAGTGAATTGCTTTGCTGTAGCGTGCTCTAGCCACTTTCGCCCTGTAATTCCACGTGCTCCGGGGTGCTTAATGTGACTTTCTGAGTTCGAGGGCTCAAGTGACTTATGTGCGCGTTTGTGTCCTGAGTTGTATTTTTCTCTGCGGTGGTGCCTTGGATGATTTATGCAAAGGCAAGCGGGAGCCGCCTCCCTTCAGTAGCCTCCTTGTGCGATGTCACGGTAGTTAGACAGCACTTTCCTCCGTGGCGGTGCCTTGATTGATGTACGCACAGGTGAGCGGGAGCCGTCTCTCCACCGCCGCCTGAACGCGGAGTGACACAGGAGGTGAGGCGCGGCAATTATGTGTTGGGGTGCGTCCGCGGTCTTCGCGCCATGCTGCAGACACGGTCGGTGGGTTCAACTGGGCTTGACGACCAGGTTATAACATCTTCGTCACCATTTTTGAGTCCCGAAAAGGATTCGGAACTAGGAATCATAAGCAATTATGGCATATGCAATAAGGCCAATCAATGAGACGCGGGAGCCAAGTCGATGCTTCCAAACCTGTTTATTAAATAGCGCAAACTGGCACCTGAGGCAGTAACCCCACCTCTTCCCTTTTGCGTGGGGCATAGCCCACTCCCAAAATGCAACAATAGAAATGGGACTTAGTTTCCCAAACAAACAATGTCATTGACATGGAAAAGGGGACGCAACAGATGCCAACAATGTATGTTTTGTATTTTCCTGCGGTGTCATTGCTATGCAAATTATTTTTAAACTTGAAAAATCCTACATCTTTTTGGTCACAGAATGTTGGCAAGTATGCAGTAGTAACTTGAATGCGCCTCCGGCATGCTTTGACAGAGTAGCAAAATATCCGACAGCACTGTTGTAATTGGTTATTTATAACGCGCTTAATACCCAGAGGTTTCTCAGCGCGGACCCAGGGATTGAACCTGTGTTGCTCTGTGTTGTCTTGCTTCCAAGGCGAGCACGTTGCCGTTGCTAGGGGGGGGCTAAGGGGGCTATAGCTCCTGATCTTTTGGTTGTAGCCCCTGATAGAATCTCAGGAGCTACAGCCAAAAGACCAGCTAGCCCCCAGTCCCAACAGTTCCGACATCAGCTTAGCCCCGGGTCCTTTCCAGACCTAGCAACTCCCCTGCCCCTGAGTTATCCTCCCGTGAGGGTACTACTGTTATAAGGTACTACGGTGTTCCTTGGCACAGTGGCTAAACTCGAAGATCAAATATGCTCCTTGCACAGTTCATGGGCGACGGCCCAGTGTGTATGTTACCCAGTGTGCGTGCCCCCTCTGGCATTCTGGCATGCGCACAGCAGGAATTTTCTAACCCCACTCCAGAGCCCAGGGTCCTTTCGACGTTGATGGAACCAACCGTTAGAATGGAGTTGGGTAAAGTTAGACCTGTCTTTTACATCCCAAGAGACACTTCATTTTATAGTCTGCATTATATACATATTAAAATGTTAATATTTGCAAATGGACACTTTGGCTTTTAGTTCAATGCTTCAGCCTCTCGCCCCTTGTAAAAGCTCCAAGTGGGCTTTTTAGGACGACTGTAAAGTAGCTAACCATTAACCCACCAAATTTGGCAAGGATGTGCATGAAATTGTCCCAATTTCTGTTTTCGTGTGGAAGCAACGGTGCCTTCAGCAAGCAGACAGGGGCGGGGCGAGGGTGTGTGGGGGGGGGGGGTTAGGTGCTGCATACATTTGTAGGTCCATACGTTTGTCAGTTTCCGCCTAAGCGAATGAAAAGCATGCACTCCGGAAAAACAAGTCAAGCACAAGCATAAAGAAATGTGACCCGGGTCCTTGCAGAGGTCACCAAAAGAGCACGCAGGTGAAAGTTCATATGCAGCGCTTGTGTTTATGCGGCAGCCATCGTCTGCAGGAACTCGGAGCAGAAGGGGGACGTGTCCCTCCTCCCCCTTGTAGTTCTGTAACTGAATACTGTGCATTAGAAACTGTGACTTTTAAATGTCACTGTAATGTGTATACATTCGCTGGATTAATCGAGCAGTCGGTAAGTAAACGCACATGTCTTTGAAGTAATTCCACTCTTTCACTTACCCTGGCGAGTCTAAAATGCATGGTAACAGAGATGGCAGAGTCTGTGCAAAACATGTAAAATAGACAAAAATAGGTATTATAAACCTTTGAGTGCTCAAAGAGCATTTTCATTGGATAATCTGAGGGATCTTCGAAGCGGCAGCTCGGAGAGTGCGTGCAGCCAACTCTCGGCCAAACCCCCGGTAGAAGTATGAACTAATAACTTCCATATATGTTATTTCATATTTGTATAGAATGCTATCGTTATGGCTTCGAAGCGCTGTGGTGGATAAAGGCCTTTAGGATGACAGTGGTCTGTGCAGACATGAAATTCTAAAAAGCATTACATTGCTTGTATTATGCAACAAATCGCAGGAATTCGTCCCTTCTCCCCAAGGGGGAGCCCCCCCCTGTGAGGCCAGGGAAGTGAGCCCGCTACGCAGTACCCTTCCCAGCAGTGGTGTCGCTAGGGGGGGCTGGGGCCCCCCTGTGAAACCCTGTGCACCCCTTTGTGCCCCCCCTACCTAAGACGAGCAGTGACCATGTTCTCCCCCTACCTTTGTCTTTGGCCCCTTCTGAGCCCCTCCTAAATTTGATTCCTGGTGACGCCACTGCTCCCTAGGGGTAGAGGCAATTGGGACCTCGCGGGGAGAGACTCCCTCTTTGAGGAACACAGACCCCGTTCCCAGGAGGAACTCCCTAGGGGAGCATGCAAAATACCACCTTTGAAGCTTTCTGAGGATAAGATCTGTGAAGAGAATGCCAATATGTGTTATTGCCAATAGAAAACCTCCTTTTAAACTCCCCTTCCAATGGGACAAAGAAGAGGCTGTATGGAGAGAGAACCCACAAGAGAAAGAGAAAACGCGGAACAAGGATTTGCGCTGGGGAAGCCCCATGGCTACATCAATTCAAAAGGGGGAAGAGCATGGGTAAATGAAGGAAGAGCCGCAGGTTTCAAAAGGGCACAGATGCTAATTTCACAGCAAAGCAGAGGCTAACGCACAGCGTCCTGCAGAAGCGAGAAACTCCGAGATGACAGGCGTGTTGCAGTTGGTAACCAGGAAGCCAGAAAAAAACAAAGCTGGGCCCATGGAGTCCCGAAGCCGAGACAGAGCAAGAAGCAAAGACCGGTGGTGTGACCACGGGAAGACCGTGATGGACCAGAGATCCAAGTAACAACACCAAAACCGTTCTGACAGGGGTGACTCGGGACAAGCTAGTACCTGAGACACCGGATCCTCCTCGTTGGGACACCTGCTGCCTCCATTCCTCTCTCTCTGGCCTACGGCTCTGGACCCTCTTCTTGCTCCTTCCTCTGAGGCTAAGAACCTCGACTCCAACCTTTCCTTCCCTCCTCACATCTCTGTCTCTAAGAAGTCAAACTATCAGCTACACCTCCTGAGAGGTATTCTTCATTTTCTCACTTTCCCCCAGAAGCTCACGGTCTTCAGAGCTCTGGTCCTCTCTAGGATGGACTATTGCAACAGCCTCTTTCTAAATCTTCCTGCCTCTACTCTTCGACCTTTATAACTTATCCAGAACAGGACTGCGAGACTTGTCCTTGGCTTCAAGCCCAGGGATCGTATCTCTCCAGCTCTGAAATCTCTTCACTGGCTCCCTGTGGCTGCAAGGATCATGTTCAAGACCCTCTGCATCGTCCACAAGGCTTTCTGGGGCCTGGAACCGCTCTACCTCCAACTTTCTCTTCCAAAAAATGTTCTTTCTCGAGCTCTCCACTCATCCACCTCCAAATCCCTGGGGGTCAGACGCTTCTCCAAGCAGAGAGTTGGGGGGGAGGTGAGCAGATCTATCTCCTCTGCTGGGGCCTCCCCCTGGAACAGCTTCCATGCCACTCTCAAACTTGAGCAGAACCACCTCCGGTTCTGGAAACTCAAGACCTTTCTTTTTCCTCCCCTGCTGATGCACCTGACTGCTCTGCGCACTGGTCACCTTGTCACCCTCCAAACTCGGGGCCCAGGCTCCTGCATGTCCATTTGCCCTTGCAATGCCTCCAGGCTCCCCAGCACTTATGTGTCTGTAGCTGCAACCCTACAGTCCCTTCTCTCTGCACTTATGAGCCACCTGCTGGCTGCACTTGTGAATTAACTGCATTTACCCCTTCCCCTCCGGCACTTCTCCCCTTCCCTCTTCCCCACACGTGCGCAATCTGAATGGCAGAAGGCCTATTAACATTGCTATTTTGTTTCCCCCTCCTTTTGTCTTGTCGTGCTAGAAACACTTGTGAACAGGCGTGTTATAAATGCCACATCATATCATATCATATAGGTGATATGATATATCACCATCCAAGGCGAAAGGAGGGAAGGGAAGCTGGCAAAAAGACTTGAGATATGATATGATAGGTTATTTATAATGGGCTTAATACCCAGAGGTTTTACGCGCGGACCCGGGGATCGAACCTCTAGCACTCCGTGTCGTCTTGCTTTCAAGGCAAGCATGTTGCCGCTGAGCTATCCTCTTGGGATTTACCGGGAGATACCAGATTAGGAGGAGAGGGGGCCAATCCTCAACAAACAAAAACCCTTTTGACGTTAGCCCTAAGAACGGAAGGTAATGGGGATAATGGGAAACCCGGGGGAGTGGCTGAAAACCAGAATTATTGAACTGTTCATACTTTTCACAGTCAAGAGAGAAAACATTATGAGGGTGAATGAAGACCATTATTGGAATGCTCATACTCGCCTTAATCTAGAGGGAAGTGTTGTAGAGTCAGTACAAGAGAAGTGAAAGAGAAATATTCTGGAGAGGACCCCATTCATACTAATTCTTACCAAGAAGGCCTAAGTGAAATAAAAGAACTGGCTATAAACAGGAAACATGAGAACAAGCTGGAATTTGTAAAAACATTTCCACATAACAAGCAAAGATTATTCAGAAAAATGGGAAATAGCCCAAAAGAAAAAAAGATAATTATTGGATAGGTTTACCAGGGGAGGAGAAAGGGAACAATTATAGAAGACAAGAGAAGGATCAAAAGTCCAAAACCATAATAAATGAACTGTACAAACTGATACAAGTGATCACTAGAGATAATGTTTTGAGAAGTGGCTGAAAGAGAAGTCCACAAACCTCAGGAGAAGGGAGACATACACTCATGACTGACGATCAGGTTAGCTAGTTTCGTTAAGTAGGAACGCCTTGTAGAATAGGGAAAGACTGGGTTTAATCCTTTCCTTTAATGAACATATTTGTGAAATGTCTAATCAGAGTCTGTGTCCTCCTTCTGACCTACCACAGGTGTCTATTCCATTACTATCAGAGATGTTGAGTTCAAAACGTTATAAAAATCATGCAGCGCATTGTGTACAGGTGCAGCGGTGACGGCTATGTCAGACACTATTTGACAGCTGGACAGAGGTTTTTTGTGGGACTCGGCTGTATCCTGGGAGTTGCAGTGCAACAGGGGGAATGGGTATTGTAAATAGTCTATCAACCCCTAGGGCAACTGTTTACAGTTGAGGGCTCTGCAATACTTTGCATACAGAACACGTTCAGATTGAATGACGTGTAGTCACATGCATATTAAATGCACAATTGTCAGATATGTCAAGGACACATTGAACGCATGCCCTCTTGTCTGTACCACCGAGCTATGCAGTACAAATGTTTTATATTGGATACAAACGTGATTGTGGTAATTCATAGCACCTACAGAGAAAAATGCTTTCTCGTCCTTCATGAAATTGCCAGTCTTCAAGACTCCCAGTGCTCTAGAGAAAAAACACTCTCCCCCCACTACCTGAATATTCCTTTCTCTATACAGAGGAGTCCTATGCGCCTGACCTTGGGCTAGTGAGATTTCTAGTGAAGTATTATGCTCCTGTTGAGACTGTGAAATCACCCCTGCACTAACACAAGCCTCAGGAAATGAAAACACAAAATCAACATGCATACTTGGCAGTCACATCCGCGACATATTGCAACGCACGTGCACCCTCTGGTATACTTAATAGGCAAATCACATTTTCAAGCGAGGATACGTATAAATGGCAATAGATCAGAGGGAGTGATAAGGTAACAGTATCCTGACCTATAATTCTGAAACATATCATATGAAAATCACCTCTTCCTTACAAATCAAAGTCTAACATATAAATTACGCTATATAGGTGAAGTGCTCATCAATGTAAAGCATAGCGTATCTTGCAGTAACATGAAAGTTTGTGTTGTATAGGACCTTCGTGTGTTATTTTTCAGTAGTCATCTATGAGTTTATGCCTTAATTGTGTATGTAAATGAGTTCCTGTTGTAATGAAAATAAGACATGTGTGCCCTTGCACTCGAGTCCTGTAAAAAAAAGAAACTCTGCTTTCTATGGGTTTGGCGGTGATACTTGGGAGTATGTTATCCATAGGGAAGAGCCCAAGATCTGAAAGAGTGCAGTGCTTTCCGTCTGGTTTGCTGCTGATGTGTGGAGATAAGTGCAAGAAAAGAGAGCTTAGTCGTAGCACTATATTGTATCAAGAGCGATGTAGGTTATAATGGCTTCAAAGACCCCACCCTTAGATTGTATGGTCTGCCATCGGCCTGCAAAATGCACTGAAAGTCCTCTATGTGTGTGGACCTTTAACTCGCCTTCAGGGCCCATAACGCCTGGTATGGCCCTCCGGTGGTGTTGCTGTGTCCATGAAGCTTGATTAGCACGTGGATTCTGTTATAGACCTCATGGTCAGTAGGAAGGCGTGGGATGCAGTCTATAATCTATTATAGACTTAATTCCCCAAACTAACCAACAGACATGAAAAACTAAGTGTACAATGTTTTCCTACATCCATGTTTGTTAGGTTAACATTACAAGTTACATGCGTGTGCTCATGCTTTTCCAACAGTAAAAGTGCTTTTCCTTTGTATTTGCACAACTCCATGTGCAAAGAGCCCTTAAATAACAACCATTCCCTAACTTGTTGGCCGAGGCGCATTTGGGAGCGGGTCCTCATTCTGCGATAATGACTCCTTCCATGGTCTATAAGGCTTAATAATACACAAACATTATATCGGCAATGGGTAATACTGACGGGACACTCACTGGGAACTCACAGGATCAATGAATTCAAATGATCCTGGAAGTATCCTGCGTACATTTCCACAATCTCATTCCCATTACCATGACTTACCAGTCTAAAAAGATCTTTTTTTCGAATGTATCCCTCCTTTGTGACCTTTTTATTTATTTTGTCTGACCCCGCCATATAATAGAAAATAGGCTACACTGGTCAACAACGATTTCCAAGCCAAAAGGGCACGCATCCGGGACACACATGGTTTGGATAATTTGTTTAACGTGTTATTTGCATGTGGCGGAATTAGAAGGTATTATGCTGGAAAATTGAATGTTCAACTCTATTATAAAAAAAGTAAATAAAAAAAACATAAATACAAATAAAGAAATATAGTTTAAAAAGGCAATAAAGGTGGCAGGCGCCCCTCTCCAGAAAGAACATGGCATGATAACCTGTTAAGTGTTTTTCTCCCACGTTGAGAGTCTGCGGCCATCGCTTTTAGCTCACTGTAATTTTCACAAAGGAGGAATATTCATTTGCATATCAGTCTTTGTCCCGCCCACAAGGGCAGTCCAGCACCAAAATGCCAGGCAAACCTCCTTTGAACAAGAGTACCAGCAGCAACCTCAGACACGTGTTTCAGCCTTGTTGGGCCTCATCAGTGATGTGGAGCTGTGCCTCTCTGAGCACAGTCAGCAAAGGGTATTTCCTATTTTAAAAAGGAAAGAGTTACAATCACCAATTGCTGGATTTATCCATAAAACGGCCCATCAAAAATGTGTAAAAGGAAGGGTTGCCAGTTTGTTTATCAGTGGGGAGGGGGAGGGGCACTGGGGGAAGGACAACGAATGGAGGGTAAGCAGTTTTTCTACTGAATTTAAATCTATACTCTCTCTTGTGCTCTTTCAGACAGGTTGCAGGTATTTCCATAGTCGATGGACTGAAGCCAAGTTTCTGAAGGGCCTTTTTACTGTAATTATAAACAGAGCGCGTAGATGTGGTTTGAAGTTCTGTCACATTATTCCAGCTGTGCATATGATGTTGACAAGAAAAACCAATGCATATCCTCTGTTTTATTCCATCACTTTCAACCCTTGCCATCGATCTAACACTGGATAATGTTTCTTGCTTGCTCCTCAATTTGAAGAACTCTTTCACCATCGCTCCTCATTAAATATTTCCCATATTGAGAACTGCTTAAGCCATTATTTTCTTTGTTTAATGAATGGTTCCTGTATTAATATTTTCTTCATTCAGTGTCAGGGTTGGTCCTGGTCCTTGTGCTTGGGCTGTAGGTTGGGACGCTGGTCTTGCACCCCCCCCCCAATCCCATAAAGAACCCAATGGCCCCACAGGTTTTTTTCCCGCTGCCCATGTTTGCCCTATAGCTGGCTCACTAAGGTTCAAAGGCGGGATGGTTTATCTTTAACGTTGCAAATCCCAGCATTCAGTGCTATCCTGCTCCCCCTAATCCAGTTCAACGTACCTCTTAGATAATAAGGCAAATGCCTCATTTAATTAATTTGTTCTGGACGCAGAAATTAAAATTAATCACGGGATCAAACACTAAAAAAGAAGGCCGATGAGAACAAGATTTGGTTTGATCCAAATACATCAGTTTTATACTAAATACACGAAACATATTAAGCAAAAAGAGCATTACTGAAACTAAGAATAGAAATCTATCAAATTTCATATATATCTTTTCTATATTAAAAGGGGAGTCTGGATTGCAGAAAATCAATGATCGAAAAGGCGCAAAACAAAGTTTGAAAAAGTAATGTTCAGTGGAACATAAAAACAACAATAGTTCCACACCAAAAATGCAGGACTTCCCGAGGTAGACTAAAAATGACTCCATTTTGTTCTTGCAGTCCATAATATACTTGCTCGCACCCTGCCCTCATCCGGTCCTCCGTCTCCATAGTGGGGATAAATGAATTTCTTAGTCAGAGTTCAGAGTGCAACTTGTGTCGGATCTACTTTTTGTATCATTGCACTCTGCGCACAGCACTAGAACTAATAGATCTATAGACCTAGAAAAAAGAGGCTGGCCATGGTTAAGCCATTTTATAAAGCACAACGGTGTGCACTAAGCCACAGATGACTCTGCGCGCCTTGCATTTAATGGATTAAATAAGCCTGAACCTTTCACTCGTTCATGATTTCCCACTAATTGTATGGCCTTTGCGAAACCTGACGCCACTGTGAATATTTTCGAAATTGTTGGATGGGTTGCCACCCACATCAGAGGAATGCGAGAAGTTCAGCTTGGCAGGAGGGCAGTGTCTCGAGGGAAGTGGTGTCATTTCACCAAAACCATAAGGGTAGTGGAAGAGACATCGCACAATGTTTGACCTGTATGACAAAGGAAGTGATGCCACGTGATCTGTGAGAAAGTCCAGGGGCCATTGTATGAATGATTGTAAAACATTGTAAACAATCTATGATGCAGCAACCAGGCTAAAACATGTTAAGAGTTTAGCAGTAGGCACACACCGTTGTACTAAAACTAGCATCAACTTTCAACATTCTTAGTTTTAATAGATCAGTGTAAAGATTGCTGAAATCAAAGCAGCCGTTAGCGGTACGAAGCAGCAATATAGGGGTAGTGATTTCTACTCCTAAGTAGTCCTAAATGATGTCCATGCTCAAGAGCAGAATTGGCCCTCAACCATGCACTTCAGGAATACACAGTAAAAAAAGAAGTCTATTCATAAAGAAAAATAGATTTCTAATGGATTGTATCCTCCCACGGATTCCTCATCTTTCATATATTTGTAAATCTGCTTGCAGCTTCGGAAACTTTTTTCATAGTAGCGGGTGCTCTCGGCCGTGACGTCGACACTTGTGTAAGTGGCTTGTGTGGCAGCCGTTGCCTCAGTTCTGTTTTTCTGCACGCTCAGCGTGCTACGGACAGTTCATCGCCTCAGGGATTTTTCTCAATATTTTTGGAAAATGTCAACTCCGAAAACCAGATTTAAAAGATGTTCTGATTATGGAGCTAAAATGTCCATTACAGACCCACATCGGATATATCTTTGGTGTTTGGGTGTTGGTCACTAAGTCGACGGCTGCAGCTCATTCCATTCGATGACGTGAAGGACTGGAAGGGGAAACTCATCCTAGGTAGGCCCTTATCCAAGTCTCATTCGACTATCCCTTCCAAAAGGAGATTGGACGAGTCCATGGATATTTTCCCTGTGAAAGTTAGTAAGCGCTCCAAACACTTGAAGCGCTGGAGATTGCGGTCGCGACACTCGTCCTCATCATCGTCTCACAAAAAGTCAAAGAAGCGACGCAATCGTTCACGTTTGTCTCTGTCTGACCCCTTGTCGACAAGTCGATATGTTTTTCCAGAAAATCAGCATCTAGTGCTGAATGGGAGGAATTCCACCTCCAGATGCTGGATGTGTTTACGAATGCAGCTCCAACTGCCCCTTCAAAAGAACCTAAGAAGGCTTTAGACCTCATTGTGCCTGGTAGGGCCGGCATGGTGTCTTCAGAGACCACCAATACTTGCGCACCTAGGAGCGTGGGTGGTAAGGTTCCTCGACTTTCATCGAAGGAGGCTTTGTCTCATATCAAATCAAAGCCAAAACCCCCCTCCTTGACTCCTTTGGCACTGAAACCATCGAAGTCGGCGAGGCAAACACCTTCGAAGGAAGGCTCAAAGGCTTATAATTCATTATCCAGAAGAGACTTCTTTAATACTAAGGGGTACATTTTTCAGCAGCAGGAGGAGGACGAAGGCAATGCCCTTTTTGGCCTGGAGTTTGCTACTCTCAATGTGCCCGAATAATGGATATCAAAGGAATCTAGGATGCTAAATCTTGTAGATTCTCTGAGAGATGCTATTGGCCTGGATACCTCACCAGAAACTGACGTTGCCACTCCAGATTCTGCTGGACATGCTGACCCATCATATAGATCAGTTATGGGTAAGGTCACAGAATATCTGGGTTGGGGTATACCAATAGGGTTTTTGAAAAGGCTGCTCTCACTGACATCCCGGATAAGGGCCCACCAAAGATTCTGTGTTACCATTTCACACAGCCTTGAGAACCAGGATCCTACAGAACCAGGTGAAGCCGGATACAACACTGGCAGTCAATAAGGATCTCCCAAAGAAATACAGGCCAGCCTCCCAAGATCTGGAGATTCTATTGAAACATCCCACCCCTGAGAGCTTGGTGGTTCAGGCAGCCACGCCAACTTCAGAGGCGACTGCCTATCCAACTATCCCTCAAGATAGGGATGATAAAGGTTTTGACACCTTGGGGAATAAGGTTCTCTCTGCCGGCAGCATGGCCTTAAATGCCATCAACGCAACTTGTGCTCTGGACAATTATACACACTTTAGGCAGGCTTTTAGTGAGGGATCCGCAGGATGATTCTTAGTTTGCTTACAGCCAAAGTTTGTATCCTTACCAGTTTGATTATTTTCCTTAATGAGCTCTAAGCAAGAGGTTACATCACTACCAGTGCACGATAACACACCCAGAGAATGTCATTTTTAACATAAAGCTTGTTCTGTATGTTCACATCAATGCCTTTTGAATAATCCATACTAGCGGTACCACCTGGCGTTGCATGGGTCCATAGTTTACATGCACGTGGGGGTCTGCTTTATCTTTGTGTATGTTTTATGTTGTCATTAACGTCCTATTTTTGAAAAAATGCAAAATCAGCAATCTCCCGAAAGTTCTCCCTAAAGTTTGGGTGTTAATTGGGGAATTAGAGGAGGTGTGTTTTAATCTTTCATATAAAAACTCCTCCCGTTCTGGGTCTATATTTCCTGTAGGAGACCCATACTTTTCCTCAAAGTAGTTGGAGTCATCTTCGTCCTCTCCTTCCTCTAAGGAAGTTTCTGTTTTCTCATCCTCATCAGTCTGACAAAACAAATATTTCTGGTTTTGGACAGCAGAGATTGAAATATCTTTTTACCCAGTTTTTGTCTCAGGTAGATGTATATCATAGGTTTCTACTTCCTGATAATACAAGTCCACAAGACAAGGGTCATTGGGGTGGTCAAACTTCCCACAGGTGTAACAGGCACCCTCTCCCCTAAGAGAAGGATCGACCGCTTCTGATTTATCATTGGAGGACAAAGGTGGCCCTAGATTTTCTCTCTTATTGGGATCTCCTTCTTGTGGATTGTATTGATGTATTTGGTGGGAGTTGTGCAAATCTCTGGGCTGTATTCTGATTGAAGATTCCTCATCCCAGGGAAATTCCACCTGTTGTTTTGACTTTATTAGATGGAAACTGGAGACCGTGCATTTCTTTGCCTCTAGTCGAGAATTACATGAAAACATGTCTTGGGTCTTTCCTTGATCCGGTGGCTTCTCTGCAGTTCTCCTATCTCTTTTCCGAAGGCCTAGTAGGGAAAAGGTCTCACAACCGGTCTCATAAACTGGGAGTCTCAGCAGTTCACCTCTCTGTGTATTGAGTCATAAGTCAAGTTTAAAAGGGCCAGTTTTAATTCCTCTCCATTTGCCAGGAGGGATAACACCCTTAACCTCCTCTTCCACCTGGGTTTCCGTAGGGGTGTAAGGTACATAACAGAATGAGGTGGAATTCCTGCCTTAACCTCTAAAGAAATTATGATTTTGTCTCTGCCAGGAATTCGACAGGCATGAGGGAAGAAAAGATGATATGTGTTGCCTTCCACATTTTTCCTGATGGGAAGGATGTCTTGCTTTGTTAAGGGGAGAAACTGGATGCCTACCGGTTGTCCTATATCATTGGGGGCTTGTCATGTTAGGTAGGTCAGCCGATTGATAGGAAAGGGGCTGAAGTATTTTGTTCTTTAAGGAAAAGGGTGTCTTACTCATCATTGAAGGGGCTGTTATTCCTTCGCTCTCTTTCTAAGGTTCTTAATAATGTTGGTCTCCCTTCATGTATTTGGGTTCCCCATTTTGTTTCAACTGAGTCGTATCCCACGAATGACACCATATGAGAGGCAAGCATGATATCACAAGGAGAACACTGACACAAAAGATGCAAAAAGTAAATAACTTTTATTTGCTTTCAGGGGTTGGGAAAACTCCTGCCTGGCCCTCAAGCTAAAGATGGGAGCATGTTCTACCATCTAAATAAAATAAAACAGTCCTAATCAGTCTTCCATCAAAACAATAACAATTGAAACTAAAAAACCTGTTGCCTGCCCTTACTCTAATATCATACAAGCGAAATAGGGAAATGTAGTACAAAAGGAAAATCAGTATTAAACAGATAAAGGATGTCAGAATGGCAATGTTATTGCATAGGCACTCCCTTCCCCGCGTTAAAAGCACAGGGAGAATTCGGAGAGCCTTTGCAAGGTGATTGGCTTTGCCATGTTGGCGTGTTCCACACAGTTCCAAATACTTGACACGATTCAACAGTTTTCACAATCTGCTCAGGCTCTCTTCAGCCTTGGCTTTAACAGAAAGAAATTGCAAAATTTTCGTCTTCCTTCGCCTCAATAATTTATCCACAGTTTCTGTACCCTTCTTCACATCCGACCCCTCGGGTTTTCCTTACACAAGCCTGGTCCTCACAGGGATTACAAAGTCTCTCAACTTTTGTCAAAATCAAACACAGTTTTCATATAACTTCTTCAAACACAATTCCCATATAGGCTTCCCTCTGTCGGGCTCGAGCCTGTTTGGTTTGCAAAGGTTATCACAGTTAAATTCCTTTAGGCTTCCCTCATTCAGGCTGGAGCCTAAGCACAGTGCACAGAGTCTTTCGAATGGGCGTACTTTCGTTTTCCACTAGAACATTCTGTTACTTTATTTTACAGTTGCTCTCGCTACACTGGCTTCCCTTTGCAGTTTTTGTTCTCTTTGCTTTTCTTGTGCCACTTGCACTCTATCGACTTTCTTTACTTTCCGCTTCCCTAATGCGGGATTGAGGCCCCAGTCAGACTACCCTCCTTCGGATTGGAGCCGACTATAATTTAACTTCAATTTAATAAAAAACGTCGTCAAGTCCCATAATGCCTTTCGTGGGCCTTTTTATTTCTTGATTTCTTTCTCAAATTCAATGTTTAGGTTCCCACTCCAGCCACACACATGCTTACTGGGATTTCCGCTCTCTTTCCATGAGACTCAACCAGTTGGCGTGGTGCTGGCGAGGTCAGGTCAGGATCTTCCCACCTGCCCCTCAGGCACTTGGGATTTCCTTCTTGAACCCGGCAGGGGTAACAAGCCCACCAGGGGACAGAGCCAGCAGGCTGCAATCTGCCTTCTCTGGTCCTCGGGAGACACGGCTCCTCTGTTGCGTTGCAGCCTCTCACAGGCACTGGGTCAGTGCTTTGCCCCTCTGTTCTCCTATGGACTCTTTTGACAGTTCCTTTTGCTCCCTCCTGCCTCTGGGCTCGGCCGATCCTCTCTGCAGTTCCAGCTCGCTCATAGTGTGGTTTCTGGCTCGACCTTTAATAGATGGTGGGAAGGTCAATTGCAGTCAGGTGTAAATGGTTATATGAATTGCCTGATTCTGCCTGACCTTATTAGTGGGACAACATGGTGGATTCCCATAGGGCGTTATGGCCCTGTTACCCCTATGGGAAACCTTCCTTTCTCTTTGTCTGTTCTTCCTCGTTCTAGTGTTTCTCAGGATTGGGGAGCGGGATATTGGTTGTGAACTCGTATACTCCCTTGATGATATAAAGGGGGTGGGGGTGATGGAAATTACAAAAGGGACAAATATTGTGTCTCCCTTTTGAACATTCTCCCCCGAATTCTCCAATCAGTTGGTTGTCCCTTATTATTCTGTCTCCAGAATGGAGACTTAAGACAGATGGTATTTCTTTGGTCCTTAATACAGTAGAACCCTGGGAAATAAGGGGACGGGGGGGATCCTTGGGTTTTTCACATAGCACAGGGCCGGGCCCGGCTCCAGCCCTCTGCAGGGTGAATGGGTGGAGATGGACAAATTTCACTATCGCCAGTATACCCCAGACTGGTATGCCGACCTTGTGCCCTCATTTTGTATTTTTGGAAAGGCCGCAAAATCGGCAATCTCCCAAAATCGCCTATACTGATAGCACAGGGCCGAACCCCGCCCTGTTCAGTGCGAATGGGTGGGGTTGGTCAGATTACACCATCGCCAGTACACCCCAGACTTGCATGCCGACCATGGGCCAAATATTTCAGCCCACCAACCGTTATGGTGCTGGGGCCGAAAACGAACATACAAACACACTTTCATAAATTTATATATATATATATATATATATATATATATATATATATATATATATATATATATATATATATATATATATATATACATATACACACACACAAAAGGACATTTTCTAATCGAATGCCATGTATCTGTTTTATTTATAAGAGAATGTTTTCCAAGATGAGTCTGATTTGTAAATCACATCACACAATTGTCTACAATTGTTGTAAATGCTACACTCCGGGTATAGATGTCATTTTGCACCAGCCTGCAGCGAACACTAGCGCCAGGTCACAGCCATAAACATATCCCCATTTTCTTTAGATCTCTATATGACATATTTTGATGAGATGCGGCTTCATACCCATATCATGGCCCCTTGCCTGATATCCTGAGGTCGGGGGGATGGATTGGGGAAAACGTGGAAGAAAATGTAGGTTTTGCCACCTGATCGGAATCAGAGCAGTTTGGTTGTGTCAGAGAGACTGGGGTGGAGCCTTCTTGCGAGTGGCAAATATCTTGCCTTCCGTAGACTAAGATTTGAATGGGCGACTATGGAGCTACAGCAACGAATTTTGAAGATTATTATAGTAAAATGACTTTTCAGAGAGTAAAATATAGTTTTCAATCTCGATTTGCATTTTTTAATAGTAGATCTTAATTTTGAAGAAATTAGCATTTTTCATACACTGCAAACATTCTTTGAAGCTAGCAATCCCTATAAATGAAACGCATGTTTATCATCATGGGCAGGGGTCTGCAACCCTTGGCTCTCCAGATGGTTTGGACTACAGTTCCCATCAGCCCTGGCCAGCAGATTCAATGGTGATGGATCCTGGGTGTCATAGTACGAAATATCATGAGCGCCGAAGGTTGCGGGTTCCAGGTATAGGCTAGAGCTGAGAACCTTTTTGTAGCAGCAGCTGCTTATGCCACTAGTCTGGACGCATCACCTGAACAGTTGTGGTGACATAAAGGGTCAGACACACGTGTACCTGTTAATTCATGGTCTTCTTTGTTGGAAGAATTGGCCTGCTTTTAGAGCGGAAACTAGAGAGACATATGCAGCGCATCTGCAGTTCTGGATTCATGAAAGTTGAATTGTATCTCTAGCAGGTCTGCATAAGGGCTCATATATCCATTTACAAAATATGTACCTCTCAAAAGTGTATATAACACAATTGAGGCAATCGGACACTACAATTTCGAAAAGTGTCAAAGGTGAAAATGACTCCTCCACTACACCCATGAAATTATTTTTTATTCCGTGTTCTGCAATAAGTACTTTGACACCGGTGGTTGCAGAAGTATGGTACAGAGCTCTCATGTTTCCCGTGGCCAAGCATGAGCCCCTCCAGACATGTTGTTTCACCTTGAATTCTGGAACATGTAGTAAGATTTTTGTTCCCATGTGAAATCTAATGATAACTACAAGTCCCACAATTCCAAGCAAAAACAGCACTGGATGGCCTTCTTAAGCATGGGTATGGAAAACATGGTGGGCTCTAATGGTACAGGTTAAGATAATGCAAACCAATGTAAATTAACCGTATATTTCCTCTCCTTCCCTCAGAGGCTCACTCTCTCTAGAGCTCTGGTTCTCTCTAGGCTGGACTACTACAACAGTCTCTTTCTAAATCTGCCTGCTTTTACTCTCTGACCTCTGCAACTCATCCAGAACAGGACTGTGAGACTTGTCCTTGGACTCAAGCCCTGGGATCGTATCACTCCAGCCTTGAAATCTCTTCATTGGCTCCCCGTGGCTGCAAAGATTCAATTCAAGACCTTTAGCATTGTCCACAAGGCTTCCTGTGGCCTGGGCCCACAATACCTTCAACTCTCCCTCCATAAATACCTTCCTACTCGAGCTCTTCGCTCCTCCACCCCCACTCTCTCAAGGTCAGTCACTTATCCAAGCAACGAGTTGGGGGTAAATCTCTTTCCTCGGCTTGGGCCTCCCAGCCTCTTTGAAACTTGAGGAGAACCATCTTCGGTTCCGGAAGCACCTCAAGACCTTACTCTTTGTTTCTGCCTTCGCTTTTCATCTCCCCTGCTGATCAGTCTGTTTTGGCACCGGGCACCTGGGTACCCTCTGTTTTTCGGGCCCAGGGCCCTGCCCACCCAGCCACACACCGGCACTGCCTCCTGGCAACCCTTGCACTCAGGTCTGTATCTGTAACCCTACAGTCGCCTTACCAGACACCCCTTGTCTGCGCTTTAACCTTGCACTTGCCAACTTTCTGGCTGCACTACCAGTTGTTGTTTTATCCCATGCTCAGCACTTTCCACTCTTCCCCTCTGTCTTCCATTTTCCCCCTTCCCTATGCCTTGAACTTGCGCGTTCTCAATGTCACTGGACCTTGTAAGAATCGTTGTTTTTGTCCTCCCTTGTTCCCCTCCCTTGCCTCGTTGCACACTGAACCACTTTTGTATGAGCGCGATACAAATAAAATATATCATATCAAGTTATTGGCCTGGTGTGGGCATCATGCTTATAGTAAACACACGTGCATTATGAACTACACGCAGACCAACTAAGCCACTCACACAAGGCAATTGAAAATCATTCCTTGCAGGCATCAAACACGAGAACTCTACAACTCTAGAACCAGCTTACGTACCACCGTCATGGTCAAGGCACCCTAGCACCACGGGCGCACAAGGCTGCCATATGGACACCAATGTCTCTATGCCCTTGCCACAGACCACCGAGCAACAAACCTGCGCACACAGCAACCTGGCTACTCCAGAACTGCAAGCAGCACCACAACAGCACAAGTATCTCGCATTCTGCCCCCACTAACCTAACCCATCCACCTCTTTGTCTGATCCGGCAGCACACTTAATGGCTGCAGAAATCCCAGTGACATAAAACTGGGTGCAGAAGTCTTCAATTCTCTGATTAAGGTACTGTTGTGAGCTCTAAGTGCTCTGGAAATGTGTATATAAGCTACACGGGCAGTTCAGTTTCGAGAAAACTAAAAAAATATATACATGTAAATAACTTTGCAATGTACAAATTGAAAATAAATTGATAAATCGGCATTGCCACTTGATGCTGCCAACCACATACATCATTGTGTAAAGGTTGTACAGTCACATTTTTAGATCACGTCGCCCCCACACAGTTTGTCATTATTGAATCAAAAATGTGACTGCTTTTCAAAATATGGCTTCGATGCACCCTCGCAATTGTTACTCTCTGGCAGCACAAACACTTCCAGTTTCCTCAGGACAAACTATTCCAAGTAGACGTTGCTGTGCTCACACACAATACATTGCAAATGTCCTTGATTGCTCAAATTGGCAAAGTCCTATTTGTGATGTTCCCGCGTGGGCGTGATACGCAGAACACATTAGATGTTCTGAGGCTGGCAGAGGTTGGCATGACTTATTTAAGTATATTTCAGTCCTTTTACCTGGAAGGGCACCAAGAGCAGGGCTTCACCAGTAACAGGAAAAACATTTTTTGAACAAGTTAATCAATAAATAGTAGCCATCTGCCAACCATCCACATGATAGCACCTACAGTGTCTGCAACCTGCGTCTCTGCAGATGCTTTTGACTACGACTCCCATGAGCTCTTGGCGTTGACTACACAGCCTAGGGCAGGTGGGAGTAGTAGTTCAAAACATCTGTTGAGCCAAGTATTCACTTAGGAGCTCTCTGTTTCTGTTGGGACCAGACGCATCTGTGTGCCGTGCTTACCTGTCATGCGCCGCTTTACCTGGCGCCTTTGGCCCCGTAGGCTACGGCATAGCCGATGATTGCCCTTCCTCTTCCTGGTTTGGGTGTGGGTCTAGTCTTTATATACCGGTTCCCTCTTAACCCCTCCCCTCCCCCCTCTCTGTGCGTTGCAACTCACTGTGCTCCTCTCCGTGAGTTATACGTTCGTTTCTGGGCTCTTCCCCGTTTCTCCCTCTCCGCTTTTCCCCCGGCTCCCTCTTTTTTTTCCTTGCCTCCTAGTTCTTTTGCCTTCTGTCCTGGCGGGTTTCCTGCTCCGCCGCTTCTCTCGCTGCAGCCGAGGTCTCCTCCAGGTTTCCCTCGGCTCGTGTCTTCCATCGGGCTGCCCCCGGCTGCTGCTCCCGGGTGTGCTCCTACCTTTCACGGAGTTCCTCGTGATCCTCATCTGCTATAGAAGCTTTCCGGACCATTACCCACACGGGTAGGAATCGCCGACCTCCTCTGTTGCATTCTGGGACCCGTAGTTCGAGTACCTACCTTTCCGGATCTGCTACCATCAAGAGGTTTTTTTCTGCATTGGGCTTTTTTCCTCTTGAGAACCGGACTTCTTCGGAAGGAAGCCCCTCCTGCTTGCCAACTACAAAAGGGCATCAGGGTGGCTTCCGACCGAGGAAGACCATTCCTCTTCGACCGGAGACATCCAAAGCCAAAGAAAGAAAGGCGAAGAAAGGACAGCTCCATAACTTCAGGGGAGGAGGAGGAGGAGGAGGGAAAGGGCAAGACAAGCAGAGTTTCGGAACAGTATACTTGCACAGTCCCCGAAAGCAGACCTGTTTATCCGCCTAGTATTGAGATTACCATACCGATTTGTTATTTCTCTGATTTCTAAAAGAATAACATTTCAAACCTAACCTATTATGCTCTGATAGAAAGGTAGAGCTTCGTCCGCTTGTATGTCTGATTAAATAAAGTAAGAATCGAAGAAGGACGATGAAAGACGTGTGCCCTATCCCAGAGAGAGCCTACACCAATAGAAGCTCTTCATATTGCCAGGTGTACACATATCCTCACGGAAGAACATATGCATTGTGGCGGGATGCTAAATATCGATATGTGCACCTGCTCTGCCTCACGAAGAGACCACAGAGAGTAAAAAAGTGCATAAAACCTTTTTCCTAATGGTTTTTATTCTCTGTTCATAAGGACGGCATGGTCAAAAATAAGCCTCCTTTGCAGTAAAAAAAAAGGAAAAATTCACATTTTAACATATTATGAGGGCAGAGGAGCCTCTGCAAAGATGTATGAACCTTCTTACTACCCACCTCCATGGTAGGCAATGCATTGACCCACGCATAATCCCACTGCCCATAAACTGGGCACTGGCAAATGCACTGAACTGCGAAGAACCTCACCCAGCACAAAGTCAGCGAGTTGTGCACACTGATATGCACTGCCGTAACTTAGCTGGCACACTGACATGCACTGCAACAACCTTGCTAGTGTGAGAAACCCGAGGGCGTCCTCGCATCTACTCCCCTTGGGCTGCCTTCTCAAGTTGCCTGGGAAAGGCCATCGCTCTTGGATCCTGACCCTGGGGCGGAGAAGCGAGGGAGTATCACCTGGTTAGAGGGTCCTTGGAGATTGGGGGTGAGATATCCTCAGGCAAGATGCGGTGTTCCGTCTTTCCTTTTCAGGAAGAATCCTCTACCACAGAGGTAGTTATGGGATATTGCTACCCCTATCCCACTGACCAAGAAAACACCCGGAGATGTTACCAATCTAGAAACACCAGAAAGAGGGTGAAGAAGAGAGGGGGTAAGGGTGAGTTAGGTGAAATGTGGTAGATCCCTTTCCCTATTAAACACCAACCTAACCCTCTCCTGGCCTTTATGGGCAGCTGAAAAACATCTCCCTTCATTTTCCCACACTTTACCTATGACAGTACCGAGATGATGAAGAGGCGAATAGGAGTAATGAACGCTAGTAACTCCTTTTAACACTGGTACTGGGACGCAGAAGATGCCTGCAGAGTACTGTGAAGGTCAGCCATGTCCCTTTAACTACAGTCAGGGAAGTCCAACTGAGAGCCCACAGCTGCAACTGGTAAAGAGGTTGCAGTTGCATAAGAGGAGACCAAAAGAGCAGCAAGAGAACGGCCAACGGGGAGGCCTGTGTGGGAAAGACCAGCAGGGGACCCTGTGCATGAGGAGGCAGCCGTGGTGGGACCTGAGAGGAAGTCACGCCTCACTCGCATTTTGGGCATGGTAGCAGGAATCCATATGCTTTTAGAACGGCAGCAAAACCGTTCTATAACAAGTGGAGACTATGCTCTGAACTTCCTGCTAAACGCCACTGAATCCCTGCATCTAAATCACATGATCGTTCTGGGACTTCAGTCACATGCCTGTGGCACGTATTTAAGTCCTTTTTTCGGAACGCTCTGCGCTTTTGATTGTAACAACTTCCTTGCATGCAGTTCGTTTACTCGCAAACCGCATTTTCATTCCAAGCCTTCCAAGAGTTACCCTCTTCATTCAGGCTCCGGGATATAGCCTGCTTCAGCATTCCCCGGAGGCTTCCATTGCCGCCTTCGGTACTTCATGGAGGCGTTCACAAATCGAGGGCTGTATCCCGCGGAATTTTCAAGTTGACCGCTTTTCCGCACAGAGGCTTCCAAGCCAGCTGCATTATTCCGCGGAACTGTTCCAGCTGAATGCCGTTTCCGCACAGTGGCCTTCCATAGCCAGCTGCTGTAACTACAGAGGAGTGCCGCCTTATCTACGAATCTGTCCATGTTGTTTACGGATGGGTCCTGCCTTACATCCATAAGGTACAAGTTTTTACGCTGTTGTGTTTCCAAGCGTAGTGAGTTCTCAAGATACTTTCGGAGTTACGGGAGTAACTACTGATTATTGTTTAGTTTGGTTTCCATGAACATTGTGTTACTAAGTACTACATCCCAGACAGGATTTAAATTCTTTTCAAGGCTGAACAACGTTACTGAGTATTACATCCCAGACGGGATTTAAGTTCTTTTCAAGGGTGAATATCGCATTACCAATAGAGGATAATTTCAGTTTGAACTTTTGTGTTCTATATTATTCAAGGATGAATAACATACTGCATACCAGTGAAACCTCAAAAGTGCACCCTTCTGGGGATACCAGGATTTTGTTATGACTTGTGTGCTGAATTAATGAACGCTATCCAGAGTGCACCAACCCGACACTAGCTTGGCCCTCGTTCCGTTCGGGATTAGCTCCCTACTAACTCCTCCCTTCCTTGCTGTTGTGTTGTGTTGGATTCATCTGGAGCATCACAGTTCATCTCAACGATCAAGTCAACTAATCATATAAGGTTAGTGTGGAAATAGTGGAAATTAAGGGAGACCAAAGTTGAAGGTTCCAGTATTTACCATTTGTTTTCTTGTATACAGATTGGAGACTGTGCATAGTTATTCATCCTTTCAATTGATCCCTCCCTCTGGCTGTTTTATTACATCAAGCAGTGGGTGTGATCAATAGAAAGGATTCTTCCTTGAGGATTCTTCACTGAAGGTTGAGAAGAAAGAATCGGATCCTTATTGTATCCTTTATGTAAATACTACCTGTATCCTTTTATGGTATAATCGCTCTAGAGAATCAAGGGCGGCATGTCAGAGGAAGCCAGAATGCCGAGGAGACGTGTGGCGCCCAGGGCGCGTTGGGCTGCTGGAGTCCCACAGGTATGGGAGCCTCCGTGGTCGGGAAAGGGCAGCTGGAGCTGTGGACCATGGAGAAAGAAGGAAGGATGCCACCTACGTCCACGAAAGGAAAGTGGAGCTGCCGGCGAGTGTGGAAAAGCAGACAGAGCATGAGCGGGGCTCGCATGACTGGCATACAAGCGGCAAAGCAGAAGCGAAGCAGCGCAGCCGCCGGAGAGGAACGCTGAGGACAGGTGAGTGGAGGAGAATGTCATTTATGACTGGGGCGCTCCCAGGGGCTATGTAGAAGTGCCATAGGCACCACATTGATTGCTGCATTGAATGAGATTCTCTGAGCAAAGCTCCAAGCTAATGGAAAAAGCATAAATATTGAATATCAAACTGATTGAAAACTTTGTAATGATGAATACCGAACTGAAGGAAGATACTGAAAGCAAAGCTACGAAACTTTGTGATATTGAATACCAAATAGAATGAAAACGTTGAAAGCAACGCTACGAGTTTATGAAAGTTAAACGGGAAAGCGCCCATTTGATGGCAACATATGAAATACAAGTGCAAGTGTGAAAGAGCGCATGGCAGAAAGGTGGGGAATAAATGAGACTGCTGCAAATTGCACTTTGTGAATACATACAATGCGGCAAAGCCAAGAGTCTAACCAGAAGAAGGCAGGAGAGTGTGAACCTGCACATAAAGCCAAGAGGCCAACAAGGAGAAACTAAGTGAATGCAAAGCTGTATACAGTGGCAAATGCAGAAAAACCTGTGTCGGCTGAAGAGCCTAAGGTTCCATGTTGCGCAACCTGTGGTAGGTGGACCGTGTGGTCTCACACCTATGCCTAGACCATGAACCATCCATTGTGAAAACCAAAATCATTGTGAAACCAACTAAGAAGGATTACTCTGAGTGAGCTGTTAATGTTATGTTATGTTAAAGGAACTTATGTAGCGCACCGTCACCAACAGAGTTGGTCCCCAGGCGCTCTGGTGGATCTGTAAACAAGGAGGAGGGCAGCTAGGGTAGTCAGGAGTAGGAGAGTGGGAGAGGTGGTGTACTGTTGGCGGCTTTAGTTCGGTATATACCGGATGCTGGGCTTTGGTGCAAGTATCGGATCATGGGAGACCTCGTGTGCTGTAGGTGCTGTTTATGTGTTGTTGATACGGTGTGGTAAAGTGCGTGCGGATTGCTGGGAGAGAGATGTTTGTGTGAGTTTTATGTGGGTTGAATATGCAGAGGTTTGAAGGTTGGGTTAGTGGGGTCTCTATCCTGATCCTGATACTTCTGGTTCCGTTTGAGCTGTATCCCTGTGGGTGGGGTGGTTGCTAATTCCCTATGGGCCATTTCACTGTGGTGTGTAATGGTGCAGCACAGATCCAGCTGTATCCTAGTGATTGTTATATCGAGTGATAGGTAAATCTGAACCTTTCCTTCGGGTGTGGAACTGAGGTTGGTGCTACCTATTCCGCAGTTAATGCCATTTAGAAGAAGTGCCAAGTTGACTGGAGTTATGTTGAAGCAAGTGCTGTAGTCCATATCGTCCCCTGCCTTGTTGGCGTACTTGCCTCTGTATATTTTCATGTATTTCCACGTATGCCCCCAGATTGTTAGACCAATTCCCTTCATTTTTGTAGGATCCTTATTGATCTTGGAGGTTTTCTATTTGGTCTCCTTCCCTGGGTTCATAATTATTTCTACTCTGCCGCATGTGTTTGACCAAGCACGTTGACGGCCATTTTGAAATAAATGTTGTTTTTCTTCCTGTTATCTGCCACTCCCATCGCCCTCTCCCACATTTGATTTCCTTGGGCCTCCACTTCCTGGGACCAGACTGTCGGCACAGTGAACACTGCTACAGCAGGACTGCCGCAGTGCACCTCGGGGGACAACAGAGCACTCTACACAACACCTCAGAACCACTCTGTATCGCACCTCAGAACCACTCTGCACCACACCTCAGAACCACTCTACACCGCACCACAGACCACACTACAACGCACCTCAGAACCACTCTACACTGCAACTCAGAAACACTCCACACCGCAACTCAGAAACACTCTACACCACACCTCAGAAACACTCTACACCACACCTCAGAACCACTGTACACCACACATCAGAACCACTATACACTGCACCTCAGAACCACTGTACACGTACCTCAGAACCACTGTACACCACACCTCAGAACCACTCTACAGAGCACCTCAGAACCACTGTACACCACACCTCAGAAACACTGTACATAGCACCTCGGTCAGAACCATTGTACACTGCACCTCAGAACCACTGTACACTGCACCTCGGAACCACTCTACACCACACCTCAGAGCCACTGTACACCGCACCTCAGAACCACTATACACCGCACCTCAGAACCACTGTACACCGCACCTCAGAACCACTGTACACCGTACCTCAGAACCACTGTACACCACACCTCAGAACCACTCTACAGAGCACCTCAGAACCACTGTACACCGCACCTCAGAAACACTGTACAGAGCACCTCGGTCAGAACCACTGTACAGAGCACCTCGGTCAGAACCACTGTACACTGCACCTCAGAACCACTCTACACCACACCTCAGAACCACTCTACACCACACCTCAGAGCCACTCTACACCACACCTCAGAACCGCTCTACACCACACCTCAGAGCCACTCTACACCAGACCTCAGAACCACTCTACACCACACCTCAGAACCACTCTACACCACACCTCAGAATCACTCTACACCACACCTCAGAACCACTCTAAACCACACCTCAGAGCCACTCCGCAGCCATTTCATGGTACAAGTGTCACTCAGTATTTCAATGCACCAGCAGCACCCCCTTCACGAACCCTCAGGGTTTTTTGTTTCCTGTAATGTTTTTATGTGGGGCAGTTAATCAAAACACATCTGTTTAAACAAAATCATGTTTTATTGAGTCACTACATGTGAACTATAACACTCGAAATACGCCTTGTGCCTGTTAATAAAATCAATATGTTCAACTCAGTAGGCTGTGTTGGTTGGTGCCATGTTCTTTCTATTTTAGTCGTTAATTGGCCGAAAGACATGGAAATTTAGAGACATCTGCTATAGGGGGCGTGGGCTTCCTTCCCGCACCCCAGAAAGGTTGCCCATAAAATGGAAACAGCGGAATGGCTTGACTTCAAGCTGCGCCGCGCACCATGCCCACTTGGATTTGGCGGACAAATTAATATGCACTAATTACTATTAACCATTTAGCCATCTCCCGATGCTACTTTTATTTTAATCACTTACTGTCCAATTAGTCCTCAGCAAATATGATTTGTACAATTTTCAAAAACGGAGGCATGCCATCTGCATTCTATTCTATTTATTTTCTATATAGCGCCACACACCGGAAGGCCTCAGGGCACTAACAGAAAATATTTGCATTTGTCGAAAAGAAGAGTTTTTAGGCCTTTCTTAAACTGACCCAAGGATGGAATTAAATGGAAAAAAGGATAAAGAAAAAAAAAAGCAGAAATGAATGTTAAAGGAAAAGGGGACAGACAAAAACAAAAGCAGAAGAGAGAAGAAAAGGAGGTTGATAAAGGACAACATTGGTAAAAACAAAAGGAATGCAAGGTGTGAAATGCAACATAAGAGATAAAAAGGAAAAAGGGAACAGTGAATGACTATGACCGGGTTCCGCAACCTTTGACTCTCCAAATGTTTTGGACTACATATCCCATCATCCATAACGAGCATAGTCAATGGTGGGAGATCATGGGTTTAGTAGTCCAAACATTTTGGAGAGCTGCAGGTTGCAAACCACTGGATAAGAGAGAAAATATGGCAAAAAGGAGAATTTAAAATAAAGTAAACTAGAAATGAAAAAAAGAAATTAGAAGTAATATAAGGGAGGAAGTAGAAAGGACGAATGGACGAGTAGAGAAAAATTGCCTTAAAGTCGTATAGCCTCATTCCACATTGAATGTAAACTACATGCAATGGACCACCAACGTTTGCACTTACGTGGTGTGGGGTCCCCATTTGAGGAGAAAAGGAGAAGAGTAAAACGAGGCAAATTCACTTTTGCATGTTCCTCTCTGTCTTCTGACCAACAGCAAATTGTGCTTTGCAGATGGCGTTCACTAATGGATTCCTGTGGAATCCGCTTGCTCATTAGCAGGTGAAAAATCGAGGCTAATTCCATAGGGATCCATTTACTTTACACCTGCATGAAAATGTCATTGACAAGATGGAGGAGGGCAGCATGGCACAGATCTTATCTCTGCTCCAGGCCCCTCCTCCGCCTTGGCACTGCATGAAAATGGGGCGGAGTAGGAGATGGAGGCATGAAAGCACTACGTCCCCATTTCCTGTTCTTCCTCATTTAAAAGGAGGTACAAAGGAGTGTGGGTGTCCCTCTACTGAGAATGAGTGTTGGTCAAATTCCCTGTTCTATGGAATCTCTTCCACTCTGGAGGGTCAACAACCACGTTTGAGCTCACTGCACCCTTGGAAGGCAGATCGGAGTTCGCCCAGCACTTTTACCCGACTGACATGGTGTTCAGGTTTTACAGGAATTTAGAGAGCAGGTACCTGCAGTCCTTGCCTGTAGGTATTTTCTCCACTTTAGCATCAAAAGCTGGAGGAATAACCAGATTAGAATTTCTGCCCCGGGTAATCCTCTAAACTCCCCATGGGTTATTTGTTTGTTTGTTTATTTATTTATATGGCGCACCCAGCCGGGAGGTATCTGGGCGCCTTTCACACAGAGGTTACAAGTGATAGGATGCATATATACAACAGATACAGTGATTTGTACAAGATAAGCAGTTATATAACAGATACATTAAATTATACAGGATAGGTGAGGAAATATATACATAATGTACAGATCCAGGAGAGAGTGAATGGGTAGTCGCGGAGGGGTTACTTAGCAGAGTCCAGAAGACGGATAAACACGTCTATACAAGTCTAGAACTATCCAGTTGTGTCATTTGTAACAAGCCACTTTATAGTGTTAAGTCTGAACATGAAGAAAGGTTGGTTAGCTCGCAATGAGTGAGGTAAGGTGTGCCAAGCTTGTGCCGCCATGACAGGGAAGCTGCTTCCTCCTGCTTTTTTTCCTTTAAATCTGGGCACAACCAGATTGTGCTGTATGGTGTCCGATGGTATCCGAAAAAAAGGATTAAGACCACCACCCCGCCCTTGTAATCAGGCCCATATTCAACACCTTATCCCCTTGAAAGTCTTATGCACAACCTACCAAGGAATGTCAAAGAAACGGATAACCTATATGGCCACTCTTCGCACCCCTTACCGCCCTGGTGGGAGACTAGGATCAGCAGGCAAATGTCATCTACCTGCAAAAATAAAATCACTACATATGGAGAAAATGTCTGGATGAAATGTCGCTGGCTTCTAGAAGGGACTGCCCAAACCATGGAGACAGAAATAACATTACTTGTGGTGGAATTGTGCTGCAAAGGCCTTGCCTGAGTAATTATAACACAGTGCTCTATTGATGGATAAAGGGCTACTAACCAAGGGGCGGTATATCTGTAGAGGATGATATTGATATCCCTCAAGTTACAGGATAAATTCTCCTTGAAATTAGAGCTAAAGTGTAATAATTCAAAACTAACTTGTTTTGGGCAGCAATCAACAAGGCACTTGAGGAGTCCCCTGAGGACCCTGAGACCTCCCCTCCCCTTAAAAGGGAAAGAAGGGGTGGTGCGAGGGATCCCAAGGAAACCCTCCTGGGGAATAAAACCCTGCTCGAACGGATGTGTAGCTGGATGGATCAATTCGTCCCTTGTATGCCGCTCATCAATACGGGAAGGAACTCGCAGGTTCTAGTCACGGGATCTCGAAAACGTCTGGACTCTAAATAAACAAACAGGATATGAGCCGAGGGACAGACACGTAGTTAAATCAGAAGAAAAGGGGTGGAGAAGTACCCAGTGTGTCGGGAGGAAGAGCCTAACAAAGGTTCTTGAAGGGTCTTGGATGACGGGAGTAAATGGCAGGATAAAGACACAAGGCTGTGGGAAGGAATAGAAGGAAAAGGTAAGTAGAAGTAAGGATGTAGGTAACATGCACCCTAGCTGCGAACTCACGTAGCGTCTGGGGAGAGAAGCGATGCGCTGAGCTTTGGATCCGCTGGGCCATATCTGGAATCCCCGGAACAACGTGATGACGTCAGAGGACGTCTGACTTCCAAACGCGGAAACGCTGCACTGCTACCCCGAGTAAGACTAGCCATGTTGGAAGAAGGAAAAATAGACAATGCTCGCAACCTCCAGCGTTGCCAAAGAGAGCGGCGGCACCAACGAGCCATGACAGTATGCCCCCCCTGAGGGCAACACCACCCGGCTTGTTCGGGTGACACCTGTGAAAACGGCGAACAAGCAAAGGTGCGTGGACGGCGGAGGCCGGTTCCCACGAACAATCAGCCACCGTGTATCCCTTCCAATGGATCAAGTACTGAAGCCGACCGTGATGATATCGAGAATCACAAATACCAGAGACTTCGAATTCGGGACCATCAATCGTAGACACTGGCGGAGGGCAGGCTTTAGAACGACCAAACCGATCTGGAACATGAAGTTTGAGTTGGGATACATGGAATACTGGGTGGATTCTGGACCATGACGGTGGAAGCTGTAATTCAAAGGCCAAAGGACCCTTCGTTCCCAATACCATGAAAGGCCCAAAAAACTTCGGAGACAATTTAGATGGAACCAAGTGTCTGGGAAGAAATCTTGCAGAGAGCCAGACCAAATCCCCCGGAGCAATCTCGGGAGTAGGTGAGCGATGCTGATCGGCAAAGCGTTTAGAACGTTCTTGAGCTTCCAGCAATGCAGCCCTCACCAAAAGATGTCCCTGTTGAATGTTGCCCACAAGGGCGTCGGCATCTGGAAATGCTGAAGACTTGAGAAGTGAAGGAGGACAACAGGAGGGATCATACCCATAAGTACAATGAAATGGACTAGTCTTAATAGATGCATGTGGAGCATTGTTATAGGCAAACTCTGCCAAGGGTAACAGCTCCTTCCAGTTATCCTGTGCAGCAGACACAAAGCAACGCAGTATGTTTCCAAAGTTTGATTTAAGCGTTCAGTCTGCCCGTTCGTCTGAGGATGATATCCCGAACTTAAGGCCCTTTTAATGCCTAAAGCGGAGCAGACCTGCTTCCAATATCGGGAAATGTATTGAGAACCCCGATCTGACACTATGCTGTCCGGAAGGCCGTGCTGGGGGAAAATGGAATTTATGAAATGTCTTGCCATCTGTGGAGCTGTCGGTATCGAGGGCAGTGCCAGGAAATGGGCCAATTTGGTGAAATAATCGACAGTTACCATGATGGTGGTATGTTCTTTAGACACTGGTAAGTCGACAATGAAATCTGTGGAAATCAGTTGCCAAGGACGGGTAGCTATTTGAACTAGAGCCAACTTCCCCAATGGTTTGCTGTGAGGAGTCTTGGTTTGGAGACATACCACGCATGATGAGACATATTCAGTCACGTCCTTTTTTAGGGTTTCCCACCAGAAGTGTCTCAATATGAGCTCCTGAGTGCTAGCTATCCCGCGATGGCCGGCCGTGACGGAATCATGACACATATGCATAACTTCTGTACGGAGCCGGAGAGTAGTGATGTATACTCGATGATCTTGGTAGAAGCATCCATCTTCGAAAGATAGACCCCATTTATCCGCTTGAAGTCTGATAGAGTCCTTTAAGACACAAGTTTGGGCTGCAATTGAGTGAAGGAAGTCCTGAACCACTGCTATAAAAGTAGCATGAGGAAACTGTCTTTCGGTCTGAAAACCAGGCTTGCAAGTTGGATCTCTTTGTGATAAAGCGTCAGCTTGTAGATTAGTTTTACCTGGAATAATGGTGAAAGTGATGTTGTAGGGAGAGAAAAAATGTGCCCATCTAGCTTGCCGGCTGTTGCGTGTTTCGGCGTATTGCAGACTCTTGAGGTTTTGATGATCTGTGCGGACCTCGATGGGGTGTTGGGAACCCAAAAGGAGATGCCTCCACTCTTGAAATGCTCATTTTATAGCCAATAGTTCTTTTTCTAGGACCGTGTAGTTGATTTCAGAGGGAGAAAAGGTCTTAGAAAGATAAGCCACCGGGTGCTCTGGTTCCTGTGCAAGAGTTTGTTTCAGCACTGCTCCCAAAGCAAAGTGAGAGGCATCCGTCTCTATTATAAAGGGCAGACTTTGGTCTGGGGTCCGCACGAGTGGAGCCGAAGTAAAAAGGGCTTTCAAAGTTTCAAAGGCGGATTGGGCTTCTGCTGTCCATTCAAAGGTCTTTCCCTTCCTTAGTAATCTTGTTAATGGCAGAACAATGGAGGAAAACCCTGCTATAAACTTCCTGTAAAAGTTGGAAAACCTCAGAAAGCTTTGGAGTTCTTTGATGGTACGAGGTGGAGACCATTCCAGGATCGCAGTGACTTTGCGTGGATCCATGGTAATTCCGGTAGGGGACAGGACGAACCCCAAGTAAGTAACAGTAGTCTGATGGAATTTGCATTTCTCTGGCTTACAGTACAGGTGGTTGCTCCGTAATCGGTGTAATACCTGACATACATGTTGGTGATGTTCTTCAGGATCTTTAGAATACACTAAGATGTCATCAAGGTAGACCACTATTGTATGGAGAAGGAGATCTGAAAAAATATGGTCAATAAATCTCTGGAAAACTGCAGGAGCATTCGAGAGACCGAAGGGTATAACCCGGTATTCGAAATGCCCAAAGGGGGTACGAAATGCAGTTTTCCACTCATCCCACTCCTTAATCCTGATGAGGTGATAAGCTCCTCTGAGATCAGTTTCGTGTTGATTGTTGCCCCCTTAACTGCCTCCAGGATATCAGGGATTAGTGGCATCGGATAACGATCGGGAATGGTGATTTTATTAAGACCCCGATAATCGATGCAGGGCCTTAATTCATCTGAGTCCTTCTTTGCTATGAAGAATAACGAGGCTCCTGCAGGAGAGGTTGATTCAGTTATCAGCCCATTTCTAAGGTTGGTATCTAGATACTGTCTTAAGGCTAATTTTTCTTTCTCTGAAAGGATGTACATCTTCCCAAAGGGCATTGGCTGTGAAGACTCGAGACGAATGGAACAATCGTCTCTTCGATGAGGCGGCAGATCAGAGAACTGAGAAGAGGAGAAAATGTCCTGGAATTCTTCTTACTCTGGAGGCAGAAGGCTGATTTGGTCCACTATCTTTCAGGAGTTATCAGGATTCAAAGGAGGAGTACAGAATCCTACTGAACTGTCGGCAAGACAGTGTTGAACACAATGCTCCGATCCTAAAAAGATAGAACCGGCTGCCCAATTTATGAAAGGGTTATGTAGCCTTAACCATGGCAGGCCTAAAATGACGGGATAGTGAGCGGCTTTTATAATATCGAATTCAATTTCTTCCCTGTGAGAACGTTTTCAAGGTGAACGTCTGTTCTCGAATAGGTCCCGAAACTAGAGGTGTTCCATCGACACCTTCTACAGGTATCGCTATTGCTTTGGAAGAGCGAGGTAAATTCTGTGATTTCGCCCATAGATCGTCTATGAACAGACCAGCTGCCCCACAGTAGACCAATGCGGGTACTGTTACAATAGTCTTGTCTGGCAGAGAAAGGGTAACCCGCAGGACTACCATGTCCAGTGATGGAGGCAATAATGTAGGAGAGTGGGAACCAGTACCTGTTACCCCGACCGTAGTTCCCTTTACGGCTGAGGTCTGGCGTTTCCCGAACGAAATGGCCTTCTGAGAGGAGCTATCGGGCATTCGTGTACGGCATGGGCGGAAGAACCGCAATACATGCATAGCCCCTGATTTTTCCTGCGGGCTCGTTCCTCGGGAGTAAGAGGACCCCAAGTGATTCCCACCTGCATGGGTTTGGGTTCATCCGGAGTAAATGTTTTCGAAGAGGATACGAATTCAGGTCCAGAGCGATGACTTCTCCCTTTTTTCCTTTCAGCTTGTCTCTCTTGTAGCCGATAGTACAGTTGCATGGTTAGGGAGATTAAATCTGCAAGTGTGGTGGGCCTAGGAACTCGTGCGAGTTCATCTTTCAAATCGTCATGAAGCCCTCTTCTAAACAAAGTTATAAGAGCATCATCGGCCCATGATGTACCTAAAGCCATTTGTTTGAATCGAGTGATAAACTCTAAAATACCTAGAGACCCTTGCTTGAAATCTAAGAGTTTCTCTTGGGTGGAAACATTGTACTCCTTTCTTGAAAACATTGCTTTCAGGCTCGCCGTAAAAGCAGGCACAGAATCGAGTACGGCATTATTAGAAGTGACTAGAGGCGTGGCCCAAGCAAGTGCAGGTCCTGTTAGATGGGTAATCATGTAACCCACTCTGTCCCTATCTGATGGAAAAAAGGACGTTTTAAAAGCAAATTGCACTGTGCATGTATCCAGGAATTCCCTTAAAGATTGAGGATTTCCATCGTATTTCCCACCTGGTAACGGTCCTGGAGGAATCTCAGAGCTTGTTGGGGGCTTAATTAACATTTGCTGTTTTAGATATGCATTTTCATGCTTCAAGGATTGTACTTCATGGGACAATCCTTGCACTGCTGTCGTTAATTGCTGCACCTGATCTAACGCTGCTTGCAGCGTTGTCATGTTGTAATACACTTATAGGCGTCGCTTGCTGTAATAATTCAAAACTAACCTGTTTTGTGCAGCAATCAACGAGGCACTTGGGGAGTCCCCTGAAGACCCTGACACCTCCCCTCCCCTTAAAAGGGAAAGAAGGGGTGGTGCGAGGGATCCCAGGGAAACCCTCCTGGGGAATAAAACCCTGCTGGAACGGATTTGTAGCTGGATGGATCAATTCGTCCCTTGTATGCCGCTCATCAATACGGGAAGGAACTCGCAGGTTCTAGCCGCGGGATCCCGAAAACGTCTGGACTCTAAATAAACAAACAGGATATGAGCCGAGGGACAGACACGTAGTTAAATCAGAAGAAAAGGGGTGGAGAAGTACCCAGTGTGTCGGGAGGAAGAGCCTAACGAAGGTTCTTGAAGTGTCTTGGATGACGGGAGTAAATGGCAGGATAAAGACACAAGGCTGTGGGAAGGAATAGAAGGAAAAGGTAAGTAGAAGCAAGGTTGAATGTAACATGCACCCTAGCTGCGAACTCACATAGCGTCTGGGGAGAGAAGCGACGCGCTGAGCTTTGGATCCGCTGGGCCATATCCGGAATCCCCGGAACAACATGATGACGTCAGAGGACGTCTGACTTCCGAACGCGGAAACGCTGCACTGCTACCCTGAGTAAGAGGATCCATGTTGGAAGAAGGAAAAATAGACAATGCTCGCAACCTCCAGTGTTGCCAAAGAGAGCGGCGGCGCCAACGAGCCATGACATAAAGTCCGAGTTATCTTGGCTCTCGGGTCCTCCATATCATGGGTTCCTCCAACATACATTCGGTGGTATAAGGCACGTGAACCAGGTATCTCCAGACCCAGACAGAGACAGTTTAATCCGTTCAGTAACATAAAAGGATGATAGCACTTTTTATGTATGGTTATGGCTCAAAAAGAATTTGAGTTCATGGTTAATTTACAATCATTGTTTTACAGCAATCCCGGTAAGTGTATTATGATCTACTGTACCCCCATCCCGCAACCAATCCTATTCCTGTTTTTTCCAATGATGCTCATTGTAAAAACCTGTAATTTTGCACTGTCCAAAACACCATTACAATTTAATTAAAACAAACACAACCGTCTTGTGAGCATCTTTGGAAAATAAAAGTATTAGGGTTTGGTCACTTTCTAAAGTTGAAAACCATTGAAAGAACTGCTTAAATATAGACACATTGAGATGTCTTTCCTTCTGATGGTTGATCGGGAACTATGAAGTGTAGATCAAGATGAGGAAGGCCCACCTGATGGAATCTGCAGGGCGGCTTAGTTGATAGCAGCTCTAAAAGAGTCATGATCTTGACACAGTTGACATCTGTTGTTTCCCTTAAGTCGACCAGAACCAAAATCCTTGCTGGCGCTCCCATGCATTGGGTGCACACCCATCTGGGCAGCATCCAAGAAGTTCTGTTGGTAGACAATGTGCCCGGGCTGTTGGGTCACAGCGCTCAACAAAAGCTTATCTAGATTCAAACTAGGGCTATAGATGACCGAGCCAGGATCTCTGTAAGAAGGGGTTACAAAGTTGCCCTTACTAGGTCCTTAGAGACTTTCACTGGCCATATATGTAGAGGTAAGCTGCGCATTTGCTCAAATGAAGTAAAGGGACAACTTGTGCTTGGGATCGAGAACTAAAACTTTCTTGATCGGATGCTGTTTGCAGATAGAATGTCTAAGAGGGTGGTGAAGTAGTGCTGAAGACCAGCAATTTTCCATGAATGTCAACTGATATTTTCTTTCTTTTCTATGGAAATGTTTTCCTTAGTATGGCCTCACAGTGCCTATGGGGCACTACCCTCAATTGCTTAGCTGTCAGATTCCCCAGTCTGAGACACATTTGAAATAACTCTTTGTGAGGAGAGGGACAGGTCAAGACATTGCTGATTGAAGTACACTTCCCCAGCGTCCTTAACCGTAGCGGTACAGACTATTCGGTGTATTAACTGTTGGCAATTCCTCTTCTGGTTCACAGCTCCCACTCCAGACTCTTGCGAAGTTTTCTTGTATACTTTCAGCTTGTGCCAGGATCTCTGCAAACCACTTAGTCAAGATGCCAGGTGTCAACAAGGGAAACCGTTCAGTAGGACAGATAGGAAGATGCTGTAGAGTGGAGGTGGGGACTGAACGGCAATGTTGTCCAAGACGGAAGCGTTGGTGTGTTCATTATCCCATGGGCGTCTTTTAATGGCGTATATAGCTGAAGGGGGTAGAATCAAGGCACAAAAGCAAGGAAGTATGCAAGGAGTAAATGTGTAGTATTCAAGGGAGTGGTTTTCAATACCCTATTCTTGATAATGATCACAAAGGCTTCTTGCGTAAGAAATCTGCTTATTACTTTACGGAGGAGGGGACGTTGATGCCGCTTTGGATGACGATTGAGAGAGATTTATTCTCTCTTTATGTATTGAGTATTTTGTTTTCCATGGGGAAAATGCCAAGTTTGGGCACTAGGTTGCCTTCAATAGATGCTACTCTGGTAGCTCTTAACTCGCGGTTGATTGATAATGGTCAGAATCTATGGCTGCATTACGATGCCTCATTATTATGGCAACACCTTGTGCTACAACTTGGGAACAAATCTTTATGTTGGCGTAGTTGGGTCACAAGAGGGATACTGAAGATAAGTGATTTCTTTAAAGAGGGATGAATGGCGTCTTTTTATTCTCTTTCTCACAAGTTTCACCTTGGGGGGGGGGAGTTAAGAAGGTATGCATATTTAAAGTCCCTTTTAGCACATAGGCGGGGTATGCTGGACACCCAGATGGAATCTAGGCTGGCAACATGTGGTTTATTTGAATCTCCACTGCGTATGGTCTCCACTTTCCTTAAGATGATACCTATGAAACCCTTGTATGGTGAGTCCTGGGAGAAGCTGAGGCAGGCTTAGGCTAGTGAGCTGGAACAGGATGTTTCTGTCAGGGCTTTGGATTGCCTGTTGAGAGTGAGAGCCGGGTCAAAATTGGACTTGAACTTACGACTCATCCAACAGAGGATTTTAGGGTGGCTGTATTGGACTCCCGTACTGATACACCGATTGGGTTTATTGAGCAACAATTCGTGTTGGGGTTGTGGTCGGGAGAGCGGTACGTTGTTGCACATGTTATGGGAATGTTCCAGAGTCAGTGACTTTTTGGGGGGTATTGGACAGAATGGATGTGATATTAAACATGACCTTTGCTAGGTAGCCTTCCCAGGTGCTTTTGCTGTTTACTAGCGCAAGATGTATGATTGGCCGAAGATTTAAATGTTGGATCAAGAAGGCCTTGGTGATGGCAGCCAACCACATTTTGAGAGTTTGGAAGATTAGGGAAAAGTATAGGGTGGAGGACTGGTTGGCCAATCTATAGGTTTTAGCCAGTTACGAGACGTTTATGCTCCTGAAACAAAATCGGGAGGACTTTTGCTTGGAAATGTGGGCACTCTTTAAAGATTTGTATGGTTAAGGGGAGGTCATCGGTGTTGGGTAACGAATTGGAACTTGGTGGAGGCATGATTGGTTGGTTGTGTAGGTGGGTGTGTGTGTGGTGGGTCTTGTTGGTTACATGTGTTGGACTACGCAGTTAATGTCTTTAGTTATTTTGTCTAAGAATAATAATCGCTGTGTTATACTATTGGAATGCATTTTTACCTAGTTAGGAGGAACTGTTCTCATGGATGCTAGCGTGACGATGTTTGCGTTGATTAATCTATTTGTTCCTGTTAATGGTTGTGGTTTATGTAAATTGTATAAAGAAATATAAAAAAGCAAGGGAGAACGATACTTCTTGGTGGCAAAACTATGCTGTAGCGGCAGGGTCAGTTCACCCTCAACTCATAATCATTTATGTTAAAAATAAGGAGGATCATCAAAATAAACAGTTTGAATGAAATTGAAAAAAAGGATATCTGATCATTACACAATGATTTGTCCAGTGAACTGCAACAATTCTACTTATGACGGTTGTGGGTTTCATAATGTAAAAAGCATGCTATTGAATTCTTTTAAAATGTAAAGAGCAGAGGGGGTTACTAAATATGCTAGTTGGACATCTTAACCGTGCAAATACAGTAATTTTAAAAACTAGTCACCTTAACTCCGGTGTGTATTTGGAACATCTGTGTGTATTTTGAACATATGGCCAGTGATTGTGTTATGATTTTAGGGGTTTAATTTGGCACAGGAGTTTGAGGAATGAATGAATAGATCCTAAGCAAAACGTAAGGTCTTCAGTATATTATGGAATACGCAACCAGAGATGATGCTCTTTCACAACCTTACAGACTTCTCACAACAAGTATATGGAGTCGTAGCTCCTTTTATTTGGATTATTTTCAAATATTATTTAGCTTTTACTATTTCACAGATAAAAACAGCTGCATTCAGATCTCTTTTGGAAATAGTGAATATCCAGGCTTCAAATATAAAAATACCCTGGAACAAAAGGTTATCGAAGCCACTTATTATAACATTTGCTCGTAAATGGGACTGGTTAGCAGTGCTGCCAACCTTTGAAATTTCAATTAAATTGAGCATTCAAAGCTTTATAATCATTGTACACTTACTTACACAAATTACAATTCAAATTTAAAATCTGATTCCTAAATATTCCCATGCAACAAAATACCACAATTGCCAAACAGTGATTTCCGTGACTTGCTTCCCAAGCTGTTCACATTTACTATATTGTATAGTTTACAGAATTAAACCTTGCCTGGTCTTTTTTGCGTTGAAAATTAGCTACATATTGACTGAACTACACTTGGATAAAGATTCTGCCCCAATCTGAGATTTAATGAAGCAAATTTCGTAAGAGGAGAAACTTGCCTTACAACATCATCACATAAATAGCAAATCCGTGCATTACGTTGAGAATTTTTATCCACGGCTTATTGCAAGGCTCAGCTACGGTAATGACCGAATACCTTTATCCGTTAGAGTGGCAGTGGTGGTCTGCACGGCAGGCCACACTAAGGCCTCCTTTCATTAAAATCGTAATTCATTGCAGTCTCCGTGACACAGGGCTTGCATGTGTTAAATTAATTAAACTGTAGTCAAATGATGTTGAGCATAATTATGGGCAATCAATAAAGCACATCCCCCTATAAAGCAGCTTGTAATGTTTAATCATCAAGCTTGGATTACAGTTCACTTTGGAATCCCTCTTCAAGTTTCTTAAATTGATTAGATTGCACAGAATGTTAGACCAGAGGCCCGCAACGTGTGGCTCGCCAAGTGTTTTGAACTCCAACTACCATGATCCCTCACCATTAGCTATACTGGCTTGGGCTGATGGGAGCTGTAGTTGAAAATATCTGGAGAGCCAAGGATTGCAGAACCCTGCACTAGGGTCACTTTGATGTTTCAGTGTCAAGTGGTCAATACATGTATAGAAATGGTTTCTGTACCATGAGGTTCTCAATTCTCATAAGGTCTGGGTTTCTACAACTTGTATGTGCTCGTATACAAATGTACAGGTATTGGGTATATGACTACACTATTGTCCTCACAGTTTATGAAAAGTCAGAATTGATGAAAGCATTTTGCTTTATTACCGAAATGTGTAGGATTTATGAATCTGGAGAATAGCTGTCTAAGTCCTCTGATGCCCGACTCTCTGTACTCCCACTCCCAATCTCCCTGGATTTCCCCTCCCTTCCCCCGTTCCTGCAGACTGAATCATGTTGTATTTGAACATGACTGTTAATATCTCCTGAAGCTCACCCCTTTCCCCTCCCTGCTCTGTCTAGACTCCCCTTGCCTCCCATCTTCATCCAAGATTGGGGATACAGCCTTGGGGCTGAGTATTCATTGTACTGACCCCTGCATGCTTTCAAGCGGTTGCATCTAGTATTTTTTAGATTTTTCTGGGTTGCAAAGTAGCATTTGAGGTGTTACAAAATACATATATGTTGTTACAATATCACCTTCCGTCATCACCGACCTGCTTCTGCCAAAGAAACATGCACATGAAATTCACCACTTTCAAACCTTTAGAAATCCAGCGGTGGGACAGACTCTTGTACCATGAATATAGTGCTTTTCACAGTGTGGCAAAAACAAGAGCAATTCCCTATTTAGATTTGGCTACTAGGTGGTGCTAAAGTGCCACCTTAAAGCTGAAACTATTGGATTAGAGTACAGCTAGAGAGACATGGCACATGAGGAGGGACACAAAGCTTGTAGGTGGTGTTTGGTTATTTACCCACCCATTGCCTGCCCATGGCCATGCTAATCCCAATGGCTAGGCCCACCCACTTCCTGCCCTCTCCCCAAAACACATTGTCCCGAGATCTCTGAGCTATCGATATCAAGCCTTACCATCAAACGGTATGCTCGAACTGCCTGCCAGTTTTTTTTCAAAGTGGTCTCCTGAGACCTCATGACTTAATTGGAACTGTAAACAGGGGCTGGCAACCTGAATCTCGCCAGAGGTTTTTCACTTCAACTCCTATGAACCCTCACCATTGACTATGCTGGCTAGGACTGCTGGGAGTTGGTATGATTGCAGAGTTATTAATAACGAGATTGGAAGTGTTGGTCCACCTTCCTCTTCAACAACAGGCTTACCTAGAGCATGAGATACTTTTGGTTTCCAGGCACTGAAGTAAATCACTACTTTCTTCGAGATGGGCATTTATTTTGAGTGGGTGAAGATGGCCTGCAAAAACTGGGGGGAGGGGAACTTTTCCAGCATGAGGTGGCTTGCATGCCACTTTTGCCAAGTGGTTTTAGGGGACTTTTACCAGAAAGTAAACTGAACTGCTTTTGTTCAATACATGAGGGAATGAATGTGGGAAGACTATAACATTGGGGAAATAAATAAATTAGAAACCCCATGCATGGGGATTGAGTGCTGCTTTCCATCTATTTTAGGTTAAGGTCTGAGTGGCTCATCCATCCGAGGTCCATAAATGGTGTACCACGAAGTGGGGGCAATAACAACACCCGTTATTACAGTGCTTAGAAGAAGTTAGAAACATCCTTTAGAAACAGCATGAAGCACTATATAATAACACATATAATGGTGATCTTGCCTTTTAAGTATGAAAAACATTGAGGCTTATGGCATTGACAACTCCTGCTGGTCAATTTACTCCCAGATGCCTGTGTCACTTAATACCCCGATGTGTGTCAATACCCTTACGGGAAATACCCCATATATGCTTCTCTCAATCTCAGGTCCCAGGCCTCCATTTTGCGCTCCCATGAGTCAATCACTATTCTTATTTGTTGTGGAAAGAAAAGTACCCTATTTGAAATTTGTGATATTCACTGTTCTGATAGTATATTTACGGTATAACGTTGTTTCATCGCCAGTCATTTTTACGATTGCCATTTAAACGAGTAGAAAATTTCGAAAAAGGTTATCGCTATTTTTTGGCGGGGTGGGAAAGGCCAGATACAGGGTTGGGAAAAGTAAAAAAATAGGTGGGGTAAGGGGTACTTTGGGGGAGACCCCACAAAAAATAAAATGTTGTTGACCTTTTTTGTAATTTTGTACTCGTTTAAAAGGCAGTCGTAAAAAAAGACTGACGATGAACCATATTTAAACCTAACGGTATTTATATACACCTGGTGGTATAATTAATATATATTACAATTAGTCATATTTTATAATTGCCTCTTGCTATTCTAAAAGTTCATTCAAAAAGGTATGACAGAAATACTGTTCTATTCAGAATAAACTCTACTTTTCAGAGTCGGCTTTCTGTATAAAACTACCCAGGTTTAATAGACAGAAAGCAGACAAAGGTAAGTTGCTTTCTTAAAGCTTCCCTATACAAAAACCTGATCCAGTGTGATATTTTTTTGTGTCACTGTCAAGACCACATATATCTGTGATTTTGTTCTGCATGCTTCTTATTTTGCATTAAGGTTATGCTGCCTTTAGAATTATAAAATATTATAAATGTGTCCTTAAAAATCTAAGGCTTAAAGGATCGGATTGGTGGGATAATAAGAGGCATCGCACAAAATGTGTTCATTAAATTCAGGCAGAGATCAGGCCCCCTCTTGGCCCACATTGTAACGCTTCCTTGGAGAAATCATTATAAGCAGCTGTCATAGATTCTGGAAAATGTGTCAAAAAGAGTACCTACATGAGCACCGTGCCTATATGCTCATTAAAATTTGACCCTTTCCGATCCCTCATTTTTCCCTGGATGCGGGATCTCTGAGACAGAAAAATTGTAGAAGTGTGTGGTCGTCGCTGGCCCTCTTCCAATATTAATCAGGATGGGTAAGGCGGGGGCACGCTCCAGTATAATTACAATTCACAGTCCCCGCTCCTTAGTGACAGTTAGAGACAATTTAGGAAGCATGCGATAACTCTTAAATTAATTTAGCCCCTTAGCACTCTTTCGAGGGTATGCTCCGACGAGTGCTTCATCCGCCCAACCCCCGGGAGTGGGGAGCCTAATTAGCACGGAGCAGGATTGACATATGCTTTCGTCTAATTGATATGTGGTCTAGGCTTGGAATGCTTCACTGTTACAAGATTGATCATTGGGGGATGCCATGGTTATAATATGGCCCAGTCCAAACCAAATCACTCCAGAAGTTAATTCAACATCTATCATAACCCATGATGGGCCATGTGGAACAGGGCATGCTTGGCATGCTTGGCATCCTACATTATGCTGCTTTGTCGGCTACAGCGGATTCACATTTTTTGTACACACCTCTAAAAAAAGATAGCCTCTAAAAATATATCATGATGTAAAATGTTTAAGAACGTTTGACAATGTTGCCAAAATCAGTGCAACTTTCATTAGAACCTCTAACAGAAATGGACCAAACTTTGGTGCAAAGCCTATCCTATGCCCTCACCCCCCAACAAATAGAATAATTGCCATTCCTCTCCGCCCCAGAGATGTTTCTTGGCGAATCAACCAGGCCCTCTGGATGTTTGCAGAAGAGAGGGCATGTATTAATAAATTTGTATTGTTTGTCATTTCACTTCAATGTGCTCACATCAGATTTTATAGGGTATTAAAATAGTGCTTTGTCATGGATACCTTTGGCTTCTAAGTGTTGTAATAAATGCTGTCATTACCTAATTAAACTTTACTGCTGTATGCAGCCTGTTTTTATTGTAGCTCTCTTTGCATTATGCTTAGTTGCCTAAGCTAAAAGATATTAAGGTATTTGTTAATGAATTGCAGCATTAGCACGTCACCCACGCTAGACCATCCCCAGCGTAGCGAGCACGTTTACGGCATACAATCCTAATCAATTAATGAAAGCTAAAACTATTTAAGAACTGACGCCCACGGCCATCGCCATTTTTGATTATCCTTCTTGTGTTGCAATTAAACCGCAATAGTGTCCTTCTTGTGGCAGTGTAATTAAAGTACAAAAGAAATGGATGTCTTCCTCAATATGTGTTTCGCTGCCATGCTTGTATTGGAGCTTCTTCAGGAGGGTGTACATTTGCTGAGTACAACCATCTGTTTTTTAAAATTTTATTTTATTGAGCATTTTCTTAACATACAACTATCAATTGTCTCATACATGTATTTGTATTGCATGGGCATGAAAAAGAAAACAGTTTTTCAGATGCCCTTTTCCTCCTCCTTCCTTTGGTTGGATTACGGCACTACAGGCTGTGTACTAGGACCCCAACTGGCTCATAAACCTGGGGGTTGCCCAATAGCACTTTAAGATGAGTAGCAGCACCCTTGAGATGGATGGGGATGCAGATTAATAATCTAGCATCAAATCAATAATAACAACTCAATGGTTTGGCAAAGGGAGTTTGTTTAGTGACAAGTACAAAAACGGGGCGTTCATGAACATCAGCAGTCGCTTGATCTTCCTTCTCTTTTCAACAACTCCAACGAACTTCATAAAAAGTACATCTTTTATACTAAAAACGTGTCATCACTGACATGTAACGCTTAAAATGTTGCATGCAATTCTATTGGTTATAGGAAGGTAACTTTAATATAGGTACTATATATGTATAGGGTAACGGGGTGAGGAGTTTGGACAAATAGTGTCAGGTGGGGCATCTAAGCCCTTCCTTCAAAATGGCTACTGTAGACGTCACTAAAAGTATGACGTCTCATTGGTTTCACTACTATAGGACCCTAGATTACTTAGTCCACTATGATTGGGTTGGCAACAGCCCCACTCATACGTTTCCACTAGCTTAGCAGGTGCAGAATAGCCGGCCAGGTGCAGGGAGCTCATCTGCACCCCCAGCTTCCCTCCAATTATTGCTACAATCAATCATCACCTCAGTTGTCATGTGTCAATTATTTCTTTGTGGTTGGCCTTGAGAGTGCTTCTCAGTCTGGAAAAGTTAAGATATCTGTGCATGCCACGCGGCCACGCGTAGGTGGGAAAGTTTCATCCCTTCTCGCTTGACTGATCACGTGATTGACACTGTGATATCGTCTTATTCTTCATGTAGTTTGTGTATTTGATTTAGTTTCGCCAGCCATCTGCCTTCTGTGGCTTATCTTGACCTTTCTGAACAGGAAACTCTGTTCTTCGCTTCATTAATTGTATCCACTGTTGCTCTATTTCAGCAGGAACAACCTTGGCTTCTTGGCACGATTTGCCTTTGTCTGAGTTTTCTCTCTGTCCTTAATTCTCGAATTTCTTGCTGCAAAGCTTTCCTCTTGAGACCTTACGTAACCTTTGGTCAGTTCTGCTCTTGTGCATAGTGGAAGATAACTTATATAAAGGGCTCCTTTTGAGGTAGATATGTATAGGTGGCGCTTGCCGCAATCTGTTTTACTACTAACCTTAAGCAAGCCTCACAATTTTATTAGCTTCTTGCGGTTGCCAAGCAGAAACTAACTGAATATCTTCACTGTGCTCATGGCATAAGCTTCTGACATTTTGACATCGTTATTTCACTTTCAGGTGCATGATGTCCCTTATCCATGGTGTTTCGTCTCTTTTTGTCAATTGCATGTCGTCATATCTTCTAAACGTGAGTCAGTCCGGGTTCTTGTGACGTCACCATTCGTCGTCCTTCAGTATTTTTTAGCTGCTTCAGGGACTGTGCTCTGGTTCAATTGTCAATATGGCTTTCTCAATGGGTACCTTACTATCAAGGTTTTTTTAGGTGTCAGTACATCAACAGGTGCTGTTCTTTTGATAGGTACAGGACAAAGCCCCACTGTGGCTCTCTGCTGGTTTATTTGCTCATCATACAGCACATATTTCAGCGTGAATGCTCCTGCTACTTCAAAATGGATGGTCGGAGTGCGGGTCATGCTTGGGACCTCCTCTACACGGCTATCCGCTGTTTTTTCTGCTGCCATAAAAATGTGAGGATCATGGCTTTCATGTCTGTGAAGTGAGTTTGTGGGATAGTGATCGGAAGCATATGGTATTTTGGGGAGTACTACCATTTTTATGGCATTCAAGCGACCCATCCAGGATATTGTTAGCTTGGCCCATCTTTCCAGGTCATTGGCTATTTCTGATAGTAGAACCGTCTGTTTTAATGGGGCGCGTGAGCAATGGAGAACGGCAGTAGAAGCAAACGTTTTGTTGATATACATATCCACATGTACCCATTATGCATAGTCAAAACCCTTCTAAATCTATTGCCACTGCGACTTCTAGAAAATTCCTATGGTTGTAAACTGAACCGCTCACCTTGTTGGTCCACGGGGGCGCCTCTCGAATAGCTGGGATGCTCTCGGGAACCCTTCGCCTGTCCTGGAATCTGGATAATCGAGGGGCAATTCTAGAAGACAGGAGGGGAAGATCAGCTTTGGATCTTTCCTTGCAACCCACCTCCCGAGTTCCCCTTGCAGTTCCCCAGAGAATGTCTCTCACCTTGTTTTCTATAAAGGTGAGCTCTCCGTAGTGCCGTGCTGGGCAGGGGCGCGTCGAAAGGTGGCACCGTTCCGCCGAGTTTCTTCACTGGCGAGGGCCGGAGTTCAGACCGGCTGCAACTCCTCCTTTCAGGTAAGTCTTTCAGGCGAAAGCAATGTCTTTTAGATGCAAGCAAAGTCTTTAGTTGAATTTGCAATAATGTCTTTCTCGCTTCTTGTTGCAGGTGGCGAGTGCTGCGGTAGAAGCTGAAGCCCGGTTGGAATAGGTAAGAAGAATGCCATGCGGGCTGGGAGCGTCCTAGCAAGAGGCTAACCTGTGGTTTTGTTTTGTTCTGTAGGTCACGACAACCAGGAGAAGGATGTTCCCCGGGAATCTGACAGGATTAAAGATGTCTTGAAGATGTTGGCCTTCCGGGCGATCAGTGGAGCTGGTAAGGATGACAATGATTCTTGTCTCGGATGGCTTCGAAGCCGATGGATGCTGCTGAGCAGGAAAGGATGGCGATGGTTCTTGCCTTGGATGAGTTCGAAGCCAATGGATGCTGCAGAGCAGGTAAGGATGGCAATGGTTCTTGCCTTGGATGACTTTGAACCGATGGATGCTGCAGAACAGGTAAGGATGGCGGGGCAGGATCTGATGAGCGTCACGCTGCAAGGCAGAAAAACGCAAAGCGCGTGCCCTTAGTCGGGCGTGGTTTAAATAGCAAGGCGGTATCCCAGGTGTCTTTGGGGCGGGCACTACCCTGAAGGCTAGACCGCAGAATGCAGTTCCCCAGTATTCCGCATGGGGGCGTCCATGCTTGTCCTCTGTCCATAGAAATCCCGTCCCAGCAAGCGTCTCCTATGCCAACAGCGCCAGGACTGGCTCCAATGCATCCGAGGGGACCCGAATAAGGATAAGGTCGTGACATAAACATATGGTTGAACTTGCCTATTTCTTCTTATTAATAGTTATCATTGGCTATGGATGGTCCCCCATTTGGTCCTTTGATAAGTAAGAAATTAATTGGGGTTAAACCATTCCCACTCCTTATTTTTAACTCTAGAGGCTCATTTTGTTGGGCCTGTTTTTGTGATTGATGCAAGCACTACCATGTATATGCGGAATAATATATCGGGAATGGTTTGGTGTTCTTACTAGAAGCGACAATTAGACAATTAAAAATATAATCAGAAGTGGGCAAGGTGCTGCATGAAATAACAGAACATAAATATATACATATAAAAAAATTGGAGTCTGGTTAATTGTTTTCATTGGCGGTGCTTAGGTTGAAAGGGAACCTTTTAGACATCTTGTTTTTGCTATACATTGGGTAAAAACTAATATATTTTGCACTCTGATCTGCAGGGTAACACCAGTAGATGCCAGATCACCAACTGTATGCAGGAACATTTTCCAAAACCTTTTCATGCGCATGCTAGCTCATTTACACTGTATAGTACAGTTTCATGATGTTTTTGCCAATAATATGAAGTAGCATTGCCACTGCAAAACACTTTCATGAACCCAGAGCCCACAATAGAAGGCTGCACTTTCACTTTAAACATGGGTTCATGATGTGAGTTCCCGCGTTATATATGCCAGTATTGCCACTGTGAAAACATGTTCATGATGTCTTTGCCTTGTATATAACAGCCTATAACCACTGTATAATATATCAATGTCGCCTAGCTGTGACAAATTGGCTCCTGTCCTGATGGTGTACACAGATGAGCAGAGGCTAAAACCCCACTCAGCCCTCACTTTTCTAAAAACCAACACAATCATGAAGGTAAAACAGGCACTGTCAAGAGATAAAAAACCATATAACAGTCCAAAATAAAGGCATGTCCAATCGAGGTTCTATACAAATATATACTTTAATCAGAGACACCATGTACAATACTAACTAACTAGAAAACACTACACAAAGCCTACCTCTGAGGATAGAAGACAGGCTAAGTAAAGATGTGTCTAATTGTGCGCTGGTAGTATTTATAATGTATGAACTAGTATTCTGTGGTCATCTGGAAAGCCATATTCTTATACAGGAAAATAATTATGGGGAGTGAAAATTCCCTATATCAGGTGCTAGGCACTCAGATTAATACAAGTAATCCGGGTTGTCTCAGTAGTTTAGGTGTAAATGTATAAATATGCTGGTTAAATTGAATGTAAGAATGAGCTCCTTGTCACCAATCCAGAGGAAGTTTAAAAACAATGTATGATAATGATTGGATCCAAATATGGACTCAAGGGGTGCTTATAAATGGCTCCATGAGTTCAGTCTAGAGAATAATTGCCGGGGTACTATCTCTATATGTATTAGTCAATGTCTTGATGGACGCCTTTTAAGAACTTTCCTTAGATTCAGGTTTAATCTCCTGTACACGCGAGAAATACTATACATTAGGAAACTCAGTGTAGACCATAATTGCAGATTTTCTCACCAAACGGTTGTATCACTGAAACATATTTGTATCCAATGTCCTGTGTTGCAGGTCTTTAAGATTAAAGTCCTTTCTAAAGTGTGTCCATGATGCTGATTATCTTAATGAGCCTTCTTTTTGGTCCAGGATTCTTAGTGGTCGGCCTAGTACACTTTTAATCATGGTTGTCTCTTTTTTAACTAATTTGTAGTTAACTGAGGAATTTTAACTGTTCTTGTCGTGTTTTACTATACTAAAATTATTGTGAATTTTATTTGCATTTGTGTTGGAGAATTCTATTTTCTAGATATTGTAATGATAATTTATTCAACCATATTGTATAGCTCTATTACTGTTTGTTTTTTCTTTCTTGATATGTTCCTAATTAGAAATTCGCAAACGGAATGTTCTTTATTATGAACTTTCCTCTTGTATAAGGTTTTTATAAACCGACACAATAAAAAAAACTAAGAAATTAGATGAGCACTCTGGGTAATGAATCAGAGGTGAAAGGCAAGTAAAAGCAACTATGTTCTTGAAAAAGGATATGTACTTGTGAGCAAAAAGTGTTCAAAGTGTCTTACCCAGTCTTGAGGGCCCAAAAATTCACCAAGGGGACAGTTAGTAGTACCTTCTTTGCAGTTCTTGGTGCTTATGCAGCACCAAAGCAGACTTCTCGGTGCTGTGCAAATATCGGGAGTGAGCAAAAGGCAGTAATTGCGGGTCATGCTGGTTCAAATGTGTTGAGAAGTTCTTGAAAGGTGCTCCATGCAGTTCAAAAGCAGAAAAAACCTCTAGGATCCTGGCTGTCTTGGCTCTCAGGGTGCTTTGAGTCCCAATCCAGAGACACGGGAACAAGATGCATCATTTTCTCATGCTCCCAGAAAACCGTGGAGGCTGGCACACAACTGCAGGGCTCCTCCAACACAGTGAGGTGCTGGGTATTGCTGTGGGTAGCAGAGAGGCAGTCTTCTTCTAGGAGCAGATTTCACCCCCAATGGTCCCTGGGGATGTTTAGGGGACAGAGCTGGTCTCTGCCTTGGAACACCTGCTTTCATCTCTCAGCTGGAGGACTTTAGAAAGGACTGCGCTCTCTGCAGGGTCCAGCAAAATCTTCTCAAGTGATGATCCAAAGATGCTTCAAGAATTCCCAAGACGATTCAAAGAGGTCGTGGGAGACCCCTTCTTTTGGAGGCAAAAGTCTCCAGGTGATTGGGTTAGGGCTAGCCTGCTTCAGGTGTCTAATCGCTGCTCTTGAAATGTATGGACTTTGCCCTTATGATATCACACCGAAAGTGTGTTGCTCCAGAGGAAGTGGAGGGGGCAGGAAAGGGAAAGAGAGGCAGAGAGAATTAAGATGGCAGAACCTCCCAAAACTGTACAGATCTCTCTCTGGCTACACTATCTCCACCTCCTTTCTCAATTGGATCAAAGGACTTCAGAAATGCAGCCCCCTGGCTGTCTGTGAATGGGGTTGCCTCTTTGTTTCTGTTCCCAGGCCTGCGTTCTATGGATTGGCTGTCTTGGGGGCGTTACCTGCCCTTTACAAAGGAAGAAAGAGAAGCAATTCCTCAAAGCTGCAGTCCTGTTTTAGTATACCCACCGTCCCTCTGTCAATCGGGGCTCTGAGCTCCCCTTACCTCACACTCCTCCACCCTTCCTGCCAAAAGTCTTTCTTGTCACATTCTCGCACGCATTCAAACACGCACACACTTACAGTTACCCGCTCCCCTCCTAAACATTACTCACACACACAGGCACAAAAACACACACAAAAACAAAACATTTCCTGGGCCCCAGCAACTTCGCTCTTCTGCCTCTGGCGTGCCTGTTGGCCCCTGTGCGCACTCGTGTGTGTCGCAGGGGCTGACAGTTCAATTTAGAAAGACCATTCAGAGAAGTCTCTGAGCAGTATTTCTAAATCGGTCTTTGCAGAAATCGATTTCTACAAATCGATTTCTTAAATTAGCACAGCTCTAGACCCTCTTGCGGCCCGGTTTGGCCTCAGCGTCTTTCTGGCTTCACTTCAGTAGTAGGTGTCTTTTTCACTGGCCCATATTGTGCCTGCTCCACCTCGGATTGTTGTGCTCTCCTGCCCATTTGGATCTCAATCTCGTTCTGGATTTCCTTCCTTTTCTGCTTCTGATTTCTCCTTTTATACACCTGCAGCCATTTACCAGGTTACAGGTGTGAGCTCTTAGCTCTGATTGCCTGACCATAGTTATTGGAACATGCCTGACCCTCACAACAGTTCTCAGGCCTCTTCCTCATCTCAGTACCAGAGTGGTGAAATGACAAGTTAGTGTGTACTACCTCTAGTCGCCTCTTCCTCGTCCCAGTACTATGGTGATATGAATGTTGGACAGTTGGTGTATGTAACCGAGGGTACGAGTGATAACCTATAAAGGTTGGAGGAGGATAGGGTGTTTTCTGACAGGTTCCATATTTTAATCGAGGGGTTAAATGTGGGTCTAGTCTATCCATATAAGGAGGGGTTCTCCTTCTTGTTTTCTTCCTTGTCCTTCTATTGGAATGATCTATCTGGGGTCCATTTTCTGAGGGAGAAAGGGAGGGAGGTTGACAATACCCTATGAAGGCTCCAGGGACTGATGGTTCATTGTGAAAGGGTAACAGGGAATACAGTGTCTCTCTTGAGTACATCTTATCCCCAATCCCCAAGGACCGATCCCCCCACCCAGCCAGGTGATCCTCCCTTGCATATCCACCCCCAGGGTCAGGATCCAAAAGCGATGGACTTTCCCTGGCCAGGCTCGGACTGGCTTATAGGGCAATAGGCCCATGGCCGAACCAGAAATGCAAAATGCTTGTGTAGGGCAGTTTTTTGGGTCGGAAATGAGGCGCTTTTTTGGCCAATGTGGGCCAGTTTGATTAGTTATTTCACTATGCGGCAAATGGTTTTGACCAGTGTTGCTGAATAAATATTCTTTAAAATGTACAATTTGCAACACATTTTACCAAAAACCTCCCCCTTGGGTACTATTGAGACAGCATGACAAAAGGAATGTATTTCCATTTGCAACTGTGGGTCACTTTTTCATTTGTGCCCAAGACAATTTTATGCCCCAGTCCGACCCTGTCCCTAGCCACCTGAGGAGAAGAGAATCCAAAGGGAGTAGATGTGAGGACTCACTCGGGTTTCCCACAATACACAGAGAACAACATACATAGATAGACAAAGCCACACAAGTAATGGCAAGAACAGAATAACAGAAGGATAGACGTTAGGCCCCAACTGAAGGGTATATATATATATATAATAGCATAGATGATCGGAGCTGAGAACTACACTAAGTAGGTACAAGTGTGTGATAGCAACACTACGAAATAGAGAATATAACACATGAAACATGCATACATGTATGCCTAATCTCATCAACACCATATAGGTGCCATAACTTTAGTAGGCCTCAAGATTGAAGGCAAGGCCTACGCCCTGTGGAAGAAGCATTATAAATGATTGTACACAGCAGAGGCAGTTAGTTTAGGACATCGCAAATGAATGCAGTGGCAAGGTTGGCAGCCTTAAGCACAGTGTAAAGTCACGCAGCGATTGGTCAGAAGTATGAGGTGAAGCCTTTTCCAGGTCAAAAGTACAAGGAAGCAGAGACCTAATCAAATGTTGCTAAGTGAAGCAGGGTCTGCAAGGGGAAGGGGTAGAAGGCTGTGTAGTGATTGGCTGTGAAGGTGATAGTTCAATCCGGTCCCACTCATTTAGCAAGTGAAACATATAATAAATAAAAGTTTAGCCCACGTTCCCAAAAACGAACCAAGACAAGGTCATAGCCCTGGTGGGAATCTGACCATGTGCAGACACAGGCACGGCACAAAGTCATTCAAACAGAAGAGATGCATTGCCCTCTGTAGATGTGCCCAAGACTGGAAAGACACATAATGGAAGGTTAGCTTCCAGCCCAGATAGAACTCAACATACACGCGCTGAGAGACCCTACATCAACACCAAGGATTCCATGAAGTTTGTGCATCTTTTAGGATCACTTAACAAATCACTAGAATGATTTGCACAGGGCAGTTTCTAGCCAACTTGGTGCCCAGAGCAAAACACCAGAATGTGCCTCACCACCCCACCCCCACGACGGACACACATCACTCTCAAACTACACCTCTCTGTCGTGCGACAAAACCCCTCCTCAATATGAATAAATGATTGTTATATATTTAAGCTGGTTTCATTACCTTAAAATGCAAGTACTTTACAGAAGAATTCTAATGTGAAAACACAGCTGTTGCTGTCCAAGTAAATGTTTTTTCTTGCCTGAATGCAGTTTCAAACTGTCCATACTGGCACACTGCAGTGTGATCAGCCTACTGGAGCCTGAGGGCCCACTGACCACTGGCCCTGTGTTGCATGTGTTCTATTAATACCACCTCACTTGTATTTTGCAAAGGGGAATACTAGATTAGCCATACTAATTATTTTGTGATGGAAGGTTGTCATTCCAAAATGGACATTCTGGTACACTCTTGTTTTACTTTTTCAAAATACGTCTATGGGAGTGAGAAGGGGGACAAATAACACCAGTGAGGGTTTCTGTATTCTTTACACAGAGCATTTGAGGGCTATAACGTTGATCAGAGATCTCTACATTGGATAAACAAGTCTGTGATAAAAGGATTGTATGTGTGACTCTCTAAAATCATAACTAATGCATGGCTTGGTGCTCACATCACTGTTAATAACACTCACCCTAATATTAAAATGTTTGTAACCATAAACCATACGTACTCATTTGGACAGCTTATGTTTTTGGATGCGAGTATAAAATGGCTTCAACATCAGCCACTCAAATGGGGTACAAGGGCTCTTTTGCTTCTTGTTTTTGAAGAATTTTAGATGAGGAAGGGCTCGGTCTCAGTGTGAGCATGCCCAACCCCCAGTACAGAAACATCTTTTGGAAATCATACCTGGAGAAAGGACAGGATACATAGAAGAGAGACCCAATAGACAATGCACATGAAGACTACACAGAAAGGATTGTACCTCTTACAAACTTCAGCCTGACCAGTAATAAGCTTATGAAGTGCTTTAAACAAAACCGCCTTCTAATGCATGGTAAAGGGGCCACAGTTCCTCGGCCTCTACCACCTCACTATTCCGCAGGTCTCAGGGGTTATATCTGCGAAAACGAGCACGTGCATTGGACACATCTGACAAAAACATGCACATGTGATGTTACATACGGGAGCGCCACATAGATTCCATTAACCAACAGGGTGGTGGCTTGTGCAGCGCACAAAACATTGCTGCATACATATCACTACATTGATTTGCCATGGACTACTCTCTGCATGGTGACACACAATGAACTCTACTTTCCTAATCAAGGTGCCAAGTGGCATTGAGTTGCCATCTGGTGTGCGCACTGGGCAGTGGCTGGCTTGTTTAGAACATTAAAAGACCTCTGATGCTGCGCGGATACATTTAGTCCATTCCCAAGCCACTAGAATACTTAAGTGAACTTCCCAGGGATGCGCCATATGTAACTAAAAAGTAATCTACAAAAAAAACGTTTTGGTGTGACAAATAAAGAGACATGAAAATAAAGAAAAGAGTTTAAAACGTTTTTTGTAAGGCATTTTAATTCTCTCTGAAGAATGCATAGGTTTGATCCGCTGGTACGTGCGCTGGCCTGGTGAATAAACATGCCCCATGTTCAGTTCCTAACACTGAAATATTAAGCACACACTGTGTAAAAACAATGGCGTGTTAAATGAGCCATCACTTATAAATTGCCCCACTTGAAAGGCTATCAACAAAAAGAATGAGAGGCACAGGGTGTGTGACTCCAGAGCATCGCACACGCTGTGTTTGGAATATGCATTCCTTTGTTTGGAAGAGAGCAGCCAGCCGCACGTCTCAGGGGCACCCACCGGCACAACAGGCTGCTTAATCTTTTGTCTGGCAAGATCAGAGTCTGCTTTCTGGGTGCTCCTTACTGCGCCCTCCTCCTGAGCTATTTAGCTCTGAGCCCCGGGCCGTCGCCCGGGCCAAGCAACAGGGCTGGTGATGCACATCAGTCACGAGAACGGAAGGAACAGAGTTACATGTTTCCAATCAGACTTTGCAATGATTTGCTGCCGGTTGACGCAGCTGTAAGGGGTGAAAGGGTAAGATGGTGCCAGCGTTTAATTCCCATGAGACCAGGATGTGAAATATACAACTGTTGCCACACTATCCGCACCTCAAAATGATGTTGGTTAGCGATGATCAAAGTGGCCCACCCCACGATGGCCACAGGAGCTCCCCCAATCATACACCAACGACCAATTGAAACAAGATTAAACTTTGCCGGTCCAAAAGAAAATCTGGGAAAGTAGCTGATCTGAACATGAAGTCATTTTAACTAACTAATTAACAGTATGGTCACAATGGCTATGATAAGCCAATAGGGCTAGGAATTGTATAGATTCACCGATAGATAAACCATGAACAACCAATAGTTGGGTGATACTGTGTAAGCATTCTGATACACTGTTAATGTTAAAACTCTGCACTTCACTCTAAACCTCCACCATTTTGTAATGCTCACTGAATGATGATATGGCATTTATAACACGCCTATACACAAGAATGTTCAGTGTGTTCTCTAGGTCCTTTTTTCTAACTGCTCTTCGCTGGCGTGCCGGTGTGCGTCGCCTCGGACTCTCTCCTCTTGGACGGGCGCTGTTATTGGGCTTGGTCTCGCTGTGTTTTGCCGCACCCTGCTGCACCTACGGAAAGTTTGGTTAGGTGCCCAGAGTTTTACGGCTGCCTTGCCATTAGCCCGGAGGTGTGCTTTCACTGTTTCACTGTTCTTTAGTCAGTGACTGCTTTGTCTTTTTAAACAGCGTTCCTTTTGTCTTTTTCAAAGCACTCTGCGCCTAGTTAGTAGTTGCAGCGTTGTTCTATGATGCCTCAATCTAATCTCATGGCGGTTTCTGCAGTCTCTATGCCGGTTTTAAAAAAAGATCGTCTTGCTGAAGTTTTAACCCATAGCTCTTGTGGAAGAGAGCGCATTCGCACCAGGCACTGAGCCACTGCCGGACTCCTTAGGTTGTCCTGAGGAGTACCGCATGATCTCTGATGCCGGACTGGCCTCTCTCCTAAGGAGCCCAGTAACTATGGCCATAACCAACAAAAGTCACTCCGCTCATGGGGCTGCCAGCGTTAACAGCCCTAATTCGCAGGCTAATAACTCTGGTTCCTTTATTCCTACCATACCGGCAATGTTTAGTTGTGAAGACAACACTAATAAGACTTCCCAAGTGCCTTCCTCAACCTCTGAAACTAATGGGGATTGGATAGCCTCATCTCGCCTCTGCCTTCTGTTTCAGTGAAGAATACTGACACGATTTGTATGTTTGAGCACTGGAGCCTTTGGAAAGAGACTCTTGAAACAGAGCTGAATAATTGCAATACTTTTGAGGACTTTAACGCATGGCTCGCGTCTTTAGTTATCTCTATAGAAAAATATCTCACTTTCTCTTTTCTCAGAAATATACATGCAGTCAATGCTCCGTCTACGACAGGGTCACCTAGCATTAAAGTGTCTTGCTCCTCCCAAACTGATTGGCTAGAAGCAGATAAGATTCCATTCAAGAGTGAATGGCCTGCGGTTAAAGTCACCTGTTCTACTCAGACAGATTTTCCTCAAAGAGGCTGGAAATCCTAATCACCCGATGAAGGCTCTGTGCACTGGTGTCAGGGTTAAGCTGTGCCCCCCTCGCAAAGATGGATTATCTTCCCTTTCTCACCACAGAAGCCCAGTTTGTTTCTGTCGGACCGTCCTTCTGTGCCAGAACATTCTGCTGGATATCAGGATTCTCAGAATCCCAGAACGACAGACCTAAGGATTGTGCGTCTTAGGAAATTGAACATGCCACCTCTGGAGAATGAAGACATCAAGGCCCTGGTGTTGGACAATCGGAACTTTGTTATTTCTAATGTCCCTAGACCAGCTAAGAACGAACCCAGAGACTCACTCCGTAATAAAGTCCTTGCCTGGCTACGCGCAAGAACAGGGCCAGGCGTAGTACGTTCCTCTGATCTGAAACTCTTGCGCAGAATTGACTTGGCCATATGGTGTTCCCAAGGGAATAGTGACTGTATTTTGGTGGGATGTGGAGCCGGCACTTTGCCCGTGTATTTGAGACGTTGTAAATATCTGCCTATGGGCTCCATGAATCTTGAGCTTATTGTCTGATATTGCTTCCCATTTGTAGTAGTAACCTGCTGTACCTTGTTTTAATAGTTTCCTCCACTTCTCTTCTTTTTTTAAGACCCGAGTTGGGTTACTTAATGTCTCCAAAATGCCTATGTATTTATATATCCCCCTGATGTTCTCTTTCTTTTTGTTGTTACCATGTATTTATTTTGATATTTATTCTATTTTATGTTGTTTGTAAGTTTTTGTTTTTGTGTAGCGCTCTGAGGCCTACGGGTTAGTAGCGCTTTATAAAAATAAAGTAAAGTCAATGATCTCTTGTGAATGATTCCTGGCTGTGTTTGAAGGAAATTTTTGTTTTGCTTCCTCCCGTGTACTTTGACTCGTCTGGATTACTTTTTTATTATTGATTTTTGGATCTTACCCTACATTTGGTGACCCTGATGTGACCCTAGACTCTCTAGTCCAGAAGCCCCTCTGCTGCATTCCCTGGGTACACAGTGCCAGCCTGCAGGGAGCCAAAACAGCACGCTGCACGAAGTGCCCACCAGGCACCAAAATTATACATTGGCCTATCTGAGCGCTAAAGGCTGAGGCGCCACCCCCAGGTGTGTAGCCCTTTCTGAGGGAGGGACAGCATCAGAGGACCCCGGGAGAATGTAGCGAGTGAAGTGCACCAGACGCAAGAACAACGATCAATAGAGTATATGTGCGAAAGTTGAGTGTGTGAGGCAGACCGTAAACGTTTTTGTATATGTTTTGATTTGTAGCAGAAAAAGAAAAGGGCATCCACAGGGAAGAAGCATTGATGTCACAGTAGCAAAGATTGTTGGTATTGTAGTTTTAACCGCCCCTTAAAGTGGAGAGGGCGCAGCTCTGTTTAACGAAGAGTGGGAAGTCCCGCACTAGCAATGATTGTAACCTTCCATGCCATGAGTAAGGGAACGAGAGGAGCAAAACTAAAAAATGTGTATATACGTGTTGAATTTTAATCATATTGTAAAAAGTGTAGAGATATCAAGTGCATTTGATTGGAGGAGAAAGCGGTTTTGCATGAGTGCAAAGAGCAATTTTGAAAACGTATGGAAGATTGTATTGAAATGTGAATTGGTGCGAGGGCACAGAATAAAATGATGTCTTTCGCTTTCTCGATCTTTAGCACTTATTCATTATTTGATTATTGTTTTGTGTTTTTTTGAGGAGGAGATCTGTGTTGTTAACTCTTGGTGTTATCTGTCGATTGTGACAAGAAATTGTTGATTAGTATTGTACTGTGACATTGATTATATCAAGCAATGAGTACTCTGGTTAAACACATCTTCCGGGATAAGATCTTGAACTATAATTTGGAGTGGTCTGAGGGGACCTAAGGGGAAATGTTTACACCTTGGCCAGCAGAAGGCAGGCACGATAAGAAAATTATTGAACAGATGTACATGCATTTGTTATCAACTTACAAAGGCAAAAAACTGCAAAAGAGGTAGAGCATATTAGACCTTTGGAGGCTTACAGAGAGGTAGAGCGAAAGATCGATCAATGTCTTCTCTGCGTCCTCCGACCAATTCACAATTCAATGCAATCTGTAAACACACGTGCATACGTTATAATAACTATGCATATTTTTGTATTTTATGTATCACTCATTTTCACTTATATAGTTTGCTTTTCCCTCTCCTACAGTCCACCCTTACTAATAACAGTTTGGAGTTAAGTTACCAACCTGTATAGTGGGCACAGTTCTAAATGCCATTACAAGCATTGTTCATATGTTTATTTTTTCCCTTATTTACTTAATTATGCTTTTGTGATGTTGTATTTTGAATGCTATGATGCTTTGGTTACCATTGCGGTTAGTTTGGTATTTAGTTGGTAATTTAAATAAAAGTGGGTATATGTTTTAAATGAAAAGACCAAATGTGTAATTTTTTTGTAATGTTGGGAAAGGGGGCACGCTTTTGCAGAAATTTCAACTGTGGTTTTCACTTTGCTGGGCAGGGTGTGTAGGTGACAATCTTTTCATTATTCATTTAAAATAGTGTTTTTAGTACGTTGTGTGCTTTTTAATTATGCACTGTGACAAAGTCCCATTTGGCAGTCCAAGTGGGGGAGTTCGGGAGACTTTGGCGGCTAAGGTAAACTACCTGCTATGCAATGCAATCTCCAAAGATTGTAAATGGTCCCAAAAGCCTTTCTCCCCTCATTAGACAGCTGGCATATCAGGGCCCCAGGGCCCCAGGAATAGGTGTGGGGGAAGCAATACTCCAGCAACCACCTGGCAGTCCATGAACACGCACCTGGAATAATCCATTTTGATCAGGTCTGTGAGCCTGACTGTGGGATCGCTCCCTCATTCACCCAAGATGAACTTCAGGGAAGCACAGTTGGGTAGATAGTTTGCGAGATGCAAATAAAAAACCTAGGGTGTTACAGAGATGGCGGCACATGCACAAAGTGAGGTTGCATGGCGAGGTCAGGTGAATAGAGTCCCGCCTGACAGTTCTGCCTGATCTTAAGATGGCAGCTAAGCCTTCAAAAAACTCTGAATACTGAGCTGCTGCACAATTGGAATCAATAATCATTTTACCAGACACATGTAGTTTTGAGGGCTAAGACAAGGCAGTCAACCAATCAAATAACCCCAACCTGACATGGCCAAAGGAGGCCTAATTTACATAATTTGAACACCCTTTACCAAGAACCACACAATTTTAAAATAGGCTCAGAATTGGCAGCATTTTGGGAGTTGCAATGGTAGTGTGGGGGGGGGCTGGAGTGGGGCAGAGCGAGTGGACAGAAGGAGATAGGAGACAGAGAAGGAACGTACCACAAAGGGAAGGGTTTTTTGATTTGGAGAAGGAAAAGAACTAAGATGTGCTGTCACACAGCCAACTGTGTCCCTAAAATACCCCAAACATAATATTAGGCAAAACAGGTTTTATTTAACACAAATGAACTCCTCCTCTGGCCAAAACTCAAACATGACGTGTCAGGACAATCTTTTGTTGCACCAATTAAAGGGTGTCCACCTCAAGTTCAAAAGATTTTGCAGTCCCTCGAAAGGTTCTTTCTCCAAAATGTATTTGGCTTGCCTCCCGTTGGTGTGGGATAAGGCCACCTATGGTCCTCCCTGCCGCTTCTGTAGATCTTTCTTTGTCTCCACCATGATCTGCAAGAACAGCTGGATCTTTTCTTCTCCTTGTAGACAGAGCCAAATTGGGTTTCCTCCATCAGTTTCCACAGTTAAGCTTGGGTCTAAGGGGTCCCTCTTGTTCCTCATGCTCTTTCCAGCTAGCACCCCTCAAGCCTCCTGTCCCTGCTCGTGTCTTGTAACCTCCACCAGATGACTTAACTCAACCTCCCAAAGTCCTACTGTTGTCTCCCCCTAACATTCGGATGTCTCCCTTCTGCTTCTCGCCCCCTACCACCATTTGTTGGTTCTTCTCCCCATCTCACCTCATCTCCCCTGCTCTTCCCTCTCTCTTCATACTCTTCTAATTTCCTTCCTAAATCACCACCTCACTCCAAACACCAATCACAAGTTTCTCCAAACACCTTCAACTCCCCTTTCTGAGTTGTCCCTTTGATATTCCAGTGCGTGCTTCCTGGGTCTGAGTTTTTGGGCCTACATGTGCATGTCCTCATTGATACTACATTAATTGCAATTGTATGTTGGGAGAACTATTTTCTCCCCATAGATTTAAATTGTGTCTAAATGTGTGATCTTAGTGGTAGCTAGACTGTGGCTTTAAGAATCTGAAAAGGCCAATATTACCGAAAAAAAATTACTGAATGGCAGACTTTGCCGAATTTTGACCGTACAAAAAGTTCACACGGCCGAAAATCTCGACCAAATCCCCCATTCGATGGCATTATAGTGAACAAGGGCAGCAGGGGCGGCGGGGTGTCCCCCGCACACTTGTTCACTATAATGTCAGCGGGGGTTGTGCAGCTGTTCGCGTTAAGTAAAAGAAAGAAAAATAAAGGACCCTGCAGCGATGGTTCCCAAACACGGAAGTGAATGGGAACAGGTGTTGCAGGGACACAGCGAGTCGGCGGCACACAGCGAAGTGTGCTGCCGCAAAGTAAGTAAGGGGGGGCGAGTGGGTGGGAGTGGGTAATGTATTTAATTTGGGTTAATTTACCGTAACGGCCAAACCGTATTTTCGGCCAAAACCACTACAGTCTTTTTGGACGCGGTTTGTTACGGTAAAACAACCCAAATTCTTAAGAATCTAGTCCACCATCTTAGATTTCGTGTTGGTGTGGGTCTGCACGAACACGTGGCCATCAGCACATGGCAGTGGATCTACATCTGCTATGGGACCAGTGGTGAGGGTTTTCAGTGTTTGAAGACTGTACTGACAGTTTCTGATAAGGGCGGGGCTTCATCTCATTGGGCCGCGCATGTGAGGGGATCATGAAGGGGTGCAATACTCTGCCAGAGGACGTAGCTCTCCTGCAAGGCCCATAAAGGGCCAGTAGCCTTTCTCTGCAGCATCTGATACTTTCCTGTCCAGTGGCTGGGACTAAGTGGGGGTGACTACGGGATCATCCCCATACCAACCTTAGAACCATAATTCATTAGTTCAGAAAGGTCCCTTACCCAGTGATGGAAGTATATCAAAAAAGTAGTGGAACTGTGACTCTGGCGGGGGGACAGAGTAGGAAGGAAGGGAGCAACGTGCAGCACATTTTTCAAGGGATGCAGTCATACTGGTTGACAGACAAGAGAGTTGAACCAGATTTCAGTTTAGCTGTAACTGACATTCGGCGGTAAAGTCGAGGAGTGTGCTTTAACTTCACAAAGAACAGTTCAAGATTGGTCAAAATGGTTGCAAAAAGAAGTGGAGCTGTTTAAAAGATGTTTTTTTAAATAGTGGAACACCGCTCCTATCCGTTCCCGCTCACTTCGACCACTGCTCTTACCCCTTGGCCACGCCACTAAAAGTCCCCAGAATAGGCAGCCAACTTCATCACATGGGTTAGAAGTATGTGGCTAGGAAAAGGTTGGATTTGGAGAAGATGAAGATGAAAAAGAAAAAGGTGTAGGAAGAGGGCGAAGGCACAAGGGAGAGGTTGAGTTGGAGAAGGTTAAGAGTTATGGACGGAGGATGGGAAATTAACCAAGGAGTAGAAAGGTGAAGAGACAGGAGGAGACAAAAGCTTAAGGAAATTACAAGTAGGTAACCTTGCCCCTGAGTTACTTAGGGTACCATCCTGGCACGCGCTAGAGGTCAGGGGACGGGAAGAGGAGTAAGTGAGGGACAGGGGGGGGGGGAGAGAGGGAGAGAGGGAGAGAGGGAGAGAGGGAGAGAGGGAGAGAGAGAGAGAGGGAGAGAGAGAGAGAGAGAGAGAGAGAGAGAGAGAGAGAGAGAGAGACACACAGACAGACAGACAGACAGACACGCGGAGACACGACACGACTTTCTGGGCTCTAGATATCTGGTCCAAGGGGAGAAGGCACAGGGACTCCTTGAATTTTCATATGCCACCCTTGGCTGAGAGGATGTGATAACAATAACCCTGACAACATAATGAAGAAAAAGACTGCCAACAACTGAACCCCTAAGTCATCAGCGGCATTGGTGCCTAGTGCTGCCGTCTGCACTGTAAGCCCTGGAAGACTATGAAAGAAAGACTATGGAACCTTCTAAACATCTAGTAACAGCATGTGACTGTGTGTGAAGCCCAAGGGATTCCACAATGGCTTTAACTGTTATAGCAGGGGCGTCATTTAGGGGTCGCAACTGCGAACCCTAAGGTCTCTGTTCTACCCCTAAAAAAAACCTCTTGTTTCTTTTTTTATGCTTGGTCCTGGGCTGTGGCCAACGCCATGTGGCTCTTTGCTTCTGGAGTGGATGGCTTTCTTGTTCAGGCCCCTTAAAATACAACAACAAAAAAGCACAGGGGTTCCACAAGTCTAACACTTTCAGCAGCGACCCTAAATAAGAAAGAATGAGAATACTAAATGTGTCTTTCTGGAATTTAATCATTGCTGGACTCAATCACGGTTTATCTTGTAAATATGCTCCTTACTCTCTTTTGTCAGTCGCTGAATTCTGTGCTTGGTTCTCGAGAATAATAGGGTAGTCTGTGTTGCTGTGCATAGACTTCAGTGTGCATGTCGGTGTACACATGTTGGTATGTGTGTGTGGTGCATCTTGTAAATATGCGCTTTACTCTCTTTCGTCAGTTGCTGAATTCTGTGCTTGGTTCTAGAGAATAATAGGGTAGTCTGTGTTGCTGTGCATAGACATTAGCGTGCATGTCGGTGTGTGCACATGTTGATGTGTGTGTGGGGTGTATCTTGTTAATATGCTCCTTACTCTCTTTGGTCAGTCGTTGAATTCTGTTCTTGGTTCTAGAGAATAATCTGGTAGTCTGCGTTGCTGTGCATAGACATCAGTGTGCATGTCAGTGTGTGCACATGTTGATGTGTGTGTTGTTTCTTTTTAATATGCTACTTACTCTCTTTTGCCAGTCTTGAATTCGGTGCTTGTTTCTCAAGAATAATCTGGTAGTCTGTGTTGCTGTGCATAGACATCAGTGTGCATGTAGGTGTACACATGTTGGTGTGTGTGTGGTGTATCTTGTTAATAAGCTCCTTGCTCTCTTTTGTCAGTCGTTGAATTCAGTGCTTGGTTCTCGAGAATAATCTGGTAGTCTGTGTTGCTGTGCATATACATCAGTGTGTACATGTTGGTGTACACTGCATGTTGGGTGTCCGGAAGCATAAGACATGTTGCATGTATAATGTGTTACACATTACACATATAACATGTGATGCGTTGCTTGTTCTAGATGTGACGTGTGATTGCCATGAGCTGTGATGCATTGCTCGGTTAATGCAGTATAATCCTTGTATGATGTATGGCGTCGTTAGGCATGTCTGCATAGGCATGATGTTTCTTCGCATAAGACATGGTGTGCATATAACATACAATACATTGCACATATGATGTTTTGAGCTGTATTTTTGATGCATGATGGCTGTGATCTTTCTGCACATTTCACACGTGTGATTAGCATGCACGTTACGTGCATATTATGTTTTTTGTCCATTTCTTGGCGCTTATCAATGGCTATGTTGCCTGCTGCACATTTTTGTTGTGTGTGCATATTGGCTTCTGTATTGTCTTAGCCGGTTGAGGTCAGTTGTTTGTCGCCATTCGGCATATGATCCACTTGTGCCTGTTTGGGGCCAGTGTGGTGATTACTCTTCTGTGTCTGAATAGCCTGCGCATATTGGTCCTCTGTTTTGTATACGCCCGTTAAGGTTCATTTTCTTCTGCCATTATGAATACAGTAGAGACCTTGCATGTTTTTGGTGCCAGTTAGGGTTGGTTATTATACTAAATTTCCACGTGTGCCTATTATGTGAACCTACTGGTCGTTCGTGGTGTCTGGAATAAAGAGCTTTTCTCCATTAAGTCTATGATCCATGCATGTTTTAGGTGCCAATTTTCTGTGGGGTTTCCGCAGTAATGGTCTTCAGCGCGTGTAAATTGAACATTGTGTTGCCTGGGCCCATTGTGGTGAGTTGTATTCAGCTCATGCGCATATACTGTGTGTGTGTTGTTGGCACATGTGACCACTCGAAATTGTGCATAATTGCATTAAACATGTTTGTGTCTGGGTATGCTGATGTTTGTCATGGTGTTGCCTTGAATGTGCATGTATAATATTGAAATGTGCAAGCAAGTATTGCCATATAGCTGTGTGGGGGGGCACACAGTAAGAGTATGCCAGGCTATGGTCCCAATATGTTTTTATTTACAACAAAACTCTTCAAACCAGCCCTAAAACCCTCACCTCGATATACAATGTCTGGTTAGAGTGTGTGTCACAGAAAGTGTTTTTGTGGGAGCGCAACTTAACAAAAACTGCACTTTGGCCTCCCGTGGCCCTCTTCCTACTCCTACCTGCGAGGCTATGCACCTCAGAGTCTTCACCTCCTCAGGGGTACTTTCCCTTTCCTCTCCTTCCCCCAAGCTCTGATTCTCTCCAGGTTGGACTACTGTAACAGCCTCTTTCTAAATCTACCTGTTTCCACTCTCCGTCCTCTACAACTAATCCAGAACAGGACTGCAAGACGTGTCCTTGGCCTCAAGCCCTGAGATTGTATCTCTCCAGCTCTGAAATCCTTTCATTGGCTCCGAGTGGATGCAAGGATTACATTGAGAACCCTCTGCATTGTCCACAAGGCTTTCTGGGGCCTGGGTCCAAAATACCTTCAACTATCCCTCTGTAAATACCTCCCCTCCTGTGCTCTTCACGCCTCTACTTCAAATTTCCTCAGGGTCAGTCGTTTTTCAAAGAAACGAGCTGGGGTTAGATCTCTGTCTTCGGTTGGAGCCTTCCTTTGGAACAGCCTCCCTGCCACTCTAAAACTTCAGGAGAATCACCTCCGGTTCTGGAAGCACCTCTTGACCTTCCTCTTCGCTTCTGCCTTTTCCCCCTCTTCTCCCCTGCTGATCTGTTTTCTCACTCGGCACCGTTCACCTGGCCACCCACTGTCCTTCTGGCCCAGGTACCTGCTCACCCTGCCTCCCTCCTGCACTGCCTCTGGGCCACCAACTGCACTGGAATCTGTATGTGTACCCATACAGCCCCCACCTTTCTTCTGCACTTATCAGATATACCCTATCTGACCAATCATGCACTTGCCACTTGCTGGCTGCACTACCACCTCTTCATTGCCTGTATTTATTGTACTTATTATTTATTCTTTTCTCTCCTCTGTTCTGCACTTTCCACTTCTCCCCCTTACACACACTTTAACCCTCTTCCAGAGGCGTAGCCAGGATTCTCTAACAAGTGGGGCCTGATGCTAATGTGGTTGGGTCCACCGCATTGACATTAACATCTGTAAATGCACACACCCCGCTGCTGAGTGGGCATTTGCAGCTTTTGGGTGGGCCTTGCCCGCTCAGGCCCTACCGTGTCTACGCCTCTGCCCTCTTCCCTTCTCCATGCACTTGCGCGTTCTTAACGTCACTGGACCTAGTAAGATTGCTTTTGTTTTTTTTGTTCTCCCTTGTTCCCCTCCGTTTGCTTGGTCGCGCTCTGAAACACTTGTGTATGAGCGCGATATAAATAAAATATCATACATCACATTAGCCACCTCTGACTTTACAACATTGATAGACTACAAGTTTAACCTGTCTGTCCTTTCCTATGTTCCAAAGTATAGAAACTGCGCAATACCCACAACCCAAAAGCAATCAACGCCACAGCCATTCATCAGACCAGCCTATTTTAGCATACACGATAAACTTACATTGATTCGGGCTTGTTAAAGTGTTCTGAGCGCCATTAATGCACACCCGCCGAAACTACGAGCGTGTAAAGTGCGAAGGACCGTCGCACACAAGGCTGCAACAGAGCCCGGCCTCATAAACCCGGCCCATTCAGAGCCCTGGCCCTCATGGCGATCCATTAATTTAAGAGCCGTCGAATCAGTGGAGCCTGTCACGGCACAGTAAGCCCTCACAGAAGCAAACAGCGAGCACTGATCTCCCAAGCCAAGCTCCAGAGGGCTGCTACAAAGCATTCATTCAGCGGATCCAAAAAAAAAACACTACTTAACATGGCTTTTTATGCGGCGTGGCGAATAACGCCGCCATTTTGGAAACATAACTTTATCACCGTCTTTAAGCATGTTTTCTAAAGCTAAAATCGTCCACCGTTTGAAAGTTTGTTTTTAGATTAAAAAATAAAACGTTATCACATTTGTTTTTTTCTCCCCCCCCCTTTCACCCAGACATATATAAACACTATTCGTCTAGTTCATTAAACGTCCCGCATGAGGACATGGCACGGTTTCCTGGCAGTTTGTTTTTTCAGGGAATTTTCAGCACTATGAAAGCACGATTCAGAAGCACAGAAATGCCAGTGTGGGGTAGCTGTCTGGCTCAGCAGAAATGCCAGGAGAGCGGAAGCTCCAGGTACCCACACAAGTACACAGCATTCATTCCTGAAGCACAAACACTGCGCCATAAAATTGCCTTCTTAATTTTTCCCGACTTTATAGTGTGTGGAGTGTGGCAATTGCAGACAACAATAGTTCAATATGTGAAAACCATTCCAGCGAAAATTTCTCTGTGAAGGGCTTTTGGAAATGTAGTTTGTCTTGGAGTTTTGCTTGAATTTCGGTTGCAGAAAGCAGGAAAAGGTGACATTTTCAGCCTTGATGTAATCTCTTTTGCTTCCACCCACCCACCTCCCTGTAGAATCCTAACCCAAAATCTGGCTGTCTGGATCTTGAAAATTTTACTTGTTGCAGCACATATTTTGGCCAATCAGGAGCCCTGAATAACCTGTGCTCCCTGACTGGTCCGATTTCAGCCAATCAGAGCACAGAGAACAGTCCTACACCCTGATTGGTGCTGGGCAGGATTTTCACTTGACAGGCAGGATTATGTGCCCCAAACGAGTCAAGATAGGTAATGAAACTCCTACTCAGCCCCACACTACTACCGAACCATCTGCAATCTAAATCTTAAAGGTGAAGCAGGCACAGCAGGACAGGCACACCTCCTTCACCTCTTGTTGTAATGTGGGCCGAGGGCAGGCTATACTGAGAAAGGGTCTATATTGTCTCTGGAGGATAGCTTAGGTGCAACCTGCTCGCCTTGGAAGCAAGATGCTGCAGAGCACCACAGGTTCGATCCCCGGGTCTGCTCTTAGAAACCTCTGGGTATTAAGCACGATATAAATAACCAATCATATCATGAGTTACCAAAGAAGCACCCAAACAGCATTAGTTCTGCGGTACCAAAAAAAGAAGGCCAACCAAGGTTCTATCAAAGTTAGGAGACTTTGATTAAACTAAAAATGCAAGCACACCAATCGAAAACACTACAACCCCACTCTGTAAGAGTAGACACAGAATATTCAAAAGTTAAAATGAGTCTAGGTCAGAAGACAAGCAGTATTTTCAGCAGCAATGCTCCAGCTCCATTAACATGTCTTTTTAAAAAGGGAAGGAGTGGGGCCTTCAATGGGTTATATGTCTTTATACCGAGGTATTATATACAAATCACTTGGATATCGAAACATATACCTTGAAAACCTAAATATTAAATTTAAAAAAAACATTTTTATATTTATTTGTGTGGGGTCCCCGCCCCAAAACCCCAACCCGACCGTTTCCCCCCAAAATATTAACCCTTTACACCACCATAAATATATATTCGATATAATGGTTTTCAAGGTATATATTTAGATATATAAGCGATTCGATACAAATAGCTTGGTGCCTTGTTCCTTGGGTTCGAGAGCATCCAGACAGGCTTCTAGGTGGTTTTCCACAGCTCGAAACAGGGTCGAGGTGGGTTGAGTAAGATGTCTGTAATGTTATGTTAGCCCAACAAAAAAATGTTGAAATGCGGACCATTTGGATAATGTAAATTTAGAGAAAGTTTGTTTTCCCATCTTGTTTTATATCATGATGATAAAAGGGGTACATTTCGAAACAAACTAAATGATATGTTGCCGTGTGACGCTTTACGAATATAAAAGAAACTTCTTACATCCATTCTCAGTTAAAAATGAATTTTGGAAAGTGCCCTTCCTACTTGCATCTATGTCTTGCAATTTGTAGAATAATTTGAAATGAACAAACTCTGAGCCACGTCAAATATATAAATGAAGTTTTTTTTAAATGGATTTTTGATATTTGAAAAAAACAAATGCATCTGATTTAATTCTCATCATCCAGCCCGTGGCAGAATGTGTGAGCCTCAAAATGCAAATTAAAAACTGAGATTTTTTTTGTTGTAAATGCAAATTAATCTTTACATTAAATGGTGTCATCTCTTACTGTCTGTTCAGTCCCTTACCATATGGCCTCGCCGCCTGCTTGATTTGACAGTGTGGAACAGGCACACAATGTACCTGTTTTTGATTTAATTTTTGCCAATAAACTCACACTCAGTTAAACTATCTTCTCATGTTCTGTATAGCGAAGCAAGTTAGTCTGAGCAAGCTCCTTGAAGGAGGTTTGCAGAACACAAGCACAATGTCTCTCTTCTTTGAACCAATTTCGTGCTTCTTGGTGGGGACGTTCCATGTCTTGGGAGCATCGCATGCTGCACGCGCCGTTTGTGCATCATTTTATTGTATGCAATAGAAGATAGAAGTATCCCCTGGGATTTGAAATGGCTGAGTCCTGGCCTTCAGGACAAAGTGCTGCACTGGACAATTGCAGGAAGATTACAGTTTGTTTGAAGGCATGTTTTTCCAGTTGCAAATGGGTTTTTCCAGGTTCAAACCATTCGCCAATGCACGCCGGACTTTTGTCGGTGATGTTTGGACAAAAGTGCGACTTTGGGGAGCTTTACAAAAGGGGAATGTCTGTTGTATTTGTGGGGCCGCTTTTTTTGTTTGAATAGAAGACTTGTTTTGAAGAGTTGTTTCATGGAATGAGTAAAACTGTACCAAATGTGAGAGAGCCACTATTTCACAGCTGTGGTGATTGGTAAACCAAAGGGTGGAAAGTGGGACTTACACTGCCTAGATAGCTCAGTGGGTTGAGCGCTCACTGCTCAGATCTGTGTGTTCTGCGGACCCGTATCCCCACAAGGCCAACTAATTCTCTCGCCCCCCACCCCCAGGTCTGTAAATAAGTACCAGAATAAAAGAAGAATGACATTTGCAAAAAATGTCATGTAACAACTGAGTGACCAGCGCTGACATGACATCTGGTCTACCTGATGAGCGCGAGAATCAAGCTTTGCACTTTATGCTTTGGTCCATACAAATATTGGGGTTCAATGGGACGTCCCCAGTGCAAAACTGCCAGTCATCTGTGAAATCTACCATAAACCGGCCCATAATGTCCGACAAAAAGAAACGGAACACGTGTGATTGACCTGCTGTACTCGTGTGTTCACCACACAATGTTAAATGTTAAAGGTATTTGTACCGTGCACCGTCACCAACAGAATTGGTCCCCAGGCGCTCAGGCGGATCTGTGAACGATAAAGGTGGGATGGGTTAGTAAGGTGAAGAAGGGAGTAGGATAGTGAGAGGAGTGGTGTTCTGTTGGCAGTTTCAACTCGGTATACACAGGGTGCTGAGCTTTGGTGCGGGTATCGGATCGGAGTCAGTCCGCGTGTGCTGTTGTTGCAGTGTTGTGAAGTGAGTGCAGCTTGTTGTGCGAGAGATGGTTGTGTGAGTTTTTTGAGTGACAAAAGTATGCAGAGTTTGAGCTTATATTGGTTAGTGGGTTACCTGACCTTTACCATGGTAACATTCACAGCTCCTTCCGAGTGAGGCATTTGTTGGCCCTCACATTCCCATCTAGACGCAGGGCAGGCCAACACCCAGGACTCCATCCAGGTGTGGTCATGCCAACATTCACACTCCCACCCAGATGCGGCGCAGGCTAGTGTCTAGAGACCCGTCCAGGTGTGGGCATGCTAACATTCAAACTCCATCCGAGCACCACATAGGCCGGTGTTCACAACTCTAGGTGTGGCACATGTTAGCATTCAGGTTTTTCTAGGTGTGGGCATGTTATCCTTCAATCGATCCTATCCAGATGCGACGCAGGCCAACGTCTATCTAGATGCGTCTGCCGGTCTGGATATGTTCGTCCGGTACGTACCAGTGGGAGAGTCAATTGGGCTTTCGTGTGGGTCTAGGTATGTGGTCAGTCTCTGCAGCCTTCCTTTGTGGCTATTTTCCATGATGTCTTATGCTCTGTCGAGTGGTTGGTTCTTTGGTTTGAGTGTTTGTCCAATTTGAGAGTGGTCGAGGTTGGAGTTATTGTCATCTTTGTTTTAATGTCTGGGCATTCTAGTGCGTCTCCGTTATGGTTATGCTTTGAAGAGCCATGATTTGAGGAGTTTCCTGAATGCTAGGTGGTTTGTTGTATTCCGTATATTCTTAGGTAGGTCATTCCAGGTTTTGGGTGCCTGGTGAGAGAAAGACGATCCTCTGAGTTTTTTTTATGTTGTAGGGTTTTGGTTCCAGGCGTATGTCGGTGCTTGATCTTAGTGTTCTTGTTGGTTGGTGTAGGTGTAGTTTGTCGCTTAGGAATTCTGCGCCTTGTTTGTGTATTGCTCTGTGCGTGATGCACATGGCCTTGAATTTTATGCGCTGTTTCAGTGGTAGCCAGTGTAGTATTTCTAGCCCGGGTGTGATGTGTTCTCTTCTGGGTAGCTTGAGAAGGAATCTGGCTGCTGCATTTTGTATGCGTTGCAGTTTTTTTAGAAGTCATTCGGGCATGCCCAGGTATAGGCTTTTGGCATAGTCCACTCTGGACATGATCAGAGCGATGATGGAAAGTGTTTTGTTGACGAATGACAGGAACGGTAGGATCCTTTTTGCTGCTCGCAGGAGGAAGAAACATTTTTTGATTACTGAGTTCACACAAGTGAAAAAGAGCACGTGCAACCCAATGCATAGAAGTGCATGCGCATTTACACTGCACATTTGGGCTGAATTGCATAGGAAATCTATAAAACAAAAGCAATTCCCTGGAGCAAAAAGCATGCATAAGAACTCATTTGCATACCCACAATGCATTGCTCAGTAGCTGTGAACTGAATGTGAACTTCCAGGGAGGTTCTCTGGAGTGTACATTCTGTTACTAAGGGACTATCCCACTCTCATATTTGTGGTAGAACATTTTTTTCTTATTTATTTATTTTAAAAATCATTGGACGCCCGCTCAATCCCGCACTCAGGATGGATTCAACTAAATAAACGCCATCGAGCAATCACAATCTTGGCCGCATGGAGCCATCTTTTTTGTAAACTAATTTAAAAGGGAGAATTCCTGCGGGTTTCCCGTCGCGCTGACCTCTCTGCGTGTCACCGTTTCATATTCTCGTTTTCATTAAGTGCACTGCTACGGCGTCCCGCTGGGGACATGTTGTCGTTGCGGCTTCTTCCGGGTCCGAGCTTTTAAATGCGCAATCATCCGATGCCCGGGGTGCATTATGCAGCAATCGTGTGTTAATAAGGAGCGCAGAGTCTCTTGCTAAGTAACACAGGGCTACCCTTGGGAGGGCATCCGGGGACATCTTGCGTGGCAGAATCGATGCTCCCTCCATCAGCGTGGCCACTGTCCTGTCTGCCAATTCATTACAGACATGATGTGAAGCCCCTGCCGCCCGGGATCCCCGCCCTCTTCAAAAGGGCCCCTTTTACGATTAATGACTCCTGTCACTCCAGGTAAAGGAAAGGCCTCAATTAGATGTCAGGCAAGCACACTACTTTAGACAATCTGCAAAAATACATATTGGTGAATGCAAAGTATATCTTCTCTTAAAATTCTGCCATGTGACGGTGAGCACATCAAGAAAAGACACGTGGATAGCACCATGTTCACCCCCCAATGATGAAATATACATTCTGTGAATAAGAGAGTCATTGTCCAAAACATGACGTCACTGTACAGAGTATATTGGTCAAGTGTTCCTGTTAGGTTCTTCTGACATTAGAAAAGTGCCATAAGACACATGTCCCTAGTTGTGCCACTTTATTGCCATCTTATGTGAAATCTGCCCATGATATGATATTTATAAGGCGCTTAATACCCAGAGGTTTCTAAGCGCCGACCCGGGGATCGAACCTGTGTTGCTCCGTGGCGTCTTGCTTCCAAGGCGAGCACGCTGTCCTTGTGCTATCCTCCAAGACCATATGGAGGGGCAGGCACTACATCACTCTGTGCAGGATGCTGGGTGTCCAGTCTGTGTGTTCCATTTGGACATCTATGGGCTAACTCTTCCAAGAAGAGCAGTGCATGCTGGGGGAGGCAGCATGGCCAGGACAGCGAAAAAAGTGGCTAACCGCATGACCGCAGTTGCCATCAACTGCATTTGCATGGTTTGGCTCATCAAGACGGTGAATCAAATGGTCTGGAAAGTAGTTATGGGATTGACTTTTTTATTCTGGCATGTGTGGAGGTACACACACACACACATATATAGCTTATATATATTTATATATTTGCAGAGGGGACTGGTTAAACACGTCTTGTGTTTTCTAAGGGATATATATATATATATATATATATATATATATATATAGAGAGAGAGAGAGAGAGAGAGAGAGAGAGAGAGAGAGAGAGAGAGAGAGAGAGAGAGAGAGAGAGAGAGAGAGAGAGAGAGAGAGAGAGTAGCGCAGCGGTTGCCGCACTACAGTTAAGGTGAGTGATATGAGCCACAGGAAATTCGAAATATTGTTAATAACTTTTGACTTGCATGATGGATTTGACTGACATTCTCCAAACAAAACGTTTGTCACAGCCCCACCACCCTCCTCACAGACTGGAAATTATGGGAAAGATTTGTTAAAAAATTAAAGTTATTAAGAAAGCAAAAAAAGTTTTCGGCCTACTCCTACTCCGAGGCTCCTTTGGCTGTCGGAATTTCCTCTGATAGTAAACCAGCCTGATTTAAACGGACTTGCATCGGCGTTGCAGAATGCATGGTTACTATGGGCTCCATTAATGGTTCTGGGCAGTTGTGAATTTGAAGTTTGTTCCACAATTTACAACGATTTATAAGGTCGAATGCCTGGACCAAATCTATAACGGCCATGAAGATTTTTGATTTTTTTTCTTTCACCCAGCCTTCTAACATGGAAAGTATTAGGATGTTGCCCACCGTCCCAATTCCCTTGACAAATCCTGTCTGAAAGGGGTCATTGCAGTTCGTTGTCTTGCACCAGTCCAAGATCTGTTCTATCTTCGTGGAACGCTGAAGTGGGGATTTGACTTTAGGAACTAGGCACAGGGACTGATCCGTTTGGATGTTTGAAGTTTGCATTGTTTTCGGTCCCTCAGGAATTCTGCCCATTTGTAACGGACTCCTTGTTTAGTTTTTTGCTTTTTCTGTTGCATTTATTTATTCATATTTGTTGAGCGCACAGCAGCCCGTGGGCATTGTGGCGCTTGTAAAATTGGTGTTTACAGCTTAGTTACATACATAGATACATACAACGGATGATTGACATCATAGGGGTTATTAAAGTGAGTGAGGATAGCATAACTACTTATACGGCATATAGGAATAGGGTAGTATAAGTCTTAGCGGAGTGTGACCCGGGGTGTGTGAGGGAGAAAGAGAGTAATTGAAGAGAGCCGTTTTGAGATTTTTACGAAAGGCGTGGTGAGATGTTTCGGCTCTGAGGGCCGTTAGGAGTGCGTTCCAGAGTTTGGGAGTGAGATAGGGAAATCCAATACCTCCAGCCTTGGCCCTGTTGACGCGCGGTACAGTGAGTTGGTTAGAGTAGTGTAGTCCAGTAGGCCTGGTGGATTGAGCTATGGTAAGCATGTCTGATAGGTATGTGGGTGCTGAATGGTTGATGCATTTGTGTGTGGTTGTGAGGATTTTGAATGTGATGCGGTCTTCAGGAGCCAATGAGCGGTCTTTCTTGCTTGTGAGATGTGGTCTCTTTTAGGTATACTGAGAGCAGCTCTGTGCTAGTTATTTTGGGTGGTTTGCAGTCTTGCTATGTTTGTTTGGAGATGCCGGCTAGGAGAGCATTGCAGTAATCCAGCTTGGCTCCTGTGGCGGCTCTGGCAATGGAGAGGCGGTTGTTCATTGTTAGAAATGGTTTTATCGCATTGATCAGCTTTGTGCTCAGGGCAGAGGCTGAGACAATAGCGCTAACGTGTTTATCCATGGATAGCGTAGCATCAATGTGGACACCAAGAGTTTTAATAGAGGTTAGTACAGGGATGACACTGTCGTCGATACGGAAGTTTAGGTATGACGAGTCAAGATTGGCTAGTGTGGACTTTTGCCCAAGAATGAGGATTTCGGTCTTGTCCCCATTGAGGCATAGACTGTTCGTTGCCATCCATGCTTGTATGGTAGAGTAAATTTGCTGTAGGGTAATGGTGTCTTGTTTGTAGTTCCCAGTAAGGGGGAGGAGCACTTGGGTGTCATCGCATAGTTTATATATGAGATCCCAAGTGCATCCAGTTGATCAAAGAGAGGCTTGGTAAAAAGATTATAAAGAGTGGGGTCCGTACAGGATCCTTGGGGCACACCACAGTGTATGATGGTGGGTTCTGCATTCGCTATGTCTGAGAACACTTTCATAACCCTGCCTTCTGGGAAGGATGTTACCCATGTCGCAGCATGCTTGGAGAAGTGTGCAGCATGCGTGAGGTGATTTGTGAGGGTACTAAGATCAACCAGGTGAAACGCTGCTGAGAGGTCTAGGAGGAGGAGGAGCGCGGGTTTGCCTTTGTCAAGGATGTTGGTGATTTGATTTTTTAGATCTAGTAGCGCGGTTTCAGTTCCATGCCCTTTGCGGAACCCCGATTGTCTCTTACCTAGGATGGAGTTGGTTTCAAGTTTTTGTTGGATTTGCTTATGGGCGGCCTTATCTAGTATTTTAAGGAGAAATGGGACGATTGTTATTGGTCTGTAGTTATTTGGTTGAGAGGGGTCTAAGGTTGTTTTTTTTTTTTTTAGAAGTGGGCGTGTCCAGCCTCTTTCAGGCTGTTGGGGACTAAGCCAGATACGAATGAGGCGTTGATGAAGGCTGCGAGAAGGGGGGGAGAGTTGCTCAGCACATTCCTTGATAATTTTGGGTAGGCACACATCACCTTTGCATTGTGAGGGTTTGAGGTGTTTCAGGATGTCAATGACCTCAGCTTCTGAGATTTCCCTAAATACTAATTCTGGGAAGTTGTTGAATATTGAGTTAGGAGCGGTCTGCCTTGGGCGGTTCTGCTTGGGAAGGTTTTTGTAGTGGTCTGAGATTTTGTTTTGGAGGAGTTCTATTTTGTTTAGCATGGACGTTTGTATGCAGTTGCACCACGCTTTATCTTTAAAGATCTCGTCCGTGCTGGTAGGTGGTACTGTAAGTTATTTGAAGATAGTGAAAAGTTCTTTAGTTTGGGAATTAGCAGAGGAGATGCGAAGATTGTAGGCTTCAGATTTAGCATTGAATATGGTGTCTTTGTATTTTTTTGCAATAGCATGGAAGTTATTTTTGGTGCTGTCACAAGGGTTTATCTGCCATGCTTTAAGGGCTTGTTGCTTGCTTTTTCTCCGATTCTGGAGCTCCACAGTGAACCATGAGTTGGAACGGAATGATTTCTTTTCTTTTTTGCTTTCTATTGGGGCAGCAGGGTTGATAGCATTGGTGAGAATGGTGGAGCAAGACATGGAATGTTTAAGTAGGTCTTGAGGTTGTCTGCAGTGAGTCTTTTGCACTTCTAGCTAAGGTAGCAGGTGGTGCAGTGGTAGATTTCATGGTAGATATTAAAGGGATGGTGAATTGTAGACACGTTTGGTCTGTCCATGGGAGGCTAGTATTAGAGATGATGTCTGTGTCGCAGTTATGGTCTATCACCCAGTCTAGGATGCGGCCTTTGACGTGAGTAGGAGAAGTGATTTTTTGTGAGAAACCCAGATCGAGAAGGTCCCTAGTGAGAGAGTTGGCAGTTTTGTCATTTGGGTCGTTGAAACCTAGCTTTAGGTCGCCTAAGAGAAAGGTTTTGGTAGATTTTTAATGTTGCTCCCTAGGAGATGTGTGACTTGTCCTTGGAAGTCAGTAGAGGGACCTGGTGGTCGGTAAATGACATGGGTATTTATAGTATTTTTTGGGAGAGAGTGCTAGTTTGGCTGACAGGATGTCTGTGTTCCCTTCACTTATGTTGGGGATGGGTTTTATAGAGGTGGTCTCTTTAAAGATGAGAGCAACCCCCCTCCTAATTTGGCCGGCCTATCTTGTTTGAGAATAGAATATCCTAAAGGTAGGGTTAGCGCGATGGCAGAGCCGGAGGCTCGTGAAGCCAAGTTTCCGTGATTGCTAGTATGTCCAGATCTTCTTTGATGATCAAGTCATTAACTTCTAATGCATGAGCATTAATAAAGCGTACAAACAGTAGGGCGCATTTGTAGTGCATTTGTAGTGCAGCGGCTGGTGGTTCCTTTTTGTAAGAGGTGAGGTGCTTGTATTAGGTAAGGTGGAACATGTGTGGTAGTGTTGTAAGCGGGCTTGCCTAGGGCACACTAAGTATTCCTATTGATGTTTGCGAGCAGGTGGTGACTGCTGTTTACTCGGGCGGTGGCCCGTGAGCCCAGTCGTGTGTTTCTGAGTGCTGCCTGGATGGGAATGGCTGTGATATGCATGGGGAGTGTGCGAGACCTGAGTCTGCATTGTCTGGACTGATTGATTGGAGTGTGCGTAACTGCATATGATGTGGGCTTGGAAGGACTGCCCGTGATGTCCCTAGTTTGAGAGTTAAATCTGTTGGAGTAACTGTGTTTGGCAGGCTCTAAGTGGTGGTTATGAGTGATAGTGAGCAGTGTGAGCAATGTGCCTAGGAGACGCAGGGTGTACATGCTGATTTAGTATGTTAGTGTTCTTTAGTAGCTGTACTGTGTTAATGCCCGTGTACACATAGCTTGCAGGTTGATAATTTGGCTAGCAGTAGGTATGCAGTGTAAAACACAGGTGGAGTACACCAGGGGATCTGCTTTGGACACGTGGTGACACATGCCTTATTTAGCTAAGCATAGAGGCTAAGTGGGTATGCATGAGTACAGGGTATGCTAATAATACATTGCCCAGAAATACAGGTAATACCAATAGTACTATTGCATTGATTTGGAGGATAAACGATTAGATAACGTATGGCAGTCTGGTACCGTTACAGCAGACCATCTAATGCAGTAGGGTGGAGTTTCTAGCACATTATTTAGCATGCAGTAAGTGGTAACGCATAGTTTAGCAATTTTGTTCAGTAGGATCCGCGTGCAGGTTAGTACAGGGTAGGCAATTAGAAGAAACAGCTTAACCTTGCGTGGATGGGTTGTAACTATGTGATTTCTACTTATGGTTTGTGCTCGAACGAGAGTGTCATTGTGGGGTAGTTACCACAGTATAATCATGGTAGAGGAGACCTTGTCTAAGTATAGGTTGATATTGATGTACAGGCCAGACTAGCAATAGTAATACAGTGTTTTACCTAAAGGCGGTAACAGCGTTTTGTGGCCCCTGGCTCCTTCGGCTCAGACAGGCCTTATTGTGAGGTCCTTGCTGGGAGGGCCGGCGTGCGCCTGCTGGCGCGGGATTGGTCCTGTTATGGCAACACAGGCCAATCAGATCATAAGGAGTGGGGCTGGTGAGGAAGTCTTGTTCCGGCTTCAAATGGCTTCAAATGGAAAGTGCGCCGGCCATTTTGAAGTGGAAACACCTTGTGTGTTTCAATGGCAGCGCGGCTTTGGCACCATAAAAGAAATGCTTTTCTGCTGCAATCCGAACTTCATAGCTGATCGGGTGCACAGGCAGATGAAGACTGGAATAAGCGTCGGTGCGGAAATCTCGAAAGGCACACACGGTGAGAGGTGGCTATTAGAGCTAGTGCCTACCTTAATTCTCCGGTGTGATGTTTGGGCACTGCTCCTGCAGTGCGGAGGGCTCCTGCGCCTGTCGAGTCAGCTGTGCTCTGATGAGCTTGCAGGCTTGAGACTTGCATTGGCCTTGGGAGATGGAGAGTTTTTGGCAAGGGGGGGATGCCTTGTTTTTCAAGGCTTTGTCGGTGATGTGGGCAGTATTAAAGATTCAGTGGCTTGGCGAGGAACCCTGTGAAGTTCCTTGAAGATCTAAGTAAGTGAAGTGGCCATGTTCCTTGAGTCCTTTTTCTGAAAGGCCAAAGTGGCTGCTGGGATGCCAGGTGGGCACTCGCACTAGCCAGGTAAGAGGTGACCCTTGCTTGGAGGACTGTTCTGAGTCTGCCCCTGCGATGAATGCCTTGCTTTTTGCAGATAAGTGAAAGCTGGTACTTGGCTGTCTGGATTATCATGGCAATGTGGGCATTTAACGATATATGGCAGTCGATTGTCTATGCATGCAACTTTGTATTGGTGGGTGAATTGGAGTGCGGCACTGTAAAGTTTCATTTCAGAGAGACCATTTTCGGCTTGTGTAGTGCTTTGGATTGTTGGTGCCAGGAGGAATAAACTCTGCCAATGGTGGTTTTCAGTTGCTGGCAGGTACTTGTGTCCGGGCTTAGAGTAGCGAGGAGGAATGTCTGAGTTGGCGTTTGTTAGACACAATGCACGTTCAGGTGTAGTTAATTCATTCACACCTGGGGAAGGACGCTCGGACAATAAGGTGGCTGGAAAAGCAACGGAGAACAGGTGGCACCATTTGATTGTGGGGAGGCAACAGGAAGCATCTCCCTATTTGCTTCCCATATCCCCACCCTCTACACAGCCCCAAAGACATCCCACACCCTTCCCCCAAACTCCTCCCTCCCCACTTACCTACTGGACCAGAGCTTTGTGCACCATTTACGCTGCTCCTCCCGCTCACCGCCATGGATATGGAAAAGGGATTAAGGCGACCATCTTGTTTTTGTTTTTTAGGGAAAATTGGGCTCACACAATACACAATAAACTATTTGCACGCCAGATGAAACCTGGGGTGCAAATAGCAATCACCCCTGATCAGGGGGGGCCAAACAAAGTCAGTGACGGCCCTGTCCCCTCGTTTCGCAGGTGCCTATGAAGTAACACTGATATATTGATAAACATTGATGATGAGAGGGGCGGGGGGAGTTCCCCCAGTGCTTCCGTACAGAGATTGAAGATGACCGGGGCTGGGATGGATCTTTGCGGGGACTCCACATGTTGCAAATTAGTGTTGGTATTTTCCGGCACCCACTTGGATGGGCTGTCATCTTTCCAGGAGGAAGTGAATTACAGAAGAACTGTTTTAATAAATAATTTCCATTTCTTCTTAATTAAGTATGACCCTTGTCTTTGTCGCTGGTGAACATCTCACTTTATCACCCCTACATCACCCGCCTTATTCTCACCCAGATATCCATCTTCCACAGCTAAGGTACCCCACCCAGCGACTTCCCCTGCCACCTGTATTGCCCTCTCGTTACTTCATTTGTGTTTGAAATGATACCCCCAATAAAATACAATGTTGAGAGGAGGGCTTTGGAGCTTAAGATGCTGAAGGAAGAAGAGAGATTGAATAGGACGGTGAGGCAGTGGTCCTGAGACATTTGGCCGTTCGATTGTGTGCGCGCCCTGAGGCCTATGGGCATGCGGCGCGATGGTACAAGAATTCTTAATAAATAAATAAGTGTACGTCTGCTAAATGGAGAGACACCTGCATTGTGCAGAATACCAAAGCTATGCCCAGTTGCTTTCACTTGAGGGGCAGATTAGGAGTGGTTACCATTCACTTATGTAATGACAGGAGTGGTTATAAAAAAAAAAAAAGTGGTCCCTATGTGTGTGCAAGCCACACCATTTATATCTAGCAGCATGGGCTACATCTTCCCCTTCTAAGCACTGTAATAAAAAGGGGTTGTTATTACCCATTTTTAATGGTACTTGATTTAGGATGAAAGGCAAATTTGGTCCTGCCGCAGGGGGTCAACCTTGTGAAGTGCAGGCTGCCCACTTGTTAGAGGACTGGCGCTTCAGTCGTGAGCTATCCACTTGCTGACCTTATGGGAAACACCTGTGTATAGGCACCCTACAAATGACCAACAAATAAATAAATAAATAAATAAATAAATGAGTATGCAGGTAATGGACAGAATGTGGTATTTTAAATACCTCTTATATTTAAATTTCTCCCACCTTATGAGATGGGACTACATGGAATTTATAAAAAGTATTGCTGGGGTATATTTGTGTTATTTAATCAATGCTGTGCTTTCTAGGTGCCCCTTTCAGTTAATGTCGCCTGTGATCCAAACTCATTCGTTGGTATTTTATAAATCATAGTAACTGAAGATTCCAGATTTGACCATTGCCACCATATTCACAAAGAGGCCCCTTTTCGCAAGGTTTTGCCACCACAGAAATTGACCTAAACTTTCAGGAAACATAGTGGTAGCAAGAAACCATGTGTTCCGCCAGTGGTAATTATTTTTTGCTAGTGGAAAACACTACCAGCGTTAATGGATCTACGATGCCATGCAGTGCGTGCACTGCTGATGGTAACCGGTAACCTTAATACCACCGAAGCTGCTGCTCAGTGGAAAAGTGGGCTCGGCAGAATCCTTAATTACCCGCCGTCATGATCTTTTATAGGTGCCCCGTCATAGGGGCACGTTCTTCCTCTGACTGGCTCCCACAAACCTACCCACACACACACATGTCTATGGCCCCCATTACGAGTTTGGGGGTATCTCGCCAATAATTCCAGTGGGATGCCACCAAAACAGAATTAGCATTCCTGCCACCTGATATCCCGGTATTACTGGGATATTAAGGGCGGCAGGAAGGCTGGTAACTCCCCATTCCATAGTGTCCTTCCATATAGTGGATTGCCGCAATGACCGGCATTGATAATACCGGTGGTGGTAATTGCAGCATTTATTTGCCGATGGGGGCATGATCTACCGGCGGTCAGGCCTGGAGGTAGATCCGCAGCCCGGTAAAAATGCCGGTGCTGGAATTACCAGCAATTTTACCAGCCTTTTTTCCAGACCGGGGAACATGTAATGACAACCTATTGTTGTAAAATTGGAGGAATGGTAGTTGTGGAATGCGTCTACATTTAGCTGTGTTAGGGGACCAGGGAAGAAAGAGGAAGTGACGTCACGCAGCGCAGGCAACTCCTTGACCGCAAAGATGATAATTCACAGAAATCCAGTTGAGGAAAAATGCACCCGCGTAGAAGGCCTTTTTGAACACAATTCAATGTTCTTTTCTTAGAAAACTGTTGCATGGAACCGCCAATTAATAAAGTACGGTACATAGGTGCGTTATTTCTTTCTTCAAGATCGATCCCTGGGTCCGCGCTTGGAAACCTCTGGGTATTTAAGCACGTTATAAATGCGCAACTAAAAAACAAACAATTCCTGTCACAGCGCCTCGATGCCCACGGGCTGTGTGAACGCTTTAAAAATGCAAAAATGAATAAATATGCACTATACGGGAACATTCGTTAAGCATCTAAGTGTGAAAGTGATTTTCGGAGTTTACTAAGTTCACAACATCTATCCATTGTAGTTTGAAAGGTGACAACGTGAGCAAGCGAAATGAGGGCTTTAGGACCATAACAAATAGCTATTGAGCCAGCAGGCGGACCATAACAAATAGCTATTGAGCCAGCAGGCTTCGGGAACATTCTCTAAGCGCGAGCGCCTGCTTTGTTGCCACAGCTGGCCACACCGCTGGCCTAGCGGAGCCAGCATGAGGGATTTCCCCTTCACTGGACCGGGTATGTCCTTCCGAGGCGAAGGAACTTGGCTCAAGCACGACATGCTGCACGTGAGGAAATGCGGCAACACCCCGCCGAGATAAAGGCTGTCGCGCACCCACACGAAGGCGTCACGCAAGAAACCAGCGGAATTAATGAATGCAAAAGAGGAGATGGAAAAATAGTGCAGTCAAATAAGATACGCTGTGGTGGCAGGACACTGAGATATCTTAACATAAGTGCAGGGAGGAAAGCTGCTGCAGGCGCGTAAAGCTACAGGAAGGCCAGGTGACATCTATGAAGAAAACTAGGGCAGTGGGAGGGAAAGGAGGGCATGCGTTATGTAGAGAACCTAGATGTCACAGTAACAAGCGTGACGAGTGGAACGTCAATGGAGGAGAGGTGAGAGAGGAAGAGGCGTATTATGGACTGGAGAGTGAGAGGAGTAGGGCGGAGCTCCCCGCATATATATATTCTAAACTTTGTTAAAGGGACGTTATGGTTAAGTTTCACTAATAAAAACCAATGAAATTCAGTGAAAAAACATTGTTAAAGGAACGTCATGGTTACAAGTAAAACAGGCAACCCCCAGAAATTCGCCAGTTATGGCAAGCTAAGCAACCATAACTCGTGCCACAACCGTGCACTGCTAAGACTAACACCCAGGACATCAAAGATGACATCACAAATGGAATAAAACCATATAACAAGTATGTACAATACACCTTCAAATAACAAAACTCGCCCTGAACCCCCTGCTATTGAAATTATGTCCCGGGACACCAAATTTGACCAGACTCTGCGGGTCCTTCACACCCTTTTTCACCTACAAAAACAGCTCCATTTCATCTTTATTCCACTACTCTACCCTTTCCACGCCTCTTTCAGCCATCAAATGACCTCAAATGTGTTTTCCAAACTGTTTGTTCACCGTGCTTTTCGGGGGCTAGCGCGGTATCCGCAGACTGGGCGGCACCCGCACACCCTTTTGTCACCTAGAAAAACAGCTCTATATCATCTTTATTCAACCCCACATTTTCCATCCCCTCTTTTGACCTCCAAATAACCCCAAATGTGTTTTTCAGACTTTTTCCCCAGCGTGCTAACCGCAGACACGGGGGGCTGCCCGCAGATCCAACATGATGACCATTAAAAAAGATGACGCCCCTCGCGCTTTTCACCATCCAATCGGGCGGGCGCGTCGGATGTCCACGGACATCACACCTGACCCAGATTGGTCCAGGGGGCTGTCTGCGGACCGAATCTGGAAGAGAGTCCGTGGACCGGACCCAGATATCACACTTTTTTTACCTACTTTTTGGCTGTTTAAAAAATAAATATTTACACCAAATTTACAAAAGCATGCTTTCGAGACCAAGCTGCTGCTCCTGGCGCAAATTTGGTGAAAATCCATCCAGCGGTTTGGGCTGAAGGGGTGAGCAAATATTTATTTTCCAATGTGTATATGAGCATTACCACACATTTTGGGACCCCCTATAACTTTGAACCCTTGATTAATACCGCAACAAACCTTGCAGAATCATTCCGATGGGCTACCATGTACTTTTTTTTGCAAGGTTTCGTGAGGATTCATCCGGGGGGGTGGAGGGTGTAAAGTTATAAGCTGCCCAAATAATGCTCTTTCTATGAATTGAGCAACTTAAACATAACTACAGGGCTGCTACCGCAGGCCCTGTAATATATTCAAGGAACAAAGGTTAATTGCAGAGATGTTAAGGTGAGAACTTAATGCAAATAAAACCCTGAAATTCAGCTGAAGTCACCTTAACTTTTGCGCCCCCTTTTGTGCAGCCTATGACCACAATGATTACATCACAATGGCCCCTTATTGTGTTAAAATAGACAATGGAGATGGCCAAACATCATCGTAATGTCATCGTAATGTAATCAGTGATTCCATCAGTGATGCCATAGATGTCATTAGTGATATTGTATTGTATATTTATATAGCGCTCTTTGCCCACTTGTGTGACCTCCATTCGCTTTTTCCTCGGTTGAACGCCTTTGGTGACCTTAGTCGATGTGGTTGTAAGGTTCAAGGGGGTTTAGTTTAAGAGATGTGTGTGTGCATGTTGCTGTTCTAGGACTTGGGTGGCTGGCAAGGCGCGACTAAGCAGCCCAAGAGAGGTCAGACACATGGGTGGGTGCTGGAGAGGGATTAGAGATAGTTGCTATTGTAGAGAGAGTCTATGTGAGGCCAGCTATACCAAATTCCTTTCAGGTGGTGGTCGCTGTATGCTAGTGGCAGCAGTGTTGAGGTACGTCTGATGTTTGGGCGGCTATGTGTGCACTAGACCGGATGTGCTTAGCCGTAGGCGTGTTCTATCGTGCATGGATCAGGGACGTCATTTCACCAAAATGCCAGTGCTAGCGGAAGTGGCATCACACAACCCTTGACCCCTGGTGACATCACAGGAAGTGATATAATTTGACCCCACCCCAAAGTGATATCGCGGGATGCGATGGAACGCAACCTTTCACCCGTTGACAAAACAGGAAGTGCTATCACATAGCATTGTACACTACAAAAAATATGGTTATGGTATCGCTATAAAATGATGTACATTTCATACAAGAAAGGATTGCCATATGTATCACTAAGATCAGTGTATGTAGGCACATATTACCAAATTACTGTGAATGCAAGCAGACGTCCATGACCAAATGATAATGATGTGTTATTATATAGCACTTACGCTTAAGTGCTTTATATAGAAAAAGTATACACCCAATATCACCCAACCTGTGTTGGTACTCATTTATCGACCTCCGAAGGATGAAAGGCTGAGTTGAGGCATTTAAGAACAGACTAAATCAGTTACTTACCCCCTGAAGTTTGTCTGAAATAAACCTTTATTGAGTCGAGCAATTAATGTATAGAATTCCAGAAAGACACATTATTTGGTATTCCTATCTTTATTATTTAGGGTCAGTGCTGAAAGTGTTAGACTTGTGGCACTCCTTTTCTTCTTTTTCTTCTTTTTTTTAAGGGGCTTTAACAAGAAAGCCAGCCACTCCAGAACTAAAGAGCCACATGCTGCTGGCCACAGCCCATGAGCTTACATATAAAAAAATAAATAAATACATTTCTAGAGGTTGCAAGGGTGACCACAGAGGTCGCATCTGCGACCTCTGGTGACCCCTAAATAACGTCCCTTGCATGGATGCTAGACCGTGCCTGCGGCCCATGTCCACGCTAGTGGTGCGAGATATACGTACCTTAGGCTGCGATGTTGCTCCAGATCTATACCAGGAGGGCCTGGCTTTCATAAAGTGGTAGGTATCCGCATATATTAAGCCGGGACGGGGGCTACACCTGGAATTTGAGTTTCTTGTATAGTGGGAGAGTGGCCTGCCCCAACAGTGCATATTTGGATACAGGCAAAGGACAGCTGAGTCCTGCATGGTGGGCGGGATGCCCACCCCCAACGAATCACCAGTAACAGGCCTTGAGAATCCACAGCAGGAGCTGAGAATCCTGTGTGATTGGAGGGAGGCCCACATCCAAAACGTGCAGCCTGGATAAGAGTAGGTACGGCCAGATCCGAACATCCTGAACAGTGGGAGAGGTCTACGCCTGAAATGCACTTTGGGTGAATAACTAGCAATGTCAACTGTGATGTCATCATTGTGGTCATATTGTGGTTACATCACTAATACCATCATGTATGACTCCACTGATGATATCACTAATAACATCATATATGACAACAATGATTATTTAACTGATGGCATCAGACATAAAATCACTGTAAGCACTTGCCCATTTTAGACCACTGTTACGTTTCTACTTATGTAATTTCAGCATTTTAGAATAGTTCATAACAATAAGTACATTGTGAGAAATAGTCAGCAGTTACTCATGCATCAGTCCACTACTTGTGAAGCTTCCATTTGTAGTAGTTTGGTAAAAGATGATATCTGAATTATAAGTATGAATGAGCGAGAGGTAGAGGAGACCCACTGCCCCGGAAGTCGTTTCTCACAACCCAGGGCAAGAGTAAAGGGAGTAGGAGAGTTATATGGCAATAGAGGACAAAGTGAGTCCCACAGCAGGGGCAGCAGCGTTATGTTGAGAAGCATAGAGTCCAGCATAGTGACAGCACCCGCTGTCCAAGGTCAGGGTGTGCCATTGAAGGGCCATCAATAAACCGGAAGAAAACTGTGTCTGTGTGTAGGAGTTCTACTCTGGCCGCTGTTGAGTGGCGAGCTGATGTTACCAGTGATGTCATCAGGGATTTTATCTGTGATATCTTTGTGGTAATAGGCTGTGCAACAGGGGGTACAAAGTTAAGGTGGCTTTTTGTTGTGTTAAGTGCTCACCTTAACGTCCATGCAATTTAAGTGTTTTCCTTTCATGTGGGCCTCATGGCAGCTTGACCTTTACAGTGCAATACGTTTAAGAATTGACATAAACTCAGTTAAAAAACAAAAAGAATGCAGATGCTCTCTTTTTGTTTAGTGTGTTATAAGATATTTAAAACTGAGAAAACACACAGAATCCAGGACTGTGGGCTGTCTCCCATCCGTGCAGTAACCGGGACCAACCCTGCTTAGCATCAAAACGAGGAAGGGGTGGCCCCCTCATGGCAAGTTGCTCTAAGTGTTCTTGAAACCTCTGCTCAATTACTAGGCAACATGGCCTCAGGGGGCACTCACAACGTCACAGTAGCTGTACAAAATATATCTTTTTTTTCTATAACTAGAGCTATGAACTACAAATACCCTCAGTTATACCCTTGGTTATTATTTTGTAGTCCTTATATCTGCAATTATAGGGAAAAACAGTGAAACATAAAAAATGCTTCCCTGCCCTCCCAGACCATCACCAAGTATCCCCATCATGTGTGCCTGCTCCTCACACTCCTCTGATGGCCTCCTCCCCTGCCCTCACTATTCCCCCACAGCACTTGCTGTTTCTGTGACGCAGTTTGCTATGAAATGGCGGCTATTCGCGGCTATTCTGTCCGATAGCCGAGGTTACAGAAAGGCTGTGTGTTGCAAACTCAGTCCCTAGACCACCTCCAACTCCCAAATTTAACTTTGTATCCTATTATGTCCCCTGCCCCCCAACACCTCTACCTTAAAGGTATTTCCCTGATTTTTCACCTGGAAATGGCATTTTCCTGCTTTTTCATTTTCAGCTAATCAAGGTTATAGCCGCAGCGATCTCTCACATTGAGGAAAAAATAGATGGCAGCTGTTTAATTTATAAACACACGGTTTCTTGGAAATGTACCCAAGATATAGCTAGCTATTTGTGTAGAAGAGGACACCCCCTTCTTCATCAAATATTTAAAAGACTGCTGGATGGTATAACCCCAAACCATAAAAAGGCCTGAAGTGAACGCTTCATGTCCATGTTGTTTCGCACCTGGTCCAAATCCATCCAACTGGTTTGGACTGTGCGGTCCAGCAAAAATTGACCTTTTTGTCTATGGGAAAATGAATGGGGACTAGGGCACAACTTAATTTTTGTTTTGTTTTCTTGATAACTTTTTTACTTTTTAACAAATAATTCCCAGAATTTGCAGTCTGGGGTGGGGCCCGGGTGTACCTAGCTATCTTCAGAACTTTGACCAAATATGTTAGTAAAAAGTCATTAGCAATTAATTTTTTCGGGTTTCCTATGGGAGTCCGACTCGCCTGTATAAAGTAGGACTGACTTCTGAGACATAGACAATTTCCTGGTGAAAAAGGCTCACATTTGGGCTAATTTGCATACCCACACTAGGTGGCATTGTGAAATGTGTAACTTGGCTCAAATAGACTATCCTACTTAAACATTTTAGATGATCTTTTTTTTTCGAGCCCTTTTGAACCCACCATAACTTTCATGGTGGATTGTACACATGCCCCAATGCTCCAACCACAAAGCTGTCTGGAATATACTGCACTGATGATCCCTAATAATGGTGAAACCAGGTATGTAGTTCTCCTGACAGCTTTGCAAAGTGTTAAGCAAAGTGGTAAGCCATGTATAAAGTAGCACTGCCCTCGAAAACAAAGACAATTTCCTGGATAAAAAGGCTTGCCTTTGGGCTAATTTGCATTTTACATACCCACAATGCCTTGCTGATGTGGCTCAGAACTGGAGGTGAACTGCCAGCACTGGCTACTGGTGTTGGCCGGAACTTGGATCCGAGAAAGTCTGTCTCAATGACCAGCGCCATATGCATATGTGAAACTGCTACTTGTAAACCTTAATAAAATTGTAGAGGAGGTCCCAAATATGGCCTGCACTCCAGTCACCCATTTTGAAGTAACAGGAACATTGAAACCGAGAAATGTGATGTACGATGAGCAAATAAACCAGCAGAGAGCCGCACTTCTGTCCAGTTCCAATCAGAAGAGCAACACCTATTGAAGCGCCAATAACCAGACAACCATGGGCAGTAAGATATCCATTGAGACAACCATACCAGCAAATGGCAAGAAATTAAGATTGTTTAGGCACTGTCCCAGAAGAAACTTAAAAGGCTTTAATGGAAGACAAATTATGACGTCACAAAGGCCCGGACAGACGTACAGATGAAGAACGACAACCAAAAGATGACACACAAAAACGAAACACCATGGATAAGGATATCACAGACATAGAAGAAGAGACGATGTTGAAATATAAAGAAACATAATTGTAAAGCAGGATGAAAGTATTCAACCAGCTAACACCTGTACATAGGCTTGTAACGCAAGAAGCTAAGAAAACAGTGTGGCTTGCTATGCTTAGTAGAAGAATAGAGCGGCAAGCGCCAACTATATATCTACCTCAACGAACCACATTATATAAGTGCAGTCCACTTTATACAAAAGCAGAATTAACCTAGATTACTAAGGGTTAAACAGGCCAGGATTCTTATTCCAGCTAAAACAAGAAGAGATACAGCGGAATCGAAACTCGGCAAGGAGCAGGCAGTGCCACGGAAATCAAGATCAACCCAAGAGAGGCAGGCGGACAGTAACTTCGGAGAATCAAACTTAAGAGCAGAGCAGCCTGCCCTGTGAAGGTCGAGATAAGGGGGCCTAGGCAGGTGGCGGCCGAAAAGGAGAATTAAATGCACAAGTAGAAGGAAAACAAAGCCGATTCACGGTGTGCTAACACGTGACCAGCCAAGCGCGAAGAGGTACCAACGTCTGATGTCACCCAATGCAGGAGATACCATACCCTTTCCTGATAAGAAGCTACACCAGTTTTGAGGCCAACCATAACCAACTAATTGACACATAGCCCTAAAGAACTGATTAATGGAAGGGAGTCTGGGCGAATCTTGGGGCATACTGCATCTGGGTGACCATTCTGCATGCTGCTAATTAAAGTGGAGATGTATGCTTAGGGTTGTAGCCAGCCCAATCACAGTGAGACAAATAATCTAAGGTCCTATAGATAGTAGAACCAATGAGACATCGTACCTTTAGTGACGTTTGCATAGGTGATGTAGAAGGAAGGGCGTAAACGCCCACCCGATAAGTTATCCAATCCTCACACTCCGTTACCATATACAGATATAGCACCTACACTTAAGTCACCTTTTCCATCCAATAGAATTGCATGACAAACTTTTGAGTGTTACACGTCAATGATGATGAATTTTGACTATAACTATTGCTGTTTGAATGAAGATTGTTGGGAGTTGAAGCGGGACGGGCCATCGCATCCTTGTTGATCTCCATGTTTCCGTGTTTTTTGTACTTGTCATTAAACGGACTCCCCTTTGTCAAACTATTGAAGTTGTCCTTATTGATTGGTGTTGGAGTTAGAGAATCCTGCACCCCATCCACCTCAATGTGCAGCTATCTCGTCTTAAAGTACTTGAGGGCAAGCTCTGATTCTATGGGCCGTTCAGAGGTCACTCCCCCTCCTGTACAAAATCACCATGATTCACACTGCTGTAATCCTGAGCAGTGTATGCCATTGCTGAGAGCAATGCTGCTACAATCTGGTGACGGAGTAAGGGATATTTAATAATATCTATCACACTTAATGACCTAGCTGAATACTTTGCTGCAAATATTTCCAAAATGAGAGACTCTCTCCTGACCTTCCCCACACTCTGGCCCTCATTACGACCCTGGCGGATTTTTTCCGCCATCGACGGACTTTCCGGCCATGGCGCAAAGTCCCTTTACGCCATGGCGGATGGCGGACTTACCGCCCCATTCCGAGGTCGACGGGGCGGTAAGTCCCCATTGACCCATTTACCCTTCCCCATTCCCATTTCGGCCCCATAGGGTATAATGGGAGTGGGGAAGGAGTTAATTACGCCACCGTAAAATACGGTGGCGTAATTAACACCAAGGTCCCAGAGCGCCATGGATTTTTCCGCCCGCAAAAAGCGGGCGGAAAAATGACCATGGCGCTCCGGGAACTCGTAGTTGGCGGTAAGGGGTCGGCGCAGCTAACGCTGGCGCAGACCCCTTAGCGCCAGGGTCGTAATGAGGGCCTCTGTCCGCCAGGAGACCTGGTAACGGGTGAACAGGAGAATCCTCAGGAGCCACAGAAGAAGGTACCCTCAAGGAAAAGCCAGCAGTCCGATATGGTTAACACAAAAGGCGTGACTCTTTCCCAGAAGAAAGGAGTGCTACTTGACACACTCCCTTCCTTGGGACAATCAAAATTGGTCACTCGAGCAGTAGGGGGAAACATAAGTCACACACAGCGCTAAGACGATAAGTACATGAAAATGCCTTGAACCGGGGCTCACTTGCTGATGAGCTGCAACCAGCCTTGATTCTAGGTATGGTAAAGGGAACTTGTGATGATAAGGGGGATATACATTGGAAAAGGAGCTTAAGAGAGAACAACTAAATAACTAAAAGACTAATTACCTATGGTGTCTATGACAAGCCTTCTGCTTCTGGAGCAACCTTGCGAGCATAAGGTTCCTGAACAGGACTGCGGGTAAGTAGACCATTGAGAGAACAGTTGGTAAGTACACTGTCTCTGTTTTTATCAAGTTTTAGGCTGCTGTTGGCTACGTGACGTGCACCGGGAGGTTAGAGGAACGGACCCCAGCATGTCGGTGCATGCCACGCTGCATTCGGAAATGGCTTCCCTGTGACTGTAGGGAATAGCGGGGAGCCCGAGTACCGCTGCCTCAACGAGCCCCCAGTCTCCAGGGCAACCCGTGAGTTTTGCGTGCATCGAATGGGATTCATGTTTTACGGTGCATGTACCTAACACAATCCCTCCTCCTACATTTTACACTCTACCATCATCCTCTGCCTCCATCTCCTGCTTTAGGCACACTAATCCTGATGAAGTGATATCTCTACTGATGAAGGCTAACCCCTCTTGTGCCCCATCAGGCCCTTTTGCTCCTCAGCTAGTCAAGCCTATTGCCCCTTTAGTGGCCTCACCTCGCTGAACTCTTCAACCTGTCCTCCGACTCCATTTACTTTTGCTGTTTTCAAAACAGCCACGGCTAACTGTCTCCCTGTGCCTCTTCTTCCGCACTACTTTAAAGGGCTCGAAAGGGTTGTGTTCAACCGTTTTACCAATTTCTTAGACACCCACAACCTTCAAGACCCCCTACAAGCAGGTTTATGCTGCTGTCACTCCACGGACACTGCTCCGATGAATGTTTCCAACTTAATCACCTCTGTTAAGCACTCCAACCTATCCTCTATCCTAATTATCCTTGACCTGTCCACTGCCTTTGACACTGTCGATCACTCTGATCTCCTTAATAATTTCTTTCTTCTTGGGATTCGCGATCAAGCCCTTGCCTGGATTGAATCCTACTTGGCACCTCGCCAATTCTGTCTCTTGGAGCAACAACACCTCTCAAATCACTCCTCTAACTGTTGCTGTTCCACAAGGCTCTGTCTTGGGTCCTCTCCTCTTTTCACTCCATACCGCTGTCCTTGGGGCACTAATCTCCTCCTTTGGGTTCTCGTACCAACCTTTCATGGCCAAGAACCCAAATCATCCTCTCTTTTCCTCAACTCTCCTCTTACCTCTCTATCAAAAAGTCCAACTGTCTTTCTGCTATTAAACATTAGATGGCTTTGCACTATCTGATGCTAAACTCTACCAAAACAGCAGTGCTTTTATTCTCTGTCAAAGGCTCTCTCTCGCCTCTTCGTATCCAGTTTCCACCTTACACTCTCCCCTGTACTACTTCAGCTAGAAACCTCAGCGTCATCTATGACCCTTCTCACACCTTCTCTACTTTCATCTCCCAAACTGGAACAGCAGCTCACCTCAACCTCCACAATATTAGGAAAATCGGGCACCTCCTTCCTTTCAACACCACCAAGCATCTCTTACGACTGTTGTCTTCTCTGAACTAGACTACAGTGCCAGCATTCTCTTTGGTCTCCCCAGCTATGCACTCTGTCCTCTCGACAAGATCATTAACTTTGCTACCAGGACTCTCTTTGAACTCCCTTGCGTCACACCTATTTACTCGGACCATTAAGAGGCTGGATGGCTGACGATGCAAAACAGGGCCAGATTTACATTTCTTCTCCCGGTTCACAAATGTATCCACAGTAAGCCACCACTGTATCTATCCTCCTCTATCCAACTCTACAAGGCTTCTTGTAATCTCAGCTTTGCCTCCTTGACTACCCCTGTGGTTCCTCGCCCTCCCTGTGTTTCCTCCTGCTTCCGCTACTTCAGTCTTCTTGCTCCACTTACATGGAATTCTCTCCCCCCAGACATCCAAGAAACAGTCTACACGGATTTGTTTAAAACCAAACTAAAAGCCTACCTCCTCTTCTCCGAGCTTCCCCCTTAACCTACCTCTCATCTGCTGACTAGCTAACATTTCATCCTCACCTTTTACCTGCCTCTGTCTCTCACTTCCTTAGCCTCAATTGCAGCACTTGGCCCATCATAGTCACATCCCGGGCACAGCTGGCCGTACCACCTACTTGCATTTAAATATGACCTTTGTTCATTGTCCTAAATCCATATATGTCCACTTATGTATTGTCCCCGGTGACTGCTCCATTTACTCCCCTCCACAACCTGGTCAGAATGTCCTTCAAGCTTGCCACATTGTTAGAAGCTCACTGCTTCCCATCAAATCTGATATCTATTGTACGTTTGTTTGTGATCAAGAGAGTATTCTTCCTCCTGTATATAAATACCTGACTGCGACATCTCACAGTGCCAGGAGGAGTTGCAGCCTAAGAAGGCAAGAAAGACCGAAGCAAGACTGCACAGCAAGTAAAAGTACCCCCATTGTTGCCTTTGAACCCAGGTACGACCAACATACAGCATCAGCAATGTCTGCAAAGTTGTAAAGTATACGAAAAACAGTAAGGCTGAGGTGTGCCAGGAAATGGAAGCGCTTGAGCAAAATAATCACGTGATGACCACTTAGTAATCAACCAGAGCTAGCTGCTGCACCCTGATGGAACGAGTAGGCACCTCAAACCTACTCCACATTGAAAAGAGACCACCATATAGATGCGCTGCTAGCTAACACAATTTACACTAAGATCCTGAAGTAATAGTGTTCAGTGCTGCCAATGTAACAAGTCTTCAAAAGAACTGCTCAAAGAAATCTTCAAATATATAGTTCAATATTTAATTATGTCCATGTTCAGAAGTCAGAGTTGCATGCCAACACGTGTTTCGACCTCCACAGGTTTTTTTCAAGGCAAAGCTCAAATATGCAATCTCTCTGAGAATGTCCGCTTCGAAGTGGATTCAAGTGTAACCAGAGTCATGGTTCTGACGTCCTAGAACATTGCTTTCACAGCTAAATTGCTGATCCGTCGTGGAGCAATTCGTTATGGGAATCTAATTTCATGAAACATATCCAGCCTTAAAATGGCAACCGAAATATACTGCGGTCCGCACTTGTTGATTTCTACCGCAACGTGTTGGCATGCAACTCTGACTTCTGAACATGGACATAATTAAATATTGAAATATATATTTGAAGATTTCTTTGAGCAGTACTTTTGAAGTTGTAAAGTATGTATGAAGGCATGGGACCTGCAAGAGTCTAGAAAACAAAGAAAGCTGCTGGTCTGGTGAATGTGTTAGGGATTGTTAAGAGAATATCTGAAACCTTGCCAGATGGAGAAAAAAAATGATGGTCCAAGCATAGATAGTACTTGAAGCACTGGGAGGATTAAACATCCAATAGCAAAAAAACATTCGATAGCAAAAGTATTAATCGGGGACGCGGATTGCATGAAAACAAGGATCTAATGGGGGATTTCTGCACAGGGTGAGCGAACCAGCAAAAAACTGTAGATCCCTCGTCGTGCCAGTAGCAGGTTGCCAAATTGTCAAGATGCAGAAAAAAATGTTGCAGTGCAAGAACCCCATGATTGAAAAAGCATTATGAACAGCAGGCGGTGTAGAAGAGAGCATAATGCATAGCTTAGCCAGAATAAGGAATGCTATGGGGTCATGGGAGTTGAAGTCCAAGACTCCCCCTCCCTTCGATCCGCTGACCATTTCCTTCTCACTTCACCCCCAACCCCCTGTGCCTCCTCCCGTTTTCGCTCCTTCCAACACTTAGCACCTCTGCACTGGAACTCCCTTCCTCTTGCTATCCGTTCTTCCCCCACCTTCACTTCATTCCGCACTTCCCTTAAATCTCTCCTCCTCCATTCTCCTCCTTGAAACCCCTACCCCCTTCTACTCCCCCCTCCTCACCCTTTTCCCCTACTTTCTCCCCTCTCCTACCTCCCCTCTTCTACCCTCCCTTTCCTCCTCCTGCCCTCCTCCTCCACTCCCCCTAACCTGTCCCATCTCCCTTTCCTCTTCGGGGAATTGCTCTTTTCACTGTTTTATTGTTTGATTGATTCATATTGTAATTGCTTCAACAGTTTTATCGTTCATGTTTTATGTATTATGTTGTTCCATGTACAGCGCTTTGGCGTAAGGCGCTTTAAAAATCAATAAATACAAATACAAAATACAAATACATCTGGAGAGCTGAAGACAAAGGGAGCCAAAGCAGACGGTTGCAAAGAAAACGACTTGGGTGAACAGTCACATGGAGAATTGTCGGGAGGTGGTTAGCTGGAATACCCCCCCTTCACCCAAAGGGGTAACCTCTGGAATATTTCTTCCAAAATGTCTTTTTTCCTTTCCCACCCTCGTGAAGATGATGGAAATGGTTAATGTTGTGGTTTACACCAGTAGTGTACATTTATTTAAATGCACAGAAAGGTCAGATTTATATGGGAGAGGTGGTGATAGGGTGGTCATGGCAGTTGCCCACTTTCTCTCCCCCCTTTTCAATCTCCTCATGCACAAGCGTGTTGCGCTGTCTTTCTTCCATACAGTTGAAAAACAAAAAATGTTGAATCATTTTACAACTTTGACCTCCACCACTGCAAAATTAGACAGAATTTCAGCTGAAAAATCTTCTTTGGGTATTAAAACTAATTAGTTGGATGGCAGCTGCTGCAGCACTAGGCAAATGCCACCTGATTTAGTTACCACCCAACTGGCAGCGGCTCGCCATGTCTGCCTGCGTGCTTGAGAGGATGTCGGCTCACCTCTGTGACTGGGCGGATAGCATTGCAAACATGCCATGCCAGGGTGTTCCTTTCCCATTCTAGCATCAACAGACAACTGTTTGCTGCCCTTATCACGGAGAGCGCACCGCATCCTGGGCTGTGCATTCCTTTTTCAGTGATGAGTGAAGAAGCGCGCGAAGACGCCCGCGCGACGCGGCCTTGTGACGCGGCCGGAGGACGGTGCTGATTGAGGAGGCACATGTGGTTCACTTTGAGGCTTGACTCGCAAGGCTGGAGAATATATGGTTTTAGAGGTCGTGTCCTACCCTTCGAGTTCACGAAGCCCGTTCATGCCTGACTCAAAGTGTGACAAATATTGAGGAGACCACGTGCCCTCCGCCGCCCTCATCTTGTACAGAGGCCTCCAGGGGTCAAGAGCCCTCTCACAGAGATAAATATGTTGCTACAATTAGAATACACCGCCGAGGCCCCTTACGCTTAATGTATAGGCGCCTTCTTTGAGAAGGTTAGTGTTTTTAGTTGTGCCGGTTAGTGGCACTGTTTCTGCTGCCAATAATACAATAACATGAAGGATTTCGGTTCATGGTACTTATTTTTTCACTATTTCCATTTTTATTTATATTCCGGTCATTTTATCTGTATTGATCCATGTTTTTTTTTATATGTTAAAAAGAAGTGGTAACTAGTATTTTGCCACATTTATTTACTTTAAAAAACACCACATTAGCACTATGATTTGTGTAATGGGAGTTTTTGCACAACTGCCGCCATTGAAACAACTCAAAAAGGAAGTTAATTCACCTGTGCGGTGTTCCAGTTCGCTCCCATGGACCTGCTATGCTTGATTAACAACTTAAAGACTGGACTAAGTGACCTGCATTTCAATTTCTTTCAATGTTTTATGAAAAAATTCTTAAAGGAAACTCTGTGATTTGCCTCTTTATTTATGTGTAAAAATCAGTAAAAACGGTGCTCGACGAGGCTTACAATACAATGTTATGTTCTGTTACCACTACTTAATCTAGCACAGCTATCACCTCCTCAGTGCCATTAAGTACATTCATCAGCCCACTACCCAACCCAGTCATACCACGCTCCATCGAAAAATGTACCGCCATCAACACCTTCTTCATCGACAAAATCAGCAAGATTTGCCAACACATAGACGCCAGCTCTGCATCCACAGACCCACCTCATGTCCCTCGTCGTGAAATCTCCACACGCTGGACAATATTTGAGACATTCTCGACAGAGGGCCTGGTAGAAACCCTGACCGCCCTCTAAGCCACATTGTATACAGATGACATCCTCCCAGCATCCATCCTCAAGATCCTCACTGCAGAAGCCCTCCTTCTCTATCCCTAACCCGAGGCATCTTCTGTCAAGCCCTGGGGATCGCTCCCAAATTTCCTCCTCACCTGTTTCTTCGATGAAGCTGTCCCTGGCTTCAGAGTCCTCCTTCTTGCGTGGCTTTCAAGGTTCTTTAGGCTTCTTTTCCTTCTTTTGATGAAGGTAGGGGCGAGCTGCCTCGGAGGCCACTGTGACCCGAATAGATTCTCTAGGCCAGGGGATCTCCGGAAAGCAAACCCCAAGTGCAGGGAAAAAGCCTTGATGGACAAAAAACCCTGGATGGTAAGTAGTCCTGTTCTTCTTAAGAATTTGGTCTCTGGAGAAAAAACAAAGGTGCTGGTCTCCAAGATAGATGATTACTGTAGTACAACAGTCTCTTTCGCAGAAGGATAGTTCATCCAATAGAGGCAATATAGGTAATAGTCTCTGGACAGGGTGTTATGCTCTTGATCCCAAAAAGTACTCCTGTACAGAGGGATACGAATGGAGTCTTGCTTTTTGCTGGAAAAAGACCCAGCAGATGAAGTATAGGAATAAAGGACAACCCCGGATAGATACCCTAACAAAATTTAGTTGAAAAGGAACTAAACAAAACCCCACAGAATAAGTAAAGCCTATAGTTGGAGCGCGCGAGGTGCGCAAAGTATACACACAGTGAGCAGTCCAAAGTGAACTGAAAGGAAAGGGTGAAGCCGTGCGCAGCACGGGAAGGAAGGGTGACTGTGTCAGGGGAGGGCCGTCTACTGCACCAAGGATAGAAGAAGCCGTACACGGTACGCGCACAGATAGAGGGAAGGAATATTTTAAAGAAGGTAGACGTCAGATGGCAAACGCCCGAAAGCAGGGGTGCACAGTTAACAGTAAAGAAAGGAAACCGCAAGGGAGCGGAAAGAGCCTAAGGACAGACGAGAGATAAACAAGGACAAAACGGGTAAACCAAAGCAAAGAAAGTCAGACAGGAGACGGAATGAGAAGGCAATAATTATGGAGAGTTATGCAGAAGCAAGAAGGCTGAAGACCGATACAAGGCAGGAAATAGATGTCCCCGCCCCTATATAACCAGGTGGCCATCTTGGTGGAAGACTAGAACGTTAAGAAGGACTGAAGACCTGAAGTACTATTAGAGATTTCCACCGTTGCCACAACCTCCCGGACTGGCGCATGACACCTCCCATGAACCCTAAAAACAGGCCGAATCCTCCCTCTACTAAAGAAACCCACTCTAGATCCCAACAACCTAGGTACCTATCTCCCTATCACCCATCTTCCCTTCCTAGGTAAGATCATCAAGAAAGTGGTAGCCGCACAACTGCAGCAACACATCGAAAGCAACAAGCTCCTCCAAATCTACCAATCTGGATTCAGACCCAGATGCAGCACGGAGACAGAAACCATACAGGTGGTCGATGACACCCTCAAGATCCTTGATGACGGCCACTCCTGCCTCCTGGTTCTACTCGACCTCTCGGCCACTTTCAACACACTAGACCACCAGGCGCTTTTAGACATCCTACATCGGTGCATGGGTATCAACAACCTTTTCCTACACTGGTTCAATCCCTACCCAACCACAAGCAGTTTGTTCAGATGGACTCCTCTAGATCGCCAATGCTACCCATCACCCGTGGGGGCCCGCAGGGTTTTCATCCTCTCCCCAGGGATCTGCAATCTATACATGGAGCCGCTGGGAGCCCTCCAGCCACACACAACATCCACATCCACCAATACCCCATCAACACACAGCAATACCTCAAGATCGACTCCATCAAGGACATCCATATGCTCAAAACCTGCCTCTCGCTGATCTAGTCTTGGATGTCCAGTGCATACTTGAAGCTCAACCCCTCCAAAACCAAATTCCTACTCCTCAACAACTACACTGAACACCCAGGCATACAGACCTGCCGACCAACCATGAAGAACTCTGACGGCTTCACACCCGAGCTCACCTCCTGCGACAAGTCCCTCATGTTCCACATCGACAAAAACCTCTCCTTCAAGAAACACATATCTAAGAAAACTCACACAGCTTGGTATCAGCTCTCCCTCCTGCAAAAAGTCGGGCCCTACTCCCTCCGGACAGTTTTAGATCCACCATTCAAGCACTGGATGGAGCGATGCACTCTTTGAAGGCCTCCCGTCATCCTCCCTTGTGCCCTTAAGTGTCCTAAACACGGCTGCATGCCTCATCAAGGGTCTACGCAGATACACCACATCACCCCGGCCCTCATCGACCCTCACTGGCTCTCACTGCACGCACAAATCACCTTCAGGTCTTGCTGCATCATCTATAAGGCAGTCGCCCTCAAGTCACCCAGCTACCACCAGAAGCCAGGACACATGCAGACTTGAAATCCGCCGCTGCAAAAAGGAAAGGACCTGATAACAAGCCTTCTCTGTCTTAAACTCAACACTATGGAATCTCATCCCCGTCGGCATCAATTCCAAAAAGAACTCAAGACCCACCTCTTCAAGGAGTCTCTCCTCCTCAACATCTAGGCCATCAGGTCATTTCTCGTGCCACCTGACTCGCTGGACGCGCCCGCCCCTCTTCTCCCCACCACCCGTAGAGCTGTACCCCTCCTCTGTGCCCCTCTGTATCCTACCCCCCCGCTGTATATCTGTTCTGTTGTTACCTCTGAAAAGCGCTCTGTTATGCATCTGTAATGTTGTATACCTCTTGGCGCTGTCAACGGAATGGTCCAGGGAAGTCGCCAGGAAGGGAAAACGATACAACTATTGAGGTTAAAGAAATGTTTTAAGAGCTTTTTCGAAAGCTGGAATAATCATCCATGAGCCTCAAGCCAAAGGGAAGTGAATTCCAAAGCAAGGGGGCTCAGACAGAAAAATCCCACTCCCATGGTTGACTTCTTGACCCATGGCACAAGGAGAAGGTGATCTCTGTTTGGTACGTATAGAACAATTTTCTCACGAAGATAGAGAGCCCCTTGACCATGAAGCGCATGATGAACCAAAGGGCCTTGAATTTCACCCATTGCAATAACAGCTGTTAATAATGCGTTATTGGCATGACTAAACAGACCAAATTTAGAGGCAACCTTTTTGTTGGATATTTGGTGAAGTAGTATCTATTTTTTAGTAGTAGTAGTAGTCATTTATATAGCGCCTTTCCCCATTTATATGGTCTCAACGTGCTTGTGGTGGGGAACGCCCATGGGGACCGAAGTCCAGCTATGGGAACATTCTCAGAAAAGGCTTAGAATGCAGGCATGCATTTGACAAAGATTAGGAATTAGATGGGCTGGCTAGGCTCTAGTAAGCAACCCAAGAGGTCAGGTACATGCATGGGTGCTGAGGGAGGTCATGGGAGTGCTCTAGTGCAAGAGACTTGTTATGTGTCCAACTAGACCAAAACTGTCATAGGTTGTTGCTGTATTCTAATGGCAGATGTGTTGAGGGAAGTCTGGTGTGAGGAGGCAAAGACGCAAGTGTCCAGCTAGACTGAATTTGTCGTAGCTGCATTCTAATGTGTGTGGATGGAGGCAGATGTCCACCGAAGCGGTACGTTATACGTACCTTAAGCTCAGATGGAGCTTATCTTTGATCTCGTTGTGTGATCAGATTGTCTGTGTGAAAAGATAAGGTACACTCCTATGCTCTTCTAGGCACTATGGACAGACTGACCTCATATTCTTCTAAGTGCACTACACCGGCTACCTTAGTACATCTTCTAGGCGTGACAGACAAGCTACCATAAGATCTTGGGATCATAGGATTCTCTAAACGCAATAGACATGTTACCTATACATTTTCTAAGTTCTATAATGGGCTACCTTCAGGCATCTTCTAAGTGCAATATCAAAGATCCTTGCATATATCTTTGTGTTACAATGGGTAACTTCTAGATCTTCTAAGGTCAATTGCTAGGTTATCGTCATATATCTTCAAGCGTAATGGCCAGGCTAACATTGTAGAGTGCAACACAAGTGCCCGCTCCCCAGTACATCTGAGTACAGCACACTACCTACCCTCAAATCCGTCAAAGCTTCATAGGTCTTCGGAGTACAATATATATGCTACCTTCCAATTTCTTCTAGTGCAGTACATGTGATATCCTTCACTGTTCTTCAATGCAATATATCTGCTAACCTACATAATTTCTTCCAAGTGCCATACAAGCACTACCCTTCACCGTTTCTTCTAAGCTAGCCTGCCCAATTTAATTCCACAAGTAATACATGTGCATGTGCTATGCTTCACAGTCCTTCATATGCAATACATCTGCTACTTTACACAATTTCTTCTAAGCGCAACACGTGTTAACCTACCCAATATCTTCTACCCCCGAATCATCTAAGTGCAACACATTTCCTGCCCTCAACTAAATCTAAGTGCAACCACTTTCCTTTGCCTAGATACATCGAAGTGTGACACATTTCCTGCCCTCAAAATCATTTAAGTGCAACACGTTTCCTGTCCCCAAAATCCATTTAAGTGTGACACGTTTCCTGCCCCCGAATTACAGCTAGGTGTAATGCATTTCCTACTCCTAATATCCATCTAAGTGTGACACATTTCCTACTCCCAAATTACAGCTAAGTACAATACATTTCCTACCCCCAAAAATCCAGCTAAGTGTGACACCTTTCCTACTCCCAAAATCCATCTAAATGCGACACGTTTCCAGTCCCGAAATCCATCTAAGTGCAATACATTTTCTTGCTCCAACAATCCATCTAAGTGCATTGCCTTTCCTACCAGAATAAAGCTAATTGCAATACATTCCCAACCCCCAAAATCCACCTGAGAGTGACGCCTTTCCTTCCCCCAAAATACAGCCAAGTATAGTAGATTTCCTGCCCCCAAAATACAGCTAAGTGCAATACATGTCCTGCTCCCAGAGTAAGCTTAAATGTAATACATTTCCTACTTTACAAGATCAGTTCTGGGTCCTTTTCTCTTTTCTCTGTACACTTCCCAACTTGCTGCTATCATCTCTTCTTTTGGTCTTTCCCATCACTTTTAAGCCAATGACACACAACTTTTTCGATCCTTTTCGTCTTTTACCCCTGGAATTCATCACACTCTCTCTGCCTGTCTTTCTGCTATTAATTCCCAGATGGCTTTGCACTTTCTCACTCTAAACGCAGGGAAAACTGAAGTTCTATTCTTCCCTGCTAACACTCTTCCTCCCCATCCTTCACCTTCTTTTAATTCCTTTACCCCTCTAATCTTTCTATTTCTTCCACAGCTCGTAATCTTGGTCTCTACTTTGACTCTAATCTCTCTTTTGCTCACCATAGCTCTTATTTCTCGTTGCTGTTTTCATCTCTATAACATTCGCAAAGTTCGTCCTTGCCTCACTTTTCAAGCAACTAAACTTCTGATCTTTTCCTTAATCTTTTCTTGGCTGTTCTACTGCTCTAACACTCTTTTTGGTCTTCCAAGTTCCTGTCTTGCTCCTTTAAAATCTATTTATAATTCTTTTGTTCGCTTACTTTGTTCTCTCTCCTATCGACACTCCATATCCTCCTCACTTGCCTCTCTCGGCTGGTTACCCTTTCACTCCCAACTTAAATTTCAATTTCTTTGTTTAGTCTTTAAATCTCTTTATGGGCTCGCACCCGACTATCTCGCTGTACTTCCATCTTTCTTTACTCCCTCTCGTTCACTCTGTTCTTCTTGTCTCTTTCGATTGACTGTTCCCCGTCCTCCATGCGCTCAGTCCTGCTTTCGATCTTTTCAGCTTCTTGCTCCCTTACACTGGAACGCTCTCCCACTTTCTCTCTGCTCTATCCCTGTTTACTCTCTCTTTCGTCTCTCTCTGAAAAATCATCTGCTGTATTGCCCCTGATTGCTTGCAACCAGAACTGAAGAACTGATGTTTGATGTTTATTACTTATCATTATTTTGTACCATATCCTTTTTCAATAATGTGCAGCGCTTTGGTATAAAGGCGCTATATAAAATACAACAAAAATACAAATACTCCCCAATCCATCTAAGTACCATAAACAGATCACTCCCATTACACCTATCAGACTATCTAGGGGGTGCAGCAGGTAATCTACACAATGTTATAATATGATGGTGGTAATGAAGGAAGGAGTGGCAAGGTTTTAAATGAGTACAGTAATGGCTGTGCTCAACATCCTGTGCCGCCTTACCTTAGTGGTAGCTCTAGGGTGCCTTGTTGGTCAACTATGGGCAAACAGGGAGATGAGCAGCCCAGGAGGCGTTGCCCTTTGCCTTGTGCCCCTTTGCCGACTGGCTGCCTGGGCAAGGCTGACTGGCGGAAGCCGGTAAAGCAGGCTTATTCCGGTCACGTGGGGGGCCGCAACCATTCGGCAAGGGTTGAGGCGGGAGATCTGAGTGTGGGGAGGGCGTGGGACGAAGTGGAGATCAGAAAGAAAGGGGAAAGTGCAGAAAAGAAAGGAAAGAAAAGCGCAGGAGCATAAGAAATACGTGTGGCGAGTGATGCATCTCTAATCAGCACAGAGGGTGCTGGAAAAGGCCCAGTGCAAGCAGAGCGCAGGGGTACAGTGATGCAGTGTCTGATTTGGTTGTACTTTGTCCTTGATGTGCAGTATAAAACCCAATAATGAAACATAATATATTTTTGCGGGGTGAAGGGGCGGGTCATATGATCCTTTTCTGCATCTCCCATGTGCAAATGAAATGTAAAAGTATTAGTCATTTATATTAGGACAGCTTTTGTGGTAGTGTTCTCTCAGAACCGTAAAGGTAAATAAAGGTAGACACATTCTGTTTTTGCATCACGTTTTCTCCACGGATTTCAGTCTCCAACTTTGTAAAGTCATGAAGAATACAGGCAAAAATTAAAGCACTGCACACAAATAACCTACCTGAAATAGGAGGTGAAAAATAAAGTGAAGACGAGGAATTTTGGGTAACCTTTCCTTTTTTGCTTGCGTATGTCATTTAAATATTGCCGTTGTTACCTTTTATTTTTCTTGTGATAGCCCAGTTTGCATGTCCATACTTGCTGGCAAGCATTGGGTCTTTGATTGATTTGTGTTTTTGTACTTTTTATAAACAATGCTAACAAAATAATATTTTTTATATAGTGCCTCATGACAGATTTTCCCCACTTCAAAGCACTGTAATAAAAGCTGTTGCCCAATTTAATGCTAATCAATGTATTGACTTTGGAAGGATGAAGGGCTGAGTCATTCCCATGAGAAACCCACGGTGATACAAGTAAGACAGACACAAATGATCACAGTTCAAGGGTGTTTATTGAACAATGAAACGCCTAATCTAAACCTATATCTAAGATGGAGACAGGTGTCGACCATCAAATTAGAAATAAGGCAGTCCTAGTGGCGTTGTGTCAAAATAAAAGTGCCTATGCTAAGAAACCTATTGCCAAAGCTTACAACTATTACAAAAAAGGGTGTGGGATAGTTCTTAAGAAAGGAAATAAGTGTTCTCAAATAATAAAAACGCGTTGGGCCATTTTTTGAATAAAACAATTTATGAAGAAATCAAAGAAAATTGTATTGATGCTTGTCATTAAGAAATCCTAAATGTACTGTCTACCCATATACTGAAACAAGTTTTTTTTCACCCATTTGGTGAATGCAAGTCATATCCTAATTGTTTGGCCCCTTTAGAGGAGCCTGTGATAGTATGCAGGGGACGGGAGTTCCTTAATATAGGAACTTATTCTGTTTGTATGTATTTCACAACCCATATGCCAGGGTTGACTGTTATCTCCCCTACACCTTAAACACTCTTTAAAACAAGGTTTGTTTCCAAGATTAACCTATCTATATTAGAAACACTATTGACCTTAGGAGTGCATGGTGAAAAAAACTGTAGATTTTATATACTTACCCTTCAGGGGGTTGGCATATGGAGTTCACTAGCACCCAAATATTCTAAATCTCAACACAACCATAAGGACATGTCCTTTTCTAAAATCAACACTTTAACGGACAAGTCAGCTACCACTCTAGCGTTTAGCGAAGAGGATGCAAATCGGATCCTTGGCCTAATTAAAGATACAGATAAAGAGAACACGGGTGATGACAACCCAGAGAGACTGATATTTAAATTGCAAAAACTCATTCGAAGAGAGATTTCTCAAAAACTCCACGCCTCAACATTGGCACAATATTATAAGAGCAAGCGTATACCAAGAGGTCTACGGGTATACCTAATACCGACACTTTGTAAGGAAAATCAAACATTCGTCAAAAGAAGGGAGCAAATACTTAATAAATGCTCACTAGACCTTATATTATTGACCATCGAAGAATTATCGAAATCTTTATCAACAATTAATCAGGAAATTGAGGAGGTGACATTGCAACTGTCGAAACTAAAAACAGGAGAACAACTGAAGACCATATTAGAAGACACCAATAACAAATTGGATTCATACAAAAAAGATATAGAACAACGCAAGATAAGGAAGTTTCGTGGAGACACCTTGGATTAAGCGAGGGACATAGTATACTCGTGGCAGGAATTTTACCAAAACTCAAGACCCTATACATCTAGACCAACAAGACCGCAAGGACCCACAAATAGCTCGGATAGCAGCGGTCCCACAAGTGGAGAAAGAGAAAACGTGGATAGGACCACAGTCGGAAGTCCAGTGAGACCAAGACCCACAGAAGGAATAACAACACCAACAATACCAACACAACCAGGACCCATGACAGCAAATCCACCTGAGGTTCCTTTTTTAGGAGGAGATGGACTCGTAGAGGGAAAAAGAAAACAAACACAGAAGCACAAGTAACCGGCTCTATAATCCTGAAAATTTCTAAAAAGATACTCACAAAAAGTCAGATGGACACTTAGAATCTAGGCATCTCCTTCATACCCACAAATAACACAAGCAACTTCGAAGAAGAGGTGAACCTTTTTAAACTCATCGGAAAGATGGAACTCAAAGTATTCTTCGACGGCCTCAGAGAGATAGGTGTACAGAGACCTAAAACAGATTTTCTAGAGATGAGAAACAATAGCACATTCCACCGTCAGATTAACCATCCTGTGATAAATCATTTTAATCTAAAAACTAAGAAGGATCTCAAACGGTTGAAGTATAGTAACTACAAGAAAATGAACATCAGGAGCCATCAACTTAAACTGATTAAAGAATTATCCCAGGATACTACAGTTACACTTAAACCAGCGGACAAAGGGGGAGCTTTAGTCCTAATGGACACTGACTTCTACAATGAAGGATGTCTCAAACTACTGACACTGACTTCTACAATGAAGGATGTTTCAAACTACTTGAAGACCAACAAACATATCTAAAATTAGACAACGATCCCATTATGTCTATCAGTACCTTAATAAAGGATACAATTGAAAAAGCTTATGATTCAGATTGGCTATCGGAACACACAAGAGACTTTCTAATCAAAAAATGTCCAATAACTCTGGTCTTCTATGTACTCCCAAAGGTCCACAAGAATCTCATAAATCCACCATTCCGACCAATAGTAGCAGGTACTGAAAGTATCTTTCACCCACTAGCCATCTACCTGGACAAGGCTCTACAACCTTTAGTACAAAAAACTACCACATACCTAAAGGATACAGCTCATTTTTTACGATTACTTAATGAAACAAAAATCAACGACACTGAACTGATATTATTTACACTTGATGTCAACAGCTTGTACACATCGATACCACACCAGAGTGGCATCGAAACGTTGGAGTGGTTTCTCCTCAGACAAGATACCACACTCGTACATAAGGTCTTTGCAATTGAACTAATCAGGATTATCCTTTACAATAACTATCTCAGATTCAATAGCAAATATTACCTTCAAATATCAGGAGCCTCTATGGGCTCTCCGGTAGCACCATCCTACGCAAACATCTTCATGTTTCATTTTGAACACGATTTTGTATTGAATCAAGGACCATGGAAGAATAAGATAAAATTCTGGAAGCGATTTATCGATGATATTTTTGGAATATGGCAAGGATCCCCTGACGAATGACAAGAATTCCTGATATACCTTAACACTCGCCAGGAGGGCATCACTTTTACGTTAGAGATTGGAAACCCAGGTGTCCATTTCTTAGATGTACAAGTGGAAAGAATGAACACAGAATTCAGTACAAACATCTACAGAAAACCTACTGATGTCAACAGTGCCTTACATTTTGGAAGCTTTCATCCTCTTCACTTAAAAGACAACCTACCATACAGCTAATTTCTTCGGTTAAAAAAGATTACATCGGACCCTCAAATATTACTATCAGAACAAGGAAACATGAAAGGAAGATTCAAAGCAAGAGGTTTTCCAGACGAAACCATAGAGAAAGCCATAGTGCGCTCCAACACAGTGAGTAGATAGGAGCTACTTCATGAGAGACCTAAAAAAGAAACAACAAGGCTAATACATACCCTCAAATATTCTAGCCAGAGTTATCAAGTCAAACGAGTGATCAACAAGAATTGGGACTTGATTTAATCTGACCCCAATATCAATAGACTGTTTCCCGAACCGCCGATGCTAGCCTATAAGAGGGGCAAACATTTCAAAGACAGTCTAATCAGGGCTGAGAGAACAAAAAAACCCACACAAACTACTCTAAGTAAACAGAAGAAGGGCACCTTTGCCTCCCTTAATTGTCAACATTGTTCGTATCTCATCAAGGGTGATCACATACGACATCCCAATGGCGGCAAGAAGATATTGTTGAAGGAGTTCGCCACCTGCGAAAGCAAAAATGTGGTCTACGCTCTCAAATGCCCATGCGGCAAATTCTATGTGGGGAAAACCATAAGAAAAGCATGCAAACGTTGGACCGAACACAAGTCCAATATTAGAACAGGAAACATTAAATCCCCAGTAGCCAGACATTTCAAAGAAAATGGCCACACCATAGCCCAACTATGGGTTGTGATACTAGAAGTGGTCAGGACATCTCCAAGAGGAGGAGACTTGGCCAAAAGATTGGACCAAAGAGAGCTCTATCGGATACATAAATTAGACTCAATGACACCCTTGGGCCTAAATGAGGACTTCTACCTTTGGCCATTTTTGTAGACATACGAGGTACCCCTAACACGACTGATTGACCTAGAGGTCAGGACAAACATAATATCTCCAAACCACTTTTCTTCTATGACTAGAGGACCCACTAAGATTGATAGTCCCTTTAGGAGAGACAGTGATACAGAGGCATCGACCTCCTACCCTTATGGTTGGGACACATGAGGTGCTGTGTAAACACCTCTGTTGCATACTGACTTTGTCATATCCAGTAAAAGCCATTTACCCATTTAATCAGGTGTATCCACTTGTAAGACTAGAGCACTCCACTACACACGTGTGCGCAGTCACCAGGACAGTAAGTCCCACAAAGATTGTAAGTCTCCTTAAGGGAGACAGAGGTACTTCTACTTTCATGTTCCACACATGTTATGACTGTTAAACATGATTTTTAATTTTTCAATCATGGCTAAACAATTGGTACATATCCAAACGTGACCTAGACTGTAAGTCTCCTCAACAGAGACAGATATCTCATTTAAGCCTTGAACGGGATTCGTTTAGAATGTTGATGAGGTTGTTAGCGCATTTCTTACAATATTGCTAACTGTCACACCTACCCTTATTCAGAGGGGTTATTCAGTGTATTTATTCTTATGATTGAGGTGTCATAGCAACACCACGCTATTTTACTCCAAATTACTAGTTTTTCCAAAATAGTAAACATTGGTGACGTCAGCACACGCATTAACGTGATGATGTCACATACATAAACAATAGCCCAAGGGGTTACACAATTACGGGGGTACATATACACGTTTAACCCCTAGAACAGAGGCCTCTTTATATACATTTAGCTTTTTTAGCTTCATTTCCGATTTAAACCAATTTTCCATCGCATCCGACGTGGTGACGTCACTAGTAGGCGCCACTATAAATGACCGCCATTTTTCCAAAACTCCACATCCACGGACTAGTGAGGAAGGAGCAGCATCACTAATCCACACTTTGGGTAAGCTTTGATTAGACCTAGGTCTCTCCTCTTTATGATAGAATCATTCTACAGCCTACTTTAGCCTCTGAGCATACATTGTAAGCACCTCATTCTTTTATTTATAGATTTTGATTAACCTGTTCTGAGATACCCTCTGTGAGGTACCACCTTTCCAGAATGTTATCCGTGCAGCTAACCTGCATCAGATCTAACAGAGAATGTGAACATAGACTCACTCCACCTGGAAGGATTTCTTACCTTTATAATTCAAATGGATTTATACTTACCTGATTTTCTTCATTCATTCTGAGAGACCTTGGAGATACTGGAGAGAATAATTGGCACTGGTTAATATACTTACCAATATAGGGATAACTTCTGATCTTTCTGAATGTACTCACTTGCGGACCTGTTTTTAATGCTTAGACAAATGGCATTGCAGACTTCGAATTTCCTTTTTTCTTTTTTGAGGTGATCATTCACAATATAGATTTCATAATTTATTTTTGGTGAACCAATACAATAATGATGATTAAGAAAAAGTGACATTGATTTGTACTAGCGAGACATATGAATGTTCACAATAGACGCCTCGGGAAATTGAGGACCCGGTCCTTATGTACACTAAAAAGTATTTTGCTTTGAATCTCCATTGAATGGGAAAATTCAACGAACTACAGTAACTTGATGTTTTCTGTAATTCTTTCTTAGATTGGACTGATATTTTGAATGTATATACCCCTGAAGAAGAGATGTTTTTCTCGAAACGCGTTGGGCAATTTTTTTAATAAAACAACTTATGAAGAAATCAAAGAAAATTGTATTGATGCTTGTCATTAAGAAATCCTAAATGTACTGTCTACCCATATACTGAAACAACAGAGTTTTTTCACCCATTTGGTGAATACAAGTCATATCCTAATTGTTTGGCTCCTTTAGAGGAGCCTGTGATAGTGTGCAGGGGACGGGAGTTCCTTCATATACGAACTTATTCTGTTTGTTCTCAAATAATAAGTCAGGATGCAGGTCTTTGGGTCTCCCTTCCTCACATTTTAGCACATGATAGGATGGGAGCTGGTGGAGCACAGTACAGTCTCGGGCATCTCTAGCACGAGACAACAGTTCCAAAGGCAGTTCTCAGGTCTGTTGATGACCAAGTCCATTTCCTTAGAAAGTCTCTTGCTTTCAGGCCTGATGTTTTCAGAAAAACCAACAAAACAAAAGTTCCTTTAACAAATGAAAGTTGATCTTCAAAGTTCAATGTGGGTGATAGTTTCACCCCTGGGTCCCCCTCTTCTGGGCTGACCCTTCACGTATCGTTTTCATCATACAGTTCTGATGAAAGCTTCGCCCTCGGGGCACCTTACTTAGGTGATCTTCCCTCGCTCGTCCACCCCCAGGGTTGGGATCTGAGACTGCCAGCCCTCCCCTGGCCACTTGAATAAGGGTTTCTCGAGGTCTACTTGGGAGAACACCCTCAGGTTTCTCACATACCTCTCCCCTTTTCTGGTTGGACAAAGGGGTTTTCATGGGGGAATTCCACAATGGAATACCCAGACAGATGCTCCACGTCTTCCAGCATACCACTTAGGTTGGTATCATGGATTTGTGTAGGGGAGTCTTAAAAAAGTTCTTCCACCTCTCTTTCTCTCTGGATTTTTCTTTCCCTTTCTGGGGTGTCTCTCAGTTCCTCTTCTATTCTTTCTTAGCAGATTTATTTACCGTGGCCTTTTTCTCCACCGTAAAGGCTTGTTTTTGGCTGAGAAATGTCAGATATATTCGAAGATATATCTGATGTAAAATGTTCCTCATCTTTATTCAGTGGGCTAATAAAATTTGCCTGGGTGTTAACGTTCTTTGGAGTTTGCTGTACTCTAGTTGGTTCACCCTCTGTTGTCCCCACTGTGTAGTAAGAAGGGAGTCCCTGACATTCATTCTCGATAGAAGGGGTTTTACAATGATCACCTGAGGCTTTGCGAGGTAGTATTTCCCCCAGGATGTTATACATTGGGTTTTCTTTGGGTACTTTCCTCTGCTCGGGTTTCCCAGATGTTTCATTTTCTACCTCTCCCAATTTTTCCTCGTCCTTGGTTCTACCAATTTAGGGATTCGACGTAGCGTGTCCATCTTTCCTCCCACCGGCACTGAATTCATGAGTAACTTCTTGAGCGATTATTTTCATTTTTGATTTTTTGGGGTTATTTTGTACTTCAGCTGCTAAGGAAGGTGGTGGCCCATTAGATTTTCCAATCTAAATGTTACAGGATCTGGCTCTTCAGACACAAGGATTGGATGTTCTCTCGGAGGCTTATCAAACCCACTTGGTGTTTGTTTAGAGGTGGCTACCCACAGATGTTCATATATAAGGGTCACCAGTATTTCCCCTCAATGAATATTTCTAGCAGTATGAGAAGAATTTAGAATACAGTATTTCATCTCATCTACGCAAGATAAGACGGAGAATATCTCCACACCGATTTTCCTGTGAGCCACCACATAGATAGCAGAGGTGGTAGAATGGCCCATCTGTAAGCCCAGAGAGATTATAATTTTGTCTTTCCTTGGAATGTGATATTTGTGGGGACATCGGAAGGTAATAGCCATTTCCCTCTATCGTCTTCCGATTGGGGAAAATAGCCTGAGAGGTCACAGGGAAGACCTGGAATCCCATTTTCTGTTCTTAGGGCTGGGAGGGAGGTGTCATGCTTTCCGTGGATTTCTCACCATCGAGGGAAAACGGAGCTTTGTTTATTGGTTCAAACATCTCTGGGGATGGGTCCTGGAGTGGACCCACCCCCAGATTCTTTTGGATTCTCTACATGTAACAGGGTCCTCCAACTATTATCAATTGGATTGAATCCCACATCTGCCACGATATGTGTGAGAAACTCACGAGGAAACAAGTAAGACAAACAAAAAAATGATCACAGTTCAAGGGTGTTTATTGAACTATGAAAAATGGTGTGCGGGATGGAAAAACGCCTAATCTAAATCTATATCTAAGATGGGGACAGGTGTTAACCATCAAATGAAAAATAAGGCAGTCCTAGTGGCGTTGTGTCAAAATATAAGGGCCTGTACTAAGAAAACTATTGCCAAACCTTACAACTATTACAGAAAAGGTTGGGGGATAATTCTCAAGAAAAGAAAGAAGTATTCTCAAATATTAAGTCAGGATGCAGTGGTTTGGGTCTCCCTTCCCCATGTTTTAGCACAGAGTAGGATGGGAGCTGGTGGAGCACAGTACAGTCCTGTGCTTCTCTAGCACAAGATTACAGTTCCAATGACAGTTCTCAGGTCCGTCGATGGCCAACTCTCATTTCCTTAGAAAGTCTCTTGCCTTCGGGCCAACAATCTTGATCCTCTTCTTTTGCTTTTTTGTGACATCCTATTGACCACGATGAAAACGTATGAGGTCTTCAATCTAAATAAATAGCTTAATTGTGCATATAACACAGAGTCTATTGCATCATTCAAAGAATAGCACAGCTTAGGACTATTCACCCATTCAAGTATGTCATAGCACAGGCCAGTCCGTGAGCCAGTCCAGGTTGCAGCTCATCTTTCAACTGAAATCCTTAAAACTGGAGTGCGCCATTACTGCCAAAGGCTGGAAATTACTATAACGCATCCAGCCAGACACTGTCCAGCCCAACGCCAAGGGAAGCCCCATCCATGCAGATGGGAAGAGCAAACCAAATGAAGCATAAGAAACATGTCGGGGGAAGACGCAGATATCCCTGCCACAGTATCAGCAAGACCCTCTGAGGTCTTACAAAACCTGTTGCATTTGATCTCACATACACCAGTAATCTTGGGCACTGATGGGTCAGGTGGATGAAGGGCTTCAAGGTCTATGTAGGGACAATGGGCCCAATGGATAAGGAGCGCAAGAAGAACATTCTGACCTTAGCACTGGGGGCATTGGTACGTGACATTTTATATGAACTGGATGATAAGCAGAAGGCAACCTTCCAAGAGACCCTTGCCTCATACTTTTCCACACACAATAACCTGGACTATGAAGATGCCTACTGGACCTCAACATCATTGAACCAGCGGTGGGGGTCACCCCATGGGTCTCTTTGACCGTGCCCGTCACAAAGAAATCTTCTGAGGGCTCCATCCGCCTCTGCGTGGATATGCGCTGTCTGAATATTGCCATACAGAGAGAGCGCAACCAGGCTCCAAGGATAACGGACATGATCTGCCTCATAAATCGTGCAACCGTATTCTCTAAACTTGACCGTAAGAAGGGTTATTATCAGTTGGAAGTAGCCTAGGAGTCGCGCTATATCACTACCTTTGTCACTCACAAGGGGCTATACCGCTACAAGCGGCTACATTTCAGTATATTTTCAGCAGCCGGAATGTTCCAGAAATTGATCCACCAGGTAGCTAAACATATACCAAACTGTTTAAATTACAGGGATAACATTCTGGTATTTGGGAAGACCCCCCAGAGAGCATGACAACACACTCCACAAGGTATGCACGGCACTTGAAACAGCCCGTGTGACCCTCAACAAGGAAACATTTGAATTTGGCAGGATGACATTAAAATTTGTTGGGCAGATCTTCCCAGACCAAAGCATGTGCCCCGACCATGACAAGGTCATGGCTTTGCAAGGGGCCCCTCATCCAGAAACTATATCGGATCTTTGACTGCTCCTGAGGCTTGCCAGCTATTGCTCCAGCTACCTGGAGAACTTTGTGACAGTGATTGCCCCACTCGGAGAGCTTACCAGGGACAAGCAAGAATTCATCTGGACCCCTGAATGCAAATGCAATTTTGAGAACATCTGAGCATGCATCGCAGAAGCAATGGAAATGGCTTATTTCCGCTTTGCCATGGACACTGAGTTAACTGTCAATGGCAGTCCAGTGGGGCTCTGGGTAATTCCGGCTCAATATGACCCCAAGACCCTTGCATCAAAAAAGGTGTCTCGCATACCAGCCGCAGCCTCACGGCCACAGAACAGAAGTACTTGCAGGCTGAGAAGGAGAGCCTAGCTGCTGTCTTGGCTTGCAAACCTTTCCAATTATTCCTATTCGGGAAAGCCTTCACAATAGTGACTGATCATCAAGCTCTCCTCACTATATATGGCAACCCGCAAGCCTGCCTGCCCCCGCGTATTGAAAGATGGGGACTTCGTCTACAGGGCTATAAGTTCACCATTCGCCACAGGCCAGAAAAGAACAATAACCTGGCCGATTACCTGTCACGTCACCCGAGGGGACCGACACAACCTGAACAATCGATTGCAGATGCCTACCTGCAGTAGGTTATCCATCAAATGAAACCATTCCCCGTGGCATGGCAGACCCCTCAGCAGGAATTGACAGTCGACCCTGCATTGGCCATCATTGCACGGTGCATTGGCCAAGGCAAAATGAAACATGCAAAAGAAAGGGATAAACACCTGGATGAGATGGCGTGAGATGACATCAGAGCCATGGTGCTGGTTTAAGACAAGCTCACGACCACTGAGAGCAGATCATCATGAAAGGGTGCAGGATTGTACTACCCAGATCACTGTTACAAGAAGTCATGGATTTGACTCATGAGGGACACTGGGGGTTGTTTCCACAAGGAAACTGCTGTGGCAGAAGATCTGGTTCCCAGGACTAGACAAACCCGTAGAGGAGACTGTCAAGAACTGCGCTATCTGCTGCGTAATAGAACCATTATCTCGACCAAACGCCCTACAAATGTCCCTGCTCCTGCAAGGTATATGGGAAGAGTTGGCATTGGACTTTTTCAGGTCCTCATGCTAGTGGTGGTGGGTGAGTACACGAGATACCCGGAAGTGCAGATTGTACCATCCACAGCAGCGGCAGCCGTCATTCCAGCGCTGGATTGCATACTTGCAGTTTACGGCATCCCAACATTTTTCAAGTCCGTCTATGGGCGCCCTTCACTAGCACAGACTTTGTAAACTTTGCCCAATAATATGGGGTTCAAGCATCATAAGATCTCCCCCTCTGGCCCCAATCCAATGGCATGGTGGAACACTTCATGGGAAACATCAACAGAGCGCTGCAGATAGCCCACCTGTCCCACACACCATTTATACCAACTATTGAGGGATTACCATCACACTCCGCACAGCACCACAAGCCAATTCCCGGCAGACTTCCTATTCAGTCGCCATCTGCAGACTAGGCTGCCGCAAAGGCCCCCTGGTGAAGGAGGTCCCACACAATCTGAGATCCGTGATAGGGACTCGAGGGAGAAACCTAAAATGAAGATGACCGCCAATGAGAAGGGGGGAGCGCGGGTGAGGAAGCAGTGTGAAGCCCCCCGTGCTGCATTCCAGTGCCCCCTTGGGGAAACCGGCAGGTCCGGGCAAAGACTAAACCCATAAGACTCAATGAGGAAATGGACTGTCTGTTCATCCATTTAGTTCAAAAGGTGGAAGGTTGTCATGTTGTATCTCCCCACACTGTGATCTGGGGAGGCGGGGCTAGGGTGGCAGGCGGAGGAAGGGAAGTGACGAGAAGAGGCAGCAAGCCTCCGTTTAAAAGAGAGTTGAGACTGGACCTCTAACATGTGCGCATCTCCTTTCGCTATAGCGCACGCTGCACATTATTCGAGCCCCTGCAGAAATGCCAGACTGCCCGCCGGCGATTCCACACTTGCCTCTGCCCAGCGTGCTTATCTGTGTGGTATCCGGTACATCTCATGTCTCTACATCTCCCCAGGCCTTCCCTGCCGCTCAACCCACACATTCCCTTCGGACAAACTCTTTCAGGAAGTATTTGCAATGAAAGCCTGGGTGGAGAAACTAAAAACATCACACCTAAAACCAAAGATAGACTGTGCGTTTGAAAATCAACCAGAATTATGAAAATCTACAAAAATGGCACACAGCTGGTGATCATACTAGTTGGCTTTTGAGCTAAGCTAAAAATCTGTCTGTATAGTGTTGGTCCCTGATACTGACAGGAACTAGGAAGTAATGGAAACATATTTGAACTAGTCATTTCTAACTCATGTGGTGGGACTATCTGGGGGGGAAACGTCCCATTAGTTTATGACAAGTTTGCCAACTTTACGGCATGTTAACATATTTAAAATTGGTCTTCAGTGTAAGTGCTTGCAAATATATAGTTGGAGATTATTCTGATATGATTATCTAAAATTTTGATGATATTACCTGATGAAGCCTCAACGTCCCGAAACATGTTGTGCAATGAAATACAAGTGGTTTACAAACTATTGTGTGTATAGAGTAGCATTACATATCAAGTTTAATGATGTCAGTAAGTTGCATATACTTAGTGAAATCTAATATTTCGAAGATGGAAGTAAACACAAAGAAATCAATTGTTTGGAAACTTTGTCGACGATTGTTTCTATTGGAAAGTTGTAACCTCTGTGGCAGACAGAGGTCCAAGTGCAGAGCCGTAAAACAGATGAATACCATTACACTGACCTGAGCTAAAAAAAAAAAGCTAATACCCCATATACAATCTCCTTTAAACCAATTGTCAGCACTCTATCTAGCAAGGTTAAGTGCTGCCAGGATAGACCACCCTTTGTCTTGAGGAATTCAAGAATTAAGAGATAACTTCGAGTTGTTCGAGTCAAGATAATTTGACTTGACTTAATCAGTTTTGAGGAAGAACAAGGATTTCCTGTACCCTTCACTTGTGGGGTGTAATCAAAGGCCCCCAAAACAACAGAACTGAAGGTTCATGTGAAAAAGGCCTACCTGTCATTACCAAAGGAAAAGCAGCAAGGCAGGAGAAATTCAAAGGTCCCTGTCATATGAAAAACATTTTTAAACACCGACACCAACACAGCTTTATTTATATTTATTTTTTGCATTTGTTGTACGCCCAAACCTTGGGGTATCACGGCATAGTTAGAGACATCTTAATTATGATTCAACAGTTTAAAGAACATAGATGTTAATTTTCAGACTTAGGTTGCATGATAAGTATTAGAGGCATTGGTAGTACAGGCATTGGTTGATATGTACATCGAGCATGTTATTATTTACATCATTAAATAATTACTTGCCTAAAATTGATTGAACAACCAGCTTTTTAGAAGTGTTTTGAATTGCTGGAATGAATCTTCATTTGTATGCTTGCAGGCAAGGCATTCCAGTGTTTAGGGGTCAAGACGTGGAAGCTACTACCGCCTGATTTACACACACAGATTTAAAAATGACTCTGGCCTTAATGGGTAACCAATTATTCTCTCTCCTGATATTAGAGATATGATCTGCTTTTTTAAGACCAAGGGCTGCTCGTAATGCTTCATTTTGCATGCGTTGTAGTTTGCTTAGGTTGGTATTTGATGTCCCTAGTAGGAGTACATTACAATAATCCAGTTCGGATAATATTAATGCCCTGGCTAAGGTGATGCAGTTTGTGGGTGAAAGAAACTGGCGACTTAGGGCAATTATCTTCAATGTGGAGGAGGATAGAGCATTTACATGTTTCGTCATCGTTAAGTTAGCATCTAGGTAGACTCCTAACGTTTTGACTTCTTTTGAGACTGGAATCAACGTGTCATATATATTGATAGAGGTGTAGTCTGAATGGAGGGTGTTTATTTTGAATTGGGAGCCCACGATGAGAATCTGTTTTCTCATCGTTGAGACATAAACTGTTCAATGCCATCCAGTTTTGTATTATTGCATGTATTTTATTGATGAACATAGTGTCATAGTCATATTTCCCCTGATTGGAATGAGGATCTTAGTATCATCTGTAAAGTTTGTGTATGTGACACCCATAGCATCCAAGGCAAAGAACAGGAGCTTAGTGTATGCATTATATAAGGTCGGTGAGAAACATGACCCTTGGGGCACCCCTATGGGGACTGGTATAGGATCTTCAGCCTCTTTGCCAATGGATACTCTAGACGTGCGTTCAGCTAAAAAGGATTTTACCCAAAGGGTGGCATCTTTAGAAAAGTTAAAATCATTAGCAAGTGTAGTGCATTGTTTATCATGGTCCACTAGATCAAATGCTGCTGACAGATCTAACAACAGCAGTATGCAAAGTTTGCCGGTGTCCCTGATGGTGTCCATCTGAATTTTCAGATCAAGGAGTGTCATTTGGGTGCTATGGTTAGGCGTAATCCCAATTATCTAGCTCCCAGGAGCTGGTTTTGTTCTAGATGGGTTTGAATTTGGGTATAAGCTATTTTGTCAATGATTTTGAGCAGAAATTGGACCGTGGTTATTGGCCGGTAATTTGTGGGCATGGATGCGTCCAATTAAGGTTTTTTCAGTAGCGGGGTCACCCATGCTTCTTTTATGCTCGCTGGTACTATGTTCATATTGAAAGAGGCATTTAGAAAGTTGGTGATAAGGGGAGTGAGAGTACGGGCACATAGTTTCACTAAATGTGCTGGGAAATGATCCCCTTTACAGTTGGAGGCTTTGAGTTTGGAGATGGTGTCTGAAACTGCATCTTGGGTTACTGGAGAGAAGTGGAACAGTAGGTGTGTTTTCGTTGAGTTAAGAGTGGGTTTGGGCATATTTTTGTTGGCTAAGATTTTTCTTTTGGTGACGATTTTCTTTTGCAGTAATTCCATTTTTGAGGTTAACGCATTTTGGATGGTGGTGCACCATTCTTTGCTAGACTTGGCTGGGGTGGTGACTGGGGTTGGATTTTCCAGTTCTCTTAGAATTGTGAAGAGCTCCTTAGAGTTATAGGTGGTGTTATTAATGTGAGTGTTGTATGCATTAGCTTTGTGAGTGTGTTTGCATGTTTTGCATGTGTGTTTGCAAGTTGAAGCAAAACATGAGAAAATGTTTCCCCAGCCAACATAGAGATGTCAGGGAAAAGACATGGTGCATGTAAACAAGATGCAATGTATATTATGCTTCACATGCAAACTACCGGCTACAAGGGAAAAGAAGAACTTTCTTCTATGGGTCCCAAGATTTCATTTAGGCCCAAGGCAGACCCTTTTGGCTTGTTGGTGGACAAACATCACACACAACTCCTGTACTGCAAGCCTGGCTTTCATATTCCCCCCCAGCTATTTACAACTGCAATAAAGTGTGGCTGCTAAGAGGTGTTGAAAACTGACTTTTTTCCGTAGACTTGGTGTCTTTGAAAGGGCAGTTCTGGGCAGGCCAAATGCTCTGGCTGGTGCATGTCGGAATGTAGGGGTGTGAATGCAGGGGCTACAATCAAGGCTGAACTATGGTAAGAAAAAAATACAGGAAAATAGAAGTTTTTTAGATCAAAAGTTGGCCCCCCTTCAGATAAGAGGATAGGATACCAGATGTCTGCAGTGGGGGAGCTCAGTGTAGCAAATGCATCCCCCATTTACAATCTGTCCCCTACACCTCAAACAACAAAGAGACTAAGAAAAACACTGGCCCTAAGTGGCAAATGGCTTGGCAGAAGCAGATCTCCTATTTGAATTAACCTAAAGATTTACTATTAATTTAATGGAGTGTTTGCATTTTTTGTAACTAAACACACTTTAATAAAAATAAATTAAAAGGACAATTATAACTTCAGCCTTTTTCTCAGCAACCACAAGTCACATTGATTACATGTATGTTTAATTTTTTAGACAATTTCCAGCCGATTTTGGTGATCTAAAATTCACCCCCCTGCGACTCAGGGAACTCTAATGGCCATCTACAAAGGGTTTCTGGCTGATCTGAAAAGTTCCCGAATTTAAGAGTTGGCGAACTGGTGGAGAGTAAAATTAGGTATGTGCGGAATAAACTGCATGTTCTTAATGATTATGCTTTTTGTAAAAACAACAGAAAATTGCCAAAAGGCTGTGCAAAGTGGTGCTGACATGGTTGTTGTTTTGTTAAATTCCCCCTGATTTGCTGAATCAAAAAATACATATATTAGGACAGTTACTGTGAAAACAAAGAAATTGATATGAGGCTGGGAAGCCCAAAGGAAACACACCAACACAGGTTACAAAGAACATACAAAGTGCTTTATTAAAAGCCACAACAGTTACCAAAAAGTCAATTGACAAACTGATAGCTATTCGGCTCTCAGAGTAACATAACAAACTTCAACGAGAGTTCACTGCGTTAGTGAGAGAGACCATACATTGGAATATTTGTGCTTTTATACTGTTTATCCAGCTCTGGCCAACCCCCTCGCGGGTTAACCATTCTTAAGACCAGGCCTAGGGTTCCTTGCCAGTTCAATCCCATAATGTATGCATTTTGATCAGTTCCGCTGATACAGTTGTTCATTTACACATAGGTCAGGGATAGGACAAGGTCTCAGTTCGTGACCCCCAACAAGTGGCCTGCAGCCATATTACTTATTCATGTGTGCGGAGGTCACAACGGCCACAATCTCACTCGGAATGTCATTCGGCCTCCATTTTGATGTTCAGGGTGACTTCCACATTACAAGAGAACCTAAAATGGCGGCTAAATCCAAGATGGCGATTTACACAGTTTTCGTTAAGGTCAAGCCCTTGCCGCGGAATCTATTTACACAATATTTTAGACAACTTGGCGTAGGCCAACACACATTCAAATACTGCGATAGGAGGCATAATATTATTTCAATTCCAACAGAACCTCCTTTGGGCCTATGCCAAGTGCTAACATCATTTCTAATACTTTTGAAAATAACTCCATGTGTTGTCATCCATAGATCCCGAATCATTGTCTGTAATATCTATAGCCATTAGGTCGTTCATCAAAACCTCTTGTAACACGAATTCTTTAGATGCTGTATCTGGGGCATATCTTTTATGCCCTATTGTGCTCACTGCTTGGGCACAACATCCCCCTAGCATTCCACATATACTCGGCAGACATTGAAAACAGCAACAAAGGAATAGCAGGGTCCCCAAAATAACCAGAATAACAGAAAGCACCTTCCAACCCCAAGATCGTAAAGAATCCCAGAACCAAGTGCTAAGATTCCAATCTCCTACAGGGATATGTACTTCAGAACTAAGAGTATGCAAGTTCTGTATTGCTTTAAAAATTGTTGGCGAGGAATCTGGTACGAAAACACAGCAAGCGGACCCCACTAATTTGCATACTCCACCTCGTTCTGCCAAAATGGCATCTAATGCCATCCGATTTTGGAGTGTTACCAATCTTATTGCTTTTTGCTCTAAGGTCATATTGTAGACTATGTCCGTGGTCCGGTTGATCGTTCTCTCCAGTACCCTTGCTAATCCCCTAATGTTCTCAGAGTTTGTTATTTGTCCCCAAAAGGGCACAACTGATTTCGCTATATCTCCCAATACTTGCCGAGGGGTATCTCCATTCTTGTCCCGCCTTGGGCGAGCCTTAGAAACCTCCAATGTACTAGCTACAAATACCCCGGGTAATAATATTCCTAAATAACAGGTTCCCTGCCAATCCTTGGGCAACCAGGGAAATGCTAAACTACCACAAACAAAATAAACAGGCCCCCCTACATACAGAGGCCTGTTTTCTCCAGTCAAATTTACAATGTTCTTACAACCTTCAAAATCTCCCATTGGCCGAGTGCCATTTCTTTGTACACAAAAGGGAACCGAGTCAGGGCTATGATTTATAGAATAAGAAGGAGGTACGGCGTCCTTATTGCCTATCGGAGCCATTTTAAAGGAAATTAGAGTTTGAAAAGGAAGAGATAGTTCATCAGACGGCCCAATAGAAACGACATTAGGTTTACTTCTATTTGCAAAAAGCGAGCATCCCAGGGGAGTCAATTCATGTTTCTCGAAATCATTCAGATTAGTTCCATCAAAGTTCCCTGAGATGCTATCATTCCATCGGCCAAAGAATAGTGCTCTAAGAGAGGCATAGCAAGCAGTCGTTAAAGGTAAGGGATGTATATACCATCCCAGTCCCTTGTTCCCATGTTGCAGTAAATGAGTACAAATCCAACAATTACTCTTATTAAAAATGGCATGAGTTGCATTCATTACTATCATTAGAGTGTTATTATGATACTTTTGTCTATGTTGGGAGTCTCTAGGGGACAGAGTGTGAAGGTGTACAGAGGGAGTCAAAACAGTTGGTACAATCTCGGTCGGTAGTAAAGGTTTCAGAGGATAGATTTCTTCAAAATACCAAAGTCCTACAGCAGCAGTTGCAAAAATAACAATTATCATTATCAAAACACAGCAGTACGTTTTCGGGGCCCAGGCACATTGTTCATTGTCCAGGTTGGTCACCCCCTTATTCACAAGTCCAGTGCGGGGAGCAGCAGCGGAGGTGGCAGGCATTGTAGTTCCTCAATCGACGACCCCAATGTTCGTTGCTGGCGACGCTATGGTCGCGCGATTTCTTAGTCCTTCCCAATCCTACCCAGCAGAATCCCTTTTTGTTCAACAGAACTTTCTTATAAAAAAGGAAAACTTCCAATCACTTCCTTTTTTCCAGATGCACGGAAAAACCTGTGCCGTAGTTCTATTTCCTTCGTCGAAGGTTGTACCTGGTGGTACACAGAATTGTCTGATCCGGAAATAAAGTGTCGTCACTTCCTGAGGGAAGCGACGTATCGGAGGCGACGGAAGTTGCAGAGCTTGAAACAGTGTTTTCCGAACGTGATTTTTCAAGAGAGTGCGGAGACGAAATGGACTGTTCCCCAAGCTCCTTGGGCTCAGAGAAATTCTCTGACGCACTCACAGCGCTGTTTGCTACTCCAGGATCAGAAACTGTAGCATAAGTGAGGGGTTCTGCTTCTTCTGTAACGTGTGGCGTCGGGTGAGGAAGTTTCTTGACATGCGTCGTGTGGATCCAGTTCTTCTTTCCAGCCACCCGCACTGCTGTCCTGGTGACCAGTAACACCTGGTAGGGTCCCCGCCAGTGAGGCACGAGACAGGAAGACCTCTCGTAGGCCTTCACTAGGACCCAACTTCCAGGCTGTATATTGTGTCCTGGGCCTGTGAACCGTACAGGTAAAGCAGAGTGCACCTGGTGATAAATGAAATACAGGTTTTTAGTTAACTGGTTACAGTAGTCTACAAGCAATACATTTTCCACCTCTCTCAGGGCTTTAGGTTTTGGGAGACCCCAAATGTTAGCAGGTCTCCCCATCACTACCTCAAATGGAGAAAGCCCGGTTTTAGTCTGAGGTGTGGTACGCATAGCTAATAATACAATAGGTAAGGCATCTGGCCATTTCAGTTTGGTATCAGCACATGTTTTTGCAAGCTTATTCTTTAAAATACCATTGTGTCTTTCCACCAACCTAGCACTTTGAGGATGTCTAGCTGAGTGAAATCGTTTTTCAATACATAAAGCCGTGCATATCTGCAAAATTACTGCTGCAATAAAGTGGGGACCATTATCCGACCAAATTACCCTCTGGAGCCCAAATCGAGGAAAGAATTCTTTTACCATAATCTTTGCAGTGGTCATGGCGGTAGCATCTTTAACAGGGAAAGCCTCGACCCATTTACTGAAGGCACAAATAATTACAAGAACATATTTCAGATTATTACATCGTTCCATCTCAATAAAATCAAAGTGAATGACCTCGAAGGGAACAGAAGGGGGCCCAAAGCTTCCCCTTGGAGTTACTGTCCCCTTACCCACATTGTGCTGTAAGCAGATCATACAGTTCTGGACATGCCTCTTCGCAGTCTCCAGAATCTTGTCATTCACCCAACTTGTTCTAACATTTTCGTGATCTGCTGGGCACACACATGCGTAGGACCGTGTGCCATCGTAACCATTGCCAATACATATGAATCAGGGAGCAACCATTTTCCTTCGGATGTATCCACCCAACACCCTTCATCATCCAATTTCCCCTTTCCTTCAGCCCACCTTTTAGATTCTTCTATTGTGGCATCAGTTTGAATATCTCGCACAGACCCAATACCTTCATCCATTATGTAAGCATCTCTTATTTCCCTCAAGGCAAATATGTCCGTGCTAAGGTCTGTGGCCGTTTGTCTGGCTATCGGGTCCGCAAAAGCGTTCCGTTTGCCCACATCATCTATGACCTTACGATGTGCTGCACATTTCATGATCGCTAACTGTTTAGGGAGTGAGAGTGCCGAGAGTAATTGCACTATCAAGGGGCCATGCTGGATCTTGGTCCCATGTGAGGTCAGGAACGCTCTTTCCGACCAGAGCCTTCCAAAGTTGTGAGCCACCCCAAATGCGTACTGACTATCAGTATATATATTTACTATACGCCCTTGGGAGAGTTCACAAGCTCGGGTCAATGCTATAATCTCTGCGGCCTGCGCGGAGTTATGCGAAATTCTCTTAGTTTCAACAACTTTGCTCAATGTAGTAACTGCATAAGCAGCTGTAGATGTACCATCTGAAAGTTTGAAGCAGGAGCCATCGCAAAACAGCTCCCCTTCTGCATTATCCAAAGGAGTATCTATGAGATCTATCCTGCCCTTCGTTTCTTGTTCAGTGGTATACAGGCAGTCATGTAATTCTTCGTCACCGCAAACAGTGTTTTGCGGGAAAGGTAAGAGTTCAGCTGGATTAAGAACACAACACCTCTTAATTTGGATGTGAGGGGCAAACAGAATTAGTTCATACCTTGTTAACCGCGCAGAGGTGAGGTGTTGCGTTTGGGTTTTGTTCAATAGAATATCAACAGAGTGAGGTACCATCAAAATCAAATCGTGGCCTAGGACCATTCCCTCACTCTGTTTTACAGACGCGGCAGCAGCAGCGACAGCGCGCAAACATATTGGCAAAGCGCATGCGACATGATCAAGGGCGGAGGAGTAGTAGCCGCACGGCTTATTCTTCCCTCCGTGTTCCTGTGTTAACACAGCCAAAGCACATCCATCACATTCATGCACAAACAACACAAAGGCCTTGTCATAATTTGGAGTACCCAGAACCGGTGCAGAGCATAACGCGGTTTTGAGAAGCTCAAATGATCGTTGATGTTCTGATTTCCATGGCAGTGGCAGAGAAATGCCCTTCTTCGTCAAAGCCAACATCGGTTTTATCACTAGCGAAAAGTTCGGGATCCACAACCTACAGTAAGAAGCCATACCTATTAAGGCTCTGACTTCCTTCTGTGTATTTGGAACAGACATGCCAGAAATGTGTTTTATTCTTTCAGGTGTCAATCTTCTCCCCTCCTTTGACAGGAGGTAGCCTAAATGGGCGACCTCCTGACAACAATATTGACATTTTTTAAGCGAAGCTTTATGACCATTTTTAGCTAAATGAACAAGCAACAGTACAGTGCCTTCTTTACAAGCACTATCAGAGTCTGCAGCCAAAAGCAAATCATCAACATATTGAAGCAGCGTACAAGTAGGTGGCAATTCAAGGGTGTCGAGCTGCTCTTTCAAAGCTCTACTATAAATGCTAGGACTTTCAGTATACCCTTGAGGTGCCCTTGTAAATGTAAATGAGCGTCCCCCCAAGGTGAACGCAAACAGATATCTACTTTCCTCATGTATTGGAATGCTAAAGAAAGCGTTTTTTAAATCCACAACGCTGAAGTGCGTAGCCGTAGCAGGGATCATTGTCAATATCGTCGTCACATCGGGCACAATTGGAAATTGTGGGGCGACCACTCTGTTAATAGCACGAAGATCAATTATGAACCGGTATGGAATTGCATTGTCGCCTTTCTTATATACAGGCAAGATCGGACTATTACACAAACTACCTGTAATCTCCTCGATCACCCCACGATGCACAAAATCGGAGACGATGCATTTCAAAGCATGTTCGCCCTCAACTGATATTTTATACTGCGGAATGCGTGGTAGTTTCACTCCATGTTTCAGAACTATTTTAACGGGCTCAATCTGTAATACCCCGACATCATTGTCGTCTACCGCCCATAAACATTCCGGGACAATGCTAAACTCAGGAGGTAAAGGTTGAATCAAGAACTGAGAATTAGGAAGTTGCTGTGGTGAAACCGTCAGCCGTACTCCATCAGAAGAACAATGAATTACTGCGTTCAATTTCTTTAACAAATTCAACCCCAGCAAATTCTCTCCACAGTTTGAAGTGAGAAGAAAAGGGCAATGGTCCGCAAAGGGACCCAAAGAAACAGACACCGGTGCAGAAACCGGACAGACAGTTGGTATACCAGAAAACCCTACGGAAACATTTGTTTGCCCTGACAGTGGAATGTTTGGAACCCGAGAATGATCAATGGAGCACTTCTGCGCTCCAGTGTCTATCAAAAACTGGTGTTTCCTATTCCCTACTAATAGTTCAACGCAGGGGCCTTTCTGATTAACAGGAATAGGTGAAGGTTCCAAACCCTGCTTCGGGCAATCCTAATGAAATAGAGTATCGTTAGAAGGAAGCTCTTCAGAAAGGTAGGCAGCAGAAGGGTGATCAAATATGTTCCTCGAGTCCACACTCGAGGACTGATTTTCCGTGAAAAAGGTTGCTGAGGATCTTGTAAAAACTGGCCTCTATCAGGGCCCCCTGCTCCAGGGCGGCCCCTAGGTCGTCTACCCATACCCCCAAACGCACTGTTTGACCTTTGGCGAAGGACAGGGCACTGTGCTCGCCAATGACCTTCCTGGCGGCAATAAGCACATTGATTAATATTCACAGGACCCAAAGGAGCATTTCCTTTTGGGACATACTGACCTCTAGTCTGTGTCGTGCCTCCTCTGGGGTTTCTAACGATTTGCTGTAATAATACTTTGGTTTTCAAATCTCCTTTCCTCTTTTCAATTTTTTCCTTCTCATTATTAACACGGTTCTCATAATACTGAGCCATGTGCAAAACCTCGGATTGAGATTTTGCCTGCCAAGCGCTCTCAGAGGACATAATCTGTGACTGGATGTCAGGCAGCAATCCACGTACAAATTTGTCCACGAACAACCTTTTCCCAGACTCCGTACCTAAATCCTGTCCACTGAAGTCAGAAAATACCTGCTCGAATCTATTGAAAAATTTGGTGGCGCCTTCAGTTTTTCCTTGGACACAGGCCGTAAGCTTGACCCAAATAATTCTTTTCTCTGGAATTATAGTTTTTAATTTTTCGACAATTCTATCAGGCAAAGTAAGTATTACCTGTGGTGGTTTCTCACCAGCTGGTCTTTCCCCATCAATCCTAATCATATTAGCCCACGTATCTCCCAACCCTGGCACATCGTCTACTGTCCGAACCTGTTTCCATACATCTACGGGTAGGAGTACAGAAAATAGCAAGTCAATATCACTCAAGGTGAACACAGAAGACTGCAAGACGGACTCTATTTCTTTGTAAAACCCCATCGGGTTTTTCCTGATATCGGGAACTGATTGTCTAATTGTGTTCACTTCCTGTCGTGAAAACCGGACGTGAACGAATTGCGATACATAATGTGCAGGGATATCCACAGCGGGGGCACCAGTCCCAGCGTTGGCGGGGATCTCAACTTTTGGGACAAAGGTCGGAGGGACCTCTCTCATAGGCAACTGAGATATAGGTACCTCCGGCCGCTTAATTAGCAACAGAGCCAGGTCGAGCGCTAAGGCAGCTGAAGAAGTGTCGGGCGAAAAAGCCCTTTTACAAATCCCCAATAATTCTATGGGACAACTAACCTTCTTTCTTACACATTCTTCTTGCAGGTACTGTACCATTACCTGAATTACCTTTCTTTGCATTTCTACTGTATACTGACTATACGTGTCATATACTTCATCTGGCGGAATCGATGAATCCGAGATCCAACGAACCGCAGCTTTAGTACAAATTCGTATTTTCTCAGGTGCCGATCTACGGCACGGAAGGAACCGTTTCTGTACATATATTCTATCATCTTCGTCGTCCTCATCTCGTGACTTTTGAAAGTCTTTCCTAAACTCAAACAATTTTTCCACATGCTCATATACTTTCTGCTCTGTGTCCCTCGAAAGTGCCAAAGCATTCAGATCTCTCACTCCTTGTGGAAGATCCGAATTTTGTAATCTACCCCACATCACACATAAATGAGTCCCCAAACCTTCGATAAAAACATTTTTCTCAGGAAAACTATTCAAATTAGATAATGTGGAAAAAACATTAGCTTGATCACCTTTCTCCATACAATGCTTAGCCCATGCAAACAATTCCTGTTTCTTATCTGCAGAAACAGTATTACGAGTGACGATCTTCGATCCTGCACCTGGATCAACTTCAGTCAATACGGGGCCACTCGGGAGCGGAGGTGTAGGTAAATTTAATAAAGGTGCAACTATCGGTGCAGAAGGAAGGGGCGGTGCGATAGGTGGAGGAACAACAACTAGAGGACTAGGAACAATAGGTTGTACAGGGGGAACAGGAATAACAGCAGGAACAACAGCAGGAATGGGCAGAGCGCCCACAATAGGCCCATACGGAGGTGGGGCAGAGGCATCAGGCCTGCGTTCGTTTAACAATTTCTCAATAAATTCCTCGGAAACATGGAAATCTTTAGAGGGGTAAATTTTCTGGATTCCAAGTGAAAAAGCTCTATCCATATTTTTAACTGATTCTGAACGTTTTTCTTTATCATATAACAACGCCTTTTCGGCGTTTGTTGTATGACGGCATGCATGTTTGTCCCTACTTTTAAGCTGCTGTAACGCTTCTTTTTTCCAATTCTGTAAAACATCAAAGGCTGCAGGTCTAGCCTTCTTTTTCAACAAGATTGATTCTAGGTATTCAATACGGGGGATCTCAAAACTACCGTTGATTGGCCACTGAAATTCGGAGGCATGTCTGGTCTGTCTGTGCCAAATATCATTAAATACTATACTACCAATGCCATACTTACAGTACATAGTACATGCCGGCGACCCCTCCTGTGGTGCCGGGCGGCTAAATTCCAAGGATTGTCGATCGCTGTGGAACAGAGCCCTAAAGCAGCTAGACAATTTCCCAGGCATTTCACAAAGAATTGGTGTTACCTGGTCAATAATTGTGTCTGCAGATACAATACGCCAAATTCAAATTGTCAGGGTTAAATTAAGAGCCGGGTCACGACTGCACCTGACCAAACCTAAAGAGGACCGTACGGTTTATCAAAGAACTTACCTAACGAATTTTACCTTGTGTTTGGTGGTTTCGACAAATCTGCCCGCCTCAAAAATGGACCCTCGTCAAGACGCCGTGTCAGACCACACGACTATCGTCCAAGGATCGGATCGTGCAGAGCTGCCGAGGTATCGCGTCTCGATCGGTCGGGCCCGCAGAATCACACCGTCCGATCCCGGTTCGATAGTCTGCGTCAACCTTCAATGATCCGGCATCAATCTTGAGGGTCCCTATTCGGGCGCCAACTGTGAAAACAAAGAAATTGATATGAGGCTGGGAAGCCCAAAGGAAACACACCAACACAGGTTACAAAGAACATACAAAGTGCTTTATTAAAAGCCACAACAGTTACCAAAAAGTCAATTGACAAACGGATAGCTATTCGGCTCTCAGAGTAACATAACGAACTTCAACGAGAGTTCACTGCGTTAGTGAGAGAGACCGTACATTGGAATATTTGTGCTTTTATACTCTTTATCCAGCTCTGGCCAACCCCCTCGCGGGTTAACCATTCTTAAGACCAGGCCTAGGGTTCCTTGCCAGGTCAATCCCATAATGTATGCATTTTGATCAGTTCCGCTGATACAGTTGTTCATTTACACATAGGTCAGGGATAGGACGAGGTCTCAGTTCGCGACCCCAACAAGTGGCCTGCAGGCATATTACTTAATCATGTGTGCGGAGGTCACAACGGCCAGAATCTCACTCGGAATGTCATTCGGCCTCCATTTTGATGTTCAGGGTGACTTCCACATTACAAGAGAACCTAAAATGGCGGCTAAATCCAAAATGGCGACTTACACAGTTTTCGTTAAGGTCAAGACCTTGCCGCGGAATCTATTTACACAATATTTTAGACAACTTGGCGTAGGCCAACACACATTCAAATACTGCGATAGGAGGCATAATATTATTTCAATTCCAACATTACTAGTAAATCACAACGTTTTGGACACATAACTACTTTTTGCCAAAAAGTTGACATGCGAACAAATGGAGATTGCAAATGGAAGCTACCATATGTCTGCTCCAGACTCCTAAGCCAATCCTTATAGAGGGTATGAATTTGGGAGGAGAGAGCAGGATGACTGTTCAATCCTATTTGCGAGAATTCTTGCAGGGTTCTCCCCAAGATTGTAAACTTGATGGTGTCATCACTGCTATATTAAGTGGATGCACTATGAGGAAGGGAGAGAGCTGCTGAAACTTACCATCTTACAGCCACAAGGAATCACCAAGGAGAATGCATCTGGGTGGAGCTGTCAATTGCTAGGGAGGTCTAGAAATTCTGACTGGACTCTATAGTGAAGAGCTGGGGACCATCCTTGAGAGGAGGGTGTCCAAACCCCTCCCCTGTCCTTCCAGAGGGTCCTGACATGCAGCTGACTTTCCTAAACTTTACACAGAGGTTTTCTATGTAGGTGGAATTGAACCCTCTGCAACCAAAAAGGTGGTGGGATCTGCTGGCCTTAAATCCTTTCTTTCTCTTTATAGGGGGTGGGAAACTGTGTAGATTCTATGTAACTAAAAAATATTAATTTAATTAATTTCCCTTGGCAGAACACCACAGGGTGATTTTGTTAAAATTTGAAATGAACAAAGCTTGTTCCCGTTGTGCCCTGAAAACTACAGACTTTAATTTAATTGGGTAATCCTATGTATCTGGCTTCTGCAACACAGGCCTTTAAGTAGAGGTGGGTCTGAAATCCTTTCAGTGGAGGGGGGGGGTCTGAAATTCCAAATTCTCCAATAATCCCAATTATTGTTATCCATCTAACCCAACACAGGTCTTTAAGGGGAGGGGAGGGTCTGAAATCCAAAATGTCCAAAGCATTCCAAATTTTCTGTCCGCCTTCGCCAACACAGACTAAAGTCAGGGGGGTCTGAAAAACAAACTGCTAAATCACCCTGTGTTTATTTTAAAGTGAAAGTGTGCATGAAATATTAATTACCATATGCATTTACACACATTTGTAAAACTGAACTGCTAGCCTTTTAAGCGTGCAGGAAAATCGAAATTTCACAGCATTGCATACGTAATTGTTTTTGTTTATTGATCTGTTTATTTATTTCTTGAAAGTGAAATTTGTAGAAAGTAAAGAATTGTGATTTGTGTTCTTTTCCACCCACTGGTGTGATTTATATGGGCGCTTACTTGCTGTATAAGCTCCTTACAACTAAATCAATACATTTATGTTGAGAGAAGTTTATTGTGGTGTTCCACGAATAAAGTGGTGTTTGGCATTTTACTGTGATTTTCTTAACATCTTATTCAAATAAATATTATGTTTCCTGTACAGCGGCTTTGTTCTTGACTCATTGGTAGCTCAGAGGGAGGGAGGGAGGTAATCCAAGGGGCATGATATAAGGCCAAGACAGGGCTGAAGAAAAGAACTGACATTAACTGTTGATTGTGTGACACCTACATTGGGGAGGAAAGGAACTCCCCGTGTTGAGGTTGGCCGCGCCATAAACCGTTACACACTGCCATAATTATATACTACCAATTGCTTCTAGAACATTGGCGTAGAAGGAAATTCATCTTGAGCTCACAGGAGGAGGAGGTATAATGCATTGGATCTATGAAGAAAAAACATGTCCTTGTTCGATGGGGACAGTTGCGGATCCAGTGATTGGGCTGGTCTTGATAAAGTGTGTCTGGGCTCATCTGCCAAATTGATTTTCTGCTCGGAAGTTGGGGCTTTTATTGGAAGGCAAGTGATGTAAGACTCTCAGAGCCTCTGCATGGTGTGTGACTGACGGTCAGATAGGGGCCAGCCCAACGAGAGCTGTTGCAGAACAGCAATGTGCAACATAGCACATACCATCCCTTTAGTTTGAATAGATACCTTAGGTAGTCATAACAGAACTGCCTGACCTGCAAGGTTGGCGATCTGCAGCACAGGGCAATGTGGGAATGGTGAGATAATCTCTTAGGTTGAACCTTGACCTCTGGTTTACCTCCTAGCCAGTGCAGTGGATACTGATTGTGTGTGAGCTGTGGATTCTTCTGCAGCATCCTCATGGATTTCTTTCAGAGAGTACCTTATCAGAGGAGTCGGCCCGCCGCCGTTGAGGTCACTGTCAAAATCTGGCATCCCTGGACATCCCAGAGGTATGGGATCTTTTAATGGTGTGGTAGGGCAAACCCTGATGTAGCGGCTACAGTAACTAGCCATGCCCAGAAAGGAAAATAGAAAGCTTACAACCGATGGAGCTGGGATTGATGCCATGGTCTTCACTTTGTCAGGGATCTGGTAGCATTCCTTTTTATGAAAACATGCATGAAGAATTTCAGCTGTGGCATATGGAATTAAAAACTGTTCATGTTTAGTGTGAGGCTAGGGTTGGCAAGTGCAGCGCACAGTTGTTCCAGTGCCTGATCGTGACGTTCGATGATGTCTACAAAAACGAAAATATTGTTGCTGTAATTGAAGTATTTGTGAATATTTTATTTATTTATTTTATTTGTATAGCACTCAACAGGGGCCCATATGCATAGAAGCACTGGACAACACAAAAAAAACAAACTACAGTTCGACCAATGCCATTGTCAACGGTTCAAAAAAATAGGAGTTTGAGTAGAAAAGAACCGTTTTCAGTCCACGTTTAAAACCAGAAAAGGATTGACATGTCTTTTAAATCTGGTGGCAAAGCATTCCAGCTCCTTGGCGCAGCACAGGGCAAGGCACCTGGGGCAACTAGCGATAGCTTAGTCCTTAGTACTTGCAGAAGGCAGGAATTGTTTGATGTCAGCACCTGACAGGAGAGTCTACTCAACAAATAACTGGGGCTTTTGCCATATGGGCACTTGTGCCTGATACAAAGTAGCCAAAAGGAAATTGTACTAGCCATGGGTAACCAACACAGGGCCCTCTTGGCTGCAGACACATGATCACTTCTGTGCAAGCTCTCATTGGCATGTACTGCGTTGTTTTGAACAATGTCCAAGTGGGGGATTTCACCCTTGCCCATACCCTGAAGAAGGCTGGAACAATAGTCTAATCTAGCCCCAATAACGGCACTTGCAATGTTGGCACAAAAGTAGTGCTGAGAAAAGGTCTTGGTTGCACTAGCAATATATGAGATAATATGAGGTACCAGAGATCAGAATGTTCGCGTGCGCTTTTATATTGAGTTCTTGGTCTAAGATTACACCCTAGGTCTTTAACTTTAGGAAGTGTCGCAATGGCACATCCTGAAATCCAAAATTGCCGAAACTCAGGATTTAGCTTGCGCGATTGGGGCGCCATGCCCATTATCAAGAGCTCTGTCTTGGTGACATTTAAGGGTAGTCCATTGTCCACCATCCAGGTTTGTACGAGATTGCAGATGATATTAATGGTGACCGTGTCTTTGCTGTAATCACCCACAAGTGGAATTAAGACACTGTGTCTAATTCGTATAGATCACGCCGTTAACATCCAACAGTTCAAACAAAGACATAGTAAAAATGTTATAAAGCGTTGGGGACACACATTAACCCTGCAGGACTTCACAAGACACCAAGAATTCATCTGCCATTGCATCCCCATGGAAGACTTTAGCTTTACGGTCCGCTAGGAAGGGTTTAATCCATTTGGCTGCTGCTGGAGAGGAGGAGGCAGAGAGTAACAACCTAGAAATAAATATCGTATAGTCCACCAAGCCAAAGGCGGCAGACAGATCCAAAAGCACAAGTAGAGCTGTGACACCTTTCTCAAGAATGTCCAAGATGTTAGTCTTAAGATCCAGTAATGCGGTCTCAGTGCTATGAGCAATCCAAAACCCTGATTGTCTCTAACCCAGGATGTTACAATTCAATTGAAATTCCTGTATCTGCATGATGGCGCCCCTAGCCAACATTTTTATAAGAAACAGTATGTTGGTGATAGGGCGATAATTTACAGGCACACTCGGGACGAGGGAGGGTTTTTTCAACAGAGGCAAAATCCATGCTTGTTTGATGGAGGGTGGCATGAGATTTTCTTGAAAAGATGCATTCACAAATTTAGAAATGAAGGGTACCAACTGACTTTCGCATGACTTAACCACTGGAGCAGGACAGAGATCCCCCTTACAATTTGTAGGTTTTAGTTGTTGTGTAATATCTCCAATACTTCAGTCTATGTAACTACTCTAAACTCAAACGTAGGGGTAGTGTCATGTGGTTTAGGGGTTTCTGAATGAACACAAGGCCTGCCTAAAGCACTACGTTTGGTCACAATGTCCTCCTGGATTTTCTTTATCTTACACATCATGGCGTTCTGTATGGAGATGCACCAGTCTTTATATTTGTTGACCACAGAGGCTACTGGGCAGGGGCCTTCCAACTCCCTGAGGATTCTAGAGAGTTCGCTGGAGTTAGAGGGCGCTTGACCCTTTGATCATACAAGCATTATTTTGCTGCAATGTTGGTAGATTTATGATCCTTCATTGCAATGGAATGTTTGACTTTGTCGAACTCAGTCAATCTCCACTGCGTGAATGCTCTATTTTTGCAGTTTAAGTTTCTGGACGTCCGAGGAGTACCAAAATGTATGTTTGCCTTTTTCACTGACCACGTTTTCTCAGGGGCCAAGCAGTTAACCGGGTTAACCATCATGTTGTGGTATGCTTTAGCTAGATCAGTGGCAGAATTGGCCAAATTATCCAAGCTAGCCAAGAAATAGGGTGCCATGGATGTAGGCGAAGATTTGCGCCCATTTCTAAATTTAGCAATGATTTTATTCACTTTAGATTTTATATACTATGAAGAGCAAAGAAGGCTGAAATGAATCAAGTTGTGGTCTGGCCGTGGGCAGCCCAAAACCTCAACACTATTAATGGTAAAATTACAGCTAGCCAGCCAATCAAGTATTCTGCCCTTAACATGGTTTGCTGAATCAATATGCTGGCAAAAACCTAAGTCCATCAAGGTAGCCTCCACAGCAACCACCATGGAATCAGAACTATCAAAGAGTCATAGAATAAAGGTCTCCTAAAATGAGGACCTTTGCCAGTGCTTTAAGGAAGGGCAAAACCAGATCACTAAAATGAATTAAGAAATCAGACATATTATTGGGTGGATGATATAAAAGAATAATGTTAATGGTAGTGTTACAGTCAATTGACAAATTTACAAACAGAAAATCACAATTCAGTGAACAACTCGCCTCTACTTGATGTATCTGAAGGAAGGCTTCAAATATATGTGCTACTTCACTGCACCTTCCAGATGTATGGTCGGCTCTAAGAATGGCATATCCTGCGAGGACCGCTAATGAGAGTGCTGGTGTTACGCCTCGGCAGGCCCGCAGGAAGGTTATTGCCCTCCGTAAGGGTATGCGTCATATTGCAAACCCATTCTACGCCCACTGGCAACTGCCCTGGAAAATAGTGGCTTCGGCTCACTCCGCAGCACTCTGCGGCAAGTTTGGACTACAATTCCCAGCTTTCCGCCTCCCGCTGTCAGCTCAGAGGCGATGATGCGTAAGCCTCGGTGTCGTGCGGTTCCGCCTTCTCCTTCCCAATTTCAACCTCGGAACTGGGCGAAACGCTGCTTCTGATTAAAGTTGCATCCCGGTATTTAGAAGTTCCGTCTTCAATCCTACTTTAATTACCCGTGTACCAGACCTGTTTCCTCTTTCATGGACTGCTTTGCCTGCCGCTTTTGGAAAACTACTTACCCGTGTACCAGACCTGTTTCCTCTTTCACGGACTGCTTTTTCCTGCCGCTTTTGGAAAACGACTTACCTGTGTACCAGACCTGTTTCCTCTTTCACGGACTGCTTTTGCCTGCCGCTTTTGGAAAACTACTTACCCGTGTACCAGATCTGTTTCCTCATTCACGGACTGCTTGTGCCTGCCGCTTTTGGAACCTTGTGATCACGGCATCGGTAAAAGTCTTCTTTTCACCACTTGCTAACAAGCACATCTCCTGTACTCATTGTACCTTGCCACTGAACTATATCACCTGCAACACTCCAACTCAATAGTGTCCTTTATTGTTGCTGTTACCATCCTCTTTCCACAATCAGACTTCCATTGGACATTCTTCAGTAGTGCACAGGGACGCTTTGCGGATAGTGCAACTACCCGACTCTAGTGCGGCCCTCGTTCCGCCCGGGTTCAGTTTCCCTAACTAACATACCCATTTGTTATTTTGCACTTCCGTTTTCATGAACTCTTTGGACATTACAGATTCAACAGCACATCAGTGGTAAGGGTTTTCTTTTGTATGATTATCCATTCTCCTTAACTAATTGACAACTATAGTCAGGATAGGTTACATTCTCCTCTCTTGCTTGTAGGTGGATACGGTTGCCTTGAAACAAGGGGAGGGCATAGTCCAGGTACTACTAGAAAGAAGTATCGAGGGAAAGGGATCTTTCTTAAATTCCCAATTGCTCACCTCTTGTTTTTCTTTTACAGCTGGGTTCTTGGCGGCGTGTCCCCCCGCCCTTTTGAGCGATCAGTCCCTCTGCCTGGTCCTACCCAGCAGAGAGTCATATCGTTAAAAAGGTCTTGTGCCCTCACAGAGAGGAGGCTAGGTTGGAGGCCCCGACCTAGCTCTTCAATCAATAGTTCAGTCCTGTGCCTTCCGGCCACCGATTTGGTATACTTCCCGTCCGGTGAGTAACAGCTGGACCTGCAGCGGCACGCAGCCATGTTTCCGTGACTGCACAGATATCAATTTGTTTGGACAGAACATAATCAGCGATTTCCGTGGAGTGCTTAATTGGCAATCGAGTGTTTATCAGCAGGCATTTGAGTGTCATAACGGGACCCCCAGCTCCAAGTTGTGGACCACACATCATTGGTTCGCAGGATGCAACAGGATCCTCCTGATGTAATGTATCCAAAGTTAAGAAGGGAGGACATATAGTGAAATGTACGTTTGTCGGGGTCCCACAACCCGTGTCCTCCCTATGTGGCATGTCTGAAGAAACATGCTGTAAATTGTCTAGATTCATTCCAATCCTAACAAGTCCTGACCCCCACTGCAGCAGGACAGGATATGGGCGCAGCTCAGGGATAGTTATCAATCACGCCAGAGACCGATCCACACTGACTAGATTAGGCACAACCTCCTGTGCATTATCCGAAGCATGCAGGGAGCCATTAGCCGTGGTATTGTTGGTATTACATGGTAAAAGAGCCATGGTCCTATATTTTTCAAAGATAAAGATTGCTACTTTTGGGCTTAAGATCAGAGGCTGATTGTGGCATGGTAAAATATAGTAGAGGGAAAAGAAAGTAACAGTAGAACTTATAAGTTACTTTCTCCCACAAAGATCATAAATCTGCTTACAAGCCGCGATCCGGATGGGAACCGGCAAAAACCGGCCTTACAAGCACACTGGCGCTAATGCGCCACTGACGGGTAAAAGAAAGGCTGTGCCTGATGGGAAATGTAGTAGACTGAACTTCCAATGTCTCCAAACAAAATGCTATATATACAGTTTCAGTAAAATTCTGCTGGAATGGAGGATTTAACAAAAAGCTACATTCGATTCCACGTTGTTACAAATGTCCGAAGTAAAAAAAGTGTAATTTCACCTTTTCACTCGCATGGAAGATCATTTCTACATTTCAATGGATTACAACACACACAAAGCAGCCTTACAGGCAAATCAATGTGTAGTGACTTCACAGATGCTGCAAGTGATTCGTTTGCACCTATACATTAAAGACGAATGGAGAATGTTGTAATATAACATGATTGTGGATGCAACTCTATTTGTTTTTCGCCTTTTACTTAAATCAAACTTCAAAATGAGTTGTACACTATTGAGAAGGCTAATCATGTGCTTTATGTGCACCCCCTTTCATTTGACCTGTTAGCTTGCCACTTATCGACACATATGCGCATATCGCCCTTTCAATCTTTTTTAGGAATCGCAACTATAATATTTTGGAGTAGTGGTGTGATATCCTTCTTACACTTGTGTTGCAGGTGTATAGGACCTTGATGGTGGTGTTTTCCTGTGGGCCTTACAGATTTGTGTCGACGTGAAGTGTGATCGGATCCTATTTCTGAAAAGAGTGAGGGAAGTCGGGTGTTAATGGGCTGTCGTGTCTCATACCGCAGATATCACAATTGTAATAGGTGTTGGGCGTCCAAGCACATGGCTTCCAGGGACTTCACCTAGCAATACATCAGTATCACCGATTTCTCTTTGTATTTCAGTTAAATCACACCTTAGCCCTGATCTCTCATGGGACCCTTGGCTGCCCGTGGAAAAGCTCTTCATTCTGATTGAGACCGCGGTGGCACGACATTCGTTTTCTTGTATTCTGATCTATGATGTTAAGCGTGGCACCACTGTCAATAATAGATCATGCTGCACGATCACGTACCATGATATCAACATCGTCTTCTTGACTTTGAACAGTCACATGCATACTGTATAGATATATTTTTCCGGGCAAGCAAGACGACATGAAGCAACACAGGTTCGATCCCCGGGTCCGCGCTTAGAAACCTCTGGGTACTTAAGCGCATTATAAAATACGCAACTACGACATGCAACTAAAACAAACAATTCCTGTAACAGTGCCTCGATGCCCGCGGGCTCTGTGAGCACTTTAAAAATGCAAAATAAAATAAAAAATACCTGGGCATGGGCCTTCATGTGTGAAAGGCTGACCAAATGTGTAGCACAGCCATCCAGGTTTGAACAGGCTACTTGACGGGCTTGCCTTGTCTTTGAATATAGATTTGCTGAACATTTGGCATACTTGCTCTGATTTGTGCAGTTTGCCTATTTTCCATCTGAAATGCTTGTGCATCAGTTTAGGCCACGATGTGGCATTTTCAACGCTCTTTTCTGAAAGGAGGCGGAGCTATGATCTATGAGGTGCTATCGAACAGATTCATCATTTGAGAACCTGCCAAAGTTGCAGAATGCAACTAATTTGTACAATCTAGGGTAAACATGTCCATAGAGTTCCCAGGCATCTGATATGCGAGCACCTGGAGACTGCCCATGGGTGGTAGCAGCGCCTGGTATAAACAAACATAAAACTTGCATAACTGAAAGTGTGTCTTTTCATGATCTATATTTCTTTGGCGGTCAAAGTATTCACTTAGGCATTCCTTCAGACCCTTGTAGGAGTCTACTTTGTCAGGCGGGAGTGTGGGCATGAGGTCTTCCACCTCATCTCTGGCCAAATTCACAAAAAGACAGTGCGTGTACTTCTCTGAACAGGCGCCATTTTGTGCCTTAAGAACATTTTCAAACTGCCGGATCAACCTCTCCCACAGGGGCCAAAGTGCTTGCGGTTCAGACATGCTGAATGGAGGGGGGAATCGAAATACAGTTGCGCCTAATTGTTTTGTCTGAAACGATGAGCTGGAGACAATAGCGCTCTATGTGCTGAAAGGTGCCAATTAGTTTATTAATGGGAATCATTTTAAATGTTCCCTGTAGTTTGTTCACAGAAAGCATTCACTTGTATGCACCAGACCTGAGATTTCTAAAAGGTGAATATTCCCACCCAAAGATAGCCACTGTGTGAAGATATGTAGAAATCTTGCAGGATTTTGTTGGAGCTAGAATTGGGTGCATTCCTCGATGATAGCAGTAGCGGAGGCAGCTTTTGGTGCCCGGGCGCGGATAATGAGACACAAGAGGGATGCTGGGGGTCACACTGGCCACCACAGGGAACTAGGGGGCGCCCCTTCTGCCACCCCTCTGGCTTCGCCATTGGATGATAGTGAAGATTAGCAGATTCCAGAAGAGAAGGAACAAGACCGTGTGGGCAGCACAAGCATCAGCATGTCACAGACCATGAAGAGGGTTGTGACCCACATGCAGAAGAACCCAGTGCGCCACTTGTGAATAGGAGAGGCATGCCATGGGCTTCTGAGAGGATTGGACGTGAACGAGGAGCTGCACAGAGCATGAAGAAGGTGGACAAGAAGACTTCACGCTACTCTATCGACATTCCGCCTGCAGACACCTTGGTCAACAGTTATAGTGTCCTCTGTGAGAGAAGACACAAAGTGAAAGAAGAGGTGGAAGGTTAGTGTTGAATCAATGATTTCGTTTTTCTCCTTCCCATTCAGCTTTCCTGTGCCTCCTCTCCCATCTCTCTCCCCGTACTGCCCTAAACTGGCTTAGTCCTGTCCAAGGTCACAACATAAAATCTCATGGGTCAATGACATAATGTTCTTTGTGCTTCCTGTTTGTTGACTGAACATCTAACCCTTAACTGGGAGACACGACAACAATGTCTTGGTTCTCCTCATGCTCCAGCAAGACTACCGTTGTAAGAGATGCTGGGATGGCCATGTTCCATTCGGCAACAAGCGCTCTTCTGTCTGGGACAGCTCCTCGCCAATGGTCGCATGCTTTGACGTCCGGATTGTGGATGTGCTGTTGGCTCAAAAGAGTCTTCCACTGACCTGACTCGAGCAGGGTGGCATGACATCCGGGTTGGAGCCTTCACTCCATGTTTAGTGACGGCATGAGTGTCTTCCATTCTGGGACAAGCCCATGACCTTTCCGTGGCAAATGCGGTCCTTCCCACCAGTCCATGTTTGTGCTTCACCTTCAGAATCTTCAGTAGATCCTGGATTCCCAGAAGATGAGCCGTGTCCATGGACACCATTGGATCACATTTGTGCAAATGTCCTTGTCTGCTCCGGCTAGTTTGCAGGACTTTGCTAGGTGCCTCTTGTCAAGTGATTCCGCAGGATTCTGCTGCTCCTGTCAGAGAGTTAACAATTCAAAGTCAGGGTTCATTTGCGGGTCGAATTGCAATATGAGGGCTGCGGAGGCCGTATCAGGGTCACCCTCTTCCTCCTGTTCAGTAATATAAACCACAGGTTTTGCAGAGGCAGCCCAGCCATATTGCCTAGCATGGCCCCACTGATGACCCACCATCTAAAGCAGGTAGCGGAGGCAGGCTCTGAAGGCTGGGAGGTCATGCTGAGGTTGCATCTGCATTGAATATACCAAGATGGTTGCATGGAGGGTCATGGTCCTACGATCACAGCCCAAGGAGGATTCTAGCCGTTGCTCAGGCAAAACCTTTGCTGCCAGTTTTTGTGTTGGGGAGAGAGAGAGGGGGTTGGGCGTGGGTGGGTAAGGGGACCTTCTTTGCTTAGGTGCTGGGTACAGGCACAGAGTAGAGTGGTTGGCGTTGATTGGAAGTCACATCCTTAAAGGGGCCAACACCACAGTTGGGTCCATTCACGGCTTCAGTCTCCCTCCTACATAAGCACGTAGGCTGAGCCTTCGTTGGCAGGCCATGAGGCGGCCATTATGCCTGTGCATGGCACGTGAGTGAGGGGCAGGTAAGTGTTGCTGAAACGGAAGCCGCGGTGGACATCAATGTTCAGCTTTCTACATAACATGCGGTAAATGTACTGACCCCTTTCACAAAGAATTAAAAATTAGGAAATGTAACCCTGACCACCAAAGTTATTTTGTTTTACTTGCAAGGTAGACCTGCTTCTCGAAATGTTCAGAATTGGAAGAGAATAACATAGTTGGCAATGCGACCCATTCCAATCTGTAGGCGCTTATCCAGTCCTGTTTTCTTTGCATTCTGGGACTTGTTGTCCGAGTTTTTTAATGGGGAAAGTGGTACTACAAATCCCAGAATGTAAAGAAAAAAAAACAGGACTGGATAAGCAGCACCTCCAGATTGGAATGGGTCATGTTGGCAAGTATTGAATAATTAAATGAGAAGTGTCTTTAGTAAGATTTTTTTAAATATATATATATTTATATAATATTCCAGCTATTGTTATAACACTTAGAACTTAGAAGTAGGAGGAATCCGCCATGGGGCGCTACGTGAAAACTTTATTTTACAATCTGTTGTCAAGATGCGAGAGCGGGCTGATTTGCTGAAGCGCTCCACTGTGTTTTCAGGCCACGGATATAGCTCATCCTTCAAACCTCTGTTCGGATCTGGAAACTATAAAGGCCCGAGGTCGGGTGGAGCTCTGAGGCGGGAGGCTCTGGGATCCGTTTCAGATGTGCTGGCTCAGCTCGTCTGCCAGCCCCAGGGTTGCTCCAATCCCTAGCGTTACAAGCTGCTCGTAGAGCCGAGCCCAGCTCATGACATATTGTCTGGACTAGGCATTCAGAAACAACCCTCCTGCTCCCATATTGTATTTCAACTTTGGCCTCTCACTGCATGATCCAGAACACACCCCAGCCAGGCCAGACTTGGGATTGGAAACTGAATATTGTGCACAGTGCTTGGAGGTTTATCTCACGCCTTCCCACTGATCCAGCCCTAAACGCTTCGTCTCTCTAAATTTACTATTCATTGGCGCTCTAATCTACCCCCAGTCTTTGCATGATACATATCTGCCTGTGCTAGCATGGCGGCGCCTTGAGCCTTGTTCCCGGGAGCAGAGAGCCGTGCAGAAACACGAACCAAAGCGGAACAGTTCCGACACATGATTTGTGAGCGGGAAAGCAGCCTTAGTAGATAAGAGACTCGCAGTAAACACCGTCATTAAAACGCCCAAAACCTTTGCAACCGTTTTGGAAAAATATTGAATTACCATTGATCACAGCGAGCTACCTTTCACGTATTAAATGTTTAAGAGCATAGTTGTAAGGGGAGCACAGTTTATCTTTCCCTCACCCGATCAAGTGACTCATGTTGGATGAGGCGATCTGCCCCGGCCCCCCGTGTGATGTCCATTATAAGCTTAACCTGCACTCTACCACTCAAGCCTTCAGAGAGAGTTCCTCTGTAAAAGTGTGCAGTGAGCGTTATCCTGTTCTCTCCCAAGTTGTGGAGAATGAACCATCATGCTGGAAGCCTCCTTCCTCTAGCCAGTGGTTACTGAGGGAGAACAGCTGTGCTCCCCCTGTTTAGTAACGCGCTACATTCAAGTTTCACCAGGTTTTATTGGCGACATTCGCCACCAAATGGAGGCAGAAAATAGTGATGGCACTGATGTCTGTTAGTAATGGCAAAATCCTGTGGCAGTAAATGTATTACATTTTTAAAATATCGCCTAATTATGATTTGGGGATCACGTGGGGAATATTTACTCGATGTATTCCATACAAAGTACTGCATAGGCTAAAGGGCCTATATTTACACAGCACGGTACACAATGGTGTAACTATCCCATGCGATCTTAGTTTGCATTTTAAAAAGTAGTTGTGATAAATAATGCCAACTGTTTTGACCACAACCACCTACTCTCAATGAGCCTGTGTGTTAATGCGAAAACTTGCCAACAAATGCCAGTCTTTCGCACTCGGAATCAATTTTCAGCATCATTGCCGCATTTGTTTTGGAGCGGCACCACCTTGGCTGCAGAAAGACATCCTCAAATGGAGGGCAACACTCTTTGACACTTTTTTCACCATCTTGGGCCAGATTTACCAAGCTCCGCGCTGCACCTGGTGCAGTGTACACGTGCTTTGCTGGGCCCAGCCCCGGGCCTTTTGTACCACATTATCTTTAAGAAATGTCCACTCTCCACCTGTTTCATCATGCCCCGGTGCTTATGTAGGTTGCATGTCATATAAACTCCGACGGCATCTTCATTTGGCATCTCAAGCCACTGCTGTTTAAACCTGCTACATTTAAGGTAAAGATCCCAAAAGAAAATATGCATTGCTTTATCCACAACCCGGGCAGCATACAATGGTGGGATCCCTCTTGGAAAGCCTGAGTGCTTTCCTAAGGGGCCTCTTCATTCAGGTGTCCGCGAAGAAAAGGCATAGGGAAGCATGAAGAAGGGAGGGACAGCGGCAAACCAGTGGCTCATCTCTACAGCAAAACCCAAAGGCGAGTCTCTCCTCCCCGCCCCCACCCCGTGGAACCCACACTCGAGATAAAAAAGAGCCAAATATATACTATACAAAGCAAACAGAAATGGCAATTCTCAGGGCTATAATCCATTGCTGGGAAGGCACTGCAGCGGGCACATGCTTGTACACAAACTAAAACAACTAGAGTCCTCCAGAACCATCTACGTAGTCGGGGACCCCTGGTGAGCAGGCTGCTTCATAAACAATGTATAAACATGTTATTCTGGAACTTTGACAAACACCTCTGCCAAGTCCCTCAATGTGAATACTCAGAAGCACAAGGAATTTCTTGCAAAGCTCGACATCCACAAACTGAAAGAGGTGAGCAAGCAATTGGCAAACTCCGACATCACTCTGAAGAAAGTTTCCAAAGCAATTAAATCGCTGAACTTGAACAAGTCCCTAGGGTTAGAGGGAATCTTCCCAACCATCTACAAGGCCTTCTTCTCTGAGCCGACACCAATTTTCCATGAAGTCTTCAATTAATCGATCTCCAGCAATGACTTCAGGTAGTCCATGAAGACATCGGAAATCATTCTCATTCCAAAACCAAACAAAGGTCATAGACTTTGTGCCAACTGAAGACCCGTCTCCTTGATCCAACTGCCCCCCAAACTGTGGGCTGATCCACTGAATACAGAAATAAGTGAGTTAATAGATTGAGACCGAACTGGCTTCAATAATAATTGGAGGGGATAGCATAACATCTAGCAGGTCGTGGATGCAATCCAGAGGGTAAGAAATAAGTACGCTCACCAAATGTTGGTGAGTGTGCATACAAGAAGGCTTTTAATTAGGTCGATGGGGAGCACCTGCGCCAAGTCACGATCCGAATTAAATGGACAGTTCTTTTTGCAAACCTTTGAAGCTGTCCTCTCTGAATGGAGCATAGCAGCTACATGTTTAAGGTAGGGCAAATTTCCAAAACAAAGTATCCAGCGGGACTCACATTTTTGGGGTAACAAGCCCTAAAAGTTTGATTTGTCCTATGGACCTTTTTCAATGCCCTTGAGTCACCTCAGATAGCCATAACATATTGAAAATCTATCAATTTCAGGCAATAGGAGGTGCTTAATAACGGGGCAAAACATACATAAGAAAACCTACTTGAAAAATACATTTAACATTTGTATTTACATTTAAACTATTTAAAACATTGACAATATGAACAATGTTTAATTAAGACGGGACACTATTCGAGCACAGTAATATATAACTAGATATATTGTAATATGTCGAAATCCAAAATATCACAATATATTTTAATTTGTTTTCAGAAACTTGTTCATAATTTAAAAACATTATATATACGCCAACAAAAAGCACTGTTTTCAGTTTTAACCATTAATTTGGTTTATTGCAACAAAAAAAACATCTTGTAGTTGCCCCTTGCAATCAAAATATGTTTTTTATATATAATATACTATTTAAGAATTGTGAGACGCCATTATACATTTTTTAACATCAAATATAAGTAAAATATAAGTAAAATATCTTTCAAACAGCCAAAAATAAACAATGCATAGAAATATAATGTTTTTTTATTGTACATTTAGTTAGTTACAGAAACCTTAAGCACATAACTATATCCTAATAATGAAAACAATTTAAATTTAAAAAAGAGAAACATAGCTATACATGAAAATTATTGTTCTCATGAACTCAAAGGCTCATTTTTTTTTCTCTATCACAATGTTCCATATTGAAAAAGCAGTAGCTGTAATCACAACTGATTTAGCCTGGAGCAGTGATTCCAAAATATTTGTCTTCACAAATGTTATCAATACAACTGACATATCCCACGTATCCTCTCGAATAACAATCTGTCAATACAGGACGAGCAGTAAGCACATGTCGACTCATTTCAGTATCTAATTGACAAAGCCTACAAAGATCATCTTGTGGCCATGAGTCATACCATGTACCTAAATATTCATTAGTAGGCAGAATATTAAGCCGGAGGTACAAAATCAATTGCTTCAATTGAATATTACAAGCTTTGGTTAAATAGGTGCTCATCTTGTTCCCCAAAACCTTTGATGGGAAAATACTTTATATCGTTTGAGGTTGTTTAGTTTAGCATTGTGTGGGGTAAGATCCCACTGCTGGGATTTACATTTAATTATCTTTTCATAATCAGGACTTTCATCGAAAATACTTGCTTCTAGACCCAAATTGGTCAGATGATTTACAGTTAAAATTTCTAAGTCCTCTATGAAGGGTTCATTTCCCTTGACACCCAGCCGTTCTCACAAAAGATGTCATGTCATATCATATAATGTAATATAGTTTAAATAATTGTCGGAAGCTTTTATACTATTTTTAATAAATATGTAAATATTTAGCAAAAAAGCAGTGACATGAAATTCAAGTTAAATCGCTTTAAAAATGCAAAACATTTATTATGATGCACAGAAACGTTAAATAATGCATCTTAAAAATATTTTTAGAAGCATTTTGAGAGTGAGAGAGTTTGTAACAAAAACTTTGCTATCTGGTTTACATTTTTTTTTTAACAGTTTTGAGTTTCTTGAAATATTTTATAAACTCACGTGAACATCATTTTTAGAATCCCCCGAGAATTTCTGAAAGTTCTTGAAACCCACAATCCATACACAATTTATGTTGGTAAGAATTTTCCCCGAACTAGTATACTCACCACTATAAAGGGTTAAGTGGTCAAAGTTGATTTTTATGCCACTTTCTCGGAACGTCAATAGCCAGGGCTATGCTGAGTGGCCATTCGAGTAGAGAAATTAAATCGCCAATCTGGTTATAGCAATTTTGCCTGCTGGCAAATACATTGTCCCTCTCAATCTTTGCAGGGAACTCTTAACGGATGGAGGAAGATCTCCTCGCGTAAGCCGAATCTTAGAATTTAAGAGATTACGCATGCACTCAAAATGGTCACATTCCTGATATTCTCTACATACTACACAATCTACGTGATCGCTATGCCACAATGCTATTTGCCAGGGTCCAAAAAAACAATGACACATTTTTTGGGCACCTGAAAATCAAACCATTGGAGTTTGTCAAGGGCCAGCAAAGTTCCCCTGATCTCGAGCGGCTTTTGGATTTCTGAGACTGAAGGACCACCACTAGGCATTTAAAATACAGAATATAAGACAATGGTTGACTGCTCGCATCAACAAGAGTGGGCCTATATAGAAGCATGTACCCTATGTAATTTAGCCCTGTCCATAGCTCCTTTTGCTGACAAAATTGTCTTGAATCAATCTAGCCTAGACTCTCTGATAAATACAAGATTGGTATTGAAAATAAACATTCACTGGGATGTTCCCACATTTGCTACTTTACAGGATAGAAGAATCCTCAGAATCAGTGACAGGGAATGGATTGAGGAACATGGTCTACCAATGGTATTTTCATGTGGCATAGGACAACTGCTCGAGACAGTTCATCAACCTTCAAATTAACGTTCTAGTGCCATTTATGTAGTCTGAGTTGAACGACAATGCAAAGGCTGTCATTGCTCTAAATCCTGGTTGAACTGGCACAGATCAATACTCTCGGCAGAAACTAGATCTCACCTTGCCCCACCCTTTGTTTCTCTTGGCTCCTGCTCAAGCATTTTTTCAGATGCTGTTCATGAACCTTAGAATCCTTTGGAATATGTAAGAGTGGATAGGAAGGAGTTAGGAGAGTTAACACTGCTAAAGAAGTTCATATCTAATCTTTAGTTGGTCTATATGCTACAGAGAATTTTGAACAGAACGTACTAGTGCCCCTCAAAATGGTACACACTCCATCTGTTAACTAATGACAACTTTTGATGTAAGGCTCCTTGGTCAACTCTTCTCCACGTGCTTTGTTCAGGCAGCATCCTATCAAACTGGTAGAGGGACATTTGGGAGAGACTTATCCTAACCTCTTGAGATTGCCATTAAGTTATCCCCTGTTCAAGGACCATTCACCATTTCACGTCTTGTCGATTCACCTGAAACCATGGTGGATTAAGGGTGTTATGTTAGCAAACAAAGTAGTGCTGAGATCCTGGAAATCAAAAGCTAACCTCAAATTTGAGGAATGTCTGGATCACCTAAACGTGGCAAGGACAGATTTTACTGATGTTGAGAAAGTTTGGCCTGGCAGCAATCGTGAGCCCTATAATGCAAGCCTTGGGGATAGAGTGAATAGATCAGGGGGAAAGGTTATAGGAGAGAAAAGAAAGAAATTGGTGTTATGGGTGGGGAGACCGATTGTTTCTGTTTTTGAAGAGTTTAGTATTAGGCAACGCTATGAGCTCCAGTGACGATGGCAGAGAGAGATGTAGGAAGAGAACTCCATGGTGGACGAGAGAAGTATCGGACACTTTGAGCATCATCAGCAAAAATATGATATGAGTTGCCCAAAGTAAGATGAGTTTTCCAAGAGAGGAGGTGTAGAGTGTGAATAGGGGAGAGACATAGACAGAGCCATGGGGGACTCCTATTGGAGGGTTGGTAGTTGGTATGCTGGCATTCTAAAAGGAAGAGAAGGAGCTATCTAAGGAATTGGAGCCGATTAAAGTGAGGGCAGTGTCCTGAAAACCAAGATATGACAGATTGTGGAGATGAATGAAATGGCCAACAGTGTTAAATACAGCAGAGAGATCTAAGAGAATGGGAAAAGATGGGAGTGGGGAGGGTGCAAAAGTGATGGGCATTAGCAAGAAAGTTAGAGGCGTGAGTGAGACCCATTCCTGTGGAGTTTCTGCTCTGGTACCTGATGGAGAAGATCACTGAATTTATTAGGCAACAGGTAGAGCTAGCAGTGCTTGAATACCACGCCTTCCAACATTTTGGAGTAGAGAGGGCAAGGAGGGGCAGGACAATGTATCTGTCTTGGTTTTTTGGTCTGTGTTGGTTACTTTCATCAGCAAATTAGAATCTCGGATGCAAGATAGCTTACTGGATCTGAAAGCACCCAAACCAGAAATCTCCAAACTCCGCCAAACTGGGGCAGTACCTCACAATCCACAATCGAGCCCTTTTATTACACCTCCTTGAAAAATACTATCACTTAATCACACAGCTGCAGACACAGAGCGTTCAGTAAAAACACACTTCCGCCGCAGTCTTCTTGCAGAATTGACAATGTCGGGGGAAAAGGAGACCAGTGAGCATCCTGGACCTGGCAACTATGGTGGACCTATTTATTGATTGGAAATGGCAGTCCTCTGGTACTGTCCAGAATTAGTAAATAGAAAAAGTTCCACAACTATAAAAATGCTCAGAGCAAGATTGTTGGGCACAAGCAATACACATTTCAAATCTAGAACCCAGTTTGTGCTTAATAAAGGGCCATCATAGCTGCAGGAACAACAAACAACTGAGGGCTCGAAAAATGTGATTGAAACAGGTTCATTTTACAACAGAAATGAGCCCAGAGCTTGCAAAAGTGGATTTGTATGATTTGACCGTGGCATAGTTGTTTGTGGCGGATTTGACCGTAGTCAATTTTGCTGCGAACTCAATTTTGCCACGGGCAAAATCATACCTATCCATTCCCCCTTTGCTCCCCCAATACATCCCCACCTTCTGGCCCACCTCCCTCCCCGAATACATCCCCACCTCCTTCTCCCCACTTTCCTTTCACCGCCCACTTTCCATCTGACCCTGCGGTGTCAGTTCTGTCCCTGCCACGCGGGTCAGCACTGACGCTGCAGGGTTCCTTGCTCTGTTTTTTTTTGTTTTTTAAGTCCCCCGCCTCCAATTATCCCAGAAACGGGTGGCACCCCTGCAACCCCCGTTCCCATTATAGCGAGCAAGAGGAGCGGGGGACACCCTGCCAAAGCATGATTGGCCCTTGGATTGCTGATTATGGCCAATCCAAACGCCGGCAGGTGAACGCCGGCCCCCCTCCCAAGGCCCACCTTTCAAGGCCCCTGTTTGTTCCCTGTGCATTACTGGATCGTGCGGTACCTCTCTCTTGTTTTTCCATGGTTGGTCTTGTGCCCCCCCTCCCTGGTCACCTGTGATGTCTGTTGTGCCCCCCACCCAGTCCCTGGTCCCCCATGATGTCTGTTGTGCGCCCCATCCCCTCTCTGCTCCCCGTGGTGTCTGTTGTGCCCCCTCCCTGGTCCCCTGTGATGTCTGTTGTGCGCCCTATCCCCTCCCTGGTCCCCTGTGGTGTCTGTTGTGCCCCCCACCCAGTCCCCCATGATACCTGTTGTACCCTCCCTCCCTGGTCCCCGTGATGTCTGTTGTGCACCCCATCCCCTCCCTGGTCCCCCATGATGTATGTTGTGGGGCCCATCCCCTCCCTGGTCCCCTGTGGTGTCTGTTGTGCCCCCCACCCAGTCCCTGGGCCCCCATGATGTATGTTGTGCGCCCCATCCCCTTCCTGGTCCTCTGTGGTGCCTGTTGAGCACCCCACCCCCTCCCTGGTCCCCTGTGATGTCTGTTGTGCGCCCATCTCCTCCCTGGTCCCCTGTGGTGTCTGTTGTGCCCCCCACCCAGTCCCTGGTCCCCCATGATGTCTGTTGTGCGCCCCACCCCCTCACTGGTCCCCTGTGGTGTCTGTTGTGCCCCCACCCCCTCCCTGGTCCCCTGTGGTGTCTGGTGTGCCCCCCACCCCCTCCCTGGTCCCCTGTGATGTCTGTTGTGCCCCCCATGTCCCCTGTGATGTCTGTTGTCCTCCCTAACCCATCCCTGGTCCCCCGTGATGTCGTTGAGCCCCCCTCCCTGGTCCCCTGTGATGTCCGTATTGCCCCCCCGGTCCCCTTGTCTGTTGTGCCCACCACTCCCTTCCACTGTTTTATTCTCTGTTTCCTCGTCCTCTCCCTTCTCCTCTCTCCTCCCACCCTCCTTACTTTTTTCTATGCACTTACTCTATCAGAAATGTCCCTGGACCTAGTATGAGTGCAACAATTGTCTGTCTCCTCCCCTTTCCGTACCTGTTTCTACCCCCCTCCCCTCCAGCACTATCTGAAACGTCGTCAGATCTAGTACGATAGTCGTTTGTTTTGTTCCTCTCCCTGCTTTCTCTCCCCCTCTCCCTCACCTCTTGTAATCTCTGGCTCTACCAGAAATGTTGTCGGGCCTAGTGCGGTAGTCGCCTGTCAGTTTCCATTTCCCTCCCACCTCCTCCCTTCCTTATCTGTGTTTCAGCTCTTGCACTATCTGAAATGTCACCAGGCTGAGTAGGATAGTTAATTTCACATTCTTGTTGTTAATGGCCTTATAAAAACGTCATTGTATTTTCCCTTGTTTTCTCCCTTACCTTGAAGCGCTTTGAAACACATTGTGTATAGGCGCTATATAAATAACCATATAATTTCATATAATTCCCCTTGTTTTCTATAATGGAACTGTATTGCTCATTTGACAACATTTTTGGTTGTACAACCATTTCGTACAGCCTAAATGTGGTTAAGTGGGCCAAGGAAGGTTTGGCTCTGAGTGCATTAGGGAACTCCCTCCCTAATGCACTCAGAGCCGAACCTTCCTTCTGGGCCTTCAAGAACTGAGTAAAAGAATGGCTTTTCACCCAGAAACACTAAATCTGCTGATTCCCACCAGACCTGTCCACCTGTACATAATTGGTTGGTTTCTTGCTATTCGATGACTTGCATACCTAGCAGCTATCTGGCACTATACCCAGACGCACGCTCACCGTCACTTTCTGTTTTTGGCTGTTCCCCTTGTTAAATGTTAATTGTGTGCTACCTATATCTCTTGCCAGTTGACCGGATATGTAACCCCAGTCATCTGCGCTCATTTTGATTTTTTGTATGTAAACTTTGTATATGTAACCTTTGTTCCAGCGCAAGCACCCAGATACCTCAGGGTTAGGTGCGCTCTACAAATAAATAAACTAAACTAAACTATGGTCAAAAATATTCGGTCAAATTGGTGAATGCCGCAAAAGTCTCAGTAAATCAGTAAAGGGATTTCAAAGGAAACGAAAAAGGAGCTATTCCAACTTGCTTGAGGATGGTAGTTCATCAGTCCACCCCTCACTTCCCTGGGTCTCTGCCCCCTGGTGGTCAAATAGACATCACTCACAGCCAGTGGGCTTTCAGGGTGCCCTCTGCACTCATTTCTGGTCTTGGTTGGTCTTTTCCTTTGTCTTCACTATGGACAGAATGGTGAGTTGTCCTTGGGTGGTCCTCCCCACTTGCCAGACTTACAGGGCTGAGGCTTCCATCGGGTATCCCCACACCTAAGTTACTTGCCTCTAGATCTCGCTGGGTCGAGGGAGCATGGGTTAATTCTGACACACAAGCACAGGATGGACATGCACTCGTTCCCCCTGACTTACTCCTCTCTCTTCTCTCTTTCTCTCCAGCTTCACTCCTCCATCTCTCCCCTAACTCTGTTCAGCTTTTGCCGACTGGTCGCATTGGCTCACCTCCAGAACCTCACAGGTCCCGGGCTCACCCGCCAGTCTTTGCACTTGCCTCCGGGGCCTCTGCACTATGCTCAGCAGTACTGCACTTTCAGCATGCGTTCCATGAGAGACTGCTGGACTGGGCACACTTGTTCCCCCTCCCTTGCACTTCTGTCTGTACACTTGCTCACACAGCCCGCGGGCATCAAGGCTCTGTTAGAGGAATTGTTTTTTTTGTTGAGTAATTGTTTTTTTGTCTTAGTTGTGTATTTCTAATGCGCTTAAATACCCAGAGGTTTCTAAGCGGGACCCAGGGATCGAATCTGGGTTGCTTCGTGTCGTCTTGCTTCCAAGGCAAGCACGTTGCTGCTGAGCATTGTTAGTTCATTTGGAAACTTACAGGCCAAAGAATGACTACTGTATTCCCTTGCTCCCTTCCCGCCTTGAAGCGCTTTGAAGCACTTCACTTGTGTATAAGCACTGTACAAATAAACAATTACAATTTCCCTGCTCTGTTTCTCAACTCCCTGGTCTAAAGTTCTTACTGTCTCACTTTATTCTTCACATTCTCAGCACCTTGCAGCCAACATGCCCTCATCATTTCCCCTCCTAGCGTCTCTTTGCGGCCCCTGTGTGATTCTGGCTTAACTCTCTCTGGTAGAGCTGCTCTGATCTCCCTGTTTCAGGACATTCAGTTCTGTAGCACCTCGTCCACTCACTGCCTCCCGTTTGATGCCTTTTTGGTGTACATCAGCCTCGCCATTGTGTGTTATTTCACTGCTGTTACTCTGTCATTCTCCCTCTCTCTCCCTTGACGCTCTTTGCAGCCTTCTTGGCTCCCTCCTCCAGTTTTGCACATTGTTCTCCCCTCCTAGCTTTATTCTTTTCCTTTTCTCCCCTAGGGATGTATTGCTTCCCTATTGCTCACCTCCTGGCTTACACTTCCTTGTTTTCTTCTCTCCAGCTTTATTCCTTCTGGCTTCCTTACTCCTCTCTCCTTGAGAATAACACTGCCTCCTTGAATCCATCCTTACCCCTCTGGCTCTCTTCCTCTATTTCTCCTTCATACTGTCTTTCCTGCGCGCTCTTCCAGCTTCTCCCATTTCCACACTTTGCTCCGCCTTGCATCCTCTATTCACACATTTTCATTGTCTAGCACCGCTAATGCCATGCTCTTTACAACACCCACTCAGGGATTACCTTGCAGCGGCTTTTTATACTCCTATAGACCCACCTCCCCGGTCAGCAAAAGTCCAATTTTGATTAAGAATTGTTGTCTAGTGTTTGCATGTAACTCTCCAGTGCTTCTGGTTGGACCTGTTGGTGACAGTGCCGCTCCAAGCATGCAGCGAGTTGTTAAAAGGGGCAGCCGCCATTTTGTTATTAATACCTCATTAGGCAACTTGATGGGACATCTCATCTCCCTGAAATGTTAAGATTTGGTACGGTCTCTCCCAAGTCCAGCCGGCAAACCTTTCACAAGCCAGTCATCTTTTTGAGGATAGGAACCCGTGATACTTCAAACATGAAACCGGCGCAAAATGTGATCCGTGGAACGCTACGGCTGGACATTCTCCCACTGGACCTGCTGGTGTAAATTGGTTGTTTGGTGCATAAGAGTGTAGCTATCATTTACAGGGCATTTGGGTACAAAGTTGTTGGTTGTACCTCGAGCTGTTTGTGGGGCAAGGGGCGTAGGTTGTACAGAATTGTCCAAAGGAAAGGCTTTTGGGAAGGCAGGGACGTGCCCTGTTTCTTAGGAGAGGGCCTTCTTGGGTGGAGCCAGGGTGATGAGGGAAACGCATTCGCCTGCATCCTGCAAACAGATAGATTGCTGCTGGTCAGAGGAGGCACATGTTTGAGGAGTTAGACGGTGTGAAATGGGCGATTTACCGGGAGCTCTGATCTTCCCTTAGCCCAGCGGCTATTCCCTGGCTCCTTCGGTAACCGAGGGAACCATGTACATCTTGCTCGCACACTCTGGTGTGGTATCTGCATTTCTGTCTTGCCGGGTCCACATCCCTTTCGAGGTCACTATCTCTTCGATCTCCGGGCCCTTTAGCCTCCAGTGCAAATGCATTAAGTTGGTTTAGGGAACCTGCACAACCACCCTTTTCCACCTCTGGGCCCTACATTATGCAGTGGGTGGTGGCATCCAGCCCTCATGGTTCTTCCATCCCATCCCAGGGTCCTGGGGCAGAGATAGTGTTATGGAAAGTGAAAACACATAACAATATGTAGCATAAGATAAAACAAGCCTGTGCGCACAACCACAACCTTAACTACCAGCCAATCTACACATAAAACACACACCGAACATAACAAACATGCACATACAACAAGCAACCCAGGCATCGGGCCTCACCGATAAGGATACAACAAGCCAGTGCACGCAACCAACCCATCTGCAAGCCAACACGGACGCCATTTTCTCCTGGTTCTGGACCTATCCTATCATTCTACCCTCACTAACCCCACCTGCCCTCTTGTCTTGGAGAGCCACGTGAACACCTGCAGACCGCCTCAGTGGATGTAGCGGTGCACCGTATAAGTCAACATAACATAACATAACTGTAAAAAATGAAACGGTGCAAAAAAACAAGTGCTGCGGCACTTGGCTCTGGGGCAGTGCCTGATACATGGCACACATAGTAACTTAAGTCCACCTAAGTCCCTTTTGTTATGATAGTGCTTATCTGGACGTACTAGTCCACATAAGTCAAGCCAATGGGCCAGAGATTATATTAGTGTAATCAACCATAACATAAAACACAGTGTCAAGGTAGAGCAGTGCATTTAACAATAATGGCCTACTATTAGTAACAGTTAGTTCCATATATCAATGTAAACTCATGTAACATCTAAAGAAAATGTTCCCTATTGACAAGCTTGCTTTTGGGCTAATTTGCATACCCACAATGCCTTGCTCACGTGGCTGTGAACTGGAGGTGAACTTAAAGCAATGGTTACTGAGTGGCACCGAGGCATGTGTGTCTTGGCTCAAATGGTCTTATTCCACTTTCATATTTCAGGTGAAAGGGTTTTTCCCCCCAATACTTTTTGAACCCACCATAACTTTGCTGGCAGGGCCATCTAATAAAATACAATCCAGGATATAAGCACGTTTTTGTCTATAACCTTCTTGTTTCTGCAACAATCCATGCCTTAAATGAATCAAAAAGCTTTTTTTAAATGTTTTTTCAAGTGCCATAGTATTTTAATGGAACTAGGGACTCTTCAGATCTGTGAATTAAGGATATTCCTTGAAGTGTATGTTTTCCTGACAGAAAAAAAATACTCCTATTAACAAATACTTTCCAGTGGAGATCCCCACTTTGCCGGGCGATACCACTGGTGGGACTGCAATTAAACATTTCTACAGGAGGTTAGTATAGCTGGTGGTAAAAGTACAGACGTGGTAAAGGACACACCTTTCCAATTCTCCAGCAGCTAAGTGAATACTGCTACCTTAAAAATACAACCTGTCAAGGAATGTTTCTATTTCAGGGGATGGATGTGGACCTTCAAAGACTTCCCACTCCTCCATCACTATATGTGTATATTGTTCACACATGACTCATTCTTCACGTGTCCGTGTAGCTAGTCATCGGTGGCAGCCTTTTTTAGGCCAGCTCAGAGATGATCTTAATTTGATCAGTAAAGACAGACCTGGCCTTTCTGTATTTGTTGCATGATGGCAATTTCCGGTGGTAATACAGTCCTACTGGTTGCATTTACCGCCGGTGGTAATTAACAGTGGGGTTAGTTTTCTGGGGTGGTGATAACCCATCAGAGTAGATTTTACTGGAGGGTGGCATTTTTCCCTTCTGTTATGAGAATTTCATCAAAGCCTTCAGTTATTGAAATTCCCCACTGGTGAGCTTCAAACCTCTTGTTCTGTAATATGGCCCCCTAGATTTTGGAAAGAATGTTTCATTTACAAGCTTAATTGTTTGATTTAAATGTATAGGGTGGTATGCAAGAAAAAGCCTTTAGTAGAGTCCCAAAAGAAATCTGTCCCAGTAAAGTGATGCATCCTCAATCGTGGCACCCCCCCCCCCGAAAAGTAGTTAAACTGCAACTAGAAGTTGCTTACCTCGTATTTTAGCAAATTAGGACTAGGAACGTTTGTCGCCACCGACTGCATCTTCCACTCCAACATGAAACCAAACCATACACAACCAGACCTCAACACCACATGACGGCTATTGACCAAAAATGCACCAACGCTCAGTGACTGGTTGCTCCCAAACTGAAGCTGCCAACAGCACATGAAAGCTCTCTTGCTCTTCTCCCTCTCAACCCCACTAACAAACCCCCAACCGCTCCCATTGCAGATCCGCCAAAGCGCCAGGAGACCGCGCAAGTGGTGACAGTGCGCGGCACAAGAACGTTTATCATAACATAACACTGCGGCTGTAATAGCCATGGGTGATGCGGTGCAACGTATAAGAGAAGCGCCTTCTTAAGTAATCGCTGGTCATCCAGCAGAGGAGAGTGTCATCAGTGGGCCCATGTTTTGGGACAGCTTTGGTAAGACTGTACGTAGTGCTGCTTGTCCCTGGCCTGTGGGGTGCAGCACCGCTTTTACCGCCGCTCCCGTCATTCCCTCGGTTAATATAATGCAAATTGACTCCACAGCATGCAATTTCTGATTAACAACTCAGCATTATAAATTCCACAAGTCATTTATTATCTAGCACAACATTGTGGAGATGGATTGTGCAATGGAACCTCAGACAGACACACACATGCACTGGCGCACTTCATTAAGTGTGTTGTTTTAGTAAGTAAATTCGATTTCAGGTCAATATGTTAATTCACATTTCATATTATTGCATTGCTCCTCCAGTGTAATATTAGATACTATGTATGTATGAATTGCAAGTGTTTTACATGGATAGTGCATAAACATGCCAATCAGTGGATTGATCATCCAATGGGTCTGGGAAACCAGGAGCCGTGCATAAATGTTTAATGCCCCTGGTCAGGAGGGAGCCCTCAGATGGTGGGATCTTTGACAGTCTTGGTAATTAAATTATGTTATTCCTATGGATTTAAATTAATCCGCCGGCCATGACCTTTGCGGAAAGTGCCTTCCATTAGGCTTGCTTGGGATATCGGTGGTAGATTTGGAAGGGTGACGCGCACCACCGTGGCAAGATTGATGGGCGCTATAAGTACCTAAGTCTACTATTCCCCGCTCGTGCAGCTGCTCCGCGTAGGCCGTGGCGGTGGCCTATCGCCGGGAGACGTCTACGCCTCGCTTAAAGCGAATCAATGCTATCCACAGGAGGCAAGAGCGCGTCAGCTCCAAGGCCGCAGTAGAAGGGGCGCCCACCCAACATTTGGAAGAGGAAACGCAACCTAATAGCTGTGCAGAACCTCTTGCCACTGACCCCGTCGGAAACCTTAGCTGGATGTGGGTATTGAGCATTCCCCACCAAAGTGATGTTTTTGATTTATGGCTTGTGTGCCATTCCTGTAGGGGGGTCCAAAAAAATGCAAATGGGAGCTTTCACAAACACGGAATACGGCCTGTGACTTTAATTCAGTATTAGAAATCCAGGTTTGCTTTAAAAAAGAAAAAAGGAAATGGCTGTGATGTCAAAGCAAAGGGATTACCACCCTTAAATTGATCGAAGGGCTGGCTCTTAAGACAATCGAAGGCTCCTAAGCCGATCAAAGTGCTCTTCTGCAATTTACTGGTCGAGCAACAGCCATCAAAGTTGCAATGGCACTAAAAAGGCAGCAAACAGTTTGATGAATAAATACTATTCTCTGCATTTTCTAGGTGTGTTGGTCCAGCATAGCTAGCGCGACGTGACCACTTTGCATTATGGCTAGTTAGCACATCCCAGCTGGTTTCCAGCAAACCCGCTTAGCAGCTCATTACTTGTTTACACTATGCCCATGGAACAAATGATGCTATTGGCGACGTATTCCAAGAGCTAATTTCATTCCCTCCCGGTGACAAACAGTTTAAAATCCACGTTGTAGGTTCGCTTCAACATTTCAGGTAGTGAGTGCCCTTTGTCGAGAAAATACAACGTTCTGAAAAGACAAACAATTTACTCATGGGTCATTGCTTTTTTTGTGCAACAAATTACTCTGAGAACGGGCTACACTCCCTCAAAAAACGTGAAGAACGCCTCACCACAAATTGTATTGTGCATCTTTCATCGTTTCTAGCACTGTCTGGAAGACTCTCTGTACAGCATCTGTACTGTCCACATGTTAATGTTAAAGGACATTTGTATCGCGCACTATCACCACCGAAGTGGTCCCCTGGCGCTCTGGCGGCTCTGAAAAGGGGAGGAGAGGGGGTGGGTTAGTGGGAATAAGCTGGAAAAGTGCAAGAGAGCAGTGATGTGCTGTTGGCAGCCTCAGCCCGGTGGGTCCGTTGGTTGGGCTTGGGGTGTTTTACGGTCCATAGTCATCGTGTGCTGTTGTGCAAGTCTATGTGTGGTTTGTTTTGTAGTTGCATTGTTGTGAAGTTTGTGCGGATTGCTGCGTTTTAGGCTTGTGGTTGTGTTTGGTTAGAGTTTGAGAGGTGTATGCAGAGGGATGGAATTGTTCGTTGGTTGGTTAGTTGGCATTGCTGTCCTTGCAATTATGGAATTCCATCTAGGTGCGGTACATGCTGACATTTACACTTCCATCCAAATGCAAAGAAAGCTAAAGTTCAGAATCCTAAGTGTGGCACATGCTAACAATCACATTTCTATCTAGATGAGACGCAAGCTATGGTTAACAGTCCTGAGTACGGCACATGCTAACAATCACATTTCTATCTAGATGAGACGCAAGCTATGGTTAACAGTCCTGAGTACGGCACATGCTAACAATCACATTTCTATCTAGATGCGACGCAAGCTATGGTTAACAGTCCTGAGTACGGCACATGCTAACGATCACATTTCTATCTAGATGCGACGCAAGCTATGGTTAACAGTCCTGAGTACGGCACATGCTAACGATCACATTTCGATCTAGATGCGAAGCAAGCTATGGTTAACAGTCCTGAGTGTGGCACATGCTAACAATCACATTTCTATCTAGATTTCTATCTAGAGGAGGCAATCGCTTAATCACGTTATTATCTAGGTGTGATTTAATCACATGTCAAATCCAGCGCACTCGTTGGTCCCATTTCTATATCCATGTTGCTGTTCAGAATCTGTTTTCACTATCGCTAGGGAGCCATATCTATTCCGTGGATAAACTGGTAATGGCAGAAAAGAACGAAAATAAAATGCAGAATGCGAGTTTTGTGCAGAATTTGGCATGGTAGCAAGGGGTGCATGGGTTGCAGAGTTGTCCCCCGCTTCCCTAATTCGGCATTATGGGTTCAGAGGTTGCGGCGGAGTCCCCGCTTACATTACATCATATGAAAAGCGGGGGACAATTGGAAAATAAACGCATTCGACATTTTTGTAATGCAAAGCTTTCGACTTTGCAGTATTCCGCCACGTTGTTTTCAGCGACGTGATTTTCACGTAGATCCGATAAAACAGAATTGGACCAAGACAAATGCAAGTTACGAAGAAACGATCATGGACTGGTTATCAGATAGCACATCCAACTACTGGATTTGGGGTCAGTTAGTCACCCCTCTATCCACATGTGTTAGATACTGGGGCTTCTTTCTGGCACCGACCCAGGGTTCCAAAATTATCAAAAAGTGAGGTTACTAATTATCCGACTCAATTAACCAACGATCTCCCGGCCACTTAGCAGATCGTTGCCAATTTAAGTAATGTGCACTTAGTGCATAATAGCCGCTTTCATTTATGGTCATTTGACCAATCGCTGCCGGGAGAGGGCGGCCCTCACCCAGAAGGTGGTGCCGGTAAGAATGCAGGCCAATAGTGCCCCATAGTGGCCCGGTGCCTTACAAGGCCGTGATGCGGTAACCAGTAGTGGACACAGCCGTGAAGACTTTCCCCACCCACCAGTGTTTGCTCTTGGCTTGAAGAATGTCTGTCGTTGGCGAAGTCCCAGGCCCATGTCTACGTTATGGTACGTCATGCCACCAGCCAACCCATGATATGGCACACTGCATAGCTTGTAGCTTGACTTTCCCAGCAAGCCTGATATTCCCTGAAAGCTTGACCTTCCCATTTGATATGATAGGTTATTTATAACGCGCTTAATATGATAAGTTATGATAGTTTATTCATATAGCGCCAATACACAATGTGTTTCAAAGCGCTTCAAGGCAAGGAAGAGAACAAAGTCTTTGTATAACATGAAATCACTGTAGGACCACAGGCTGGGAGGCTTGTGAGGGGCAAAGCTGCAAGCAACTCTGCAAAGGCACCCAGACATTGTGCAAGACTTTTTAACTACCTGCATGAAGTGCTTCAGCTCACCTAGACTTTGCTCAATTAACATTGGCTGTCCTGGCTCCCTGAAATACTCTTCTTACCTCTGACTTTGTGCTTTAACTTTCCCCCAGGAAAGGGTTAATTTACTTTGCATTGGAGGGTTCAAAAAGTACTTAGCTGCTTAGGAATATTTGTTAACCATTGTTTTATTCCCTCATCTTTTCCTTTTGACACCAAACTCAGTCTTGCTCTAAATGTGCCTGTGATATATCAATGTCCACAGTGTCCCAGATATTTAAGTCACCTCAGGGTGTAGGAAGTATCTGTGTGCCATCCCAAATGGGTATCAACTGATTTAAAGAAACAGAGAGTGTGATTTTTGAAGTATATAATTGTGTTACATATTTAGCTCCCTTCTAAGGAAGGCTTATTCAACTGATGGTTAAATTAATAAATAATTGTTTAGGGGGAGTGGCTAACCGCCATGTAGAGCGAACGTGTCTCCTGAGAGCTCCGCGCTGATGTGCCATGATAAGCTGTCTTTAAGTGACTTTAAAGTGCTCCGGAACCCTACAAGTTGCACCATCCACCGCAGAACCACCTCGGCAAATTTTGCACCGTCTCCCAAGCGAAGCAGTGATGGCTAACACCTTTATCGGGCGAGCGAAGAGGGTCCCCGAGCGGATTCAAAATGGCGGCTCCCAAGCCCTGATCCCTTGAAAGGCCGGAGCGCACTAACATCGCTGGCGAAACTGCCCGCCGGCGGGAGGAGAGGATCCTGAGTTGCCGACTTGCGCTGGACCTGGAGGAGGGGACCGAACAGCTACACTCATCGATCGAGAGGACCGATCCGGACGCCCTGATCGGACCGCACCTTGCTCACGGCACGCGACCGGGCTTGGGCGTGCCCTGGACAGTCGAGGGGGCCCCTCGCGTGAGTGGTGGCCGACGGGGAACCACAGAGGTAAGCGGGGGCGGCGGTGGACCACGCCGGACACCTACATCGGAGGCAGGGCGAGGGGGGCCTATTCTACCCCCCTGCGTCTGAACTTGGGCTGTCCTCCGTGAGGCGTTGTGACCCCCGCCGTCTTCCTCCCCCCCGTCTGCTGATCCTTCACCGGGGGGAGGTGTGGGCGAAAACACCTGACCCCCGCCTTCAGACTGACTCTCCGGCGGACCGCGAGGCCCACTCCTAGGGCCCCCATCACTTCACAGCCGACGGCAGAGGGGGCCGACCGGGCCCGCCTGATCCGAGATTTCTTTTTGTTTCCTGAAATCGGCCTGCTACCCCGCTGCTTCTTAACATCGCCCTGCGACGGGAACGAGACCTAGCGGCCTCTCGATTGCGCCCCCGGCATTTTCGGTGCAGGAAGGTCCTGTGTTGACGACATGTCCAGCAGGAACAGCAGGCCCAATCAGCAGCGCCAGACCACGATGGACACCTTCGCAGCCTGTGAATCCCCGAATCCTGAGGGCACAAACAAAGCGGCCCCGGATGCTCAATCTAACCCCACGGCGCCCGCGGCTTCAGAGCCTAGCAACACCCAGATACTCGAAGCCATCAAGCTTTTCCAGGCAACAATGGAAAACAAAATAGATGCCGTTGCCACAGACCTGGGCCTCCTGCGCCAAGATGTCCGCTCCCTGGCTGGCAGGACTGAGGCGCTTGAAACACAAGTCCGGGAAAACACTGAATCCAAAACTCACCTTCTTCGAGACGTCGACGAGCTTCAGCAAAGGGTCAAAAACTTGGAGGACAGAGCCGAGGAGGCAGAAGGAAGGGCTCGCCAGAACAATATACGCCTTCTCGGTTTGCCAGAGGGTTCCGAAGGCTCCGACCCCACTAACTTCATAGAGAACCTCCTGTTTCAAGATGTAGGAGCTGGCAAACTCTCCCAGGGCTTTACCATCGAGAGGGCCCACAGATCCCTGGCCAAGAAACCACCGCCAGGGGCCCCACCCAGGCCGGTGATAGCGAGAGTTCTCAACTACAGGGACCGTGAGGTCATTCTGGCCTTTTCCCGAGCTGGCGGCCAAATCCAACGGGACTCTGCAAAAATCGCCATATACCCTGATTATACCTTTCAGGTTCTACTGAACAGAGTGCAGTTCATACACACCAAGGCCAGATTGAAAGCCGCCAGGCTGCGTTATATGCTCCTGTATCCTTCCAGACTTAAAGTACTGCATAACAGCAAGGTGCACTTATTCGACAACCCAGCCCAGGCCAAGGACTGGATGGATGGATTACAGATCCCTGATATTGAGGAAAGGAAACGGAGACCGAGATAACGATTCTCCTGTCATTCAGGGGGGAACTATATTTGCTTGAACCGTTACACAGCTGAATGGATGCTCCCCGCGGAGACCCGGAGTCCTTGTTCACTCCACCCCCTGATTGTTTTCCCTCTTTTTTGGGTACATATACCCGCCCGTAGGGCACCTGGAGACCGATGCACGGTCCAACGGAGCAGAAACGGGACAGTCATAATGAGGGCAACCTCGCTGGGCCAGTTCTATGTTGGAGTTTTTTTCACAGTTACGTAGGGAGGGTGGGAATATGGGAGTTTTTGTACACGTTTTTGCACGAGTTGGGAACATGCACTGGGACACATCGAGACCACGTGAACAATTCACATGCAACGCAGCACCTCCTAGATCCCGAGCTCCACCCGCTACACAGAATAAACCACACCACCCCTATGGGTGACACAATAAGGGTCGTTACCTGGAAAGTCAGGGGCCTGAACAGCTTTGTTAAACAACAACGGGTCCATACTTACCTGAAAAGATGCAGGGTCGGAATCGCCATGCTGCAAGAAACTCACTTAATACCCAAGAAACTGGAAGCCCTGGCAAAAACTTGGCGGGGTACCCTAATAGTTTCGACTTACTCCTCCTACGCCAGGGGGGTTCTGATTTGGATTGCCCCCACTGTTCCTTTCCAACTCACTAGCACAAAAACAGACGAGTGTAGGATGGTGGTGGTGTGCGGCTCCATAGAGGGCAAAGATGTTTGCTTGGTCAGTACTTACGTACCCAACCATGACGCGACTGCCTTCTTCCATTCCCTTCATGCGCGACTCAGCCCATATGCGGACAGAATTATGATATGGGGGGGTGACCACAACTACACCCTTGATCCTCTACTTGACAGATCTGATAATAAACATGACCGACCCTCCCCCCCCAGCCAAAATACTTTCCAAACTAATCCAACAGTTGCAACTCAGTGATCTATGGAGGGTCCGGTCCAGCACCCTGAGCAGCGGGAGTACTCCTTCTACTCCCCACCCCACGCCGTACACACCAGGCTGGATTACATCTTTCTCAGCCTAACACAACAGTCCATATTTGTTGATGCGCGCTACCTGCCTAGGGTGCTGTCGGATCACTCTCCCCTTCTGGTAACCTGGGAGGTGTTTCCGCCCATACCCCCCATACCCACATGGAAGCTGAGGTCCGAGGCCCTACTTGACTCTGCATTCAAGGAACGCATTAAAGATAGCACTGAAGAATATTGGCAAAATAATCTGCATAGCGTTATACACTTGAGCACAACTTGGGAAGCATATAAGGTGGTCATGAGGGGCGAGATGATTGCAGCGGTTGGGGGAGCCCAGAGATCTCTGACATCCTCGCTTGAGCGCGCAGAAAGGGACCTGAGTACGCTTGAAGGTAAGGCTGACCCATCCCCTGACCACTTAAAAAAAGTGGCCGAACTTAGACAAACCTGCCTAACTCATTGGGAATCCCTTGGTAAACTGAGTTACGCCAAACACACAGAAAGAATCCATGGAGACAAGCCCGGGAAACTCTTAGCGTGGCTCTATAAAAGGGAGACCCCCAGACCATCCATCTGCCATATACTCACCCCCGACGGCACGGCCGTACATATCCAACAAGAAATCAATTCGGTCTTTACTGACTTCTATCGTAGCCTGTACTCCGAAGCCCTGCCCCCCTCTGATACCAGGATCGAGGACGCCCTTGACGCCATCGACCTACCTAAACTAGACTTGCAATTGGCTGGGACCCTCGATGAGCCTGTCACCCCCGATGAGGTCAAGGTGGTAATCAGATTGCTACCAGCTGGGAAGACCCCGGGTTCGGATGGGCTCCCGGGGGAATTCTACAAGACCTATGAGGAAACTCTTGCCCCAATATTGGCCCAGGTCTTTAATGAGGCCTTTGAGCGTGGCATCCTCCCGGACTCCATGAACGAGGCCGTTATTATACCCTTGCTTAAACCGGGGAGGGGCGGGGCAGATTGTGGTTCTTACAGGCCCCTCTCTATGCTTAATGTTGACTGTAAGATCCTCACCGCCCTGCTGGCGAATAGACTGCGCAGAGTTATCCCTCTGCTGATCCATCAGGACCAAACGGGATACGTCCCAGGGCGCTCCATCACTGAGAACCTGCGCAGGCTGCATCATGTTATCTATAGCACTGAGGGAAGGCTGCAGAAACTTGCAGTGGCATCACTTGACGCCACCAAAGCCTTTGATTCGGTGAGGTGGGACTGGCTGTATGCCACCATGGTCAGAATGGGGATAGGCCCTGTGTTCCTTAAGTGGACCTAGCTGGTTTACGCCAGCCCCACTGCGAGGGTACATACCAACAAAACCTATTCCGCGAATTGGTCCCTACACCGAGGCACCCGCCAGGGGTACCCTCTGTCCCCCATGTTATACATCCTCGCTGCTGAACCAGTGGCGGCGTACCTGAGACAGGAATATCTCTATGTACGCTGACGACACCCTACTGTACGTACGGGACCCTGAGCACATCCTTCCCTACATCTTGGAAACCCTGGACTGTTTCCACAAGCTCACCGGTATCCAGATCAATAGGAGCAAGTCTTTCCTTTATCCCCTCGCAGCTCTCTACACTGACGAATACAGGTCCCTCCCCCCTCTGGACCTCGAATGGCAGACTACTTCCTTCAAATACTTGAGTATAACTATACACCGCAACCCAGCCACCGAACACATCCTTAATACCGTAAGGGCCAAAGACTCTCTCACGAAATCTATGGAGTTCTGGGGCCGGCTCCCGCTTTCGATGGCGGGGAGGGCGGGACTCCTCAAAATGGTCACCCTTCCCCGTCTATTACATAACTTCACTAACGTCCCCTTCAACATCCCCCCCTCTTTTTTAAAAGATCTCAACAAACTCTGTAGGGGCTTCCTTTGGCAGGGAGGCAGGCACAGGGTGGCATTGGAGACTCACCAAAGACCGTACGAGAGGGGTGGACTTAAGATCCCCAACTTTGAGCTGTACTTCCTCACCAGCCAGCTGAGACATGTCACGCAGTGGATGGCAGACGAAAGCACGACATACACCCGTCTCCTTCAGCCGGCCCTCCGCCGGTTGTTACTCAGAGACATACTGTGGGCCGGGGAGGGTGCTACGAGTCACTGCCCTTACCTCGCCAAGCTCGGGATCCAGCTTTGCAAAAGGGCCTGCAAACTGGTCGGGTCGGATGACCCATTTTCCCCACAGATCCCTATCGCTGCACTCATGGTCACTCACTCTTGGGGGCATGTCGAAACCCGTACACAATGGGAGCCCATTGGGGTGGCCACACTGGGCGACTTGATCCAAGAACAGGAAATACTAACTTTTTCGGAACTCTGTGACAGTTGCACAGGGTGGTTGTACAGGCCTTGTGCAGTAGATGGCCAGTGGCAGCTGACCTGACCGAGGAGAACGAATGCATTGAAATGATATTGAACTCCGCTGAGGGGGGCCACGAAACCTCACGAATCTACGAAGCCCTGTTAAGGGGTACGACCAGGGGAGACCTCAAATGTAGGAGTAGGTGGGAAACTGAACTGGGCCTCGTTTTTGAAGACAAAGATTGGGGTGACATAACCCACTATCATAAGGTCGTCTCCAGGAACGCCCGCTTACAGCTCATTCAACTGTATATCACCAATAGAGCGTACCTCACGCCGGAAGCCATATCGAGATTCACGGGAGCTGGAACCCAGTCATGCCCCAAATGCAATACACCCAGGGCGGGAATGACTCATATGTTCTGGGGCTGCCCAGTAATCAGGGAGTTCTGGTCACAAGTGAAGGACAGAGTGGCTGGCGCAGACATCGTAGTTGAGGTGGACGAGCCTACGGCCTGCATTCTTGGCAAATACAGGTGAAACAGGAAGAACAAACCCCTCTCCAAGCTCACTGACCTTATTTACATCACAGCCTAAAGATGTATTGCCATGGGGTGGAAAAGCCCCAGAGGTCCACATATGCCCCTATGGTGGGGTGATCTCACGAAGTGGATCATAGCTGAAACCGCGGCATGGGAAACGGCTATTCATGTGCAAAGACTGGATTCCAGCGAGGAACTTCACCGCTGGGTGGCCCTGACGGTGCCCTTGCTCCACCATGATGCGGATGATACGGAGCGGAGTGGAGGGAGTTGCCCGGATACGGGAACGAACTAGAGAGGAACAGTGAACTAACCGTGGTCTTGGGGGGAGGGGGAGGGAGAGGGCGGGGTGGTGTTTTGGGTTGTTTTCTTGATATGCTTAACCATTCGCCAATGATGCTTTTTTGTATTTGTTGTTTATTTCTTGTTATGAAACCAATAAAATATTTTAAAATAATAATAATAATAATTGTTTAACCAAGAAACCTTGAGTGTAAGTGTTTATTTGGATACTTGTCACTGTGCATCTCTGTGTAATAACCCTACAGCTCACATTGTCCCCCCTTCAGATAAACCTGGCTGCTCAGTCACTCTACCAACTTGTGTAGTACATGCTTGTGCCAAAGGTTGGGCTAACTATTGCCCGAGAGGACAAGGCTGGTGCGGTCTCCCACAGGGTACTGCATACAATCTTGCCTAACACTGGTGGCTGGCGGTGAGGATCTATTGTAGAGTTGTTTCATTGAGTATTTGCTTTGCTTGTGTTCAACTAAAACCTTCACAAGGCTAAGCTCCACCAGGACAGCAATTGTAACATGCCAGATATGGATAACTTCAGGCAGTAAACCCTGATCATTTTAACAGTAGATCAACTGAAAGAAATGTGTAAGGTCAGGAATATCCCTGTTAAAGGAAAGAAAAATGAGTTGATTACAAGGGTGTTGAATCACCAAAGTGTGGGTAGTAGGCCTGTCACACCTACTAACAAAGGGAATGTGGACATTGATAATGAGGATGGTAATTCAGAGTCTAACTCTAATGTCTTAGAAAAGTCAAGAGAGTCCCAGGGTAGGAGCCCCTCTTTGCCTCAGCAGGCCCTTTTCCCTCAAACTATGTCCACTGGGACCCCACAAGGTCCATCACTGAGTCCAGAATATGTGTCGCTTGAGAAAATGAGACTTGAATTGGAAATTGAAAAGGTTGCAAGCTCAAGCTGAAGCCAAACAGGACATCAAACTCAAGGAATTGGAAATGCAACATGCTCTTGAAATGACGAAATTGTCTCTTGAAACGGTTTCCCTCGCAAAATCCTCTAGGTCTTTCAGCCCCAAGAGGGCACGCCTGAACTTGATAATTTGGATTGGTTGGGTGCCTTTGAATACAATCATGGGGTTCAGGGTCTCACAGGGAATCAGTGGATTCCTTGGCGTTTGTCTAAGCTTCCCCAGGTTGCAACTGATGCTGGAATGGAGGTGGGTGAACTTGAAAGACAGGTGTACGAGAATGTGCAGCTGGCTTTGGTAGCCAGATATGGGAAAACTCCTTCCCAGCCATTGTTTCTTTAGTATCTCTGGCTCTGTGGGAACAGCAGAATACAGATGTGTATAACTCCATTCCAGATAATACCAAAGAATATTACAAGGACAGTGTACTTGTGAATGGACAGAAGGCCCCTGCCATTAGAGACACTGGGGCCATCATTACTGTGAGTGGGTGAAACCTTTGTCCGGCCCCAGGATGTTGCTAAGGCACCTAATGCTCCCAGTAAAGCTGCTGTAGGCCCACTCCAAACGATTCATAGACGGGCAGCTCTCATCCAGTGCAACAATATGACTGTGCGGATTCCTGTCAACGTACAGCGTGAGGTGCCTGGGAGGGTCCTGTTGGGGAATGACTTAAAGACTCTTGGAGTTGTATGAAGCACCCCCAGGCCTTCCAATAAAAGAAAGCCTGAGCAGACGAGGCTGGCCAGAGAGGCAACCTTAGATGACTCTCAAGAGCAAGTTACAGAGGAATCTAAAACTTCCAGTCCACAGGAAGGACACCCTTCAACTTCTAGGACAAAGTAGGAGACAAAAGGGAAACCCAAGGTCTCAGGAAAGAAGAAAGGTGTCATACCTGTACAAAGGACAAGGACATCCCTGATAGGGCAGTCCAAGGCCACGCCTGTGACCCCTCCACCAGCTGAGGCGGAGTGTGAGGAACATCCAGAGAATGGTGAATCAGTTACTGGTGAAACAGAACTGGAAGAAGCCCTTCCCTATGTTGGAGATCTGGATCCTAAAGACCGTATTGAGCTGCAGTCTTTACTGGCAGAAGGTGGTCCCTGTAGGACAGACTTCAGCAGAGGTCAAATAGGGTGTCCTACTCTTGAAGGACTTCGCCAACAGGCAGCTTCCCAGCTGGAAGGGCAAGAGCCTGGGAAGCACAGACTGTACTAGAAGGATGGGCTCCTTTACAGTGAGCCTACCCCAGGGGCCTACAGAAGACTTGTAGTACCTCAGGTGGTGAGACCCAGTTTCTACAGTTAGCCCATGAGATTCCTTTAGCTGGTCACTTACGTTTTAAGAAGACCAAAAAGAGGATATCTGTGTATTTCCACTGGCCCAAGATGAGGTCTGATGTAGATAAGTATTTTAGAAGCTGTCACAACTGTCAGACCTCTGGCAAGAGTAGAGCCAAGAATGTGGAACCCTTGGTGCCACTCCCCAGTGGTGGGAATTCCTTTTGAGAGGGTAGGGATTGACATTGTTGGTCCCCAGACCCTCCCACACCTTCAGGCAACTGATTTATATTGGTTGTGGTAGACCATGCTACCAGGTATCCTGAAGCCATACCTGTGAGGACTGTTACTGCACAGGCAGTGGCTAAGGCCCTCCTTGGTATTTCTACCAGGGTAGGTTTTCCTAAGGAGGTTATCTCAGGCAGGGAGATCAATTGTATGTCCCACTACATGCAAGCCATGTGGAAAAACTGTGGAGTGTCCTATAGGTACTCAACAGACTACCATCCCCACACCAATGGGTTGGTGGAGAGGTTTATTAGAACTATGTAGAGTATGATAGGTGCTTTAGAAGAACCCCTTAGAAGAAAGTGGGACCTTCTACTGCCATGCCTTCTCTTTGCTTATAGAGAAGTCCCTCAGGAAGGGGTTAGTTTCAGCCCCCCTTGAGCTCCTCTATGGTCATTCGGTTAGAGGTCCATTGGCCCCTAATCAAGGAAGGGTTGACGAGTGCTCCTTCCTTCAAGCCAGTGAGAGTCACTGACTGTGTTAGGTTTCCGAAGGAGAATGACACAAATGATGACCGAAGCTTCTGAAAACTTGAAAGCAGGTCAGGCTTTGGTTAAACATTGGCATGACCAGAAGGCCAACATGGTGGAGTTTACTCCAGACCAGCTAGTTCTAGTTATGGTACCTACAAGGAAGAGGGCCTTACAGGACAAATGGATTGGAACCTTCAAGGTTGTAGGCAAACTTGGGGAGGTCAATTACTCAGTGGGCTTGGGCAATCCCAAGGAGGCCCCTAAGATCTATCGCACTAACCGCCTAAAGGCATATGTATCCAGACCAGAACTAGGAGCTTTGCTCTTAGCATCTGATCAAGAGGAGGAGGAGAGTGAATCTCTACCTGACCATCTCAGGGGACAGCCTTTAGATGGAAAAATAGGAGTTTATCTCTCTTCTGATCTGACTCTGCAACAACAGGAGGAGTGCAAAGTTCTGTTAAATTAGTTTGCCTCCCTGTTTTCATTGATACCAGGCTTGACCCCTTGGGGCCAGCATGATATACTCACTGGTGACTGTCTCCCTGTCAAAAGCAGGGGTTACAGAATGTCAGACTATATAGGACCCCACATAAAGGAAGAGGTGAAGAAGATGCTTGATCACAGGGTAATAGAGCCATCTACGAGTCCATGGGCTAGTCCATTTGTGCTAGTGCCAGAGGCAGGATCCAAGGAGTTGAGAGTCTGTGTGGACTGTAGAGCTGTTCATGAAGTCACCACGACTGATGCCCATCTTTTACCAGGACAGATGAGCTGGTGGGTGAATCTGGTTCAGCCAAGTTCCTCAGTACACGTGACCTAACCTCAGGCTATTGACAGACCATGCCAAAGAGAAACCTGCATTTTCCAGCCCAGGAGGCCTCTACCAGTTTAAGGTTATGCCTTTTGGACTGAGAAATGCACCTGCTACATTCCAAAAGATAGTAAATCATGTTCTGAATGGGATGGAGGACTTCTGCATGGCATACTTGGATGACATTGCAGTGTTCAGTCCCACGTGGAAAGAGCATCTTGACCACCTAGGATATGTATTACAAGCTCTTGAGCAGGCCTATCTGACCACACAGGCAAGCAAGTGTCGAATTGGTCAGAGTAAAGTGGTCTACCTTGGACATGAGGTAGGAGGAGGTGAAATAAGGCCATTGCTTAGCAAAGTACCAACTATACAAGACTGGTACACCCCATACTACTCAAACCCAGGTGAGAGCCTCCCTGGGTCTCACATGTTACTATAGGAACTTCATTGAGAACTATGGGACCATACCTTCTCCCTTTAATGTGATCTCCTCACCCAAATTCCCCAAGAAGGTCAGGTGGAATGAGGAGTGCACTGAGGCATTTGATGGACTTAAGAAGGCCCTTTGTCAAGCTCCAGTCTTGAGAGCTCATGACTACAGCCTTTATTGTACAAACTGATGCTTCCAATACATGTGTAGGTGCAGTTCTGAGTCAAATGGACGAGAAAGGCAGGTAACGCCTTATCTGCTTCATCAGTAGGAAACTGAAGGACCGGGAAACGAGGCGGGCAACAATTGAAGGAGAACATTTTGCAATTCTGTGGACTTTGACAAAGTTTAGACCATACTTGTATGGATCTACCTTTGTCACTCAAACAGACCACCAACCCTTGAGATGGTTAATGCAGATAAAGGGGGAGAATCCTAAATTGTTAAGATGGTCAATCAGCCTTCAGAGGTTTGATTTCACCATAGAACACAGGTCAAGGTGTAATCACCAAACTGCTGATGGTCTTTCCAGAAAGTATGACCGACTGGAGTAAGGAGATTCACCCAGGAGTGGGTTTAATCCTCCTTTCCCTTAGTCTGGGGGGACGAGTGTTAGGGAGAATTCTCAGAAATGTGCTAATTATCTTCTACCTTAGAGAGCATCAGCTCTTTTTGCTGGACTTTAGGACTTTTACATTCTAACCCGGAGAGAGGGAGACCTTTTCCCCACCCTCCCATGTATTTTACCATGATTTGGACTCTGTGTTGCTTCTGACTTTGGAGTCTGACAAACTCCATAGGCATCATCTTTACATTGTGTCACACAGCACCTACTGTGCAGTGGAACATGGAAATATCTTAGATTTCCCAAAGTTTAAATACCTTCTCTTGGTGAAACTACTGTTTCCAAGAGCAGTGAAGTGAAATTGACTTTACTTAAATTTTGTAACTTTCTAGACCTATCTTACAATAGGGGGCTGTAGAGGCTACTTAGTATCCTCTTTGTCCATTTTATCATGTAACATTTTTATGTTACCCTTTCCACAATTATTGGCTGCTGGCAGTGGTTTACTTTTTCCTACCATTGTGTGTTTCCACCGAGGGCTGCAATTGCAACTGCAGCAAAGCACCCATGGGTGCCCATTTTGTAAAAATGGCCCTGGTCGTCTTTATTTCACAATTTCTTGTTGGAAAGGTCCTTCGTGGGATTTGCTCTGTGTGTCAAACCAGGTTTGGTCACTTTGTTAGTTTTGATTTTGGCGCAATTCACTGGTGAAGCACGTCTCTGACTCCAGAGTGTCTGGCAGGGCAGGAAGTGAGTGAGGTGCTTGAAACTCCCTGTGCTTAATCCCCTTGGTTACAGGAATGCACCCAAAAGACATTCACCATGCTGCGTGGGTGACAGCTAGCCTGCAAATGAATGTGAGAAGTCTGCAAATGAATGTGAGAAGCCTGCATAAAAAGGCGAAGCTTTTGGCTTGGAAGGCAGAGTCGACCACTGGGTAAAGGAATCCTAAGAAGAACTTGGAAGAGGCGCTTGCTGCAACTCTTGGACCGCTGGTTTGCCCAGTGAAGCCCTGCTGCATTGCTGAAGCTCCTAATTCGCCTCGACTAGAGAAGCCCTGCAACTGACAACTTCTCCCCTTGGGTTGGTGGGACCAGTCCACCCGAATGCAAACTCGTCTGGACATCCTCTCGGAGCTGACTGTACTTCCATCGCTGCTGCATGCTGCAGGAACCGATTGCCAGGGAGAGGAACACCAGAATCGAGTGTCTAATTTTTAAGTTAGATCCGAGCTACAGGAAGATCCTCCAGACTGCCATGAAGCTGGACTGACCAAGCCTGAGCCACCTCAACAGAGTGCTGGACCCCAGATGTGAGGAAAGTCCATAAAGTTATCCGAGAACTGCAGTGGTGCTATTTGCGAGAGGCGTGAGAAGCTGAAACCGCAAAGTGCAGCCAATCTGAAGTTTGCCCATTGCTGCCCCCGACCTTCAATTCGTAGTGCAGGAGTCCCCAGATGTCCTCCCTCTTGTGCCCACGAATGAGGGCCAGGAACAACAGGATCTGCAGACCTACACAGGAACAGAAGCCAGCTGGAACCCCTTTCTTCAAACCAAAGGTACTGTAAAACTAAGGGGACTTAACTCTTCTTGAGCAGCCTTGCTAGCTCTCAGTTGAGACTTGTCTTAGTTGCCTTTGCAGAGTTGCTTGCAGCTTTGACCCTCACAAGCCTCCCAGCGTGTGGCCCTACAGTGATTTCATTTTATACAAAGACTTCGAGGGGATTGGGTCCTCCGACGTATTCCATATCTATGACAGTAATCACCACAGCTGTGCTGCTTCAGAAAATCTTTCTGCGTCCTGTGTCGATGACGTCGATACGCCGCCCTCGAGGACCTCCTCCAATGGCCGACGTCACTGGATGTTACCAGTAGGACTCACGACGCCCATAGCCTCAGTTCCGTTTTTTCCGCGAACGTGTTCGCTTCGGAGATCTCGGAGCCTCGACTCTTTGGAGTTTCTGTTCTTTCTCGGTTCTTCGAACCTGTTCGTATTGTGAAATATATTCTTCGTGAAGCTTCCGCCCTGCGTCCGGGCTTCTGGAAGTGTAAGGACTGCGGGTCCAAGATGTCGGTGACGAACTCGCACAACGCCTGCCTCTGGTGCCTCGGGGAGGCCCACGACACGGATGATTGTGTCGACTGCCAGTCGCTTACGTCCAAGGCCTTGCGGGAACATAAGAAGAAGCTGTCGGTCAGTAAGGTGACCAATCTCTGGAAGGCGAGGGGAGGTTCCTTTCGTTTTACTCATCCTTTGGTAAAACGAGAGGAGCTGCCAGTCAGAGGGGCCACCGTAAGAGTGCTAGAGGTGGAAAACAAGGTACTCGAGGTGCCAAGGCCGCTCGGGCTGTTGCCTCTTTGCCCTCAGGCAACGCCGCAGCCGCTTCAGCTCAGTCATGAGGCCATGTCCCATGGGTCGCCGGTTGGGGGAAGGCTGGTGCAGCATCTTGCAGAGTGGCGCGCCATTACTTCAGATGTGTGGGTTCTGGAGATCATAACCCACGGCTACTGTCTTCCTTTCCGCCAGAGGCCTCAAGACAATCCACCGGGGAATCTCTCTTTGAAGAGTCCGGATCCGCTCCTTGCGCAGGAAATTCAATTCCCTGATGGAGAAAGGCACCATAGAACTGGTGCCTGTAGCGGAGAGGAACAAGGGATGGTATTTGCCTTATTTTTTGATTTCCAAGAAAGACGGGGCATTTAGACCCATCATGGACTTGCGCGGTTTGAACAAACTCCTCAGGAAGGACAAGTTCAAGATGGTTACTCTTTCTCAAGTCCTCCAGGCCCTTCAACTTCAGGACTGGTTGGTGTCTCTCGACCTCAAGGACGCTTATTTTCATGTGCCGATACATCCAAAGCACAAGAATTACCTGAGGTTCGTGGTTGGTGACTCACACTTTCAGTTTCGGGTCCTGCCGTTCGAATTGACCTCCGCCAGAGGGTTTTTACCAAGCTCATGGTAGTGGTGGCAGCGCACCTCAGGAAAGGGGGGATTCACGTCTACTCCTACGTGGACGATTGGTTGATCAGGGCACGCTCTCCCGAGCAAGTCCTGGCTCATCTGTCAGTCACCTGCCACTTCCTCCACAATCTGGGCTTCTCCCTCAACTTAAAGAAGTTCCATTTGACACTGACGCAGAGGCTCCAGTACATCGGAGCAGTGCTCGACACGTCCCTGGGGCAGTGTTTTCCTCTGCAGGTGAGGGCTCATCACATTCAGCAGATGGTGCACAAGTTTCAGCTTGCCCAGAGTCTCCCAGCGTTCGAGTTCTTGAGATTGCTCAGCCTCATGGCATCCTGCATTCTTCTGGTGCAGGAGGCCAGGTTGCGGATGAGATCTTTGCAATGGGCACTCAAGCTCCAGTGGTCTCGGTCCTCCGGCAAGATGTCGGACCCTGTTCAGGTGCCGTCCTCGGTCGCCCAGGACCTTCTGTGGTGGGCCGTCGAAGACAATCTGATGAAGGGGGCTCCATTTTGGCTACCCTGGCTGGAGGTGACGATCGTGACGGACGCATCCCTCACGGGATAGGGAGCTCATTCCAACGAGTTGACAGTCGGTGGTCGTTGGTCTCTGTCAGAGTCCAGACTCCATATCAATCTGTTGGAGCTGAGGGCCCTCAGGCTAGCCCTGAAGGCTTTTCTGCCGACTGTGCGAGGGAAGAAATGCCTGATCCGGGCGGACAACACGGTGGCCATGCACTACCTCAACAAAAAGGGGGGGGCAGGGTCACTTCCTCTGTGCAGGGAGGCGATGCAGCTCTGGTTCTGGGCAATCCAGCGGGAAGTTTCGATCTCAGAAGTTCATCTGGCTGGAGACAAAAATGAGACAGCGGATGCTCTGAGCAGGCAGAGCGCAATCTCTCACGAGTGGGAGTTGGCTCAGGAGATTCTCCTGGAGATCTTCGCCCTTTGGGGGACCCCTCAAGTGGATCTCTTCGCCACCAGTGTCAACCGGAAGTGCAAGAGGTTCTTCTCATGGGAATTTCCTCAGAAAGGAGCCTTAGGAGACACGTTCGCGGTGGAGTGGTCATTCCCACTGCTGTACGCGTTTCCTCCAGTCCTCGTCATTCCGCAAGTGTTGTGGAGGTTACGGAGGTTCAGTTCCCGGATGATCCTCATTGCTCCGGCGTGGGCCCGGAGGACGTGGTACCCGGACCTTCTCGACTTGTCCATCTGCCCTCCACGTTGTCTTCCCTACCGAGATGATCTGCTCTCATGGGAGGGGGGTCAGGTTCTCCATCCAGAGGTCAGATCCCTCAACCTTCACGCTTCGTTTCTGAAAGGTTGAGGTATAAGGATTGGGACCTCCCTAAAGACGTGATGGGGGTGTTGCTCTCGGCCAGACGGCCAGCAACAAAGTCCCTGTACCATTGCCGTTGGCGAGAGTTCTGCGACTGGGGCAGGGTTAAGAATGTGGATCCTTTTTCATGTGACATTCCTGTAGTTCTGTCTTTTTTGCTTTCTTTGGCCCACAGGGGCCTGCAAGTGTGTACCGTTAAAGGTTACCTGGCGGCGCTGTCCATATTTAAGCGCTCGTCTGAAGAGTGTTCCTATTTTAAGATTCCTTTCATTTCTCAGTTTCTGAAAGGGCTCACTAATGTGTTCCCTCCGTCACCTTTCCAGGTGCCCAGTTGGGATTTGAACCTTATCAAGTTTCTGATGGGTGCTCTGTTTGAGCCTTTGCATTCATGCCCTTTGAGACTGTTAACTCTTAAAACTGTATTTTTGGTTGTGGTCACTTCCGCTCGCAGAGTGAGTGAGTTACAGGCACTTTCAGTTAAGCCACCCTTCACTGTGTTTCATAAGGACAGGGTTGTCCTTAGAGTTCGTCCTTCCTTTCTTCCGAAGGTGATGTCGAAATTTCATTTAGGCCAGAAGGTTGTTCTTCCGGCGTTTTATCCTCCTCTACATCCTGGTAAGGAAGAGGAGAGGCTCCATAGGCTTGATCCTAGGAGAACGTTAAGCTTTTATATTTCACGCATGTCCCGGGTCAGAGTGAATGATCAACTCTTCATTGGTTACGCTGGAAAGCATTTGGGACAAGCTGTGACGAAACAGACTTTGTCTCGCTGGATTATTTTGGCTATCTGAGTGTTACCGTTTGGCGGTTAAGGACCCACCGGTTGGCTTACGGGCCCATTCTACCAGGGGTATGGCTGCCTCTACTGCCCTGCAGAGGGGTGTTCCTATTCGTTACATCTATGATGCAGCCACCTGGGCTTCAGTACATACTTTTGTACGTCACTACGCCCTCAATTCCATCAGAGGGCAAGATCTGGCCTTTGGCAAGGCGGTCCTTTACTCCGCAATTTGATTGGGCATGCTAAATTATTGTTTTTTAAATTCTTTTCCCACCTCCTTGCATTGGTACTGCTTTGGGAATCTGTCATAGATATGGAATACATCGGAGGACCCAATCCCCTCGAAAGAAAGAACATTACCAGGTAAGAGAGTAACTTGTTCTTCGAAGGGATTGTGTCCTCCGACGTATTCCTTATCTTGATAGATCATCTCCAGCTTGCTGGCCTCGGAACATTTTTTTCAGTAGAGGGCGCTGCGCGTCGACGTCCCTTTGTTGGCCTCAGAATCGCATTGCTCAGTTCGTTAGTCAGATATATTCTTAATTATTCCTCAAGAATACCAACTCTTACTCGATGGCTTCCTCATCCGAAAAAACGACTCCACGATCCGGCTTCAAAAAATGTTGAGACTGTGGAAAGAAAATGTTGTTGACAGATCCTCACAGGATCTGTTTGTGGTGCCTGGGATCGGAGCACCAATGTTCGAAGTGCGAGGACTGCATGTCCATGACGGCAAAAGCCTTGAAGGAGCGTAAGGGGAAGCTTGAGAGAGGTAAGACAGTTAAAACTCCTTCGAAAGTTTCCTCGGTAGAGTCGAGACATTCGTCTCCTCGCCGACACAGGAAACATTCTCATTCTAGGTCTCGAAGAAGTTCCCACCACTCTTCGAGATCCAAGCATTCAAGTAAGAGATGTCGAAGATCCCCTTCCTCGTCTTCTTCTTCTGTTTCTCCGGAAAGAGTCACCTGCCCCACAAAACATAGCTCTCAGGCTGAGTGGGAGGAATTCTGTAAAAGGATGCTTAGCGTCTTAGAGAAAGAGGCCTCAACCCCCTCGAAGACAGCTGAGGGTGATACCCTGGGTGAAAGACCCGAAAAATCGAAACGCTGCAAGTCGTTGCACCCGGGGAAAGAAACTACTCGAGGGCATCACGAACCCTCGAGCAAAGGCACTGTGCCATCGACGCCATCATCGAAAGTCACTTAGACGCATAAATCTGCATCATCAACGCCATTATGGAAGGGCTCATCGACGCATAGGTCGATCGAATCGATGCTGTCTTCGACGCCGAAAAAGAACAAACCCACGGCCGTCACTACCTCACAGCCAGTGGTCATACCCAGGGCCTCTAACACGACTTCAAGAATGTCATCGACAACCTCGAATAGGATTACGATCCTCTCAAGTTCTTCGAGGCCTCTTCCAATCTTCTCGACACCTTTTTCGGTGTTTTCGAAGCCTTTAACGTCCACGTCGACGGCGTCAACGTTTTCTCAACCAATTATGACAAATTTAGCCCCTTCTGCTCTGGAAATGGGATTTAAGCCATTTCCAAGGTCTGATCATTTCAGACCTTTGTCTTCAATTTATGAGTAAGGGGAGGATTCGGATCAAGAAAGACCCTTTGGGTTGCAGAGATCTGCAACACCTGAACCAGAGGAATTTACCTCTGAGGAAAATAGGTTAAAGGATCTTCGAGAATCCTTACATGAGGCAAGTGGGCTAGATGCTTCCCCAGAAATAGAATTTGCCAAACCAGACCTAGGGGAACATGCCGAGACCCCTTACAGAATTCTAATGGCAAGAATTATAGAATTCATGGGTTGGTCTACACCTTCACCTGCATTCCAACAGGATGACCTTACAGGCATTTTAGTTAAAGACCCACAGAAGGATCCTATGGTTCCATTTCACGCTGCATTACAAAGAAAAATATTGGCTAACTGGGAAACTCCTGAGGTTATCCCGGCGGTTAACAAGAAGTTATCAGCCAAATATAAGGTATCTGCTACTGACCCTGAATTTTTGTCTAAACATCCAACTCCAGAGAGTCTGGTTGTTCAAGCAGCAACTGCATCAGGCAGTAGGTCGGCATACCCTACTGTTCCACAGGACAGGGATGACAAAAGATACAACTCTATGGCTAGGAAAGTCTTTTCTGCATGTAGCATGGCGTTGAAATCTATTAACGCTACTTGTACGCTCGCAAGGTTCAGCCATACACTTTGGGAGTGTACTTCATCAGCGGCTGACTGCCTCCCATAGGGAGAAGAAAGGCAAGCGTTTCTAAACATCATTAAGGATGGTAAAGACGCAATGTGCGAATCCCTTTAAACTGGCATTGATTCTGCTGACAGTATCAGTAGGGCCATGGCGGCAAGTACTACAACCCGCAGATTTGCGTGGTTGCGAACGTCTGGGTTTGCTTCAGATGTACAAGCCAGACTTTTAAATATGCCCTTTGACGGCTCTTCTTTGTTTGGTAAAAAGGCAGATGACAGCCTAGAAAAGTTACAGACATCCAAAGCAGCAGTAAAATCCCTGGGAGCTGCAATCCCTCAAACGCCATATCGCCCCTCAGGAACTTCTTCTTACCTCTGTAAGTGCTTTCGCTTTTATTCCGCATTCGGAAAAGGCAGAGGACAGTCGGTTCAAAGAAGTCAAAAAAGATTCACCCGAGGTGGACGGGGTAAAAATACAAAAGCCGCAGCAGCAGCAGCAGGTGCCTCTTTACCCTCAGCATCTGCATCAGCCGCCTCTAAATCACTCTGAGGACTCTCCTCACAAGACACCAGTAGAGGGCAGGCTAACTCAACATCTGACGGAATGGCAGGCTATTACGTCAGATGCTTGGGCATTGAAGACAGTTGCCCAAGGTTACTGCCTGCCTTTTCTACGCATTCCTCTGAGTCATCCACCGGGGAACAGCTCTCGGAAAGTTCCAGATCCACTCCTCTTGCAGGAAATTGTAGACCTGCTGGAGAAAAGTGCCATAGAACCGGTACCTTTAGCGGAGAGGAACAAGGGCTGGTACTCCCCCCTACTTCCTAATACCGAAGGAGGACGGAGGACTGAGACCTATCTTGGACTTACGAGAATTGAACAAGTTCCTCAGGAAGGACAAGTTCAAGATGGTAACTCTCTCTCAGATACTTCAGGCCCTCCAGCTTCAGGACTGGCTGGTATCTCTGGACCTTCAGGATGCTTATTTCCATGTGCCAATCCATCTCAAACGCAGGAAATACCTGAGGTTCGCAATTGGCGGCTCTCATTATCAATTTCGAGTTCTGACATTTGGGCTGACCTCCGCCCTGAGGGTCTTCACCAAGCTAATGTCGGTAGTGGTTCAAATCTAAGGAGGGAAGGGATTCACGTCTATCCCTACCTGGACGATTGGCTGATCAGAGCTGTATCTCCGGAACAAGCTCAGATCCAGCTAGATTATGTCTGCCACTTCCTTCACAAACTGGGCTTCTTCCTCAATTTAAAGAAGTCACAGATGATACCATCACAGAGACTCCAGTTCATTGGAGCGGTCCTGGACACTTCCCTCGGAAAAGCCTCGCCACCAGAGGTGAGGGCTCAAGATATTCTGCAGATGGTCACCAAGTTTAAAAATGCCCAACGTCTCCCAGCATTCGACTTTTTGAGGTTGCTAGGCCTCATGGCATCCTGCATCTTCCTTGTGCCAGAGGCTCGCCTGAGAATGAGATCTCTTCAGTGGGCACTAAAAACTCAGTGGTCGCAATTCTCAGGGAAAATGACAGATCTCCTTCAGGTTCCGGACAAGGTGGCTCGAGACCTTCAGTTGTGGGCCTGTCATGAGAACATTTTGAAAGGAGAACTGTTTTGGCAACCATGGCCGGAGATGACAGTAGTCACAGATGCCTCACTCACGGGGTGGGGAGCCCATGTCAACGACTTGACCATCAGCGGTCGTTGGTCTCCATCAGAGTCCAGACTACATATCAACCTGTTAGAACTGAGAGCAATCAGACTAGCGCTGAAGGCTTTTCTGCCATCTGTACGGGGGGAAAATGTCCTGATAATGACGGACAACACAGTGGCCATGCACTACCGCAACAAAAGAGGAGGCGTAGGATCACTGCCTCTGTGCAGAGAGGCGATGCAGCTCTGGTTCTGGGCAATCCAAGAAGGAATCTCTCTATCGGCAGTTCACTTAGCCAGAGAGAAAAACTTGACGGCGGACACTCTGAGCAGGCAGAGTACAGTCTCCCACGAGTGGGAACTAGCTCAGGAAGTCCTTCAACAGATCTTCACCCTTTGGGGAACCCCTCAAGTGGATCTGTTCGCCACCAGCATCAACAGGAAGTGCGATCAGTTTTGTTCAAGGGACTTTCCCCCGAGAGGAGCTCTAGGGGATGCGTTCGTAGTGGACTGGGAGTTTCCACTTCTGTACGCATTTCCTCCAGTCCCTGCCATTCCTCAAATGATCAGAAGGTTCCGGAAAGCCATGATCCTAATTGCCCCGGACTGGGCCAGAAGAACGTGATACCCGGACCTTCTGGACATGTCCATCTGCCCTCCAATTCGTCTTCCACTCAAGGAGAATCTTCTCTCGCAGAAGGGAGGTCAGGTTCTCCATCCAGACATCAGAACCCTCAACCTTCACGCTTGGTATCTGAAAGGTTGAGATACAAGGATTGGGACCTCCCAGATGACATCATGGAGGTGTTGCTTTCGGCAAGAAGGCCAGCAACAAAGACTTTATACCACTGCCATTGGAACACATTTTGCAGCTGGTGTAGAGAAAAGAATATCGACCCCTTTTCATGTGGTACACCAACAGTGTTATTTTTTCTACTCTATTTGTCAAATTCGGGCCTTCAGGTTGGCACTATCAAGGGCTATCTTGCAGCGCTCTTGATCTTCAAGCGCACTGCAGAGGAACCATTGTATTTCAAGTTACCCTTAGTAATACAATTTCTGAAGGGATTAACTAATGTCTATCCTCCAAGACCATTCCAAGTTCCTTTATGGGACTTAAATTTAGTCTTAAATTTCCTGATGGGTACTCCTTTTGAACCATTCCACTCTTGTTCGCTAAGGTTTCTCACCCTTAAAACTGTCTTATTATTGGCATTGACATCTGCTAGGAGGATGAGCGAATTACAAGCTCTATCTTGTAAACCCCCTCATAAAATTTTTCATAAAGACAACGTTTTCCTACAAGTGAAGCCTAATTTCCTCCCAAAGGTGGTTTCTGAATTCCACATCACTCAGAAGATTACCTTACCTTCATTCTATCCCCCTCCCCATCCGGGGAAAGAGGAAGAAAGGCTACATAGGCTGGACCCAAGGTGGGCTTTGAGCTTTTACATCAGCAGACTTGCTAGGATTAGGCAAGCAGACAAACTGTTCGTAGGTTACTCAGGGCACAAATTAGGATTACCGATAACAAAACAGACCATTTCCAGATGGATTATTTTGGCCATTCTGGAATGTTACAAACTGGCAGGGAAAGAGCCTCCTCAAAATCTTAGGGCTCATTCAACCAGGGGTATCGCAGCCTCTTCGGCCCTCCAAAGAGGGGTACCAATTAGAGACATATGTGCGGCTGCCACATGGTCGTCTGCACATACCTTCACAAGATTTTACAACCTGGATTCCTCCTCTAGCCAAGAGACTAGGTTTGGCAAAGCTGTGTTGCACTCTGTTCATTCTTGAAGGGAAACATGGCAATGTTACTCCCACCTCCAGTTACAGACCACTGCTATGGGAGTCTATCAAGATAAGGAATACGTCGGAGGACATAATCCCTTCGAAGAACAAGTTACTTCTTACCTTGTAACATTCTTTCGATGGGATGTTCCTCCGACGTATTCCTTATCGCCCCTCCCATCCATCCCCTCAGTAAAACTTCCCTTGTGGTTACAGCTTACGCTCCTTCAGGGTCAATAACCAATTCATGTAAAGCAACTGTTAACGTCAAAACGGAACTGAGCAACGGACGTTGCGCGAGTCTATTTATACGCATGATGACGTCGGCGCCGAGTCGGAGGCTGTCGAGGGACGTCGACGCGCAGCACCCTCTACTGAAAAAGAAATTCCGAGGCCAGCAAGCTGGAGATGATCTATCAAGATAAGGAATACGTCGGAGGAACATCCCATCGAAAGAATGTTACCAGGTAAGAAGTAACTTGTTCTTCTAAAACATTGTGCAAGTCTTTTAACTACCTGCAAGAAGTGCTTCAGCTAACCTAGACTTTGTTCAATTAACATTGGCTGTCCTGGTTTCCTGAAAGACTCTTCTTACCTCTGACTTTGTGCTTTATCTTTTCCCCAGAAAAAGCTTAATTTACTTTGCATTGGAGGGTTCAAAAAGTACCTCCCTGTTTAGGAATATTTGTTAACCATTGTTTTATTCCCTCAGCTTTTCTTTTGACACCAAACTCAGTATTGCTGTAAATGTGCCACTGATATATCAATGTCCACAGTGTCCTAGTTATTTAAGTCATCTCAAGGTGTAGGAAGTGTCTGTGTGCCATCCCAAATGGTTATCTACTGATTTAAAGAAACTGAGAGTGTGTATTTTGAAGTATATTATTGTTACATATTTTGCCCCTTCTAAAGAAGGCTTATACAACTGACTGTTAAATTAATATATAATTGTTTAATCAAGAAACCTTGAGTGTAAGTGTTTATTTTGAATACTTGTCACTGTGAATCTCTGTGTAATAACCCTACAGCTCACATTGACCCCTCTTGAGATAAGCCTGGCTGCTCAGTCATTCTACCAACTCGTGTAGTGCATGCTCGGGAAAATAGCTCGACGGCAACGTGCTTGCCTTGGAAGCAAGATGACATGCAGCAACACAGGTTCGAACCCCGGGTCCGTGGTGAGAAACCTCTGGGTATTAAGCGTTTTATAAATAGCCTATCATATCATATATCATATCATGCTTATACCAAAGGCTGGGTTAACTATTGCCAAGAGGAGACGGCTGGTGCAGTCTCCCACAGGGTACTGCATACAATCTTGCAGAAAAGTTTTTAACCCAAGCAAGATAAACTTTTGGAATGATCTGTTCCCTCGGGTAAACCAGAAACCCTTGAATTAGGAGGAGAAGATAGGAATACACCATTATCTAGGCTATCATTGCCTACAGGAGATGAACTGGATTCCTCGTGGGAGAAATGTGGATTCCCTCTGGGGTATTAACCCTTTGAACAGGAGGAGCGAGATCCATCCACCCCAGGGATACCCCTCTGGGGTTTACAGGGATCAGAGACACCCAGAAGATCCAGGGATTGTGGGCGATTGACCAGCACCCTTGGACGAAGAGATGTACCGTCCCCTAACTTGGATCAGAGGTTGTTTTTCTCCTGTGGAGAGTGTGGTCATCTGGCAAGACACTGTCCCTTGAATAGAATTGATCTCCCACTATACCCCAATAAAAGACCCCAGTGGGCGAAGTAAGGAAACAGAAATGGAACCATCTTATGCGGATATCCTTGTCATCCGCCGCCGCCGCAATTGGTGGATTCTTCCGCGTTACAGGTGGCGGCACAGGGGCGGTGTGTTTTAGTCCTCTTTCTATGGTCATCATTCTCGGCCATTCCTGTGGGCGGTGCCTGCTGGGAGTTTAAAACTTCCTTTTTCCCAGAAGACTCCACGTTGCAACCCGCATCGGAAGTCTCACTTCCGGGTTTATGCGCTCCCGAGGCTTGGCACTCCTTGCTTTGCTTCGGTCTTTCCTCGCTCCACTATCCTCCACTTCGCTGTTCCCGCAAAGTGCTTTTGCTGAAGCCTGCCTTTCTTCCTTTGGGCGCTCTCCAGTGTTTTTCGTTAGGTCCGGTTCCTTTATTTTCTCCGGACCTGCCTTTCTCCATCTTACCTGTTTCTGTCTCCCTTCTCTTCCGCCTTTCTGGCTGGACTCCCCGGATTCCTTTCTGCCCTCAGATCCGGCTCTCTCTTTCGGAGCTCCTGGCGGACTCACCCGTCCCCGGCTTACCTTCCGGAGGTCTCTTCTGCCAGCGTTGTTTCCCTCATCGCCTCCTTCAAAGGCGCTGCCCGATCTTCACGCCATTCTGCTTGTTCGCTTCCTGCTCAGCCTTCACCCACACCTACGGAGAGGAAAAGAAGAGAACTCAAGTGCTACGAAGGGTTTTTTCTTCCCGATTGGGTTTTTCCCTTCCTCCGGCTTTATTCCAGAAAAGGGGCCACACTGCTGTTTCCTAGCGGTTCCTTCTGTGACAAGCACATTCATCCAAGAAGTGAGAAGGATTACCTGGCCAGGCGAAACCTACAGTCTACGGACAACAATTCTGCCAGCTCAGGTGAGGAAAGTGCAGAAGGAGGGAAGGAGGAGGGAACGAAGGGAACTAAGGGAATCAAACAATCACAGATTGCAACGTCAAAGAGTTATAAAATGTCAGCTGAAGAGCAAGTCCAGGAATTATGGAAAGCCTTTCAAGCCATGTCCCAAGAATTACAGGGGGTGAAGACAGAAAACGCGCTCCTCAAGCAAATGGTAACCACGAGAGAACCCTCCCCTCCAGAACTACCACCCATGGCACTTTCCTCAGGCAAATTCGACGGCTCTCCAAAGAAGGTGAAAGAATTTTTGGAAGCATGCATGGTATACTTCACTTTCAGGCCCTGTACTTTCGTAACGGATCAGGCTAAGGTTGGATTTCTAATTTCCAACATGACTGGAAATGCACTAACTTGGGCTACTCCATTGGTGACCAGCGGCAATGCTATTCTTCAGGATTATGTAGGGTTTCGGAACTGTCTTTCACGGCCTGTGAAGACCTGCTGGACGTTAGACAAGGAAACTTGGATGTCCTGTCATATATCTCTTCGTTCAAGACCCTGGCAGCCGGACCAGGATGGCCTGAGACAGCGCAGTATGTCATTTTCCGGAGGGGTTTGAAGGAAGAGATCAAGGATGAACTGGCCAGATCTCCTCGCTCACCCACTTTTTCAGACTTATTAGCTGCCGCTGTTCACATAGAATATCGGCTTCAAGGACGAAAGTTAGAGCGTCGCAAACAGAGAGGTTCCGGGTCCTCTTCGGACTCCTTTTTGCACTCTCTCTCTGGTCACTCCTCACGGACAACTCTAGACGAACCAATGCAGATCGGTGCCACCAGGGCCCCTTTATCCGCTGCAGAGAGAATGCGAAGAAGAGAGAAGGGTCTGTGCGCATATTGTGGTTCCGATCAACATCATCTCAAGCACTGCACTGAACTACCAAGTAGGAGGTCGGGAAACAAACTCCCTCGGCACAAATAGGGACCAGTGTCCGAGGGTTACCAAGCTCTTTTCAACGTCCCTATGTTTCTTTATCCATCTCCTCCCCCGATTTCCGAGAGGACTCCAGACTTATGGTACTTCCAGTGATCCTAGACTTGCAAGGGAAATAGGTGGAAACCTTAGCCCTGCTGGATTGTGGCGCTGCAGGCAACTTTATTGACACTTTATGGGCCGATAAGCAAGGGCTGCGTCAGATTGCCCGCAAGGAGGGACAGAAGGTTGAAGGAGTAGACGGGTCCCCCCTGTCTTCAGGCCCTTTGACACATACCACAGAAGATCTTTCCATGAGAATCTATCAACACTCTGAAATTTTGAGGTTTGACATCATCAGGGCTGCCCTATCATCCTGGGCATCACGTGGCTTCGCAAACACAACCCCTGGGTCAATTGGACTGAAAACCAGTTGAGCTTCCGTTCCTCGTTCTGTGCCACAAACTGTCTCCCTGTGGAGGGCAGGGAAGACCTCCAGCCAGTAAAGATCTTCACTAATCACCACATCGGTATCCATGCTCTTCCCAGCTATTGCTCCACCTTTACAGAAGTGTTCCAGGAACAGTTGCATGCCAAACTGCCACCACATTGGCCCGAGGACTGTGCAATCGATTTGGAACCCAATGCCCTGGTTCCGTTTGGAAGAATGTTTTCCCTCACGCAGACGGAGAAACAGGTGTTGCGTAGGTATTTGGATACCAACTGTCATGGGCTCTACTCCCGAGGGGCCAGGACTGGCCCAGCGCCCTCGGAAGCAGACCCGTCTTCCACTACTCCGGACCCAGCAGACCCCTACAGGGGCCCTTTGGACCGTGTCCTGGCACCTTTGGCGCCAGGCTCATGAAGGGTTTCAGTCCCCGCGCCATAGGAGCCGGGCTCATATTGATAAACAGTGTAATAATGCTTGGGTGGACTTACCTGAGGCAGACCATGCTGCATATTTACCCAGAACAATCCAGTCTGGTTGAAGTCCCCAGCCATCAGGGCTGGGAGGAACTATTCCCTCCATTCAGGAACTCTTTTCTTACCTGGGTGGAACCGGTGAAAGAACACACACTGGAAGCACTTCTCTGCTATTTAAACCACGCCCGATGGAAAACACATGCTTCCCGTTATTCTGCAGCAGCAGCAGGACGCTCACCGAGTCGGCTCCTGCATTCCAGGTCCAGAGTCATCTTCAGCTTCCGCGCAGCAACCTGTGGATGAAGAAAGACACAGAACAATACTTACCAGATCCCGGAATCCAGTCATCGGCAAAACCTGCAAAGAATAAACATAAGGTTAGAAAAGTGCAACTCGCTCGCAGCCGCGCCCGCTTACCTGATCCATCCGTGATTGCAACGGAACTAACCGCGGCCTTCTCTTCGGCAGCTTCTCTGCACCTGAAAGGCAAAGGACATAATTAAAAAGGGGTTCGGGTGAAGGCAGTCGCATTCATCTTAACTTACCAGTTTTTGCACGCGCAGAAGCGGCCGCATCAACCGGAGCATCCCGGCACCTGAAAACTAGAAAGGACATTATTAGAGGTGCCATTAAAAGCGGCCAACGATCATTATACTTACGTGCATCGGCACGTGCAGTGGCAACGGATATAAAGCCCGCAGCATCCCGGCACCTGAAAACTAGAAAAAGGACATTATTAGAGGTGCCATTAAAAGCGGCCAACGAACATTATACTTACGTGCATCGGCACGTGCAGCGGCAACGGAAAACTACGCCCACAGCATCCCGAGGCCTGAAACAAAGGAAAAGGGACATTATTGAGGTGCCCATCTTTTAAAGCCTAAAGACTACAGTATACTTACAGGCATCCGCTCGTGCAGTAACGGCGGCATCGCTCTTCGGCATCTCAGCACCAGTGCCACAACCAAGGCCGCAAAAGACTTGAGCCTCAACACTGAACTCATCCAGTGACGTAACTGGAATCCACGCACCCCTGCACCAGACGCAGGATGGAGAGCTCAGCATTAATACGCCTAAGGTGAGAGCTTGCCGAGACAAGTAGAAAGCTAGGCTGTGGGAGAAACTGGCGATTGGTGGGAGAAGGAATCCCATCAAACGGTGATTAACCCTTTTTCTTCCACCTGCAGAAAACTTACCCTGCAAGTCAGACATTCGATAAGAGGAAGCCCAGTCCTGAGAGTCGTCCGAGCTCTACGCTTCTCAATTGAAGAAACGATAGCAGCCCAGCCGGGATCAGCGCCTCCGTGGGAATCAGGTGAGCGTTACACCAACATGGAGAATGGACTCATCCAACCTTCGAAGTCCCTGGCGGGAGCTCCTTTATTCTTCATAAAGAAAAGAGACTCTAATGAGCTTAGACCTTGTATTGACTATCAGAGCCTAAACAAAGTCACCATACGAGATCGGTACCCGATGCCCCTCATCACCGACATAATCGAGACAGTCCAGGGAGCGAAAATATTCACCAAGCTCAATCTAAGAAATGCCTACCATCTGCTCAGAATAGCCGAAGGAGATGAGTGGAAAACTGCCTTCCGCACCCCATTCGGCTTATACGAGTATAAAGTGATGCCTTTTGGATTAGTGAATGCGCCGGCTACATTTCAAAGATTCATGGACAGAATGTTTTCTGATCTTCTGTCAGTCTCTGTAAACATCTACCTTGATGATATATTGATTTTCTCCTCGAACATGAAGGAACACGTATTGCAAGTCACGCAGGTTTTGAAGCGTCTTCAGGAGAACAAACTGTTGGTCAAAGCTGAAAAGTGTACGTTTGCAGTTCCGTCTGTGCAATGCCTTGGATATGTGCTATCCGAAGATGGGATTAGAATGGACCAGGACAAGGTACACGCCATACTCAAATGGCCGGCTCCCACTACTGTCAGAGAGGTTCAAATATTTCTTGGGCTTTCCAACTACTACAGAAGATTTATTCCCAATTTCTCTGGGGTGGTATATCCCATTACCCTACTGTTGAAGAAGGACGCCGTCCCATTCCGATGGTCAACTGCTGCGGAGGAGAGTTTCCATCATCTCAAAGGTCTCTTCTGTTTTGCTCCGATTCTGCAACATCCTGATCAGACACAACCTTTCATATTGGAAACCGACGCTTCAGCTATTGCCATTGGGGCAGTGTTACTTCAGGCTGTCGATGGAGTGGAACATCCGGTCGCATATCTGTCTAAGACTCTCACACCAAGCCAACTAAACTATTCAGTTCTGGAGAAGGAACTGTTGGCTATGAAACTTGCCTATGAGGAGTGGTGTCACCTTCTCATGGGGGCCCGACACCAGTTTCTTATCCGAACTGATCATAAGAACTTGAGGGTTCTACAGGAGATGGAATGCGCTAATTCCAGGCAGGCAAGGTGGGCCTACCTTTTCTCACAATATGATTTTCAGATCACCTACATCCCCAGAACCTCTAATCGGTTGGCAGATGCATTATCTCGCAAGGACTCAAGCAAGGAGAAGGCCTTAATCAACACCGAACCCATGTTTCACAAGGATCGGATTCTAACCCTGGCCGGTTCCTTCCTCCAAGAAGTGCGAGCAGCAGTCATGCAAGAACTACCTCGAATATCTCTATCCCCAAATCTCTCTACCAAATGAAGGATGGCTGGGTCTTGTATAAGAAACGCTTGTACTTTCCAGAGGGTCCCTCGAGAGAAAAGATCTTAGGCTGGAGTCATAACCCACGCACCGCAGGACATAGAGGATGGAACAGCCCCTTGGAACTCATCTCGAGAGTTTTCTTTTGGCCCACTCTAAGGGAAGAGACTCGGAAATATGTCAAGTCGTGTCCCATCTGTGCCAGGGCTAAATACCAGGCCAGCAAACATTTGGGTTTACTGAAGCAGGCAGACGTACCTACTCGTCCATGGGGACACATTTCTACTGACTTCATTGTGGATCTCCCCCCATCTGAATCCTGTTCTTGCATAATGGTTACTGTGGACTCTTTTTCCAAGCTGGCACATTTCTCCCTTCTTCCAGGTCTCCCAACTGCATCCAAGATGGCAGAGGTTTTTGAGAGGGATATCTTTTGTCTGCATGGCCTACCGGATAAGATTATTTCTGATCGCGGTAGTCAGTATGCCTCTAAGTTTTGGTCAGCGCTATGCCACCGATTGGGAATCGAACGAGCTCTTTCCTCTGGTTACCATCCGCAAACCAACAGGCAGACCGAGAGGCTGAACGCTACACTGGAACTATACATGATGTGTTATGTCACTACTCATCAGGAGAATTGGGTCTCTTTGCTCCCTACGGCAGAGTTTTCCCACAACAACGCCAAACATTCTGCTACGGGTTACTCACCTTTCTTTTGTACGTATGGAGTTCATCCAAGATCCATCCTGCATTTGATGGCCAGTTTTACCAACTCCCCAGCAGTTGAAGATGTGTTGCAGAATATCACTGAGGCTCATTCCACCACCTTATGCAGCCTGGAAGCTAGCAGGAGACGTACAAAGAAGGAGGTGGACAAGCATCGCAGGGATTGTCTGGATTGGAAGCCGGGCGACAGGTTGTGGCTGTCCACAAAGTTCTTGCCCAAGTGGGTCCGTCCTTCTAAACTGTCTCTGCGTTTTCTGGGACCTTTTTCTAGTATCTCTAAGGTTAATCCGGTGGCTTATCGTCTTCGACTTCCCCGCACTCTCCGTCGCATACACCCTGTCTTACATTCCTCTCTTCTCAAACCATTCTTTCCTGATCCACATCACAGATCAGTGCCCCGTCTTCCTTCCTTTCCCAAACAAGACATGAAAGAATATGAGGTCTCTAATATTCGGGACACCAGATTTTATCGGGCCGTTTGGAATACCTCATTTCCTGGAAGGGTTAACCTGAGTCGGAGGACTCTTGGGAGCCAGCTTCTCGGGTGCATGCCCCTCGGTTGCTTGCCAAATTTCATCGCTTGCACCCGGGGAAACCCGGTGTTCCACGCTCTGGGGGGGCATACTGTCATCCGCCGCCGCCGCGATTGGCGGATTCATCCGTGTTACAGGTGGCGGCACAGGGGCGGTGTGTTTTAGTCCTCTTTCTATGGTCATCATTCTCAGCCATTCCTGTGGGCGGTGCCTGCCGGGAGTTTAAAACTTCCTTTTTCCCAGCAAACTCTGCGTTGCAACCCGCATCGGAAGTCCCCCTTCCGGGTTTATGCGCTCCCGAGGCTTGGCACTCCTTGCTTTGCTGCGGCATTTCCTCGCTCCACTATCCTCCACTTCGCTGTTCCCGCGAAGTGCTTTTGCTGATGCCTGACTTTCTTCCTTTGGGCGCTCTCCAGTGTTTTTCGTTAGGTCCGGTTCCTTTATTTTCTCCAGACCTGCCTTTCTCCATCTTACCTGTTTCTGTCTCCCTTCTCTTCCGCCTTTCTGGCTGGACTCCCCGGATTCCTTTCTGCCCTCAGATCCGGCTCTCTCTTTCGTAGCTACTGGGTGGACTCACCCGTCCCCGGCTTACCTTCCAGAGGTCTCTTCTGCCAGCGTTGTTTCCCTCATCGCCTCCTTCAAAGGCGCTGCCCGATCTTCACGACATTTTGCTCGTTGGCTTCCTGCTCAGCCTTCACCGACACCTACGGAGAGGAAAAGAAGAGAACTCAAGTGCTACGAAGGGTTTTTTCTTCCCGATTGGGTTTTTCCCTTCCACCAGCTTGATTCTGGAAAAGGGGCCACGGAACTGCTGTTTCCTAGCGGTAACTGTGGCTTCCTTCCGTGACAAGCACATTCATCCAAGAAGTGAGAAGGATTACCTGGCCAGGCGAAACCTACAGTCTACGGACAACAATTCCGGCAGATCAGGTCAGGAGAGTGCAGAAGGAGGGAAGGAGGAGGGAACGAAGGGAACTAAGGGAATCAAACGATCACAATCCTTTACGCCCAATCTAGTGAGATAAATTGGGAAAAGAACAGGAAAATATCCAGCACCTTCCTATATACAGGGAGGACAACGTCATACAGAGTCCCTGTCACTCTAGAAGGGAAACTCCTCTGGGCCCAACTGGATAGTGGAAGCAAATGGTGTGCCATACAAGCAGAATTATTTCCCCAGAGGTGGAAAAGTATGGGAAAAGAAAGGATAGGCTGTACCATGGCCACATTGATAAAGACCCACAGACACAAATCCCCATTTCCATCTTGGGAAAATAATTACATCTAACAGTGACTGTGATCTCCCACTTACCATCCCAATTGCGTATAGGGAGTGACATTCCCCAGTTTGGCCAGTGGATCACACAGGTGGCACAAATAAAAATAAAAACCCACAGCGGTGAACGCCCCTATCCGAAAGAAGCATTTAAGCCCTGCCCGGTGTCTTTGGAAAAAAAGTCACCATGGGGAATGTCAGCAACTCTCCCCTTTTTATTTTTTGGAAGAAGAGGAATTTGTACCTGAAAGCCCTGTCTGGAAGTGGGAAACTAAAATTGAGGAAGAGATTCCTTCCAGAAAGAAACCCCACATCAAAGTAAAGAAAATAACACTTTGGTGGGAAGCCAGAGAGTTAGGGGAAGGGTATGTGATAAATCTGGCAATGCCATCACTGCTTCTGTGAGGGGGGGAACCTCCCCATATGTGGTCAGTGTGAGGCAGAAGCATTCTGATCCGAACCCTGGGGTGGCTATGCAAGGGAGGATCACATGGGGGGAGGCAAACCTCATGGGCGGAGGTTGGCGTCATCGGACGAGAAATGGTATCACCCTTTCCCTTATACGGATATTCCCTCCATTCCTCATGTCTTGATGGCATACTCTGGTAAAACCTTTCTACACACCACAAGACTCACTAATTACATTTTTCAATACTCCACAAATAAGCTACCAAGAATTGCCCATCAATCCCATATGCATAGAAATACTGGGACAAGGGGAGTGAACCGAGTAATGAGGATCCCTCGTCAAATCTCCTCCAAATCTACCAATTACATTTTTCAATACTACATGAATAAGCTAAAAAGAATTGCCTATCAATCCCATGTGCATAGTAATACTGGGACGAGGAGACTTAACAGAGTAATGAAGATGAATGAGTCCAAGAAGCAGATTACGCACTCTAGCATTTGCAGACCTGTGACAGGTGCCGGGACATTTAAAAATCCCAAACAGCATGGAGAGCAGAGATGCTGCCGGGGAAAGCTTTATCCTCCCGGTGCAGACCGTGGGACAACCTAGCCACAAAGCAGACCGTGGAGCTTGCCAGGTCAGGGGGGCGGTGAAGGAAGGATGACTGCAGATGCTGGTTCGCCGTGTCAGAGCCATAATAGGAAGGAGAGGGAAGTATCTCTGACTGCTGTTGTAGCTGAACAGTAGAACCAAAGCTGCCCGAACATGAAGATGGGCCCCACAGCAAGGCGGGAGCCGCAAGCGACGTGGGATCCACTGAGTGAAGCCAGCGTGTACGTGAAATTAAATTGGGATACTGGAACGCTGCATCCTGTTTATCGCAGAAGAGCTGGAGAATGCCAAAGAAAGTTGGTGACTACAGAGAAGGGAAACTTTGGCACCGAGATGCTCTGTAATGTTATCAAAGACAGAAGTAAGCGAAGTGAATGAACAGGAATTTGAGACCCTGTATCTTCGGAATAATAAAGTGGATACAAGAGATATACAACAAGGTGAATGCAAGGCAAAGTCAAGTTTGCAAGTGTGTAAAATGAATCACATGAGGAAAGCCCTGGCAGGAGAGTATACAGGCAGTCCGGTTTGCAATTGTGTAGACAAGCCACGTGAGAAAGTCCTGGCAAGGGAGTACACTGGGCAAAGCAAAGTGTAAGTTGTTCTGTTGACCAGTGGAAACCCCCACCCTCCAAGGAAGACTCATACCCTTAGTAGTTTCTAAGTGTTTTCAAGAGACCTGGGGAAGGGAGACAGCTCCCTGGTAGTGAACTGTGATGCCAAGAGGAGAGTGTGTTCCTCTTGGACTATAAAAATAGATTCATTGTGTTGGTGAAGAGAAACCTGGGGAAGTTGGACTTCATTTTTTCATTTGATCTTGAACATTTGTGCACTTGCAATGCCATAGACATTAACCTTATCACAATGGAATTACGTGTAGTGTATGAGGGCTAGGATAGAATTTCATACACAGGACATTTTGATTTGGAGATCTTGACACATGTGTGAAACCTAAAGGTGTCTCAACCGCTAGTCCTTGTGGATCTGTCATCCAGGTGGCCAGGACATGGTCATCGCTTTTGGATCCAGTTCCTGGGGGTGTCATGATCTCTGCTTCCAAAAGGTCAGGGTTTTCCCAACTCCCTTGGAAGCAGATCCATAACCCAGGTTCCGAGTGCCAACCAGTCCCAATTGGGACCTTTTGGACCCAGTCCTGGCGCCAGTGGCACCAGGCTCATAAATATGCCCAGTCCCAGCGCTGGAAGCGCCGGGCTCATAATGCTTGGGTGGACTTACCTGCAGCAGACCATGCTGCTTACTTGCCTGCCAGTTGAGCCTCTGATCCTCTTCTGTTTGGAACTACTTTTCCTGTTGGGTGGGGCAGGAGCCACTCCCTAGATTCAGAACACTGGAACTCTTCTGGAAAGCAGGAACTCTTTTCTTACCTAGGCGTGGCTGTGGAAGGAGACACCTAAGCACTACAGGAGGCTATTTAAACCACACCCGATGGATGAATCTTGCTTTGCGTTATTCTGCATCCTCTGCAGCAGAACGCTCATCGTGTCTTCTGCATCTGATCCTGGGCCTAAGGAAAAAGGCTTACCATCCTGAATCCAGTCTTCAGCAACACCTATAAAGACAAGAAAGAACAGGTTAGCATTACGGTCTTCAGTGACAGCTCTTCACTTACCTGGTCCATCGGCTGTCACCAACGCCTCGCGCTGCATTCCGGCATCTGAAAGACAAAGGCTTACCTACTCTTCGTGCGCTCCGGAGGTCTTCACACTGCATTCCGGCATCTGAAAGACAAAAGCTTACCAACTCTTCGCACGCTCCGGAGGCCTTCGGCGCTGCATCCCGCATCTGAAAGACAAAACAAGGTGCGTTTAAAGACATTGGGGAACTTTAATACTCACGTGCCATTACTCCTTTCCACATCTAACCCAGTGGGTATTCCGGCACCCTGCAGCCGCTCCGAACTTGTACCTGCAAAATAAAAAGACAGTTAGAGCGCATCGTGAAGCAGGCAACAAGCGCTTACTTACGTGCTTCCAGGCGCTTCTATTCATCACACGGGCTCCATCTTCAACTCACTTCAGCCCGTCATCCGCCATCGCCGGAACCCTGCAAAACAAGAGACATCATTACTAAAGACTTTAAAGACATTAGGATTACTCGAAACTTACCGTTCGTGCAGTAAACCACGGACAGCAGTCCTCTGAAGTCAAGAGGCCTGCTCCCCTTATCCAGTGAAGAAACTGGTTACAGCACCCTGCCCCGAGGCAGATGGAGAGCACGGCGTTCACTTACCTAAGGTGAGAGCGTTAACCTTTGGGGTTCTACAGGAGAAGAGAAAGGGAAGAAGAGAGAGACATTCAATAACCCAGTTCCTTAATCCCATATTTTCTATCTGCAGACATCTTACCCTTCGAGTCAGACATACAGTGCACAGAGGTCCAGCCCAAAGAGCCAGCCGTGTGTTACACATCACCTTTGAAGATACGGTATACGCCCAGTCAAGACAGGCGCCTCTACGGGAATCAGGTGAGCGTTACAGAACGCAAAGCCTACCACAAAACTCCCGTCCAGGCGCTATGGAAACCTCGGATACCGACTAGCTAGCCCAGTTACTTGGGGAACTAAGGGCAGAAGTGCATGCAGCCCGTCAGGAAACGAACGCTCTAAGAAGGGAACTGATTATTTCCAAGGAGCGAACAGATGATCTCGCTAGACAATTGCTACAGTCACAAGCCGGACAGACCCCGTTACCCGCATCTGGGGGAAATCTTCCTTCTACATCCTCTATGAATCCAGTTTAGATCAACCTACCTGGAAATGTACCTCTGGCTCCGCCTGAACGATTTTCTGGTGACCCAAAGAGGTTTGCAGTATTTATCAATCAGTGCCGGTTGCATTTCTTATGCCGGCCAGCAGCCTTTCCAACTGATCAAGCTAAAGTAGCTTTCGTGCTTTCGTACCTTAGTGGCAATGCGGCAGACTGGTCGATCCCTCTAGTAAATCAAGATGATCCGGTCCTCCATGATTTTCAAGCTTTTCAGCTCAGTATGGAAAAACTGTTCGCAAGACATTCACAGGGGCAGGCCTTGGACAATGAGCTTCTTTCGTTGCGACAAGGTAATGAAGACCTTTTGGCTTATATTGCGTCTTTCAACAGACTGATAGTGGAAACTCAATGGCCTGAGGACAAAAGGATTACGCTGTTTTATAGAGGTCCATGTGGAGAGCTCAAAGATGTGTTAGCCCAAGTAGTGAATCCCCCACAAGATTGTTCGGACTATATAGACTTAGTCGTTCAAATAGATCACAGACTGCAGAACAGGAAGGCCGATCGTTCCAAGTTTGATGCTCGAGTATTTTCCAAACCGCCAACTCCTTCCAAAGGAGTAGACTCCGGGGAACCCATGCAAATAGGGGGTCTGAAAGGTCCTCTAACACAAAAGGAGCGGGAAAGGAGAAAACAGTTGCAATTATGCCTCTATTGCGGAAACTCAGGGCACTTTCTTCGAGACTGTCCGGTGAAACCTGCCAAGAAGGCAGTAGGAGCTGCAGTTACCAAAGTTACAAACTCTGAGCAGGGAAACAACCTCGCCCGACAAGAATAGAGGTCCTCTTGCCGAGCGTGAAAACCAGTTCCGTGACCTCGCATTTCGTGATACCTATGGTCCTCATTAGCCCTGATAATCCGGATCGATTACATGCAATTGAAGCTTACGTCGACAGCGGTGCCATCGGCAATTATGTGGATCATGAAATGGTTTTGAGGATGAATCTAACTCTTTGTCCCAAGGCTGTAAAGGACGTCATTACTACGGTGGATGGTACGGAGATAGCCTCCGGGCCAGTAACGCATACCACTCAAGAGGTGACGCTAGTAAGTCAAGATGGACACCATGAGAAGATCGTGTTCGATGTGATCAAGGCCCCTCAGTTTCAGATTATTCTAGGAATACCTTGGTTAGAGAAACACAATCCTCTGATCGATTGGCGAGCAAGAACGGTCCAGTTTCCAGAATGTGTCTCTACTTGTCACCCTCCACCTGGTGTTGCACTGGCAGCAATTTCTTCAGAGACTCCCCAGTTACCTCCCGAATACCTAGAATACCAAGATGTTTTCCGGAAGGATCAGGCTAACTCTCTACCTCCTCATAGGTCTTATGACTGCCAGATAGACCTGATACCTGGATCTACTCCTCCTTGTAGTAGAATTTATGCCCTCACCGAGCCTGAGAACCTTCACCTTCGACAATACCTGGATCAATACCTGGCAAATGGGTTTATTCGTCCTTCCAAGTCCCCTGCTTCTTCAGCTTTGTTCTTCGTTCCAAAAAAGGAAGGAGACCTTAGAACTTGTATAGATTATCGCTCCCTGAACCAGATCACCGTTAAGAATAGATATCCGTTACCTTTGATCCCTGAACTCCTGGACCAAGTCAGAAAAGCATGCATATATACAAAGCTGGATCTTAGAGGAGCTTACCACTTGGTACGAGTAAAAGAGGGCGATGAATGGAAGACGGCCTTCCGCACCAAGTATGGGCTATTTGAATATCAGGTCATGCCCTTCGGACTTTGCAATGCCCCGGCCGCCTTTCAATATTTTATGAACGATGTCCTCAGAGAGCTCATAGATGTGTGTGTTGTTGTTTACATTGACGACATCCTCGTTTATTCTTCATCGGAATCTGAACATCGGAAACACGTGAAAATGGTCCTCGAAAGATTGCGTCAACACAAACTTTTCGCTAAGTTGGAAAAATGTGTTTTCAACGTGACTGAAGTTGAATTCTTGGGATTCATATTATCACCTGGCGGAGTGCGTATGGATTCAAAGAAGGTCGATGCAGTTCTCAAATGGCCATCACCATCCTCTGTAAAAGGTGTGCAAAGCATGTTAGGCTTCGCTAACTTTTACCGCAGGTTTATCCCCGAATTCTCTCGAATAGTCCAGCCCATCACTGCCTTGTTAAAGAAAAACAAACGTTTTGAATGGTCTACCGAGGCGGAACAAGCTTTCCAGGATTTGAAGACTAAATTTATCTCTGCACCAATCTTAAAACACCCTCGCCCCGAACTCCCCTACATCGTGGAAACTGATGCTTCAAGCCTTGCCATGGGGGCAGTTCTATCACAAAAGGACCCGGTAACCAATCAGTTGCATCCCGTGGCATTTTGGTCCCGCAAATTCTCGCCTCTTGAAATCAATTACACGATTACTGACAAGGAACTTATGGCTATCAAGTCTGCCTTTAAGGCTTGGCGGCATTATCTGCTGGGGGCCCGACACACCGTTACTGTGATTACGGATCACCGAAACCTGCAATATTTGAAAACCGCAAAAGCCCAATCCTCTAGACAACTCAGTTGGGCATTATTCTTTGCCGAGTTTGACTTCATAATTACCTATCGACCTGGTACAAAGAACGGTAAAGCTGATGCCCTTTCTCGGATGGGAGTGGAAGAACACTTGATCAACCCTAAACCTGTACCAATCATTCCCGAACAAAGAATTCTGGGTGTAATCGCCACAGAATCCATAGAGGAAGTTAAGGATAAAGCCAGGCAACTTGTAACTCCAGCAGACATACAGAATTGGCATCTGCAGGGAAAGGACTTTGCAGTAAAGGACAACTTATTGTATTTCCAAGAACGATTATACCTACCCAGCACAGATTTACAGAAAAAAGTAATCTCTTGTTATCACGATTCTTTAATGGAAGGACATCCCGGTATGGCCAAGACCTCAGAAAAGATCAAGCGCTACTTCTGGTGGCCGTCTTGGAAAAAAGATATCGGAGACTTTATAATGTCCTGTGGAGTATGCGCCCAAAACAAGAGTCAAAAGGAAAGACCAGCAGGCCTCTTACGCCCTATTGACATCCCACCTCGCCCTTGGCATACGCTTTCTATGGACTTCATCACCGATCTACCTCCATGCTCCGGATACAATACAATTCTAGTAATCGTGGACTTATTCTCCAAGATGGCGCATTTCATTCCGCTCAAAGGCTTGCCAACAGCAGCAACTCTGGCCCGAGAATTTCTCGAAAACATCGTCCGACTGCACAGTTTTCCTTCAGTTCTAATTTCGGATCGAGGTAGTCAATTTATTTCTCATTTTTGGCAAAGTTGCTGTCGGTCGGCTCAAATTGATGTGAGACTATCGACCAGTCACCACCCTCAGACCGACGGACAAACCGAGAGGACCAATCAAACTCTGGAACAGTATTTACGCTGCATGCTGCAACAAACGGAAAAAACTTGGAAAGACATCCTTTGGATAGCCGAATATGCCTACAATAACTCTGTCCATTCGGGAACTGGGAAAACCCCGTTTTTTCTTTTGTACGGCAGTCACCCTCGAACCTCGGAGTTGGATCCCCTCCAAGATCTTGAAACACCAGCAGTAGACTACCTGCATTCTACAATCACCCAAGCCTTTAAGGAAGCTGTTTCTCACCTTCAAAGGGCTAAAGAACAATACAAGAAAGGAGCAGATCAACATCGGAAATAAGCTCCTCAATATCAAGTAGGGGATCAAGTCTGGTTATCCACCAAATATCTACCTCTAAAAGGGCCACGCACATTCAACCCAAGATACCTTGGTCCCTATTCCATCACTACCATAGTAAACCCAGTAGCGGTCAAGTTGGACTTGCCCCCGCACATGAAGATACATCCGGTCTTCCACGTCTCTCTATTAAAACCCGTGCAACCTCAAACCCGACTAACTAAATCTCTAAAACCTATCCTAGTTGATGGAGAACTCGAGTTTGAAGTCAAAAGCATTCTGGACTCCAAGATCTCCAAATCTAAACTATTTTACCTAATTGACTGGAAAGGCTACGGCCCCCAAGAGAGATCCTGGGAACCTGCTGAATATGTCCACGCTCCTCGCCTAATCAAAAGATTTCACCGAACATTTCCTGACAAGCCAAAACCCCCGGAGAAGCCCGGTTTGGGAGGGGCCTTGAGGGGGGGTACTGTCATGATCTCTGCTTCCAAAAGGTCAGGGTTTTCCCAACTCCCTTGGAAGCAGATCCATAACCCAGGTTCCGAGTTCCAACCAGTCCCAATTGGGACCTTTTGGACCCAGTCCTGGCGCCAGTGGCACCAGGCTCATAAATATGCCCAGTCCCAGCGCTGGAAGCGCCGGGCTCATAATGCTTGGATGGACTTACCTGCAGCAGACCATGCTGCTTACTTGCCTGCCAGTTGAGCCTCTGATCCTCTTCTGTTTGGAACTACTTTTCCTGTTGGGTGGGGCAGGAGCCACTCCCTAGATTCAGAACACTGGAACTCTTCTGGAAAGCAGGAACTCTTTTCTTACCTAGGCGTGGCTGTGGAAGGAGACACCTAAGCACTACAGGAGGCTATTTAAACCACACCCGATGGATGAATCTTGCTTTGCGTTATTCTGCATCCTCTGCAGCAGAACGCTCATCGTGTCTTCTGCATCTGATCCTGGGCCTAAGGAAAAAGGCTTACCATCCTGAATCCAGTCTTCAGCAACACCTATAAAGACAAGAAAGAACAGGTTAGCATTACGGTCTTCAGTGACAGCTCTTCACTTACCTGGTCCATCGGCTGTCACCAACGACTCGCGCTGCATTCCGGCATCTGAAAGACAAAGGCTTACCTACTCTTCGTGCGCTCCGGAGGTCTTCACACTGCATTCCGGCATCTGAAAGACAAAAGCTTACCAACTCTTCGCACGCTCCGGAGGCCTTCGGCGCTGCATCCCGCATCTGAAAGACAAAACAAGGTGCGTTTAAAGACATTGGGGAACTTTAATACTCACGTGCCATTACTCCTTTCCACATCTAACCCAGTGGGTATTCCGGCACCCTGCAGCCGCTCCGAACTTGTACCTGCAAAATAAAAAGACAGTTAGAGCGCATCGTGAAGCAGGCAACAAGCGCTTACTTACGTGCTTCCAGGCGCTTCTATTCATCACACGGGCTCCATCTTCAACTCACTTCAGCCCGTCATCCGCCATCGCCGGAACCCTGCAAAACAAGAGACATCATTACTAAAGACTTTAAAGACATTAGGATTACTCGAAACTTACCGTTCGTGCAGTAAACGACGGACAGCAGTCCTCTGAAGTCAAGAGGCCTGCTCCCCTTATCCAGTGAAGAAACTGGTTACAGCACCCTGCCCCGAGGCAGATGGAGAGCACAGCGTTCACTTACCTAAGTTGAGAGCGTTAACCTTTGGGGTTCTACAGGAGAAGAGAAAGGGAAGAAGAGAGAGACATTCAATAACCCAGTTCCTTAATCCCATATTTTCTATCTGCAGACATCTTACCCTTCGAGTCAGACATACAGTGCACAGAGGTCCAGCCCAAAGAGCCAGCCGTGTGTTACACATCACCTTTGAAGATACGGTATACGCCCAGTCAAGACCGGCGCCTCTACGGGAATCAGGTGAGCGTTACAGGGGGTGGACCAGTGTGGGAGGATCACCTGGATCGGGGGCAGAGGGTCTTTGGGGAGTGGAATTTGGACACCGGATGGAGAGATGCAGTATCCTCTTACCTATAAAACCTTTACCCAATCCTACCGGTTAGGATACTTAGAGATTGAACCCCCCACCCCTTTCCGACACAAACACTTTCTCACAGACAACTCGCTGTGAGGGAAACCAGACTCACACTTGAGCCGTGTACCTGACATGTCCCAACACGATGGTCAGGCAATTACTGATTATTACACATACCTGACTTCAATCAAACTTCCCCACACTGATAAAAGGCGGAGCACGAGAGCCCGCTCTGAGCGAGTCAAAGGACACAAGGAAGCAGCAGTTCCAAGATGGCAGTTTAATACAAGGCGAAAGACAGTGAGGCCGAAAAGGAATGCAAAGGAAGGACCCTTTACCTTTTCACCAAAAGACCGTAACTTTTATGAACCTTCGAGAATAGCAACATGTGAGAGCTAGAATCAAAGCTGAAGACTCCTGCATTGTGTGTCGGAGGTACCGGGGCTCTCCCGCGTCGATAGTCAAAGTGGGGAGGTGAAGGCAGCACAGCTGGTGTGTTGGGGAGACTGATACTAACCTGGTGTTACTAAAGATTTCCATTTATGTGTAAGGTTCCCTACAGTTTTGTACCCCCCAACTTGTTGCTGTTGTCTGACCATCCTAGCCTGACTTTTGTCAGTGGAGCACAGCCTTATGCTGCACTCTGCTGGGTGTTTTGTTATGGGGAAACTGACATGCCCTTAAAGACGGTCATTACTACGAGACTTTGTTTCCCTTAGTCTTTCACTTTGTTGCTAGTTTTTAGACACATGTCAACAGTGCACAAAGTACCTCACAGTACAGTGCGCTGGGGTCTTCCTTTCATTTTTAAAGCCCTAGACACCCTCCAAGGATGTTTCAGTAGAAGTACGATGTGCCTTGGACAGAGCTGTTGGCAGCTGTTATTTTTCATATATTTTTAACCGTTTCTTGTGCTCCATTCCGCGTTTACCGCGTTTGACCCATGACAGTGGTTTGGCCCCAAAATGGCCATTCCACAGGATCCTTTGTTTTGTCTTTGGGCCATATTGTCACTTTTCCTTCCCCAGGTCGAGCAGACCCGGGAAACCCCTTATTTGGTCATGCAGATCCCCATGCAAGCCAAAGCTTTCACAGGCTTCTGAATTTCTTGTGTGTGCGCCCCCAGGATATGGGCTGGACTGTCTAGTTCCAATACACATCCTGGTTGCTAGGATGTCTGGTGTGCTGGGAATGACTGGGACCACCGTGGTACGTGATTGGTCCACATCTGGGATGGCTTATGTGAGCAGATCTCTCATTGGGTCCTCTTAGTTTTGGCGTGAAGGAATTTCTGGATAAGAGATGGCCCCTTCGACCATACCAGGTCGATCTCGAGTTCTTTTCGAACCTAGGATAGGAGCCAAGTATCCTGAAACCAAGAAGCAGAGCTGAGGAACTGCTGATGAACCATTGGAAGGTTTGGCCTTGCTGCTGTGCCCCCCCATGTGCCCTCAGACCTGCTGCAGTGGAATTGGCCTGATCCCTTCATCAGGAGCAAAGAAATTGCCACTGTCCCGCCACAGAATCGTCCCTGCAACACAGCCCCTGAATGCCATAGAACCGCACAACTGCAGGATTTGAACCCACAACTGAAGTGGACTCAACTACTGAATTTGGTCCGGAGTGCGCCGAGGGTCGGTGAGTACTTACAATGCTTATCGTTGGCCCCTGGCACATCCATACAGTTTTACACACAAGTGTCCCCTAAGGGCCACTCTTCCTTTATCAAGGTAGCCAGTGCTATCGAGCTATTCCCAACTCTTGGATCCTGATCTGCCATCTTGGGGAGACCCTCCTCGAATAGTGGGAACGTATTCTTCACTGTCTCACCTGCCTTTATGAGCTGCTACAGACCCTGCAAGAGACCCCGTTTTGGCTCAACCACACGATCGCGTGCATCAGCACCGAAAGTACTTTTGGATGCAAGGCTCCACTCATCATAGGGACTGGACTGCCTCTTAGTTAGGGTTTTATATGTGAAGAACTGCCTAAAAGTTATTTGCACTGTTTGCTCCTTTTCTTCACAGGTCGTGGATCCATACTGTGCACTATTCCTTAGGCCATGGGTAACTGTATACATGTTTCATAGTAGTGTTGTGTTGGTTTAGTTTTTACTTCCGATATTTGCTCTTGTGTTTGATTTAATAGGCCTTTAATAAATGTAATTTTGATGTACACACCTGACTGAGAGTAATTTGTGGTGTTGTTTACTGTGTGTGCTCTTTGTGGGCTTTCGATCACCCTCACCCCTCCTGAGACCTAGTCTTGACCGCCGCCAATGCTACCTTGGGTCTGGCTTGTGCAGAGGTTAGCCTGTTCCAAAAATCTAGGCTGGCCTTCTGAACCTCTGCCCACCAGGTCAGAGTTCCGAAATCCATCTTAACACCCGGGCTGTCTGGAACCCAAGGTTGCAAGCAGCAACAGTGTATGCAGGAATTTATAGAGGACAGTGCATGAAGTGTATGTGACAAGTGATGCATACATAATTAATGCACTAAATGAGTGACTGAACTTTGAAGCAAAGATAGAAACCTTAAACCGAGTGGACCGGCACCATGTGCATGCTCATTCAAAAGTCTCTGCTAGGTATCCAAACCCAAAGGGGACAAATGTAAAGAGAAGGAATTGTAAAATCAAAGTGGTCCTGCAACGGGTCAAGCTAAACCTTGTGCACATTCGAAAGTCTCTTATACTTGGTTGAAATTGGTATGAGCCCTGCTGAGGGAGACTAATTGTGTTTAAAAAGGGGATCTGAGCCCAGCTGAGGGGGATCGGGGTGAACCATGAGTCACCCGAAAGAATATCCTCCGAACATTGTACTAAATAGATCTGAGCCCCACTGAGGGGGATCCGGGTGAATAGTGAATCACCTGAAGTGAATACTTGTCGAAATCCAATGAGGTAAAGAGCTTATCATTTTTTGTTTGGTTGCAACAAGCCCTTTGAATGAAGATACTTTGAAGAGTAAGGAGACTTGCATAAGAAGGTCCCAATGCTATGATTGAACTATATCCTCACGGTGAAGAAGCTAGAGACTGTGCTACGCTCCAGTGAATTGCCTTGTCCAGTGCTAAAAATGTGGGGAAGGGATGCCAACAGTCTAAACCTCCTGACATATCATTTTGAAGATTTCTTTCTTTTTGTAGCATTATCCCACTCGCTGTTATTATTTAGAGTTAAGGATTGGCAATAGTTTTTTTTAGTATAGGCCCTTTTATTTTGACAAGACACCTTTAGGACTGCGTTATTATTATTTGATGGTCGTGGCTTGCTCCCATCAGTAGATTTAGGTTTAGATAGGCATTTATCATACCCTTGTTGAAGTTCAATAAACACCCTTGAACTGTGGTCACTTTATTTATTTATTTATTTAGCATTTTTAAAGCGCTCACACAGCCCGCGGGCATCGAGGCGCTGTTAAAGGAATTGTTTGTTTTTTCAGTTGCATAATTATTTTTTTTTTTTGTCTTAGTTGCGCATTTATTGTGTCTGTCTTACTATTGATACCATGCCTTCCTTACACACGGGACAGACCCTTAGTTTTTTGGATGAGGTAGGGAAACACCTCTTAGGGTAGAGACAGCTAGGCATTTTCCAACACCCTTTTATTTTGAATAAAATGTGGTAGCCAAAACTATGCGCTCTCTGTGTATGCGTTTCATTCCTGGCTCCTCACAGCACACATCACCCAAAGCAGTGGGAACGGGGTCCCCAACATGATGGTGTTGAATTCACAGTGGGTTAATCAAGCACATGGCAGGGCATCAAGGAGTGCCAGGAACAGAAGAGGAGCAGACAGCTGGGTCAGAAAAAAAAAATCAAGGCTCTAGTGAAGGGAGGTGATAAGGCACTTTTGAATCCTCCTGGGGAAACCCGAGTAGAAATCCTCCAGTTCAATTGCTGGACAGGCTCCAGTCCTTCCTACCACTCACCAGAAAAAGGCTACTACAGCCAAAGCACCAGCAGGAAGTATCATGAGTGACCTTATCCTAACATTAGCAAGAAACAAGCCAGATGTATGTATGTATTTATAATTGTAAAGTGCTCTCGGCCAAGGGCATCAAGGCGCTGACAAAACTCAACCAGACTGTCACAAAAAGCCATAGAATAATTAAAATATATACGCTTTATGAGCTTTACGAAAGCTAAAGTGATCAGAGATTTCACAAAGCTTGTGGGGAAGTGAGTTCCATAGGATCAGGACAAGAACAGAAAAGGAGCATCCTGTAGCCTGCATTTTGCAAAGTCTCTGAATTTTCAATGTAAATTGCGAGGCCGAGCGCGATAGTCTCAGAGAGGTATATCGGGTCAATTTAAAATGGAGATAGGCCGCGCAGGATTGATGGATGGAGCGATATGTAGCACTCAGAGTCTTAAAGTTAACACAGCTTTTCACAGGCAGCCAGTGAAGCTGCTGGAGTAGAAAGTGAGAATGTGACAGCTTGAATGCTCTCAGGGCTAAACGGGCTGCAGAATTTTGCAAAATCTGGAGAATTTTGCAAGATATGCAGATGTTGAACTAGAACATTAGGTTGGCCAAGATAAATTCCATTACAGTAATCAAGAGATCACACAATTGAAGAAGTCACAGCTGTAGGGCAAAACTGAGGAGGTAAAAAGGAAGGATCTTTTTATGAAGATGTAGTTTAAGAAAAACTGAGTTACAAACCAAAGAGAGATGAACTTCTATTGAGCCTGAAGGCAGACATTTTATCTTGAGGCTCTTGACAGATGCACTGAGGGCAGTACAGAGTCCCAGGGAAGCAGGCCAGTATTCAGCATTCCAGGCCTTATTAGAGTTGGGGGAGCCAATCACAAGAATGTCCGTTTTTCCCTGTTTAATTCTAGCCAGTTACTGGACATCCAGTTTCCAGTGGCCGATAAACATGTCCTCAGTTTGGATGGAGGATCAGACTCGGGAGAATTAAGACGAAAGAACAGTTGGGTGTCATCTGCATATGTGTAAAAAAGCACATCAGGTTGCTCAATAAGGTGAGCCAAAGGGAGAATATTGAGATTAAAAAGAACAGGAGAAAGGGAGTATCCCTGATGGACACCACATGTTAGAGCTACAGGCGTCTAGAGAAAAGGAAAAACAGATACATTTGAGTGTGATCCATGAGAAAAGAGGAGAACCAGGATAAGGAAGAGCTGGATGTGCCAGACATTACCAGACGGCAAAGAAGGATACTATGGTCAATATATCACAGGCCACAGACAGGTCAAGAAGAATCACTATTCTGACCTCGATGCAATGCTGAAGCAGAGCCAGATCGTCCAGAAGGGAAATAATGACTGACTCCGTGCCCATCAGACTGGAAAGGGTATAGATGATTTGATTCAAGGTATCGAGAAAATTGAGGGGTAACAAAAGCTTCCATAAGTTTCATAAGAATTGGAAGAAGAGGTATACGGCAATAGTTAGCTGGAAGTGCTGGATCCAAGTGAGATTTCATTGAGTGGGGTGACCAGGGCGTATTATAACGAAGCTGGGATCACACCCTTGGTTTGAGAGTGAAGAAGAGCAGCCGTGAATACAGAAATAGTTTCAGGGGTAATGAATGGACAATATGAAGAGGAATGGGATCAATTGAAGATGCAGATTTAAGTCTGCGCAGTGCAGCACAAACAACAACATCAGTGACTGGTTCAAACCTATAGAGCTCAGGAGAGTCATTTGGAGTACAGGTTCACACAAACTGAGTGGGAACAGAGATTGAGAACTGGCTGTAGCAATGGACAGACGAATATTACAAATCTTACCCACAAAGTACGCATTTATGGAATTACACTGAGCTTGGGAACACGAAGTATCAAGTACCGGCGGGCGGGGCGAAAGTTTCTTAACAACCCTAAGCAATTTGTGTGACGAGCAAGATGCTGCTTTAAAGCGATTTGCATAAAATTATGATTTTGCTGCTTTGATCGCATCATAATAACGTGACAATGCCTGTTAGTAGATCTGTTTAAATGCGGCATCCAAGTTAATAAGCCATTTGCATTCTTCACGTCAGCAGGTTTGTTTGAACACACTGAGATTAGAGGAGAACCCAGGTGCGGAAGGTTTAGTATGACTGGCATTGGTCTTAACTGGAGCCAGTGTGTCAGCCACCTCTGTCATAGCCTTGAGTAAGGTAGTGCAGGGATACAACTCGTCCCTCTCAGTGAAACAAGGAGTTCTAGCTATTAAATGATACTCCACTGAGAAAGAACCCACCCTACCCCAGTGGCGTAGAGACGACTGAACTTTAGAAGATGCGTCTTCTTCTGTGAGAACGAACATAAGGGACTGCCAGTGTCGGGGAGGAATCCACATTCTTCTAATTGTGAGAGGAGACCTTGAGATAGATAAAGCTGTTGACAAAATACAGTCCTAATGTGTTATGCCTAATTTTGTTGCTTAAGTCATGAGACAGATTTCTTTGGAGTTTTGTGGAAAAGGACGAAAAGAAAAAAGGCAGTCCTGAATTTCAGACCTACTCCTACAACAAATTAATTGATTTTTCTGTTAAATAATTGATCATGAGAAAGAAAAAATTGCTTTCATAATCAAGCCAAGCTATTCTGGTCTGTTGATCAGCGTTCATAGCGTGACACACCTTAAAATGTAAGTGCTTCTTTTGGTATTCTATTATACACAGAGATAAAAGGTCTGCCTGAGGTATTTTGCCCTGTCATAATTTTTGTTGTGTTCCACTTTTAACAGACTCTGTATCTCTGCTCTCGCACTCATGTTATGAGTGGCCTGGCATGCCTCCGAGGTGGGAGATACCAGCAAGGATCAAAGCCTTACCTTCTACAGATTCCTGTGGCGGTTGGGCCTGGGTGGGATGATGCCAGAGTGAGTGCATGGAGGTGGCTCCCCGGGATCGAGTTGGTGACTGTACTTCTTCTGTAGCGTTCGCCCGTTGATGGTGACAGTAAAGAACATGAAGAACGGCTAGTCACTAACACGACTCTGTGATTGCGCGACATGCACGCTCTTTACACAAAAAGCTCCTTAAAAGTTCTCCTTAACTGGGCAGAGTCTGTAGGAGAAGCAGTAAATAGAGGGAGAGTTGCAGGAGGATGAAAAAAGCCAAACATTGATCCGGACAACTATCCTCTCAGGTCTAGGAAATTCTAGTTAAGCTTCTTAGTCGAGAGATTTGTATGGATTAGATTGGATCAATACATATTCTTCCATTAAGAAATTCGAATTATTTTATCATTTATCGCTGGAGCAAAAAAAAAAGTGTGATCCACTATTTGACCAAATTTCCTAACGCTATTTGCCGAACTCATTTCATGAGGTTTAGATTTAACATTTTAGCAACAAATAACATTGATTGTATTTGTAATGGAGTACTAAAGAATTAGTGTGTCAAACCCTTGATGATTTCCGGTCCGGCACTGCGCACAGTGCACTTTAAACGATTTTGTACATAACATTGAGCATATTGAGACGGACCAATTTTGGTATAGACTTTAACTTGGGAATCAAATTTCTGCATCACTTGCTGTCATTAGATAAAACTACAGCTGATTAATGCGTCTACCAAATGATCTCATTATTTTAACACACCAATGTGGATTTATCAAATGTGAATTGATAATTTTCTATTCCAATGATTTGTTTCACTGATAATTTGTAAATGGATTACTTAATTGTTTTAATCAATTTTTCTATATCGATTGTGCAAGGTCTATTTTAAGCCAATTACATAATAAAAAAAAGATTGCATGAAACATTTTTACAATAGATGAAGGAACGCAGAATTCTATGAAAAAGCACGCTTCTTATGAACCCAATATAGGGGGTGGGCATAAATGGTTCTGCCCCGTGGCTGGCACAACCAAGGCGGGGCCGTTGGCATTGACAGGGAGTATATGGTTGGCTTTTCTCCACAGAGCTCCCAGAAGTCCTGGGAGGGGATTCCACAGAGGAACATGGAATCGGGTGGATCCAAAGGGATGCTGGGCTGGTGGTTTCTGACTTCCTTTCTCAAATGGCTTTTCCTGTGATGTCCGCTCCTCTGCGTTTTTGTACACAGTTTAAAGAAGCGGCCATCTTTAAGCATCCATTTAATGTATTGAACTGTTGTGCAGCATATGTTTGGGAGAGTGGGCGGGGAGAGGGGGGACATGGGGTTATCAGTACATAGTATGATCCAGCTCTGGCGGGAGTGCTGAGAAATCACTGCTGTGTGCATCTAGCACACATACTTTGTCCTGTTCTAGCACACCGGTGTCCTCCTTCACTGCCATAGCAGTGTTCATTCTGCCCTGGCACTGTAGGGACGTGCACGCTTTCAGTGCCCTAAACTGTGTGGGGTGGTTACTGCTTAATCCAAGCCTTTGCTGTTTTTTTGTATTTTAGCATCCCCTAATTAAATAAAGCCGCAGGTAAGATAGCTCAGCGGGTTGAACGCTGCTGCGATCTGAGCGTGATCTGCAGGTCGCAGGTTTGAATCCCGACAAGGCCAACTCAGCCTTTCATCCTTCCGAGGTCGATAAATGAGTACCAATTTTGGTTGGGTGATATGGTGTGTAAATATGTGCTCTGTAAAGCACTTTGGATTAAGGCGCTATATAAATAACACATCATTATCATTAAAGACATTGTAATGCCGCTGCATGGGGCAGTAAACTTAGAGGAAACATCTTACGTGCATTATTAATCCATAAAATCTGCATGCTGGTTTTGTTGGGACTTTTAAAACCCATGCCCTTCGCTTTTTGGAGATGGTAAAGCATTGGGTACTGTAGAGGAAAATGCTGCTGCTTTGTGGTATCGAGCACTGCACAGAAGGGTCAGTGGTGATTCTTCGGTGCATTTAATTTCAAGGTGGGTGAGAAGTTGGGCATTTGAGATGGTCACGTTTTCACTCACTTTGCTCTCCCCCTCCCCCCCCAAACTCCCCACATGTGTATCTCTTAAATTAAGAAGAATGCAACCATATGAGCGCCTGGAGACGGCCTTCGGGTGGTAGCGGTGCATGGTATAAACCAACATAACATAACATATAAAGGGCAAAATGGCTCTTTATAATGCTCGGAGGAAGGTGGTTTAGCATTTTTACCTCCATCTTTTCGGTGGAGGTAAAACTTGGTGGAATTCCGACTCCTTGCTATACAGGGTTTGCTGTGCAGCGTTTGCGCATGTGCATAGCCTATTCCCCATTTGGTAGCAGTACTACCTGTTCTTAGTGTTACCACCAAACTTGTAATGAAGGACTTTCTGCTTTGAGGCCAGAAGAGTGATTTTGAGGTTGGGAATTAAGTGACTAAAAGCTGCTCGCTAGGGGAGTCAGACGCGATTAGGATTGGCGAGGGTCATAGTCCGGTGCGTCCAACATCTACAGGCTTTTCTTAGAACACAAGGGTTGTACGTATATTTAACGAGGTCAGTTTCATCGTTTGTGCATTTTTGCCTGCCTGATATGATGGGTTTTTTTATAACGCGCTTAATACCCAGAGTGTTCTAAGCGCAGACCTGGGGAACGAGCCTGTGTTACTCCTTGTTGTCTTGCTTCCAAGGCGAGCACGTTGCCGCCGAGCTATCACCCAAGAGCATCGCTTGTCGTCCAATTCTTTCTTAAATGGGGGTGGGGGGGGGCGACCGCAACCCCCATCTGCAAAAAGGCATTGAAAGAATGTTTTATCTAATAGGGCAATTTTTGGCCTGGTGCTTTTTGCATTGGCACTGTTGCAACGTTTCTGTAACACTGCCCATTGTGTTTGAAGAGGGGGGGGGAAAGCCCCCAAATGTGTTAAACAATAGAGATGAGTGGTGGTCGTGATACCCTGAGATATTGTGTGTGCAACTAATTTAAGAAAGTCAAGATGTATGCCACTCAAATTCATTACTGTAACCCATTGACTGGTTACAACCAGTGTAAACGCTGTAAAACCCTTGTATCCAAACAGCACAGTGTTATTCTGCCACCTTGCACGTTCTTTCACCTTTCTCTGGTTCATATTTTCCCCTGAAATTGAGTTTTGCAGTGCATGCTGCCAGGGTAAATCAAAAATAACTTCCCTGGCACACACATGCATCCACGTGCACTCGCAAGTGCGTGCTCGCTGCAGCCAACTGTGCTCTAAAGTGCAACTGGGCACACACATTACACATGCACGCCCTCTTACGATACGTGTACGCGTGCAGGTGTTGGGCTCCACTCACACATGTACATCCACACGTAATCACAAGACGGAGCCTCGCCTGCTGTGAACTGCCTTTATTCACTCCTATAACGTAACTAACTTTTCCCTCCCTGGCCCCTCCCTTCCCGCCCTCCTCCCGATTCTCCCTTTGTCTCTGTTCTTAAAGGGGCTGCATCCCTTTTAATCATGTGTAACACCTCCCCTGTGCTTAACACGAAAGTCAAGTTACATCTGTTCGATGAGTCTCACTTGTTTCTTTATTGTCCTGGGAGGTCTCCCTTGGGATTCTCTGCTTTCGCCGGTCGTTTCCACAGGGGGCTCTGTTTCTTCTTCCTCGCTTGGACTTCCCTCTGCGGGCTCCTGTAGCTCTGGTTCTTCAAGATAGTCTCTTAAAGAATGTGGAGTTTCGGGTGATGTCTCCTGGTTCTCCGGTCGCCGTGATCATGGGTCCTTTGATGGCTGTGATGACCCGAGGCTCTGGGCTGTAGCGTGTGTCTGTTTTCTTGCGTTGGGTTTGCCTCACTAGGACAGTTTGTCCTATTTCTAGCTGGTGTTCTTTCGCACTCCTTTTTTTGTCAGCCCACTTTTCGGCATCAAGTTCTCTGATGGCCGTGTCCTCGTCTGGCGTGTAGTCTTCCCATCGGGGAATGCGTGTTCTGGGTTGGTACTTCACCATGGGTTCGGCTGGTGGCTTTCCCGTCGCGTCATGTTGGGTGTTTCGGTAGCTTCTGAGCATACTGCAGATGGCTTGCGGGTGAGGTGTCTGCTCTGCTACTGCTTTTTGTCTAGTCAGTTTGATGGTGGCCATGAACCGTTCCACCATCCCGTTAGCCTGGGGCAAGAGTGGTGTAATCTTCTGGTGGTGGAACCTTAGGTGATTCGCAAACTTTGTGAATTCTCGTCCCTGGAACGGGGATACGTTGTCTGTTTTGACGACATTGGGGATGCCCCACTCACTGAAGAGTTTGTCTACGATGGGTGCTGTCTCCGTGAACACTGTTGAAGGTATTTGCTTGATGAAGGGAAACCTTGAGTATTCATCTATTATCACTAGTAGATATCCCCCTTCTTCTAGGGTTCCATAGAAGTCCATCGCAACTTTTTGCCAGGGCCTTGTTGGAAGTGTGGTTAGTTGGAGGGGGTTTGGGGTTGGCCCCTTTGCTGCCAGTTGGCATGGTCTGCAGTGCATGAGCATGTCTTCGACTATCACGTCCATGTATGGAAACCAGACGTAGTTTCTGAGAATTTGTTTTGTGTTGTCGACTCCCCTGTGGCCTTCATGTACCAATGTTAGCAGGGTCTTCCTTAGGTCTCTGGGGGGTACCAGCCTCTTCCCACGCAGCAATATTCCTTGGTCCATGGCTATGAGTACTTTGGCTAGCCGATCAAGTTCCTTCTTGTCTGCCTCCTCCCCTCCGTTACCTCTTTTCTGGCGCTCTCTCCATTTGTTAGAGCGGGTGAGGGAGACGGCGGCCCTGATCGTTGGGTCAGCTTTGCTCCTTTCCTCAAAAGTTGCAGTTGAAATCGTTGGTGGTATGGCGTTTGAGGATAGGTAAGCGATGTAGTCGGTGGCCTTGTGGGCCTGGGTGTCCTCCTTGTCCATCATGGGGTGTCTGGACAGGTAGTCCACTGGGTTGGCATCACCCCCTGGTTTGTGAATGATTAGACAGTTGTATTCTTGTAGTCTTATTCCCCATCGCTCTATATGGGGTGGCATCTTGGTTTCCAAATATTGAAAGGAGCGCCTGATGATCTGTCACTAGAGTGAACTTCCGGCCAATGATAAAGTGGTGATATTTCTCGTAGGCCCATAGTGCAGTTATATCAAAAGAGACTGTCGTGGGTTGCAAAGGTGGTGATGGGTCTCGATTCCGGGTCCAGGACGAGCTGGTGGTAGCCCTGGTTGAGGTCTAGCTTCGAGAAGAACCTCGCTTGATTTAGCCTGATCAACATGTCTTCCAGGCTTGGGCCTGGGTGCCTCTCCCTCTGGATAGCAGTATTCGGGATGCGCATATCGACGCATATGCGGAGGCGTCCATTGTCTTTGGGCACAATAACTATTGGGGATATCCATGGTGTGGGTCTCTCCGCTTTCTCTATGATGTTGAGGAGGAGGAGTTGGATCTCCTTCGACACCTGTTCCTGGAGGTGGAAGCCCACCTTGCGGGGGTGCTGTGGTACCGGCGTGATGTCGTCGTTGATGTGTAGCTTGATGGGCGAGTTTTTGAGCATCCCCACCCCTTCAAATAGTTTGGGGAATTGGGTTTTGAGGTCTCCTTTCAAAAGGGGTCGGTCTGTTATCGCCATGATGGATTCACGTATCGATGGGTGTCCCTATATGATTTCCGACTGGTCGTAGTGTAGGTCAATTAGGGCCAAGGCACTGGCTGTTCGGTAACTGAGGCGGCAGCGGCTGACGGATGGGCTCCTTATGACATGTATCATGGAAGTCACTGTGAGGTCACAATGTCGTAGATCACATTGGAATTGCCCTCTGGAGGTCATGGGTAGGGCCGCTCTCCATTGAAAGATGTGTCCTGGATTCTCGTAGGGGGTATGAAAAGGCCATATTCCGGTAGAGGTCTTTGTTCATGACGTTTACCGTCGCTCCTGTGTCAATGACAAATTTGTTTCTGGTGTCCCCCATTTGAACTGTTACTCTAGGAGCTGAAGTGTCTTCCACGTCAACACTGAGGAGGCGGACATACTCCCTGTCGTAGCCATCTTGTAGGTATTCTGTATGTTCGTTTTCTTTTGACTGATATCTTGGTTTGGAGTTGAGATACAGGTCCACGTCCTGTTCGTGGGGGAACAGGGTTTCCCCCATGTATGTTGCCCCTTGTTCTGGCGCTTGCATGAGGTCTCATTGGCGGATGTCATATAGCTCATGGTGTTTTCTGTCTGGTTCGATCTGGAGTCCTTCAAGGGCCCTTACGGTGTTCAGGCATTGATACGCGTTTATGGTCGACCGCGTGTTTCTATCTGCAAGGCGATGTTGTTCCACGTGCATCTCTGTCGTGCGGTTCGCAGGCCGCTGGCATGCTGACCTTCCTTCGGGTAGTTATTCCTTGCACATCACTTGGAAGTGGTTTTCCATTCCGCATCGTAGGCAGCGTTGGCCGATGGCAGGACACGGGCCTCTGTGTGGGTACTCAAATCCACAGCGGTAGCATTGGCGGTCACTTTGTGTCCGTTGACTTGGGTATCTTGGGTTTGGTCTGTTTTGTGAGGCAGGGTAACGGGCATAGGGGTTTACAGCTGCGATAATGTAGCCCTTCTTGGGATTTTCGATGGCTGCGGCTTGGATGTCCACTCTTTCATAGACTCTGGCCAAATCCAGCACTTCCTTAAGGGATAGGGGCTTCTTTAGGAGGTGTTTCCGGAACATCGAGGATATGCATCCTTCAATTATGCGCAGCCTGATGGCTTCTTCGTCATTAAAGTTGGTGAAGTCGCACTTCCTTATCTATCTTTGAAGGCGAATGACAAATTCTCCTATTGATTCATGGGGGAGTTGACCACATTGATTAAAAGTGTATCGTTCATAGTCGCGATTGGGTGAGATGACAATTTTCTCATTGATGGCTTGTAGGAGTTTCGCGTATGATGTTTTTAATTTCTCTCCCTGCGACGTTGGAAAGATGCTGAGTATGTTGGGTGGTTCTTGTGTGATAATGGCACCTACGAAGTCCTCAAACTCTTCCACCCACTCTTCCCATCGCTGACCCTGGTCTTGGTGCGGGTTCAGTGTGAATGGGGCGGGTCTCCTCATTAGGCTAGCATGGGAGGAGGGCGTCCCCGGTGGTTGGGCATTGGGGACCGCTGCGTCCTGATTCGACATGGTGGCATTGTTGGATGTTCTTTAGTGGTTCCGGTGGCACATGAGCGCCGGTTGTGGATGTCTCTGGCGGCACTGGGTACGCTTGGCAGGTGTTAGGGTGTGGTCTTTCCTTTTGGGAACTTGAGGTGGCTGGCCTGGTAGGGTGGGTCAGCCGTGACAGTCTGTGGTGTTCTCGTGGGGTCGTTGGGCGCTTGGTTTTGGCCTTTCACATGAGCCTGCGTCACTGTTTGCAGTGTCACTTTTCTTTCTCATATTTTCTAGTGTCACTAGGTGGGAGATGCGGGGTTAGCCTTGCTAGGTTTTATCAGTCTGTTCCCAATTGTCACTCTTGGAGACACAGGGTTTCCCTCTTTTGTCTGGTGTCCTTGAGCGGTAGGCGCGGGGTTAACCTCACTGGGTTTTATTAATTTTGTTTCCATTATCACTCTGGGAGACACAGGGTTTCCCTCTTTTGTCTGGTGTCACTGAGCAGGAGGCGCGGGGTTAACCTCGCTGGGTTATATGCTTTTTTTTTCTCAATTGTCACTCTGGGAGACACAGGGTTTCTCTCGGCCATGGCTCCTTTCGCTCCCAGGCCCCCGTCCGAGCTCCTTACTTGGGTCGTTGTGACCACGTCGGTCGGGTGATTCTTCTCGTCCTTCCCGGTGGGCGGATGGATCAGCTGCGCCTGCAGCGCGGTCGCGGGCATCTTCTCCTTCCTTTGCTGGCGGCTCTGCAGTTGCTGGTCCGGTCCTCTCTTCTCTGGAAGTTCCACAGCTGCTGGGACTTCCATCACGGGCACACGGGCCGCGCAATTGGCGTCAGGTGCACGAGGCCGTGGGCAGTCATAGGGCTCACGGGCCGTGGGCAGTCGCGTAGGGCTCACGGTCCTCTACCCCTTCGCAGAGCACACGGGCCTCTGCATTCACAGAGCGCACAGGCCCACTACACTTGCTGGGCACACGGGCCCTTCAGCAGGGCACACGGGCCTCTGCATTCATAGGGCGCACAGGCCCACCACACTTGCTGGGCGCACAAGCCCTTCGTCAGGGCACACGTACCTCTGCACGATTGCAGAGGACACAGGCCCACCCACAACTGCTGGGCGCGCAGGCCCTCTGGCAGGGCGCACGGGCCTCTGCTTTATTACAGGGCACGCAGGCCCCCTCGAACTGCTGGGCACACGGGCCCACCAGCAGGGCACACGGGCCGCTGCTCAGTTACAGAGCACTCGCTCTTTAGACCTGCTGGCCTCACAGCCCTCCGCTGCAGCCATCACATGGGGTTTCGTGTCGGCCTCGTCGCCAGTGTTGGGCTCCACTCACACGTGTACCTCCACACATAATCACAAGACGGAGCCTCGCCTGCTGTGAACTGCCATTATTCACTCCTATAATGTAACTAACTTTTCCCTCCCTGGCCCCTCCCTTTCCGCCCTCCTCCCACTTCTCCCTGTGTCTCTGGTTTTAAAGGGGCTGCGTCCCTTTTAATCATGTGTAACAGCAGGTCACGCGCACACACCTGCATGCGCTTACACACACATGCACCACACGTGCACACAATCTCATATGTCCATACGTACACATGCAAAGCAATGTTGACACAGCACATACACACACACTTCTATGCATATAGCAAACCCTTGCATGAACACACGTGCATACGATACTGATGTGTGCTGACGTGTGAAATAAAGGGACATTGCTAACATGTTTCATTTCCCCTACACGCCTACTTCAGGTCCAGGGCCCAGAGTAGCGGCGCCCGCCAAACCTAGTGAAAGGGTCCAGCTGTTTCTAATTAATAAATATCTCAGTGTCTACAGAGACTGCCTTGCAAAGATTTACAAAAGAGAATGCATTTGAAAAATGTAATGTTTGATTCTAACAGAGGAAGTCTGCTACATGCTGTTAAACCTCCTCATTAGTCCACTCTTAAGTATGGCTTAAAATTAATTAGAATCTCTTTTTCAAACATAGAGGTGAGCAATATGCCCTGTCCATATTTTATGATGATTTCATTGAGAAATAACACTTTTTTGTTCTTTTTGGTAGGCTCTGTTTTAATGTTAAATAATAGCAATGCTCCAGCCAGTCTCGTGCACTTAATTTATTAGAGGCCCGGTGACAGCCCGCCAGGATTGGTTTAACCTTTGCCCACGAGGCATCTGAAGTGCAGTTAAAGCTTCAGGATGCGTGCACGCTATCTTGCACTAGAACGATAGGCCCGAATCCTGCTCGGGGAGATAATGAGCTACTTGTAAAACAAGGGCAAATATGTCCTCCACTGTGTCTGGTGACTTTATTTTCCATTAATCATTGTCTCTCTCCCTCCGCCACCCCCTCCTCCCTCGCCCACTCTGAATTCCTCTACCTCGCCCTTCCCCCAACAGAGCTAGGGCCACAGATGTCAACGTATCAACCGAACTGCCAGACAGTATTACTTTTTTTTTTACAACTCCCTCCTATATTTCTCCCCTTTTCGCTGAAAAACCTGCTTTCACTATATTCTGTCGACTATTTTCTAAATGTGTTCCTTTGTGTCATATTTCTTTTTTTGCTATATATGTTATGTGTTGAGTAATGTTCTAAAGCTATTATACGGTGCCAGAAACCCACACCAGGCTGGTTTTACGGTGGCGCGGGTCCCTTTTGCGACAATATGGCACATTGGTCCCCATTATAATTTTAGTGGTACCCTGCCGGTAAATCCGGCGGCATACCACCAAACTGACCTACCGTTACCAGTCCCTGATATGTCGGAATTGCTGGCACATTATAGGTACCGGCAATGGTAGGTTAATCCCCATTCCATGGAGTCCATTGCACTCCAAGGGGGGATTGCCGGTATTACCGTTAGCGGTAATACCAGTGCTGCTAATACTGGCTGTTTTTGCCAGTGAGGTGCCTGACGTACCTCCAGCTCTTGACTGGGGGTAAATTAGGCCACCCCACCGGCAAACTTGTAGTTTGGCGATGCAGGAACAGTGGTGGTAACACAATTGCCATCATTTTTTTCCTGCACCATCAAATTAGTAATGTGGCCCATTGTGTCCCTGCCCAGGGTAACCAGAGCCATATTCTGTGGCATAAGAAGAAAGGAATAAGGGTTAAAATGTGGGGGAGGAAAGAAGCACGAATAGGTTGGTGGCTGTGAAAGGGTCATAAGTATGACCCTATTCCGGGGGTCCCAGGACCCCCTCAGACTGAAGTAGGTGGCCTACCAGGGCAGGGCCAGACCTAGACCTACCTCAGAAGTGGTGTGAAGGAGAGAGACCTCTTTCTAAGGCTCCCCTGTGTGTATGGAGAGCTGAGCGGCCTGGTATACTGATCCAAAAGCCAGACACTACAGCTACCAGCTCACACAAACCCTCCTCATACTACTGAAGGGCTGGTGGACCCCAAGGAGCAACATCTTCCAGAGACCAACAAGGACTAAAAGTACCACAAAGCAACTGGGTCCAACAGCCAAAACCCAGCCCAGACCTGAAGAAGAGAAATGGTTGCTCTTTTGAAAATAGATGTTTCTCACCCCTCCCCAAACCGAATTGGACACCCAATAACTGCTACAGGATCCCCAGTGTTGCTGCAAAAGAACAGGTGAGCTAGAGCTCTTGCAGAACTGTAGGAGAGACTAAGGAGTGTCCCCAAAATCCCTATGAACAATGACATACTTGATAGAAGCGGGGTGCAGAGAACAAACGAAAGAAACCACATAGCTGTCTGGAAGAAAATAAGGACTGAAAAGAGGGAGGCGCTAAAGGCCCCTAGGAAGATTTGCAGGGAAGATTCCAGCAGAAATGGGTAGATGGGAATAGTATTGGGTATGCAAGGCTGAGATTGGGCCAGGAGAACAGCTGACCTGAGTACCCCAAGGGAGTTTAGGGAACTTTCTGAAAGGAAGGAGAGAGCTATATAAACCCAGGAGATTCAATCTTCCGTGTCACAGATGGCAGGGTAAACTTCCAGACTCCGAAGGATGGTTTAAGGGTCTTTACTCCACAAATAGCAAAATGTACAGCTTTTATTCTCGGGAGTGTAATGAATCAAGGGAATTCGTCCCTTCTGCCCAAAGAGGAACCCCCCCGCCCCACCACCTGTGAGGCTAGGGAGGTGAGCGCGGTCTGCAATACCCTCCCTAGGGCTAGAGGCAAGTGGGACCTCTCCGGGAGAGACTCCCCCTTAGGGGACAAGGACCCCGTTCCTGTGAGGAACAACCCTAAACCAGGTCACAGGATGGCATAAGTGGGACTATCTAATAACAAAATGAGTGAACCTGTAGGCCCTTTAAGTGAGGTAGCGCTCTATGGGATGGATGGGGATGCAGGTTTTATTCTTACACCAATAATCAGACCGACTCAGGAAGTTGACAAAACATAACTTTTTTTAATTGCAATTGTCTAAAACAGGGAGTACAACGGGCGTCAACGGACGTCCCACAGCAACGCATTTATAAAAAACATCACTTTTATAGCAAAAACTCATACATAATGTCATAATAAGTGTCAAAATAAGAAAACCTAAGTGAGATTATGATAGGTTTAAGGGGCACATCTAGGTATACTTTCTATGAGGGTTAGGATTGTGATTGGATCTCTAAGGTCAGATGGACAGCTATGCCCACCCCTAGTGCAAGCCATCTTCAGTGTCATGAAATACACAACGTTTCACTGGCTTTCAAACTATAGGGCTTTTTACTATGTGGCCTTCTACAATTGGTTTGCACGCTTGTACCCTTCTGGAATATTCCACTTGCTAGCAGCACGCAAGCTGGTACCGCAGGTGGTGGAGGGTTGGACTTGACCATGCCTCCCCACCCAATTAGCCCATCATCATCACTCCTACTGTCTCCCATTCAAATTAGTCTTTGAACTCAGCCTTGCAATTATCACTGCACCTGAGAATAGATGGGAGTGTGAGCATGCTCTCATCTTCAGGTCTCGGTGTAGCTTGCCCAAAGTCTATTTTCATCTTGACCATGTGACAGGATACCGTGTTTTGAGCTCGATCTTCACATTTAACACTATTAAATGAGTAAAACCTGGCACTTCGAGTGTTTTTCCATTACACCTCAACAGGAGCTCATCTCGCTTCTCACGTTCATTATATCTTCTTGAATAGATAACCAGTTTCTTGGTTGCCTCAGCCCCTGACACTGGGCCAGACAACATTTCTCGAAATCTTCCCTCGATGTCTGCTGTTATCTTTTACTGCACCACACTTTTAGCCCTTCTGTTCACAGGGTCTTAGTTTGCTAAAATGCATTGTGGAACATCCAGATTTTATATACATATATATAATGATGGTGCCGCCTGCAGTTTATTCACTACGTATAGCCAGCCTTACGATTACTTAGTCTACTTGCGTTTCAGCATCTGTACAATTATAAAACGACTTTGCATTTTCTTCAGTGCTTTCCGCACGTGCAGCCTTCATTCCACATGTGAAATGTTGTTCAATTCTTTACTTCGCCATCAGATTCTATCAGGTCTATATACTCTCTTCATTGGCATCTATTCTGGGTGCGTCATTTCTGCTTCATGTGACGTCACTAGTCTTCTCTTTCATTCATCTTCACACTTCTTCCAGAGCCTCCTTTAAAAGACTGTCATTTCTCTGCAGGTACATCATATAGGATTTTCTTAATGGATACCTTATTGCGAGGACTAATCGCGGTATAGGGACCATTATTGGCATCGTGCATGTCGCAATTTCCGGTTTCCAACATATGGGCAAAATGGGAGGGTGGGACTTCCGGTAGAGGCACTTGCTCCTCCTCTACACTAGTGTCAAGTCCCGAGACTTGGCTGAAGAGAAAGCTATGTTATACCATCACCAGGAAGAAAATGAAAATGTCTCTTTAAACATAAATCTCCAACTGGGACGAGGAGAGGTGGAGAGAACTGCGGAGCCTGCAACGTTCAGAAGTTCTCTGAACACAAGAAACAAACATTGGAAGCCCAGTGCATGCAGAAAACGAGAAGCAGAGGCAAGTGGACCCCAAAGTGTTATGGTGACGTGACCACAAGGACATTATGGTGAGCAGGCTGCCCGCCCAATAAGGCCGACACTGTACTGAGCAGGAATTGGCAAACACCCCAGTCTCCATTTGGGATACCGAGATGCCAAGAGAGAGCGAGATAACTGCAATGACTAGACGCTGGCAGAAGAGCGCCAACAGAGAAACCAAGCGAAGGAGAAGGCTGCACACCAGTACAGGGCCCAGTGACGTTCCCCCGACAGACTAAATGTAATGGGGAGAACAGAGGAACCGGGAGGCTGAGCGGGTGTTTTTGCTTTCCATAAAGTCTACAGATATAGTCACTATTCTTCGCCCCAACAAACTAAATAGAAAACAGTGTACGCTTGAAAGGCAAGAATGTACACACACACAGTCAGCTAGATAAAATGGCTCTTTATGGCCATTTATTACATTAATGGATACACTCAAAATACTAAATAAAACAAAAGGTTACTAATACATCACTGTGTCGGGGTGATTATCCCGGGGTCGGCTGAGCCGTCCGCGGACCTCCAGGCTGGGAGGCCCCAACTCCTCCCGTGTTCCCCAAAAATAATGAGTATGAGACACACACAAGAAGCAAGGCGGTTCTGCTGTTTATTAAAATGGCAGGGATGGGTCTAGGATTGGACGCGTCCGTCCAGACTCTCAAAATTCGTGGGGCTCGCAGGCCCTTTTGCCGCAGTTTGACGCGCTACTTGCGTCACCTGGGAAAGTTAGCGAAAAACCTATTGCCACTCCGGATTGGTTCCTCGAGTGGTAGGGTTAGTATGGTATACATATAGAGAGCGATATTAGTGGTTGAGGATGAGTCAGGTGGTATACTTGGGTTGTCCCTTCTATTAGATAGTTGAAAATTGTTACACAAAGACCCCTGATGATTGGCTAATGTTAGTGGCGTCAGTGATGAGTGCCCCCATGTTCTGATTGGTTCTCCCGCGAGCCACCCAGTCTGGGACCATCGTTGTTCCAGCTCGCGGTGTACCTGTCACTAGCAACAATGTGTAACTATGTGTTCGTGCAGACAATGTGCAGGTTTGCTCATAGGCTTGAGAGCAGGCCATTCCCATCGCTGTAGGTGTCCATCTGGTCATTTCATTGTTGCAACCTGTGTCCCAGATGTGGGACCCAGGCGACTTCTTCCCCGTGGGTCTGGCACCGTGTCAGGTTAGCTTGGTCACATGTGGAGAGACCGTAGCTGAGGCGGAATTCTGCACATTTGAAGTTGTATTTTGCTTCTGTGCGCTTGGCTTTGCTTACAGGTGTAACCTTGGCGCCGGCTGGTAGCATACGAGTTGCAACATCGCCCCCTTGGCTGTGAGCTCTCGCTGGGCTCGTTCTGCGTGATCAGCACTTGTACTCTCGCTCATTCAGTGTTCATGGCGGTTCTTGCTTGCGGCCTACTTGGGCCTGATTCATGGGTGGGGATGTGTAATGCACGGCACCTGTGTTGCGGTTTGACATGGCTTCATAGGCAGTATTACGTCGTTATATTCTCATCACGATGCGAGGGGTGGGAGAAGCGTCAGCAAGCGTATACGCGAGTGCTTTATGCGTCTTGCGTTTCTGCATTACTAAAAAACCCTATGTGAAAAATAATAAAGATGCGCGTCAGTGGGTGTATCCGTCACCTACGTCATAGCACTGAATATATTCTTCGTGTGTGGGTTGGTGCGTGAGTGACCAGTGTGCATGGTGGCACGTGTGTTCTTGGCAGTTAGCTAGGTCGTTATGGCATCTCTAACGATGTGAGTGCTTGTTGTTGGGTCTTAGTCGAGTTCATCCATGCCGCAGGTGTCGGCTTGAGTAGGGCAGGCTGGTGGGCATATCCTTATGTTCTTGAACCAGGGTATTTGGTCGTCTGGTAGATAGACAAATTCATCTCGTGGTGGGTGTCTGGGCCGCGATCCTCTAGGCCATGGTCGCGAGGAGATTGGGGGGAGCTTTTTCTACCATTCTCCCACTTCAACTGTTAAAGTGCATTTTCTACAACTCTTCATCTCTGCCAAAATCTGCACTGGGGAACTCCAGACCAGGTGAACTAAGAGATTTGTGATTAACGGGCAATTGGGAATCGATACATCCTATCCTTCCACTGAAGCTCCATTTGATCTCCTGTTCTGGTGCTCCCTAATTTTTAACGCATTTCGAATAGACTCCATGTTTATCAGTCAAAAATATTACATTTTAAAAGCATTGCATACCACCCCTGGACATGTCGCTTTCATAACTCAGTGGCACTAAAGTCGGCTTTTGAAACTGGCAAAGCATTATCACCAAACTATAAATACATTGAAAACAACAAGAAAGAATCAATATCATAAAAATGATCAAAATGCAGGAAAAAGCATAACCAAGTTTTCCCCAATATTTGGAATGCAAGACAACAACCAGTCCCACCAATTCCCAGTATGGAAAGATTTCACTTGCTTTGACGAATCCTTCACATTTCCAATGTGGTTTTGCACAGACTGGGAATGGTCACATAGATTAAAACGCATTCCTTCAAATGCATTAGAATCCAAATTATGTTTTAATGACAAATAGTCAATAGCAGCTCTATTCTGCAAAACTGCTTTTCTCGTGGCTTTGCTTTCTGAAAGCAATTCTTCTAAGGCTTGAGAGGTATGATTTAACCCCTTCACTACTAAACATGCTAACTTAGTCAAAGATGTATAGCCCCCAGCAGCTAATCCCCAAACTCCCACCAATGAATATGCAAGAGCTAGGACTTCAGAGTGAGACAATAAATGTACATTCCATGATTCCCCTCCCCCTCTCCTTGGGCTAGGGGTCCTCAGGCCGCACAACATTTGGACTCCAGAAAAAAAAGAATAACGTGGCTTTTCGCCTAAAAGCTCCCTAAGCTAACAGACCCCTGCCCCCTCTGACCAAGACTTTAAGACACCATGACACCCCTCCCGGTGTGTTTAACGTTTGTTTCTTGTAAAACCCTTAACGCCTTACTACGAGGTCCCTTTGCGGCTCCCGACCTGAACGCAAAGGGACCTTGATGGCAATTACGGTACCGCAATTTGCGGTACCCTAATTGCCGCCTTCCCCATTCCCATTGAGCCCTATGGGGCAAAAATGGAAATGGGGAAAGGCCATGGAGAAAGGGGGAATTACCGCCCCGCCAACCTTGGAATGGGGTGGTAATTCCCCCTTTCTCCCTGGCGGACTCGGGCATGGACCATGGTGCTAATAGCACCATGGTTTAGCACCGGAGTCCTAATGAGGGCCACAGTGTCAGACGCAGCCCAATCCTTTCCCTCTCTCGAGCTCAGGTAAGTGAACACGCGGACTGCGCCCATCCTCCCAGCGGCTGTGTGTACGCCCATTCTCTACCCTACCCTGATTGGATTACCCACCCTTGTTTTCCCATCCATTCTCATTTTTCTGGTTTCTTTCTGGTCCTCCAATCGGCTCCCTGCCCAACAATTGTTTAACTCCCAACAGAACTGTTCAGGTGGGGGTCAAGTTTTGGTTTCTGTGACTGTAATCCCAGGGCTCTGCCCATTGGTAGAGCCATGATCAGTCAGATACTCTCACCTCTGTGTGGTAGACTTGCAGTGTGATGAGCAGCAAAGCTGTGGTGTGGGCAGCATTTTGGGGATTTCACCCCAGCTGATCTCCTCCCACAGTTTAGTGGCACGGGGCATCCACTGGTCTCTTACAGAAATCCAGTATTCACAGAACACAAGGGCAGAGATTCACTGCCAGCCGCATCTTGTAGAGTTGCTGCAGCAAGCCTTCCTGGCAGACATCCCATGTTTCGGAACTCAACCCAAGAATGGGCAAATTAATGGGGCAAACTCTCTAGTTATGTTAGGACTATTGCAAGTTGAGAGTGTCATTGGGAGAGTGCATCCATTCAAACTTTAACCAGCCAACAATCAGTAGAGGGCCCCAAATGCAAGCTTTTCCAACCTACTTCCTGGGCAAGCACTTGGATGGGTATCGGGTTATAAATAATACCCCATGCATAATAGCAGGAGACATGTTTGCGGGGACATTATTACATGGAACCTGTGGATGTGGGTTCCTCTCGGTCATCCCAGACATCCTTTGTGTATCCAGTGGAACGAAATGTTGGGAACGCCTCGTTCAACTGAGTTTTGCTTTCCCTATTTTCATCAGGTGACTTATGTCATGGCATCATGGGTGATAAAAGAGGACACTGGAAGAGACAGAAGGGAGGGGAGCAAGGCGGGGTGAGAAAAAGAACTTGAGTCCTAACCAACAATAGTGCTAGGTTTAGGATGAAATTACCTAAAAAAAAAAAAATGGTTGCATTGACCAAAAGTTCTAAAAATGCTACCGCCAAAGATTCGAACAACAAAAGTTCGACCCTTTGGTGGTAGCATTGAAAAAAAAACAGGTGCTGCTGGGCTGTCCCCCGCATCGCCCCGCTCACTAAACTTCATGGTATAGTGAGTGGGGGCTGCGGGGGACACCCCCGAAGCCTTCCTTTTAAAAAAAAAGGGGGGCTGCAGGGGTGTCCCCCGCATCGCCCGCTCACTTTACTTTATGGTATAGTGAGTGGGGGATGCGGGGGACAACCCCGCAGCCTTCCTTTAAAAAAAAAAAAAGGGGGCTGCAGGGGTGTCCCCCGCATCGCCCGCTCACTGTACTTTATGGTATAGTGAGCGGGGGATGCGGGGGACACCCCCGCAGCCTTCCATTAAAAAAAAAAAAGAAAAGAAAAGGACCCTGCAGCGCCGGTTCCCGATTACAGAAGTGAAAGGGAACTGGCGCTGCAGGGAACCAGCGTGAAGATGAAGGTAAGTGGGGTTTGTTTATGTTGGGGGTGTGGGTAGGGGTGTGCTGAGGGTGTGGGCGGGAGGTGTGTTATGGGTGTGTTGTGGATGTGTTGTGTGTGTGGGTGTGAGAATGTATGTGTGTTCGCATGGGAAAGGTGGAAACTTTTGGTAGTTCGCACCTTTCTCATGGAAACGATTTGCCCGCAGTACTTTCAGCCGCAGACAATTCTCTCGGATTCATAGGGCTATACCTCAGGATAAAGAGAGAGAGCAGACATCTTGAGTATGCAGAGCAGGGCGTAAACCCAGGTAGACCCCCATAGAGAGAGGGGAAACATAGCTGTTACACGCGCTTCTAAAAAAGCAAGTTTTTATTGCATAAGTGCCTAACAAGCCAACAATAAATAAATAAATAAATAAATGAAGCTTAAAAGATAAGTTGGCTGTGACCCCAGAGGGGATTGCAAGAGGCATTATTGCTTTGAATAGAGAAACCAAACACTGCGTTACATTGGAGAAGACTGTTGCCAGTTGGAAGGCCGTGTTAAAGAAAGCAATGGTGTGGTAATCTCTTTGAGGGGAGAGAGAGAAAAGGAACGGTGATATATACGGAATGCAATAGGGAACGGGCCACTTTAAAACAAAAAAACGGAGGTCTAGGATGTATCCGAGGACAAAATTATTGTTTTGGGTGGTGTTAAGTATTTTTGGAATGCAATGTGATATATATTAATGATGATACTAATAGTTGTGTAATTGTATGATTTCATGAATTTGCCTGCTGTGTGACTCCCTGGTTCCTCTCTGATAAGCTTTCTCGACTTGCAGAGCAGTCATCGATCTCTTCGTTGTCTATATCGCACTCATTGACTTAATCGATCAATTAATTTTCTATATCACACCCACTGACGTACATTCCATGACACTCATTATTATGAGCCCCAGTGTAATGTGACCTGGCAACTGCTGTACATGCCATCAATGTTACTCTGCTATTAAGCAGCTGTGGTGCAGGGGGGGGCGGATATGAGAGGGGGAGTGTGCACTTTCCCCCGGCAACATGAAGATCCCTATGTGCTCTCTATTACCGCAAAGTAGTGCAATCATATTGACCAGTGGGCAAGGAGTCCTTCAACCCCTCTGCCATGAACATCTGGCTCCTCTCATGCTGTGTGTTACTGGCATGGCAGATATTTCAGACTGAGTAGTAACTTTACAAACAATGCTGTGCTCTCCAGGCTTGGCCGTCATTTCAGAAAGTTAACAATATTATAGACAAACATGTATGCTATTGGCCTGCCTAAAATGCAAGGGAAACAGGAGTGTTGCAAATAAGGTATGAGGTGTGCTAGTGGCTTAACAGGAGTTTCAGATAAGTAACAAGGTTACAGATGAACAATGTTGTGTGTTCCTGTCTTGGCTCTAATACAGATAGTTAACAATATTGCGAAGATGCATGTATGGTATTTGCTTGCCTGTAGTGTCAGGTAAGTAACAGTGTTGCAAATAGGCAACACTGTGTGCTACTGGCTTGACAGGAGTTTCAGATAAGTAGCAAGGTTATTGACAAACGGTAACTGGCATGGCAGATATTTCGGACATAGTAACATGGTGACAAACAAACAATGTTGTGTGTTGTTGGTGTGGCTGTAATTTCAGATCATATAAAAAGATTACAGGCAAACAATGTTGTGTGCTACTGGCTTGGATGTAATTTCAGATTATATAACAAGGTTACAGGCAAACTAAGATGTGTGTTACTGGCTTGGATGTAATTTCAGGTCCACCTCCTCTGCGGTCTCCAAATAAGGTGACAATGCAGACCATGCAGGTTGTGCAATTGACAGACCATATAATCTGCAGCGGAGGAACACCATTGCTAATATTAATGCTGACGACAGCCTCCTAAATACCATTTCTAGTTGAGTCGTGCTTATCTAGTCCTGTTATTTTCTTTGCGTTTTTGTATATGTAGTCCTGGATTTCCAATGGGAAATCCAGGACTACAAGTCTCAGAATCCAAGGGAAAAAGACAGATTTAAAAATATTTCCCAAATGGAATGTAATCTGTTGGCATGTATACAGCATCAATATCACCGACCGAGCTGATGTTCAACCACATTGGGCCTTGTCAGCAGAAGAAGAGCCACAAGTTTGTGAGAGAGGCGGGCATTAATCATATCATAGAGCCGTGCCTGACTCTCCATCACTTCAGTGTTTCCTGAAACTAGTGGCTTTGTCAATCGGGATCCTGCAGGAGGGGGAGTTATTCCCCTGTCCGCACCTTTGCAGCTGGACAATGCCGTATCCGGCGCGCGTGGTGGGTCACTCCCATTATAAGTTCTTCCGGATATACAATGTGCAAAACGATATAAATCCCATGGGAGAAGCCTTGGAAGCAGCATTGGCTCTGTCACCCACAAATACAGAAAAGTCTACATAGTCCTCTTGCTTCCTTCCTTAGCTGCATATCAGTAACATCCATGTCCATAGGGCAGCCACTAATTAAGACACATGGGCACAAAGCACTACAGAAAGAATGGCATTATGGGGTAAATGAGTTTACTATTAGAGGAAGTTTAGACTGTGAAGAGAGGGGCCGTGGGAGACCCCTGAGGGACAACTTAGAAAGGGGCCACTAGAAGAGGTCCTCGTGATGAAATGACTATGGTCCAGCAGGAGTGCAGTGATAAGTAGTGGCTTCTAATCTTCTGCTCATCCCCACACTATGACTAAAGCAGCAGTGACCCCCCTCAAACTGGCACATTATGACTGGTACACCTCCGTCATCTCTTTAAGGTAGCCTTGGCCAAGGGCAGGCTATACTCTCAGGTGAGACCTCGAAGGAAGGCTCTAAATCAGCAGGGGACAGAACCACCGATTTACACCTGTTGACTTTTATCAGGGGCATGACAGTGACAAGCTGGGCATCTGTGCCCTTCGGTTGAGTCGAATCTGGTTTCATGTGTCGAGTTTGTTCAATGGGATTCAACAATTCAATTCGACAATGGCACTCGGCCCGAATAAGCTTGGGGACCGCCAGGCAATGTTCTGTGTGGTTTGAAGGCTTGACAGGCCTAGATACTGGAAAGTGTTCATTGGAATTTAGCAGCGAGCTGGCTCAATAGGGTCCATTGAAAAGATGTGGTTTGACAAGCGGCTGTGGCTTGAGGCTCGTAGAAGCTTGGGACAGGCAGGTGATGTTCGGGTTGGTGCAGCTCGAAGTCGCTTGAAGCGCAGTGTGTGAAAGGCAGCTCTGTTGGGTCTTTGCATTTGCTCTAAGTCGTTCAGGGCACTTGCAGCAGCTTCAATCAGCTTGAAATGGCAGCAAGAGACAAAAGCAGCTTCTTTTGGACATTGAATTGCGATGAAATTCTCCAACGGGTCTCTGGGGAAAGGTAACTCGCTCTACTGCCCTTCCTATCTAAGAAGGTTGTCGGAGACATTTGCAAGGCCTGCCACTTCAGCAGGCAGAGTCCTGGGTACCAGCATACAGGCCATTTCAACAGCAGGTTGCTTCAAATGTTCCTTCGGCTGAAGAAGTTAGTGAAATGGTATACACCCTCCCAGAAAATCCCAGTCTTTAATCCAATACTCAGGACTTTGGACAAGCTTTACCCCAACAACGCTCCAGTGAAATCTTCTGACGAAGGTTTAAAGATGGTTCCCTAAAGATGTCTCCAAGATGAATGAAAGAGGATTTAATATAGTGGATGCTGGTCTCCCCCCTTTATGTTGTAATTATGCAACTTCGTTCATTGCATTTTGTAAGGGACCCATCGTTGCTATTGTAAGAAGGGTTTTTCACTGCAATATCAGCTAATAGTGTGCCATGTTTGCAGGGCATTAGGGTCTATCAGGTTAGAAGGGTGGCCTGTGCATATTCAAGATTCTGGACCCTTAACCTGTGCATAGGTCCTCTTCCTAACTACACTATACTCCCCCTGCCTCATTGTCTGCTTGGGATCAAAAGGGCTCTGGTAGTTATTTACCTGATGTGACTTCCCCGTTGTGTTGCAGAGTGCCATTGCACTGCACCAATGGGGGAGGTATGTCCTGCTCTTCCGTGAAGGTGTGAAGCCGTCCCAGCAGAGAACAAAGAATTCATGGGTCAGGCCAACCATCTATTGTGAGTGAAACTTCCAGGCCCACGTGCTACTATAGAAAGGGCCCTGCCTGCAGCTGTAGGTCAGTGGCTCCAACTTGAAATAATATAAGGACATCAGATTGGATTTTGGCAGTTTTAACTATATAGTTTAGTTTAGTTTATTAATTTATAATGTGCACCAGACTCGGGGGGTAACAGGGCGCAGCAGTTAAGATAATGCAAAGCTTGATTGACAGGTTACAAAAATAGCAATACGATGTGAACATGGTAATAACACAAGTGTGATACAAAGAAGGTACAACGAATGCCGTGAAAGTATGCATAGGTGAAAGTATAATATAGTGTAGCAAAAATGCAAAGGTGCAGTTCATAGAAATACGTGTGTAAACTTCTATAGAGGTAAGGTGTGGGGGGTACCAAAGTGCATGTGGCTATAAATGTGGGATGCATTAGTTATCATTCGACTAGAGCCATCGGATGTAACTGAGTCTGAATTTTGGATAGGATTGATCTTCTCTGATGGGATGTGGTAAGGAATTCCATAGTTGGGCAGCTTTGACGGAGAAGCTGTTGCCACCAACCTTGGAAAGCTTGAATCCGGGGACAGTGAGGCAGTTAGAATAGGTTAGCCTTGTGGGTCTGGTGGAGATTCTCCTTTGGAATCTCTTCATAAGATAGCTAGGGCCGGCTTTATTCATTGCCTTGTGAGTCAGGGAGGCCGTTTTTAGTTGGATTTTGTTGTGGGTGGAGAGCCTGTTGTTTTGACGCCTTATCACCGATATATGTGATTTTAGGGCATTATTTTGGAGGATTTGTATCTTTTGGATAATTGATTTGTAATGTATAAGGCATTACAATAGTTGAGCCTAGAGAGGATCGGGGCTCTCGCCAGGGTCATGCAATTCTTATCAGATAGAGTTTGCCAGTTCTAATAAGCTTACAAGTGTATGCCGTGGTGGAGGCCATGGCATTTACTTGTTTGTCCAGGGAGAGGGGGGAATCGAGATAAAAACCAAGTGTCTTTAACTCCTTGCCCACCTTAATAAGGTTCCCATCAATTAAGAAGGAGGAGTAATCTTGACCTAAGGTTAGTGTGGGTACCCAGAATGATGAGCTCTATTTTTCATCATTCAGGCATAGAGCATGGGTAGCCATGCATGCCTGAATGATGAGATCTCCTCTGAATATCTCCTCTTAGACAACTATATTAAAATAGGCAGAGGTTTATACTTATTTTGAGCCAAAGTTCGGCCACCAGGCTATTATTATATGCAGTTAAGTATAGTTGGAATCATGGGTGCCCACTGTTAAAGCTGGCACATAGCTGTTGGAATTAATATGACTCTAGCAGGCAGTTTTAGAAATGTGCATGTGACTCTATGGCTGCCATACTGCCAAATGACTTTGCAGCTGCTGTGGTGCCAGTAGACCAGGCGCGGCAAAATACAAATGTGTGAACTGTGCTTTTTAGCATGGCACATTTGGAAAGTGAGGCCACCTTAGCTGAGGTCACTTTCTCAGGGTGTGAAGCAGAACCATTTTACATAGCAAACCTCAAAAGAATGAAGGATTGCACACCCTCGCAGATAGCATTCTGTCCTGGTGCAGCTTGTGCAGGAGATGGAGAAAGAGCTATCTGCTTTTTAGGAGCAGATCCAATCAAAGCTGATGACGTGAAAACCAAAGTTAGAGAGGATCAGCGGGAAAGAAGTTTGTCGACAGTGGTCAAATCAATGGAGAGGCTAAGGAAGATGAGAGATGAGTGGTGAGCAGTGGTAATGAAATTCGAGGTGTAGTTCAGTGCCATTTTCATGGAGTGTCTGCTGCAGAACCTGGATTGGATGGGGTGGCAGCGTTGTTCACTTCTTGCTTGGTCACAATTTGTTTGAAGAGCACTTAACCATTGAGTAGTGTGGGACAGGAGAGACAGGTCAATAGTCAGCGGGATTGTTGGAGTCATGTATAGGTTTCTTTAGGGTGACTAGGATGGTCAGCAATGTGAAGCTGGTTGGGATGATCGCCTAGTCAATCAATCGATTCAAGAGTGAGGAAAGCTAGTGTCAGTTAAGGGGTACCACTCCATTGATAGTATTGGCTGCCAAAGTGTTGTTACAAACAATTCACCTTTCAGAGAGACTTTCGCGTGGGCTACTTCCTTTCGCCGGACCACTCCTTTACTCAGTATTGCTGGTTTCACAGCTATACTTACTTCAAAGTTCATTCACAGGTCTGCCTTTCTTTGCGTCAATTCCACACTCGTGCAGACTTCACTTGCGATATAATCTTTCCTTAGCACAGACCAGTCTCTCAGGTCGCTTGCCAACTCACCAGCTGTGTGCGTTTCTTTCTTGTCTTAACATTTTTCCAATTTACGAGTCAAGACTAGTACCACAGGCTTGTGCTAGCCTCCCCAACTCTGCTGTTCACTCAGGAGGGTCGCTGGCATCCTTCAAACACAAAGCAGCCTTCTGCTTTGGGATTTGGCCTTCTCCATGTGTTTTTCGCTGCCTTTTGAAGGCAACAGCCTCCTGTAGGGAACTCCTAGGGTTCTGGACCTGCTGCTCTCATCCCTTGGTCCGTCTCTCTGCTCGAGCAGGGTCGCCTTCGCCCCAGAAGTTCTGCTCTTACTCGTGTTCTACCTTGCTCAGAGTGTCTCTCTCTGTTCCACCTTTCATCCGTGTGAGGAGAGCGAATTGGTATCGGATGTATGCATTTAAAGTCAAGTGCCTGACTTTGCCTGACCCGATTAGCGGGACATGTCCAGTGCGATGCATAAGAGTTTGTTAACCTCAGTTGCCCTCTTCCTCTGCCCAGTGTTTGTGTAAAAAGAGGGTGGGGAGGAGTTGAGACATCTGAGAATAGCATACAAAAAAAATAGGATGGGTTAGGGGTACGAAAAAGGGGGGAATACCGTGTCTCACCCCCTGCTGCCTCACCCCCACTCCCCAAAAACCCCTCACCCAGGTGATCCTCCTGCACTGGTCCACCCCAGGAACTGGATCCAAAAGCAATGGTCGTGTCCTGGCCACCTGGATAACAAGTCCCTGTGGACCAGCGGGTGAGACACCCTTTGGTTTCTCACAGTGCACAGGGGAATTCAGTTGCCATTTCGGCTGTCCATGCAAGGTGGCCCTTATGCATGGGGGTGCTATGTCCTTGATTAACCCTCTACCAAAGCCTCTCCATCTCCGTATTATCTGTCCTTTGTCAGAGATTATTTGCCCAGTTGATGGTCATATTTAGCAATTTGTACCTGATGTAGAGCAGGAACTCCATTGAAGGCTGCCATTTTGTATCCCTGTGTGAATGCAAGCTTCCCTCATTGAATCGCCAGAAAAGTTCTAAATGTTCACGGGAACTGAAAAGCACCTAAACTTAAAGTGATTTGGCGAATTACCATAACGTATTCGCCCAGCACTATTTGGAAGGACAGCGGTTTCTTGCTGTTCTCAGTGCCATTTTTATGTTTTACTGCAAGGAATATATATTCTAAGATGTTTGCTTAAGCAGAATACTTTGATGATGATTGTTAAGGAGCGGTTGTTGGACAGGGTCTACAGCTGAGGTCGGCAACCAGCCGCTCTCTGATAGTTTTGGTCTCCAACTGCCATGATCACTCAGCATTGTCTATGCCAGCTAGGGCTGATGGGAGTTGTAGTCCAAAATCTCTGTAGAACCAAAAGTTGAGAACCAGGTAGAAGCTAAGCTAGTGGGCGGGCAAGAGTTAAGTAAAAAATCAATTTGTGTATCTGACTGTCCGTCCCACTCATCAGGACAGTTTAGCACTGAAACTCTAGGCAACTCTCCTCTAAACAAGACTGGCAACAACATATGTTATCAATATCTTTCCGAAGCAAGAGCCAGGGTGACAAAACTTACATACAAAATAATTAAACAAGTAGATAAACACTCACTCTGTAGGGGGTTCCCTTGGGCTTGAAAACCTCTCGATTTGTATTGCTCTGGGTGGTCCACAAATAGTGTTTATCTTAAGTGTTTGCACCCACCATATAAAACAGTCCAGGTCCAATTGAGGGCCGTATCCATGCCGGCGTTTCAAGATTCCACTCATTAATATTCACAACATAAATTTACATACAATGATTCTAAATGAATGCACATTTTTCCGCATGAATATTAATGAGGGATATCTGGAAAACCCGTCAGGATCCCGGCCTGAGGGCCAGAGTTGGACTAGAACCAAGGGCAGCCTTTGTGGATTAATGGCAGAGCAGCCGCATCTTTTCATAACTATGCCGTCTCTCAGTCTCTCCTGCCTGTCACACACTACTGCTAAAACCAGACAACCTGTTTTCCGTCTGGGTTCCCCACCAGCAGAAGACTCCTGTCCCGGACACAGGCACAGGCAACTCCAGTCTCCAAGGCTTCCGAGCGAATTGGGAAATGTGTTACCTTCGAGTTCGCGGTTTTTCATTACACCTCCGGCGAACTTTGAATGGCTGGGGGATGGCTTGGCAAAACCTTAATTCACGCTCGCTCCTGGCAGGTGCCTCCGCTTTACAATAACCGCCCTTTAATTCCCTTTAAGATAAGAGGGATGACAGACGAGCCTTTTGTCCAGCTGTGAAGGGGGCTCTTATCTCGAGCTCACTAGTTACACAGTTTGTAATAGACCAACGGTCATTTTTAATGCGTCAACCCAAAGCTTCACCGGTTGTCAAAATCACGTAATCCGTCGCCGATGGACTCAGCTGTCCAGTTTTGCACACCTGCTCCCAGAACTGAGCTCGTTTTTTTTTAAACATCTGTATCGCTTCATTTTCCCCCAATTTTTTTGAATGATGTCTTTTCATTTTAAACGAGCATACCAAAAAATGACTTGGGTATAAGCAGGGGTCAAGTCCTAAAAAAGAGTGGGGGGGGATTGGGGGGTAGGGACTCCGTCCACCCTCGACTTCAGCCCTGTAAATATGCAATTATACACCATCCTACATGTGCCTATGTCTTGGAAGTTAAGCGGGGTCGACCCTCGTTGGTACTTGAGTGGGAGAGCACAGGGGGATACCAGGTGCTGGAGCAAAAAGCCCCAAAAACCCCTCACTAGTAGATGGAGTCGAAGCATGTATCACGACCAGGCTTGCATTTACACATTTTTACAAGCGCCCGTTTGCTTGACCGTTCGTGTTCACAAATGTGCATTTTTATCGCTGAATCAAAACCCTTTTTTTGTATTTTAAATAAATCTTCATTTTTTTGGTACACAGCACGGCCCTTATATCCGTGGCACTTCCATATGTAGGAATGTTATTTGTCCCCTACAAGATATTATTTGAGATATTAGATACTTTATCGTATGGATCTCTGCTAAGTTACACATTCTTTAATGCTATTTCTAAACACTGCCCTGACGAAGGACCAACGAGGCTCGAAACACATTGGCCAACTAAGTCTGCCCTTTGAGTGTTTGTCACAACACAAGCACATTGATGAACTTGTTGGTGAAACATTGAGTGTTGCATATCAGCGAGCATTCGAAGATGTGTTGTATTATTGGCTACTTTGGTTCAGTCAGTTCTAGGGGGGTCTTTTCTGCGAGTTTTGTTAATGTCATTCCTTTCCTGGCAAAAAAATGGACGTAACCGAAATACTGCCACCATTTTACCACACTGCAGAACTCATACTCAGTCCCATTATGCCATGACTTACCATCTAGAGATTAACTGAAACTTCCACTTAACCGCATCCCTTAGGATTTGTAAAAGAAACGCAATATTTTGGGGGGGAAGGATATGATAGGTTATTTTTTGGTATTTATATCGCGCTCATACACAGGTGTTTCAGGATAGCTCAGGAGAAACGCGTCTGTCTTGGAAGCAAGATAACACAGTGCAGCACAGGTTCGAATCCAAACCGTTTGTTGGTATTAAGCCAGTTATAAATGAAGACTTATATAATATAGCAAGTATGGCTACTGAAGGAACTTGGAAGTTGCCCCTTTGATTCAGGTGTGTCATCTTCTGTTTCTGTGCTTGTGTTCACTAACTATGGCCTCATTAGGACCTTGGCGGTAACCGTGCCCTTATTAAGGGAAAGGCTGCCACCGGTAATGATTTTTTTCCGGGGCCCAGAAAAGGGCAATAACTGGGTCATGCCGACCTTGGCGGATCCGGTTATTGCCCTTTTCTGGGCTCCGGGAAAAACCATTCCCCATTCCCATTCGAGCTAATGACGGGCCCCGTTGTTAGCATCCTGGACTGCTAGCGGGACCCGCTAAGGACTCCTGGTCCGACCAGGCGTTCCTTAGCGGGTCCTGCAGCAGTCCTCGTAATTGGAAAGCCCGTAATGAACGGTGCCGGTCCTGTACCGGCACCGTTCATTACGTGACCACATGCCTCCTAATGAGGCCATATGTCTGACCTGGAGTTCAGAAGAGTACATCTGTTCCTGGTTGCTTGATGTAAGTTGGTTTTTGTTCTGCAAAGAAGAGGAAGAGGCTGGATGTTTGGGTGAAATTGTAGGAGGGGGAGGAGGGGGAGGCGTGGCTTCAGATACCAGTTCGAAAATTCCCAGGGCACATTAAATTTGTGAATTTAGACGGGTTTGCAACCTTTGGCTCTCCAGATGTTTTAGACTACAACTCCACTCAGCCCTAGGCAGTATAGCGAATGGTGAGGGGATCACGGGAGTTGTAGTTCAAAATATCAGGAGAGCCAATGGTTGCAGACCCTGTGAACTATCAGATATTCCAATAACTTGACGCCTGACTTCATAAGATGATGTTCCCTCCAGAAAACTTTAACAAGCTATATTTGTGTCATCAGGGTCATCGATCGCCAGCAAGTGCACCAGGGCAAACACCTTGCCAGTCCTCCCCAAATGACTTAAACATAACTTGTGGCAAAGCCAAAGAGGCTTGGCTCACATAACATGACTGATCACTTCAGATTGTGTGTTACTTCACAATTTCTTCAATCTCAAACAAGTACCAGCTAAGTACTTTGATTCACGCATGCGTATTGGGAGCCCTTGAACGCACTTGGTCAAGGAGTCTGTAATCGTGTATTTCCATTCAGACATCTTGTTTAATTCCATACCACAATAAAGGGAGCAGGGAGGCGTATTATGATAAGGACATGGCCTAATAGCTGCAATTAACCCATTGCCTCTCAGACAGCTGGTGATTTGGGCGCGCACGGTTGTTGTAAATCATTTTAGCATGGCAGGAGTTGTGATCACAGAGAATCGCCTGCTCATGATGTCACTGGCGGAGATGTCACCCACTGCAAACCCACTCACGGCCCCTCAGTGCGATAGGTTTTGGCTATATCTTATTCTAGGCCTCTTGTGGAAACCTGGGCCCCGTGATACTTCTCCACTGACAGTGCCCTCCCCCTTATTAGCCCTGCAAATCATTATAAATGAGGGGAAATAAAGTTGAACATGGTTGCATGTTTGTTATATCGTTTAATGAATGATTAATGCCCTGGTACTAATTGACTCTGCAGACGAGAAGACGGATCTTGCCAAACGTTTGCTGTGCTCTGGAAATGTTTCCACCAGCACATCATTCCCAGTGCCTGTTGTCGGAGAAGAGCTGGAAAGGTTTTTTTATAAGGAATTGTTTGCTTTGGAAGAAAAATCTCGGAATTTAATTAAAACTTGGATGCTCAAAACAAGTTCTAACATAGTGGGCTCTTTATCTCTTTGAACCTATCAGGGGCTAAACTTTGTCCAATGTTGCATGTCATTTCCTGTGTAGAGATCACCCACAGGTTATAGTGCAAAGAAACACACATACACGCAGACATTCCCCCCCACCCCCCTCAACTGGGATGTTGCCTGAAGACTCCAGCTGAGCCTCAATTAGAAACAGCATCTGCAGTGAGCGGGCACAGCACGCATGCTAGGAAGGGCTGTATTTTCAGGAGACAAAACAGGAAATGTTCACACTGGTGCATTAAAAAAAAGCACTTGGGGTATCATTCGTGCTGTACCAACCTTACAGTTTCTGAAGTAGCCTTAAACCAGGGGTCTGCAACCTTTGAGCCCCTCCAGATGTTTTGGACTTCAACTCCCATAAGCCCTAGCCAGCATAGTCAATGGTGAGGGATCATGGAAGCCGTAGTCCATGACATCTTGAGAGCCGCAGGTTGTAGCCCCCTGAGTTAGGCGCTAAACTAAGAGGAGTGGATTACATAAAGAGATGTGGATTTCGTTTGGCTTTGCTCAGGTGAGGTGAGTCTTCTCAAAGTTGGGACAAACTGTTAAATGTATTTTATGCACTTACTCCGCCTGTGCAGACTATTATTGTCTCAGAATTTCAAGGACTCTGTGTGACTGTTGTTTTTTCCCCCAATGTTCCCACCCTCCTTGAGCGCTTTGAAACACTTGCCTGTGTGTAGGCGCTTTGTGAATAAACAATACCATACCATACAAAGCATATTCCTAAAAATCAATTTTTTCCCATTCCTTTCTTTCAGTGCATTGGGCCTCATTACAAGTACAGTGGTACGGGAATGGGAATGAACGGCAGTAAAAAGGCAGGGATGGAATTAACACAACTTTGCCACACTTTTTCACAAAGTTGAACTCGTGAGTTTGTAGGTAAAGTGGGCGATTTACCTCCAGTTTACCTGCAAAAATCAGCTGATCTACCACAGCAGAATTACCACTTGTGGCAAATCCTGAGAAATCCCCATGTGCAAATCGTATGGAGTCCCAAAATGGGAAATGGCCATTCTGTCACCCCACTCGTAATCCTGTGGCAAATTCGTGGAGCCGAGTGGCGGTTGGGAAAACAAGTTTGCTGTCAATACTGTGGAAACACTGCAAAATGAAAGCCAAACTCATAATGTTGCCCGTTTACTTTAGTTTTAGCTCCTTGAAGTGACATGGCTTTGCATATGACACATTGCAAATGTAAACAAAATCGGTCATCTAAAAAAGGCGCATTACTTACACTTTTGCCAAATTCCAACACTTTCTTGTCTCAAAATGTGGTATTTTGGTGTTCTTTAGTACCAATTGTGCCAACCCGAGCCGTCTCATTGATGCAGGCAGTCATCCTCATGTGGATGGTGTTACCGCCTCCCCCATGCAAAGTGAGGGTAACAATGCTTATCATTACAGAAAGTGCTCCTGGAGGGGCACGTCGCCTTGAAGTGGCACAGAGCTCCTGCCCCCAGCAGAATGTCTGTACTTTACTCTGCGGTGCATTCTAAAGGAACAGCACAGGCCCTGCTGCTGTGTTCCCTGTGCTAGGTGTGCATGTGGGGCTGGGCACCAACACAGGGTCTTACTCACAAGGCTCTCCATGCCCAAGGTCGAACCTACTGTGGTGATCCAGGAGGAGATTTTGGACACATTTGTAGACATTTATAAAGCTTTAATTCAAGCAATAAGAGAAAATGCCTGTCTTTCTTTGGGGAATAGACCCTACATAACAGGCCTAAATAAGGGCGCTCATCTGTCAGTAATAGTCCGAAATGAAATGTCCACAGTCCAAAGCCTTACTTCTAACTTTCCCTATTGCGAAAAGTAATAACTAAAGATTGCCGGTTTGTATTCTCTCTGGCACATTCCTTTTCAGCCCGCTGGGTGTGAGACCTTTCCTCCAGGGCTTTCCCCATAAGAAAAGTTTCTGTTATCTTCATATTTCCAAAAGCAGTCACTAAGTGATGTTGGTCTGCGCTCCTGCAAGGTTTCTCATGAGCTCCTGTAGCTCGTAGTACACATTTCTTGCTAATACTTGCTGGTATTTGCCAGACTTCCTGAAGCCCTTACTGTCCATCTTACCTTCCTTCTGAATATAGTCCTTTATGATTCTTCTTGTTTTCAGTTCTGTGCTGTCCTGGTACTGAGGTCTGCCTCTGTTAGGACTTGGATTACCTTGCTCCTCCTTTCCACCACTCCTGGCGTCTTCCCACTGGGCGGGCTCTCTCTCTCTCTCTCTCTCTCTCTCTCTCTCTCTCTCTCTCTCTCTCACTCTCACACTCTCACTCTCTCACTCTCTCACTCTCCTGGGCTTTGTACCTAAACTTAATATGGAATGGCGTTCACAGCCTTTTTCTAGGATGTTCCAATGTTTGACGAAGGTGACACTTGGCAGCTTCCTGGGTTCCTCGCAGTTCCTCAGGGTTTCACATTCATTCTTGTATTTCATTTGCTATTTAGTTTATAGTCTCTGGTGCCGCTCTCTCTGTACTCTGGTAACTACACTTATTATTTATTTATTTAATGTGTAACCATACACATAAATAACACAATACAAAAAAAGATAAAAGTATTACATTACATTGTTATACGCATCATGATAGAAGTCAGTGTAAACAGACAATCATTCCATTTGCCAGTATACCATATCAGATACACAATGCTAAAATGAGATAGAATCAGACATTCAAGCAATTAGACAATCAATTGGTAACTACACTTTTAGATTCCTGGGGTCTGGTGTCGAGATCGAAGGGGCTGTCACTCCCAGTGAGGTTCCCCTGGCCCAGATCCCTAGGGAGGGTCTTGCGGAGCACGCTCACCTCCCTAGCCTCACAGGGTGTGGCTCCACCTTAGGGAGAAGGGGTAAATACTCTTGATTTGTCACACGACCTACCAAACTACATAGAAGCCGGTTGGCCAAGCAGACATCTCGGGTCCTCTGTGCTCCTTTCAACCCAGAGATAGTCCAAGGAATGTGGTAGAGGGCAAAGACATGGAGTCCAAGACCCGACCCACCCCTCTGAAAATCTCTGCTCTTACAACTGTGCCATGGGCAGATTTCCCCTCGCTTGAGCCAGGCTCTCAAGACAGAATTCTTTTCCCCGAACCCTAAACCCAAATACCTTCTTCCCATTGACCCCCACTTTATGCACCTTCCTCTATCTCTGGCTCATCCCCAGTGTTAAGATGGATTTCTGAACTCTGACCTGGTGGGCAGAGGTTCAGAAGGCCAGCGTAGTTTCTGGGAACAGGGTAACCACTGGACAAGCCAGACCAATCAAGGTAGCATTGGCAGCGGTCAAGACTAGGTCTCAGGAGGGGCGAGGGTGACTGAAAGACCTCAATGAGCACACAGAGTAAAGGACACTATAAACCACGCCCAGTCAGGCATATGTATACTAAAAATACATGTACATTTATTCAATGCCTTTGAACTCAAATACAAAGAAAAAAAATGAACAGTATTACTTTAAACCAATACAACACTGCTATAACACATATATACAATACCAAGTTGCTTAAAGTATTAGTGCACAGAATGGGTCCACAACCTAAAAGGAAAGGGAGCAAGCAGTGCAAATAGACCTTAGGCAGTTCTTCATCAATCAGTCCCTAACTAGGAGGCAGTCCAGTCCCTACTAAGAGAGGAGCCTAGCGCTCAAAAGTACTTTCAAATGTTGGTGCATGCGATGGTGCAGAAGGGCTAAAACGGGGTCTCTTGCAGGGGCTGTAGTAGCTCACGAAGGTGGGCGAAGCAATGAAGAATAAGTTCCCACTATTCGTGGAGGGTCTCCCTAAGAGGGGAGAATGTGTTCCAGGAGTTGGGCATGGGACAGTAGCACAGGCTACCTGAGGAAAAGTGAGTGGTCCTCAGGGAACACTTGTGCGAAAAAATGGATGGATGTGCTAGGGGCCACCGGTAAGGGTTGCAAGTACTCACCGACCATCGGTGCACTCCGGACCAAACTTCGGCAGTCGAGTCCTCTTCGGTTGCAGGTTCAAATGCAGCAATTATGCAGCTCTGTGGCTTTCAGCAGCTAAGATAAAGCAATGATTCCATGACAGCACAGTGGCAATTTCTACACTCCTGGTAAAGGGATCAGGCCAGTTTCACTGCAGCAGGATTCAGGGCACAGAGGGGGCGCAAAGCAGCTGCGAAGTTCGTCATCACAGCTGGATGACACGGTGACCGCGATCACTCGGGTTCAGGCGCTCTCTCTTCATTCCAGAGCTGAGAATTCTAAGTGTATGAAATTGGGTTTGGGAGTGCCACGAAAACAGAGCTTACGATCTACCAAGTTTCAAGGGTCAACTCGAAAACGGCAGCGGTGTCAGAGCAAAGGTCTTGCGCAAGCTGGTCAGGCCACTCAATGACCCAGGGACCATTCCGAATTGGCCTACTTGTAGGTTAAGATTAAGGTGCCGTGAATAGTTAGTCCCACAATTCAAATGGGTCGAAGCGCCTTTGCAGACCTTCTGGCACGATCAGATACGGAAGAGTGCAGTGGAACAACAGTGGTCTCAGGGTGCCAAACCTTCCAGCAGGTCACCAGCGGTTCCGCGGCTCGGCTTCTTAGTTTCAGGAAACTTGGATCCTATCCTAGGTTCAGTGCAAACTCAAAAGATCGACCTGGTATGGGTGTTTGGAGCCTTCTCCTATCCAGAATCTCCTTTGCACCAAAACAAGAGGACCCAATGGGAGATCTGCTCACCTACAGGCACACCAGACGTGGACCAATCACAGACCACGGTGGTCCCAGTCATTCCCAGCACACCAAACTCTCTGGCACCCAGGATGCGGATTGGAACTACACAGGCCATATCACATCCTGGAGGCACACACACACAAGGCATTCAGAAGCCCACGAAAGCTTGGCGTTTTGCGGGGAAATGCATGCCCAAATAAGGACTGACCCAGATCTGCTCGATCTGGGGAAGGTAAAGGGACAAGATGGCCAAAGGACAGGACAAAGAACCTTATGGGATGGCCATTTTGGAGTCTGGCAACCTTACTGTGCCAACTGCGGTAAACGCAGATTGCATGGCAAGAAAGGGTTAAAATTATGAGAAAAGATAAGCTGCCACCAGCCCTGTCCAGGGCACATCTGCACTTCTCCTAAAAAGTCCTTTGAAGGAGTCTAGGGCCTTTGGAAGCGAAAGGAATACCCAAGCGCACTGTAAGGTACATTGTGCACTTGTAACATGTTGCAGAAAAGTTGCAGCATAGGAAAGGACTAAGGGAAACAAAGTCTCCCAGTACTGACTGTCTTTAATGGCATGTCAGCTTCCCCATAAGAAGTGAGTGAAAGCCCAGTGGAGTGCAGCTGAAGGCTGTGTGTGCTTCACTGGCAAAAGTCAGACTATGGTGTTTAAACAGCAGCAAAAAGTTGGGGGGGTACACAACTGGAGGGTTAAATTACACATAATAGGGAAACTTTCCTAAGACTCAGATTGACTCATATGGAGTTGCCCCCCTAAGTGAACGCTTATGGTTGCGCGGTTGTGTTACAAGCCCCCATTAACCGGTTCTGTGCAGCATGAAACTCCTGCTTAAATATGGGACGCCCAATTTTAGGGGATGCCTCCAGGATGCAGCCTTGCTTGTCCAGTGCAACGTATAGGTCTTGCGCAGGATGTGGACGACCATGTCCTCCTCAAATAAATGGTTAAATAAATACTGATGCATAACTGAAGTAAAAAATAAGGACGGCACCATTCGGAGTATATGCAGAGGTGGGGGGTGCTTGTCATAAGGGCGGATGGCTCAGGTGCAACATCACGCTTGTCTTGGAAGCAAGATAGCACTGAGCGGCACGGGTAAGGGAAGAAGGCTATTCATGAACAGGGGCCACTGGGCTCGTTTCATAACTCGTATGAATTGGGTCTTCCCCTTTTGCAGGAGCTGTGCAAAGCCACAGGTCTCTGAAATGCACATGCTTAAAACTAATGCCGCAGAGCGAGCTCAGGGCGTGTCATGTCTTTGCTTATTTCCAAATGAAATAAAGGTCTAATTTGATTGGTGGATAGTCTTGGGAGGATAGCTCGGGGGCAACACGCTCACCTTGGAGGCAAGACGATGCCGAGCAACACAGGTTCGATCCCCGCGTCCACGCTTGGAAACCTCTGTGTATTAAGCACGTTATTAATAACCAATACAAATTTCAATTGATGTACATTTACATCACAAATACACTGCTACACATGGCAGTGAATGGAGAAGCTTAGGAAGCCACATGGTAACTCATCTTGTGGGCTTCAGTGTCCATCAGCATCGTCAAGGATAATGGGAGGTGTAGTCCAAAATATCTGGAGGGCTGTGCTAAGAGTAATAGTCCCTTAAATGGACCCAGCAACTATGCAACCCATTCATATTGTAGCGCGTGACAGCAAATCATGTTTGCAAGTACCAAACCTTGATTGTCCTAATTCTGTCTATGGCCAAACAGTTCCCAGTACCACAACCACCGGTAATTTGACACCAAAGACCGGTCCAACCACTGCACCGGTTATTCACAGGTGTACAGCCTTGGTTGGTCTGACCGTCACCATAAGCCTTTCTTCGTCTCTTTGCGCCTAACACATTTGCGAAGAATTTCTAAAGAAGGCTTAACCATGTCTCCAGCTAGAAAAGCAGAGGAGCGCTATAGCAGACGTCCCACAATGCGCAACTCTCTATGGGAGATAAGAAGATGCAGAGGAAGCAAATCGCTTACAGAGATCCAGGGGCTCAGAAGTGCAGTTAGAAAGTTCAAGGTCACCTTTTTGCTACTGACAGGGGGACATTGGAGAGCGCTGGGCCCAGGAGAGGCACCCGTTCTGTGATGTGAACCCTGCAAGGGGTATAATGGGGATCCCCAAGATCTTCCCCAGTCCTTGCCTCTGTGATCTAAAAATGCCAACACTCACATAGTGTGTGGAACAATCCCACATAATTCAAGGGGAATTGCGACTTAGTAGAGGTCGGAATGAGGCCATATTTGGGACTCTCCAAGACCACTGCACTGCAGGAGGAAGAGCATCCCAAGAAAGCCAGCCCTAGGACTGCTGGGCATCACATGTAGGGTGTGTAGGTGCTTCTGCAGGCTGCAGAGACCCACCAGCACACATGGACTGTGCAAGCTGTGGCGTGGATTGCACACCAGAGCCGAATGAAGATTCAGCGGCTGATAGAAGAAAACATGCATAGTGAGCACTCATACTCAGGACAAAAGCACAAAAAGAGAGGAAATAAATACAATTGAATTAAGGCAAGGGATTTGTTAATCTCTATGTTTAAAAAGCAAGAGGAACTGGGCCAAGGAAATCCCATGCACTCAAAAAACAGAAGAGTCCAACAATGTACCAAAAGTTAACAGTTTTATTTAAGAGCTCTTGAACAGGGATCAATCAATGGACAATACAGCATTCTCCAACTCTTTCTCATCGATCTCATGCTTGTCCAGGGCCTCGACCGCATTACGTGGGTGAGGACTGCTAACCTGAGCTTTTGGTCTGCAATTAGTGAGGATTTATTCTGCTATTTTGGAGGTGGCTCCTTGATCCTATAGACAGGAATGTGCCACCCGCCTTTATCCTTGGCTGCGAGCACTGGCCCTTCACTTCGTGCTGCAGAGTCTGCATGTCTTTGTTCCTTGTTTTTGAGGCCTGTGGCTTCGTGCACTTTCACTACAGTTGTTCTATGTCTATATACATGTATTATCGTATTGCTTTCTCTTGAGGTTAGTAGTATTCAATTCTTCCAGGTTCCTTTGTAAGGAAGGCATGGTATCAAAGTAAGACAGGCACAAGTGATCACAGTTCAAGGGTGTTTATTAAACTGTAAAATGTGTGTGATAAACAGCCTAATCTAAACCTAAATCAAAGATGGGAACAAGCTACGACCATCAAATCATAATACAATCCTAGTGGAGTCTAGTCAAATAAACAGGGCCTATACTAAGAAAATCTATTGCCAATCCTTACCGCTGTGCTACAAAAGAGTGTGGGATAATGTTCACAAGAAAACAAAGAAGTGTTCACAAAATGATGAGTCAGGATGTTATGGCTGCGGTCTCCCTTCCCCATATTTTTTAGCCCAGGACAAGGAAGGACTCTTGAGCACAGCTCACTCCTCTCCTCTGGCACAATATTATATTTCCTTTTCCCAATATCAGGATATTCTGTGTCTAGGTCCATTTCATGCAAAGTCTCTTGCTTCAGAGGGCCTGATAAGCCATTATAAACAACAAAACAAACGTTCCATCTGCTAATCTTCCCTTCGGGTGATTACTCTTGAACCTTGGATCCCTCTCAGCCGGTCCCTGATCCTTCTCTCAACATTAGCCTCCCTCGGTTGGCTTCAGACCAACCACTCACTGTGGACATCCCTCAGTCGGGTTCACACTTGTCGTCACAAATTTCACAGGTGTATTACTGTTCACCCTAATTTGCAGGCATCCCTCAGCCGGGTTCACATTTTCCAGTTATCACAGATCACTTAGTTTTAACACAATTCTAGATTCACTTCCCTTGGCTTTCTCTTGGCATCTCCCCGTCGGGTTCACAGTGCCATTTAACCCAGTTCAAAGAAAGTAATTCCAGACCCGTTAGGTTCTTCCCTCACCTAGGTCCGGGTCTCAGCCCCCAGTCAGGCTTTCCCTAAAGCCTCCAGTCAGGCTTCACTCATTCTATCCCCACATGTTCTTGGAAGGATTACTGTTTACCCTTATTTGCAGGCATCCCTCAGTCAGGTTCACACTTGCCCCATTTACACAGTCACTTTGCTTCCACAATGTGTCAAAGACCTTTTGCTTGACCCTCGTATGACCACTTTGATACTTTTCGCCAGCCTCCCCTAAGGCCACTTGCTACTTGTAGTTTCTACAACAACCGAAGACTTTCGACTATGCACAGGATTCAACATAACCCGCTGTAGGACCACTTCGATTTCCCAGTTCAACACATTCTCCTTGTTCAGGAGCGGGGCATCAGTCAGAGCGCTTCGAATGAGTGCTCACATGTCACCGGACCACTCGAACTCTGATACCAATTTTGCTTACAAAAGACCTTCGTACTTTAGTCTTCTTTCCTCATACAATGTTGCTCTTCACAACCTTGCGCCTAACTTAGTCCGGTCTACTATCACCTCTTTCTGACTCACCGGCTGTGCCAAATTCTGTTGGCATCTATTGCCTCTGGAGTCAAGGACAGTACCACGATGGCAACCTCTTCTCCCCACCTTGCTTATCAGTGTGGGAGGATCCCATGTACCACTGACATTCTTTCCTTCGCACCATTCGCCAGCTTCGATTCCCGGTCTAATGTTTACCTTCTCAGAGGCTCCGCAGGTTTGTGTTGAAAAGAGTAAGGGCAATTCCCTCCTTTTTGTCCTCTTAGGTCTTCACACCTTTCTCCTCTGTTTGAACTGCTGTCCTCGAATTGCTGCTTCCTCATGCATTTGGCCTTGTTCTCCGTGTGCTCTTGTGCTCTGCCTTTTATCCCTATGGGGAAATGGAAGGGAAGTCATGTGAGTGTAGTTATCAGAAATTGCCTGACTCTGCCTGACCCTTGTGTTGGGACATGTCAGGTATACAGCTCTGGTATTAGTCCATTGTCTTTTATGGTAATCTGTCTGTGAAACGTGTTTGTGTCAAGAAGAGGGGTGCGGGGGGGGGCTTGGGTTTCTAAATATGCTACGGGGTAGGTTGGGCAAAAGGTGTCATAAGGAATGGGGTATGGTGTCTCACCCTTCGGTATCCCACTTCCACTCCCTGAAGACCCCTCATCTTGTTGATCCTACCGCACTGGTCTACCCTCAGGAAATTGGATCCAATAGCGATGGCCATGTCCTGGCCACCTGGATGACAGATCCCCAGGGACTAGCGAGTGAGAAACCTTCAGGTTTCTAACACCTTATATGTCCCTGAAGTTCCATATATTTCCACAAAAAAAATATATGGTTAGTTGCAATAAGCGGCTGCAAGCTCGTTTTGTGTGACTCTTGCTCTTTTGCGTTTCTGTGTTTGGCTAATGAAAGAAAATAAGAAACACTTTTGACAGTATGTACATGTATCTGTCCCCTATCTAGAGAACTGCGTATGCATGTTCTTGGTGTGTGCATGTGTGTGTCCGTGTAACTTCGTGCAGGGATGCGAGTTAGCTTTGTGGCTGACGTTACTATGTCATGGTGTCTCTAATGACATCAGCACAGCTGGATATTGATGGTTAGTCAACCTGGTCCAGTGTTGAGGCACCTGTGTCCGCAAAGACGTCAGCTGGATAGGGTTTGAATAGTTGTCTAAGAGAATATCTGCTTGCATATGTAAAATGTACTGGCCCTCCTGGAGGCTAGCCAAACTGTGACTGGCATCTCTTGTTCCTGCGTCTTTGGGCTGTCATGCATATAGGGGTCACCCGGGCCATTCCAGGGTCCCTCTCTTCAGTCCCCCCTCTGGTCGACTTGTCGACCACATCACCAAATCTATCCACCGTAGCTCTTGGCAGCCATATCTTCGTTACTCCTCCAAGATGTCCATAATAATTTGCATGGTCATCCAAACTCCATGTCATCTAACAGCAGTCTCCTTCTGGGTTGCACCTCACCCATTTAGCCCAATATTTCTTGTGGTCATTGGGATCATTGAATACTAGCATTTCAGTTGGGAACAGTGGACACTCCTTTATCCTAATCATTATTATATTTCAAGCTTCTACTATCTTGTCCTCCTCACCATTATTGTCTACTAATATTTTTATCTGTCGTCTTTTTGCATTGTGTTATGCATATCCTTATAACACATAATCTCAATAATATTTGTATCAGTGCTGCTAATAGTACTTTTAGTCCATCCTCCAGCCATGTGGGTATCCATGAGAATATATAAGACAGCCAACCTTCATCTTTTCATGCACCTTTGGATTCCTCCTCCATCTTGGCGTGCATTTTCGATAATCTGTTAACCGCTTCAGTTAGTGTTCCATTTGCTTAGTCATTTGCTGGCAAGAACGTGCAGCGAGAAGACTTGATCCTGGTTCAAACTCCTCCTTCCATTGCTGTTAGTAAGTCTAGTTCATATCTATTCTGGAGGGCCAACAACCTTACTGCTCGAAGCTCTTCCTTTATGGTGTTGAAGCCGTTGACAGTTGAATTTATTGTTTGCATAAGCTCCCACCTCGTAATCTGGAGCCATTTTGCGTTTGTGTATGTCTGTACAGCTGGAACTACTGACGCGAAGAACATTTCTGTCCTACTGAACAGTTAGCGCTCAGGTGGTATGTTGTTCAGAGAAGCTTCTGATGCTGACAAGTAGGTCTCCCTCTTCACTCTACTCACTTCTACTGACCTCTTCTTTCTTCTGGCATTGTCCAGTTTAGGGAAATCTTCTGTTTTGATGTCTTTTTTTGGGACCACTAGTGCTGGCGTATTGATGTGCACTAGTGAGCATATTCCTCCCCAGTTGGGTGGCAGCTTATTTATGTATTGTTTGCTTGTTAGGCGCTTATACAATAAGAAAATACTGTTTCAAAGCACACAAAGGGCAAGGGAGGGAGCAGGAGTGGGAAATACATTAAAATATATTAAAAACACAATATATAAGAGCAGTGGGGGGGAGAGGAAAACAGGACAAACCTACTATGCCTTGTGAGTATTCAGAACGTACAAGTGCAGCAAGGTAGAAGGCGGAGGGCCAGTGCTGTGGAGTCTGAGCTCATGGCTGAGCCACAGATGAAGTGCTAGGAATGATGAGTGCTATGCGCTCTGGAGCGGCAAGGGGTGTGAGTGCAAGTGTAGAAATACAGGAGCTGGGCCATTTGTGTGTGGGAGGTCAGGGCCCCAAGGATGCATAAGGGCCCAGGACATCAATCGCAACAACTGTGGGATTAGCAGGGGAGAGATAAAGGGAAGGAGGAGGTAAAGAGGAGAGTCTGAAGGAGTTTCCAGAATTCAAGAAGATCCTGCTCAAGGCGGAGAGGGAGGGGGAGGCTGTTCCATTGGCAGGAGCTAGCTGAGGAGAGTGAATGACTACCTGCTCTCTGTTTAGCAAAACGCTTTACACACAGAGCATTAGAGCCAGAGGAGCGTAGTGGTCTGGAGGGGGTGTATTTAGTAAGATAGAGCTGAAGATAGTGTGGTCCCCGGGCTCAGACCGCCTTGTGGGTGATGCAGAGGGATTTGAATTTAATCCGTGCAGCAACCAGGAGCCAGTGAATATTTTTTGGTGCAGGATAGATGCGGTCCCTGGCTTAAGGCCAAGGATACGTCTTGCTGCCCTATTCTGGATTAGGTGGAGGGGTTGCAGAGTGGAAGATGATAGATTCAGGAGGAGGCTATTGCAATAGTCAAGCCTAGAGAGAACCAGGGCTTGGGTCACATTGACCCTCTGGGGGAAAGTGAGAAAAGGGAGAATTCCTTTGAGAAGGAAGAGTTGAAAGTGGGACTTCTTGGCAATGTCCTGAGTGTGAGGGAGGAAGGAGAGAGAAGAGTTGAAGATGACTCCAAGGTTTCTGGCTTCAGAAGAGGGCGCACGGGGAGAGCCCAAAGGGGAAGGCCAGAGTGAAGGGAGGGAGGAGGGATCAGGGGTCCCGATGAGAAGGATCTCAATTTTACAGGCGCTGAGGCAGAGATCATTGGCGGTGCACTAGGACTGGATGGCAGATAGGCCGTCACGGATGATGGAGGGTGCAAGAGGGTCAGCAGAGAGTTTGAAACAGAGCTGTGTGTTGTCTACGTAACACTGAAAGTTGGAAGAGAAGGAGGAGATGAGGCATGCAAGCAGAGTAAGGTAGATGGTGAAGAGCCAGGGAGAGAGGATAGAACCCTGGGGGACACCACAGGTGGAGAGGGAAGTAGGAGAGGAGAAAGTGCCCAGGATGACTTGGGAAGAGCAGTCAGTAAGGAAGGATGTCAGCCAGTCCAGTGCATGTGCCGAGATACCAGGGTATCATGGAGCCTTTGTATGAGGATGGAATGGTTGACTGTGTCAAAAGCAGAGGAGAGATTGAAAAGGATAAAGACAGCTGGGGAGTTGGAGTCCAGAGATGCGAGCAGATCTTCACAGGTGTTCAGAATAGCCGTTTTCCGTGCCTCTGGATGCTCGGGACCCAGATTGACAGTTTTGGAGCCCACCAAAAAGTTGAGTGTGTGAGTTGTTTTGGGGCAAAACCAACCTCTCCAGCAGTTACCCCAGGAAGGGGGTGATGGAAATAGGGCGGTAGTTGGCAGGGCAGGTATGATCTGATTAATTATTTTTAAGGAGTCCCGTACAAAGGAGTGCTTAAGGGAGAAAGGGAAAGATCCTGTGACGAAAGGGTGATTGCAGAAATCCGCGAGAGCAGGGGCAAAAGAGCCAATGTTATTCTTGATGGTCATGGATGGGGGAAACCTGCTGGAAGAGGCCGTCATGGAGCAGACAACTCTGGTACCTTCTTCAGGTGTGACAGAGGTGAAGGAGGAGAAGGACGATGGAGGAGGGAGAGAGGTGTTGGAGGTGAGGGGGATGTAGGACGGGTTGTGAGGGAGAGTAGCAAGGGTGGTGAGGATGTCCTGGGTTTTGGAGGCAAAGTGTGAGGCCAGTGCATTGCAGAGGGCCTGGGAGGGAGAAGGGGGGGAGGAGGCTGAGGAGGGGTTGGCTAGTTCCCTGTTATTGGATGCACCGGAAACCCATGCCTGAATGTGGGCTCTTTTTTTGCTTTTCATACACCTTATATCTGCATGCCCAATAATGATCCATCAATACTGCCATCCCAACCTTTCTGCCTGGACGCTTCACTGTCTGCTTGCAGTCTTTGTTTTCTCCAACCTTTACTGCTCCGTCATTCTGGAAACATAATGCTGCTTTCTTCAGTGGTATTATGGACATTGGTCCAGCTTCATTCCAGCTTCATTCTCCACCCAGGTCAGTAACTTTGCACTTGCATCCCATTCTTCTAGGCATTTTTCATTCTCTGCCTGTACTGTGTTTACTGGAACTGTTAAGAGTGTGTGTGCTTTGCTCCCTACTACACCTTCTTTTGACCCTTCAGCTGAGTATACCTGGCCATACACAAGCATCTGTGGTTGTTCCCAGCATCCTGTTTCTCCTATTTCCTTGGGTCCCTTCTTATGGTCGTCGAGGGACTCTCTCGAGGCTCTGCCACCGAGGAAGTCATCGACGCCATCAGCGCTCAGGGGTTTATAGTCAAAAAGTCGAAAACATAATGTCGAATAGCAAAAATGTCGAAAAAAAATGTCGAATGTAAAAAAGTCGAAAAAACATACATATAATAGGAAAAGTCATAATTTCGAAAAAAAAATGTCGAAAAAAAATTGAAAACCCAAAACACTTTTTTTTACCCAGATAGTAACATTTATTATGGGGGGGGGTCCACCCCCAACCCCCCCATCCCAAACCCCTACCCCAACCCCCCCCCTCCTCCCCATCCCCCCCACCCCCCATAGATATACCTTTAATTATTTTAAAAAAATCTTTAATATAATATTAAATAATTAATTAATTATTTAAAAAAACCATCCCAAACCCCTATCCCCAACCCCCCCCATCCTCCCCATCACCCCCACCCCCCATGGAAATACCTTTAATTATTTTAAAAAAAAAGTTTAATAAAATATTGTTTTTCGACATTTTTGTTTTTCGACTAAATATTTTCGACATTTTTACTTTCGAATATATTGGGCCTCATTACAACCTGCCAGTCCGGGACCGTGCAAAATCCGTGATGGCGGTAAAAACGTTTCCGTGTCCGCAAGGGTGCGGAAAAACCGCCCGATTACACGCTGTCGGTCGCGCGCACCACACGGACTCGGAAACGTTGTTACCGCCGTCACGGAATACCCCACGGAAATGGAAATAAGGAAGCCACAAGTGGCGCAAAACCCGTTTCCGCCTCCGCCGCCACGGACACGGAACCGGAAATACCATGATCGCCAAAACAGGAAACAGAGAGGCGGCCATCATATAAAAGCACAATCCATTGCCATCCAGAGCCAGCACAAGCACAATCCTGACTCTGAGAAGCCAAAAGGGACCACAAGCATGTCTGCCAGGATTCCTGCTCAGAGGCAGCGCAAACAGCGCTTCAGCGAGGCGGAGCTAACCGTCTTGGTGGAGCACATTGTGGACAATGCTGAGATGCTGTTCAGTGCCGACCAACGGCGTGCCACACAGCAGCGGAGGAAGGAGGTGTGGGCCGAAGCTGCACGCAAGTGCACCGCTGTGGGCGTGGCAGTGAGGAGCGTGAAGGACTGCCACAAGCGTTGGGACGACCTGAGGCTGAGGGTACGCAACCTCATTTCCACGCACCGCCAACGCAGCAGTGGGACAGGCGGAGGACCCCCTTCCCCACTGAGGCTGCAAGCATGGGAGGAGCGTTGCAGCAGCGTCCTCCACCTAGAGGGAATCCATGGGATTGGGCAGGCTGAGGCAGGAGTGAGCCCACCTGCAGATGCCGGTAAGTGCCCAAACATGAATGCCACATGTAAATATGCAGTTGTGAGTACTGGGCCAAAGGACCCATTAACAATCCCCCCCCCCCAGGCAGTGCATGTGTGGGCCAAAGGACCCATTAACAATCCCCCCCCCCCAGGCAGTGCATGTGTGGGCCAAAGGACCCATTAACAATCCCCCCCCCCAGGCAGTGCATGTGTGGGCCCAAGGACCCATTATGATCCGTATGGCAACCAATATCACTGAATGCAGACACCAGCAATCAGATGCATGTGACTAACACTATTCAATGTACAATCTTAATGACGCATGTGATGCACCCATCTGCCACCACAACAACACTAATTGCATGCCCTTTGTGTCCCCACAGCCGTTTCAAGTGACAGTGATACTGCACAACAGGCCAGCCAATCAGCATCGGCAAGTACACTAGCCACCGCCACCACACAGGAGGATGCTGCCGGCAGTTCTGCACCTCTGGCCACATTACCAGCCACTACAGATGTGCAGCACACCACCACCAACATCCCCACCATCTCCACACTGGCTGAGTCCAGACAGGTGCCACAGGAACCTATCATGGCCACCCAACACAACACCGAAGGCAGCAGCACTGCAGAGGGGGCGGCCTGCAGTGATAACAGTGCCCCGCAAGAGCACTCGGAAACGGGGTCACAGGGGGAGATGCCCACATTGGAAGACCTGGGCTCCTTCCATGAGCTGGGGTTCAGCCCCACTTCACTGGGGAGTCCCATGAGGTCGCCCACCCCATCCATGGCCGAACTGAATGCCCGCATGCAGCGGATGGAGGACCAGCAGGCTACCCTCACCCAGCTGGTGGAGAGGCAGCTAGAGGAATCCAGGCTGCAGAGGGAGAGCTACAGCGCCTCAGTGCGTCGCCTGTCGAGGTCCATAGGACGCTTTGCGAGCACCATAGTGACCCTTGCACGCCATGTGCGGGAGGGCAATGACCACACCTCCAGGCTTGTGGAGGCCATGTTGGTTGGCCAACAGGCAAATCTGGCACGGATGCCCTCAATCCCTGAACACTACCACCCCATCCAGCTCCACTACTGCCAGTCCAAGGAGGCGCTCGAGTAGGCTAACGGGTCCCTTGGGCAAGGTTGCACAGAAGCGCACACGGAAGTGATGGCATGTGTGTGGGGCAGTGCAGGACACATGTGGACTACAAGGGTGTGAGAGGGGTGGTCACGTTTGGGTGGTGGGGTAGGTAGTTTTGGGGGTTTGGACAATGGGCTCTGGGTGGGGGTGGGCACGTTTGGGTGGTGGGTGGCCCCGGGTGTACAGCTTCCCTAACCAATGCACCTTCTTCCCTGTTGTGATTACATCAATACATCACCATTTCAAATCAAGACATACATGTGTGGACATTGATCATTTATTTTGCAGTGCAACTATTAATTCATTGTCGTCACCATGTTTGTGCATTACTGTGAATGTGCTGTGACTCAAAAGTAAATGCGAATCAGGGCATCCCGTGCTCTCTGGCCATCATGTGCACCCCCAGGGGGAGGCGGTGCCATCCCATCCCCATCTCCATCTCCATCCCCATCTCCATCCCCATCCCCATCCCCATCCCCATCCCCATCCCCATCTCCATCCCCATCCCCATCCCCATCTTCCTCATCTGCGTCTGGTGGCATTGGGATGTTCCTGCGCAGGCATATATTGTGCAGCATGGCACATACCAGCGTGATTTTGCCCGTCTTCACTGGGCTGTACAGCAGTGATCCGCCAGATCTGCTCAGACAGCGGAAACAGGCCTTCAGCAGTCCAAATGTCCTCTCAATCATTCCACGTGTGCGGATATGTGCCCTATTGTATGCCTCTTCATGCCTGTTCCTTGGTCTCCGTACAGGTGTCATCAACCATGGCGTGAGTGCATATCCCGCATCACCTACATGGGATGTAGATGGGGGAACATGTCAGTGTTTGTGGCATCATGTCCTCATCTGCTGCTGTGCATTCTTGTATCATCATTCATTCATGCATATGAACCATGCAGTGTCTGGAGGTATGTTTTGGCCATCACGAGGAATGTCGCTGACTGCATATGGGCCTACACATTAACTTGCATGTTTGCTGTGCCCTGCGGGTGACATTTGATTGTGTGCATGTCATGGTGCAGTGCTGTCCACACATGGCAGAGTGACTCCACTGTACGGAAGTAGTAAATACTCGTCGTATCATTTACACGCCTCTCGTGCTTTTTGGGGCAGTGTTTCAATTGAGGGTGGGTGTCTGCAGTGGCACAGGGTTCATGGGACAGTGACGGGATTGGCTGTGGCAGCGTGTGCACGGCACATTGTGGTGCCCTGTCATGTCTTCCTTCATGATGTTTGGCATCCGCTGTGTATTTGGTAGATGGAAGGGGGGTGATGCATGTGCGGTCACAGCGGCACACTCACAATGCTCATTGCCTGGACACACACACACCACTCCGACAGGGTTGTAGCATCGTCAGCTGTACTCACCCAATAGCCATGTGCTTTGTCCGGCATAGCGTTCCATGTACCGTGGCAACGTGGAATTCCGCAGTACCATTGAGTCATGTGATGAGCCTGGGAAACGTGCGCAGCAGTGTGTAATCAGTTGCATGGCATCACAAACCATCTGGACATTCAAAGAGTGATACTGTTTCCTATTGCGGAACACCGCCTCAATTGCATGTGGTACTGTCAGCTCGACGTGGGTGCAGTCAACTGCGCCTATGCAATTTGGCATGCCTGCCATGGCATGGAAGGCCAACTTGGTGGCAATGACCTCGGGGAGGGTGCGGGGTAGGGCTATGTGTTCCGACACATGGCGCAACAGGGCATCCAGTAACTGTACCAGGACTTTTGAGAAACACGGTTGTGATATGCCGTGCAGCTCACCAACCGTGTGTTGATAGGTGCCAGTGCCAAGGAAATGCAGAACTGAGACAACCTTCAAGAGGGGGGGGATGGCGGTGGGGGTGTCAATTAGGCTGCTGATGTTGTCCTCAATCATGGCGGTGATGTGCATGATTGTTGCACGGTCCAGCCGGTATAGGGTGTGGATCTGTCCTGGGGTGAGGTTCCAGGGTGAGGCCCTGATGCGTGGTATTGGTGGCTGGCGGCGGGGTCGGGCTGGCTGGGCAATGGGGTTTGCCATAGCTGCAGGGTTGGCTGGTTGCCGCCTGCGCCTCCTCCGCCTACGCCTCCTCCTCTGCGCCATTGCTGCCACCATGTGCAGTACTGCCTGTTGGTTGAGTAGGCCCAGTCCCAGTGCTACTAGCCCTGCTGCCTGCATGGTTCTGTGTTGTGTTGGGCTGGGTGTGGCCCTTTTGTAGGCTCCCAGTGGCCTGCTAGGTCCAGCTGGGCTGATTTGGTGTACCTGTGCCCTGATTCAGTTCAGCCGGCAGTGTATAACGCCATGTTCGCGGTGGCGGCGGTTCCGCCACCGTGATCACGGTATTTCCGCCATTTTTTTCCCGGTATTTCCGTGTCCGCGCTAGTTGTGATGCTCACGGTGTTTCGTGTTGCCGGTAACGGAGGGGTTTCCGTGCAGGCGGAATTAAGGGGAACCCTATTTCCGCGGTGGCGGTTTAGGGTGGTGCTATTACCGGGGCCGCGGGTCATGATTGCGCGGACATGCAAACGGTGCCGGTATGGTTTTACCGGCAGTGTTAATTCCAGACCGGAGTACTTGTAATGAGGCATTGTATTCGAAATTATGACTGGATACCGCGCTCAGGCTGTCTAAGGACACACTCGGGGCTCCGCCCTCGAGGCCTGTGTCTACGCTGTCGAAGTTGTCGGTGCTTCGCTCGACGTCGATGCCGATTCCGTCAACGCCCTCGACTCCTTTCGAGGCTGCTTTGTCGGAGGTACCCCGTGGCACGGTGGAACCCCCCAGAAAGGCTCTGGCCAAGGCTAAGAATGTCTTTGTCCCTTTTTCTGTGCCCTCTTTCCGACCTCTGGATTATATTTCTGAGGGGGATCTGAGGAAGGTTTGGTGCCTGAGGAGGTGCCTGATGAGATTTTGTCTGGTCACAGCCAGATTGAAGACCTGCATCAGTCACTGCACGATGCCAGTGGTCTGGACACCTCTGCGGAGGTGGAGTTCTGTCGGCCTGAGCCTGGCACCCATGCCGAGTCCACACACCGGCGCCTTCTGTCGAGGGGCACAGAATATTTGGGGTGGTCTGCGCCACCTGTGGATTTTCTGCAGGATGACCTGACGGACATCCTCGACCAAGGTCCTCCAACTGACCCGCTACTGCCATTCCATATGGCTTTGCAAAGAAGGGTGGCTGCAGCTTGGACTGTTCCGGAGAGTCTCCCGGCAGTGAGCAAGACTTTGCTGCGAAAATACCGCCCAGCCAGTAGTGACCCCTGCTACTTGACCACGCACCCCACTCCGGAGAGTTTGGTGGTGCAGGCGGCCACGGTCCCAGCAAAGCAGGCATTGCACCCTACCATCCCTCCTGATAGGGACGACAAGCTTTTTGATGGCTGGGCGAAGAAAGTGTTTTCTTCAGGGGGTATGGCTTTACAGGCAGCCAACTCCATATGTGCCTTGTCACGTTTCACACACACTCTGTGGAACTGTATTTCCTTGGCAGCTGAACATATAACCGAAGGGAAGGAACGGGATGGTTTTCTTGCTATTGTACAGGACGGCAAGGATGCCATGTGTGAGACCATTCAGTCGGGTTTGGACATGGCAGATTGTGTCAGCCGGCCCATGGCGGCAAGCATCGTAATGCACAGGTTTGCGTGGTTGCGGAAGTGAGGGTTTGCTCCTGATGTGCAGGCCCGGCTCCTGAACATGCCCTTTGATGGTGAACATCTTTTTGGCAGCTAGGCTGATGAGAGCCTTGAAAGGTTGCAGACATCCAAAGCTGCAGCGAAGTCGTTGAGCGCTGCAGTTCGCCAACCTCTGCCTGTTCATCCTAGGGGACAGCAATGGAGGGGAGGTTCCTTTCGATATTACTCATCCTTTAGTAAATCGAGAGGAGCTGCAAGTCAAAGGGGTCAACGTAGGAGTGCCAAAGGTGGAAAACAGGGTACTCGAGGTGCCAAGGCCGCTTGGGCATTTGCCTCTTTGCCCTCAGGCACTGCCGCAGCCGCTTCAGCTCAGTCATGAGGCCATGTCCCATGGTTCGCCGGTTGGGGGAAGGCTGGCGCAGCATCTTGTAGAGTGGTGTGCCATTACTTCCGATGTGTGGGTTCTGGAGATCCTAGCCCATGGCTAATGTCTTCCTTTCCAGCAGAGGCCTCACGACAATCCACCAGGGAATCTCTCTTTGAAGAGTCCGGATCCGCTCCTTGCGCAGGAAATTCAATCCTTGCTGGAGAAAGGTGCCATAGAACTATTGCCTGTAGCGGATAGCAACAAGGGATGGTATTGCCCTTATTTTTTTATTTCGAAGAAAGATGGGGGATTGAGACCCATCATGGACTTGCGCGGTTTGAACAAGCTCCTCATGAAGGACAAGTTCAAGATGGTTACTCTTTCTCAAGTCCTCCAGGTCCTTCAACTTCAGGACTGGTTGGTGTCTCTCGACCTCAAGGACGCTTATTTTCATGTGCCGATCCATCCAAAGCAAGTCCTGGATCATCTGTCCGTCACCTGCCACTCCCTTCAAAAGCTGGGCTTCTCCCTAAACTTAAAGAAGTCCCATTTGATGCCAACCCAGCGGCTCCAGTACATCGGAGCAGTGCTCGACACATCCCTGGGGCAGTGTTTTCCTCCCCAGGTGAGGGCTCATCACATTCAGCAGATGGTGCACAAGTTTCAACATGCCCAGAGTCTCCCGGCGTTCGAGTTCTTGAGGTTGCTCGGCCTCATGGCATCCTGCATTCTTCTGGTGCCGGAGGCCAGGTTGCGGATGAGATCTCTGCAGTGGGCCCTCAAGATGCAGTGGTCGAAGTCCTCCGGCAGGATGTCGGACCCCGTTCAGGTGCCGCCCTCGGTCGTCGAAGGCAATCTGATGAAGGGAGCTCCATTTTGGCTACCCTGGCCAGAGGTAATGATCGTGACGGACCCATCCCTCACGGGATGGGGAGCTCATGCCAACGAGTTAACAGTCAGCGGTCGTTGGTCTCCGTCAGAGTGCAGACTCCATATCAATCTGTTGGAGCTGAGGGCCGTCGGACTTGCCCTAAAGGCTTTTCTGCCGACTGTGCGAGGAAAGAATGTCCTGATTCTGATGGACAACACAGTGGCAATGCACTACCTCAAAAAAAAGGGGGGGCAGGGTCACTCCCTCTGTGCAGGGAGGCGATGCAGCTCTGGTTCTGGGCCATCCAGCAGGAAGTCTCGATCTCGGCAGTTCATCTGGCCGGAGATGAAAACGAGACGGCGGACGCTCTGAGCAGGCAGAGTGCAATCTCTCACGAGTGGGAGCTGGCTCAGGGGATTCTCCTGGAGATCTTCGCCCTTCGGGGGACCCCTCAGGTGGATCTCTTCACCTCCAGTGTCAACCGGAAGTGCGAAAGGTTCTGCTCGTGGGAATTTACTCCAAAAGGAGCCTTAGGAGACGTGTTTGTGGTGGAATGGTCCTTCCCACTGCTGTACGCGTTTCCTCCAGTCTCCGTCATCCCGCAAGTGCTGCGGAGGTTACGGAGGTTCGGTTCCCGGATGATCCTCATTGCTCCGGCTTGGGCTCGGAGGACGTGGTACCCCGACCTTCTCAACTTGTCCATCTGCCCTCCACGTCGTCTGCCCTACCAAAATGACCTGCTCTCACGGGAGGGGAGTCAGGTTCTCCATCCAGCGGTCAGATCCCTCAACCTTCATGCTTGGCTTCTGAAAGGTTGAGGTATGAGGATTGGGACCTCCCTGAAGACGTGATGGAGGTGTTGCTTTCGGCCAGACGGCTGGCAACAAAGTCCCTGTACCGTTGCTGTTGAAGAAAGTTCTGCGACTGGTGCAGGGTTAAGAATGTGGATCCTTTTTCATGTGACATTCCTGTGGTTTTGTCTTTTTTGCTTCCGTTGGCCCACAGGGGCTTGCTAGTGGGTACTGTTAAAGGTTACCTGGTAGCGCTGTGTATATTTAAGCGCTCGTCTGAGGAGTGTCCTTATTTCAAAATTCCATTAATTTCTCAGTTTCTCAAAGGACTCACTAATGTGTTTCCACCGTCACCTTTCCAGGTGCTTGGTTGGGAGTTGAACCTTGTTCTGAAATTCCTTATGGGTGCTCCATTTGAGCCTTTACATTCTTGCCTTTGAGGCTGTTCACCCTTAAAACTGTGAGTGAGTTGCAGGCACTTTCAGTTAAGCCACCTTTCATTGTGTTTCATAAGGACAGGGTTGACCTTAGAGTTCGTCCTTCCTTTCTTCCGAAGGTGGTGTCGGAATTTCATTTAAGCCAGAAGGTTGTTCTTCCGGCATTTTATTCTCCTCCACATCCTGGTAAGGAAGACGAGAGGCTCCATAGGTTGGATCCTAGGAGAGCTTTAAGTTCTACATTTCTCGCATGTCCCGGGTCAGAGTGGACGATCAGCTCTTTACTGGTTACGCTGGAAGGCGTTTGGGACAAGCTGTTACTAAGCAGACTTTGTCTAAATGGATTATCTTGGCAATTTCTGAATGTTACCGCTTGGGGTATGGCTTCCTCTACTGCCCTGCAGAGGGGTGTTCCTATTCGTAACATCTGTGATGCAGCCACTTGGGCTCCGGTCCATACTTGTGTACGTCACTACTCCCTCGATTCTATCCATGGGCAGGATCTGGCAAGGCGGTCCTTTACTCTGCAATTTGATTGGGCATTCTAAAATTCTATATTCTAAATTCGTTTCCCTCCTCCATACATTGGTACTGTTTTGGGAGTCTGTCATAGATATGGAATACGTCGAGGACCCAATCCCCTCGAAGAACAAGTTACTCTCTTACCTGGTAACGTTCTTTCGATTGGATGGTCCGACGACATATTCCATATCGCTCCCTTCCTACCTGCCCCGCTACAGAATTTCTTATTCGATTGCAGCTTACGTTTCTGCAAGGCTTTCTGTGGTTATACTGGCAGTGGTTTAGTGCCACATGTTCTGGGGAAAAAACTACAACTGAGGCTACGGGCGTCGTGCGTCCTACTTATAACATCCGGTGATGTCGGCTCGACAGAGGCCCTTGAGGACAGTGTATCAAAGTCATCGACGCAGGACGCAGATGCTGAAAATTTTCAGCATGAAGAAAAATAATAAACAGACAGTATGCCCTCACTCTGGATGTGTAGGAAGTCCTTTCCCTATCTCTCTTGCTCTGGAGCAAGTAATCATAGGTTGGCCTCTGGTGAGCTGAGATCTTCCAAGGTGATTGTTTTGTTCTTCTGTTTGTGGATCATTGGCCCTTTTGTTGTTGGTGCTAGGAGAGGTCGCCGCTTGACAGGGCTTGACGTCCCCCAGGTAATTCCAAACCTTCTTATCTTGCAACTTTACTTCACCATCTGTGACTTTCTCCAATGTATATGGTCCTGTAAACCGAGGCTTGTACCACTGGCGCGTGAAATCCCTGATTTCTGGGATAAAGTTGTGGCGGTTTCAGACGTTCTTTGTTTGTCTCTGGGTTGTTGTTTTCCTTGGTGGCTTCGGGCCTCTCCCGTTGTCCCTGCAGTTGGCGAGAAATGAAAGGGGCACTAGCCATCAAGGAAGCAGTGTATTTGTACATGTCTTGCCCCAGTACATCACACATTTTTTGTGCATCTAATAACGCCCTAGTGGGAGGAGTCAGGGGAAGTCCCATTTGCTGTCCGGTTACATCATGTGGGGTTAAATGGTGGTCGGATTCTGGTTTTGGGCAATGCGAATGACGCTAAAGGCAGTAAATGCAACCAACTTTTGGTGAGTGTCTTTTTTGATTTTGGCATTACATTCCTTCAGCAGCCCACTGAGGTGCTCACACATCCCGTTTGCTTCTGGGTGATAGGTACAAGAGATTTTGTGTTGTATTCCCAACAAGGTTGTGATGTGGTGAAACATCTTATTCGCGAAGTAGGACCATTGTCAGACCACAGGATCTCACACACGCCCCATCGTGGGAACATTTCATGAACCAAGAATTTTGCCACTCTAATGGCATCAGGATGGGACCGCCTTCGATCCATCCTGGAAAATGGGCATACAACCACCATCATGTAGTGGTAGCCCTAACAAACTTGGAGCATGTCAACATAGTCAACATGAAGGTGTTGGAGTAGTCCCATTGGGTGATGTATGGCTCCTCTCACTACCCTTAAGATTGTGACCTGCCCTAAATTGTTTACACACAAGGCAATTTGTCATGAATTCTGCACATGTTCTGCCAAATTACAACAGAACCAATCTTCTCCAATATGAGCAGCAAGCACCTCCTTCCCCATATGGGTAGGATGGTGTAACTGTGTCAGCGCATTGTGCAATAATGAGAACGGCATAACCACTTTCCCTGTGTTGTTTTGCCGCCATCAGGCATCTGTCGGAGATACTGTACATCCCCTCCTTAGCCACAATTTATTTTCTTGCCTGGGTGTAGCTCCCTGCAATTCCATAATCTCAGTCAGTGGTAATGTGTTATTTCTTTATTTTAATATCATTGTTTGTACATAGTTGCGCACTGGGAACGAAGCATCCATTTCTAAAATGTCCCCAAAATAAGCGGCGTGTTTTGTTTCCATGTCCGCTGCCTCATTACCCCTGGAGATGGGGTCCTTCCCCCTGGTGTGGGCCTGGCAGTTTGCCACTGCCATGCGCAGTGTGAATTGCAGCGCCTCTACCAGTCAGCCCAATAGGAGTGTGTGCTGCACCGGTGACCCATCAGCACGACTGAAGCCCCTCCTCAGCCCATGTGACAGCCCACAATGCACTGTGGATGTCACATCGGCTGAATCTGAATATACCATCACTTCCTTGTTTTTGGTATGTTACAGTGCCAATATTAAAGTTACTAACTCTGCAGCATGTGCGTGCTGAAAAATGTGAAGGTAAATGTGCGCTTATCACCACCTCACTCATCCGGTCCTCCTCTAATTTCACTACTGCTGTCCCAGTATGTCTTGCCAGTATGTCTTTCCCCTGTCGCCTGGTCAATTGTTTACAACCCATCAATATAAAGTACTTCTCCCCCCTCAAGTGCGTTCTTCTGTTCGTTTGGGATGTTGTCATGATTTTCTATGTTGGCAGTGCAGTCATGCACATAGTGCTCAACCTCTATGGGTTCAGCGACGAAAGTCGCCGGGTTGACAAGTCAGCACCCCACTATCTTGAGTGCTGGGTTTGACAGTAACACATCATGCCTCGAAGCTCTCTATGTTGTCAATGTACTTTTGGGTCTTTCCAGTATTACGAAGTAAGCATGCTCCACATAAAGAGTGGTGCTGCATCCCATGGTAATACTTGCTGACTTGTCTACCGCGAATGCAGCAGCGACCAGTGCCTGTTTGCATGTGTATTGTCCTCGCATCACTGGGTCTAACTTCCCACTGTAATATGCTAGAGGTTTGTGCCCCATGCTTGTCTTTTGTGTCAGTATACTGCAGTCATTACTACTCCATTGGAGTGCCAGAATAAGAAGAATTAACCTTGATAATCTGGTATCCCCAAGGAATTGTGCATATTGATTCCTTCAGCTCCTCGAATGCCTCTGTCATTTCTTCTGTCCACAGTAAGGTGCCCTCCCCTTTCTGTGCTTTCGTCAGTGCACTTAACAAGTGTCTAGTATAAGTGCTGTAGTCAAATACCCATGTTCCACAGTAATTACATAGTCCTAGGAACTTCTGCATTTTTTTATGGGTTGTGGGTTATGGAGTTTTGCGTATTGCCTCAGCTCTTTCTGGTGTCACCTTTCGCCCGACTTGCAATATCAGTATTCCATTATACAACACCTCTTTCTGGCAATATTGTAGTTTGGCCTTTTAGACTTTGTACCCTTTGTTCTGAGAGCACAGTCAACATGTGTACGTAGTCATCTCTAAACTGTACCTCTGCTTTGCTGCAAATCAATATGTCTGCATACTGTATAATGACACTCTCTAACTGTACATTTCCTAAGTCCATTTGAAGGACCCTGTTGAATATGGAAGGTGATTCACAGTACCCTTGAGGAATTTTATTGTGTTTACACCTATTTCTATACAGGAAAAAATGTAGGTCTTGTGAGTCAGGGTGTAGTGGTATAGAGAAGAAGGCATTCTTCAAGTCTATAACCGTGAAGTGGGTAGCTTCTGTAGGAATGCTACATAGAAATGTTGCCGGATTTGGAACTAAAGGAAATTCTGCCGCCACAATATGGTTCAGAGAGCATACGTCCTGTATAAAATGCAATGACCCCCCCGTAGCCTTTTTGACTGGGTACACTGCTGTGTTGCACAATGATTCTGATGGTATTAAGATGCCTTCCTTCACTAGTGCTGCAATTGTCTCATAAATACCCTTGTCTTCCTTCCTCGACGGGGGATATTGCCTTGATCTCTGTAAAATTGCTCCTGGCATCAGTTTTATCTTTACTGCTCCTATCCCTTTCAGAAGCCCCACTGCATAGGGACTTGTCGTCCATAAGACGCTGGGGACCTTTGCCAAATCTTCCTCGAGAAATGTCAGCGGTGCTTGTAGCATCATTGCCATTCTCTGTGGTACCTCACTGTAGTGTATCTTCACCCGGTATGTAATGCTAATGTCGAACACTACCTCGTGATCTGAGCGGTTGTCTTTGAATAGTTCGTAGTCTGTCACGGTAGTTACCCTATACCCTTCTACCACCGCAATCACCGACCTCCATGCCTGTCTGGTGCCATCTGTCCCATGTACTGTTATTATTTCATCTCTCACTATTACTGCCTCTAGTTCTAGTGGTATTATCGTCCCTTCTTTCTCGTCAAGTGGTATTTCTGGTCTAAACATCTATTCATTCGAAAGGCGCCACAATTTTCTCTGAATCCCTGGAAGCTATGCTATTATTACTTCAGCCCCATATCAAAATAGCTCTTCATCTGCTGGCATACCCCTCTGTACCGTGCATCCACAATACGCTTGAATAATTTCCCTCAAGTTTAGAAGGTGGATCCCAGGTGTGGAACACACTATCCCTTTGTCAGTGAATGAGATGGTCATGTTAAGTTGGCTCATGTCACTTCCTATTATGTTCACAGGTGTCTGTCGGGAATACAGTAAGGGTAGAGCTAGGTCATGCCCCCTATAGAAAGTGTAAGATCATCTGTAAAATGAACCAATTCCGTTGCCCCAGACAATCCCTGCGCATTCATGGCATTGCCTGACCTTCAATATTTCCCCTCCCGGATGAAGGATCTAGTTGCTCCTGTGTCTACAAGAAAAGAGAAAGTATTGTCACCTATTGTCACCCCTATGCGTGGTTCCTCTACCGGGTTGGGTGTAATCGATAGGATGGAACACATTAGGTCTGTCTGTGGGCTGTCCTATTGGAAGCTATAATGGCATTCTGTTCCCTGCAAATGGGGTGCCCCCACCACAGTAGTCCCTGCTTTAGTTTCTGAATGGCTTGACACAGAGCCTGTTTTAAGTTTGTATAACAAATGTCTTCATCCTCGGTCCAATGGATCTTTTGTGGCTCTGCATTCTTAAGTTTGTCTGTTAATCGGGCCGTTTTATCTAAACATTTCAGAATTAATTTTCGATAATATCTGATGAGGCCTAAAAAAGCTCTGAGATCTCTCTTGGTTTTTGCGGTTGGAACATCTAAGACCACTTTTACTTTTTCGCCTTATGGTTGGACATAGCAATTACCCATAAAACATTCTAGATATTTAACTGCTGACTGGGCGAGACTGCATTTTTTTGGGTTTGTCGCTACAATGATTGGGGAAGACCAGGGACTAGAGGAGGGTTCTATGATATTGGCCTTTAGCATATCTTCTACCTCTTCAATTATTATCTTTCTCCAGGACGCAGGGAGTCGTTGGGGCTTCAGATGGACTAATTATCCTCTAGCGGTTCGGATGTTATGTATGTGCCCTGGACTGTACCTGGATTTTCGCTAAATACATCCGGGAAGGATTCGCTAAGGTCTATTAAGTCTCCCTGTCTTTCTTTAGATAAATCCTGGGAAATAGGATCACCATCATCTCTTTCCTCTGGGACTAGACAAGCTAGAATGGAGGAGATGGTGGTTGTCGGGTTCTCCTTCCACTCCTGAAGTAGGTTAATGTGGTATAAATGGATCTTCTTCCTTTCATCCGGTTGTGCCACTTTGTATGTGCAGGTGCGTCTACGTTCTAAGATCTCTCACGGACCATGCCACTTTGAGATTAGTTTATTCTCTGAAGTGGTTAAAAGAACTAGTACCTTCTGCCCTACAGAGAAGGAACAGAGATCTACTTTCTTACCATATGGTTGTTTTTGATGGGCTTGGGCCTTCTCCATTTGGGATTGCACCAGGGTTCTGACTATGGTCATATGTTCCTTTAAACACGTGGCTGTTTGGGATAGAGGTATAGTGGCATCTTCCCTTTCTTCCCAGATCTCTCTAAGCATATCCAAGACATCTTGGGTTCTCTACCACAGAGTAGCTCAAAGGGAGAGTATCCCGTAGATGCTTGAGGGGGTTTCCTCACAGCGAACAAGGCCCATGGTATCCTGCGATCCCATTCCTTTCCATCCTCGTCTACTAATTTCTTCAATATCATTTTCACGATTATATTAAATCTTTCTGCTAACCAGTCAATCTGGAGATGGTAGACAAAGCTTTTTAGTGTGGTGTTACAACTCTTTTACTTCTCCCATTAACTTGCTCGTGAAGTTGGATCCTTGATCAGTCAGGATCGCTTTGGGGAAGCCCACTCAGGAAAAGAATATTAGATGTTTTAAAATCTGTTGAGTAGAGTTGTTTCACATCTGTAACGCCTCATGGTATCGAGTGGCATAGTCCATTATCACTAGGATGTATTCATTTCCAAGTTTGGAGGTTTCCAGAGGACCCACAATGTCCATCCCAATTCGGGAGAAGGGGATTTCTATTATGGGTAAAGGATTCAAAGGGACAGAAAGGGAAATATGGGCACTGGTCTTTTGGCATTTTTTGCAGGTCAAAATGTAGTTTTTCACATCTGCATGAATGCCTGGCCAATAGAATCTCCCCCCGACATGAGCTTGTGTTTTAGCTCTGCCCTAGATGTCCCCCTCTCAGATGATGACTTCATAGAACTTGGCTGGGTCTTCCTTAAGCTGGTCTGCTGGAGGGTCAGGGTGGATGTGATGAGATGTCCAGTCTAAGGTGGTGGCGTAGCATTGCCAGATTCTGTATTGTATTAAGTGTGCCAGTGATTACACCATGATGAGTGTTTATAGAACGTGGCTGGGTCTTCCTTAGGCCGGTCTGCTGGAGGGTCAGGGTGGCTGTGGTGAGATGTCCAGTGTAAGGTGGTGGCATAGCATTGCTGGATTCTGTATCCTATTAGGTTTGCCTGTGATTAAAGCGTGGAGACTGTTCATAGAAATGGCAGGTTCTTCTTTGAGCTGGTCTGCTGGAGGATGAAGCTGGATGTGATGAGATGTCCAGTGTAAGGTGGTGGCATCGCATTGCTGGATTGTGTGCCTGTGATTATACCACAGTGACTGTTCATAGAACTTGGCTGGGTTTTCCTTAAACTGGTCTGCTGGAGGGTGAAGCTGGATGTGATGAGATGTCCTGTCTAAGTTGGTGGGGATGTCATTGGTGGATTCTGTATCGTATTAAGTGTGCCGATGATTATACCAGGATGAGTGTTTATAGAACTTGGCTGGGTCTTCCTTGAGCTGGTCTGCTGGAGTTTAAAGCTGGATGTGATGAGATGCCCAGTCTAAGGTGGTGGCATAGCATTGCTGGATTCTGTATCGTATTAGGTTTGCCAGTGATTATACCATGGAGACTGTTCATAGAACTTGGCAGGGTCTTCCTTGACCTGGGCTGCTGGAGGGTCAGGGTGGATGTGATGAGATGTCCAGTCCAAGGTAGTGCCATAGCATTGCTGGATGCTGTATTGTATTACCTTGGTTCCCAATAACAGTTTGCATTTGCAGTGCAATGGTTTGGCAAGAGCCAAGAGCAGGGAGTGGGGGGGGGGGAGTTGTTGACGCCCAGCACTACCTCTATTCCACTGGATGACCTTCTTAGCATGGATGGTGCCATTGGACAGTGTTCATTATAAACACAATGCTGGTGCCTGTTCTAGATTGGCTAAGAAGATGAAATGCGAAGCCCAGTGTTGACAGTCCGGTATCATTCTGAATGCTAAAGCACGTTTCAGTGGTTGCAAGCAAAATGGCTGTTTATAGTTGGAAGAAATGTGTTTGACATTAAATGTGTCAATTAGTTACTGACCAGTGGTTGGACTCCCTGACAGCATTAAGGATGTCTTTTATGATGCTGGAAGGCGGTTCTCGCAGGATGCTGCACTGAGGAATGTTAGCCCCTGAGCATCAACCGGTGCTCCCTATGCTGCCAGAACTAAATAAAGTTCTGCAAGCATTAGCTATCTTCGTGTAGGGCACTAAGATAGTTTCAGGGCAATCCATGGAAACGTTGGGAGGTAGCAGCCGACCATCAATGAATAGCAGGGATAAGTGGGGCTTGGACAAGCATGAGAAACTCCCAGATGACCAGTGGAAAAGTACATGAGGCCTTCCCAAACCAGTTAGCAGGCACCCCAAATATATCATTAATCACCTGAATATTTCTGACACCTGCTGTTTTAAGTGTGGCCTCTCAACAGGGGCCCGAAGGTGCTAGTGCATCAGCACCCCTTTCTATGGCTTCATGTAGAATAGAAATGTGAATGTTAGCATGTGCCGCACTTGCATGGAATTCTTAACATTAGCCTGCGTCGCATCTAGATAGGGTAATGAATGGTAGCATGCGCCACACTTAGATGGAATTCTGAACATTAGCCTGCATCGCATCTAGATAGAAATGTGGATGTTAGCATGCGCCACACTTAGATGGAATCGTGACCACTAGCCTGCCTCACATCTAGATAGGATATTGAAGATTAGCAAGTGCTACACTCCGATAGAACAGTGAATGATGGCAAGCATCACACTTAGAAATAATCGCAATGGCAGCAATGCCAACTAACCAATCCACTAACAATTTCACCCCTCTGCAATCACCTCTCAAACTCCAACCAAACACAACCACAAGCCTACAACACAATAATCCGCACAAACTTCATTACACTGCAACAACAAAACAAACCACACATAGACTCACACAACAGCACATGACGACTACTGACCGTAAAACACCCCACGCCCAGCCAATGGACCCACTGGGCTGAGGCTGCCAACAGCACATCACTGCTCTCTTGCACTTTTCCAGCTTATTCTCACTAACTCACCCCTCCCTTCCCTTTTTTTCCACAGCCGCCAGAGCGCCAGGGGACCACTACGGTGGTGATAGTGCGCGGTACAAATATCCTTTAACATTAACATTAACATGTGTGCAGGCCATGTTATCCAGCAATTTTGGGGAAATTGTCCCAATTGCTGGGGCGAGTCACTGGGAAATGCGACAATTGGGACCTCTTAACACTAGTGTGTATGCTTGGTGCCGCTTGGTGGAAAATAGGGAAGGTGGTTCTAGTCAATTATCGCTATGACATGATGGCCGAAACATGTTTGGGGATGCTTGTGGTCTCGTGCAGAAGGCATGTGGCCTAGCAGTTTGGCTGGACTGCCCGTTTGATGTGGGACCAGGCCTGATTTGCATATAGTCTTTCCCCTTCTATAATGGCTTGGCAGGCGAAGAACGATGGTCTGGAGGGTTGCCCAGAGCAATGCCAGTGGTTAAGATACATTCTAAACCTTCCAGCCATCACCTCGTTGTTCTTGCTTTGTCACCCCAACATGGTAACCATCCATGGAATATGGACCAAGGACCTCCCTGAATGGTTAAGTCTGAGAAGTGTGTTCTGGAGATTTTTATGAGCCACGCTGGGCAGAGCAGGGACTGCGGCTCTAGGTTGGTGAGTGCTACACCACTCTACAGTTTCTGCAAGATGTAAATCCACCACTAGGTGGACTGAAGAGGTATTGCAAGCTCTTAAAACTTTACAATTCATGTCTACTGTACGTTAACTGATATTTCTACTGTGCCCGTCACTACTGTTATGACCTTTGTGCACCAGCCCTTGTCCTAGAGGAAGCATATTGCAACTCCCGCCAGGATGTCTCCAGACCTTAGTCTGCGGGTTAGAAGGAAGAGGGTGAGGTGGGAGAGGAGATACACAAGGGAGTTGGGGGAGACAGAAGACAAACAAGTTCAGTGACAAAGCTGGTCAGGGAGTATGTTTGTAGTAGGGATGCATGCTTCTCAACTGTAGTGGTCGGTACAATTAGGCTATCTCACCTTCAAAATTACCTTGCCTGTTCAACTTCTTTATAACCTGCACTTATTGATGTTTTTGTTGTCGTTGTAGTTGTCTGTAACAATCGTTCAAGTTTTTGGCGCCCAGTTACCTGAGGGTTCGGTGCACGGTACAAATAAAGAAACTAAACTAAACTAATTAGGCAATCAAGTTCTGGTCCTCAAAAGATGACTAGTCTGTTAAACCAAAGGAAAAAAAGACTGCATGCCGAAATTATTGCTTCTATGAAATTATGTCCCTCAGAGTGAACCATACTGATATAATTTGGTGTGCAGTCATAAAATCGAATAAATAATGTCGAATTACAAAAAATTTGAAAAAAGAATGTTGAAAAAAAATTCAAATTTTTTATTTTTTTATTTATATATTTTTTTGGGCTCCACATGTAAATAAAAGGTTAAAAAAAAGTGGGTTGGGGGGAACCCCCCCATTTTGAATAAAAAACGTAATAAAAGAGACATTCTTTTCGACATTATTTTTCCGATTTTTTGACTTTCGACATTATTGTATTTGATTTAATGACTATAAACCATATAATTTCACCCAAAATGTAATTAATTATGACCAAATAAATAAAGCCTTTCCTATACTAGAATCTTGAAAGCATTAAATGAAACAATTAGGCAGTATCTAGTACCGATTTTCTGAAAAGTACAGCATTACAGTCTAGTTTTTGGAATAATTTCTTGTCACGCATTTTCTACATTCCAGATACTGGACCTACCTGTCTAGAGGAGTCAAAAAGGTTTAGAGAAGTTTGACAAGCTGAGAATCGCAGAGTCACAGAGAAAGCGGCTGTCCGAGCCCACCCCCCCGCCTCTCCTCTGAAGGTGTCATTTTGAGACGGGAAACATGCTGCTCTGGTGTAGCCCTGTAGCTCAGCCCTGAGTGACTGGCAAAATGGCCGCCACCTGGAACCAATTACACGCCTTGAGGAGATTATCCTTTGTGCCCTGCTTCGCATGTCTGCGGAAGGCTTTTGTTACAGTTACCTAAGTGGCTAAATCCTAGAGTGAAAAGGTTAGTAAATAAATGACTTATTTCACTTAGAATGCTGCACAAGTGAATTTCACATGCAATATCTGCAGGAAGCAAAGTCCCCGAAATGGATGGTGGAATCCCATGAGCACTGCTCTGGTGTAAAACCATCAGCAGCTTTCGGGGCATCCACATATCCCGCCACAAAAGGAACTACTTTTTTAAAGTCATTAACACTTCTAAGGCCTCCCTGGCCCACAAATTACACCTCAACGCCACCGGGAACTCAAGCAAATAATTTTCAGTTCATTCACATTTGGTAAACTGTGAGGGGTAATGTAAGAAACTCTCCCATGTGGAGGAAATGGGTCCCCAATTACCCTAAGCTCACTTTGCACTTGGGAGATGACCTTACTCGATTTGAGGCTGGAGTAGCATTCCCAACCCTGCCGCAGAGGGAAAAACACAATTATGATAGCAACGCCCACTGATAGAATTGAGGCTAGCATTAATAACGTCACTGTTTGATCTTGGGCAGCGAGTCCCTTCACTGTTACGAGGTAGAGGAAGGCACAGAGTAATGAAGATCAGCCATAGGAAAACCAAGCTTTGCCTCTTAATCCCTTTTCCTGGTCGTAGTGCTACATTCTAGAATCCATACCAACCCATCAGACTTTGACTGCTGCTAATAGGTAACTTAATCCAGTTGTAAAACACATTTTATGAGAAAAATGTAAAGGGAGACGCCCACGTGGCAGCCTTACTAACCTCTATGAGGAGTCCGGAATGAAGGAGCCCCTGAGAAGTGTCCTACACGCGGCCGCACACCTCATCAAGGGTCTACGCAGATACAACCACATCACCCCGGTCCTCATTGACCTTCACTGGCCCCCACTGCACGCACAAATCACCTTCAAGTCTTGCTGCATCATCTATAAGGCAGTCACCCAGCTACTTCGCTGAGAAATTCTGCATCTCCGGTGGACAGCGCACCACCAGAAGCCAGGACACATGCAGACTTGAAATCCGGAGCAGCAAAAAGGAAAGGAGCAGAAAACACACCTTCTCTGTCTACGCCGCAAGACTATGGAACCTCCTCCCCATCAGCATCATACTCGCCCCTAATGAAAATCTCTCTGTGTACAGCATCTGTAATGTTGTACACCTCTGTAAAACCCTCTGTTATGCATCTGTAATGGTGCATAACTCTGTAAAGCGCTCCATTGCTTCTCAAAACTAGGTCTGCGCTCAATAAATACCATAATAATTATAATAATAATAATCACCCGTAGGTATTTCGGCACTGTCAACGAAATGTCTCAGCGGAGACACCAAGAAGGGAAAAAGGTACATCTATTGATGATAAAACATTTTCATTTAAGAGCTTTCAAAAGCTGGAATAATCATCCATGAGCCTCAAGCCCAACGGAAGGGAATTCCAAAGTAAGGGGGCTCAGACAGAAAAATCCTGCCCCAATGGTTCACTTCTTGACCCATGGCACTAGGAGAAGATGGTGATTAGCTGGCCGGAGATCTCTGGTACGTATCTCACAAAGATAGAGAGCCTCTTGATAATGAAGCGCACGATGAACCAAAGTGCCTTGAATTTCACCCATTGCAATGATATCTGTTGCTAAGGCGTTATTGGCATGACTAAACAGAACACGTATTAACCAAATTTAGAGGCAACTTTTTTGTTGGATATTTGGTGAAGTAGTATTGATGATGTAGTAGAAGTAGTAGTTTTAGTCATTTGTATAGCACCATGATATATGAATGAAAAGCCCTGACAGGAGAGTATACCAGGCAAATACAGAATGCAAGTGTGCTTATAAAAGAAAGCCATGGCAATAGAGTTTACTAGGGACATTCGAATCACAAAAGTATATATAAATGAAAAGCCCTGGCAGGAGAGTATACCAGGCAAATTTGAGTCACAAAAATGTATATAAATGAAAAGCCCTGGCAGGAGAGTATAACATGCAAATATAGATTGCAAGTGTGCTCATAAAAGAAAGCCCTGGCAGGAGAATATTCCAACAAGTTAAATGCGTAATAAATTACATATGAATGAAAAGCCCTGGCAGGGAGTATACTAGGCAAATGCAGAATGCAAGTGTGTTTATAAAAATAAAAGGTCCTGGCAGCAGAGTACACTAGGCAAATTCGAATCACAAACATATATATGAATGAAGCCATGGCAGGAGAGTATACCAGGGAAATACAGAATGCAAGCATGTTTATTAAGGAAAGCCCTGGCAGGAGAGTATACTAGGCAAATTTGAATCACAAAAGTAGATATGAATGAAAAGCCTTGACAGAGTAAACCAGGGAAATACAGAATGCAAGTGTGTTTATAAAAGAAAGCCCTGGCAGCAGAGTACACTAGTCAAATTCGAATCACAAAAGTATATATTAATGAAAAGCCCTGGCAGGAGAGTATACCTGGCAAATACAGAATACAAGTGTGTTCATAAATGAAAGCCCATGCAGGAAAGTATAGCAAGCAGATGCAAGTTATGAACACGTGTATGTGAGAAACACCCTGACAGGAAAGCATACCAGGCATGTTCAAGTTGAACAGTGTTTAAGAAGAAGGTAAGCCAAAAAGTCTTGATAAGAGCACATTAGGAAAATGCTTTGGAAATATAGTAAAGGAAGCGAAAACCTGGCAGGAGAGTACACCAGCTGTCCTAACAAGACAAACACTAAAAGCTATGTTTGTGTTCCAGTAGTGTTGTTGAGCACCAGCAACTCAAGAAACGTATGTTCTTATACCTATACCAAAGTGAAGAGAAATCCTGGGGAAGGGAACTGCCCTCTGGAACAAGGAACGCTATCCATTTGGAACGTTTTGTGTTGGAGTTATGCATTTCTTTTTTGTTGAACATTTATACACCACTAGCTGCCAAAGACATTTTCCCTTTTCACCTTAGAGTTGTTTTGTTAGAAAGTGAGCGCCAGAATGGTACTTTGGACATAGGACATTTTGCTTTGACCGTTCTGACCACTGACAGATCCTTAGTTTTGGTTTTAGGTAGGTAAACACCTCTAGAGCAGGGACGGAGAGGCATTTCCCAAACCCCCTTTTAGTTTAATAAATGCCTTTCACCAAAACCCTACATTTCTGTGAATCTTCACACGACCAACAAATACCCCATGGAGGGAGCAAGATACTCATCGGAACCGCCATACTGTAAACCAGTGGTCTCCAACCTTTGTCACTCCAGATGTTTTGGACTAATGGTGAAGGATCATGGGCGTCATAGTCTTAACCATCTGGAGAGAGACAGGTTGCAGGCCCCTGCTGTAGCTGTTCAGGAGATTAGTAGTGTTAGATTTAATCTCCTTAATTGCCCCATCCCCGTGGTCTCCAAAAGCCCTAATGGCTGGCTGGGCTCTTAGAGTAGAAACTGCCACTAAGCCAGTGTCTGAAGCATTTGGACAGGATCTGATTTGAAGTGGCACAGTTCCCCAGAGGCAGACCACATACTGAGGTTGTCCCGGTGTCTGTTGCAGGATTTTAATGTAGATGGTCACCTTGCAGTTTGTATGGGTATAGTTTTCAGGGAGTTTTTTTTCCTGATTCCTTTCACTTTCAAGAACGTGAGCTGTAGTCTGCTTATGGCAGAGTCCAGAAGGGTTGGCCAAATCATTGGAGGGTGGGACATTGAAATCAGATATTCCCTGGAGGTCTGCATAGACAGAAGAAAAAGGAACTATGACATTCTGGGCCATCTATGGACAATGAGGATGAGTGTATCTCCTCCCTGCCTGATCTTGGCTGGGGTCCTCCATAATAGTAGAATGAGGAAAACAGGTCAAGGAGGTCTGGCGAGGATACAGTCATGTCGGGGTATCACTGTCCTGAAAACAGTTGTTCAGGAGATGTGCATTGTAAGCCGAGGAAAAAAAGTTTATTCGGGCAGTGCCCAGGGGAGTCAGATCTGATCAAGCACTTTCTCAGATAAGGAGAGGTCCCACAGTGAGGGGAATCCACATTGATGGGAGCACACAATTGATGCACACCTTGCCAGGGATACGGGCAGTTTATGAGAAGAGAATCTTTGTTTTTGGTGAGTATATTGTGTCCTAAACTAGTTCTGTTGCATCCAGCATCCCCCTTGACTATACATGCGTAGAACTTGTCCACTAAGTTGTTTGTTCTTACTAGGACATTTTGTTTGATTACTTTTTTCAAAAATTGACAGTGTGTCATGATCCCAGTCAGTGAGCATAGTCCTCATTCAGGCTAGGCAGGGAACATTATGTCATTTAGCAGGTCAAAGGTGAGTGTCAGCCTGGCACATATGGCATTTACACCATCCACAGTATCTACTCCCATAGACTCCCGTGATGATTAACAGTAATTTCATACACTTAAAATGGCCGCTGCAAAACGCATTTACAAGTAGCAGCACAGTTCTATTCATATTTGCAGAGGAGCTAATTAAGCCCTGCCTCCGCTGGAACGCGCACTTTTCGTCTGCTCCGCTGACAGCGGGTAACGCTACTGGTGTTTCTCCTCACAGAACCTGTGAAAAAAAGGGATAATGGAGACATTAGTTTTACAAAAAGCTACAGAGTACCATAGTTCACAGAAGAGACTTACCAGACAGAAGTCATCTCCGATGCTGTTATCTTAACATTTATTCGCTCGCAATCGCAGCATCTTCTGTCAGAAGTTTCTTCCGCAGCTGCTGCATCTTCTGTCAGATGTTTCTTCCGATGCCGCTCCATCTTCCGAAGGTTTTTTCCTCAGCTTTTTCTGAAAACCTGCAGACAACACAAGAAAAACGAACTTAACAGTTTAACAGAGAAGATATTTTATAAGCGTTTACGTACCTGAAGTTTCTTCAAGTTTTCACCTCACAGTTGTTACTGCGCTCCACCTTGAATGCTGAAGTTACTCTGTATTGGCAAACTTACGTATTAAAACGTTTTCTCATCCTGAGTAACTCTGCAGCTATCCGCAATCATAATTCTTTTCCCAAATTCCTAGAACCTGCAAAAAAGAGAAAAAGAACAAAAGTAATTAGAAAGAGTGATCTCTCCAACGTAGGAATCAATTCAAGCCTTAAAGATTACAGTATCTTCACTTGCTTACTCAAGCTCAGACTCAATCTTAAAAGAATACACTTTTCAAGACAAGAAGCTATAGAGTTCTTCAGCAACCCAAGTTACCATTGTTTCTGATCTCAACGCGCCCCTGTAGAAAAGCAGGATGGAAAGCTCCACTATAATAAAACACAGGTGAGAAGGGAATTCAGCTTAGAAGGGAGTGATTTAAGGGAATACACATCTCATGTAGAATTATCTCAGTTCATAGATGTTATAGCATTTCGATGGTTGTCATTTGTTTGTTTGAACAGAAAAAGAATCCTAGAGGCTCCATGGTATCAGGTCCGCAGGCTGGGAGGGTATTATGCTCCTGTGGAGTCCAGGTAAGCATTACACAGAGCCAGACAAATGCCAATTTGTTCCCTCCATCACAAGGAGGTCATGGCTTCTCTGTGCTGGTGTTGATCCAAATCTTACTCTCCTTGCATTCTTGCTTGCCAATGGTGTCTACCAGCACCCTTTAATGGAAGACGAAGCAGACGCTTAGTTAGTGAGTCTTCTCTGATGTCTTAATGAAATTATACCTGTTTCTGCATCATCACAGTTCTATCAATGAAATCTCAGCCGTCATTTGCTACTGCACAAATAGCATTGAAGTCCACTGGTATGGTCTGGGTTGAGTTTGGGTGTGGAATGTGAACTTGGAGGAGGGGGTAGCATCATTTCAGAGCGGATTCCACCTTCCTATCGGCCACGGCTAAACGAGAGGCATCATCCCAGCCCAGCATGGTCTTTTAGAATAAGGCAGCAGCAAGGTATCTACCTTGAAAACAGCTGGGAAATTCGCTTAGAAGCCTCGTAGAGGGCACAACCTATTGAGGAAACTCGATATCCCTGTTTTGTTTGGCTCCTTGAATTTCATAGTGAGGACAGGATATTTTCGGGTCCTGGGTTTTACAGTCTTGTGGACCACAGGATCCCAACCATCCCCACCCCTACGCCATCCAGGAACCAGCATAAGCTTGGATTCTATCAATGTGTCCAGTCACCTGATAGGGTATGATCTTACTAATTTGTTTTTCTACAAGTGTGATTATGATGCAGCTAAGATGATCTCTTTGCTCATCCCTAATTCTCCCCCTGTGGATACTGCTCCTCCCCCTGCTGCACTTACACCAATCCACTGTTTTTGAGATGATTGGGGTAAACGCCCTATCCTTTTGTTTGAGTGTGCCTCTCAGGGGGTGGGTGGAGCTGTATTCCCTGGGCTCACTGTCCACTTAGGCACAATGTATTTACTTAATTCAGAAGAATTCATTTTTACTTGAAATGATGATCCAGAGCACCAGGCAACTGTGAGAACTTCGTAAATTATACTTCTGAATTAACATTAAAAACTCAAAATACAGTGAACAATTGGTATGAAATTAAACCTAACCATATCACTTTAACCAAGTTGAACACTGAAAGAAAGGCAAACTGTGAAGGTTCTAGGGATGTTGAACGCTATCAGAAAGTAATCGATGAGCAACCCAGTCAAACAGTCTCCTCTGAGTTAGAAGCAGAATTCGCACTCTGTTGGGAGACTAAAACGGCAGTGTCCCAGCTTACTGAGTTTGCTGACCACCACACAACACCACAGATGCTCACTGCCTGCACTTGCAGATCCAAAATGGTCCAGACTGTAAAGAGACCTGAGGAGACCTGAGAGGTTTCTCTGAGAATTCAAGATCATGGAGAGACACAAGGTCCTGGAGAGACCACCAGAGAGGATGCTCTAAGAATCCAAGGTTGTGGAGAGACCTGAGATTCTGGAGAGATCCAATAGGATTCCCTGAGAATCCAAGGTCGTGGAGAGACATCAGGTTCTGGAGAAACCAGGGAGGATTCTCTTGAGAATCCAAGGTCATGCAGAGCACTAAGAGAACCCCGAGAGATCCATATGTCACAGTGAGAATTAAGAACAGCTTGAGAGATCCCGAGGTCATTCAGAAACTTGAGACAGATGATGTGCTAAAGGAGCAGGAGGCTGTGAAGAGGCCTAACAAAGCTGTGTTGATTCGAGATCCTACAAAATGCAGAATCATGAGTAATATTACGTTCCCCTTGGTGTTTTAGCCAGAGGAATGTCAGACTTTCCTCTTGACCATGCCACGCCATTCTAGGTATGACACTGGTGTGACTGGATAAAGCGAAAAGGCAGAGGGATGCCTGAAAAGGCTCCTCTCCATTACTGTAAGGGAAGGAATTGACAATAATGGGTTAGGTTCTGACTTGCAATGATTAATCTTACACCCAGTACTCCCCAACACCTTACCTGTAAAGGTATCATTGTAGATCAGGTGTGACAGATGAGTAGGAGAAATGGCAATCTTCATATGCCAGAAGAACCGTTCCCTATTAAAGGGGAAAATAATTCAGTCAAAGGGATCTGACCCGAGCGGCATGTCTTATAACTAATACGGGAGGATAGCTCAGAGGCAATGTGCTCGCCTTGGAAGCAAGACGACGCAGGGCAAAACAGGTTTGAATCCCGGGTCCGCGATTAGAACCCTCTTTGTTATTAAGCGCGTTATAAGAAAACAATTATAATGATAAAGAACGCCCGCCACTCACACTGAAGCTGCTGAGAAGCATGGTGGCTTGAATCAGTGGTCCTTTGCTCGAGTCTGCTACGGGACCCGTACTCTGCCCACGGTATGTCTGTCCACGTAACGGTGCATACCTTCCCAGCATGCTGCGTACTGTTGATTTTGAACTTGATCTTGGCTCCCGGGATGCCAGGAGCTGGATAACCAGCTGCATACAGTCCTCACATATCGTGGCCTTATATGTAACTCCACAAGAGGACCGGCCAGAAAAGCATCTGATATATGTTTGTTTGCTAGAATAGGGATGGACTTTGAAAGAATAGCTTCATGGCCACTTTTGTTGGCAAAACCTGAAGAAATCATTCATTGTAGCGTAGGGTTAGCCTGGCGGCTAAAAGGACTCATAAAGATTACGTTTTAAATTTCTTTTTCCCATCACCTTTGATCTTTGGTTATGCCAATCGGTCCCTTGGAAGGGCAGAGACTTCCAAAAATAGTATCAAGACTTTTTATGTTTAAATGTCTGCGTTGCAGGGAACACTTAGAGAACCCTCATTTTGAATAATCTCATCATGGATTTAGCCTATTATGGGTTTTCTTTATAATCCGAGAAGATATCCCTAGTACCTACAGGTCTTCGTCCAACCCAAGGCCTTATATTGTGAATTGATATTGATATTTTATTTCTATCACGCTCGTACACAAGTGTTTCAGAGCACGACAAGGCAAGGGAGGGGAACAGGGGAGAACAAAACAGCGATCTAACTAGGCCCAGTGACATTGAAAACGCACATGTGCCTGGGAGAGGGGGGGGGAAAAGTGCATGGAAGGGGGCAGAAGTGGAAAGTGCGTAGCAGAGGACAAACAGATAAATAACAATAAATAAATAATAAAGGTATCAACCAGTGGTAGTGCAGCCAGCAATTTGCAAGTGCTAGGTTTAAGGCAGCAGACAGGGTAGGTCTGATAAGTGCAGGAAGAAAAAGGGGGGGCTGTATGGGTACAGATACAGACCCCAGTGCAAGGGGTGGCCCAGAGGCAGTGCGGGAAGGTGGCAGGGTGAGCAGGTACCTGGGCCCGGAGGACAGAGAGTGGTCAGGTGCACAGTGCCAAGAGAGAACAGATCAGCAGGGGAGAGGGGGAACGAAGGCAGAAGAAAAGAGGAAGGTCTTGAGGTGCTTCCGGAACCGGAGATGGTTCTCCTCAAGTTTTAGAGTGGCAGAGAGGCTGTTCCAGAGGGAGGCCCCAGCCGAAGACTGAGATCTACCCCCAGCTCGTTTCTTTGAAAAACGACTGACCCTGAGGGAGTTGGAAATACAGGAGCGAGGAGCTCGAGAGGGGAGATATTTGCAGAGGGATGGCTGAAGGTATTTTGGACCCAGGCCCCAGAAAGCCTTGTGGACAATGCAGAGGGTTTTGAATTTAATCTTTGCATCCCCTGGGAGCCAATGGAGAGATTTCAGTGCTGGAGAGATGCGATCCCAGGGCTTGAGGCCAAGGATAAGTCTCGCAGTCCTGTTCTGGATTAGTTGCAGAGGGTGGAGAGTAGAGGCAGGTAGATTTAGAAAGAGGCTGTTACAATAGTCCAACCTAGAGAGAACCAGAGCTTGGGATGGGATACCATGAGCTTCTGGGGGAAGGAGTGGAAAGGCCGAGTACCTCTGAGGCGGTGCAGCAGGAAATTTGACTTTTTAGAGACCTCAGAGATGTGGGCTGAGAAGGAAAGGGTGGAGTCAAAGATGACCCGAGGTTCTTACCCTCGCAGGTGGGGGTAGGAGGAGGGCCAAGGGAGGCCGGCCAGAGAGTGAGGGGAAAGGATGGTGAAGGTGTGCCGATGAGGAGGATCTCCGTGTTGCTGGCATCCAGGCAAAGATCATTGGCTGCACACCAATCTTAAATGGCAGTTAGGCAATCAGATATGAGAGAGGGAGAGGAGGTGGCAGAGGGCAGCCTGAAAATGAGTTGTGTCATCAGCGTAGCACTGGAACTTTGAGCAGAAAGTGGCAATGCAGTGGGCGAGAGTTGCCAGGTATTGTTTGAAAAGCCAGGATGAGAGGTTAGACCCCTGGGGAACACCAAGGGTAGAGAGGAAGATAGATGAAAGGAAGGACCCAAGTTGGACCTGGGAGGGTCGATCCAAGAGGAAAGAGGTCAGCCAGGCCAGAGCCTGATCAGTGATACCCAGGTTTTCACGGAGACGGTTGAACAGGATGGTATGGTTGACCGTGCCAAAGGCAGAAGAGAGATCGAGGAGGATGAGGACAGAGGGAATGTTAGAGTAGAGGTTGGAGAGCAGATCTTCACGGATGTTCAGGAGAGCAGTTTCCATGCTTCTGGCAGCTCTGAAGCCAGACTGGTGATCATGGAGACAGCCAACAGAATTTGAATGAAGGTTAAGCTGAGAGATGGGCAACTTTTCCAGTAGTTTGCCCAGAAAGGGAGTAATCGAAATTGGGCAATAGATAGCTGGACAAGAAGGATCAGCTGTGGGTTTCTTGAGAAGATGATGCACTAAGGAGTGCTTCAGAGGGGAGGGGAAGGATCCTGAGGCAAAGAAGTGGTTGCAAAAATCAGCAAGGGCCGGAGCGAGGGTGTCAATGTGGTCCTTGATGGTTTTAGAGGAACAGGGATGAACCTGTTTTGACGAGGCTTTCATAGATCGGACTTGTCTAGCAACTTCGTCAGGGGAGAAAAGAGGAAAGGATGAGAAGGATGGTGGCGGGGTGGCTAAAGGAGGGTCAACAAGCACAGATGGATAGCGGAGAGGTGGGGTGTGGGTAGAGAGGGTGGACAGGATGTCCTGGGTTTTTTAAATGAAATGAGAAGCAAGGGCATTGCAAAGCGCCTGCGAGGCAACAGGAGGGGTAGGGACTGCAGCAGGGTTGGCCAGCTCCTTGCAGATTTTAAAGAGTTTGGCCGAGTTGTTAGATGCCGCAGAGACACGAGCTTGAATGTGGACTCTCTTCTTGGTGAGGACAGAGAGTCGGTATTGCCTTTGTAGCAGGCCAGAGGATGAACAGGAAGTCCTCCATTTCCTCTCAGCCGCCCTACACTTTCCTTTAAGTGTAGCTAGGTCAGAGTCATATCAGGAATTGCACTTGGCTTTGGACTTCAAACGGATCCTCATGACAGGGGCAAGAGCATCAAGCGTATCAGAAATTGAAGAGTAGAGCAGAGACAGGGCTTTGTCAGGATGTGAGAAAACCAAAGGTGGAGGGGGGGAGAGAAAGTGGCGGCAAAAGCCTCAATCGACACACGCTTCATGGGCCGGATGTCCGAGAAGGTAGGTGGCAGTGTTGGGGTAAGCTTGGCTTGGGGGCAAGAGAGGGAGAGGGAGGGAGAGAGAGGAGAGGAGGGAGTGGTCGCTCCAGGAGCGAGGAGTGGTCGGAGGGGTGGAGAGGGGGACGTCAGAGGAGATCAAGCCATCGAGTGTGTGCCGTGTAGAGTGAGTCTGGCCAGAGGGGAGGATGTACAGGGAGAGGGAGTCGCAGAGGTCACAGAAGAGTACAGAGGAGGAGCAAGGAGAGTCTAAATGTATATTGAGGTCACTGAGGAAGAGGAGTTGAGTGGTAGAGGACAGGAGGGAGGGGGAGAGGTCCGCCGACTCAGAGAGAAATTAGGTGATTTGACCAGGAGGCCGGCAGATGTTAACCACAGTGAGAGAATGGGTAGGCGAGAGAGAAAGCCTACAGACAAGGCATTCAAAAGAGGAGTAGGTCTGAGTGGGAATGATAGAGGCAGAAATACACTCAAGAAAGATCAGGGCTACCCCGCCACCGGACCGGGAGGATGTGGATGCTGAGAGGATCTTGTAGCCATCAGGGAGGAGAGTGTGAAAGCTTGTGACAGATCTGGCTGTGAACCATGTTTCAGTAAGACCAAGGACATAAAGGTCTAGTTCTTCAAGGAGGTGGCAGATGTCAGAGGAGTGTTTGCCAGCAGAGCGAGAGTTGAGAGTGGCAATATGAAGAAGGTTGCCAGCCTTAAAGACCTTCCGGGGAGAGGTACAGATCATAGGTACGGCCTGTGGAGGAGAAAGAGCCCTATGAGGGGCAGACGAGGAGGAGGAGAGAGAAGGCAAGGTAGCCAAGGGGGGAGAGGAGGGGACAGCATTAAATGAGAGGAAATTGATGAGGCGAGGGAGGCGCCTATCAAAGAGGAGGAGATTGGCCTGAGGGCCTTGGACCATGACAGTGCCATTTAGGTAGACATTAATGGTGACTTTAGAGGAGTCGATGGAAGCCATGAGAACTTCCCAGCGAGTGCCACCATTAATGGGAGAGGAGGAGATAGGGCAGAGGGTTCATAGACATAATTTCGAATACAAAATATTCGAAAGTCAAAAAGTCGAAAAAAAAACGTCGAAAAAAAAAATGTCGAATTTTTTTTTAATGACGTTTTTTTTTCGAAATGGGGGGGTTCCCCCCCGAACCCCCCTTTTTTTTTATTTTTACCTATTTTTTTCACAGAAACTAGAGCCCAAAAAAAAATATCGAAAAAAAAAACAATTCGACATTTTTTTTTTCGACATTTTTGATTCGACTTTTTTGACTTTCGAAATTATGTTTTCGAAATTATGACTGGACACCAGGGCAGAGCACAGAGACCATATGAGGAGTCCATAGATCTGGCGAATGACCGACAAAGAGGATGTCAGTGAGGGTCTGTCTGGCGGAAGCATTGGAGTAGGTGTCGGCGATAGGAAGACCAGGGTTAGAGGCCAAGATATCCTTTTGGAAATTCTTCCTACCAGATTTAGTTAGAAGGGAAGGATAGTCAATGGAGAAGCAGTTGGAGAAACAGAAATCGCCATTGGGGTGGAAGCGAGGAGAGGATGGAGATACTGGGGGGGCTAAGGCAGGTAGGTGTGGGACAAAAGAGAGTGGTGAGGTCACTCGGCTGGCAAGTTACAGAGAAGCAACAGTATACAGGCGAAATACAGAGAATTTCGCAATGGGCAGCAAGATTTGACTTTTTTTAGCACAAAGCAAAAACAGCAAGATTTGACTTTTCAGTCTTGGAATCAGATATTAGCAAAGGGTTTTAGGAAGCACTTCGTATCAGGATGACAACATGGGAGTAAAAACCAGAAAGAACAGTGATAGTCAAAGGTGGTAGGAGTGAGTCTATATGGAGGGAACTAACCCATAGTTCTGGAGGAGGCAAAGTCAGGGCAGTCCGGATTTCTTAGAGGAGTGAGGTGGCAGCATCATTGTGGTTAAGGTGCAGGGAGGACCCCAATTAGAGTTCTGGCAGCGGACAGGGAGCAGACAGGGGCCTTAGAAGTGGGCCTTGCTGAGAGGGCCGGCTAAAGCCGGCCGGTCCCTGATTGGATGGGAGAAAACACTTAGCAACCAATGGGAGCGCAGCACAGGGAGAGGTGGTTCAGCACAGCCTGCCTACACAACAAAGAAAACCACAGCGGCCATCTTGGAAGGGCCAAAAAACAGTCAAATAAGCAGGCAATAGTGGGAAAAAACTTGTGCTTTCAAAATGGCAAGGCACATCCAGGTATTAAAAAGCTCAAAAAATCATAATAATACATTATTAATGCAAGCTTGTGTTTTATGTTGTGTCATTGCCTAGCGTGTATACCCCATGTATAGCACTTTGTTGCTTCCCAGTTAGATTTATGCAATGGACAAATGTTAATTGCACTAGTGAAGAAAGAGAAACCTGAAACTACAAGGAACTTCTCCTCAGATCAGGCCTAAGAAAGCTGTGCTTACCACCATTACATGTGTGACCACTTTACATTTCGATACATAGTCTCTGGGCTGTAGCTGCAACATTGCTTCTTGACAGAGTCTCAGCGGTATATGACCCAGTCTGCCTTTGGAGATCCTCTTTGCCCAAACACTGTATCAGGGATATGGTGGCCTAACACAATTCGTGTCACTCCATATAAGTCTCAGGGATATAGCACTGGGCTTGCTATTTGTAATCCTTCCAGGGATATAGCAGCCAGCTCTCTTTTCCAGGGATAAAATGACTTGTCCACTTATCTGAGCTCCCAGAGATATAGTGCCCAGCGCACTTTTGTCAATGTATTGTCCAGCTCATTTGTCTCTGCATTCATTGATACAGTGTTCGGTTCACTTGTCTCTGCATTCATTGATACAGTGCTCAGCTCACTTGTCTTTGCGTTCTTTGATACAGTGTTCGGCTTACTTGTCTCCACATTCATTGATACGGTGCTCAGCTCCCTTGTCTCCTCTTTCATTGATAAAGTGTTCAGCTTACTTGTCTACGTATTCATTGATACAGTCCTCAGCTCACGTGTCTCTGCATTCATTGATACAGTGATCAGCTCACTTGTCTCCTCTTTAATTGATAATTTTCAGCTCACTTGTCTCCTCTTTCATTACTACGCTGCTCACTCCCTTGTCTCCTCTTTCATTGATACAGTGCTTTGCTCACTTGTCTCCTCTTTCATTAATACAGTGCTCACTTACTTGTCTCCTCTTTCATTGATACAGTGCTCCGCTCACTTGTCTCCTCTTTCATTGATACAGTCCTCCGCTCACTTGTTTCAGCTCCCATTGACATAGTGCTCTGCTCACTATCTTGGATGTTGCACTCAACTTACTGTCGGGGACACCGTGCCCAGCTCAGTCCTCCACCAGCCTCCAGATTCTGTCATTCACTAGTTGGGTTGCCCTACTGGGCAGGGTGTAAGTTCACTGATGGTTGTGTAATCGGTTCTCTCAGCATTCTAAGGTGTTTGAGCTTTCCCAACCCTCCATCTTCTCCTTCAAGCCTCTCTGCTCCTTTGCAGCCTGTCAGCACCTGCAAACCTCTGAGCCCATGTAGCCTGTTATGGCCAGCTTTCTGCATCCACCAGGTTCTCTGCATGTTTTGCTCTTTGTTCTCAACTCTCGATTGAGTTGTGTACCAAGCGCCCTCGTCCTATCAGTTTAAGGCTTTTTGTATACTTTTCCAGGGTTGAGGCTTTCATTTCTGGTGTGGAAGTGCCTAAAGTTTCTCAAGGGTTCTGTCAGCCCTTCTAGGTGCGTTATGAGCTCATTGGAGCAATACAATTCACCTATGGGCTTAGGCTTTGCCTCCAAGATGCTCACAATGATGGCAGCCATCTTTAATCAGGCAATAGGCCCACCTCTATCCCACGGACCCAGGTCTACGCCTTGCTGGCTCTTGACATCTGCAGCAGCCTTGGGGTTTACACTGGCTCCAGCTGCGCTGGCCTCTTCCTGAACATGGGGATCTTCTCCAGCATAATTTTCCTTCTTGCAAAGTTGAGCGGGTGCAGTGTTGGGGTGCAGTGTAGCTTTGGCATTGCTTGTGGACCTATAGAATAGACTGCATCGAGCCCAGGACATACAGCGTTGATGCGAGGCAATGTTGATCTTGCTCTATGTGATATGACCATTCTCACTCGAGTATCATTAAGGGTTGTTACCAGTGGACTTGCATATAGGATGGAAGGGGAGGTATGGAGAGGAAGGGTAGGGGCACCCTTATCCATGACCATTCAACTCCTGATGACACACTGTTGTCCTGGGGTAGGGTGGGGGGGTCTGCATAAGAACTTTGAGAATGCCAACCTCTTCTGCCTTTGGGTAGCTCACAGCAGTGAGCCTCAAAGGCCAGCTTTCCTGCATTGTGGTTTGCTCTCCAGTTCTTGTTAATGATTGAGCACTGTGACTTCTTCACAGTTGCCGCAGGTGGCGTGTGAACACCCTCTCAGTGGGTACGCAGCATCATGTGGCAGGTCACGACCGCAGTCGCTGAAATGTGATGTCCCCTGTTCTCCAGTCTTCTTCGTGCCATTCTTTGAGTGATTATTTCGTATGTGGATACTCTCAAGTCAGTCCTTATTTTACTGCTTGAAGAAGACACTGGTAACATGGTCTACACATACATGGCGGTGAAATCGGACCTTTTGTACAACCATCTCATCTCCAACATGCTTGTTAGGGAAATGCCTCATTCTCTTGGGGTCAGAAGCAGCAGCTTGGCAGACCTGCATCCCTGGGTCATCTATGCCTGAAGGTTCTCCTCTGGGTTTTGTCATGATGCACATGCTCAACAGTTCTTGCAGTCATCGCCAAATGCTGAGTTCATAGTCTGCGTTGGCCCGTGGCTGAGTGCGACTTGAGCACTGATACGCTAGTATTTAATATGTTGCGTTGAGTAAATATGAAGGAATATTTGAGTATTATTCCCCGCAAGGAGTGTACTGCTCCGTTAGCTATTCGATTTCATTGGTGGCAAAGAGGTAGTTGAATATCCAGGCCAGTGATGCATTGGTATGACGGAGGCAGATTGCCGCGTCTTGTGCGTCGTAGTGTGAATATGGTTGCCATTGCTGCATCAATCCTCTGGGCCAAGCAAGTCGCCCATGTGGGTCGGTGTTCACCCCACTACTGCAGGTGATGTGTGCCCCATGGTGGAGACAGAAGTCTCTCAGGCATAATCTGGGGCCTGAGGACATGCAGACTATGCAGTGAATTTGTCGGGCGTGAACACTCGAGCTGAGTGAGTGCCTTTGGTGTTGCTCTCCTGCAGAGGTGTTGCCAATTCATGCATAGATGTTAGGTGGGCCTCATGGTCTTTATTAAGACTGAACCATGAAAAAAGGAACTCCTGCACATAACATTAGGGCCAGGGGTGTTGCTAGGTCTGGAAAAGATCTGGGGCTACACTAATGTCGGGACTATCAGGACTCGGGGCTAGCCAGCCTTTTGGTTGTAGCTCCTGAGCTTCTATCCGGGGCTACAACCAAAAGACCCGGGGCTATAGCCCCCTTAGCCACCCCCTAGCAACACCTCTGATTAGGGCCCTGCAGAGAGTATCCCAATATCCCTTTTAGGGTTGTGCCGATAGGTGCCATGGGCATGTACTCCCACCCGCCGCCCACGCTGGGTCTGTGCAATAGTGATGCGCTTGCTTGCTGATGGTGCTAGCATGCCTGCGTGGGAGTCCAGGTGGGGCATGGATAGTGATTTTGCGTTGATCGAGTAGGTGGATGGATAGGTCATGAGGGTTGAACACTATGAGTCGGAAACGGGCACTGGTGCGGGGTGGGGGGCAGGGTGTCTGAAACAGTGGAGTATCCTGACTCTTTTGACTGGAGTGGCCAAAGTGGGGCACTGCCTTATGCAGGGGTGGCATGAAGTGCGAGCGCGCACACACACACATAATGATCATAGTTTAGGATAATGGGGTGGGCCCTGGGGTGGCCAATCAGATTTCTGGGGCAGCACGTGCCACCCTAGGTCACTCCCTGGGCACGCCACTGGCCTGAATCAGGAGTCTGGTGTGGGGTGTGGGGGGTGCTCGAAGTTTTAATTTTGGCCCTGAATGGGAAATGCCACTGATGGGGACAGCAGAAGACAACAGCGGTGAGAAACTAAACATAGGGCAATTAGAATCGAAAATGGAGGAAAGACCACGTGGTCATTAAGAAGATGGAGTGGGGGGGGGGTTTACACGCAGTACATTTCATCCCAGACACACATGACATATTGCATAATGAAAGCTGATGGTTTAGTCATCTCTGCTAATGCCATTCACTTTGAAGTGCACAGTGGGGCTGTGAAGCAATAGCACAATGTGAGGTTCGCGGAGCCATGCAAATGGCACGCAGCGCAAAATAACGTGCGCTCCGATAAACACGTGCCAAAATCACGCAGTCCTTCCGTTACCGCCATATTCCCTAACATGCTTGAATACCACTGATGGGCAGTGCATGGGCCGGCCTGCATGATACCTTGTCAGTGGAAGGGAAGAGGGCTGTAATGAAATAAACGGCGTCCACTAATGAGCTTCATATAATGAGCTCTGTCCAGGGTGGAACATGACTGGGCGTCGTGTCATTAGCCTTGTGCTTTCAGAAGAGGGGAGGGGGCTGTTGACTTTTACTCCAGAGACCAGCGGGCAACATGTGTTGTGCTGTAGAAACAAGTTAGGGCGTATTGACTCTTTTTTTCTGTTGCATTCTGCCTTGCCTCACTTCAGCTCAAATAGAATATAAGGGGTGCAGAAGTGCCCCCTTGACTGCCACAAAAGCAGACAAAGATGATAAGCCCTCTTGTCCAAACAAAGGCTGATGTTATGTAAAGCGCAAAGCCATTGGCCACTCAGTGCAGAACGTGTCGCAGTGGTAAAACCCACACTCACTGACACAGAATCTCAGAGTAGCAAGACCTTCAAATGTGGGGATTTAATAATTCCATTGCCACGCAGAAATGTTTGCTTGTTCCTCTTGTAAAGCACTTTCGATTAAAGCGCTATATACATTTAATAAAATACAAAATAAAATACAATTGCCCATGAAAATATTGTGCCGAAAATACCATCTGGGCAACATAGCTTATCCAGTGGGCTTCCTCGCCTGCAATTACTGCTGTCAACAGTCAAACTTGCAGGAGACTTGCTGACACATTGTACACATAACAGGACAGAGCCCTTCACAAAGCATTCCTGCTCCGAGGAGCTGGGCGTTTACCAGCCTCGTGCAGCTCTTCCCATAGATAAGGGGTGAGGGTGAGGGAGGGGGGGAGGCGCACAGCGGCTGCGGACTGTCGGGGGCTGGTAAAGGGATCAGCCTGCCCCCGAGAGGAGGTTGTGTTCCAATCATCATAGGCGCGCCGAGAGGCAAGAGTGATGGGTGTCAAAGCAGGCCCAGCAGGCCTGAAAGCAGCGCCCCAAACTTTGATGTGCAGCTAGCTTCCAAGAGCCAGATGCCTCGAGCTCGCCGCCCTTGCTCTGCATCTGCTGCTGGGCCAAGACATTAGAGCCCAGATTTGCATAATAAATTATCTGATACTTAAATGTATCGTGAGTCCTGGATTTGAAGTGTGTTGCAAAAATGAAGACCGCTGAGCAAGCATTGTTTACGCATTAGGATTTAATCGGCCGTGGGGATAACCCCTCATCCCCCCACCCCCCAAAAAAACAGCTAATTAACACTTCCTTTCTATCAATGTGTTGTTTGTCCCCCCCCCCCCACCTGACAGTTCAACTCAAGAGCAAGGGCCGAGTCCCAGTGGTTGGACTCTGGTTTCAAATGGCGTCTGTGCTTTCGCCAAAGCCCCAGAAGAAAATGGCGGCCAATTCTCGGAAGGGTGTTGGGAATCAGGTAATATTGATATTTTCTGAAACCAACATCTCAATGAGGAAGGCTCAACCAGGCTTACTCTGAGAATTGTTAATTCAACTTAGTAAATGAAACAGAATTGGGCCAACAAGGTGCTCACAAATATCGCAAAGAGATGTTTTCCCCTTTCTTGATAAGGTGGCCAACTCTTTCATAGTCTTTCACGGTACACTTGCTCACAAGGCCGTGATGACGTCACGTTATTCAAATTTGACCCGCCCCTTTTTTTATGTAATTTTTTTTTAATGGCTCTTAGTTCCTGGCTTATTTGAAATGCAAATGGTTTGTCCTTGGGGGGTGATGGTCACGTTTTTTAACTGCAAACATGAGCATCATGGCCCCAGGAACAAACCATTAGCATTTGAACTAAGCCAGGTGTCCGAGCGTTACAGCTCGACTTGCAGGCTCAAAAGGAGCCAGGGCTGCAGAGCTGCCCTAGGAAAGAAAGCAGCAGGTGGCAAGGCCGTGCTGTGTACATGGCCACTACAGTTTGCAGAGTGGCTGTGCTGGAGGCAGGTTGTCCTCACGGTAGTCGCACAGCCACTCTGCAAACTGCGGGACAGAGTCCCTAATTGTGGGACAATCCCGCGAAATCCGGGACAGTTGGCCACCCTAGTTCTTGATCACTGAAGGGGTTTCATTTATTTATTTGATTGTTGGGCGATTATACAGGAAATAAATACTGATTTAAAGTGCCCACAGGGCAGCAGGGAGGGAATATGGGATAACAGCACAGTTAAATACAAAAAATAAATACAGTGCAGGAAGGGACGGCCAAACCTACTATACCTTGTGAGTATTCAGACCGTGCAAGTACAGGAAGGAAGAAGGCAGTGGGGTAAGTGCTGTGGTGTCCGTGCTCGAAGGGTGAGCTGCAGATGAAGTGCAAGGTATGGTAAGTGCTATATGGCCAGGAGCCGCGTTGAGTAGAAAGTGCGAATCTCCAGTACAGAGGGTGTGCCTAGGGAAGGGCCGAGGAAGACAGATGCTTTGGAGAATGGGGGTGAATGTCCACAGGCCCTGAGGATGCATAAGAGTCCAAGACACCAATCACAGCAACTGTAGGATAAGCAGAGGAAGGAAGAAGGGAAGGAGGAGGAAAAGAGGAGTCTGGAGGTGTTTTCGGAACTTCAGAAGGTCCTGCTCAAGAGGGAGGGGGAGGCTGTTCCAGAGGAGGGATCCAGCTGAGGAAAGCGAGCGGCCTCCTGCTCTCGGTTTAGCGAAACGCTTTACACACAGAGAGTTGGTGCCAGAGGAGCGTAGAGGTCTAGAAGGAGAGTATTTGGTAAGAGAGAGTTGCAGATAGGTTGTGACCCAGCCCCAGACAGCCTTGTGGATGATGCAGTAGGATTTGAATTTGATCCGTGCAGCAACCGGGAGCCAGTGGAGGCTTTTTAGGTCGGGAGAGATGTGGTCCCTGGGCTTGAGGCCAGGGATAAGTCTCAATGCCCTATTCTGGATTAGCTGAAGGGGTCGCAGAGTGGAAGAAGGTAGATAGCGAAGGAGGCTGTTGCAATAGTCAAGCCTAGAGAGAACATGGGCTTGGGAAACATTGAGCTTCTGGGTGAAAGTGAGAAATGGGAGAATTCCTTTGAGAAGGTAGAGTTGGAAGTGAGACTTTTTGGCAATGTCCTGCGTGTGAGGGAGGAATGATAAAGAGTCAAAGATGACTCCAAGGTTTCTGGCTTCAGAAGATGGAGCCGGGGGAGAGCTCAAGGTGGCAGGCCAGAGAGAAGAGAAGGAGGGAGCAGTGGTCCTAATCGGAAGGATCTCAGTTTTGCTGGCATTGAGGCAGAGATCATTGGAAGAGCACCAAGCCTGGATGGCAGACCGGCAGTGAGGGATGAAGGAAAGTGCAAGAGGGTCAGCAGGAAGTCGGAAAAAGAGTTGAGTGCTGCCAGCATAGCACTGGAAGTTGGGGGAGATGGAGCAGATGAGGCATGCCAGCTGAGCAAGGTAGATATTAAGGAGCCAGGGGCAGAGGATAGATCCCTGGGGGTCACCGCAGGTGGAGAAGGAAGTCGGAGAGGAGAGGTTATCGAACTGCCATATGTCAGGCGTGTCCTGCATAATTTAATAACATCACATGGAGATTAAAGGAGCTCCTCGTGAGCCATTACATTTCTGGCTATGCTTTGAGATTTAATTTAGCGGTTTATTTCCATTCGTCATTGAAGAAATATTTGAGGCAGCCTAGATGCATCTAGTGGCGACCCAAAAAAGATGGACTCTTACAGTATATAATTGATAGCCCATAGCCTACATATAATTGAAAAATGATAATGGTTGCACGTTGGTTCTTCATGGCAAATAGTACACAGTTTGCACTATTTACACTTCCTCCATGCAAATACTAGACATTCAGCACTGTTTACCCTTTGTCCTGGCAAATAGTACACATTTTGCACTATTTACACTTCCTCCATGCAAATAGTAGAAATTCAGCACTGTTTACCCTTTGTCCTGGCAAATAGTAGAAATTCAGCACTGTTTACCCTTCATCCTGGCAAATAGTAGAAATTCAGCACTGTTTATCCTTCATCCTGGCAAATAGTACACATTTTTTGCACTATTTACCCGTTGTTCTTGCGAATCGATGTTACCATTATTATTATTATTATTATTATTGGGGTATTTATTGTACATTTAACACGCTTGCCTTTTGTCAGGGGCCTGCTAGGTGGACCTTTAACCCAAAATATTTAGACAACGAAGAGTTTATCTTTTGGATTTTAGCGAGTTAAAGCATTTGTGTGGAGCAATCCGGACACAGCTGATGTGGTCATAGTTTGGGTCTGTCTAAAGGTATATTTTCTGTAGTACAGTGAGCACATTTGTCATTAGATACCATAAGTAAAGAAAAAACTCATGTAGCAAAATGATACAAAGATATTAGAAACAGTCACTTCCGAAGCAAACGGGGAAACTTTTAAACTTATCTCACTCTTTTGAACACCCTCCCGCTAGAAATAGTTCGGAATGATTTCAGACTTTTATGGATTCACCACACAAGATGCAGCTTTGATAGAAGCACAGTGTATAGTGGTGACAGCTCTATCACGGCCAGGATATATGCAAGTTACGGGGGCCTTCTTTTCCAACAACCTCAATTGTGGGGTTGTTTTTCTCTGACCACCACATATCTGTTAGTGCCTCCTGAAGAAGGTTGCATAACTCATCAGGGACTGACACAAGTAGGCTTTTCATCAGTGGTCGAAGTGTACAAAAAGAAGTAGTGGAACTACCTTTCCTGCCGGTCTGCACCCACTCCCCACAAACCCCATCACCACGCCCCCTCCCACACAAAATAGACACCCCCAAACACTTGCACCTGATGTTTAAGGGAACGTTCAGTGCAGTGCACTGAAAGTGCAAGTTTCAACTTCTTCCTACACTTCTATTTTAAAACGAAACCATTCCGGAACGGTTTCTATTTAAAATAAAAGTATAGGAGCTGTAAAAGACAATTTAAAAAGTAGTGGAACTCCGCTCCCGGCCGCTCCCGCTCACTTCGACCACTGCTTTTCATACACCACAATGTAAATGTAAAGTTATGTTTTTCAATTTTCATATTTTTTCAGTGTCTGTTTATTTGAACTTTGCATTAATACATGTTATGTCTTTGTGGTGTTTAGTTACATAACGTTATTTAAATAGTACTTTATCATTAAAGAAATAGGTTTCTTTGCTGGTTGTTCATTTGGAGAAACTAAGAGAAATGAAAGGATGTCTTTCTTTGTTCCATTCACACTCTCCAGCAGAATCCTGAGTTGTTAATTTTTGTTCTGTATACTGCGTCTGTGACCGAGTTGTTGGTGCTTTTGCTGCTTTTTCACAGGTCATTTTTCACAGGTCATTTGAATGGAGATGTATCAGAATACATTTTTCTGTGTTCAAGAAATAGCGATGTAATTTCCGAGCAATGTTAATTTCCACAAGGCTCTGCCTCTGCGGGAGTACCTTTCTTTAAGTGTGCCTTGAACGTAATGGGCAACATCCTGTTTGACACATGACGACTATGCGATTAACAGGAAACTCTGTATCCCATAAATAAGGCCCAAGCGTGTTAATGTTTGCAATACAAATTGGCCAAGGATTTAGGAGGCATTGGGTACATGAATAAGGGGTTTTGAGAAACCAGAAGGTGTCTTACCCGCTAGTCCTTGTGGATCTGTCATCCAGGTGGCCAGGACACAGGCATCGCTTTTGGATCCAGTTCCTGGGGGTGGACCAGTGCCGGAGGATCACCTAGGTGAGGGGTTTTAGGGAGTGAGAGTGGGACACCGGACGGTGAGACGCGGTATCCCCTTCCTTATGACACCCTTACCCCAGCCTACCGGAAGGATATTTAGGGACTCTACCCCCTCTTTTACAACATGAACACTTTCTCACTGACAGCCCGCTCTGAGGGAAGGCAGACTAACAGCAGTTCTAAGATGGCAGTTTAACGAGAGATGGAAGAAGGCGAAACAGAAGGGGGTCACAGGGAGCAAAGTTCCCTTGACCTTTTCGACAAGGGACCGTTACTTTCACAAGACCTCGAGAGAAAGTGTAAGACCAGGAAACCAGGCTGAAGAATCTTGCATTGTGTGTCGGAGGTATCCAGGGCCCTACCGGGTTAGTAATCAAGGCAGGTAGAATCTCCAGCCACCGTGGTACTGTCCTTGGCTGTATTTTGTTGAACTGCTACCTATTATGCCCTGCCACATTTAGCCTCTGCCTGCCCCACTTAGAAAATCGAATTTAGGCATTGTATTTTGTTGAATTGTGACCCACTTGTGACCTGCCTCAGAACTACCCAGCACTAGTCGCACGATCCCCCTGTCATTTCTGACACACACACACGCACACACTATCATGATGCCCAAGAGTGCACCTCCCAATCATAGCATAGTTTCACTCTCACGCACTCTCCCTGCCACACTCCGCTCAGCCATCCTTATAGCTCTCACTATGATGGCCTCTACGCCTCCGCACATATTCCCAGCACACCTCACCCAGCGCCCGGCACTAAATTCACATGCCGCAGCACCAGACTACAACTTCACACAGTCTCGGCCACCTAGCCTAGCCACCAGACTCCGCAATACCAGAAATCGATCACTTCCTAGGTATTTACTCTGCTCACCCACACCCATCACGACTAGAAACACCAGATTAGGCACCCGCACTGCACCACTACCCCATACTAAAATGAGCATAGGCACTGACCCTCTCCCCCCACCACCCCAACATGCCTCTACACTACTTCGCACTAAGCACCTCACTACCACACACCACAACAAGCACACTTCACAACATACTAGTACAAACAAAAATATCAAAGGCACACAACACCCACCTCTTAAATGTGCACTACTGAACGTACGCTCCCTACCTGCACATGCCCTCGAGATAAATTATCTACTATCCACACTTAATCTGGAATTACTCTGTATCACCGAATCCTGGCTCAATGATGCCTCCTGCCCAGCCATCGCACTAGCCCTACACACAGGCTACACCATCCTTAGGCAAGATAGATGTGTTAAGATTGGAGGGGAGTCGCCCATATCCACAAGACTCACTGTCCATTAGATTAGCAGACCATAGTACATGGGGTGGTAATGCTGATATCCTATCAGCCAAGCTTACGCTCTCCCCCAATAATCTAATCAACATCCACATCCTATACAGACCTCCCAGCTGACTTCCATCTCTCCCATCGACTCAGCAACAAAATTAAAAAGTCCTCCAAAATCCTTCTATTAGGAGACGTAAATTTAGGATACAATGATCCTAAGGATAAATCCACTGCAACCCTAGCTAAAGAACTCGCAGACTTAGGTTTCTCCCAAGGAGCCCTAACCCCCACTCACTCCAAAGGCTGCACCCATGACTGGGTCATGGATCACAAATGTGCATCCAACATTACCTCAAACAGCGCCCTTCCTTGGACGGACCACACATGCATCGAATTCCTCTTCCCCACCAACCCTAGACCTAAGACTCTCACCCACGCACCACCTGCCACAATATTAAGTTCTAAAAAACTCAACACAGACAACTTGCGTCCCCACCTTAAAAGCCCCTGCCTAGCACCACTTTTCTCTCAGGACCCAAATATACTATCAGCTATCTTCAATGATACTCTCACCAATGCCATAACCTCTATAGCCCCACTTGAAAGCAAGAAGGAAAAAAAATAATTTCACTGCAACTCTTGGTTCTTGGAAGAACTCCAAACCCTCCGAGCTCAAAAGCGTCAGTCGCTTAAAAACTGGCAAACGGATCCGAGTGATCTAAATAAGAGCCTCTTCAAAAAAATAGCCCTCCAATATAAAAAAGCCATTTTAGCAGCAAAATCCAACTCCTTCAATGATAGGATCTCAAAGGCCAACTCCCAAGCTAAAGAACTATTCTCAATCTTTAATGAATTAGTCACTCCTCCGGCTATTGCTGACGAGATAACTAAAGGCAAAGCCTGGTGTGCCAGCATTCATTCCGCCATGCTCAACAAAATAAAACTCCTCCAGAACAAAATCCAAAACCACTGCAAAGCTCTCCCAAAACAAAAAACCAACCGCTCTACACAAGACAAGCGTAGTAATCTCAATCACGCTCAATTCTCCTTCAGAAAGGTCACTGAACCCGAGGTCCTTAATTTCATCAAAAACCTCAAATCATACCTCTGCAAAGCAGACATTTGCCCTCCCAAAATCATCAAGGAATGCGCCAATGACCTAGCACCCCTGATTACTGCCTTCATTAACGCATCTTTCCAAACAGGAACTGTCTCAAACAATCTCAAGGAAGCCTGGGTGCGGCCACTTCTAAAAAAGGCCACACTTGACCCAGCGCAACCCAACAACTACAGACCGATAACGACAATCCCGTTCCTCCTAAAAATCCTGGACAAAGCAGCTCTCATCCAGATCCAATCATACATAGAAGCTAACTCCATACTAGGCAAAAGACAATCTGGCTTCTGTGTCGGGCATGGAACAGAATCCGCCTTATTAGACCTAAAAAATCAAATCTCACAGATCATGGACAAAGGCAAACCTGCCTTGCTCCTCCTTCTCGATCTATCAGCTGCTTTTGACCTGGTAGATCACCAAACACTCACCACCCACCTCACCCATGCAGCCCATTTCTCTAATCAAGCAGGATCCTGGATCATTTTCTTCCTTGAAGGAAGAGCCATGAAGGTCTACTCTGTTGGGGAGAAGCATTTTCCTATGCTGCACTGGCAGTTGCACCGCTGCTGGACACCCCCTCAATGCGCTTCACCGGACCCCTTCTCATGCAAGGCTCTCACCTGCCCTCAAGCGGGGTATTTCCAAGTGGCCCCCGAAGCCTTTAGCCGGTTACGCGTTTTCCGGTGGTCTTCAGGTGCAGGCGAGGGTCCCACAGCTTCCTTGAGTCGGCGGCAGGGAGCTCAGGTCAACGCAGGGCTTGCGCAGGCAGTGCTCATTTACCCATGTTACAATGAGCAATGAGCCTCACAGAGGGCACCAACTTGTTGGGGAGAAGCTGGGCCCCCCCAGGTCAGTGGGGGGCCAGCAGCCATACCCTCACCAGCTATGGGAGGCCCCAACACCTCCCATATGGCCCCCAGAGATGCAACAGAGTCCCAAGCAGGCAGCAGCATGTTTCAAACTGCATTTATTTCTGGGCAAAGAAAATAAAATAAAAACACAGAGTCGTGCACATCGCAAGTTCAGGCGCCGTCTCCCGGGGGCTGGCTTGCAAGCCAGCTTTGTAATCACACTGCAGGCTGACCTCACAGAATTGGATCAGCTCCCAGAAACCTATCTCCTCCTGCTATTGGCTGCTAAGTGGTAGGTTACCTATGTAGCCCTTATAGAGAGCCTGACAATTGGGTGTTAGCCTTTCTGCGTCAGTGGGTTGATTTAGCTGTGCCAGCCCCCATTACCTAATTCTATCCTGTTACATTATGACTTTGTTCCCATAACTTTTTAGCTGAACAAGCAGTTCGCACCTGGGCTCTGGGCGCAGATTGGCTGGGCTGCGCCATTCTTGTTACAATTTATGTTTCAGATGTTGTGCGAGTCCTTGAGAAAATGTCTTTCTTTCCCAGAAAGAAAAAAAAAGCACACTGGGTTGCCGTGATTTATTCGCATTTGTGGCAGTCTTATCTTTAATGTGTGGCCTTGGCAGTTCGGGGGTTTTGCGAGGAACATTGTTGAAGGCTCCCGCAGCCAGTGTTCAGTGAGTGAAATGAACTTGGCTGTAATTTTCCTGAAACATGGCTTTACACTGTGCATTTAGACCATGTTAATTCATATAGGCATTTGCAAGCCTTTAAACAGGGATTTTTGTGTTTGTAGATTCTGATATTGCAGCATTGATTCTAATGTAGCATGGAAGTTGCACTGTTGGTGAAGTGGGTGTGTTTCAGCATATTTGTCACCCATGGGTGCGCTGGGGCCTGGTTCAAATGATAAGTGCGCTCCTTGTTCTTCCTGCTGTTCTTCTATATATGCGCTTGGGGTGAGGGGGCATGGGTTTGGTCTCGATTTTCCCTCTTCAGTCCCCCCTCTGGTCGACTTTGTCGACCACACCACCAAGCAACATTCACCTCCTTCCGGTCTGCATATCTTTGTCAATTCCTTGAAGTGTCCATAATTTTCTGCATTGTTGTTGATGAACAGTACATATAGGAGTGTTCTCCTTCTGTGTTCCACCACACTCACTTCCCTTCGTACTTACTCTGATCGCAGGGAGTGGCCACCTTTATTACTGCTGGAACCATGTTGCACACCGCTATCTTCTCCCTTAGTCCGGCTCTTCCTTTCACCATGTCTCTTATTTGCATTCCGATAACAACTTCTGTTGTTCTCTTGCAATGTATCTCTATCTTGCACAATGGTGCTGTGCTCGGTACTCGTCCTTCCGTTATCACCTTCAATCAACCAGGCAGTCATGATGTCATCCATTACCATGCAAGCACTAGTTCTTTGCTTTCTCTTTTCAGATGCATTTTTTGCTGATCATTCTTTGGTATGCTGGTACTTCACCCTCTTTTTACTCCTCTGTCTGTTTCTCTTCTTCCGTTGTTTTCCATCTTTGTTAATGTGTCACTCTTCACATCTTCCTTGGTCATCACCAACAAGGGCATGCTGATGCGCCCCAATGAACACTCTCCTCCCCAATTCAGTGGTAGTTTCTCTTGATCTTTGGATGCATGTGCTCAATAGTAGTCCATAAGCAGTGATGTTCCTGCTCTCATCTCGCAACTTCTCTCAACCTTCTCGCATCCAGAATGATTGTCCACTTCTTGTCACTGTTGTGCTGGTAACATAACGTTGGTACCTTAACATTATACGTCCTTCTTCAGTGACCATCTTTGCTCCTTTCTCTCACTCCGTTAGGCACTTATCATATTTTTGTCTCTTTTATTTTATTTTTTCTTCTCTCTTTTTGTTTTTCTTTCTTCTTTTATTATTTATTTATTTATTTATTTATTAATTTTTTTCAATCTCAATGTTGCTGTCTTCCCTTGCAATCTTCTTCGCACCTTGTCATACATGGGCGTCGTGCTCTGCTGTAGTAATTTCTGTTGTAATCAATTCTCTTCCGGCATATGTTAAAGAACAGTCAGGACAGCTCTCTCCAGTGGTGTCCCTATCAATTTTGTACATGTATTCATGTTGTTGGTCACTTCTGATATGTGTGTTATGTGTATGTTTTACTCCCTTTGTGTCTGCCTTTAACTCTCCTTACTTTAGCAGCAGCTTTTCCTCACCCACTGACGCCGTAACTCTTCCTGCTTAGGTTAGGGAATGTTAGCAGGGGATACAGCGGTAATGCTCACTATTACATATAATTTTCAAAGTACCACCCCCATAATTTTGTTCATCATTAATAGTCCCATCGTGAAGGTAAAAGTCCTTATTTGCGTTCCCATAACCACTTACGCTGCTGGGTCCTTGCAGCTGATGAGATGATAAAGTTTCCCGCCTGAAAATCGCAAGAAAGGCGTTAATAGTTAGTACTTGTTAGTAACCTCAAGCTCCGCGAACTAAACAATCACTAAGGGCAAAAATCAAACCTCCCCCTGGACATTTCGTGTTTTCAAAATTTCTCAATATGGGTAGGGAAAATCTTGGGCTGTTTATTCAATGGAAGCAAGGAAATATACTTCAGGGAAACATGCTCTAAGGGGTCTGAGGTTCTTGATAGGGTGGGCAATTGAGTGGGGAATGCTACACAATGTTTTAATCAGTAGGCCTCACAGTTTCTAATGGAAGATAATATTAAGGAAATTTCCTACGCATTTCTAACAGCATACATACGCAACAACCTGCATGTGCGGGGAAAAGAGAAGAAACAAAACAGTGTTACAGCTGTAGGTGCACAAAATGTAATATGAAACTCAATTAAACTTTGGAAATGCGTGTGTCAGTCCCTATTCTAGTTGCTAGTGTGCGTTGGACCATAGGATGGCCATGTTTCCCTAAATCGGGAGTGTTCGTGCTATTTTGCAGTTCATGAAAATCTCTTGCGTTGGCCCTGTTGATCGTTGCTCCCTCGTTGCCAGGGTGGCCACCGCTTGGTAGGGCTTGACGCCTTACACTTCTAACAAAGTCTGTCAGGAGGGGAAAATGTCCCACTGTAGTCCATAGCCATTGGGTGTTGGTTGTCCATTGTCTTCAGGCCTGCCCTGGGTCCTTTGTATCTGGCGAGAAATTAAATGGAAGCGCTTGAGACCTGAGAATTTACATATTCTTCAATTTCTTGACCTAACCTCTCTGCACTACTCTCACACTATTCAGTGTCCTAGTGGGAGGAGCCAATGGTACACCTATGCACCATCCTGTCACCACCTGGTGGCGTTCAATGGCGGTCTGACTGCAAATTGTTACACAATTCGAAATGTACTCAGAAAATGGGTAGGCACTTGATTTATGTGAAGATACTCATTACACACTTTGATCATATATATGCAATTTGGGTGCTAGTGTACAAATGGGCCTTTGGATCTTTATATTTACTGTGCTTTTGTTGTAAGCTATTTATAGTGCGTGCCTTTGTCCCGTGGGGCATCAGGCACTGACAAGCTAAATAGGGAAACATCAGGGTGGTAAATTTGTCATATAGGGTGGCTGTGTTTCTAAATTAAGTGCACCATGTTACTTAGTTAAGATAATCGCAGGGTTTTTAAATCCTTATTTTTTTTTTTTTTTCTAAGGCTCCTCTCTCACTTCTCAGGGCGTGCCTCGCAGTGAACTGCAGGCACTTTAAGCTGGTACTAATGAAATCCGCTACCAATTATTCGCTACCTGTCTCTCCCCCCTCTTTTGTATTTATTTAGTTATTTATTTATTTATTTCCTCTTTTCTTTCAAACCCAACCCTCACAATTTACTCCCACTCTCTCTATCCCACCCCATGTCCACTTTTTAAACCCTACCTACTCTGTTAATTACTCATTTAGTCTAGTATTTTATTACTCCACTACTGTAATTACTGTTACATTTAAACAATATATTTCTCCCCCCAATATCTGCTCTCAAATTTTAATACAACCATCATTCTCCAGTTCGTGCAGCAATGACCTCTTTCCCTATGTGTGTTGGCTAATGCATTTGTGCCAGTGCTATTTTCAAAAGCGCTAGTGGCATTACCACTTGCACTGTCATTTTGTCGCCAAATTAATTCTGTTGGGAACATGGATCATCCACCCTTTACCCCTATTTCTCTCCTCCTGTGGTGAACTGTCAATGAAATGTAGGCCTCCCCCCTCAAGTGCACCTTCTTCCACCTTGTGTGTCTCATTTAATTGTTCTGTGTTAATCGTGTATTCATGAGCCCAGTCTCCTCACTGAAATATGTGTGCTCAAAATGTAGCTAAATGTACTCTCTTGTGATGCGCTATCATTATGCACCCCCCTCTGTACCGTGCACCCCCATTATGCTTAAACAATCTTCCTTACTTTCAACACGTGTATGTCTGGTGTTTAACAAGTTATGGATTTCTCTGTTAATAAGGTGGTAATATCCACATTGCTCATGATGTCACAAATCTCTCTTCCCTAATGCATGGCCTAGTCGCCCCACTGTCACCCAGAAAAGAAAATGTTTTGATACCTATCACCACCCCTATGCAATTGTCCTCTGCATTATTAAGTGTGCGTGAGTGTGTGTGTCGGCGCGCGTCTCGCCCGCTCTGTCGGGGAGGTGGAGCATGAGTGTGTGTGGCAGAGTGAGTCAAATCAAGTTTGTCTTGGGCTGTCCTATTAGCGGTATAATGTCAATCTATGTCCTTTGAAAAGTTTGTTCCCCATCAGGAAGACCCCTCCCAGTCATGTAACCGGTACCATTGCTATTGTGTCAGTGTTCTGTATGGGTGCTGGCTGCGCTGCAGTGCCCCTGTGTTGTGATTCTAGTCAGTCCTGGGGTAGTGGTGCTGTCATTTGTTGTGTCTGTACATGTAGTGGTAACAGTACCTGCGTTGGTGCTTGTGGTGTCTGCTGAAATGATCCCATCCTGCCCCATGTATCCTCCCCACATGGGCGGTGCATATTGTGGTGATTGTTGACACTACTATTGTTATTCTTGTGCGTGTGTGTTGAGGCTGTTTTTAACTGCCCCTCCCATTGCATACTTTAATAATTTATTTTGTGCCTACTTATCCTCATCTGCCTTTCTCTGCCCCTGTGTCATCAAATATTACACTCCCGGAGGTTCAGAAGGGTGAGTCCCCTCTTCCCTCTGCTCGCGCTGGTTCAGCATCAGCTGACCCCTCGCATCTTCCCTTTCCTTCGTGCACACAGTTCAACTGTAGCCATGTGCTTTTAAAGCTATTCCCGTGTAAGTGCTGTGTATGTGTGTCCTTAGCGATTGCTGCACGCTTCTGGAGAAGCCGCCTATGAGCAGCCATGGTCTTTTTTAATTTACCTTCAGTACTTTTTAATCTTTGCACACTATGTTTTACTGACTTACTTCGGCATGGAAGCTGTGTGCTACACAACAGGTGAAGGGGAATAGTTTCTGTATTGTGTGATACATTTTACCTCTATTCAATTCGAAAATTTCGATAGTCCGCTGTTCAGGGAGCAAAAGTTAGAAGATAATTGAACATTTTTCAACTTCTGTGAGCCTTCTTTGCTCCGCACCTTAGCCAGTGCACTCCACGTGCAGCCCATCTTCACCAAACCATTGCCTTCTCCGGCACACCCCCACAATCTTGCGCATGTGTCTTCCACACATCGCCTCTGGGTCACCTATTCTCCAAATCCAAAACCACACCACTATCTCCTCACCATCAAAACTTTGTGTCCTATGCATCAATCTGAAGGTGACGTCACCAAACTAAAAACACAGTGCAAATGAACAGACAAATGTGCATACACAGAACAATAACCCATTTCTCCCAACCCCACAAAAATCCCAAAATAAAACCCCACAATCCCCACAGCTGTCTTCCTGTCTCAACTGGAACAAGGTAAACCACAATAAAACTCTTATAATTGGACTGCACACGCTGCGTCGCCTAGCGTGTGATACGCTCCTCACCAGGGGACCTTAACCAGCCAACTATCATCCACTCACTGAACTAAACGCTCAATTAGCAGGGAACCTCATCTACTCATTGATCTATAACGTCAATTCATAGGAAATCCAGACCCCGTACATGAAATCACCATCCAGACCAATCAGCGCGGCACTCCTGTTCTATATGTAGGGAGTCACTACCCCACCCAATAGGCTCAAAAACACAAGAAGGGACCACTGCCACCGCCCCAGTCCCAACTACAATTCACGTGCCGATCACCACCAATGCGCTGAATTTTGCGACAATGTACAATCACCCACCACCCAATTTACAATCCCTCCCTCAGTTTCTACCCAAACAAAAGAACTTAACATTTCTGCAACATACTGATCAACAATGCATCATAATACTTTAAACGTTTCCCCCCCTCAAAGCCCATGTTGCTGGTTGACTTACATTTTCCTATGCTGCACTGGCAGTTGCACCGCTGCTGGACACCCCCTCAATGCGCTTCACCGGACCCCTTCTCCTGCAGGGCTCTCACCTGCCCTCAAGCGGGGTATTTCCAAGTGGCCCCTGAAGCCTTTAGCCGGTTACGCGTTTTCCGGTGGTCTTCAGGTGCAGGCGAGGGTCCCACAGCTTCCTTGAGTCGGCAGCAGGGAGCTCAGGTCAACGCAGGGCTTGCGCAGGCAGTGCTCATTTACCCATGTTACAATGAGCAATGAGCCTCACAGAGGGCACCAACTTGTTGGGGAGAAGCTGGACCCCCCCCAGGGCAGTGGGGGGCCAGCAGCCATGCCCGCACCAGCTATGGGAGGCCCCAACACCTCCCATATGGCCCCCAGAGATGCAACAGAGTCCCAAGCAGGCAGCAGCATGTTTCAAACTGCATTTATTTCTGGGCAAAGAAAAGAAAAAAAAACACAGAGCATCGTGCACATCGCAAGTTCAGGCGCCGTCTCCCGGGGGCTGGCTTGCAAGCCAGCTTTGTAATCACACTGCAGGCTGACCTCACAGAATTGGATCAGCTCCCAGAAACCTATCTCCTCCTGCTATTGGCTGCTAAGTGGTAGGTTACCTATGTAGCCCTTATAGAGAGCCTGACAATTGGGTGTTAGCCTTTCTGCGTCAGTGGGTTGATTTAGCTGTGCCAGCCCCCATTACCTAATTCTATCCTGTTACATTATGACTTTGTTCCCATAACTTTTTAGCTGAACAAGCAGTTCGCACCTGGGCTCTGGGCGCAGATTGGCTGGGCTGCGCCATTCTTGTTACAATTTATGTTTCAGATGTTGTGCGAGTCCTTGAGAAAATGTCTTTCTTTCCCAGAAAGAAAAAAAAAAGCACACTGGGTTGCCGTGATTTATTCGCATTTGTGGCAGTCTTATCTTGAATGTGTGGCCTTGGCAGTTCGGGGGTTTTGCGAGGAACATTGTTGAAGGCTCCCGCAGCCAGTGTTCAGTGAGTGAAATGAACTTGGCTGTAATTTTCCTGAAACATGGCTTTACACTGTGCATTTAGACCATGTTAATTCATATAGGCATTTGCAAGCCTTTAAACAGGGATTTTTGTGTTTGTAGATTCTGATATTGCAGCATTGATTCTAATGTAGCATGGAAGTTGCACTGTTGGTGAAGTGGGTGTGTTTCAGCATATTTGTCACCCATGGGTGCGCTGGGGCCTGGTTCAAATGATAAGTGCGCTCCTTGTTCTTCCTGCTGTTCTTCTATATATGCGCTTGGGGTGAGGGGGCATGGGTTTGGTCTCGATTTTCCCTCTTCAACTCCGACACAGCTAACGCAGATCTTACCACTATAAACTGCGGTGTCCCCCAAGGATCTTGTACAGCCCCCACCCTCTATAACCTCTTCACAAAACCCCTCATCGACCTACTTGACTCCATGGATGTTGCATATACAAACTATGCAGACGACACTCAAGAACTCTTACCCCTATCTGGACTCTATCACCAAGATGCCACGGCCCTTCACAACATCTATGCCACTATCCAAGCTTGGATGGCAATCAATGGCCTCTGTCTTAACGGGGAGAAGACTGAAATTCTCATCCTGGGCCAGACAAACACATTATCGAAACTAAGCCCCCAATACAACAACTTCAACATAGACAACTCAACCATCTCCGTATCATCCTCTGTCAAGACTCTAGGTGTTCACATTGATGCAAATCTATAGATGAACAAACAAGTAAGCGCCATAGCCTCTGCATCAGCGTTCAGCACCAAACTCATCAATGCCATTAAACCCTACTTATCCACCCCCAACCGCTTGTCCATAGCTAGAGCAACTATAGGAGCCAAACTCTATTATTGCAACGCCCTCCTAGCTGGCACCTCCGCCAAAAACATTCACAGACTGCAAACCACACAAAACAATGCCCTCAGAGCCATCATGAGCATCCCTAGAAGAGACCATATATCCCACGCCAGACGTGAAGCCCGGTGGCTCCAGGTCAAAGACCGTATTACTCTGAAAATCCTCACCATCACTCACAGGTGCATCAACAAAATCGCTCCAGCATACCTACCTGAAGCAATATCAAGGACCACATCCACTCGCCCCACCAGAGCTCAGTACACCAACCAGATGCACATACCACGCATAAAGTGAGCCACAGCGGGAGGTCTAGGCTTCTCCTATATTGCACCGAAACTCTGGAACTCACTCCCTGCCACCCTTAGAGCTGAAACTTCCATCTCTGTCTTCCGCAACAACCTCAAGGCCACTCTGCTCAACTAGCAAGTGGAGGACTGCCTCCTCCACTTCTGCCATGTATATTGTAATATAACACAAATGTGATATAACTATATTGTAACCTGTATATATACTGCTAATGACTATGTAACTATATTGCAACCTGTATATATATTGCTAATGACCATGTAACTAAGTAACTAAGCCTTGTACTGTAACAAGTGCCACGATGTCCTTGGGCTGTTGTGCGCTATATAAATATGAATAAAACAAAACAAACAAAAAGCCGCTTCAGTGAAAGCAACACACCCGGTGAGTTGGGGAGACTGATACAAAACCGATCTGTGTTCAAGCCAAGGTTGAAAGCAGCAACATTGTAGGGCGAGCACTCTAACGAACATTTAAATGTGTGTGATAAGAGACGCAAATGAAGTTAAACTACTGATGAGCTGTAAAGCAAACTACAATACCTTTGACAGAGTGGTCCGGCACCGCATGGGTGCTCAATCGAAGGTCCCTGTAAGGTAGCCAGCTAAGAAGTGAAAAAAGTACATAAAGTTGGTCCATTTAGTTAATTAGCCTCCTTCGGTCTATTATTGTTCCTATAATACATGTTATTGTCCCATCATGAAGGGGCAATAACCTGTATTTTAGGAACAATAATAGACCGAAGGAGACTAACTAACTGAATGGAGGAACGCAAATGACTAAGACACACAGTAGGTATCATGATTGGAGTTAATGTTCATACCCACCATGAAGATGAATATGAATTGTCTCTCACTCGAGTTAATGAAACTTATCCAAACTAGTAATGAACCAGTTGGTATATTATGATACAGGAATGATGACAAATGAGAAACATTAAGCAGGAAGTTCTTAATGTAATATTAGTATTCAATTCAGATCCTAACTGTGTTCTAATCTCTTTTTCTTTTCTCGTACTATTACTTTTTTCCTTTTCTCTCTTTACCCAGCATATCCTACCCTGGTCCAACCCCTCTAATCTCTGTCTCTATCTTGATAAATATACAACGCAAGTTCAATGAATAATGTATCTTCTCTGTGTAACGATGCACGTGTTATATGTTTGGTTGGTGCATCAACTGGGCTCTCTTTTTACTCTGACCCATGGAGAAGGCGAGGGTCTATAAGATGGGTCACCGCCCCCCGCCCCCTCCAGTTGAATGGATGGGTTGGATAATGGTGTACAGCAGTGGGGTAAACATTGGCACTTGCTTGCTATATCTGGTTGTGCCTGCATTGCACAAGTGGAAGGGAAGCACTTGAGGCGATGTGCGGAATCCTCCGTCTACCACATCCATGTGGGTCATAATGTCAGAGGCAGAGATCCACAGCGCCCGAAGCCACTCTGAGTCTCAAAGAAGACACTGTCGGTGTAACTTCATCATACAGGGAATCATTACAAGGTGGGCCGTTTTCCGGAGGTAAATCCTCCAGAATACTGCCCAATGGAATTTCCAGTCCCGCCATTGGGTCTGGCGGATTTACCGTTGGATTACAAGTGGTGATGGTGGTGTTAATCACCATTCATTTGGAGTCCATAGGACTCCATTGGGGATTTCGGCAGAATTACTTGGTGGTATTTCCACCGATTTAGCCGATTTTCCGGTGGAAAGTGGGAGGATTTACCTCCAGCATGTTGTTGAAAACCCCCACTCCAAAGCCAAACTCGTAGTATGGCGGAGCAGGAAAGTGGCAGTAATTCTGTTAGTGTCACTTTTTCCCCATACAGCCAAACCCTTAATAAGGCCCACAGTCTTGTGTGTTTCGGAAACTTCTGGTTCTCTTCTGGATCATCTTCCCTGAAGCAGGATGACTGTGAAACTTTGCACCATCGAAAGTGCAATTTTTCACAGAAATAGCCCCAGAGGAAAAAATACATTTGTGCAAAAAATGCATTCTTTTACACATTTTTACACTAGGGCAATAGTTGGTCTAGTCGTTGTCAATGCCTATATTGGCACTAGAGCAAGCATTGCCCGGGTGCAAAGACTGAATTGAAAGGATATATATTTGCACATGGGCAATTTATCCCAAAGTACTAATAATGCACAAAATGTGTTTTTCACCTGGTGCAAAGTTTCTGTAATGAGGCCCCTTGACCAAGAGCATGGAGCCACTTTCCCTCCACCAACAAACACAATGAAGCAGCGCAGAGCAGAGGTGTTGCTAGGGGGGGGCCTAAGGGGATATAGCCCCGGGTCTTTTGGTTGTAGCCCCGGATACAAGCTCAGGGGTTACAACCAAAAGGCTAGCTTGCCCCGAGTCCCGACATTAGTGTAGCACCAGATCTTTTCCCGACCAAGCCACACCGCTGGCGCGCAGTAAAGAGTGGCTAAATAAATCATTCTATTTCCTACCTTTTTGCAGATTGTGTCAGTTATATCTTGGGGGTGCTAACTAGAACACTAACTACCAGGCCCAGTTATTGCTTTTTTTTCTTCCTTCGTATAAAGAAGGAAACTATTGCACATGGCATTTTCTCTCTATAAATGTCTTTGGAAGGAACAGCCATGGAGCATAACGATGTCAGCATGTTGCAAGCTCTGTGACCTTTCTGGCCCTGCATTTAAGCATTTCCTGATGCCTCGCAACAGTCATTGGATTGTTGGGTACCCTTCACCCCTCCAATGATAGCATGCAAAAAGGCCACAGTTCACCAGCAAAGGTTGCTGCAAATATTGATGCAGGCAGTGTTTGGCCAGTTGAACATTGTAGCAGACACTCAGAGCTCAAATGGTGAGAATCTTCCCGAACCGCCTAAAACGGCGCTGATGCGCAAGTACAGCTGCGATGCACTGAGTGACGCACGACCGCTTGCAATAATGTGCCAAATACCAGTGCAACCAATCCCCATACAGTGCTATGTTTTTCGATTTTGCACCCTCGGGTATCTATTTTGTCGCTTTTTTTTAATTAACCATACAGATTACAAAAATGTTGTACTAGGGCAAGGCCAATTTTCACGGTGTAAGCACTAGGTCGAAAACTGCCTAAGTGCAAAAAAAACACATTCTTTCAATGCATTTTTGCACCTTGGCACAGTTTCCCTAGTGCTAAGCTGAAATAGTATTAGCACTAAGACAATCCTAACCCAGTGCAAAAGTCACTTGAGTGCATTTTTTCACTAGTGCCAACACTGTTAGAAATTGAATTAACACTGGTGCACAGTTTTTGTAATCTGGCCCCAGGTGACTAGACCAGTTCTGGTATTTTATTTCTGAACAGTTGCATGCTGGGAATTGTAGTGTTGGCGCACTTCAATGCAGTCAAATGGACTAAAGTAAAAGCAAAGCGCATGCGTTGAATAGGGTGCCCCTGGTGACCTGACTAGAAATGTTTGTTCATGTATATGCCTTTGCAAATAGAAACCATTTCAACATTCTGCCAGCCCTGTATTTTAGAAGGCATTAAATCAAACAAATTATTGATGCACGTAATAAGTAGTATTGCGTTTTATGTGGCGCATGCAGTGTTTAATATTTGCATTTATGCATATACAGATGTTACATTACATGTTTCGAGAGATAAATGTTTTGTTCCTCACCCTTGGACATTTGCAAGTAAATGTCAAGTGAGCAGGCCTATATTTTATTTTTTTAATGCGGATGAAATTACTACATAGATTTTTAATATGTTTAAAATTGCAACGTCGATGCGGGAACAATGGCAACTTGACACGTCTAATGATATCGGGGGCAGTTAAGAAATTGAGCAGACCCCCAACCTTTTTACCCCCCTCCATGCTGCAGCTGTGTCACAGTTGGCGGGGAAAATGCGCGTCGACAAAATATGACATGTCGCCCCGCCTCTTCCTTTGTGCGCAATGTTTAAACGGGATGGTTGCAAAACAAATTGCCTGGCGGATGTTGTTTAACGGCCCCCTCCCCGATGCCGATTTGTGCTGGTTCAGACCAAATAAACAATCGTGTCTTACATTCTAGTCACCCCCACCCCCTACGTCCAGCCCCCTCGGTTGGCGTTGCTTTGCCCTCCAGCCATGAAAGGTCACTCATTAGAGTCTCCGCAGGAGAAATGCGGGCTCCTTGGAGCTTTCAAAGGCCCCAGAAAGGAGCACAATTAAAAAGCTTTACCTGGGGCAGGAAATGAACTTTGGGGTCTAAAGTTCACCGGGTTTTGCCTTTTTGTCCTTTGTGTATTTTGTAGGCGCCCACTAATTTCTCATGCACAATATTTAGCGACTCCCGGTAAAATATGAACACACATGTAGACCTAGGAGAGCGCGTAAGCCTCCCCACAGCAAACCTGACGTCAGTATGTGTGCATGGGATTTATAAAGCGTGAACCTTGCTGTACAGAGGGGACAATATGAACAGGCAATGTGCTGTTGTTTAGCTTTGTGAATTAGGCAACAAAAACAAACTTTCTAGAAATTGGCATTAAAAACAGTACTCTGCGTGCTGATCGAGAGTAGAACAACACGCGCCGGCAGAGAGTAGAACAACGCGTGCAGATCGAGAGTAGAACAACGCGTGCAGATCGAGAGTAGAACAACGCAAGGCTGGGATTTCAGTACATAATTTCCAAAAGGAAGACAAAAATAACAGTTGATTTAGTCAATTTTTCGCATACTAACAAACGGTCAACCTCCTACCTCAACCAACACACACCCAACTCTACAGTAGTACCTCAACCAGTCTACAGGCAAAACAAATCATACTAATCAAGCACTAGCTAAGCTCCCTAACCATACCTCTTACCTGTGCCGCTCACCATTGACAGCAGTCTGTCCTTCCAGAAACACATAGCCTGGTTCAGAATCTCTAGCCTTCAAAAAATCAAACCCTTCATCCCGCCGCAGGACCTTCAGACCGTAGTGCAGGCTCTTGTGGTCTCGCACATCGATGGGGGAAATGCTCTCCTGGCAGGGCTCCCAGTTGCTCACTTGGCTCCCCTAAAAGCATCCCAATACGCTGCAGCATGACTTATTACGGGAGCATGGAAATTATACTGAATTACCCCCATCCTAATTGGCTTCCACTCCAGGCCAGGATACTGTTCAAGACTGCATGTATCATCTACAAAGCAGTGATGAGTAGCACACCAGCGTACCTGTCAACTAAGCTCCCCAGGTGGCACACGCCCCTTGCGCGGCAAATCGACCGAAAGGCCTGAACCCCAATTTATCCGCAAAGAGAGAACCACAAACAATACTTCTCTTATCATGCACCCACCCTCTGGAACTCGATTTCGGTGTCGGCTCAGAATGTCCCCACAATTCTCCAATTTCGCAAATCTCTCAAAACATGGCTCTTTCAACAACACCTGACCCAGGACTAATCCCAATGGATGCACATACCGACGCACATACCTCACAGTACTGCGCTACTGTTAAACGATGGCAGCCCAAATGCTGGCTACCCGCACTCTGTACAGCACTCCACTGCTCTTGAGCTAGATCCGTGCTTTAAACAATGAAATAAAAATACAAATAAATACCTCAGACCAGGCGTCTGCAACCCGGGGCACTCCAGATATTTTGCACTATTTTTTATTTATTTTGTTCGGTGGTGATTTATATTTTGCACCATTTTTATTTATTTGGTTTGGTGATGATTTATATTGTGCTCAAAGGACTTCATCGCAGAGATCACGTGTTGGAGGCGAGACGTAGCCTGCATTGGCTCCCTGTACAGGCAAGGGTTTGCTTTAGGCTGATAACACATAAATGTTTGAGTGGTCACTTGCCATCCTACTTAATGGAAGCCATTGTGAAGAAACCCAGCACTCGTCTTCTTAGATCAGACAACACAAATATGTTGAAAACGCTGTTTTGTAAGACCAATAAAGCACGTAGTGGAGCCTTCAGCATAGCTGCCCCTTCGCATTGAATGCCTTGGCTCCCGTGCTCAGAAATATTGTCTCGACAGAAGAGTTTAAGAAGAAACTAAAGACATTCTTTTCTCTTAAACTCTGCTGGTTAACTGTCTGCCACCATATCCACACACTGCTTCAGTAATTATATTGTATGTCCTGTCCCTGTTTTATGTGTGCGCTGTTAAACCCATGGGTACCGGGATCGCAATATAAATTGATAAATAAATAAATGCTCGACTCCTCCAGCTTCTAATTATTGTTAATATTATTCAGTTATTAATTAAGCAAGGACTTAGTTTCGGGAAGCAATGGAGCACTTTACAAGTCATAGGGGGATGTACAAGGCATGGAAAGCTGATTGCAAGGGAGCTGGGAGCTAACGCAGGAAGGGTGGGGCGGGCAGTTTGGTTGCAAGGGAGCAACCCTGGGATGAAATGGGGGACAGGGGATCACCAAGTCTCAGATTAGGGAGCAAGTGGAGGAAGTGCGGACCAAGGTGTTAAGGATGTGTTCTAAACTCCAGACCGGGGATTGAACCCATGTCCCACGCATTGCCTAAAATGAGCATGTTGGCCCTCTGTTATCCTACAACTCCCATGCTTCCTCACTATTGACTGGACTAGCAAGTGATGTTGGGAATTGTAGTCCAGCACATCTGGATAGCCAAAGACTGCAGACCACTGCCTTGACTAACCCACATGCAGGCAATGGGAGCCATCTTGCTGAACACTAAAATCCTACAAAACCCTAAGGCCTACCATGCACAAAGCACCTCCACAGACACACGCAGGCCAGCATTGCACAGATGATCTAATAGCAACCCCTGCTCTGTTCCCAATAATGCACCATTAATCCCACCTTCTTACTTGGAGAACCTAAGTGACACGAGGCATTGCCAATGGTAAAGACTGTGCTGTAGCATGACACCAAAACCTTAAACTGCCGTAATGTGAACGTGTGGCGAAAGGATGCAGCAATTGGATTCATGCCTACACTGCATTAAAACCTGTTGGTGTTATCGGCTGTTGCACGGATCAGAAAGTGTTAATTCTTTATTTTGTTTATTGGAAAGATGGGAATGTGGTTAATCTGATAGTTTTCTATGCAAATGGATATCATGAGATTTTGCTCTCAATCTTACAGAAGGTTTAATGTCATTTCCACGAAATAAATGACTTCATGGAAATTACTTTGACTTTTTACTTCACATTTTATTTTTAATGGGGGCCCCTACATGCTTTTTTGACAAATCTTGAATAAATCTATCAGTCAAATAATGACTACGCTTTGCTCTGAGACGTTGTTCCCCTATTGCTTTTCTGTGTCTACATCTAATCCTTGGTGTATGCATTTCAATCTTCTTTGATTAATCGTATCCATGGCGTGAAAGCTCTTTGGTTGTCCTCTTCCAAGATCCACACAAATCTTGCTTTTGTTTAATATTCAAGATATATTTTGTCTACATAGTCTTATTTTTAGACAATTAGAACCTGGGCTCCTGCATTCCGAGTAGACTGGCACTCTTTCACACTCTCATGCCAACCTTTTTGTTTTAAAAAAGCAAAAAAAGAAACCCTTTCCCTTCTTTATACCATCCTAGAATTTGTAATGAGTATTGTTTGTAGATGTAAAGTAAACCAGGTGTACATATGATGTCATCTCATCATATGTACAGGCGTAAGGATTTAGCACACGCTTAAGAAGTAGTATGGGAGGTTTTTGCTCTAGCATGACAGATGGGGAGCAGGTGCAAGTGGATCTAGGTCACCTGGCCTTAGGCCCGCCCACCTTGTGCCTTCCTGCCTGCCGCTCTTTTTCACCACTTAGCAAGCCCCGCCCAATTGGTGCCTTCCTGCTTGCCGCTTTTTTTCACCACTTAGCAAGCCCCACCCAATTGGTGCCTTCCTGCTTGCCGCTCTTTTTCACCACTTAGCAAGCTAAGCCCACCTGGTGCCTTCTTGCTTGCCTCTCTGTTTCCCTACTTAAGGAGCCCTCCAGCTTCTTTTCCTTTGCAGATGGGGAGCAGGTGCAAGTGGATCTAGGTCACCTGGCCTAAGCCCCGCCCACCTGGTACCTTCCTGCCTGCTGCTCTTTTTCACCACTTAGCAAGCCCCGCCCAATTGGTGCCTTCCTTCACCATCACTGTCTTTTGGCCAATGCTGGATTTGACTTTTATGGACTTCATTCATTCACGGTGCGTCACTCTTTCTCAACTCTCATGCTGGACTTCCTTTGCATCTTGTACTCATGATGGCCCTGAATCATGCTGTTCCCATCTTCATCTTGTATCCTGGCTTGCAACATTATGTGTTACTATGACTTCTGCAATTGTATTCGCTCTCCACTCTTGCTTCTCTACTCTTTTTGACTGCCTACTCTCTTTTCTCTCCTCCTTTCCCTTCTCCCTTTTCCTATCTCCTCCACTTGCTTTCTTCTATGCACTTACTCTATCAGAATTGTCCCTGGACCTAATATGATAGCAACCTCGTCTGTTTCCTCCACCCTCCCATTACTGTTTTTTTCTTCACCACCACGCCTCCAGAACTATCTGAAATGTCGCCAGGCCTAGTATGATAGTCGCTTGTTTTGTTCCTCCCCTCCCTTTCTGCACCCCTCTCCCTCACCTTTTGTTTTTCTCCGGCTCTACCAGAAATGTCGTCAGGCCTAGTACGGTAGTCGCCTGTCTGTTTCCATTTGCTTCCCACTCTCCCGCTCCCTTCCTTATCTATGTCTTGGCTCTTGCACTATCTGAAATGCCGTCAGGCCAAGTGGGATAGTTAATTTCACATCCTTACTGTTCATGGCCTGTAAGAATGTAGTTGTATTTTCCCTTTTTCCCTCCCTTGCCTTGAAGCGCTTTGAAACACATTGTGTATAGGCGCTATATAAATAAACGATCATATCATATCATTAGGCTATTAATGAGAATTTCCTTTAAGAATACCAAAAAAAGGGTGTACATTTGCATTAAACGTTTTTTCCAAGTTGTGACGTAAACAAAACTTCAGTAACGATGTTATTACGCCATAAGTGTAGGCGTGAGGATGTGTGACGCAAATAATGAAGGAAGCAGCAACATAGTTTTGCTGGTTTTAGCTGAAATGTAATGGACGCAGAGATAATAATATTATAGATATTTCATATGGATAAAAAATGGTGTGCATTTGAGTTAGAATTTGGATCAAATACAAATTTTAAAATAAATCTGGGGAGTAACATAAAGAAACGCAATGATGTTATTATGCCAAATGCACAGGGTGATGATGTATCCTCCAAATAAGAGGAGGGCGAGAAGCAACAACATCCTTCTGGCAGGTTTAGCGGAGACACAGCAGAAATTGTCCGTAAAAGGAGTCCACAGAAGATTAGATTAAGGTGAGAACTACAACATACAAGGTAGTAAGTACAGTATATGTAATGATTAAGAGCTTAAAATTGGTAAAAAGTAATAACTTTATATGTAATGATTAAGAGCTTAAAATTGGTAAAAAGTAATAACTGGTTAAACCAAATAATTTACCAACAGGGAAAACCATTACAAAGCAAAGGACACCCAATAGCTTAGGCATTAATACTTACATAGTCCCACAAGGTCAATACTAAGCACGAGTTGCCAATACATAGGTGAGTTTTAATAAAAAACACTTGCAAGTTCTGAACATCAGATGAATCTAGAACTGTTGACGATCAATTATTTCTTAAAGATAAAAAAAAGAAAACCTAGGTGAAAAATGGATTGTGAAATCAAGCATGAGGCAAATAATACTTGTTATCTCTACAATCTTGTTACAATCTGGTAACACAATGCACTTGCGAGTTCTCAATGTCACTGGGCCTAGTAAGATCGTTTTTATGTTGTGCTGTGTTCTCCCCTGTTCCCTTCCCTAGTCACGCTCTGAAACACTTGTGTACAAGCGCGATACAAATAAAATATCATATCATAATATCTCTGGGCCGCGGCCCCAGTTTATCCATTCAAATGAGTGCACAGCATAGTAGGTTGTTTTAAATGGCATCTCACCTTCCTCTCATTTCTGCTTTTGTATCCCCTCCAAGGATACCGACCCAAAGATACCTTCTACTAGAGCAGCTTCAAGAAGACCTGAGTAGCACACCCTCCAATTAGCCAGTGGTGTCACGGGGCTATTGCTGATGATAACGGACATCCAGTAGCAACATATTTCCAGTGAGAGAATACAGAGAACCTTCAGACATTTACTAATACATTGTTATGCGTAAATGTCCCCAAAGTGTCAAAAGCAATAGAGAATTACACCCAGGCTTTCAGAGTTCAGGTCGAAAACATTGAAATGTATCCACCCAAGTACCAGAGGTGTAGAATAATGCTACTGGTTGTTGAGTCAGGTGGTTGGGAGGGTTAATTGTGGTGTGGAAGTAAAGATCTTTTAAACATATTTAGTTTAAAAAGTGTAATGTTGTGAGTAAAATTGATATTTAGTTTTGTTACTATATGTAGTGAATTTTTTTTTTAAGTCTATATTTGCTAATTGTGATTAATTTTTTTTTAACAGAAGTCAGGTATTTTGCAATGCAAATAAATTAACTGTTTACAAAAATATTTGATGAATTAAAATCCGTCATGACAATAAGTTCAAATGTATAAGAGACAAGAGTCGGAATAAGCATCTACTGCATGTCTTCTATTGTGTGTGATGAGAGTTTGCAAAGCTTGAGTGTTTTCCCGTTAGTTCCTCGCCTTGTCCCCATATATTTGGAATTCCATTGCTTTTATTCTTTGGACCATGAATTCCATAATTGATATCCCGGCTTCATTTGGGGACTTTTAGAGAGGTGACTAAGGAGGCCAGGTGCCTTCCCCAGCTAGAGGATGGTGGGCCCGCGGTATTATGGTGTGGATCTCCTGGTAACCCCCCACCAGACCCCAGTGGAAGGCAGGGGATCCTCACATACACCAACAAAGTGCTAATACCTCTTTAATCTCCCACCTGTTTGCAAAGAGGCTTGAGAATCAAAGAGGTTTGAGAATCATTTCTCAGCCCACTTGACCAAGCACCCCTGAAACCACTGTCATGAGCAAAGAAAGATAAGTTTCATAATCGGAATTCTTGTGCAGGCTGTCCCGCACGAACCCCCACTCGGAAGAGCGACGCAGAAGTGGCTGCATGCCCAGACCCAAACATCCGTGCACACATGCAAATCCACAGGGTCCATTAGCTCAACTCAAACCCAGGTTCAAGCACTTGAGGGAAGCTCAGCCTTGGGGGAGGGACGCGCTGGATATTGAGCCCTACGAAGAACACCAGAGAGCGTGGGGGATTTTGGAGTAAGGCAAAAGGAGTGTTTAGAGTGAATTAGTGATTGGCAGGGGAGCAGAGAGATCCACTTTCAAGCCGGAGGGAGAGGTGGCAGGATAGCAAACCTCAGGTGAGGGGGGAAAAGAGGTTGGTAGCAAGAGTAAAGATGGTGATAACATGGCAGTAGAAAGGGTATTACCCAAACTGACCTTTTACAATTGACCTTTTGCACAATTGACCTAATTATAGTGGTCCTAAATGACCTTCTGCACAATTGACCTTTATATTATTTTTGTTACTTTATATGTGTATTGGGGTGGTTTTGGATTATAAATAATATAAGCGGATTGGGTGGGGGTTGCAGAGGGTTTTGGATTGGCTGGGGATTTGCGGGGGGTTTCCCCCTGCCTATATGTCCTAATTAACCATCTAAATTAGGTCAATTCTCCCGAGGTAAATTCTCCCGAGGTCAATTAGTATACAACCGTAGAAAGTGGCATAAAGAGAAAAGCAGGTTTCAGAAGAACCACATCAGTGGTTGGAAGGTTGAGCATAAAGACATGGGTGACAGATGATGGAGTCTGAGTGGTGGTGGAAGGGAATCGGCGAGAGAGAGAAACACCCAAACCAGTCCAGAAAGTGGAAAGTTAAGGGAAAGGGTGGCAGGGAGGGAAGGGGAAGAGGAGGGGAGGTTCATCATGTTGTAAAACAATAAAGAGATGTTTAAAAAAAATTAGAAAGGAACAAGAGGGCAATCAACATACTAGGCAGGGGTAGGGCAAGAGCCCAATCTGATAGTGTTGTGCCCACAATGGAAAGAGGAACAAGCATGGGCGTGGCATCAGGCCAGGCTCAGAAGGCAGACAGGGAAGAGCTGAGATGGGTAGAAACCCAGATCTCTGGAAGTGGTGTGTAGGAACTCCTAACATCCTATGGCAGCTAGGACCAGACCACCCTGCTGGCTCTGTCCACCACTCTACAGTAAATTACATCTCTAGCGGCAACTAGTGGCAGAGACGCAAAAATAACTCCAAAATCTTCCAAAAGGGGCCTAAAGCTGGGCGAACCCTACAACCAAGGAAGCCGTGCCAGATGGTGATCTTTCGGATCTTCAAGGCACAGACTTTATGAAGGAGACCAAATGATATCCATGAGACGAGAGGCCGTGCATTCCTGCTTTGGTTATTTGATGTACCCTGGAATATTAGTTTGTGAGAGAAGTAAAATTAAGTGTGTACCCACTTGGCAATATGACAAAACTAATCTCCCCCCACCCCCCCAAAGCAGCTCAAAAACCTGGTTATATTCTTAATCCGGCAATGTACTCCTTCACACTCTAATAGAGTCACAAGTCCTTGTCTTGGGACTGCACTCCACATCCACTTAGTTGTTGTTAGAATAACCACAGCAGGGCCCTACCCACAATTCAATCTGGTGCTGCTACGACGTGGATGTCTCTTTTCTCTGGAATTGCTAGACGTTGCGGAGGACGTGGGTGGCCACATCCTGAGCAGTTAACCACTTAGACATTTTGAATACTATAACAAAATGTCCTGAGTTTGCTCTACATTAACCCACACAAGAGGACTCATTTGGAATTAACCATAAATAGCACAGAGGGGACAGTCCTCTTATGCAGGTCCAAGCCTCTCTGCCCTCTAGAAAATGAAATGTGGGCAGAGATGCATGCAAATGTGTTGCAAACTACTGTTTTGCACGACGGTGCAGAATTGGACTTTTTACGCTCCGCAACCACGGGTCCATGAATCAAATGCGTGAAAATCATGAAGCGTGCAGAACTCCACCGCCAACCGTGCAGAACTCCACCGCCATTTGAGAAATCTGTTTTCAAAAACTGGTAATCGGAGCCTCAGGTACCAATGCTCCTATTTGACTGTACAATTATCCCTCAGAAAACTGATAAGCAGAACTGATTTCCCCTCCAACAAAAGAGGCTACGCGGAAAGGGATGTGGTTATTTTGTCCGGCTTGCCAAGAGCCAAGTTATATATTCACGCACACATTCAACACTGTGAACTGTTGCTGCTCCAAGGAAACAAAGTTGCAATTTTTTAAAGAAGTTGAAAAATAAAGCTTGGGTCTTTTTTCTTTTCTTCCTGAAAATGTGAATTGGCAATCAGGGCTCCCAGCTGAGCTCTTCCTGCTCACGGCCAGCTGGGTTAAGGGTCCTTGACTTCAGCTGAAGACTCTCATCCCTTGCAGGAAGTGCCCTTCCCAATAGCAATCACCGGGTACATGTCTCAGGAGGCCTGGGGACGACAGCCTGGCTCCTTATCCCGAGTAGGGGCTGGCTCCCCCTCCCACCCTGCTGAAATGTCATTTCCTGACAAGCTGCCTCTTGAAGGAGGGACTATCCTTTATCAGGGAATCAGAATTTCCGAGGCTAAAATGACTTTTCCTGAAGCAGCGAACCCGATTACGCTCATGCCGATGTAATCACTTGTAAGCAGTCCTTAGGACGTGCTTAACAGGGCCCGATGCCTCCAAGTTGCGCACTATAACAAACGCCTTTAGCGTCATCATTTCCGAGCGGTTTTGATGTTACCTGGAAACACACGACAGCGTTATCCATTCCTTTCGAGAGATGCTAGTCCAGTCCAGGTTTTCATTTTGCATGCTGGGACTTGTAGGCCTAGTTTTACAGGGAAGGAATCCAGAGCTCCACGTTGGAATGAATGTGAAAATTTACTTTTTTTAAAATGTTCTTGAGATTGTCAACTGTGCCTGTTTAGAGCTTGCGGGCTAGAGGAGGTTGTTAGTTAACGTCCTTGGTCAAAATCAAGTTAACAGTCCTCAGGAAGCTTGTTTTAAGAAAAGATTTGGATATACATTTGTGAGTTAATATGCTGGAAACAGAACGTGGGAGCGAAAGAACTCGGCTGTGAAATGCTGCTCTAACGACTACCTTTGTACTAGCTGCTTGGTGGAGGCGCCATCTTATGTTACCGGATGGAGCTGTCACCAGCGTTAACCTGCATCTACATAATTGGCTATTTATAACGCGATTATTACTCAGAAATGTCTAAGCACGGACCGGGGATTCGAACCTGTGCTGCTCTGCACCGTCTTGCTTCCAAGACGAGCACGCTGCCACTGAGCTATGCTACCCGTGTGCCAACAACGGCTTTTTTGTGAGAACAGGGGCCACCCCGTCAGCGATGGACTGGGAACCAAAAGAGGCCCTGGAAATAATGTTCAAAATGTCCCCATATCCGCTGGCCCAACATATTTCCTGTGGGAACATGTGAATATATAATAGGTTACCACACAAACGAGGCCCAGGGTGTTGAGGCCTACCAGGCAATCTGCAGAGATCCCTGTTGGCCAGTCCAGCCATGTACCCTCCAGGTGCAAAAAACATTATTTCACTGGATTTTTTCTCCCAGGTCAATAATTCATGGAAGGAATATACTTTTTGTACTAAGGCATTCTTTTAACATAATCCTAATTGCATTTTCACCCGTGCAAAGTTTCTGTAACGCTGCTGCAGGTGTGTGTGTCTAAGCAAATGCGCTTAAAACTAGATTTGGGGGCTTCAGGCTGCATTTTCAGAAAGAACACCTGCATTTTCCTGCATATTCGGTATACATTTACTTAAGGAATTCCATCAAAAATGAGTTGGTTATTTTCCAAATATGCAAATATTCCACTGCATAGCTTTGGCAACGTCAGTGTGGTAGCGCAATGTGGTGCACTGTGGGACTGAGGTGTGCTAGCAGAACAGTTCTGCACAGAACAGCTGCACAGCATAAGAAATTGTCCAACCAGCCAAGCTAGTCAGATGATTGCATTGAATCGAATGCCCGATATATTGAGCGGCAGCAGTGCTGCATTGCACTGCAGAATATTCTCCTTTGTTTTTGTGAATTGCGCCGAATAGCGTGTTCTATTTGTCACGCGCATCCGATTTGTGCACACGTCTTTTACTCATTTTCTTATTTCTTAAGAAATGCATCCGACAAACAAAATGGTTCTTCTGGTGCAGTCCACCATCCCGCCGCAGCTTTATGTGCATTTCCCGCACAACTGGTGCAAACGCACAGAGATGCAATTCAGCACATGATTCTTTTTCTTAAATGCATTCCTGCATTTGCGCTTTTGGTGCTAACTTGCTCAGGGGAATAGTGTGCACAGCTGCGGTCAGCACCTCTGCTTGACATGTTTCTCTTGCCATGCTCATTTCCTTCACTTGAATTGACTGATCAATTTCTAGTGTAAGCATGCTTGCATTGGTTGCACTTTTGCAGAGTAAACATAGATGCAGACTAGAGGAAATGTAACCAGCTGCAATTTCCAAGCATAGAGTTTGGCCTCCCTTAGTGCAGGGGTCTCCAACCAGTGGCTCTCCAGATGTTTTGGACTACAACTCCCATGATCCCTCATCAATAACTATGCTGGCTAAGGCTAAAGAAGAGCCAAGCAGCACTGGCATAAGTGTTGTGTACAATTGATAGTTTTGTTCCAACCTATATATATTTAGCGAGTTCTATTAATTTAGACTCATCAACGTTGTACTTTACTCTGAAAAATGTCAGTGCCTAAAAACCAGTAACACTTTTTGTGCAACACATTGGGCCTCATTACGGGTCTGGGGGTTACCGTGCGGGTGCCACCGGCTTGTTCCCGCTGGACCCGTAAATATTTACCATTGCCTGGCTTCCCGGTGCCACCAGGAGATTACAACCCCGGCGGCCCAGAAAGTCAGGTGCCGGTAATGGGGCCCGTGCTTCCATAACCGGTCTGCCTACTGTGGCCACTGTGCCAGCAGCGTCAGACCTGTCGGGCACGACTCCTCTCGCAGGCAGACCTGTAATATGCCGGTCCGGAAACAACAGTGCCGGTAAGCTTACCGGCACCCTTGTTTCCAAAGCGGCAGGGTCGTAATGAGGCCCATTGTCTTCTGAAACTGTGTAATCTTAATCATAATATAGGATATATAAATGCTGCTTAGCGGCCTCCATAAAGGTGCAAGGGCACTGCATCTGTATGCCAGTGTTTCAATGAAACGTGCCAGTTTGTTTACATTGCTCGATTTTAAGTCGGTCGTGCAAAGATTTGCTTTAAGCAAGCTCTCTCTAGCCAGACCTAAAAAGGAAGCTGTACTCTTAACCTATGTTACTGTGTTTATCTTGTGAACCAACTTCTGCTCATTTTTTTTTTTTTAATCAAGGAAAGGGGTAAGAAAAAAGAAGACCAAACATAGCTAGTAATTACAATTTTCTGTGATGCGCGACCCAGCGATGGATTAGCGGGGTGATATTATAATTAAGTTGTTTTTTTGAGAGCCTTGGGAGGAAGTCTGACTTGATTTGAAACTGGATGGTTTGCAGATAATAAGCCTTTCCAACCACTGCCAATTAACACAGTCCATTAAATTTGCATGAAGGGCATTAACAGAATATAAGATCTTTAGCTTGCACGTCCTTCAATTATTTCCTCCATCCTTATCTGGGAAGGGCAGGAAAAAGAAAAATAGAAAGCCTTCTACTGATAATCTTAGAGCAGCTTCCATATTGCTCTGTCGGTGGCTGTGGACATATTTCTGGCCCTTTATGTGTTCCTCCTTTTTGGCTCCGCTATCACGCACGGTGGTTCGACTGAATCTAATCGTATACATTATGCGTGTGTGTATCTGTCTTCGGTTGATTAAGCAATGTATAAAGTAGCACGGCCCTCTAAGACAAAGACAATTTCCTGGAGAAAAATGCTCACGTTTGTGCTAATTTGCACACCCACAATGCCTTGCTGTGGTGAACTTCCAGCGATGGCTACTAAGTGGTGTTGTGGACTGTGTGATTGGGCTGAAATGGTATATATATATATATATATCTGTATTTCCTAAAAAAGTGATCTTGCTTTGCTACAAGGTATGTAACTATGTTGTAATTTTCCCAATGTGGCATTGCGTTCAGTTCTGCCACCACCCCCTAAGTTTGAGGTCAAAACCTTTTCATGTCAGATCTACATCTTTTGCCCCCCTCCACAGCTGTTTAAATGATTAATGAGGATTGAGAAGAGAGGGGGGCACAGGGAATTGCTATGCCTCTTCCAGGTACTAAAACCCTGCCAAGGACCTAGACAGAACTAGCAGTTATTTGTTCAATTAATTTAGAAGTGGAGCTGGTTTGGGGAGGGGGGCTGCGATAAGCCTGCCAAGGTTGTGTGCTCATTTTGGCTCCTGAGGACCCAATGGATCGATACATTTTAAAGTTAGATCTTCGCAGAGGATCACCAAGAATGGCGCCTCCAGACCCACTCGACCAATCTACAACCACAGACTGACCACCCCGCGCTTCACACGCACCAGTACCGGGGGTTCTAGCTTCCCAGTTATTGCCGCCCGCTTGTGGAACAACCTGCCTCCTCGCCTGCGTTAAGAACCTTCATGCGGGCCTTTCAGGAAACAATTAAAAACTAGCTTATTCCATTGACAATCACCCATTCCTGTAATGAACTACCATCCCTTCTGTTGCTCTCCCCTTCCCTCCCCCATGCAAACAGCTCGTTGACGCCTTTGGGTTTTGCACGCTCTACAAATGTAAAAATAAATAGATAAATAAGAACTAACTCTGGAGCGGGATTATTTGGTTTTCAGAAAGCTCAGCATACCTTTTTTTTTTTTAAATACTTCAACAATTTGTGTTTTTTGAGTGTTTGTGGTGTTCTGGCTCAGATGTGCCTTCGCCACCACAAGCATGCATGCGATGGGTCTAACCAGATGTGAGGACAGAAATCCAGATGTTGAAGTGCCAATTATGCACTCACTTGACGGGAGAATGGGAAACCACAAATGCTCTGTCTACGCTTTCAGATACCCTGGAAAATCATGCCGAGGGGAATATTTCTGTAAATAGGTCAACTTAATTTATTAGTATTTTTTCATAAAAATGCTTCATATCTCTTTTACGATTGGAATACCAGGAATAAATAGTTGCCCGGGCTATAAATATGTCTGACAATATAATGAGCGGCAAGGGCTTTTGAATGCTGGAGGTTATCTTCTGAAATATTCACATTATATGGAGCTAAGCAATACATTGGGGTTTATAAAAAATGCATATTCCCATGAAATATTTATTTTTTTCTTAATTTCTCTTGGAAAGATAACGTTTTTTCTTCGGGGACAACAGAACATATGCATTTCTCTAAATAGAAATTGTCAAGTCTATATACCAAACACTGAGGGTACGCAAATAGTATTTGCACCATCGTAACTGATAAGTGGGCAATAGTGGAAAATACAAAAATGCACAAAAGACAATTTGGAATGGAGTGGTATTGGAAGACGTTTATAATTAAGCAATATATATATATATATATAATTGGTTATTTATAAAATGCTTAATACCTAGAGCCTAAGCGTGGAGCCGGGGATCGAACCTGTGTTCCTCTGTGTCATCTTGCTTCCAAAACGAGCACATTGCCCCTGAGCTATCATAGGGGGGAATTATCAGTGAGCTAGTGCCCCGGGGCATAAGTTACAAGCCACAGTGAAGCAAGGTAAGTGGATGCTGGGGAGCGCACTTGCCTGATTCCCCGCGAGGGAAGATGGTGGAGTCTCGCTCTGAGGAGGCTGGAGCGGGGTCTTTACCATGTGGTAAAGACCCTGTTCTGTGCCTCCTCATTGGCTGGGAGGCTGCCACCCCCCATCTCCGGGTACTAATACACACTAATAAGGAGTGAATTTATCGCATATTCGACATGTACAGTGATCTGTTGCTTCCTAGCTATATGCACAATATAAAACCAAAATAAAAACATTAAAATATCATTCAGACACATACTTGTGGGTGTTTAAATTGTAATCTGAGATTTGAATGGTGAGCAATAATGTTTGTTGCCTGTATGGGGGAGGCATTGGTAAATGCAGGGCAATTCTGTCTCACTAACATATCTGCTACCAATGTGGGCTACCACTTGTTGGAAAACACTCTGTTCTAAGCCAGAATAATTCAAGTGCTTACTCATGGTATACAAAGCGTCTCGCTGGCGCTGCACACCTGTCCTTCGTGGTTGTTGCTGCAGTGAGGAAGCCAGACTGTCAGGAAATGCAGTTTTTCAGCCATCTCTCCTCCCTCCTTCTCTGTCTTTCCCCTGTTTTCCCCAGACAATGGGCCTCATTAAGAGGTTGGAGGTAGCCATGCTGTTTATACCGGCATGGCTACCCCCAAACTTGGGTCCGGGTCCTGCAAAAGGGGAGTTACAGGGCCATTTTGACCTTGGCGGGCCCGGTAATTCCCCTTGCGTGGGACCCGGAGCCGGTACGTCCCCATTCCCATTGAGCCCTCATAAGGGAGGAATGTGGAGGATGGTAGCAGCGGTACCTTTCATAACGGTACCGTTGTTAACATCCAGTTCTGCTCGCGCGTGCTGTTCTGCACGTCTGGTCTGACCAGGTGTGCAGAGCGGCACCTGCGAGCAGAACTCGTAATGTAGAGGCATGGTAACAACGGTGCTGGTAGCACTAACGGCGCCATTGTTGCCTTACCGCCACAATCGTAATGAGGTCCAATGTTTCTGGACAAGTCTGATCTATGAAAGTCTAGTCAAAACAGGTTAATCCCTGTTCCTCCAAAACCATCAAGGACCACATTGACTCCTTGGCTCCTGCTTTGGCCGACTTCTGCAACCACTCCTTCACCACTGGAGTCTTCACTTCCCCCCTGAAGCACTTCCTTGTGCACCGTCTTCTTAAGAAACCCTCTGCTGACCCTTCCTGCCCGGCTAACTGTCGCCCAATCTCCATCACTCCCTTCCTGGGCAAACTCTTGGAAAAGCTGGCCATCTCCCAGCTCAATCTTCACACTGAATGTGTTGGTTGGCTCTATGATCATCAGTCTGGCTTCCGAGCTGCCAGAAGCACGGAAACTGCTCTCCTGAACATCCGTGAAGACCTGCTCTCCAACCTTGATTCTAACACCCCTTGTGTCCTCATCCTACTTGATCACTCTTCTGCTTTTGACACGGTCAACCATGCCATCCTGCTCAACCGTCTCCGTGATAACCTGTACCACCGGTCAGGCCCTGGCGTGGCTGACTTCTTTCCTCTCTGATCGACCCTCCTAGGTTCAACTTGCATCCTCCATCTCTACCTGTGGAGTTCCCCAGGGGTCTAACCTCTCTCCCTGGCTGTTCAACCAATACCTGGCACTTCTTGCCCACCACATTGTTACGCTCTTCCCCAACTTCCAGTGCTATGCGGACGACACTCAGCTCATTTTCAGGCTACATTCAACCACCTCTTCTCCCTATTTCATCTCTGCCTGCCTGTCGGCCATCCAGGAGTGGTGTTCTGCCAATGATCTCTGCCTTAATGCCAATAAGACCAAGATTCTCCTCATTGGAACACCTGCTCCTTCCTTTCCTGTAACTCTCTTGCCCTCTTTGGCCCTCTTCCTGCTCCCACCTGTAAGGCTAAAAACCTTGAGGTCATCTTGGACTCCACCCTCTCCTAATCTCCTCACATCTCTGATGTCTCTAAGAAGTCACACTACCTGCTGCACGTCCTCAGAGGTATTCTTCCTTTCCTCTCCTTCCCCCAGATGCTCACTGTCTCCAGACCTCTGGTTCTCTCTAGGCTGGACTCTTGCAACAGCCTCTTTCTATATCTGCCTGCATTTACTCTCCGCCCTCTGCAACTCATTCAGAACAGTACTGCGACACTTGTCCTTGGCCTCAAGCCCAGGGATCATATCTCTCCGGGACTGAAATCTCTGCACTTGCTCCCAGTGGCTGCGAGGATTACGTTCAAAATCCTCTGCATTGTCCACAAGGCCTTCTGGGGACTGGGGCCTCAATATGTTCAGATCTCTCTTCCTAAATATCTTCATTCTTGAGCTCTTTGCTCATCCGCCTCCAACTCCCTCAGAGTCAGTCGCTTCTCCAAGCAACGAGTTGATGGTAGATCTCTTTTCTTGGCTGGGGCCTCCCTATGGAACAGCCTCCCTGCCTCCCTGAAACTTGAGGAGAATCCTCTCCGGTTCCGGACGCACCTCAAAACCTTTCGCTTTGCTTCTGCTTTTTTCTCCTCCTCTCCGCTGCCGACTTCCTGGCTGAAATTGAAACTGCACTGGTTACCTGTCTACCCCCTGATCTTGGGCCTTGTCCCCCCCCACCAGTTGCACAGCTGCACTGCCTTCCTGGCAACCCCTGCACTTAGGGACTGTTTCTATATCCCTACAGTTCCATTACCAGCACTTGACACCTGATGCCTGCACTTGCCCTTGCCACCAGCTGGCCGTACTTTATTTATTGTTTATTATTCTTTATCCCATGTACTGCACTTTCCCCCAGCCCCCTTCCCATGCACTTGCGCGATCTGAATGACACCTGGCCTAGTAGGATCGTTGTCTGTCTTCCCTCTGTTCCCCCTCCTTTGCCGCATCGCGCCTTAAAACACTTGTGTATAGGCGCGTTATAAATGCCATATCATATCCCAATGTGGGTAATTTAGCCTCTCATTCTTTTGAGGTTGGTTAAAGGAATGCATTCAATTGGGTAATACTAACTTCTGTTACAGTAGTATGAAATGGCACTACAGTAGTAGGTATATTAAAAGCAAGTTATAGGGTTATTGTGTAAAATAAAACAAGTGTTCTTTCGGGGCGTTAAGGATTACTATTATGACAAATGTAGCCCTTCTGCTTTTCTTTTTCCTACATGATGTGAGTGAAGTCTGTACTTTTGTGTCTCCCATACTTTCCGCACTCTTCCCCTTTCCCAGTGTCCTTGGCCCTCTCTCTGTTTAACCACACAGATGACGGTCTGGCTGCCACCATGAGTGAGGTCACAATTCGCCTCTACACCGACTTGTCCGGATGTTTCCAGACCAGGATAGTGGTGATGCTTGAATTATAAAAAACACAAAACATACCACTTCTAAAGTTTGCCGTACTAACATCAGACCGCTGTGGTTGCTATGGAAAGAGGGGTAAAGTTGTGAGAAATATGAACAGTAAAGGAAAGACGATGGGATGAAGGGGTTGTGGCACAGGAGGGCATAAGGGGTGAGGGTTCATGAGGTATGCCTCCCTTTTAAAGAAAAACAAGAAAGGGTTGTGAGAGAAACCCGAATGTGTTTCACTTGCTGGTCCCCGGGGATCTGTCATCCAGGTGGGCCGGGACACGGCCATGGCTATTGGATCCAGTTCCTGGGGGTGGACCAGTGAGGGAGGATCACCTTGATGGGGGTCTTCGGGGAGTGGAAGTAGGACACCGAAGGTCGAGATGCGGTACCGCCTTCCTTGTTACACCTTTTCCTGATCCTAAACTGTAGGATACTTAGAGAAGCTCTACCCCCACTTTTCCGACCCTACCACTTTCGTACATCATAACAGACAACGGACTAGCACCAGAGCCGTTTACCTGACGTGTGCCAAACACGGGTCAGGCAGAGTCAGGCAATTGACAATAACCACGCACACCTGACAGCACTTTACCTTCCCCACAGGGATAAAAGACGTGGCACAAGAGCACACTACGGGCAAGGCCGAATGCACAAGGAAACACCAACACCAAACCGGTAGTTTTAAACGGAGAAGAAAGGTTGCGAGACCAGGAGGGATGAAGAAGGGGGAATTGCCCCTGCCCTTTTCAACTCAGACCTGTGAAGCCTCCGAAAAGGAAATTATAAGACCCGGAAACATAGCTAACGTGTGGAGCAACAGATGTCAATGGTGCACAGGGATCTCTCGCATTGATAATACAGGCGGGGAGGCATGCTGGCTACTGTGGTACCGTCCTTGACTCCAGCAGCAGACCAAGCCAATCGGACTCAAGACAGTCAGTGAGTCGGAGGAAGCTGATAGGAAACTGAACTGTGTTTGAGCCCGCGGTTGCAAGTGGCAACATTAGATGAACGTGAGAACTTGAGAACAAAGAACTTGTGTGTTTGAACTTTTGAGAAAGCCCAGAGAAGGGCCAGCTGTTGAGTGCTCAGTTGAAGGACTCTCGCTTGCCCTCATGTATTGAAACTGCAAGTACCAGGAAGCCCTAGAAAAGGGCAGCATCAAGTGTCAGAGTGGTCCTACAAGGGTCACGTCAAATCCCTTGTGCACTCGAATGTCTCTGACCCACCAAGTGAAAACTAGGGGAAGGGAACCCCCCACTTTCTGAAGAGAAAGTATTGTGAAATAAGGCAAGTGTGAATCCGACAGAGGGATGTCGAAAGAAAGCTAGGAAAAGGGAACCAGGCTTTCAGATGAGATGAACAAATCACGAACTGTGTTAAAGATGGCTATTTGAACCCAACCGAGGGATGCCAAGGGGAAAGCTAATGAGAATGAATCCTGCATTTTGATAAAGCAATGTGAACTGTGTATTTGGAACACATGAACCCAACAGAGGGATGCCTGCGAGTTGGGGTGTAGAGTAATACACCCGTGAACATTGTGCGACAAAAGTGAACCCGGCCGAGGGTTGTCCGCAGTAGGAAATTGTTTAAAAATACATTAAGACTCTTGAATATTGCAAGCTGCATTTGAAAGGGTGTAGTGAACCTGACTGAGGGAGGCCCAATTTTCAAGGAGGATCCAAGCCTGGCAGAGGGGTATCAGAGTGGTGAAGAGCAATCGCCCAAGATGCAGGATTACTGAAGGAATTTTTGTTTGTTTATTGTCTTGATCCATCAGGCCTTCTAAGGCAAGAGACTTTGTAGGAAAAGAGACTTGTTCCCTGAAGGTTCTGATATCGTTGATCTGGAATTGTGAACCTCATGCTGGTGAGGCCCAGGAGTGTGCTGTGCTCAGAAGTCCCGCCTTGTCCCGTACTAAAAACCTGGGAAAGAGAGACCCAGCGATACCATCCTGACGTATCATTCTGTGAACACTTCTTTCTTTTCTGGTGAACAATATCCCACACTCTTTTTGTAACTTAGTGGTAAGCATTGGCAATATTTGTTTTTTAGTATAGGCCCTTTTAATTTTGCCAAGATGCAACTAGGACTGCCTTATTTTTATTTGATGGTGGTAGCTTGCTCCCATCTTAGATTTAGGTTGAGATTATTGAACTTTATAATTGGTGAGATAAATGCTTAAACACCCTTGAACTGTGATCACAGATGTCGGTCTTTACTGTTGCCACCAAGAGTTCCTTACGGGGGGACAACACAAAATGTTCCCAAAATAGAAATCCAATATTTTGCTCATTTTTCAGGGAGTTGCGAAATTGAGCAATTCTCATTTTTCTCATAAACCAGCGTGTTTTTAAGGGTTTCCAGTGGACTGGGTTTGCCCCGAGCAGAGCCACATCTCAAAACCCACCCTCATGTAAAAGTGCCCATATTTCTTTCCTGTCTGTAGAATCTGTTAGCTCACGGATGTTCGAGGCATGGAGGCATACGTTGTAAGGATGTAGCCTCCTGTTTTGTTGGGCCTGGTTCTAACATGACCTGGCTCACAATGGCATCCTGTCACTGTTAAAGGATTAAAGGCCTGACCGCTACTTAGCCAAAGACAGTGCTCAGTGTCCTTAAACATTTGTACAGATATGCTTAGGTCTTTGAGACTACTGCAGTGGTGGTCTAACGCAGTGTAAACATGTTGACCCATAACGGTGGGAACCAAAAGGTCATATTTCTTTTTTCATGGAATTTCGAGCATGGAAAATGTGCATGTCTGACATACAATCCCTCCCAAATGTTTTCATTCAAATGGTTTCTGGGGTGACCAAGCTGTGCAGTTCAATGTTTAACTAACCCGTGAGTTTGTTTTGGCGCACACGCACTTCTGTTGCACAGCCATTCTCTCCACTTTGCCCTGCTGGCTTTCCGGCTTGGAGCCCCTGGGTGCTGATCTCTGGATGCACTGGTGTTCATATGGTTGGTTTGAACCCTGAAAGGTTCCCTTTCTGCCCCTCTGTCCTGTGATATGGGCCTAATGTGACATAAAGTGCTGTGCAAGCAACACATCATCCAATAGCCTTTAAGCATGTTTCAAAGCATGGCAACATAAAATAACACAAGAGAAAGGTGCAAAACTGTCACTGCAAATGAAAAGACAGACATCCGGCCATTCTTGCCCTACCAATCCTGTTTGTCCCTCGTCCACCTTCCACACAGTAAAATGAACTCGGCTATCAGGGCTAGTTCAGGCAGAGGAGAGTAAGCTGGAGATGACTGCAATGAAAGAGTCACTCCTGTGAGGTGGAGTGAGGTGGAGTGTAGATGAGGTGGAAGGTGATGGATTCCTTGTGCAACAGAGTGATCCAGCAGGCAAGTGATTCAAATGAGCTTGTTCTGGGATATAGGGGATGATAGAGCAAGGCCAATCTCTCCTGTGGGTGATTGCCACTCCGCCTCCTTCCCTTCTTCCCCAGTCAGCATGTTGGATGCAGGAGGCTTGTAGTAGGTGGACATCAAAAACAGGTGCCGAGGATGGGGTAAACAGTGATTAACAGGGCCTCAAGGTTGTTGTACAAGATGAGGTCAGTGATCTCTGCAGCGTGAGTGACAGCTGAGCGAGCATTGATCAACATCAACGAGGGTGTGTGCATGTGATCTGTGGGTGTTGGATGGGGGCAAGGGCAATTTTGATGAGGTTTGCTAGGGTAGTTTGCATGGGCTGCCCAGGGCACTTGACTATTTGAACCCTAGTGAGAGTAGGGATGTACTGTGGAGGGGATAGACACATGGTGATGTCTTTTGGTGAGTAGCAGTAGTAGTGATTAGTTTGTGGGGGAAATACAGGATAGCTGGTCAGGTCCTTGGCCCTATCAGGCCTGAACAGGCACAAACAGGTGAGGTCCTTGTCTTAGCACGTCCTTTGCTGAGGACGCCGACGATGAGGACGCCTAAGGAGGATTGATTAAATAAGTGGTGTGCGGAGCAACTCAGGGGCAGTGCCTGGTCACGTGACCAGCAGCCTACTCAATACTATCTGCTTGGAGCTGACCGCCAGTCCTTAAGTAGAGGCTTGGAAGGTGTGAAAACTGGAGGTGGGCGGAGCAGTAGAGTGGCAGGCCCTGTTCACGTGATCAGCAACCTATTCAATGCCGTCTGCCTGGAGCTGGCCTACAGTCCTTAAGTAGAGGCCTGGAAGGTGCGAAAGCTGGAGGTGGGTGGAGCAACTGAGTGACAGTCCCTGGTCACATGACCAGCAGCCTACTCAATTCTAGACTAGTGTCTGCTGCCCTGACACAGTAGGGAATCTGTTAATGTGAAAGTGCAAACGTAACAGGTCCCAGGAGTGTGTTTACGGGCACTTGCATTATAAGCTCCAATGAGTGCCCACAGGAAGTTCATAATCACCAGGAAAATTGCCTTTTTTTGCCAACCGGCAAGTCCCAGGGCACAATGGCCAAAACCCAGGGCTCAAGTCGGGGGTACACGCGGGTGCAGCTAAAATGAAAAACATTGATTGTCCTCTTTGAGTTTATGAATTAAAGCCAACCCCGGGATCAAACTGCAGTCATGTTTGCAGGCCAGACACTACACCACTGCACTATATAACATTAAGAAAAATTACGAACTAAAGCTTAAATGTCCCATTTCAGTACTGAAAGTTTCAGGAAAAAACATTTGTATTGTTTCTTGGAGCATAAAACATGCACACCTTTTATCGTTTTCAAAAACACTATTAGAATAAAATATCCTCTCTTGGTTTTGTGTGTGTGTTAATTTTCTGAAAGTCGAATGCCATGCGTCCTGTGCAATTTGGGTGGTTATGCAAAGCCAATTTAATTAAATGTGCATATTTCACCTTGACATGCTAGTTTCTGGCGACGTCAGATCCCATTCAGTTTGTTTAGGAGGCCCCCCACTTTAATTTTTAGGACTTGACCCCTGCCAAAACCTGTTCTGCCACTCTGGTCATATAAGAGATGGAGAGGGTTTTCCATTAGGCAAACACTATAGTTCTATGCCATAAGCCCTAAGATCCCTGAGAGAAGGGGTTGAAAAACACCAGCCCACTATTGCCACAGTCTCGCCCACAGCATCCTGCATTCTCACAATCCAGGACAAGTTATTTCATCGAACTTTAAATGGGCAGGGTAAGGAAACAGACAATTTAGCATTGGGTGTCTAGCCCTAGAATCGGATCTGTGCCCCCTGCAAAGTAGATGAGCGTCAGAGTCAGAAAGGAAGCCCTTGTTTTTGCCAAGCCTTCTGGTGATAAGTCTTTGTTTATCTGCTCCAGTTTACTAGGAATGGCGCCCTGGGGCAGCATATGACCCCCTACATGTACCTAGTGACCGAATAAAGCATTGATGCTGCAACAAATGAAAAAATACCTTAATTTCCCTATTTAATTTATTGAAAAATAGTATCACTCTGGTCAGTAGCTTTAAAAACTCTACTGGTCAGCCATAACTTAGCTCTGCTTTCTGTGCCCAGATATTTCAGCAAGAAAGGGGGCTAGTTTGGAGAAAAATGGATATCAATGAAAATTATTTGGGATCCCCCCCCCAAAAGTGACCCACAATTATTAGCAGATGATCCATTGCAATGTTTGATTGTGGACCACGTGACATGTGGAGGAAAGAGTAGTCACTCTGGGTCATCACGAGTTTGGCGGTAATGTTATTACCACCGCATTTAAGGGTCAGCCAAATCACGGGCTTGATGGATTTGCCCCAGCTCTGAGCTGGTGGATTTGGCAGTAACGCTAAAAACCCCAGAGGTATAGCGCCCAACTCGTGATAAGGCCCAGCCGCCTAACTAAATCGCACCTATCACACTCCCACTGCGCGCTATGCCTCACTCAAACCACAGCACCCTAAGGCATGTACACAGTTTATTATACCCCACTTTCCTGCTGGGACTACCAGGCTCCTGTAGGTGGGTGGGGCACGGCGCACTGCTCTGTGGGGCATGGCAGCACGCGTCCCTCCCTCAATGGCCCAAATTATTCACTCCTCTCTGAACTGTAAACTTTTGTGGCCACATTTCCTGAAGAGTTCAAAAGTCTGCGAGACCACCTAAAATTCGTGTGGTTGGAGTTATACCCAGACATGTTCGCCCAGTACTATCAAGGAAAGTACAGCTTTCTAGGTGGTGTATTCTCAGGCTCAGGAGGCTGGGAGCTAGAGTCTGCAGGGGTTCACTAGTTGCCCAATCACTGCCCAGCTCCACCAACGCATTCTCCTCTAGGCCAGCAAAAAGGACTCTGCTGCGGCAGTGTTACATTTCAGCCGCCATTTTGAATGCTAGCAAAGTACGACTGAATTCTTGTTAGGAGAAAAGTGCTATTGCCTGTGCTTTATGCGGCCCTGTGCCCTCATGTCAACAAATGTAGAATTATTTGCAGGTTTAGATTGCTAGAAACAAATCCCAGCATGCCGGCGGGAAAGTTCTTCGGGAACCGGAGGCGGCGCAGGAAAAGGAATGCATTGTTTTTGCGGCCTTCTTCTAGCCTGATGCTCATTGTGTTAGACAGGGGGACGTTGAAAGGATCGCTGAAATCTTCAGTTGGCATGTGTACAAGCCACATGCATTACATAATGTGCTGTTCTATGCCAATAATTTTGGAAACAGACATTATTTATTGCAAAATGGGAAACAACCAGCTTTGTTCCGCAGAAATAAAACACAGGCATGTCATGCAAGAGGCCTTAGTTCAATATCAGCGGCAAGTTCAGGGCATTCGCATTAGAGGCATGGCAGAAATGGGGGCCACTGTACATTCCGGAGATTTTCTATAAGGACGCGGCGGCGGGGGAACGCACGAGCCATATGATCTTGCGTGTTGAGGTATGTCGCGGACGGATATTTACCTTGTCTATCTACCCGGAGAGGATAGCGGGGGGAATCAAAGGCCTACCAAAGATCAAAATGGCTCAACCGTGGTTCAGCAACCAATCATATTTGAAGGAGGAATTTATGATCCCGCTAATCCGGGTGAGCAATAGGATTTTGTCCATAGATCCCTTTGCACTGCAGCTCGCTAAAGGAATGTGACAGGCCTTTGTACCATGCAGCGCACTTTTTAAAATAATAACAGTAAGAGCAATGTTTGGGGTATGTGTTTACATATAGATATGTAATAACAATGATATTTATTGTATGTCTGATTTATATTGTTGTATCCTTTTTTGCGATGTTTAAAAATTCTATTTATGTATTAAGAGCTTTGCCTGAAATTATATGCAAACAAAACAAGAGAGGTGGCAGGAGCGCTACTCTGGGTGCCAGCTGCAGTAAGCACAAACAGTCCAAAAGTGTTCTCCTCCTAGCGCGCTTTCATGCCTCAGCAATCTTAAGGGAGGCTAATTGGATGCAGGTGTACAGGGATAAACCCCTCTGCTCTGTACCAGGCAGTGGCAGCAGGGAATTCTGGTAACTGTAGTGTAGAGCCAGCCAGGATCCAACTCGCCCCCATTTTCAATGTTAGTCCTAAGTGGGGAGGGGGAGGGATCTACCATCAGTATGGCACTCCAACGTTAGGCAAGAGTAGCCCAGGTGCAGCCCCACTGGAGCCCCAGTCTCCATGCAGATGGGCAAACAAAACAAGAGAGGTGGCAGGGGTGCTCCTCTGGGTCCCAGCTGCAGTAAGCTCAAACAGTTCAAAGATGATATATATATATATATATATATATGTAACAACAAGGAAAAAGCACCAAACTGTGCCAGGTCACACTACAGCGCGGCTAGAGGAGTGCACCAGACCAGACTGTGATGTCTAGTTACAAATATATTTAATTGGAAAAATGTCCAGAACCCCAAGAAGAAGAATGCTACGCATTTCTCTCCCACACAGGGCGCTTGATCAGACATAATCATCAGCATAGCCAAATTACTTTTTATAAGATTGTACAAATCTATGATGGTGTGTCTTTATTGTAACCTTTTTGATGGCTGCAGCCATCTTGTACCATTGTAATGCACAGAGGAAACATTCTATCAGTGAAAATATACAAGTTAAAACATGCAGCATAAATGGCTTCAAATAATACCAACATAAAAAGTGATAAAGTGCCAAAATGAATCCCATGAATACACATGTCAATATTAAATAGAAAAAAAGTTCTGGGAGCCCCTCTACCGAGAACAAACATGGCCAAATAACCTGTTCTGTGGGAAGGTGCCCACTTGGGAGGGTCTTCAACCACGTTTTAGCTCACTGTGCCTTTCACAGAGGAGAATGATCCATTTACATATCAGTCTTTGTCCCACCAACAGGGGCAGTCCAGCACTGAAATGCTATGGCAATTCTCCTCTCAACAAGAGTACCAACAGCAACCCCAGACACATGTTTCATCCTAGTCAGGCCTCATCAGTGAGCACAAACCCAAGTACTAATGTGTAGTACATAACACATACATAACACAACTAGTCTGCTGTAAATATAGGGCTCAAAGATGGGCAAACCTCAATTTAAGCCTGTAGAGGCAAGTAGATGTTAAGCACAGGCAAGTAGGCCTAACAGCTCTTGCCAGGGTCAGGCAATTAACAATAATGACCTGCACCTGAAATTAATTGTCTCACCTAAGAGGCATTAACGGCTACAGCAGGAGGGGAAAGTTAGATGGAGCCGCAGCTGAAAGGCTGCCAGTAGTAGCAGAAGCAGAAGAGCATGAGGCTGGCAGTTCATGAGGAAGTGTGATCACTTAAGGGACGCCAGGACACAAGGAAAGCAGATTTCACCTTCAAGTTCTGAGAGGGTCCTGTGTTTACAAACCCTACCTCGCCATGTCTGCACTGAGAGAGACATGTTGAAGTTGAAGGTCTTCCCAGGTTTGCCTAGTGGCTGTGATTGCAGATCTGTGATCGTTCTACAGCCTGAGGCCCATGTAAAGCAGCAAGCCGAGGGACAGAGGAGTGAAGAAGAATCCCTGTTGACAAGGCCGTACCAGAGACTTCTATGCTGCAGAGAGGTGTGTGTCCCAAGAGTGCCTAACGTAGTAGCAGAAGGAGAAGAAGTTGGGAAGTGGAAGCAGCTGGCTCACCGCAGTGTTCCTGGAGCCGGTGAGCGAAGCTCCTTGTTCAGGTTCACTTTGAAAACCTTGCCGTGAACTGTTACCAGCTCTATATTAACTTGCATAAGAGTGGGAGTGAGTAGGAACTGTTTGTCGTTGTGAAGGGTCAAGCAGACAATAGAAATGTATCACACGCTCATATAATACAAGTTGGAATACTCGCGTATAAAGAAACACTTTCCCATTTCCCATTGTTTTACGCTACCGGAGTGGTCGCTTGTCTCCAATTAGGAAGGAGAATGCTTTCAAATCACTCAGAAACCATAATGCTGAATTTCACAAATGGTTACAAGAGTTATTACATCAAACAGAGGTTGCGTGTAAACAATTTTAGTTCCCGACAGCAATCAAAGCATAGCTCTGTGTTAATAAGCGGGAATACAATTTATTACGATTCTTTAAACTTAAAGATCTTCCTTAAAGGGTGGTCGCGTGTACCTAAATCTGATTTCCTTTTGAAGATTAAACCTTGTAACATCAAGAACAAATATTCAAGAAATGTAGACGTTTTTGAACTGACGAGAAGAACACGCATTACCCAAGTCAAGAGGCAAACCCTTTATATAGTGAAACCAGACCGGTTAAAATCTATCCACCTGTATTCTAAGGTTGTTAAAGTTGTTAAAGATCCAGTGTCCTTGGATACAAGTGTGACATTGTTATCCAAAGCTGGAAGTGTGGCAATGCAGCTTCAGGATAGCTACGGGAACCAAGGAGGTGTGAAGAAAGCTGGGGAAGGGTGCTGGGTGCTTGTAAGAATATTAAGTCAACAATCTGTTTTGCTGAGACTGCTGTCAGAAAGCAAAGACAGGTTATACTGGTGGCTTTAAAACAGACAGAAGAGGCAAAGAGGCTGACCTTTTCTTAAAGTATAGGAAGGACAAGTGCCTTGCCTACCTGTGGAGGTCGAAGACTCTTGTCTATAAATTGCCTAACAATCCGTAAACACAAAGTTGAAGCAGAAATACCAGAACTGTGGTTGTGTATAATACTGACAGTAGATGTTGTAATAAAGGTGGTTGGGGTAGTGGCATACTGTGGAGTCAAGTAGTTTGGTTCTACAGTAACAGTAGTAGAAGGGTGGTTGTCAAGAGGAAAATAACACCCGAAGAAGAAGCATCCTGACAATTATACCAAAGACACTGCAGAAGCCATAAATAATTGAAAAGTTGAAGAAGGTGTACCTTTATTCTTTGAACTGTGGCAAACCAATCTTGGAAATAGGTTATCCAGGATTACCATTGGTTCTGTTTTCTTGGCTGGAATTGGAGGTGGTATTCTCTTTGGTTTGCAAATAATTGTATCCCAGACAATACATGCACCACTTCGCTTTCACTCCACTCACGAGTGCTCAAAACTTGCTTTTTTCTCTGTGCCGCATTCAAAAATTGCTTACAATAACTTTCAGTACATTCAGTATTCAAAAGTACTTGTTTGAGCATTCAAAAGTACTTGAAATGACTTCCTGTTTGTTTGGTATTCAAAAGGACTTTATTACAGGTTCCGGGAGTGCCCCAGCATGAGTGTTTCCTGGTTTCCTTCCACCGGTTACACACAGCAGATACCTTCTGTTTGTTGTCCTTTGTGAAGGGCCACTCAACACTCCTGCTTCTGCTTTCCGGCTGACCGGAGTTGCGCCTTTCCTTTGTGGCATCCAAAGACAGCATCCCTATTGTGGCATCTCTTGGCCTGAGCATCTCCTTCTCCTGCTTGACAGGTCTCCTGGGTCTCCAGCTCCCTTCTCTCCAGCCCATTCCCTTCACTTTCTGCGACCAACATTTTCATATCTGTTAGGCGTTTTAAATGACCGTAGGTGTGGGTCATTAAGTACAATTGCCTGACTATGACGAAACTCATTAGGTGGACATGCCTGGTTGTTCCACATGTATACCTCATAGCTCTCTGCTTCATCTCAGTACTAGAGTGGTGTTTTGGTACGTCGGATTTAATAAAAGAAGAATATATAACCCTGTGTTGTCTCTGATATGTGTTTGTCTCACTTAAATGAGGATGTGTCTTCCTAGTTGCACTCTTCCTTGTCCCAATATTGAGGTGGTTTCTGGGGGACAGTTTGGAGGGGAGAAAAGAGAAAGGGCTGATAGTAGCCTCCAAAGGCTTGAAGGGTACACGGTTTATTCTGAAAAGGGAATGAGGGATACCATGTCTCACCTAAGGCTGTCCTCACCCCACTCCCCAAGTTTCCTCCACCCAGGTGATCCTCCCCCGCATATCCACCCCCAGGATCGGGATACAAAAGCGAGGTATTTCCTGGCCACCTGAGAGGATGATCTAGGGGTAAAGAAGTGAGGATGGCCTAAGGTTTCTCACACTACATCTAATCCCTTCCCCTTTTCCATGGCAGCCATGAAAGAGATAGGGAAAAACAGAGGGACGTAACAGCAACTGAGTCTTGTTGGGCTGGTAAGGACCCTGGCGAGAGTGAATCAGATCATTTGTAACAATCTGATTGTCTCGCGCCGGGTACTAATAATAATTATTTGTGTTCTTCTATAGAAGTAAATGGTGTGCTCTCTGCAATTCTAAGCACTTTAATAAACAGTGTTATTACTACTCTATTTGAATGGCACTTGATGGAACGACCTCAGAGAGATGAAATGCTAACTTGGCTCTGCTGCAGGATTCAGACTTTTTCAACGCAGGATGCTCACATGTCAAGAGACCAGCACTTTACTTGCAAGCTATCCACCTGGACATGATGCATGTTTATATGGTTAGAAATAAACCCTGATCAAACCACATTGTCAACTCTATCAGGGTGGTTCATGAACAAGTAATCTAATAATTGATTCAATTAGTACGCTACTCTAGAATTAATTAACAATAGCTTATAAATCCTTCATAATGCTGAAGTCAGAAACTTTTCAAAAACTCCAGATCTACTTTTGAGTGGTTAAATAATTCTTTCACAAATGCAGCGAGTATACTTAAGTTATTCTTGTCTTCCTAGGTTTCCTATGTCATAATTCAAAACATGCATGCGCTGGACACTCAGCACATATACATATCCAGCAGTTTTTAGACATTAACCAAACCCACAGCCAAGATAACCAGCAGTCGCAGGTCAATGGATCTGACTTCCATTTATTTGCATTGGTCAATCTTTCTGAGACATGAAAGAAGCATCACCTACATTTTCAACTCTTCCAAGGATTGTGCGGCATCAGCATTGCCTCGATGAGTCTAAAGAGTTGAGTGTGTGAGCGATCGAGTGTTCCGTCAGGGGGTTTGGAAGTAGGGCAGGGTTGTCCAACTCCAGGCCTCAAGGGTTGAATCCATGCCCGGTTTTCAGGATACCCCTCATTCATATTCATGAGATACATTTGCATACAATGCTTCTTAATGTATGCACATGTTTCCTCATGAATATTAATGAGGGCTATCCTGAAAACCCATCAGGATTCCGGCCCTTGCAGCCCAGAGTTGGACAAACCTGAAGTAGGGCATGCCGGAGAGACGATGCTGCTGGTGGGTGCCAACATGAATGGGCTTTCAAAGCTGACACATAACGAGACCTAAGAAGCATTACGGAGATGGGGCCTTTTGTAACTTCCGCCCTACACACTTCTTTTTTACCTTTGAGTTACTTTGCAACACTGGTGATGAGGACCTGCTGTGTTAATGTTAAAGGATATTTGTACCGCGCACTATCACCACCGGAGTGGTCCCCTGGCTCTCTTGGTGGGAGAGCATTAGCGATATGCCTGTAGTAAGGTAATAGCAGCTGTGGGGCATTTCAAGGACTGCTGCTAAGGAGGCCTTGGCAGCACAGACGTTGTGAGAAGAAAATGTAATGGGTAGGGGGTGTCAGTAGTGGGCTGGTGAGGAGTGGCAGCCTTTGGGAAGGGCTTTGCCCAAGGAGACTCGGGGTTCTGTGCAGCTAGGAGGCTGAGGCAGCACAGACAACATGCAAAGAAAATATAATGTATTTACTTATTTATTTTTACATTTACGGAGCGCACATAACCCAAGGGCATTGAGGAGCTGGTAGGCGAGGTATGTCACTAAAATGCTGGGGAGGAGTGGCAGCCTTCATATAGGTTTCGGTTTTGGAAACCTTGGAGTTCCGGGGAGCTTTCACCTGCACAGTTTGTAACCAGTCTCCTTTCCATCTCATCTCTCAGGACAATAGGCACCCCCAACAAGATCTGAGGGTCAGTCTGCCACCTGCAGCAGCTCAGCCCACAGCACACTCTGGTTGATGCAGTTAGCCTGAAATCCTAAATCACCGTTAGCCCAGTCGCCCACACACTTTGAGTCACAAGCATTTAATAAATAGCCCAGTCCCTACCTGCCATATCATGTGAGGTACGAGGGTCTGATCATGACTTGCACGCAGGCGGCCTTCAAAGCTAACAAGAGTGCATAGGCAGAGCAGGGAGGTGCGAGACAATGTTGCAAGTGTCCTAACTGTACTGTTCAGGAGAAGATGGGCCTCAGAGAACAAAAGTTAGCAGCACTCCTGGGCGGGACCCAGCCAGCGTATTAATGGCAGTGGACCGGCTTTATAGTTCGTATTGGTCAACCATAGAAGGCGCGTGTAAGCGGGGAGAGGAGAGGACTGGGATTTTAACTGACTACTTCCTCAGGCAAATAAGTGGAGGGCCATTGAGTGACTTCTGGATGAGGCATAGAGTTTAACTCCGTTGAGACAGCGACTGGAGACTGCCGGCTTTCATCCTGTTGAAGATCTGAAAAATGCAGGGTGACACTGCCTTGTGGTGGGCAGTGTTGAGGCTTAAGGTGGTGACCCTTAGGAGGTCATCAGCATCCCACTTGAAGAGCAAAGGGGTGGAGTCCAGCAGAGTGCTTAGGGCTGCATGTAGACATCGATAAGTTACAGTGATATAAGCCTGTGCAACCCTACATTGTGGGGTTGATGAGAAACGGCAGTTTCTCCTGATACTCACTGTCTTCCAGGAAAGAGGAGAACACGTTAAAGACAATGTGGGGGTGAAGGAGGATGTTGTGGTCCACCATCCAGTACACTGTTGAGAGGTCTAATACACTGAGGGTGTCTGGGGGCCGCTCCCCAGGTTGTGAAGGATTTTCTTGTCTGATGTCAATAAGGGTGATTTCTTTTCTGCTGGATGGTCTGAAGCTGGGTTGGCATTTATAGAACAGAGGATTGCTTTCCGAGTGGCGTTGCACTTGGGAGTTGGCGACACATTTTCGAAGATGTCGGCCTCAAATACATTGTTAGTGATGGGCTTTTAATTGGCTAAAATAGTAGGGTCAACATTTGTTTGTTGAAGCATTGTGGCCTTTTTGAGTGTTGGTGGGATTACTACCAGTTTAATGCAGCAATTCCTGGGCACAAGCCCTATTTCTGTTGTTTAATAAATGAGGCTGGGCATGGGTTGCTGTGGGTGTGGTTCATGATCCTGAGCACTTTGTATTCCGCGATGGGCTGGAAGATGTATCGTACGGTGGGCCGCGAGGAGCAAGGCTTTTACGTAGGTGAGCATGAAGGTGGGCGAGTTCTATATACCCAGGGTTTTCTCCAGGAAGATGATGGATAACTTGTCTGCAAATACTTGATAGGGTTTAGGATTGCTTTTCAAACCTGCAGGGTTTGAGGTTTCTTTATAACTTTTGAACAACTCTTAGAGGGTGATGAAGGATGACCAGATAATTGCTTGATGAAAGATCTTTTTGCGCTAGAGATGCCCAACTGGAAGGCCATCGAGTGTTGATCACAAGGCAGTTGATCTGATTCTGCCAAGGGTTTGCGTCAAATTAATTTGAGTTTCAGCCTTTTCTGTTCATGTTGAGCGGGTCCTTAGTGAATCATTTATAGGACAGTAATTAAGGGGGGGTGTCTGATGGAACTAGATGGGGCTAGACTGTCAAGGGTTTTGCTGATTACGACATGCTAGGATGTCATGGGAAGACGTTAAGGCCTGGTTAGGAAAGAGAGGCCACGTGAAGTGGTCTGCAAAGGATTCGGACATATTGTTGTTGAGGGACCTGAAGCCCATGAGATGGGACGGTTTGTCCCACTTTGTATTCATAGCATTTGGTGCTGGGCATTTAATGAGACTTGGTTCTGACCAGGAGGCTTGATGGACATGCAGTTCAGTGATATCACATTTTAAGGGGAAGATAAGGTCCAGTGTGTGCTCCTTGGCCAATGTGCTTATGCACTCATTAAGAGGGCCCAGAGATAGACATGCTGGCTGTGGGATCAAGGGCGCGGCCATTGGAAAAATCAGCCACGGTCAGACTAAATTCACCCAGGATTACTGATGTCTGTGAAAGGGATAGTATGACTGGCATTACGATCCATGCATTCACCAAGGACTTGCTTGGCAGATCACAGTATTACCAGCAACATGCCTCTTGTAGCATCTGGGCGGGTCTTCACTCGAAGGCGGCATCGGTTGGTGCTTGGCCCATGGAGTGTTGTGGTCTTGAGAGAGGATGAAGGCCACCCCCGCTGCCTATTTTGCTTTCCCGATTTCTGTTCACAATTTTCATGTGAGAGGTAAGATGGTGTCAACTCGGGCGATGAACTTGTCTGAGAACCAAGTTTCAGTAACGCCCAACACCTGGAGGTTGTACGTATTCTAGGCAGGAGTGGATGTCGGAGGTTGTTTTAATGGCAGACTGGCGTTAATAAGGGCACGTTCCATGGTTGTGGGAGGTGGCTCAGTTGCTACCGAGATCTAGGGGAGAAGAGGCAGGGTTACTGTTCTTAGTGTGTCCCCCTGAATTGGATCCTGGTTTCCGTGAAGGTAGGGTGCCCCAGGGTGAGGGGACAATTGGGTGTTTCTCTGTCTCTGTGCTCTTCACGTACGTCTGGGATGGAGATAAGGGTGGCTGGGCGGATGGGATGGGCTTCATCGCCATCGAAGGGGCAGGAAGTAATTGACAGGAGTTTATTGGGGCGGGGAGGGGGTCTAGACCAGTATGGTTGTCATAAATCATGAGCGTGCCCTTGTCATAAAAAGTAATAGAACCTTCTTTCTATTTGGAAGGAGTGTGGGGGGCGCTCAGTTTTATAGGTTTGGCTGCCACCATCCATGAAACAAGTGGGAAGAGAGCCGGGGAGGTGACAGCTTGGACTTCCAGTTGGACATACACTAACATAGTTCATGGCATATGTAGGTGGTCCCAGACAAACCTATAAACATCCCAAACTCTTCCGCTTCCCCCAAACAGATTAGACAGCCAGGAATGATTTTGTAAGAACATTCTCACCAGGCAAAAGAATGCACGGCCAAAGAGAGTGAGGCGTTGAACACTCTGATGTTCATGTCCCTCGTGGAATAGGCTCTCTGGCTCCCAGCCAGCGGGGGAAGCGAGGGCAGGGCGCCAGCTTTTCCCGCCTCTTCTGCCAGTGCGCAGGCCTGGATTCTGCAGGAGGCAGACCAGCGCGAGGCGCGAGAAGCGCGCGCGCGCCGCTTGATGTAGGTGTGTCGACACCTGCTCCCTCAGGAGGGAGCCGCAGCAGCTGTTACCCCCAGCACGCCTGATTTCTGGAGGTAGACTGTTTTGGATGACAGATCTTCCACGCTGGCGTTTCTGAGAACGTTTTCATGTCTTGGTACCATCTGGGATATATTTTATATTTCTCAGGAGGAGGACGATGTGATTGCCTAGCCAAAGAAATAAGCATAGACAACATGGCATTGCTTCAACCACTGGCAAATAACTCATGCCTCTATGACAATAAAATATGCGTGCCTCTTAACGTGTTGTCTTTTCGAGACCCTCACATAAACAGAAGTTGTCTTAAATCACATTTGATGGCAGTTATGTGTTTTCCAGGAGTGGAAATCGTTTTTGGTAGAACCTATAGTAAAGACGATGTGCTGGGCCTTGTTCTTCATACCAGGAGCCATATTGGTTTGAAAAAAAATCCAGTTTCTGTATTGCAGGCTGGTGGTGATATACTATGACCGAGGTCTGCTGCCTTTGCCACTCTAGATGTTTTGGACTACAACTCCTATCAGCCCCAGCCAGCATACTTAATGATGAGGTGTCAATGGGAGCTGTAGTCCAAAACATCCAGTAAATGGCAGGTTCAGACTGCCGTTCTATGAAATGTGAGTGGCAAGGCCAGCTGTTGCTAACCAGAGGCAATAGGGAATATGTTCTGGGAAGAAGAAGGCCACTCAGAAAGTCGCACACCATGTAATCAAGTCAATAAAAGTGGCAGTTCGACCACCAACTTACCGACCCTGGTGTCTGTGTTATGCATGGTATTGCAGGGGCGCCGTCCTGATCCGGAGCCCCCTAACACCATCTACAGAGCCGCTCATACATTGCACAATGTCAGACAGAATTTTGTTTATGGTCTTCCTGCTTCTTTCTTGGCCCCACTAAAACCGGCTTTACACGCTGCGTCGTCTGCTCATACATATGATGACATCACCTGCATTTTCCCTCACTGGTGAAAATGGGATTTCCATATCCATCAGCCTTCGAGGAACTTGTCTTGGGGACCTCGTCCTGTTTAGCCAAGACACCGGGTCCCGGCGGCAACTGCCGCGCACGGACTCCCGTTTATTAACCGCGCATGCGCGACCCAGAACGAGGCTCGCGCATGGGTTTTACAAAGCGTATTGTGCTGTAACACTGGCCAGAGCCAGTGGGCACAGAGCCACGTGAGCTAAGGAGATCAGAGGATTGGCTACTGACCATAACAATCAGATGAAACACTCCCTGCAACGGTCTGATTTTATTTTTCAATAGTGCTAGCAGCCAAAGCTTTGCGCTTTTATACAACTGTGAAAACAAATTGCTCTCACTACCCCCAATTTAATGGTACTTGCATAAGTAGGGTCTTAAAACAACTATTTTTATTTCCTGTGTGTGTTTGAGTGTTTACTAGAAATGTATAGTGACCAGAAGAAAAATGAGCTCACTGCAATTGTTTTGCTGTCTTACTATGCAGGGGTGTTGCTAGATCTGGAAAGGACCCGGGGCTACTCTGATGTCAGAACTGTTGAGACTGGGGGCTAGCTAGCCTTTTGGCTGTAGCTCCTGAGATTCTATCCGGGGCTACAACCAAAAGACCAGGGGCTATAGCCCCCTTACCCCCCCCCTAGCAACGTCTCTGTTACTATGTACTGGGGTGGGTAGTGGCAGGGGGCAATAGTAGCTCCGTAGTCATCCCTCTTCAGAAGGTGCCCTATGCGTACAGGCCAACAGTTGCTCTGGACACTCACAGGCCCAGTTTCATTGACTGAATGTTTGAACAGTGTACAGTGAACTGTATAGAGACGTGTGTATTGCTCAACTCTTGCATGACACATAGCTCTCAACTCACACGCTTTTGGCGGGTGTCACACGCCTTGTAAAGGGCTGACTCACCCCCCAAGCCTCCTGCACGCCCATTCATTCCAATGGGCGTCTCACCCGCCAAGAACAAAATCGGGTGATTTCACCCGCCTTTGCAACAACAATCGTTGAGAGCTATGCAGTCTTCATCCTAAAACGGGCGCTTGCAAACGTTGTTTTTCCAGATGTTTTGGACCACACATCATCCCTAGCCAGCCTAGTCAATGGTGAGGGATCATGGGAGTCGTAGTACAAAACTTCTGGCGAGCTACTGCTTGCAGACCCCTGCCCTAAGGCAAGGGATGGTGTAGCCTGGACTGAAAGACACATTTTACTTGGTCTTTTTCGAGTCAAAATGAGACGGTGTCCTAACGGGCCTCTGGTGAGAGCGCATTGTAATTATGCACGTGTACGAGAAGGTCCAGCTCTGCTTTGGGACATAAACATGCTGACAGCTTTTTAGGCTCCATGGACGGCATGCCTAAATTAACCCGCCCCCCACGCCCATTGCTTGAATTGTAATTGGTTATTTATAACGCACTTAATACCCAGAGGTTTCTAAGTGCGGACTGGGGATGGAACCTGTATTGCTCCATGTCGTCGTGCTTCCAAGGCAAGCACATTGCCCCTGAGCTATCGTCCCGTGACAATTAACTACACGTGTGCTCTCGCATCCTGTGTAAACTGTAGGCTGGCTCACAATGTAACTTACTCTGTGAAAACACACAGCAGCTTTTCTGGCTGAAGCTGCAGCCTCTATTAAATGCACACAGAACAGGGAAACTATCATTAATTCTACATTTTCTTGGGGCACTAATTATCCAATATTCTCTAGCCAGATAACAGAAATGTTATTTTTTTGGGGCTTAAAATTATACACGTTATACAATCTCATTCCTAACACTTGCATTTGCTGATAGACTCCTTTGACTTGCATGGCTTTCAGATCCTGGGTAGAGGGCTTTTGAAGGTACATTAGGGTTTTTCGAAAGTCTTTGTGAAGCCAGTCAGCCAGCCAGAGCGGTGATGGGCAACTCCACAAGCATGTCCTGCGTCATGACTTTGCTAGTTGGAAAGCTTGAAACCTATCCTGACACGTTTCCAAGTGGCTAGGCCCAGCGTTTCCTGGCTAACTGGCCACTCCCCTCCGAGCCTGGGAAAAGTGGAGAGTAGCCTTTATCCCAGAGTTTCCCGGTTGATGTCTGGGTGCGCTTGTACTTCATGCCACCCCTGCATAAGTCAGTGCTTCGCTTGAGTCACCCAAGTTTAGAGTCTGGATACGCCACTGGGTCATGGCAGTTGTACCTCCTGGTTCAAATGTTCAGATGCATGCACATACCACCAGGCTACCTCCACCCCTTTGTGCACTCCAAGAAAGTCAGAGAGCACCACAGAGTGAGGAGATGAAGCAGGAGCCAGATCCAGCAGGGACCTGCAGCAAAACCGGTACCTTGGCCATGCTGCATTGGGAAGCTACAGATATTATTTAACCTCTGCCCCAAAATGTTCATAGTGCCCTGGCATCCCTTTATTGACATGCTAGCCCTAAAGAAGACTGTCAACCTTGATTGACCCCGTCCCTCTTCCTGAGGCTGGAAACACTCACGTCTTGCTCAGCTGGAAACGGAGGCACTGCCTAGGGACTGCATGTTTCCACTGCACTGAAACTTCATCAGGAACCTCACAAGCCAGGACAAACGATCCTAACATTGTGAAACAGTTTAAAGTGTAATACATCTGTCAAAGAAAGCCAGAAAGGGAATGCCCTGTTTTTGTTGTGGTCAGCATGCTCCAGGAATTTCATTGAAACCATTTCTGCTCTTAAAATATAAAAATACTCTTCTTGTATCATTTCCGCACCTACTATTCCTCAATGCAGGTATTTGTGTTCTCGTGAGTATTGTGAGGGGCTTCAATTCCCATACCACCTGCTGAAAACTACACCCCAGATGTGTCGCCATATTAACCTAAGAGGACAGTTGTGGAAGTACAATTGGTTTCTAGCTGGTTCTTTCATTCTCATTGGGGGTATGTGAGAAACCAGAAGGTGTCTCACCCACTAGTCCTCAGGGATCGGTCATCCAGGTGGCCAGGACATGGCCATTGCTTTTGGATGTAGTTCCTGGGGGTGGACCAGTGCAGGAGGATCACCTGGGTGAGGGGTCTTCGGGGAGTGGCAGTGGGACACCAGATGGTGAGATGTGGTATTCCCTTCCCTGTAACACCTTTACCCCATCCTACGGGGTAGCATATTTAGGAACTCTACCTCCTCTTTTACAACACAAACACTTTCTCACCGACAGCTCGCTCTGAGGAAAAACAGACTAAGACCCAAGCCGTGTACCTGACGTGTTCCAATACTATGGTCAGACGAGGTCAAGCAATTATTATCGGCAATCACTAACACCTGACATCCATGACACTTCCTCACACGGATAAAAGGCGGAGCATGAGACCACACTCTGAGCGAGGCAAAGCACACGGGGAAGCTGCAGTTTCAAGACATCAGTTGAGCAAGAGAGGAAAGGCGGCAAAACCAGAGGGGATCGCAAGGAGGCAAATTCCCCTGACCTTTTCAACAAGGAACCGTTACTTTCCCGAAACTTTGACAGAAAGTGTAAGACTATGAAACCAGGCTGAAGAATCCTGCATTGTGTGTCAGAGGTACCTGGGGACCTCCTGTGTCAATAATCAAGGCAGAGAGAATCACCAGCCACCGTGGTAACGTTCTTGGCTCCAAGAACAAAGCCACTTCAGTGAAAGCAACACAGCCGGTGAGTTGGGGAGACCGATACAAGATATGTCTGTGTTGAAGCCAAGGTTGCAAGCAGCAACACTGTATGGTGAGCGCTGGAACACATATTTTTAAAATGTGTGTGATAAGAGACATGAGTGAAGTTAAACTGTTGATGAGTGATTGAACTTTAAAGAAAGCTACAATACCTTTGACGGAGTGGTCTGGCACCGCATGGGTGCTCAATCGAAGGTCTCTGTAAGTTATCCATTTGAGAAGTAATAACAGTAGATACATTTGGTCAGAGCCCAGCGGGGGGAGACCTATTGAAAGAGAATGAATAAATGTGAATCAAAGGGGTCCTGCGATGGATCAAGCTAAATCCTGCGCACAGTTAAAAGTCTTCGATTTTGATGAAATAGAGAAAGTTTGGAAAAGTATGTGAATTTGGTCCAAGCCCGGCAGAGGGGAGACCATTTGAAGGCTTTGTGTTAAAGTAGGCCTGAGCCCGGCAGAGGGAGACCCAGGGTGAACAGTAAATCACCCAAGAAGTTGTATAACTGAAAATCCTAAGAAGAAAGGAACTGTACTGTTTTGTTGTGTTGAATCAGGACCTCTGAAATAAGAGACTTTGAATGACAGAGGCTTTGGCACAGAAGGTTCTGTTGTCTTGAAGTCTTGAACTGCATCCTCGCGCTAGAGAAGCCAGGAAGTGTGCTAAGCTCAAGTGTGCCGCCTTGTCCACCACATGCTGAAACCGTGGGGAGGGGACGCCAACAGCTTGATATCCTGACATATCATTTCTTGAACACTTTTCTTTTGCATAACATTGTTTCACACACTATTTGTATTTAGAAGGATTGGCAACAGGTTTATTAGTATAGACCCTTTTATTTTGACAAGACACCACTAGGACTGCGTCATTATTATGTGATGGTCCTAGCTTGCTCCCATCTTTAGATTCCGGATTAGATAGGTGTTTTTCAAACCCAGTTGAAGTTCAATAAACACCCTTGAACTGTGATCACTTGTGTCTGTCTTACTGTTTGATACCATGCCTAAAAGGATGTGCCCAGTCCTATTGCTCTTAAAAGATGGAATGCCACTAACAGATCAAACCTGCAGCAAACATTTAACTCACTGAACTACCATACCTGCTTGCTGGTACGGGATCTGTAAAGCTGGACTTTGCTGGGGTAAATGGGAGAACCTTCGATGACCGCTGTTTCCTTTTGATCAATCAAGTGCACTTTTTGGCAAATGTATTAATGCTGGGGTCTGTGGTTTGTGGCCCTCCTGATGTTATGTACTTCAACTCCCATTATTCCTTGCCTTTGACTATTCTGGCCATGGCTGATGCGAGCTGTAGTTCAAAACATCTGGAGAGCCAAAGGTTGCAGATAGCTGTATTCAAAAGGTCGTTGGGGGATTATTTCTTTGAAGTCTCCGGCGATTTGAAGGAGCTTATTCACTCTTGGAGACCTTTACCCTCACCTACCCGGCACTGCGAGCAGGAACGAAGCTCCTGTCGGCTTTCCTGCGCTTCCTGGAGGAGGCGGGGCTACAGCGGGCACGTGACTCATCACGTGACACAGGCTACCCTCAAAAGACCGAGGCTGCCGCCCGAGCGCTGTGCTCCGGCGATTTGAAGGAGCTTATTCACTCTTGGAGACCTTTACCCTCACCTACCCGGCACTGCGAGCAGGAACGAAGCTCCTGTCGGCTTTCCTGCGCTTCCTGGAGGAGGCGGGGCTACAGCGGGCACGTGACTCATCACGTGACACAGGCCGCCCTCAAAAGACCGAGGCTACCACCCTTGCGGCGTTAAGCCCGAAGGGGTAAAGGGCGTTGGCTGTTGTGCGGCTGTTTGGCGCTGGAGGCGCACAGGTCAAACACTAGATCGACGGATAAACAACATCTGGGTAACTGTATCCAGAGTTGAGCTCGGAGATCGGCTGAACACCGTACACCGGACAAACCAGGTGAGCAAACCCCGCACCCTTAGCAAACACTCTACTTTATCTAGTAACGAACGCCAAGCAATAGGCGGAGATCACCGCCGCACAACCAAGACTCCGCTGCACCCATTGTACTTTCCTAAGCCATCTGCGAATCCACCCATCCCCGCAAGAGACCGATTAGGCTAGCCCGGTGGACCTGTGGCGAATAAACCTATTAAGTGACATAGACATCACCCCGAAACCCCCAGCCTATCACCCCACAAGAGACCGAAAGGGCTTGACCCTTGGATCTTGTGGTGAACAACACTACCCGGAAGCAACCATTAACGAAAACCTCCAGCCTATCACCCCACAGGAGACCGAAAGGGCTTGACCCTTGGATCCTGTGGTGAGCAACACTACCCGGAAGCAATCACCAATGAAACCCCCAGCCTAGCACCCCACAAGAGACCGAAAGGGCTTTACCCTTGGATCTTGTGGTGAACAACACTACCCGGAAGCAAAAGCACTCTCTCGGATTAGTCAAAAGAAGACAGAAACAGACCAGGCCCTGGGATCCTCTACCCAGTAGCATCATTAACGGAGAGAAAACCCCTCTGGAAGAACTCCTAACTCGAGAGACCTGGGATCCTCTACCCAGTAGCATCATTAACGGAGAGGAAACCTCTCTGGAAGAACTCCTAACCTGAGAGACCGGAAAGGCATCCGCCTTGCACCTCAACTATACAACCCCTTCACCTACAGGAGACCGAAAGGACTATTCCTTGGATCCTGCAACCTGACCCTCTAACCTCAAATCAACAGTTCACACGCATCCTGTGTAGAAAACCGTATTATCCACCCAGAACCTGCCAGTAAAATTCTTGCTACCAACCCTGCTACGTCTCACACAGAGCTTCGCTCCTTTGGCAGGTGACTCGCATAAAGAAGAAATGACGTCAACTAGACCTAAACAACAACCAACCGTGCGGCCAAAAACAAGACTAAGAACCAAACTAAGCACAGCAGCCTTGCCTGTCCTCGACGTATCACAGCTGACGCTAGAACAATCACTTTCAAGAGCTCAAGCAGCAAAACTCGCACAGAACCAGCAGATACAACACGCCTCCCACGACACTGAACACTACCTTATTGAAGACGACCTGTTTGAAGCAGAAAATGACACAACAACTCAATTAAACGCCCACCCAAGTCCTCAAGCCCAAACCAACACAACAGCACATCCTCAGCACAGTACGCTGAAAGCTGAATACCTGATTACTTGCGAATTTGACAACAATGATGATGAAGCTTTAAGCGCAGCTCAAGTAAAATTCGTTCCAATCAAATGCCCAAAGGATAACCACTTATCTGAACCTAAAACCTATGACGAACCAACCCTGTCAGAGCTCATCTCTAATACACCACACTACCCAAGCTCATCAAATACACCTGAGACGCTACTAAAGGAAAACAGAGTGCCCGAAAAAATTACGCCTGATAGTGCAGAAATTGGCAAAAAACCGATAAGAACGAATATCATCCCATCCATAGACAGCACTAAACAAACCGATGAAGAACATTTCGATGGAAAAGAACTTAAAAAAATCTGCGATTTCTGTTATGGACATAACAGAAATCGAATCTATCATGGTAAATCTTGACAAACGAAAAGAAATATTCGGCACAACACCAGAAACTCATAATTCACAGATGACCTCAACGCCTTGTCTTTTTCAAGAATTTGGAAATAGAACAATTAAAAAAGAACACGAAAAAACCCAACTAGGAAACCAAAAGTTATCCAAACAATTTAACTACGATACAGATGAATCTTTCTACACGCCTGACATCTTCAATAAAAACGAGCAGCCAAAACACGCAGTAAATGCCTCAGAAACCAAACCTTCAAACCCAACAACTGAGCATAACGAACAGGATGAACACCCCAACCCCAGGATTCCAACCACGATGCTTGACCTGCAAAATACGTTGATTGCAGTGCTCTCGCAAACAATGATACCTTTCATTAAGATCCAAGAATCAATGAAGGATAACATCAAGGACCAAGCAACTCTGTTAGCCATGATTCACTCAAAGCAGATCTACATCGAGAATTTCATCAATACAATAGAAGTCCGACTGAACTCAGAAGCGGAGCAATCAAATCGCTGGCAACAACGACTAGCAGAAATGGCTAGAAGCGATCGACAAGAAAAAACAAACTTAAACTGTGAATTACTTACCCTTCTCAAAACACAGCGAGAACAACAACAAAACCAACCGATGGATATAAGACACAATCAAATATTAGTTCAACAAACAAATGAAAATGTTGTACAAAATACAAAAGCACAACTACATACGCCGGGCATAAACACCATTCAACAGAGAACTGCGACTGCCTTAACTCTACATTCAGAAGTACAAGGCGACGGCCAGCTAAAAGAGAATAAAATAGAACAATACAAGATCTTCTCGACAGAAAAAACAACCAATGCTGCAAAATCAACACACCCTAAGGCTATCAAAAAACGCCAAACAGGCTCTAGAGCGTTCCTCAGAACAATAATACCCACTGAACTTATCTCACAACCAAAAACAGTGGATTTGCGAGAAAAAACCAATTCAAGAACTGCTGAGAAGAAACTAGCGGGCCCGATCAATGTCACTGCTAAGCAGCCACAGAACGGAATACCACTTTTAGGCCATCAACTCAAATCAGACTCTGATCCGCAAGAGGACGACCTACTAAACTGGACAACTCACGAAGAGCAAGAACCGCAAGATACGTCACCAGATATACAATCTGAAACATCCCCAAGTTACATAATAATTGATGAATATAACAGCGCCCGAGACCTCCAAATAAGACTGCCATATGAAGACATCTCAGAAAGTTCACTACAGGAAAATTCAATCGCATCATTTGTTAGCGATGGCTCTTTATCAGTGGAATACTATGATCAAGTCATGGACAATTCTCTTACTATACATTCAACATTCACATCGGACTGCATTTTGCCCACGTTTATAAATCCACTGCAACAAAATCAAATCTATGAAATCCATATTGAAAATCGAATCAACAGAAAAGAACCCCTCATACTGAACAGAACAAACACCCTCCGCCTGCTTGGAGCAATACTACAACTGCAACATATAACAACAGCTGACCTCGACTTAATCACCTTTAAAGATCATAAGCACCTAGACAAAATTGTCGCCGAAATCTCGAATCAGGATGATCAAGCACTGATTGCTTCACAAGGCGCTCAACTCCTTAGACTTGGATTCAAGTGCTGGGCCACCACAACAACAAGGAAACTCCCGGTGAGAAACCAAAGGCCCGTTCGCACAAACGAACACCACGCCAGCAATGAAAAAACGATTAGAGACAAAAGAGCAGAACAATCGAACGGTCAGGATCGCCCCTTTAAAAGGATATACGATCCAGAGCTTTCAACTACAGAAACCACTTCCTCAAGAAGCTCAGCTTATTCATACTCATAACAATTAAACAATACAAACTTCACATGGTCACTTTGTTCATGGAACACAAGAGGGAATCTTCACTTATACACTCAACCATCAAATGATCTTGAAAACTTTCAAATCATATGTCTACGAGAAACCTGGATTACCGACACACCAGCTTGTGACGGCTTCCTTGTTTTCCTAAATCCTGCAATAAAAAAAAAACACTGAAGACCAGCATCTGGTCTTCTGACCCTAATCAAAATAAACCCCTATTGGAGAGTACTGACCACCGAAAACATAAACCCTTGGATTCAGATGACCATAATAACAATAAAGACCCACCAAGACCAAAAAGAAAATGACGAAACAAAAATCGCCATATTGAATCTCTACTGGAATCCTGCAGCCATTACAACTAATGAATTCATCGACGCTGTATTTATCACAGTCGACAACCTAGCTGATACTTACAGAAACCTGGAATTAATACTCTGCGGAGACCTAAACATCAACCTCATTACACCCAATGGTACTCCACGACGACCTGAATACCTATCGGCTAAAGCGTCAAAATGGATGAAAGAAATCCAGATTCGAGATCTCAGTCTCTTAAACCATGCAAAAAACAACTTAACGCCCTTTATGCCAACATGGAGAAGAGCCTCCTCTGCAGCAATTATCGACTATATCTTTCTCTCACAAACCCTGCAAGATTCGGTCGACATTGCTCAAACCATACTTTGCGACAATAGTGATCACAATAAGCTCACAGTTCAGTCACACCTTACCGGACTTCAATTGCCATCGCTAGGACAACCTTTACTCGAACTGGACGGTACATCATCAAGACTTCGCATTCCACAAACAATACTACCATTGCTCCCAAAGAAATTATCAACTTCCAAAAAACCGGACTTGGAAAAACTGAATTATGAATGGATCCTGCTCCCGTTCCAGCAAACAGTTGAAAATCGCTTACAAAAAACTCATCTGCATAGTTACAACGACGAAACAGCAGCAAAAAAAAAGGAGCTGGCGAAACAGACAAGACAGCTCAAGAAAAATAGACAACCAGGAAACACCATTCAGATTGCCAAATTAAAACAAACCTACAACAACTGGAAAAAATCTCAAAAGGCAATATTACTACAAACCGATGCAGAAACAATGATGAAAACATACCGGACGAACAATACCAAAGATCTCTGGAATCTTCTGAACGAAAACCATCAAAAACAACAAAAGCTAACAGCCAACGTACCAAAGGACACATGGGTCAGTTATTTTTCAACTATGTACGCAGCTCTTCCTCACCCACCTGAACAAGAGGAAAGTAAAATCAACACAAAATGGTCAGTACCCACTTCATATGAAGATCTTCTATTCATGATCAATCGACTTAACACCTCAAGAGCGCCGGGTCCTGATGGACTTTTGAATGCCATGCTAAAGCAAGACCCCTCGGCATGGGCAAGTTTTCTGCACAAGATAATTGATATTATAAACTTACACAACCAAATTCCTTCTACCTGGAAAACGGCAACAATAGTCCCCATACACAAGCAAGGCCCGCGTGATAACCCACAAAATTTCCGCCCCATTGCCTTACTCGACCCTTTAGGGAAACTCTTTGCATCAGTCCTACTAAAACAACTCACTGCCTGGGCCAACTCGACCGGTAGATTCTCAACAAGGCAAACTGGATTTACTCCCAATCTTGGAACGAACATCAATCTCCTTCTTCTCCATCTCATTAAACACGAAGCGATTAACACCAAGACCATGATATACGCCGTGTTCATCGACTTAAAGATGGCCTTTGATGCAATATCTCGGCAAAAATTATGGGCGAAGCTTAAGGCATGGAACTGTCCTCCGAACATTCTTGAGCCCATCAAACTACTATACTCAGACACTTCAATAAAAGTCAGGCTCACAAAACAAGGAATGACCACTGAAGCAATATCAACATTTAACGGACTAAAACAAGGATGTCCTTTAGCAGCGTCTCTTTACAACCTCTATACATCAGATATTGAACAACATCTGGAAAACAATAGAGCAAACCCCCCAAAAATCAATTCAACCCCTGTATCCATAATGGCTTATGCAGACGACATTGTCTTAATGGACAAAACCCCATATGGCCTGCAACTCTCACTTACAGCTCTGAGCAACTACATGACCCATAATGACCTAACAATCAATATCACTAAAACAAAATCTATGCAATTGACGGAATATCAAAATAAAGCCAAACAACAACCCACCTTCAATATCAATGGAAACAAGTTGGAAAACGTGACAACATTCAAGTATCTTGGCATCACGATTAACCAATCAAATACAGAAGCAGAATGGCTGGACAAAATTGAACAGAAGGCGCAAGCATTAGCACGTCAAGGCTGCATCCTACACAGAAAATTCGGAAAGTTTTCATTTAAACCGATAATTGCGTATTACAAGCAAAAATACATTCCAATAATAACGTATGGCACTGAAACAATGCTGAACGCACAAGAAGTAAACTGGATGAAATTTGAGTCTATATTCTGGCGCAAGATTCTATCACTACCGAAATCGTACCCCATGCCACGAATAAGGTACGAACTTGCAACTCAATCTATCGGCTCCTTAGTACGATGGAAACGTCTGGACATCTATCGTAAACTCCTATCCGACGACAAGACACCGGCAATCAACATCCTCAAAACTAAAACGGCGACCTTAAATACCACAGTTCTATCAAAATGGAAAAAATCTATCACCAAGGAAATGGAACAAGAAGAAATATCTCAAGAACTTTTAACGAAGCGCCCCCAACATGCCAAAGTCAAACTCCTACAAAATGACTGGATCAAAACCATCGAACTGAAAAACTCCTATAAGCGGACATTATACTGTAACAAGGACAACAGAAAACTAAATGAACCACAACCGTACCTGCGATTATTTCCTGATCCAGTGATTAGATCAACATTTCTGAGAATCAGATTGAATATCCTGCCGACAAACTACTACTTAGCCATAACAAACCAGATCCCCAAAGCAAGGAACTACTGTCGGTTTTGCGAAATTGAAACCATACCAGAGACCATATTTCACCTAGTCATGGAGTGTCCGGCGCTGGCAGATCAACGCAGGCAATTTGGTTCCCATTTCGATCTGGCTTCACAAGAATTGGACGCAGATGAAAGATGGAATACTATCCTCAGCGGAACAAATAACAAATACATATTTACAGTCCTTTTTCTAACTAACATTCTGGAGCTCAAACAAAGAAAATTGTAAAGCTTTTCTTACATTTTCTTTGATATCATATAAGATTCGCAATGATGCAAAAGTTTACTACTAGACTAAGACATCAAAAAAAAAAAAAAAAAAAAAAAAAGAAATCCTATCAAATGTTATTCCATATTACTAGCACTGTCCTTTTTTCTAACGACAATTTTAATTTAGCTGGGCTGTCCAACTCCAGGCCTCAACTCCAACCTGACAGGTTTTCAGGATGGCCCTCATTAATATTCATGAGACAAAATGTGCTTACATTTAGAATCATTGTATGCAAATTTATATCATGAATATTAATGCGGGTTGTCCTGAAAATCCAACATGGATCCAGCCCTTGAAACCTGGAGTTAGACCACCCTGATTTACGCCCTCATCACTACATTAAAGAATAACAATGTATTTGTCCGGAGTCCATCTGTTATTAAAGGTGGGTGGTTTTGTTTAGGAGTAGTGGGTGCATGATTATGGTCAGGAAATAGCACTTAAGGGAGTTGGACTAGTAGGGGCTCTGCAGCCTATTTGCAGAGAGTCCCATCATTGAGTTATCCGACTCTGTGAGCCAATCATCTTCTGCTGAGAGGATTGGCCAGCCAGGAGAAATCCAGAGCAAAGACAGGCGCGTACTGTGCCGGCTCTGAGAGAGCCACATCTTCAGTGCAGGGAAATGCATCCTTTGGCTCTGCAGATGTTTTACACCACAACTCCCATCAGCCCCACCCAGCATAGTGAAGGGCATCGTAGACCAGAAACATGTGGAGGTTGCCAGCTTGCAGGGAGCCAGCCCATGCTTTGATGACATTGATAGAAAAGCAGACTTATTAGACGAGGGTATGGAAAAGGAAAGGGCTCTTTGTCTTTTTAACGAATAAATAAATAACAAATTAATTTATAACGACACAGAAATAACTAAACCAATAACACATTTTCCCCCTATTTTTTGGGGGGGAGGGGTACCCCCAAAACCCTATTTCCGCTTGCTTAAAATCCACACCAACCCGCTCCCCACAAACTTTCACCCTTTACCCCACCCCACTCATAGTTTCTTAAAAATTCTTTTTTTATTTTTCATTATTTATGTTTCGTTATAAATTCATTCGTTATTTGTTTTTCGCAGTTAACACTGTATACAAAGGAAAGATCCCTTTTATGCCCACTGTCATACAATAACCCAGTGGTCGAAGTGTACGAAAAGTAGGAGTGGAAATATGTTCCCTGCTGGCCTGCACTGCTCCCCACAAACCCCATCCCCACACTCCCTCCCACATGCGATCCAAACCCTCAAACCAACACACCGGCTTTTTAAGGGAATGTTCAGTGCAGTGCAAGTTTCAACTTCTTCCTACACTTTTATTTTAAAACGAAACAATTCTGGAACGGTTTCTTTTTAAAATAAAAGTATAGGAAGAGTAAAACTTAAAAAAAAAGAAATGTAGAGGAGCACCACTCCTACTCCCTTCTACCACTGACGATAACACCTGCAGAGGAACGGCTTCACAGCACTGGTCCATGCTTTAACATCACACCAGAATAGATGTGAAGGTTTACATAGCAGGGTTTTACTTGCAATAGTTGCCATGCTCTTTATCAGCACATTTATTTAATATATATATATATATATATATATATATATATATATATATATATATATACATATATATATATATATATATATGTATATATATATATATATATATATGTATATATATACAGGAGGAACAATGCTCTTTTGATCACAAAAGAACGTGCAATTAAACATTAACACTCGATCCGGTGGGCCGAATCGGGTACTGATGCTATTAGCACCCTTGGTTGCCAATCCGGTAACCCAGGGTGCTGAGAGCATTGAATTTTCAGTCAAAATACTGTAGCAAGATGGCCGCCATGGAGCTGGAAGATGTGGCTCTTTATGGTGCCCTTCTTCCATTTTCATGGTGGCCACAGAGGTCGGCGAGCGGAAGCAGGAGCGGCGGCGGCCGTTGCAATCAGGTAACTGGGGAAGAAAAAAAGGGAAGGGACGGTGGGGGGAAGATGGTAGGCGGTAAAGCAGTCATCAGGCAGCCTGGAACGTGGGCTTACATCGGGAGATTCAGTCCACGTTCCTAGCCACCTGATTGGCTGCCTTCCCCATGCCAGGTGTTAAGAAATCAGATTTGAAGGAAGCAGTGAGCTTCATACAATGGGTTAAGTTTGAAAGACATTCTGACCACATTGTGTAGGGGAGTAAATGGAAAAGTCACCGGGGACAATACAAAAGAGGATACACACAGATTCAGGACAATAAACATTCAACATTAAGTGCAGGTAGGCAGTACGGCCAGCTGCGCTCTGGATGTGACCATGATGGGTGAAGTGCTAGAGTGGAGGCAGAGGAAATGAGGGAAAAGGCAGGTTAGCGGCGAGGGGAATATGTTAGCTAGTAGGCAGATGAAAGGTTATGAGGGTGACTCGGAAGCGAGGAGGTAGGCTTTTAGTTTGGTTTTGAACACATCCATGTGAACTGTTTCTTGTATGTCCAGGTGAAGAGAATTCCTTGCTAGTGGAGCCAGGAGAGAGCAGAAGCAAGCAGAAGCACAGGGAGGGCGAGGAGCCACAAGGGTAGTGGAGGTGGCAGAGCAGAGATTACGAGAAGGCTTGTAGAGTTGAATAGAGGAGGATACATACAGTGGTGCCTTACTGTGGATGCATTTGTGAACCAGGAGAGGAAATAATTTAAATCTGGCCCTGTTTTGTATCATCAGCCATCCAGCCTGGTGACTGTAAGAGGAAGTAAGTGTGAAGTGGGGACTTCCACCTCAAAACAGGACCAATAGCAGAGTCAGAGTCTTTGTGATGGACTGTTCACTCATCACCTGCAGTCTGGTCAGTATGATTCATACCAGGTGCTATGCAGCACAATGTTCCCTTTTATGTTTAGCTCCTGGGGATATTTGTGTGCCTATTGTCTTGATTGCACCGTTGCGGTTATTGTTCTCGCTGACCTGTCTAGCTGGCGAGCCCTCCTATTATGCACTTATTATTACAGAACGAAGAGATTGCGCCCAGAGAGGCTGCAAGCAGCAGAGCTGCGGGTTATGTAAGGACTCATTACTATGGATACGGAGAGGGAGAGAGCACTTATGAAGCACAAAGCTGTTTCCAGCAAGCGGCGAGCTGTAGTGTATGATTGCAAAACTTTGCAAAAAGTGATGCGCTTAAAGTTTAGAGATGCAATGTTTGTGTTGTAAATTGATGATCTAAAATATGTCACAATTGGTGTAAGTTAAAAAAAAAAAAAACAGAGGTCGCCATCCTCTAGGCCTACTGTGATTATCTTCAAATATGGAAACATCAATCACATTGTGCTTCTTAACTGGGCATCTCTGCGTAGGCAAACAAGGTGTTACGAGTTACCCAAATGGAACAGTGAGACAAACTGGGCTTTGATTGAGTTTGTGTCACCACTGGTGGTGGCTTTATTGAAAACTCATTCAGAAGCAGGATTTACACATGTAGCCCGTCAGAAAACAGAAGGCACAAAAGGGAATTATGAAGTTCAGGCAAAGAGCACAAGTCCAATATTAAACCTGTCAGCAGAAAGAGAGGCACTGAGAACCCTACAAGAGCAAAAGGTTAGGGTTGCCCCTCCGGCTCCCCTGTCCACATTATGGATGCCCATGAATGCATACAGTGGTGCCAACTGGCGAGCACAAGTTGCAGAAAAATTACTATGGTGCTCTTGGAACACAAGAGGACATACATCATTCTTAATACCCCCAAAGGGCCAGCAAACGATGAAGGAGGTGGACATATTTATGTTCCAAGAAACATGGTGCACAAAAAACTTTCACATCGATGGATTTCAAATACTATTTAAAAAGGTGATAAAAACCAACAAAGGCACTGTGAGTGGGGGGCTCGCCATCGGGGCAAGGTCCCACTTAAAACTGGTCCCTTGGACAAGCATACAAGATTCCCCGAATGTGTTAATAGGCATATTGCAAATCTCCAGTAAGTCTTCGGATGATAACATATTAATCATAAATATCTACTACCCTCCGGGTGGTCTACAGACTAAACTGGTCCACAGGGTAATTACAGAGGCCATAACGAGCTGGATGGAATACACTACCTTTGGGGGAATCTTACTCGCAGGAGATTTCAATAAAAGAGTGCTACACCAGTTAAATACCTCAAAAGTGGGGCAAAAACAAAGCTGGCAATCACTTTTTGAATTCTTTGACTTGGTTCCTAGTGAGATGCTACCTAGCATGGCGATGGCACCAACGTACACATGAACAAATAGGATAACCTCCTCCACAATATATCATGTAGTTATGAACAGGGCTACGTGGGAAACAAGGTGTCCAGTCAACTGGTCGACGACAAACTGGTCGACTGCAATTTGGTCGACACCATTTGGTCGAATGCCAAATAGTCGAATTATTTTTTTTTTATATATATGTGTTTTGTGGGTTTTCGTGTGGGGAAAAAAAATAAAAAAGAAAAAAAAGGGGGTTGGGGGGGGGGGACCCCCCAAAAAAAACCAAAAAATGGGTAAAAAAAGAAAAAAAAAAAATCGACCATTTGGCATTCGACCAAATGGTGTCGACCAAATTGTCTGTCGACCAAATGTTTTCGACCATTTGACTGGTAACCGGGAAACAAGCAGTCAGATGAAAGTAATTCACAGCGGTGCCAGTGACCACGGGATTTTGTGCTGGATGTATCCTGGACAAACAAAGAAAATGTGCACGTTATCACAAACAACAGTAGAAACAGACTGAGATGGTCACATTGGGACATTGAAAGGCTAAATTAAGTAATACAAACTAACAAAGGTAAATTGAACTCCTTGCATAAAACAGGGGTTTGGAATCTGGAAGAGATAATAAAACAGATTGTTCCACCCCATTTAAAAAAACAACAAAGGAAGGTACCACAACAGCCAAGAACAAGATCATAAATTATTTGACCCAATTATACATGAAAGAAAGAAAGAACAAATATCGAAATGACAAGGCAGCTGTGAAATGTAATTCTGTCCTAACAATAGAAGCCAAAATGTCCCTTATAAAAACATGGCTACAAAGTATAGAAATGGGCAGAAACCGCACCGATAATCCATCAGGACGATGAACTGGGACAATGTGTTTATATGGCTAAGACAAGACAATAAAGCAAAATTCTGGTGAAATGACAACAGTTTAAAAAACCTGACATCGAAGATTGACTTAAATCCCATATCGGAGGAAGGATGGGTTAAACACATCCAAAAGCTCTACTCACCAAAGGATCGGTCACTTACAAAACCTGGAGGAGAAGCAAAAATAGATTGGAATACGTGTGACGTATCCTTAAAAGTCCATTTTGAAGAAGAGTTTTCAGAATCAACGCTAGAAAGACTGATAACAAAATCAAAAGCCTCCTGTGCACCAGGGCCGGATGGCATCCCAAATTTGGCATATAAAGCAGATGCCAACCTATGGGCGAGAATACTTGTACGTCACTTTGGGGAAATATTGAGGTTTGGCCATATTCCTGAGAGTTGGAGAAAAGCTATATTGGTGCCAATATTTAAAAAAGGGACAGATTAATAACATCTAACTACAGACTGCTGCCAATGATGGATGCCAGCCAGAAAATCTTTGCCGGAGTTCTTCTGGAAACTTTGAACAAATGGGCAGAAAACAAGAACATATTTAGCCTATTCCAAACAGGTTTCAGGAAGAAATATGAAACAACAACTAACATCGCAGCTCTGCAATTCTTGAGAGCAATACGTCCAAAAGGTGAAAACTTATTATACTGCTGTTATGTGGATTTTTCTAACGCTTTTGACCTAGTGTCAAGAAGAAGATTGTGGATTAAACTGAAAGTTTGGGGCATCGATCCGTGCGACTATACTTAATACAAGAGCTTTACAAAAACACCACAGTGGCTGTCCGTCTTAGTCAAGAGGGCGTATTGACAAAATGTTTCGAAACCCTGGAGGTGCTGAAACAGGGTTGTGCACTGGGTCCTACCCTGTATAATGTATATACGGCGGATATGGACCGGGCTTTACTGGACACAAGACGTTTTCCACCTACCATAAACGTTGTAAAAGTGGTTATGATGGCTTATGCTGACGACATAATAATTTTCGACCAGACACAAATTGGCTTGCAACGCACCTTGAACGCCCTGGAAAAATATGCCAAAGAGAATTCCATGATTATAAATAAGAACAAGACAAGGATAATGTGTCTGAAAGACTCTCATAGAAACTCAAAAAAGAAATCATGGTTCTTGGAAGGTACGAAATTGGAAAGGGCAACTGAAGTGCTATCTCTGGGCTTTCCTATCTGGGCGACACCATCTGTAACGCATCACAAAGAATACATTGTACCCAAAATATGGTGAAGGTGGTTGGCCATAAAAAGCTATGTGGAGCACAAATGAGGCGGAAACATTGAAGGTTTTTTATTTTTACAAATATACAAATCTAGTGTGTGCCCGGCGATATTGTATGCACTTGAGATGACATTGCCAGAAAAGGAAATCTGGTGGTTACCGAAAATGGAAAGGAGAATCCTTCGATCTATAATGAATGTGCCTAAGGGAGTAGCAGTGGAGGCTCTGAGACTAGAGTACGGATTAGAATCCTTACTCGCAAGCTGGTCCATTAAAAAACACTTCTCCATTTAAAAATCAGCCAAGGGATAGCAGGTACGAATCCTCTCTTTCAGTTAATGGGAAAAACAACAAAAGATGATTTTTCCAACTATTTCAGCAAAGAGCAGAGCCATTTTGCGGACTCCTATCTGCGTTCTTTGAGTTTAAAAGTAGAAACAATATGTGAATCACCAGACTACGAGATGGCCATCAAAAAGAAATCCAGGGAGATGGACAAGATAAAAGACATAGATAGTCTGTGGAAGTTGAGTAGATACAGAGAGTATTCTCACCAAGGTTTTGATAGGAGTAAACCTAGAACCTATTTAACAAAATGGTCTAACCCATCACTGAGAAGATTTGCACTGCAATTAATGCTTAATGTATTGTGGACCAAAGAATATACGAACAAGTGGAACAGGACTGATCACCAAGCTGAAGACAAAATGTGCAGGCATTGCGACATAGAAGTGGAAACAACTCGGCACTTACTGACTGCTTCTACAGTGCTGAAACCCCTCTACATCAAGGGCTATGGAGGGCGAGTCAGGCACATGGAGTGTATAAGCAGGGATCAGTTCTGGTCGGACTTGATTGGGACCGAATCTATAGTTCATAATGCTGCAGCCTACGACATATGGATAAAAGCTACGAAGTAGATACGATTTGAAAACTTTGGTCAACAACTTTGACTCTATTATGCACATGCCACCATAACTAAACAAATAGATGGAGTTTTTTTTCCCCTTATCTGTAACCACTGATACTGATGAATGTTTTTAATCTTTCTTTTTGTGAAAGTGATTTTAAGTGTTTTTATTTAGGAAATACGATTTTTATTTTGTGAATTTTAAATGCAAAAGTTTGTTCTTGATTGAATAGAAACTAAAAGCATTAATTAAAAACATTTTTTTTAAAAAAACAAGGTTTTAACTTTACTTTTCTTAAATAGGAAAGTGCTCCGAGCCAACTACTGGTGGCTTGCGGCTGTAACGCTCACCTGGTATCCACGGGGATGTCACTCAGCCTGTTCTGAACTCTTACGACTTCGAACCCTTCCCTGAAGTCTACTCGACTGGAGACTGGGTCTGAAACACAGGATTGGTAGAGTTTAACTCCCTATTGTCTCTGTGTGCTTGAACCCCTTCTTCTCCGGGGTCAAACCCTTCCCTTTGATCCACAGCTCACCTTGTTTTCTTGGAAAGTGTGCTCTCCGTCCTGCTTTCAGCACAGGGGCGCGTTGATTGATGCGGGCGCGTTGCTGCCTCGTTACTTCACTGGCAAGAGTCCGACAGGTAAGTATAATGAGTCTTTTGAACAGTTCTCTAACTTCGTTCCTTTCCTTCCTTAGATGATGGCCGGCGTCCGGGGATGGCGATGTGCTGCTGAGATGAGTAGCGCTGAAGGTGAGTGAGAGCGCAATGCGACCCTTTCGTATTTGTGTTGAACTGAGTTCTTTTTCTGTGTCTTTTAGGTGCCACTACGTTTTCAGCGTGGATGCCGGTTATGAAGAAGAAATGCGGTGAGTAAGCGCGGTATGCGGCGCCTCTAGATGTTTCCATGCTAACCTGGAGTGTCTTTTCTCTCTTGCAGATGGATGAGAAGTTCCGGAGACAGAGTTCCCTCAGTGTGGTTGGGATTCAGGTAAGCGTTTGAAGCTCGTACAATCTTTAAAAATAAGCGAAGATTTGCTGAATGTTTACTAATGCCTTTTTTCTGTTCTTTTCCCTTTGCCTTAGGAAGTGGCGTGCCGGGATGGGAATGACACCGCCGAAGATGCCAGCAGAACAGAAGAAGTGATGAATGATGGGCAGAAGCGCCGCAAGGTAAGGCTGTTCCTAACAGTGTTCTTGTTCTTGCAGGAGCTGAGCGCAGAAGATAGATGCAGGCCTACCGGAGACCGATCCGAACACGGTGAGTGTCACGCTGCAGGTGCAGAAAACACAAAGCATGTTTCTCAGCCTAGGTGTGGCTTAAATAGTCTCTGGGTATCCCAGGTGTCTCTGGGCTGAACCAGACCCAAAAGACTAGACTGCACATGCAGTTCTGGGAACCAAAATGTATGGGAGCATCCATCTTGTCCCCATCAAAGCACTATAAATCCAATCCCCAATGTTATCCTATGGGAGTGAGTGAGTCTGGTGCCACAAGCGCCAAGTCTGACTCCAAGTGGGTCTTTGGAGGGATGGAGAGGCCCTTAAGGGCCATGTAGGTGATCGTGGCCTGGCTCCAGCCTGACATCTTGGAGGGCTGGGGACATGAGGGGCAGGAATCATGACAGTGGCGCTTTACAACACTCAAAAAGCAAGCCTTGAGAAAGCCAACAGTTTGGGCTTTTTCCAATGACTGCTATAGTGATACTAGCTGGTCATACCATGACAACGGCTGGAAGAATGTTTGATTATCTGGGCTTATGACCGCAGTGCCTTCCAAATGCCTATCTAATGCCTATAAACATGCCAGAACTGTTGGCTTTGTTTTTAACAGGGCTTCAGTGCAAGGAAAAGATATAAATCAAGTGGCAGAAGGGTCACTTGGTTAAGACATTTTAATACACCCGTTGCACAGTTACACCTGAAATTAAGCCATTAACTCATCAGACTAGTTAGAAATAACATGCATGTCGAAGTTTGATGTTACTGCTTGATAGGGCTAGGTCAAAGAGATACCTGGCAGGCATGTTAAGTGCAGGGAAGGGGCAGGTAGTGGGTGGGAATGGCCATAGTGATTAGCATGGCCTTGAACTGTCTATGGGTGGGTAAGTAACTAAATACCCCATGAGATCAATGTGTCTCTTCACATGTCCTTTACCTTCTAGCCATAATACAATGCTATAGATTTGGATCATCAGTTGTTGTGCTACTGTAACAAGCACCACAAATAGCTCAATGTGATGTTTTGTCAATTTGAGGTGCAGGACTGAATTCCCGCCTTGTTAGGCTTTACATATGTTCTCCCTTGCACCAATAAAAATTACCCACAAGGGTTCACATCAAAGGTCACTGAACTTTTGGCATAGTTACTAGAAAATACACCCGGTTCACTTTTGGGGAAGTTTGCCCTGCTTTATTAATGATGAGCAGAGATTATAGATTTGGTATTGATCAAAAGAATAAAAACAGCTCGCTGAACGTTATGTTGTTCTGTAGTTCTGATTTGTATAGCGCTGATATGCGTTCTCGAAATAGCGCCATTGTGCCGATACAGTAATCAAAGAGAAGAGTGGTTGTGACTTTTAGGTGTGCCCCCCCCCCCCCAGTGCTTGAGAGTTCAGAAGGGGCGGAGGAGATGTTTCTCACAGTTGATTGTGGGAGAAATATTTGTTTCGTAGTAAGAGGTAAGTGAATTCCTTGCTCGAGTGTTGTGTTTTCAATGCCCCACCGCTGTATACTTGCTTAACCTGCAGCAAGGATGCCGTGACAACCAGCCTATGCTGGGAGCATCTCCCTGTATATCGCAATGTGTGACGAATTAGGGGTAGAACCTTGTAGGTGCTATGCATTAGGGTCATTCAGGACAACGGCGTGCTCCCCGGGACCGCAGATATCCTATATCTGTGCCATGTCTGCGGCCAGATCAGAGAAACTTTACACTGATGCAAGTGAAAACGTGCACTGTATTAGCACTAGGGCAACATTTGTCCTAGTTAAAAAAAAAAAAAAAACACGAGGGCCATATGCGAAAACATTAGCGCCTTCACTACGTCAATTTGCCATAGTATAAGCACTAGGGCAAAACATGCACGTTTAATGTATTTTTGCACAGGGGCAAAGTTTGCACCAGTGCTAATACCATTCTGTATTAGCACTAGGGCCATCTTTGCCCCAGTGCTAATACAGTGCAACTTTCTGTAATTTAGCCCCAGGAGGGTATACAATCATTAGATTTTGATCAATTTAAAACCTGTCCAAGGAGCCATCAGATTTTCTCGAAGCCCAACGGCCACAAACATTGAACAGATAAAGAATAGCAAACCAGATAAGCAGCAAATGATTACATTAGCACCCTGCTATGGGCAGGAGCCAATCAGGGAGCAGAGAATGTGGGCTTTAACTCCTGGTCGAAGCCCTTGTTTTATGCTCCCTAACACCAATGGAGTACCCTTCTCCCTCCCAGCAGTGCTGTGGTGCCCTCCTCCAACCCTTGCCCGCACACCTGTCCCTACCCATGTGTGATGGGCGAGCCCGTGTCGCGGGCCGCCCTGTACTAACACGCACACAATCACTGAGACATGACACATGCGTCCGTGCTTTCCAGGGTCCTGGCGGCAACTGCCGCACGGACGTTCTTTATTCAAAACGCGCATGTGCGACCCAAAACTACACTCGCGCATGCACACAACAGTATGACATGGAAAACGATAACTAGTCCTGACGTGGGTCGCTGACCTGACTCCGACGCCGGCTAAGTCTCCTGAGTCCAGGACGTAGTCCTTGAGATGAGCAGGTGGTCTGCGATCATGTCGCACAGGGTATCAGCGGCCGCTCTGGGGGATCACTCAGGGGCACTCCACCCACGGCAGCACATCCGGTGGGGCATCTGCTCCGGGGCTCTCAGCCCCCGCTTCCAACGAGGATCTGTCGTCGGGGTCCGCCTCCTCACAGGGAACGTCCACTTTCTTAACAAAAAAGATTGGTTGCGGGTGATTGTCCCTCCTTCATTGGCCGCGGTGACCATGGTCCCCTTCACATGGGTAACAGTCCACGGCTGGGGTTCGTATGGTAGTGACAGCTTCCCTTCAGGTCTACGATTCCGCACTAACACCGAATCACCTACGGCCACCTCCTTGTCTTGCAAACCTCTCCTCGCACTCTCCTTCACGTTGTGTGCCGCTCGCTCCCCCCGGACTTTCTCGTTGTCGATAACCCCGGGTTCCCGGCCCTCCATCTCGGGTATCAAACCTCTCGGGCAGCGTCCAAACAGTTATTCGGCTGGGGCGGCCCCCGTGGACTGGTGGGGCGTGGTTCTGTATTCCCTTAGGAACTCGACCAATTTCTGCTGTAGATCATTCCCTCCATTGGCTGATATTCTGAATACTTTATTAAGGGTCTGCATCATTCTTTCAGCTTCACCATTCGCCAGAGGGGCGAGACCTTCCGGTGTTGGATGCCTTTTTCCTTCAAGTACTGCGCAAACTGGCTCCCCGTGAATGGGGGTCCATTGTCCGAGCACAACATTTCAGGGAAACCATGCGTCGCAAACATTCTGTCCAACGCCCTGGTGGTGTGTTCGGTCGCTGTTGATTCCACCACTTCCACCTCCGGGTACCTCGACCATTGGTCGACCACCGCCAAAAAGTACATGCCCCTTCCCGTTGATCCAAAATCATCATGGATGGTGCCCCACGGCTTCTCACTCCTTTCCATGGAACTGATGGACGGAGCCCTCTCAACAGGACTTGCCGCTTAGCACGGTAAACACCTTTTCACATACAATTCCACCAGACTTTCCAGATCGGGGAACCATACCTTGGGTCTGAGCTGCGCCTTTGTCTTGGCGATACCTTGATGTCCCGTATGTGCCAGTTCCAGGACGCGGTTCCTCAGGGCTTGTGGAATGACGATCTGCCTTCCCCGCAGCAGTAGTCCATCCTCCGATATCAATAGTTCGTCCCTCACCCTCCAGAGCGCCTGAAGGTCCTTCTTGGAGCACCTCCTTCCAGTCACCACTTCTCACTGCAGCCTTGACAATACGGAACACCTTATCCATCGACGACTCCTCGGCCACGGCTACCCTGGATAGAGCCATGGGCATCGCGCTCTCCACCACGTGGCACACCAACTCTTGGCAATCCAACACCTCACTGGGACCTTCAGCCCGCTCGTGGTTTGGGTGGTTTGGGTGGTTTGGGTGGTTTGGGTGGTTTGGGTGGCGTGAGAGGTAATCCGCAGGATTATTAGTCCCCGGTCTGTATACTAGCTTGACCCCATACTCGATGAGTGCTAGCATCCAGCGCTCTATCCTTGGGGGGGGGGAGCTTTGACGACACACCCGCTAGGATGGGCAGGTGTGGCTTGTGGTCAGTCACAACCGTAACTGGTTTGCCCAGAATATACAGACGAAAGTGGCGGCAGCCCCAAAGAATGGCCAACGCCTCTCTCTCGATGTGCGTGTAGCGCTTTTCTGTGTCCGTGAGAGCTTTACTCGCATATGTGATGGGGCGCATGTCGCCTCTGTTATCAGCCTGCATAAGAACAGCCCCCAGTCCTAACGGGCTGGCATCAACGACAATCTCCGATTCAGCGGTGGGGTCAAAGTACGCCATCGTGTCCCGACCGGACAGTGCTCTTTCGATTTCCTGAAACGCTTCCTGCTCTCTCCTGTCCCACACCCAGGTGGCCTCATTCTTGGTCAATGCCCTGAGAGGCTCGGACAGGGACTCCAGCCCCTTGATGAATCGCCCGCAGTAGTTAACCATCCCCAGGAAGCTCCGTCCCTCCGTGGGGGACTGGGGCGCCGCCGCTTCGCGGATGTCCTTGAACTTTTCAGGATCCGGCAAGACGCCACTGGCATGGAAGATGAAACCAAAAAACCCAATCCTGTCCTTGAAAAATTTGCATTTATCCCGGTGCAAAGTAAGTCCCAACTCGCTCAACCTATGCAGGGTATGCTCCAGTCTCTTCATGTGTTCGGCCTTGGACTCTGCAAAAATCAAAATGTCATCACTATTTTTGAGTACCCCTTTTAGGCCAGCCAGCGCACCCCTGATGGCATTTTGAAAAACTTCCGCCGCAGAGGAGATGCCAAAACTCAGGCGTTTAAACTGATAGAGACCCTCGTGTGTGGTAAATGTTGTAATATATCTGGAATCTGGGTGGAGCTCTAGCTGGTGGTAGCCCGACCTCAGATCCAGCTTCGAGAATACTCTGGCCCCTTGCAGTTCCCCCACAATGTCATCAAGGGTCAGTGTTAAATGTCTTTCACGTTTAATGGCAGCATTCGGGAGGTGCATGTCCACGCAGATGCGTACCGCACCAGGCTGTTTCCGCTTCAGTGCCACTACGATGGGCGAGACCCAGGTCATTGGCCCCTCCACCCTCTCAATGATGTCCATTTCGACTAGAAGCTGAAGCTCCTTCTCCACTTGCTCCCTGAGGTGGAACGGGATTCGTCGATGTTTGAGGGCGGTGGACCGGATGGTGTCATCGATATGAAGACGCACTGGGGGACCCCTCAGCTTGCCCACTCCCTGAAAGATACTGGAAAACGTGAGCAGAAGTTGGTCAATGTCCACCTGGTAAACCTCAAGGGCAAAGTGCACAAGGTCCAACGCCTCTGACGCAGCACAGCTGAGTAGTGAATGCGGGCTGACGTCTGTGATGAAAAAACGTGCCTTGATGGTCTTGGTCCCCTTGGTAACAGGTGCCACAAACACCCCTTGAATGGGTAGCGGAGTGTCACCTCCAACGGTGGTGGTCTCGGGATTGCCATATAGTGGTCGGTGGCAAGCACACAGACAGAGGTGCCTGTGTCTATCAGTACCTGTGTCCGGACACCTTGAATGTCAACCACACACTTAGGCTGCCTCTTTTTCCGTGCCCCTGTCGCAAGGTTCGAAATGAAAAAAACCTCTTCTTCCTCCTCCTCTTCTTCTGCGATATTTAGTCTTTGGGCGTCTTGCTTCAGTATCGCAATACTGCGTTGTCTCCTAAACCCGCCGCCACTGGGCCTTGCCGGTCCTCTTTGCGTGGCAACCGGTGCGGGGGCTTGACACATCCTGGCATAGTGGCCAGGACCATTGCACCTGCCGCAGGTTCTCGACTTGGCGGGACAGTCATCGGAGCGGGGCAGATCATACCCGCAGTACTGGCAAATAGTCGCCGATCCATGCACCGAAGCTGCATCCTGGCATTTCTGGCTCCATCGCGCTTTCGACGATGCTTGTCTCCCCACTGCAAATGCCTCTTTAGACTTTCCCGGGCGCACAGCTGCATCCATCTTTGCGCCTCTCGTCTCGGCCAACTCATAGACCCTGCCACTGTCTAATATTTGGACAAGAGACAATCCCGGCTCCCGCAGTACCTGTCTGCGTAGTTTGCCCGAACTGCACCCTTGGATCACTTGATTGCGGACCATAACCTCTTCATTGTCCTACCTACGAGTGGTAGCCATCTGCCGCAGACGTGCGCAGAACTGATCGAGTGATTCCTCCTCCCGCTGTTTCTCGCCACAGAATAGAAATCTGTCGAAGTCCACGTTGGATAAAGGAATAAAATAGTTCTTGCGAGCCGTTTTAACGGTATCATACGTCACCACTTGCAGCTTTAGAGACTCATATATGCGGAGAACGTCCATCCCTGCCGAATAGAGCAGTGTCGTCCTCTTCGCATCGTCATTGGTCTCTCCGGTCGCTGCAAAATACATGTCTAATTTTTTATCCACAGCAACCATTTTGGGCCCAATTTTGAAGGTGGACCTGAAGTTTCAAATTCCTGCATGGGTAATAATGAACCCTGTTGTCTGCGCACCACCGTCCGCGCCGCCGTTGCTTCTCCATCGCTGTCCGACATCTTCGCAGGTCGCACAGGCACCTCCAGGATTAGAGGCCGCAAACCTGACTCGGATAGATTGTTTCTTTTTAAAAACTCTTTTTATTGTTCAACGGTGGTCTCAACAGTTACAGCAACTTAACCCATCAAGAAACACAAGTCGACAAGCACAGAAAACATTTACATTCAACATTATGTGGACATTTCATCATCTGAGAGCAACTCACACGGATAGGTTCGGAAGGGGCCCCATATGTCTTTTGGTCGGCTTGCCCCTGGCAAAGTCAAAACAAATTGTTCCTCACCTTCAATGATGTATGTAAGTTCACAGAGGAAAGTGGTCACATTTGGTGGCACAGGCATCTTCCCGGCTTGTAGGATACATTTCTTCGCCACAGCACACGCGACATTAAATAGCCTCCTGGTTTTCTCTGAGCACTTGTCAATGTCTCCGAATAAGTATTTTTGGGGGGTCAGCTCTGGGGGTATCTGTGTTATTTCGGTCAATATTTCGGCCACCTCTCCCCAGAATCTCAGGAGAGCAGGACACTTCCAGTACATGTGAAAGGAGTCCGCATGTAGGGCCCCACACTTGGGGAATTCCCCCCCATGTTCCGCAACAAATTTTGCCATTTTAGCTGGCGTGTAGTGTAACCTATTTAGGAGTTTAAATTGTATCAAATGTAATCCTGCATTCAATGAAACCTTTTTTGCGAGTGAACAATATCTGCTCCATTTGTCCTCTGGGATAGGTATTTGCAAGTCTGTCTCCCATTTGTCCTTGACCCGGTTCACCGAAGGGGTGTGGGCCTGTACTGCCCCATATAGTTTAGAAATGCCTAGCCCAGCCTTCATGTTGATGTGTTGTGTGCAGGGGTGTTGAGGAGGTTCATCTGGGAACATTGGCCATCTTTTCTGAAATGTGGCCCTTACTCTGTAGTATTGTAGTATTTTGAGTGGCCCACCCCCCATCGCTCTAGTAAAGTCCTCTCTGGTTGCAAATTTACCATCTATGAACATATCGCCCACCTTCATTTCCATGCGTGGATCCCAGCCTTCCTGGATACTCACATCCGACATAGGGGGGATGCCTGGAAAATTCCACAAGGGGACCTCTGGGTTGTATGGTGTTTCCAGCTTCAGTCGTTTAAATAATGCCCCCCAGTCCCTGACCGTGCAGCTAACCGGATCGTAATCACAGGTGTCTTTGTGACGTGAATTAAATAGGACCGACTTAATGTCTGCTGGCAATATAGTTTGTGCTTCCACCCAGGTGTGTGGTGTAATCCCAGGTTCCTCGTACCAATATTTTGCAAACTGTGCCTGTGCGACCAGGTAATAGAGCTCAAAGTCTGGAGCTGCTATGCCTCCGGTATCGTAGGGCTCTGTCATTTTCTCCCACCCAATTCTGGCCGCCTTCCTGTTCCATATAAAGGTTACTACCAGCGACCGTAGTCTCGAGAAAAAGTCTCTACCCGGCCATATGGGTATATTTACAAAAAAATATTATAGTTTGGGAAGGGCTATCATTTTGAGTAGGGCTATCCTGCCGTACAGGGATATAGGGAGGTGTCCCCAGATCTGTAATTTGGTGCCCAATGTTTGCAGCGCCTTCTCATGGTTGTCCGCGTAGAGGGTTTGCCTGGTCCTAGACACTAACACCCCGAGATATCTAATATATTGGTCCGACCGTTTAAGGCCGCAGGTGTTCGCAGGGCATTTAGTGTGGGGTGTGAGCGGGAATATTTCCGATTTGGTTATATTGATGACGTATCCTGAGTAGTCTGCGAACTCATGTATATCAGTTATAATGGGCGTTATGTTTTTTTCTGGCTCGCGGACATAGAGTAACGTATCGTCCGCGTAAAGTGAGATTAGCTGGATAGAGCCTTTCATGTTAATTCCCTTGTCCCTGTGTCTCAGCTGCCATAGGCACAATGGTTAGGGCAAACAAGATGGGCGAGAAGGGACATCCCTGCCGAGTTCCTCTACCCAATTGGAACATCTCAGAAATGGTTCTATTAGTGCAGACTTTGGCGCCCGGAGCAGTATAGAGCAGCTTTATGAATCTGATAAACGCCTGCCCCACCCCAAACGCTTCCAAAACCATGAAAAGGTAGACCCATGATACAGAATCAAACGCCTTTTCGGCGTCTAGGGCTACAGCTGCTGCGCTTCTGCCCGGGTCAATCTGTGCTATTATACTAAATAGTCTGCGGAGATTCAGTGTGGTGGACCTCTGGGGAATGAAACCATTCTGATCGGGATGGACTAGAGTGGAGACCAGGGGCAACATTTGATTCGCCAGTACTTTAGCAAAAATCTTGGCATCAACATTGATGAGCGAAAGGGGCCTGTATGATGACATGTCACTAGGTGGGCGTCGGGGTTTGGGCAGCACAGTGATAATGGCTTCCCTCATCGTCGGGGGTAGTATACCTCCCTCTAGGGCTTCCGCCCAGGTTTCCAACATATGGGGATCAGTTCCGTGCAGAACTCCTTATAGAATTCAGCCCCCAACCCGTCAGAGCCCGGTGCTTTGCCCGATGCTTAGCCCCATAATTGCCTCACTCATTTCTTCCGCAGTGACCGGCTGATCTAGTGCCATTTTACTCTCGGGTGGAAGTTGTGGGAGCCCCAGCAACGCCAAATATGTTTTAATCTCAGTAGTTGTTTTCCTATCTTTGTTTGAGTACAGCGTCTGATCAAATTTGGCAAATTCTCCATTTATACCCTCTTCGCTCGTCAGTAACTCGCCAGCAGCGTTTTGTATGCTAGTCATTGGGTATGGCTGCCTCTCATGTTTAATCAAGTTAGCCAATGTTCTGCCCACCTTATTACTTTCTCCATATCTACGTGCTCTGGCAGGGGCCGCTATATATTGTATTTCTCTAGAAGCCAGCTCATTAAAGGTTTGAATATTTTTATTAATCTCGGCCAGAACGGCCTTATCGTGTGTACGGCTATATGTCCCCTCAAGGCTGTTCAAGGTATTTTCTACCCCTTCTAGCTCCCTCCTCACTCCCTTCAGGAGTCCAGTGGAGTTCGAGATAATTGCCCCCCTAGCCCAGATCTTAAAGGTTTCCCATATCGTGGAGACTCGTGCCACCGACCCAACGTTATTACTGAAAAACTCTGTTATTTCTTCCCGTAGGGCCTCCACTACACCCGGGTCACCAAGTATCCCACCTGGCATACGCCATCTTCTGGCAGGTCTAGGAGCATCTCTCAGCCTGAGTTCCAGTGTAACAGGGGAATGGTAGGACAGTGTGCGGGACAGGATTTCACAGCTGTGCAGTGTCTCGGAGAGGTTCTGGGATAAAAAGAAGTAGTCTATTCGCGATTCACTGTCATGAACGGATGAGTAGTGGGTGTAATGTGCGCCATGCATCTATTAACGCCATTTGTGGAAGGAGTTGCCTCAGTGTCAGTGCCATTTTGGTTGGTGTCCTCGTTTTCGTACTGGATCTATCCGTCACCGGGTTCAGGGCCATATTGAAGTCCCCCCCCCATATTATGGTGGAAGCATCTAGTTTGTTGAGGGTCTCATATATGTTTAAATAAAAATCTGGATCATCGATATTGGGGCCATAGGTATTAACCAAAGTGATTTGCTTTCTCGCTATTTTCCCCCCATACAAGAACAAACCTACCCATCGCATCCACCTTGTGTCCCTCCGCCCGGAACCCCAGCGAGGGATGGATGAGAGTGATGACCCCCCGGGACTGGGACGAATAGCTCGTATAATATCGTGTCTTTCCCCATTTGGGCATTATATTCATATTTACTGCGTCCATAGCCTGGGGTCTCCTGTAACATCACGATCTGAGGGGAATGCCTAGAAACATAGTTATTGACCTTCCTGGTCTTCATCAGGTTATTTAAACCTCTTACATTCCAGGACAGCAGCGGTATTCGCAGCCCCCCTGTGGTAACATTCCCATGTGTAATGACACTTGCCATACCATCAACCAATTCCAGTATTCACATGGCGGGAGCAGCAACTGCAACTGCGAGACCACTTAACCTTCAAACCAAACTTAATAACAAAGCAACTTACCCCCTCCCCCTTTCATCCACAGCTCAACGCAGCTAACTGTTGCCTCGCAACCTGACCCCCCCACCCGCATCATCTCCCCCAACTCGACAATGCAACCCATGAACACTCATAACTCGCCCGGTGGGCTTTCCTATTGAGTTAGTGGACATTTCCAAAGGGGCAGCCACTGTCGGCACTTGGCCACCCACATCGGAGGCCCCAGGCTCAGTAATTACGGAGATCAGTCCAGTCCAGTTGTATCGACTTATATGAAGGAAGGTGAGCAAAATACCATGGCGGGGATGGTGTAGCTTCATCCATTTGTCAGATCTCTTCAGTCTTCAACAGGATTGGGTCTCACATTTTTATCCACATTTCAGTCTCTAGGGGGCAACAGGATGGAGGCCTGCACGTATGCCATAGCTTCAGCAGGGTTCTCAAGGAAATGGGCCCTCCCTCCGTGCTGGATTCTCATTTTTTGCGGGGAACATTAAAGCGTAGGGGACACCACGGAGCCGTAGCTGTCTTTTAACCATCTCATAGGACCTGCGCTGTGATTGTATGTTCACAGAGAAATCCGGATAAATGTGGATTCTATTTTCCTCATATTGTAGCGTACCTTTTTCTCTGGACAGCCGGAGTATTGTATCCCTGGCCCTGTAGTTGAGGAGCCGTGCTATGATGGTGCGGGGTGGAGCGCCCGACTTCGGAGGCGGTGCAAGGGTACGGTGAGCTCTTTCAACAAGGAAGTGGTCCGAAGGGGATCCTGTCCCCAGCACAGACTTTAGCAGTTCCTCCACTTGCCTTTCCAAGGAGCCCTTGCCAAACGTCTCCGAAACCCCAACTATCTGAATGTTGTTTCTACGGGACCTCGATTTGAGATCCTCGCACTTATTCAGGGTTTTGCATAGTTCGGTTTGAAGTAGAGCTATGTCATGGCCATGTTGTGTGAATACATCTTTGTTGGAGCTTATTCTGTTCTCTGCCTCCGTGATGCGCGTGCTTTCCTTTTCCACTCTCGCCTTTAGGGAACCAATTGTAGCCATTATGTCATCCAACTTGACGTTAACGGCCAGGAACCCATTCTGCACGATTGCTGCCAGGCGATCCAAGGGGTCCGTGTCTCGGCTTTCGGATGTTTGTGCCACCCACCCGTTGTTGCCTGTGGTTGGGAGCTGGCAAAGGAATCCATTGGGCCATTTTTTTCCCCCCTGCAGCCTTCTTCTCAGTGCGGCCCATTAGTTACCACCACTGGTGTGGGGTGGATTGTGTTCTCCCACGTATACGTGATGGGTGCCCCGGAGACCAGAGTCTGATGTCAGCAGTTGTATGAGAGGGTGGTGTAGCAGCCTCAGCCCTGTCTGCCAGCAAGGAGCTTGTTACAACCCAAATGAGGGATTGAGGCTTGGCGCGACCAAGGTGTATACTCCCGTCCTCGGGTCATTATTATTGAGCTCTCGCGACCCTCTCCCCAGTTCACTCACTGCGCCAGCGACACTCGAGCCGGGCGTCCGCTTCGATGGGGGAGTGCGTCCCTGCAGAGCCTTCGACCGGGTCTCGCCTTCCTGGTCCGACGCGATTGTGTCTTTTCCCAGGCGGGGGGCAGCGATGTAGTGCATTGTAGTCCCTCAGCCGCGTCCGGGTGTTGACGCGTCACCCCTCCCCCACTCGGCCGGCTCGCGGCTACAAGCACCGGGCTCACGTAGATGTCGTGTGGAGCTCTCGGGCGGCCGCGTTGCAGCCCAGCAGTCGCCGCAGCCTCACACCTGGATATCTCCGCTGTTTCGGGGCCGCCGTGGTCAGCGTTTTCAGGATTCCTTCCTTAGACCTTCCGCCGCAGTATTTTATGGTCAACCGTCAACCAACTTGGAGCTGGAAGGATGAATTTGTTGCAAGGATTTTGAATGAGCCGGAGCTCTCCACCTAGGCGGCCATCTTGAACGTGCGCAACAGCGCCCCCGCCCCAACTCGGACAGATTGTTGACGCACCTGGTCCAATGCGCAGAGGTGGCATGGTGCTCCGACGATGTTCCAATGCCTGGCTGCCTTCTGTGCTTAAATGGCCATCCTCTCACCAGGACTCCTCTGGTTACAGGTTGCACTGCAGTCCTCTTGGAACGGAGAACTGCAGAAGTTCCAAAAAATTGGCGTTCTATTATCTATTAGCACGTGGACAGCGCACGAGCACCCTCGCGGGCCGCTACTGCCTTCTGCACTGAAGATAACGAGATCGCCATCGCTCGCGTCGGATTCAGGATGCACAACGAAGAAAATGCCCATAGTTGACACGTCGGTGCGTGTGAAACTGCTCACTCCATTGGCTCCTGCCTCGTCGCCAATGTGATGGGCGAGCCCGTGCCTCGGGCCGCCCTGTACTGACACGCACACAATCACTGAGACATGACACATGCGTCTGTGCTTTCCAGGGTCCCGGCGGCAACTGCCGCACGGACGTTCTTTATTCAAAACGCGCATGCGCAACCCAAAACGAGGCTCGCGCATGCGTCGTGTACACTGACGACGTCACACCATGTTCATCCTTCTTCCAGTCCAATCTCCCCACAAAAAGTACCTTCTCCTCGGTCCCAGTCGAGGTGCATGCCTGTCCTGCCCCACGATGGCCACCGCAGGAAGAGGTAAGTGGCTCTTATTTTTCCTATCTCCCTTGCAATCACCCCTTTTTTGGGCTTTTTCTTTCATTCATTAAAGATTACGCTGAGAGTATTTTTTTTATAATTTAAAACCCTTGCCATTAAATACCTCCCACCCACATGTAGTGGTTGCGAGTGGCAATAACACCTTCAGGGCCGGTCATACCAGGATCTATGCACGCAGCCAGCCCTTTCCTCCCAGAACAGTGCTCTACTGGAGGCATCAGACTGCACTATGGGTATGGTAGTAATTCGACGGTAAATTGTCAAAATTACCCGCAAACCTGTTTACCTTTCTTGCAACTCAATCCTGTGGTAATTACCAGAGGATTTCGAGTGGTGGCATGGAGGTGTAAATTCCAATTTTTGGAGTCCATAAGATTGCATGGGGATTTTTATCGTATTTACAGCGAGTGGTAATTCCATGCGGTAAATCTGCTGAGTTTTCGTGGTCAATGCTGGAGGTCGGTCCATCGCTTTACCTCCAAACCCATAGTATGACAGTGCAGAAATGTGGTATTAACAGAATTACCACCACTTTACTGCTTTTTTACCGCAATGATTTACTCGTAATGCCATTATTTCCTATTTGCTACCATTGGAAACGTTGGTAGTCCAACAAGAAGTTCTATATAAGCGTAAGTGCGACCAACCTGTCTGGCAGTCTCCCTTATGCAATAAATTAATTTTAGAGTGCAAAGAACACGGTCGGACCAGAGCTTAAAGTTGGCACGGGCACCATTGGAGAAGTGGCCCACAGTCACACATGCCAACCTATTCATTTTTTCGGACACTGTTTGAATAGTGTCCCACGGGTAAAATGTCTTCCAAATGATGTATTTTAGAGAATATTTGTTCAGTAACAATGGTCAAAACTACTAGCAGCGCAGTGAAGTAAGTCACCTAATAGGACCACTTTGGCCAAAAAATGGCCCCAAAATAGCAAGTTGCTCCTGCAGTTCGGGCATTGCCCTGTTATCCTGTAGGACAGGCTGAGCCTGGCAAAGAATGACCACGCCGCTGAGAAAATTCACAATGTAGGGCTGACCTAAATTGTCCAGTTGTCTTACATCCTTGCTTTGCATTTTAAATGGGGCTTTCTTAAAACATTTTTTGAAAGCAACCAGTGAATTATCCAGTAGCTAAAACACGCCTGAACAGATCTGACCAGATAGAAGCAATTAAAGGCATCTGAGGGGATAATAAACACCTTCCTGGCATAAAGCCTCCCTGGCATTCAAAACCTGACAGCGAACAAATAAATAAACAGCACAACACGAACAAGAAAAGAACATTACGCAAATGATCTCACTGGGCCCAATTGCCAAGAAGGGCAGAGGGCGGCGTGAAATAAGCCGTGAAGTGAAGGGGCGCGAGTACAGGGCTAAAGGCGACCTACAGATAGATTTAAATTAAAAAGTTATGTTTTGATATAATATGATAGGTTACTTAAAACGCGCAGACCCGGGGATTGAACCTGTGTCACTCCGTGTCATCTTGCTTCCAAGGCGAGCACGTTGCAGCTGAGCTATCCTCCCAAAACTTTTAAAAGGTTTTAAAAGTATAAAAAAGCATTATATGTCAAAAATATTTAAAAATATAAAAAAGCATTACATGTATAAAAGTTTTAAAAGTATAAAACAGTATTGCAAAGTATATTTTTTTCAGAAAGAACAAACATTTATTTGACTAATGTCTTCATGGCACTATGAAGGTTGTGTTTAAGAGCATCACCGGTTAATAGTACAAAAATAGACACGAGGAGAGGTGCCCGTCATCCCAATTCTTGTCTTGAGAGGATAGCTCAGGGGCAATGTGCTCAACTTGGAAGCAAGACGACGCAGAGCAACACAGGTTTGATCCCCGGGTCTGCGCTTAGAAACCTATGCGTATTAAGCGCGTTATAAATAACCTATCATATCATATCATATATGGGGAAAATTCAGAAACACAACAAGGATATACCCAGCAGGACCAGAGGTCCATAATGACAGGGTTGGAGGAGGGGCGGAGTGGAGGTCCCAATAGGTGAAATGGATGCCCTCCAAGGAAAGGCGCCATTGAAGACCAGAGGAAGGCAGTCAGCAAATCTGTTCCATCCATCCCTAGGCCAGAAGCGCCACAGCATTCAGGAGCAGCAATGTTGTAAACAGAGGAGTAGCTTCTTCAAGAGGGCCTGCCGCCTCTTCTCTGCAGAACCCATCCAGGGCCATGTGATGTGGCTGTTGCTGATAACAACAGACACCTCTGCTCCATAGGCAAGATTGACAGAGGGGCCTGGGTAGGCGGAGCTTAGGGTCGAAGGAGCTAAGGGCCATCACAAGTGGGACATTACTGAACTTTGGGTACAAATGCTCCATGTGTTGTAATGTTCTAACATCACTAATAAACTCCTGTTGTAAATAGTGTCCTTGCTGAGTCTGTTAAAAGGATAAGATGTCAGTGGGAGGCATTCTGCAGCTTGGGCGGTTTGCCTTTGTGTTACCCCTGGTTACTGGCTGCTTGGCTATTGGACGATCTGTGATTACACGTATGCCCCGGCTGCGTATCGCGATGGGAGCCACTGCTCTGGGCTGTAAAATCGGCATTCATGTCTGAGCAGGCTCCAGGAAATGGTTTCTCCTCATCCCTGAGATGAGAGCAAGGGGACCACGGTTACTGCTGTACTCAACTAGCCTGCGTCTTTATGGGCACACATTCCCACCCATGCATGTGATGACGTCAGGAAAGAAACGTCTGCACAAAAATAAAGGGAAGCGTCCCATGCAAGGCGAAGACCCTGTAAAAAAAGCCTTACTGTGACAAGTCCACACAGACCATGAAGAAATCCAACCACGACTACACACTCAACCCGAGATGATGGAGTAGTGCGGCTCAAATGTCGGTATCCAATAATCACAGCTGCAGGGTAAAATCTGTCAGCAAGAAGAAGAAAGCAAAACAGGCAGCAGATACACATCCAGCCACAGCAGAGTGGACAGTCATCATTTATGCAGTGGTTCCCGGCCTGTAGAGCCCAGCGATTGGTCTCCTTCATCAATCCCCATGTTTGTAGCAATATAGCTTGGCTCCTGCCACCCTACATCACTGCCGGATCCCTGCTGCTCAGCGACTACCACCATTCCTGCCAGACGATTCATTGACAAGTATCACATTCCGCTGTCCTTTGCTCGTCCGCCATCCGCACCCGCAGCGTATGTGCAACAACAACCGAGAGACGAGCATGGTTTCTGATCGTGTCGCAGCATGTGATAACTGGATATAGGCAGACTAAGGATATTGGAGGATGGCGTGTTGCTGTGCAATCGAATATCTTCACACCAATGGCTTGCAAGAGACAAACCTTTGAGATAGAAAGGTCTTGGGGGCGGGTGGGAATGCAGAAGGAATGTAATATCATGTAATAGTATTATTAGAAAGACTTAATGCTAGGAGTGTATTTAAAACATTATAGCCCGTCATTCAATGATTTTGTTTGGTCTGGTCTGTTTAAGCATGTTTTCGGCTTTTTATAAAAACTACTTGACAATTCCTTCCTCTAGTCTACAAAGCTATCAATGGTCGTGCTCCTCAGTACCTGTCTGTTTGTATCTGTTTACTCACCATCTTGTTCCCTCTGTTCCTCCTCCTGTACTCATCTTCACCGTCCCTTACCCTTCCCTTACCGCCCCTCGCTTCTGCACTTTCTCCCTACTCGCCCCGCTACACTGGATCCTACGGCCATAATGATCAAAGCCAGCCCAACTGTGGATCTTTTCAAAGCTCGGCTTAAACTTCACTTACTTGCTAACGAGTGATCCCCTCCAACCTCCCTACCTCACCCTTCCCCATCCTCCCTACCTCACCCTCCCCACTGCCTCCAGTGATGCATAATAATGTAATTTTGTATACTAGTGCTCCTCTTTAGTTTGAAGCACTTGCCCCCTTAGGTTAATGTTACCTTTGTAAGTCACCTGTTTTCTTATATTCATTTTGTATCTGTATGTTTTGATCCTGGTATATATTGCACTTTTTCGAACACCCTCATAAACTGGATCACAACGTGTTCTCGTACTTGTGCTACTGTTCAGGCAGCCTTCGTGGGAATGTTTCTCTCATCTCTAAATGCGTTCTTGAAGTCATTTCTAAATGTTATGTTATGTGTCTGCTTCTATAGTGCCGGCAGCCCGAGGGCATCAGGGTGCTTTAGACAAAACAAAACAAAAAAAAACAATCAACAAGCAATGATCTATCCTACGCTGCCGCAGTGTCTACCAATTCTAACTCATGAGTGGTAGCCTGGTCCAACCTAGTGAGAGGTGCTTCACTTGAACAAGAAAGTTTTCAGGGTTTTCCTAAATGTTAAGTGATTATCTTCCAGTCTTAGGGCTTGGGGAAGACTATTCCACAACTGTAGGACAAGCACCACAAATGATCTGCCTAGGCCTCTTTTCAGCTTGTATTCAGATAGTGTAACGATTGTCTAGCTGAGGTGATATGTTCACACCTTCTTAGTTTTTTTACGATCCTTACAGCATTACTTTCTAAGACTTGACATCTCCCTAAGTCTTTTGCCGTTGTTCCAACAAGGAGAGCATTTCCATAATCCAGTCTTGATAATACGATAGCCCTACATATAGTGGCTATGTTGACTTCATCCAGGAAAGGGCTAATAGCCTTCATTAATCGTAGATGGTAAACTGAATTTTTTTGTAGGTGGTTAACCTGCGCTTCTGCGTTCAGTGAAGAGTTTACCATCATTCCCAGGGTTTTTACCTCGTTTGATACCTCAATTTTGGCTTCATTTATCCTGAAAGCCCCGTACTCCATGCCCAGTTTATCGAGAGAGCTGCTGTGTCCGAATAACGTAAGTTCTGTTTTTGTGTCATTAAGGCACATCCAGTTCTTCTGCATCCACTCATTTATTACCCTATAAACGGATGCGATCTTCTCGCTATCCTCGTTATATGATCCTTTTAATTCAATGACCAGCTGTGTGTCATCCGCATAATTCGTGAAAAACACACCAGCTTTCACTAAGATATCGCACAGACTGCGCATATAAATATTAAACAACATAGGTGAGCGACTCGCACCTTGACGGACTCTGAATATTATTGCCATGGGGTCAGAGAAATTATTCCCCCAATGTACTTTAGCTTGGCGGTCGGTGAGAAAGGATACTACCCACCTTAGTGCCACTTTGGAACAACCCACGTTAGCTTTCAAGGCCTTTGCTAACAATTCATGATCAACCAGATCGAAAGCTGCACTTAGATCCAGCAACATCAAGATCCCCGTTTTTCCTCTGTCCATCAGCCCCAACATGTGGTTCTGGAGGTCCAACATTGCAGTCTCAGTGCCGTGAGAGGCCCTGAAACCTGATAGTTGTGGGTGTAATAATTCCTGTTGCTCTACATATTCCTGTAGTTGCAGGGTGCCCATTTTGTCCATTATTTTAAGTAAAAAATTAGAATTTGTGATGGGACGGAGGTTTGCCGGATCCTTGGGATCCAAACCCATTTTTTCACCAAAGGGGTGATTGTGACCTTTTTTTATTTCTTTAGGTACTGTACCCTCCTTGAAAGAGGCATTTATAATTCTCACTAGAATAGGTGCGAACTGTTCCTTGTTTTCAAGCATAATGTGAGCGGGTAGAACATTTTCTGCGCACAACGTGGGTTTCATGTTCCCCATGACTTCCACTAGTTCCCCTACTGTGATAGGAGAGAAATTGAAATTCTCCAGTCCTTCCTCTGACCTACTATCCGCTAATCGATGTTCCTGTTTCAACACATTCCTTGCTTTAATTAGAAAATGAAAATTATTTCAATATCCCTGTTCTTCAGATAAATCCGAATACATACACACACACACAAAAATACAAATTCCTGTGTGGCTATCCATACATTTCAAACAACTCCCATCAGGCTTAAGCCTGTTTGGTCAGCGGTCAAGGATCATGGGACTCGTAGAATGAAACATTTGGAGAGGCTGAGGTTGCCTACCCCTGGTGTACAGTGGGATCAGTACACTGTTGGGTTTGGTCAGATTGGATTTGGTGTATAATGTATTTGTCTTAGGTTTGGGTACTGGACTAATTGTGTAATTTAAATGCTTTAGACTGCCTATGGAAGGTACACTGATCGTATGTCTAATTGGGCTTCATTTTGCTGAATGTTGCTTGCATTTTATCCAGTTTCTTACCAGTACCGCTGTTGGCTGGTTGTTGGTTTGAGGGCTGCCATGATTTTAGGGTTTGATAAATCCTACAGCTAACTAAAGTGACTCATAGCTCATCGGCCCCTTGGATGGATTCTTACAATATTTTCACCAAAAGATGAACTCGTAGCTACCAACAGGCTGCACAGCCTGCTTGGCTACTCTGCCCACAACACCCATAGTTTATGGGGCAGGGGTGGCAGAGTGAGCGAGCACTAGGTCACCTTGCTTCTCTCATTAAGGGGTTATATCAAATGGAGGAAACATAACTGAATGCTATTGTATGAAGTGAGTTGCTGTCCCATACACATGGTCAAAATCACCCTTCCTGTCTGCATCATTATCTGCAATGGGGAGCACACATAGGAGGCACTGATTTAACAGTAAGACATATGTGCAACCTTCTTTTCAATGATAACTGTAGAGATAGTGCTGCCACTTTTTGTGGTTATCCTGATGAAGACCCTGGGATACAGAGGGGCTGAAACTGTCATGAACCGTCGTCTACGTCCCTTCTGGCCTTCGTGGTCCCTGACTCATAGGGGATTGAATGCAGTAATCCTTCCAACATGGCCGCCTGCTACGGAACGCTGCTTGCCAGTCCTTGTGCTCCACACTCTGCGTTCTACTAAACAGACATGCCCCCGCGGCTCTGCGCGTCTCAACGCTACCGCTTGCTGTAGTTGGACGTGTGTTGCCGGAGTTCGCTCGGGGCTTTCTTCTGAATCCTGTTTCCCGGTTCCTTGAACCCCCCTTCCTTCCTTCCTTTCCTCAAAACTTATCTTCAAACTTCCTAGATTTTCACCCGCGCTCGGGTCACAGCGCTCCGTGTCTCCGAGCTCGGACATTGTTCCTTCCTGGTCTCCGTCCTGGATATCTGAATGTATCCTGGAGTTGGATTGTAATCCTCACGCTGGAATCCGAAGACCAGCACACGGGTTTATACAAATCCCGGGCCGTGCGAAAGAAGTCACCAAAGAAGGTCTCAAGCAAACAACAAAAACAGGTTAGAAGGGGAGAGACTTGTGACAGATTGAGATGCCAAAAAAATGATACAGATACAGAGATGGAAGCCCTGGTTCAAGACCTCATTCGAGGCATGCAGGTACTAACCACAGAAGTCCAGAACCTTAAGGCTGAGAATGCTGCATTAAAGCAACTCGTCTTGTCACGTGACTCTGCAACTAAGGAAAGCGTGTTATTGGGAGGAGTAGTGGACAAATTTGATGGTTCTTCAAAGACCCTCCATGCCTTCCTCGATTCATGTTTGGTACACTTCACCTTCAAGCCCTACTACTTTTCCACTCCTCGAGCAAAGGTGAGGTTCATGATCTCACACCCCACTGGTAATGCCTTGACCTGGGCAACCCCCCTAGTCAATTCAGGCGACACCCTCCTGGATAATTATGATGGGTTCGTGGAAGCCCTACAAGCCATGTTTGATCGCCCAGAGCAGGTTTACAGCACTCAAGAACGTTTACTTGAATTTTAACAAGGATCCCAGGATATGCTTACATATGTGGCCCGCTTTAAACAACTTGTGAAGGAAGCTGATTGGTCTCAAGAAGCCAGCTTCACCCTCTTCCGAAGAGGCCTGAATGAAGAAATAAAGGACGAGTTAGCCAGGGTAGCTCGACCAAACTCCTTCCAGGCTCTTATGGACCTTTCCTTGCAAATCGACTTTCGAATCCAGGAAAGAAAGGCGGAAAAAAAGAAGTCTAAGTCAACCTTCCAAAAGGCTGCCACAGACCACTCAACCAGACCAGAGCCCACAGCATCTCCATCCTCGGATCCAGAACCCATGCAACTGGGGGCCTTCTGTGGACCCATTACCCCACAAGAAAGAATGCGCCGGATTCACACTGGTCTATGCATGTATTGCGCCTCCGATAAACATCTTGTGAGAGAGTGCCCTATTGCTCCTCCATGGCGTTCGGGAAACACCAGCTCCCGATCCTAGATGGGGCACAGTTTCGGGAGAGAATGTCTGCTCCACATCAATTCCTTCCTTGAACTCTCCTGGACAAAATAATCTTGTGATTCTACAAGCATTCCTATTGCCTTCCAAGAAAGAATCTTACCCCATCCTGGCATTAGTGGATTGCGGAGCCATGGGCATATTCATAGATCATGATTGGGTCACTTCTCACTACATTCCACATGAAACTCGAGAGACAATGCAACCTGTAGAAGCTATTGATGGAAGACCCCTGTCTTCGGAACCCATAACCCTTCAAACTAAAGAGATCCTATTTTCCATCACCATCAAGAGAGGATTAACTTTGACATTATAAGATCGGCCCACTATCCGATGGTTCTAGGCATGCCCTGGTTATAGAAGCATAACCCCTACATCAATTGGACAGCAGGGTCCTTGTTTCTTGGTTCTGAACATTGTATGCCCCATTGCTTATCCTTAGATACCTTGCCAAGGTCCTCTGAGGACTCTCAAGAAACTCAGCAAATTCCAGTCACTGTTTCTAACATCATCCGGATTCCCAGGGCCTATCAGGCTTACAAAGATGTATTCTCGACAGCCATTGTTCAAGCTCTCCCACTACACAGACCTGAGGATTGTGCCATCGATACTGAACCGTCAGCAGTAATCCCTTTTGGGAGAATGTTTATTTTGTCAGAACCCAAAAAAAGGGCCCTCCAGGAATACCTGGATACCAACTTGGAAAATGGAACTATACGACCATCCAAGTCCCCGGCGGGCGCTTCTCTATTTTTGTTCCCAAGAAGGATTCCAAGGAGCTTAGACCATGCCTAGATTACCGTGGCCTTAACCAGTGTACTCTCAAGGATCGTTACCCATTGCCTCTCATCTCGGACATCCTGGAAGCAGTCAGAGGTGCAGTCGTCTTCACAGGATTAGATCTCAGGGGTGCCTATCATCTTATTCGTATAAAGGAAGGTGACAAATGGAAAACAGCCTTTAGAACACCCTTTGGCCACTTTGAATACTTGGTTATGCCCTTTGGACTTGCTAATGCCCCAGCGATCTTCCAACGGTTTATGGATCGGGTGTTTTCTGATATGCTGTTCCTCCTCGTCATTGTATATCTGGACGACATACTGATATACTCCAAGGACCACCTGAAACATGAAGAGCACGTAAAGACAGTCTGACAACGTCTACGTGAACATAAGCGCCTAGCTAATCCCGAGAAGTGTCTTTTCCATGTATCAACTGTTCACTATCTCGGATTCGTTCTTAGCCCAAAAGGAATTGTAATGGACCCCTCAAAGGTTGATTCTATTCTATCCTGGCCTGTTCCAACCACTGTAAAACAAATTCAATCCTTCCAAGGGCTTGCTAACTTCTACCAGAAATTTATACCAGCATTTTCTGAGATTGTGCATCCTATTGCTACATTGTTAAAGAAAGATACCCCCTTTCGGTGGACCTCAGCCCAAGATTCGGCATTTCTGTGGTTGAAGTCGGAGTTCACACAAGCTCCCACCCTAGCTCAACCCGACATTGATCAACCTTTTCTTGTCGAAACTGATGCCTCCAACAACGCCATTAGGGCAGTCCTGAAACAGGAACTTGGCGACAAGTTAGAACACCCCATCGCCTATCTCTCTCGCACCTTGACCCCCAGTGAAACTCATTATTCCGTCCTGGAAAATGAATTGCTAGCCATCCGTCAAGCCTTCATTGATTGGCGTCATCTTCTTTTGGGAGCCAAACACCCAGTACAAGTCTGCACAGACCATCGGAATTTTCAAGTCCTGCAATCCCTAGAAAGTAGAAACAGTTGTCAAGCCCGTTGGGCCTTCTTTTTTCCCTAATACCAATTCCAAATCCATCATGTCCCTGTAACACATAACATTATAGCCGATGCCTTATCCAGACGTCCTGATTATGAACCCCTTGAAGATCGGAGCTTTCCTAAAATGTTTCCCCACACAATATTTGTTGCCCAAGCAATTACCCTCCTGGAGGATATTCGAATTCAAACCCAGTCCTGTGAACCTTGGAAGGAGTTTAAGAGAAACAATCGATGGAATCTCAAAACAAAGGATGGATACCTGTTCAAGGACAATCGCTTGGTCATTCCCACTCCTGGACTGAGACAAAAGATCACAAGCCTATGCCATGATACCCTCCATTCAGGATATTGTGGCATCACCAACACTCCATCTAATACAAATACAGTTTTGGTGGCCAAAGATGAAGGATGATATCAAGATCCATATCCAGACATGTGCAGTCTGCAATCAGAAGAAACATGATAACAAAAGACTAGCAGGCCTCCTCCTCCAACCTGCAATACCAACAAGACCCTGGGAAATCATTGCCACAGATTTTATCGTGGAACTACCCTCTTCCAGGGGCTACACAACTATAATGGTTACCATTGATTTGGTCACTCATATGGCTCATTGTACACCTTTATACAAACTGCCATCCTCATCTGAACTTGCTGGAATTTTCCTGGAACACATATTCTGGCTTCATGGGCTACCTTCCAAGATCATTTCTGACCGAGGACCCCAGTACATATCCCAGTTCTGGAAACAGTTATGTCGTATACTGGGAATCCAACGTGCCTTGTCTTCGGGTTATCACCTACAGACCAATGGAGCCACTGAACGAGTAAACCAAACCCTGGAACAGTATCTTCGTTGCTTTTCCACCAAGGTCCAGGATGATTGGTCACTGTTAATACCTGTGGCCGAATTTGCATACAACAATTAGGATCATTCAGCTATCAAAACCAGTCCTTTCTTCTGTAGTCAAGGATTTCATCCTTCTGTCCTACCGTCCATTCTTCCACACCCTACCCCAGTTCCTGCGGTTGATTCCTGGATTGAAACACTTATTAATGTGCACAAAGAAGCAAAGGAACACCTAGAAAAGGCCTGAAGAGACGTTAAACATTATGCTGACTCCAAAAGAAGACCTGGGCCTTCCTATTCAGTAGGCGATAAAGTCTGGTTATCCTGTAAACTCCTTCCCCATCACCTACGACCAAATAAATTGGCTCTCAGGTATCACAGGCCCTTTTCTATAAAAGAAATCGTCAATCCAGTGGCCTTTCGACTCCGACTACCAGAATCATGGAAAAGGATCCATCCAGTCGACCACACCACTCTGCTAAAACCATCTGTTCAGCCCTCTCGAACTGCTCCAAGATCTACCCCAGTGATTGTCAATGACCAACTCGAATATGAGGTCTCCATAATCTGTGACTCTAGGTACCGACGTGGTCAATTACAATATTTGGTTGAGTGGAAAGGTTATCCTCTCAGTGAGCGCACTTGGGAACCCGTGTCAAACATGAATGCCCCAGGCTGATTCGAAGATACCATCTTATCCATCCAGGCAAACCCAGAGGGCCTGGGCTTCAGAGGAGGTATACTGTCATGAACCGTCGTCTACGTCCTTTCTGGACTTCGTGGTCCCTGACTCATAGGGGATTGAATGCAGTAATCCTTCCAACATGGCCGCCTGCTACGGAATGCTGCTTGCCAGTCCTTGCGCTCCATGCTCTGCGTTCTTCTAAACAGACACTCCCCGCGGCTCTGCGCGTCTCAACACTACCGCTTGCTGTAGTTGGACGTGTGTTGCCGGAGTTCGCTCAGGGCTTTCTTCTGAATCCTGTTTCCCGGTTCCTTGAACCCCCTTCCTTCCTTCCTTTCCTCAAAACTTATCTTCGAACTTCCTGGATTTTCGCCCGCGCTCGGGTCACGACGTTCCGTGTCTGTGAGCTCAGACATTGTTCCTTCCTGGTCTCCGTCCTGGACATCTAAACGTATCCTGGAGTTGGATTGTAATCCTCACGCTGGAATCCGAAGACCAGCACACAGGTTTATACAAATCCCGGACCGTGCGAAAGAAGTCACCAAAGAAGCTCTCAAGCAAACAACAAAAACAGGTGAGAAGGGGAGAGACTTGTGACAGAAACACTTGCCGACTTGTCTCCCCAAAGTATAACGCTGATATTGAATCCAGATACCCATCCGTGTTAAATAAATAGAGCTAGTAGAGCGAGTGCTGCCACCTTTTGTGGTTATCCTGATGAAGGCCCTTGGATACAGTGGGGCTGTAACCCTTGTCGACTTGTCTCCCCAAAGGACAACGCTGATACTGATTCCAGACTACCATCTGCCTTAAATACATTGTTGATTGTAAATAAAAGCAACTTATTGTTGAAGCTGTTCGGGTGAATACATTCATAACGATCACAGTATAAGCCTGTCTAGAATATTCTTTCTATCCTGACCAATTGGAATTCGGGATGATGAAGGTGTGGTGGCTGGGAGGAGGCAAACAACATGAAAACAAATGGATGCCAGGTAGGGGGAGAGCAGAAAATGCCACAATTCATTATCAGCCTCAGAGATCAATATTCTGGTACTCGTTCCCCACCCGTCCTCCATTAATAATCCTCAGACCCTGCTCCTGGTGAGGGGTTGAAACAGTGGAACAGGACCCAGGATAGCAGATGTGTGGCATAGTCCCCTGTCTTGATGAGGGGCAGGGGAATGTGTAGGAGAACTGGACCCAGGGCATCAGCGAGATTGCAGTCACCCGGATCCATGAAATAGGCTGCAGATAGAAACAAACGAGGAGAAGGATGGGGAAGAGAGACCAAGAGCAAAGACAACCATAGAGACAAACCAAAACCACACATTCATAGAAATGCCCCACACTTACCCAGAACTTAAAATCTGAGCATGTGCCTTGCCTACATTGACGATATGTGACCGCCATCTTGGGAGGATCACTGTTAGTAATTTCAAAGACATTTTCATGAGGGCAGGTGCCTGTTGCAGTGTGACACTACAAGTTTCCAGCGATGAACCCGGGTCCAGAAAACACCCTTCATGGGGAAGTCCATAGAGGTAGTGGGGATAAAAGCTCCCTCCTACGACACACTCTCCTATGCCACAACCTCTTACGACACACCCTCTTACGACACCCACTCTTCAGGCAGACACTCCTATGACATACTCTCCTATGAGACAGACTCCCATGATAGACGTGGCTACAACACACACTCTTACTAATCATGCTCTTACAACTTACATTTGTTCTACGTGCTGTTATGCTACTACAGCACATGTTCTGAATCAATGTACAACTTCTATACAAAATTGACATGTACATTTAGAAATGCACATTACGCATGCTCTGAATATGTGTACACAACTTCCATGCAAAATGTAGATGATATAAGTGGGTGCATGATTCATTCACCACCATCCTAGATTCAAGTGACTCCAGGATTTATTCATCTTAGTCCTGGACACAAGTGGGTCCGTGATTAATTCATGACAGTCCTGGACGCGAGTGGGTCTGTGATTCATTCCTCGCAGTCCTGGACGCGAGTGGGTCCGTGATTCATTCATGACAGTCCTGGACGCGAGTGGGTCCGTGATTCATTCATGACAGTCCTGGACGCGAGTGGGTCCGTGATTCATTTACCACAGTCCTGGACACGAGTGGGTCCGTGATTCATTCCTCGCAGTCCTGGACGCGAGTGGGTCCGTGATTCATTCACCACAGTCCTGGACGCGAGTGGGTCCGTGATTCATTCATGACAGTCCTGGACGCGAGTGGGTCCGTGATTCATTTACCACAGTCCTGGACACGAGTGGGTCCGTGATTCATTCACCACAGTGCGGGAAACGAGTGAGTGCATGATTTATTCATCACAATCCCGGATACAGGTGGGTCCATGATTCAATGCCTCGTGGAAAAGCGCCGATAGGCGACTCGAGAAAGAAGAGCCAAACCAGGGTAGGAGACAAGGGCTCATGGCAGAGCTTAGCCTGGAAAAAATATCTTTGATCTCAAGACCCTGGAATATTCATTGTTCATTTGAAACTATATCTAATCTAAGGGCAACTCTGAAATCCCTCAGGCACAATAGAGTAGTGGACTCATTGAATTATTAGTCTGCACCTGAGCCAAAAAATATCCATAACTTTGTCTCATTTAACAAGCACTCTCATCTCTTCCTTTAAATTCATGTGTTACCATTTTGTCAATGCAGTATAACTGACACTGGCACACCATTATGTACATCATGCACTGTTTTGTTGTTACAAACAATTGTGATTTGTCATAACTGTTGGTTTAGACACTATGTATGTCACAACTGTCTGTAGAAACACTTTTATATGATTTTTGCTGAATGTAATAAATATGTTTACCAACACTGAGTATATTGATACAGTGGGTGGGTATTATTATTTTCTGATTCATTCCTAGGTTCTCTAACTTAGGAGACCTAACTTGTATAACCTGTAGACGGACTTAACCTTCAGGATCCGTCGACTAAACTATACCTCTCTTCGATTAGTGTTAGCAAGGGCACACTCATTTGTTCTTACGCTAGCCTGGAAAAGAAAGCAGACGCACAAGTTCACAATGCAGCCTACTTTCTGCATCCTCTAGAACGAAGCCTGCCATGCTGGCAGCTATGGCATGGATAAAGCCAACGCGTTACAGTGGAAAAGAGGAGGTGGCAGGATTACAAGCGCAAGAAGGTCGCCAAAGCGCAGGCAAGAAGAGAGGCAAAGCCACCCATTCACCGGCAGAAAGCCAAGCCATCTTGGAAGCAATGGTTTGATTTGACTAAGACTCACAAAGGTGACATGGTGAAGCTCTGCCGGGAACTGGCATGGTTCAGTGCAGAGAGGGTAGAAAGCAATACCATCCTCATGCAATCCTGAGTAGCATGAGATTGGTTACCAGGGCCCTTATGTGTCCTCCTGAGTCCTGGCCTCCCAAACCCAATCGTCTTCAACCTCTGCCCGCTCCCAGCACTTTCCTTGGCCCCAACTGGCCTGCCAAGTGAACCAATCAAGACCCCTCTACCGAAGCCTCCACAACAACCACTTGGTCTGTAGCTTAGCTACAGAAGCAAGACACAGAAACATACCAAAATCTACTCCCAATAGGCCGATGGCTCAGACCTACTAGCAGTGCCAGAAGGCATTGGCTAAGACCAGTGCAAGCAAACTGGCCAGTGTTCTGAAAAACACTCTCATAATGAAGAACCCGGCACTAGAAGCTTTCAGCAAAAGAGCACACGGGATGGCTCGGGAAGACAAGTGGCCTTGGGGTAGCCCGGTTGAAAGATCTGCAAAACTGCTGTGCATAAGGAGAACGGCCCACACCATGTTATTTATTTATTGTGCATTTGTAAGGTGCTTCTACATCATGTAAATTGTGTCTCAAAGCACCCACAGGGCAACAGGGAGGGAACATGGGAATGAAAAGCAAATAAAACAATGAAAGATAGCGGCGGACCTACTGGGCCTTGTGAGCATTTGGAGCATGCAAGTGCAGAGAGAGAGAGAAGGGAAGAGGGAGTCGGGAGAGGGGGGTGTAAGTGCTAGGTGTACCAAAGAGGGAAGTGCTAGGGAGTGAGCAACTGTTAAGTGGTTAGGTGAGAGTGGTCAGCTGCCAATATATAAGTGCAGGCCTGTGGTGGCATGGGCTGGTGTGTGCCAAGGCAAGTGCTGGGAGCAGGCGGAGGCTAAAGGCGATTGGGTTTGGGAGGCCATGACTCAGGAGGACACATAAGGGCCCTGGTCAGCAATCTCAGCAACTGTGGGGTTAGCAGAGGAGGGAAGAAGGGAAGGCAGAGGTGCAAAGAGATGTCTTGAGGAGCTTCCGGAATTTGAGGGGATCCGGCTCAAGAAGAAGAGGAAGGAGGAGGCTGTTCCATAGCAGGGACCCTGCTGAGGAAAGAGATCGGCCACCGGCTTGCTGTTTAGTGAAGTGCTTAACACGTAGAGAGTTGGTGCCAGAGGAACGTAAAGATCTAGAGGGAGAGTATTTAGTGAGAGTCAGTTGTAGATAGCGTGGTGCCCGGCCCCAGACAGCCTTGTGGATGATGCGGAGGGATTTGAATTTAACTGCATCGTTATTGTCCCTTGTAGCTGGACCCTGAGCTGTTGTACCATGCTAAGGATATAAGGTTAGTCCCTCAGGTTAGTCCTAGGGCTTATCTTTCGGGCAGCTTAGAGCCCCGAGCAGTTTTTGAGCTATGGGCGAGTTTCCCAAACTATAGTATAAAGATTCTAGAACACATGTGTAGCACGAATTAGGAAAATGACGGGTGAACAAAAAGAGATCAAAGAGAACTGAAGAAAAATCAATGGTGAACACCAAGGTCTACAAAGAACACAACAATTGGATTTCCCAAGGCTTAAACAGCACGTGGTCTGGCATCCTCTCTGTTTCAGCACTCTGGACTCTTGGGCTCTTCCTTAATTGTGCCTTAGTCCCTTCCCCTCCCGCCATCATTTTCTTTTGGATCTTGTGATTTTTGTTTTTTGTTGGTGTTAACTGTTGCCCCTTTTGTATTGTCACTGTATTGCCTGCAAATAAGGACATGGTTTAATTCCTCAGTTTACTCTGCTGATTCCAATGATCACCTTGTGTTATCTGTCAGCTCCATGTCTTAGTAGGAGGATCTACCTCGATTTTGTGTATTAAGGTGCATTATTCAGATATCCACTAAATCTTAAGATTAGCAAATTTGTTGGGAAAAATTGCAAGGTGCCGCCGGCTACTTGACCACTAAAGGGTCAGGCACAGGCATCCAATGCACAGGCGAAGGAGGGAAAATGACTGCACACCTGTGTCCTGGTGTTTACTTTTTCTTTTTGCCAAGGCAATTTCTTATCATTGCCTTTTAACGAATGCAAACTGTTTGCTTGTTATCTAATCTCCTGCACTGAGATAACTTTCATTGCACAGCTTTTTACTGTACTTTCAATTTCTGGCGCGCCTTCTCAAAGCCAGTATCTCTAATCTTGTCCACAAGAGACTGCTTCCTCTCCACATTTACAGGTTTATTGTTTGAGCTGATAAAAAAATAACGGCTTTGGCCGTCGCTCCAAAATTTATAACCGCGCTAGACGGTAAAATCAATGGGGACTTTAATCACCACCTGATGCGATCTCGGTACAGTTGCCTTTTTCATACGGCAAGTGCATATCATAAACTTCTCTTCAATATAATTTTTTTTATATGTACGAAATTTCTTTCAGGTTTTCCTTTTTTTATTTTTAGAAATTCGAATGCAACTCCGAGACACAATCATTGTATTATTATTTATTTATTGTATATGGTTTAAAACAGGGTGGTCCAACTCCAGGCCTTGAGGACCAGTTCCATTTTGGATTTTCAGGATACCCCTCAATATTCATGAGATAAATGTGCATACAATGATTCAAAATGTAGGTTTCCGGCCCTCTATGCCCGGAGTTGGACAACCCTTGTTTAAAACAAACATTTACATTACTTCAAAGTTAAAATGCATACTTTTAGCAGTAATTGTACCTATCCAATGATGTGTGCCTTTGCAAGCACTCGTTACTTTATGACCTCACATCTACGGAGATATCCTTCAAACGTTCTACACCCGAACGCTGGTAAAAATGAATATTTCGGCCCACGTGCACATACCCCCACAACATTACTTGATATTTTGCCGGTGTAGTTGCTTAAAAATGTTTTAATGTGCACCGTTTTAGTACGGTGTGATTTGTGATGCGATGGCTAAACATGTTTTGCACATCTGTGCTTTCTCAAGGCAAATATATCTGAAATTGTATAGGGAATTAAATAAAAACATCCTGTGTCAGATTGAACTGTCTTAATATGCAGTAGCAAGTCAATCATTTTTTACCTCGCTTTTATTTTGCCATTTAATACTGAAATGGATCGAAGCTATCTAAAGTAGCACTATTTTTTGTAATTTTTTTAGAGAGCACAAGAACAGATTTTGTTGTCAGTCATCTCAGATCATAAGTTGCATAGAAAGTAATAGTTATATATTTCACCAGAGTACATGAAAATATAACCGATGGATTGAAACATTCATGTGAATAATTGACCTGTACCGTGTAGCAATATTACACCATCTCACAAGAAAACAGACTAACTTTTTCACTGACAGCCCAAATAACTTTTTTCTATCGTTTTGCCTCATAAGGTGTAAATAAGCTATAGCTAGTTGCAAAACTATTATAGCTATGTTAAGTGTTAGATTGCAAATGTATACAAACTAACATATGCCGTAGAGATGTGTCTTCTCCTTCTGTATGTTTCTGGCATAGAAGTTTGATGAAAGATAAGCATTTATTGTGTGTGTGTATAAGTTGCCACGGGTTAGATCTACTGTCACTTTAATGGTAAGAGTTCCAGATGTCTGAGGTTTGACGGGACAGTGCATGTTTTGCTAATGCTACACACAGCCTAGGATGCTACAGTGGAACTGAATAAAGAAGTTGATGAACAAATTACACATATGGTGCAGACCAACAGTGTGAAACACCCAAGGCAAAGCACAACTACTTAGTCCACTGTGAATGTGGGGTTGAGGTTCCCCCGGCTGGATTTTCACTGCCAAACTGGTTCATCCACTCAACACTGCTGGGGTTCTATTTATGTATTTTTGACAATAGCTCAACATATGTGTTGTGACTAGACCACCTTACATAGGACAAAGAAATAAAAGAGCAATCCCATTCCCTGGTGCCTTATATTTGGAAGAATTGGTGGGGGGTATAGGATAACAAGAAGGAAGAAGCCGTTGTCATTAGTGATTGAAAACAGCACAAGGCTATCAGAGGGAAACATGTAGGGGAGGACGGTACCACAACCACCAGGGGAGGAGCGGGGACGTTGAAGGATACTGCGAAACCGCCCAGAGGGGAGGAGGATGGGGCCCCAGTATCCATAACCAACTAGTGAAAGGAGGAGGAAGAGGTATGGGCACCGGGAAGGGAGGCCCTCCAGAACCAGCAAAGGGAAATGGGAGGAGACGGAGGGCAGTAGGGGCACTTAGAACCAGCCACAGGAGGGAGGAATCCCCCAGAACCAGCAAATGCAGTGGTTGAAGGACGCACAAGAGGAGGTGAAACAGCCAGAGGGGAGGTGGGGTGTCGGTGCATGGCCATCAGGGCACCCAGAATCAGCCCAGTTGAGCGAGTGAAACCAGAGAGGGGATGGGTGGTGGTACCTAAGCCTATGATGATCCAAATCACCTGTCAAGGAGTGCCAGGCATTATGGACCGCCCTTTTCAGTATTTCAGCCCTGTAAGTTAGAAGAAAGACTTACTCATTAAAAGAGTCCAACCATTTCAGATCTGAGACCCATAATCCGGGATACAACCTGTAAATAACAAACAGGAACCCTTAGTGTAATCCACACACTCTTTACCAACACAAGCCTATACATGACAAACAGTAAAGACTTTCTATATAGTCAATTATAAAGACATCATATGTCCGATGGTGGTAACATCTACAGTACCGGTTTATGTGTTAGGATAGACCCTTTTTTCAGGCTATAAAGATGCAATGTGGGAATGCACCCTTAGAAAACTGTATAAACTAACTATAAATTGGCCCAATCATTGAGAAAATGAACTAAGAGATCTTTTTAGAAGTTGTAGCTTCTACCTTATTGAGCATTTTGGTAGAAACATCTAGTTTGCAAGTACAATAACCCAGCAACATTTCTCATCCCAAATTTCAAGATTGAAGTGACTGCTGTTAAGCCACATGAGAACTCAGCAGAACACAGTTAACATGTGCAAAGAAGCACTTCTGCTAAGGGTGGCAACACAATGGCATCAAAATGAGACACAGGAGGAAAATGCAAAACCCCTTCTGCTCAACAACACACCACCACAGATGTCAAGATGTCTTCTTGATCATAAGGAAGTGCTTTGCTTTTCTTGCCTAGACCACATAACCTAACTTCAGTAAACACTACTGATGTAAGTGATGGGTTCACTTAATCTGGAACCCTCCATTCGAATGGCTCTAGAAGAACATGTAGAATAACTTCAGTAGCTCAGATGGTGGATGCATATCTACTGGATTCATCTCATATGGTATGATATGATAGGTTATTTGTAACGCGCTTATGCCCAGAGGTTTCTAAGCACGGAACCGAGGATCGAATATGTGGTGCTCCGTTTCGTCTTGCTTCCAAGGCGAGCACGTTGCCACTGAGCTATCCTCCCGAGACGAAGCATGGATAGGAATGATGACCCACTGCTGTGCTTGTTCAGTTGACTGTCTGTCTGGCCAGCCAGCATATCTTGCTCTTGCAAGAGTTGTTGTAGAATCCCGAAGCTGCCACCCTGCCAGTGTACAGGTGTCTTTAGTGCTGCAAGAGCTATCATATCTGACTGCAGAAGAAGCCTGCCAGGGCCTTGTTTTGAACAATTAAAAATCATTCAAATTAACCAGCACTAGCTTAAAGAGGCCTGTGGGGAGACATCTAGCCAGCGCCAACACACCAGCTCTGAGGATGACTTGTTATCCACTTTCAATCAAACACAAAAAGTGTATTGGGTTGATAATGGGAATTCTGTTGTGGAATGTATCTCTCTAAAAATGTACTGCAGGGCGGAGAGGATTGACTGTCCTGTCATAGAAAGATGACAATAGCTTTTGTGCTACTATTCCTTTGTTCTTCCGTCATGTTACTACGTCCTGCTCCTGTTATTTTAGGACCACAGTAATGGGGGTGCGCTATCTTTCAGCAGAGCAGAAATCTGCCGATAGGATTGTTTTGTAAGCTCTCCTTGATACAAGAGACACACTAAGATAAGAATTCATTGTATCCTCCCTTCTAACCGGGAGCCAGAAAGATGAGAATATTTTGGATTTTGCCTGCTACTTCAGAGCTATCGCCATGGGAATTTTTCAAGTTATTCCTGACCTGAGACCTGCCAAGGTGCGAACATTTTAGATTCAAGCAAGCAGGGGTGTTGCTAGCTCGGGAAAAGATCAGGGGCTAAGCTAAAAAGGTGTTGTGGAGGGGAATTACCTGCATTTCCAAATGTGTTAGCAGATGGTTCCTACACACCACTGGAGGAAGGCCATTACGGTGGCAGTGGCAAGTATACAGGTGTGAAATGTCAGTTTATGACAACACAAAATATTGTGCCAAACACTCTCCACTCTCCCACAACACTTTCATATTGAAGATATTTCACAGTTCCAAAACCCTTCCTTTGCTGCATTCCTTAGGCAAGAATTGGTGCAGTCAAACTGTGCGAGACTACACAAGACTTATCTGCTTGGTATTAGGTCACCCACCTTTTGGTATAGGTTTGTACTGCACATGTTGGTAGTCTGACTGAGCAGCCAGGCCTATCTCAAGATGGGTAAATGTGAGCTACAGATGAAATCAGTCAATACAAGTAACCAAGTAACACACTCAAGTTTTCGGTTATAAATATTGATTTATTTATACATCACGTTTTAGTTAAGCATTCTTTAAAAAGGCAATTTTATAACGGTGAAGCAAACTTTGGAATTACTTTTCAAAACTCTTTAAAGTTGGTGAATACTCTTTGGATATGCTTATATATGTCTCCTACACCCTGAAGTGACTTCATTAGCAAAGAGAGTATTGCATTTATATATAACAACAATGTACTTTAGACTCTGAGTTTCAGTAAGGAAGGGTTAAAGGAAATAGAAAGGTTAGAACATACTTTCTTATAACAGGAAGACAGTTTGAATCCTCCAATGAAATCTAGGTAAGCCTTTCCCAGCAGTAAAAGTGTTCCACAAATTACAACCTATGAGGGGCAAGCCATGCCAAAGTCAACAGATTAGCAAGGGTGCCTTTAGGGAGCCAGGACAGCCAATGTGAATTGGATACAGTTAAAGGTTCTGATGCACTTCTTCTTGGATGAAGTATTTCACAAAACTAGATATGATATTTTATTTCTATCGCGCTCGTACACAAAGTGTTACAGAGCGCGACAGGGGAGGGGAGGGGAACAAGGGAGAACAAAACAACGTTCTTACTAGGCCCAGTGACATTGAGAACGTGCAAGTGCATGGGAGAGGGGGAGGGGAAAAGTGCATGGAAGGGGGAGAAGTGGAAAGTGCGTGCAGAATCAGATGATTAAATAATAAAGGCAAGAAACAGTGGTAGTGCAGCCAGCAAAGTGCTGGGTTTAAAGCAGCGGACAGGGTAGGACTGATAAGTGCAGGAAGAAAAAAGGGGGGCTGTATGGGTACAGCTACAGACCCCAGTGCAAGGGGTGGCCCAGAGGAAGTGCGGGTGGCAGGGTGAGCAGGTTCCTGGGCCCGGCGGGCAGGGGGTGGCCAGGTGCACAGTGCAGAAGAGAGCTGATCAGCAGGGGAGAGGGTGGGAGAAGGAAGAAGCAAAGAGGAAGGTCTTGAGGTGTTTGTGGAACTGGAGATGGTTCTCTAGTTTTAGAGTGGCAGGGAGGCTGTACCAGAAGGAGGAACCAGCCGAAGACAGCAATCTACCCCCAGCTCGTTTCTTTGAAAAAAGATCAACCTTGAGGGAGTTCGAGGTAGAGGAGCGAAGAGCGCGGGAGGGGAGGTATTTGCGGAGGGATAGCTGAAGGTATTTTGGACCCAGACACCAGAAAGCCTTGTGGACAATGCAGAGGGTTTTAAATGTAATCCTTGCATCCACTGGGAGCCAATGGAGAGATTTCAGAGCTGGAGAGATATGATCCCAGGGCTTGAGGCCAAGGACAAGTCTCGCAGTTCTGTTCTGGATTAGTTGCAGAGGGCGGAGGGTAGAGGCACGTAGGTTTATAAAGAGGCTGTTATAATAATCCAATTTAGAGAGAACCAGAGCGTGGGAGACAGTGAGCTTCTGGGGGAAGGAGAGGAAGGGTAGAGTACTTCTGAGGAGGTGCAGTAGGAAGTTTGATTTTTTAGAGACATCAGAGATGTGAGCAGAGAAGGAAAGTGTGGAATCAAAGATGACCCCGAGATTGTTAGCTACGCAGGTGGGTGTAGGAGGAGGGCCCAGTTCACGAAAATCACTGAAGGCATGCACGCTGCTAAGCCTGTGCAAGGGGAGTTGAAATCAACTAAGAAAGTCAAGCAAGTGCAATTCTCAAGTGAGAAAGCACGAGTTAAGGCAAGAAGGTAAGTACCCCAAGCCCAAACAGTACCTCTTGTTTGAAGAAAGTGGTCCAGCTGGATTTAGTGTTCCTACTGCCAAACAGACCCTGGTTCCTGAGCCTCAGTTGTGGGGACAAGAGGGAGGACATCTGGAGGGCTCCTGCAGCAGAACTCAGGAAAGAAGTTGGTCGCTATTGGGTGTCCTTCGATTCAGTGGTTTTTCAGTGTTTCGGTGCCTCACAAACAGCAATGATGCAAAACAAATATCTCAGTTTGGACTTTCCTTGCTCCCTCGGTCTTGGGCTCCGGTGAGGGGAATCTGGATCAGGATTTCCTGCTTCTGGAGTGTCCTTGGGTGGCTACTGGAGCTGATAGCCAGATTCATTCAGCGGCAGACGTTGCACTCGGTTATGGGCACTCAACAACAGGAATTGGGCTTCTGCAGCAACGGAGAGGCACAGCAAGTCAAGGATTGTGCCAAAGAGGATTTTGTCTCAGGGTTAGTTGGTCCCACTAACGCAAGGGAAGAAGTCGTCCCGTCCGGAGCTTCTCTGCCAATACAAAATAGGAGCTCAGCACAGCAGCAGGGCTTCACTGGGCACTTTGAGATCCAGGAGGTCGCAGCAGGCTTCTCTTTACAATTTCTGCTTTGGATGTGTATTCCAGTGGTCGACTCTGCCTCTAGTCCAATACCCCTGCCTTTTAAGCAAGTTTCCCATTCATTCACAGCTAGGCTGTCAATTGCACAGCAGGCTGACTGTCCTTTGTGGACAGCGAGCTGGCCAATCAGGACTGGTTTCATTCATGAACACCTAGAGACAAAGGACAGGGGAGTTTCAGGAACTTCCCTCACTTCTTGCCCTTCCAGACACACTGGAGTCAGGAGCGGGCCAGGGCTGGCTGAAGTCCGCCAGAAGCAACACACATAAAGGGCTCAAACCTGTCTCAACGCACAGAGTAGAAGCCAAGAAAGACCTCACAAACAGAAAATGGTGAAAAAAGAAGACAGGGCCTCTTTGACAAAATGGACACCCATGGGTGTTGTACTGTAGCTGAGGGTTCAGCTGGCGATAGAAACGTATACTGGTAGTAAAATGTAAACCACTGCCACCAGCCATTTAAAGTAGTGAGGGTAACAAATAATCTTACATGAGAAAGTAGGATAAGGGGCTACTATGCCACTGGTGTGTGCTGGACCTACAAAGGGAAAAGGTAAGATTAATTTCACCTTGCTATTCTTGGGAACAGTAGTTGACCCAAGAAAAGGTATTTAAACCTTAAGAGAAATCCAAAGGACTTCTCAGTGACACTGCACTGAAGGTGCTGTGTGTCACTATACAAAAAGCAGATGCCTATGGAGTTTGTCAGACTCCAAAGACAGTGAAAACATGAAATCCAAATCAGGTAAAAACACACGAGAGAGTGAGAAAAAGGTCCCACTCACTCAGGAGTTAGAATTAAAAAGTCCTAAGTCCAGCAAAAGAGATGGGGGTCTCTAAGGTGGGAGCAATTAACACAGAAATGAAAATTCTCCCTAACACCAAGTATTTGTCCATTTCATCTGGTCTTGTAGCACTTCAAAGACTTCCGGCATTCAGTGCTCTGTAAATAAAAAAAGAACATGACATTACAGATAGCCTCAGCTTCTTCTAAGCTGGATCAGTTTCTGATGAATGCACAACCAGCTGCTGTCCAAGCTGAACCTGCTCTGTGTCTGAGGGAGGCATGCACTACTGATGAGTGCCCTGTACCGGCTGTGCATGACGACTGTCTGCCGTGCTGCTCCTTGCACTGCCCCTGCTCTGTGTCTGGAGGGAGCCCAAACTGCAGCTGCCTGCTGTGATGTCCCTGTTTGGTGTGTTTGCGGGAGGGTCAGTCGGGTGTTGGACTTGCTCTACTTCTGCATGTGCACTACCAGCTCTGTTAATGAAGGCTGCTTGCCTTACTGCACTGTGTGCTCTACTTCTTCTGTGTGTGGGAGGAAGTTGCACTGTTTCAGCGCATGCTCTAGTTACCGCGAGAGACCCTCACAACCTCCTCATTGCACATTTACGTATGCAATAGGTATTGATGGAGCATCAGTGCCGGCACTTGCTCTACTCCCTGCTGCATTGTCTGTCTTTTTCTGGGCATGCATGTACCTCCCCCGTTTTATTTCTCACAAAACCTGCATCACAGGTGATATGCAGCCAACACTCATTACAGTAGTCTAAGCAAAGAGGCCGAGCAATGAATGGGCATGACGTGTGAACTCCCCCTGACCAGGTTTGATGCTTGCTTGTTAGCAGTGCGAGAACGCTGGTGCTGCAGGGAGGACTTGCAGCCTGACTGCCCTCAATTTTACCCTTTTCACAAGCAACAAATTGAAATTGACACTGTGCAGTCTCCCAAGAGTACAGACCTCCTTCAGTTTGCAGTTTGCACTATACCAAGAAAAACTCTCTTTCTCAAGTACGTATTCCCCTCAGTAGGCGAGATGGCGAAGACCTCTGCAATTTTGGCATACAGCTCAACATTTTCTTGGCTCCCTTTCTTTGACGCACCTGAAAGAATACTAAATGCAAATTTCCACTCACTCTAATGTGTGGCGCTAGACCCAAATTGTAACAGGCATATGTCTTTCTTCTAGTGTCCTGAGTGTAGATAGTGAATGGCGCCTCCAAGATGGTTCCCCGGGTAACCCTTAAAATGCTGGGAGAGATGCTAACTTCAGAGACAGTGGGGGTGGGCAAACATATTTGTGTGTGGGGGGATCTAACTTCCTAATGCCTTCTGTTGAGACTATTCTAGTGCAGCTTCAATGTTACTAGCAGTTTATTCGCTCCATTAAGTCTGAAAGCAGCCACTTAAGGACTGCTGTGAGAATGAGCGGTCTCCTGTCCCCTATGTATCCTTCTACTCACTCCCCTGACAGGAAAATACTAACCCAACTTCACAATTTTGATTGCCTAAAAATGTAGGTGTTCACAATGAAATGCTCAGGTTAGTTATTGTCTGCGCTCTTTATCATCGTTGTCCTGCTCTGTCTGATAAATGTGAACAGCGTGGAGACTAGAGACAACTAATGCTTAATATATTCTTTCTTTACAGAAAGAATGTTCCTTTCCAAATTGTTTGTGCCTCTAATGGTGACGCTGGGGGGGAAGCGCATGAAAAAAAGTATACACTAAGTCAGATCGACGCCTTTGTACTTCCTAAAATGAAAGAGACTGCCGGTAGGATTCCAAAGTAAATGAATGTGCTACAGTTTGACCTGGGCTAAAATGTTGTCTAGTGTTTTGATTGTGCATATTTTCTTAATGAAATATACTATATTACATTGGAAGCATTCGTTTTGTTTTGTAGATGCAATATTGGTTAAATGTTGATTGGTTTGACAAACAAGATTGGGGAAACTCAGCTAGACTGGCATTTTGGTGCAGCCAGTTTGGATATATTTTGGCAAGGCAGCATGCAGTTTGGTAAAGCCAACGGGAGTATGTTGTGAGGGTACTGGCATAAATTGGCACAACCAGCATGGACATATTGTCTTATAGCATCATAATGGTCATTATGCGCAAAGCAAACAGGAGTATGTTCTTATATGTGAATACTGGCATATATTGGTGCAGCCAGTATGGAAATGTATGGGTACAGCCAGAGTGCAAATCTTTTTTATACTTGCACATTTTGGAGGCAAAGACATAATGAAAACCCTGTGCAGGTTGGTGATTTGCATCTATTGGATTTTTTTCACGGGTTACACTACGAAATCCAATTGCAAATTGTTTAGCTGTTTACCCAATTTTTGTTAAAAGTGTGGTAAAAAAAATGCACCATTTTCACCCGCTTGGGTGGTCTGGCCTCCCTCGCTACACTCGGTTGGTCAGGCATATCGGGACAAATACTTAAACCCCCGCAGATAAAAAAATTCACCAGCCACCACTGAACAGAACAGATATACAGTGGGGCGGGTAGGATACAGAGGGGCACAGAGAAGGAGTACATCTGTACCAGGTGGCAGGAAGGAGAGGGCTGGGCAGTGTCTAGTGAACCAGGTCGCACGAGGGGGATGTGATGGCCTTGGTGTTAAGGAGGAGGTAGTCATTGAAGAGTTGGGTCTTGAGTGCTTTTCTGATATGCAGGAGCATGGGGGCGAGTCTCATGCTGACGGGGAAGAGGTTCCATAGTCTTGTCCATTGCTTCAACAGCCAAGCACAACCCACACAGAACCAGGAAGGGAGCTAGCCATTTTATCATGCCACCAAACAGCACGTGATACATCTAATTAGCTCGCCAAGGCTTGTCTGTCCTACTGAATTTCTTGGCCCGAACACTATATTATGGTTGACGCGCAAAATCATCCACGCTGCGGTTCACCCACGCTAAACCATGAATGTTTGCTTATCACTTTTTTGGGGCATTTACGTCAAGTCTCATGGAAGGGACATACTAGTAGTTAGGGTCATTGTTTGCACATTTATCTCATGAGTATTAATGAGGGGTATCCTGAAAATCCGACATGGATCCGGCCCTCGAGGCATGGAGTTGGACCACGCTGGACGGAAGTAGGGAATGGGGTGGGGGGGTAGCTGAAGTATAATGCCGAAACACTGAGAATAAATAGGAAAAAATGAGTGCAAGGCAACTGAGGAGGAGGTGGGGAGGGGGAAGAGAATAGTTGTGAAGGAAGAGGTTGGCTGGGCCAGGGTGTGAGACAAGCGTGACCTCTGTTTTCCACAATAACTAGCACCAGGAATTGCATCCCCGAATGTCTTATTCTGCAGGGAACTGTTGTTCAGTCTACACAGATTGCTAGGATTTCAGTGTCTTCCTGTGAGACATGGGCTTATTTTATGCAGAGCAGTTCTTTGTTTGCACTATTGTACATTTGCTGGTTATCCTCTTTTTATACAATTGGAGCGCCTTGGAAGGACCTAAAAAAAAGTGCAATGCCACACCTAAAATGTTTGTTTTGTGTTCCTTACTAAACGCAAATGCTCTGGGCATTTATATAAAGGTGTACTCTAGTCTTACTCAATTGAGTAACACCTACCGTTTGGTTAATTTCCATACCAACACACAGACTCTTGGGGACACCTGCTTGTCCAAATTGTGCGATCCTGGGCAAATCACTTTATCTGACAGCGTCCGATTTTCCTTAAGTGGGAGAATTGAGTGCATCAAGAAGGGATTCAGTTCAGGGTGTTGTGGCTTAGAAGGAATTAGATTAAAAGAAACATTCGACAGTTTATATGGGGGAGGATAGCTCAGGGGCAACGCTCTTGTCTTGTAAACACGACTACACTTAACAGCACAGGTTCGATACTGGAGCTACCTTGGAGGCTGGAGTCTGGCATAAAGCACAATATAAGAAACCGAGTTAATTTGTTTCAAAAATGTTTCTCTACAATTCGGGCAGTCAATCTAGTTTCTGCAGTTGATCTAGCTTCTAAAAAATGGCCGCCACTAGGATATAGCTTTCACGATGATGCTCCCTTTCTGCATCAAAGAGAAGCTGATGGATACCAGGGTCCTTTACATGCTGCTTGAGAAGCTCTGCCAGAGAGTAAAGCACTCTCCAGGCAGACCAAATAGACTACCAGCCAATTAGATGTTGTTTCCCAATCTTATATGTAGCATAGGAAACATGTGTCGAAATGTCTGTCTTTTCTGATATTGCACTTTTATAATGTTTTGGCAAAGCATTTGCTCCAATGCAGGATAGGGCCTGCTTGTTGCTGAATCTTCAGATTCGGATGGGGGTGCATATTAGAAGCCAAACGGTGTTTTGATTGAAGAATCATGCAGTTCCGGGTTCTTCTTGGCTTTCATGATGCATGTCGCTATCATGCAATGTGTGTGAACTACCTTAGTAGCACTCTATATGGAAGACCTGCCTGACCAGGACTCAAGCATCACTCAAAGCTACATACTACTCAGATGTCATCTTGCCAGCCTCCATCTTCAAGGAACTCCCCACAAATGTCCTGCGCCGCGTCCAGGCAACTATCCATGCGTTACTCATGGACTCCCCTTCACCATGCTCAAAACTGGACACATCCCACCCAAATAAACAAGCAGCATTGAGCCCTGATGTCATCCACAGCATCACTTAAAGCGACATACTACTCTGCTGTCATCTTGCCAGCCTCCATCTTCAAGGAACTCCTCACAGATGACCCATTGTGCAGCTTCCTCTTCTAGGGGAAATCCCTGAAAGGGCTGCTGCCACCCAACTTCATGCACATAGCAATGATAATGGTCTCCTGCAGACCGGCCCATTAGGCTTAAAGCCAGATGAAGCAAGAAGAAAGATATATCCAAGTCGCAGACTACACAATGTGCATCCTTTGCAAAGGACACCCCCTCCTCTTGGTACTCCCTGTTCTCTCTCCAACTTTTGACACAACTCAAACGTTAGGCTTGATAAAGACCCATGAGGTCGAAACACGCATCGGCTGACCACTACTAGGACTATAAGTCCACACTAAAACAAACCTGCACTGTATAAACTGCAAATGGCATGGAAATCAATTTTTCCAAAAATCAAATTGCAGGGTATCCAGGACTCCCCTTTTTCTGCTTAAGAATGTTATCTCCTCATTCACCTCATACCTAGAAGAACACCATTGGTTTGTCCGGATTGACACCTTCAGGTCACCTCTGTTAACCATCACTCATGAAGACTGAAGAGGGAAAATGGGACGGTCCCTTCCCGATGACGTCACGACCCAAGTACCCCCAGCGGGATGAGTTTGCACCTCTGTCCGCCGCCTCAGATGTCAATATCCAACGTGGCCACGCCCCATCTCCACAAGCTGGCCGCATCCCACCCAGAGCACGAGGCAGGAAACAAGATGGAGCTGAGACTGACCACATGGACCAGCTCGACTGAACGTCACAAACCTATGCTGCCATCATTAGAGATGACATGACGACATAGCCACAACTAACAGAAGCACATGTGCTGCCGTGCACCTGGATCAGACACGCACCAATCCACAGGAAGAACATGCTCAGTGCTACGACTTAGAGGACCGTGCACACTCACAGACATGCATTGTTTTTATTTTTCACATAGGTCACCAACCGCATCGCAGAAATGCAAGATGCCAGAAGAGTTTGTGTGTATGCTTGCAGACACTCAATGCTACTAACCCCTGAAGATAAGACCCTACAGATGGACCGATGTACAAAGAACCGCACCGTACCGCACCCTCACACCCTTATGGACCTCATACCGCCACATATGGGTTGCGACGTTGCAATAAACATGCCGCGCTCTCTATGCCAAGGTTACACTTGCCCCTTCTATGACTCCTCGGAGCAGGCATACAAATCAAATCCCTGTAATTCTGCCTCAGCCACAGTCCCTCAACACGTGACCAGGCCGAACTGATATGATGCCAAGCTCCAAGGACTGAAGAGGCTCTGGGGTCCCACGTTTGGGACCCAGCTTGCAACAAAGAAGCAACAAATTAACCACTGGCAGTGATGGGAAAGGAGCGCTCTAACGGCAAGTAGCAGGACCTATCCATTGTCGTTTACTGACACATAGGGCCTCATTACACGGTAGGCGGTGAGCCATGGCGCTATTAGCGCCATGGCTCATGCCGGTAAAATACCGGCACCGCCTTGGTGGAAAGGGGATTTACCACCCCATTCCAAGGTTGGAGGGGCGTTAAATCCCCCTTCCACCATTGCCCTTCCCCATTCCCATTTCTGCCCCATAGGGCTCTATGGGAATGGGGAAGGCGCTAATTACGGCACCGCAATTTTGCGGTGCCGTAATTAGCTCCGAGGTCCCTTTGCGGGTTGGATTTTAACGCCTGCAAAAAGCAGGCGTTAAATCCCCCAACCCACAAAGGGACCTCGCAGTAAGGCGGTAAGGAATTACCGGTACCGGTATTTTACCGGTACCGGTAAATCCTTACCGCCATCCGTGTAATGAGGCCCATAGTCTCACATTGTTGCCAGCACCAGGTACAGCGGGAGCTGGGAATGACGATGGTCCCAGGCCTTGGGGCTCGTGGATGGACCAATCGGGGCACAAGGGGCTAACCACTGACGACATCACAACCAAACCAATCGCTAACCCTCTCCATGTAATAATTTCTATGTAGCAACATTTAGGGACAACCCAAGCGTACCACCTGACCTCTACTCTACCAATTAAACTTTTCTCTATACTGTCCTATATGGACCCTCCCACTCAGGGAACCAATCCGGAGTGGCAATAGGTTTGGGGGCAAGCTCTCGCAGGTTACCCACATTGTTACGTCACTAAGAAACAAAAGGGGCATGTGAGCCCGATTACAACGAGAAGTTTTTGGGAACCTGCGCTTCATGAACCTGTACCTGTCTGTTTTCTTGTAATAAACAGCAATAACCTATTGCTGTTGTGTGGGCCTCCTACTTCTTTGGGACGCAGGAGGAGTTGGGGCCTTCCCACAGCTGGAGGTCCATGGACTCCGGGTCCGGCCTTGCCGACATCCAGAAATTACCCTAACAAGACCCATTCTTGTACCCATGATGTCAATCCTCTAAATCAGGGGTGCACAACTGATTTTGACAGAGGGCCGAAAGTACCTTACATGATGGCTATAGTGGGCCGAAAAGTCAATGTGGGTGGGGCGGTAGGCGCGGTGGGGCGTGGCAGGAGGCTTTTTCAACCCCCAATTTTTATTAAACACTATGCCCAATAGCCCCCACCACTCAAGCAAACACTATGCCCCATGGCTCCTACCCCTCAAGCAAACACTATGCCTCATAGCCCCCACCCCTCAAGCAAACACTATACCCCATGGCTCCCACCCCTCAAGCAAACACTATGCCCCATAGCCCCCACTCCCCGACCAAACACTATGCCCCATGACACCCACCCCTCATGCAAACACTATGCCCCAAGACACCCACCCCTCATGCAAACACTATGCCCCAAGACACCCACCCCTCATGCAAACACTATGCCCCAAGACACCCACCCCTCATGCAAACACTATGCCCAAAGACACCCACCCCTCATGCAAACACTATGCCCCAAGACACCCACCCCTCATGCAAACACTATGCCCCATGTCACCCACCCCTCATGCAAACACTATGCCCCAAGACATCCACCCCCAAGCAAACACTATGCCCCATGCCACCATGCATGCACCATGGATACATACTCATACAGACCCCAACCCCCCCCCACCCCTGCATACAAACTAACAAGCATACACCATGCACCCATACAGACCCAAACCCCCCCAACTCAGCACACAAACCCACAAGCATACACCATGCACCCATACAGACCCGAACCTCCCACCCCCAACTCAGCACACAAACCCGCAAGCATACACCATGCACCCATACAGACCCAACCCCCCCCCACCCCCAACGCAGCACACAAACCCACAAGCATACACCATGCACCCATACAGACCCGAACCCCCCACCCCCAACTCAGCACACAAACCCACAAGCATACACCATGCACCCATACAAACCCGAACCCCCCCACCCCAACTCAGCACACAAACTCACAAGCATACACCATGCACCCATACAGACCCCACCCCCAACTCACCATACAAACTCACAAGCATGCACGCATACAGACCCGGACCCCCACCCCCACATCTCAACATACACTGAACGTGCACACAACAACAACAAACATTCAGGCAGACCCGACAACACCACCCCCTCCTAGCATCTCAACATACACCTCACTTGCACACAAACACATTCAGGCAGACCTGACACTCACCCCACCCCCGCATCTCAACATAAACTGAACTTGCACAGAAAAATAAACATTCAGGCAGACCCGACACACACCCCACACCCGCATCTCAACATACACTGAACTTGCACACAAACACATTCAGGCAGACCTGACACACACCCCACCCCTGCATCTCAACATACACTGAACTTGCACACAAACACATTCAAGCAGACCCGACACCCCCTTCACCCCCGCATCTCAACATACACTGCAGACATACAAATACAAACACACCCATACACACCCGACACACCCCCCCACCTCCGCATCTCAACATACATACAAAAACAAAAAACACAGTCAGGACAGACCCGAGACAGACACACACACACACACACACACAAACATACAGCTCCGCCACCATGTACTTACCCAGAAGTGCTGGAATGCTGGCGAGGCTTCTGGCACTACGGCTGGCGTGGGCTCAAATGCCTTCCGGCATCAAGCCTTACTGGCCACGCCAGCCTTAGTGCTGGCACTCCATTGGTGCAGCACACACGCACTACGTGGCTCGTAGGTGCTGCGTGGTTCGTGTGCACTGAACCAATGAGGGCCAGTATTTTGTCCGGCCGGGAAGACAGCAAAGTCTTTCCTAATGGATGGCGGCCGATGCTCCTTGCGGGCCGCCCTCCTTTAGGAAAGTCTTTGTTGCTGGCGGGCCGGACAAAACGGCATGGCGGGCCGCAACTGGCCCGCGGGCTGTATGTTGTGCACTCATGCTCTAAATGGAGCCCTTAGGAAACCATCTTCCCAGCAAGAGTATACTAATGATAATTATAATTGTTCTTTTATAAAGAGCTTAATACCAGAGACCAGTCTCTAAGCGTGAGCATGGGATTCAAACTTCTGTTGCTATGCATTGTCTTGCTTCTAAGACAAACGCGTTTCCCCTGAGCTATTCTCCCGGCCATCCACCACTACGCAGATAATGCACTTCTCTACCTGAAAATATCATTCATTGAAGACATCCACCATTCCAAAGCCTGGTTCACTCTGATTTAGACCTGTCAGGATGTGGGTACAGCCACCCGCAGCACGCATCCCAGGGGCCTGGCAGTTCGTGACGATGGTAGCAATGCTTGCAAAGAGCAAAGGTACACCACATCCCAGCAACTGCTACATCATCATGGCAGCACCATGATGACATCATTATGGCACGAAAGAGACACAAGGACGTCGGAAGCCCACGCCTCTCATTTGTTAGAGCCTCTCCACCTACAAACACTGGCGCTTCTTAACATTAGGTATACGGCGAGTGGTGCTTCACGTTTGCTTCCTGTTTTTTGTGTGGATTCTGGACATGGTTTGCTCCTTGGATTGACTCCTGCTTTGTTCTTTGGTTTTTAGTGATTTATTTCATTCTCTGCTTATCTTTTCTCCTGTATTGGACCCTGCTATGCTATTGGACTGGAATTGGAACTCCCTGTGCTCTGGTAACATGGATTGCTATTTTATTTGGTATTTGACCTTGTGTTGCTCCTAAAGGATCTGTGTTTGGATTTTCCCTTGGTTTTGGCGTATTGGATCTCCTGTAGCAGATGAGGACTTCCTTTGAGATTCCCTGTTTCGAAGGGATTGGTTCCTCCAACGTATTCCACATCTATGACAGGTAATCACCACAGCTGTGCTGCTTCAGAAAAATGTCTGTGTCCTGCGTCGATGACGTCAATACGCTGTCCTCGAGCGCCTCCGTCAAGCCGACGTCACCGGATGTTATAAGTAGGACGCACGACGCCCGTAGCCTCAGTTCTGTTTTTTCTGCGAACGTGTTCGCTTCGGAGATCTCGGTGCGCCTCGGTTCTTCTGATTCTATTGGTTCTTCAAACTTGGTTTGTGAAATTATCATGAGTTCTTCTTCTTCTACCCTGCGGTCGGGATTCAAGAAGTGTCGGGACTGCAGTTCCAAGATGTCACTTACGGACCCGCACGATGTCTGCCTCTGGTGCCTCGGCGAGAACCACGCCACCGATGACTGTGATGAATGCCAGTCTTTGACGTTAAAGGCCTTGCGGGAGCGAAAGAAGAAGCTGTCGGTAGGTAGAGTTTCCAAGCCCCCAAAGTCGAAATCCACTGGGCTTTCAACTGACGATTCGAGGGCGAGACTGCATCGTCGGCATAAGTCCAGGGGGTCTCAGTCCCGGAGTGGTTCCTGCCATTCCTCTGCCTCTTCGAGGCACTCGCGGAAGCGCTGTCACCGGTCGCCTTCCCCGTCCTCATCCAAGGACTCACTCTTCCAGACGGCGGGTAGCTTGTCCTACCAAGCATTCCTCTCCTGCGGAATGGGATGCATTTCGTAAGGAAATGTCGGCAATTTTCGAGTCGCAGGGCTCCGTTCCATCCACGCCTTCGAGAGAAGCTGGCAAGGAACGCGCTAGGGCCACCGTTCGCACGCCTTAGGGCTCAGGCGGTCGGCGCGATCACCGGGAACCTTCGAGGTCCCAGTCGGACAAGGTGGATCGTTCTAGCCATGCCCGCTCCAGGTCCCGGTCCTCGATGCCCTCGAGACCTGTAGAGCCTGTGAGGTCTTCTAAGAAGACGTCGACGCCATCGGCGCCATGTTCGTCGAGGGACTCTCTCGAGGCTCCGCCTCCGAGGAAGTCATCAACGCCATCGGCGCTGAGGCTGCCGAAGGACACGCTCAGGGCACCACCCTCGAGGTCTGTGTCGAAGCCATCGGAGCCACACTCGACGTCGACGCCGATTTTGTCGACGCCCTCGACACCTGTTTTGGAGGCTTCACCGGAGGTACCCCGTGCATCGGTGGAAACTCAGAGGAAGGCCCTGAAGAAGTCGGTAAGGCCTGTATTCGAGCCTTTTTCTGTGCCCTCATCCAGGGATTTATTCCAGCCTCTGGATTACATCTCTGAGGTGGATGAAGGGTCTGAGGAAGGTTTGGTTCCTGATGAGGTTCCTGATGACCTGTTATGTGGTCATAGCCAGCTGGAAGACCTACGTCAGTCTTTGCATGATGCCAGTGGTCTTGATACCTCCCCGGAGGTTGAGTTTGGCAGGCCTGAGTCTGGTACGCATGCTGAATCTTCGTACAGGCGACTCATGTCGAGGGTGATGGAGTACTTGGGGTGGTCTGCGCCACCAGTGGATTTTCTACAGGATGACCTGACGGATATCCTTGACCAAGGTCTGCCCACTGACATATATGGCTTTACAGAGAAGGGTGGCGGCGGCTTGGTCTGCTCTGGAGTGTCTCCCGGCTGTGAGCAAGTAGTTGCTGAAAAAATACTGTCCAGCCAGTAGCGACCCCTGCTACTTGACTACGCACCCCACTCCGGAGAGTTTGGTGGTGCAGGCGGCTACGGCCTCAGCAAAGCAGGCGTTGTACCCAACCATCACTCCTGATAGGGACGACAAACGTTTTGATGGCTGGGCGAAGAAAGTGGTTGCTTCAGGGGGTATTGTTCTGACTTGAGTGTCGTGTAGACCGTTGAAACCTCCGTCCTCAAGTGACGCACAGGGGAACTAAAAGAAACCCGCTGTGCGACCTTTGGGGCCACAGGTGGGAGATGTTACTTCCCGGATCCACGGAACCTCTGGAACACCAATGCTGCTGTCAAAAAGAACGAGGTTAAGTACCAGGCAATTACAGTATATAATCACAATAACCAAAGGATCTGAATAGCCTTACCTATCCGGTGTTTGGAAAACCCAGGAAACCTAGGAGGGAGGTTCGAGACTCAGATGAGGCGGTCCCTAGAACATGAGGACCGCAGATAAGCGTGGATGCAGGATAAACCACCTGTAAGACTGAAGGCGTGACTTGAATCCCAAAAAGGGAAATGGCGTAGAAGTTCAACAAGGTACCAAGGGATGATCCGAAGGCAAGTCAGGTTCGTGTCCGAAATCCAGCAACAGGTAAACATTTCCAAGCAAAGGTACAAAGGGGTAATCCGAAGGAGTCCAAGAGAGAGTTCCAAGATCAAGGTAAACCAGAAAAGCAAACCAAACGTAACACCAAACAGGGTCTGAAGACAGCTGAGAAGCAATGAGTGTTCCGTGTCTCAAGCCTTATATACTGTGCGTTTCGGGGTCATGTGACGTCCACCAAGGTCACGTGAGGAACGCCACTCTGGATCACGTGAGCAAGTGACCGATCGGCGTGGAGATGTAACGCCGCCCCTTCTGCTGTATGTTCTCCATGGCAACTGCCAGTGCAGGAAGGGTTGCAATCGAGCCCGTAAATCATACCTGGTACGGAGCTTTCGGTCCTTTGGGTAAACCGAAACGCATGAGCCTCGAACCCTGGAGGGAGGTGTTGGGGAAATGTGAGCAGTATTCTGGTGTGCAGTGGATCGGTGTGCAGAGGATCGCCTAACATAGCCCCCCCAATGGCCCACGACCCCGTGGGCAGGACGGGTGATCCCTATGGAAGCGAGCCACCAACCGAGGAGCGTCAAGATCCAAAGCGGAAACCCAAGAACGCTCCTCCGGTCCATAACCCTTCCAATCCACTAAATACTGGAGCCTACCCCTAAACCAACGGGAACCCAAAATGGCCGACACTTCAAAAACATCAGGAGAGGCCAGGGACACCTGAGCTACAGGGGCCCGGAGGCGGGAAGAATCAGGAGAAGGCTTGAGGAGAGAGACATGGAAAACAGGATGGATACGCCAAGAACTCGGGAGAACCAGACGAAAAGCCACTGGATTCACAACCTGAGAGATCACATACGGGCCAACGAAACGAGGCAGAAGTTTCTGACAACCCACCAGGCGAAGGTGACGTGAAGACAACCACACCCTAGTACCCACCACCAGGGGAGGAGCAGCCAGGCGCTTGCCGTCAACACGAGCCTTCATAGAAGCCTTTGCTTCAGTAAGATGGACCACAGTACTAGCACGAACAGCAGACAGATCCCTAAGACAAGCCGTGGCCGCAGGATTCAAAGAGACAGAAGCATCAGGGACAGGCAAGACCTTGGGGTGTTGGCCATAGAGGGCGTAGAAAGGAGAAAAACCTGTAGCAGAATGAGCCGCGTTATTGTATGCAAACTCAGCAAGCCGTAAAGCGCTCAACCAGGAGGCCTGTTGCTGCAATATAAGACACAGAAGATACTGCTCCATAGATTGATTCGTGTTTCGGTCTGCCCATCAGTCTCAGGATGATAGGCCGAAGAATACCTGGTATCGATGCCAAGTAATTTAGTCAATGATCTCCAAAAACGAGAGGTGAATTGTGACCCTCGATCGGATATAATGACCGAAGGGAGTCCAAATAACACGAACACATGTTCAAAAAACAAGTCTGCCAAGACTGGGGCCGAAGGAATACCCTTACAAGGAACAAAACGAGCCATTTTTGTGAACGTGTCCACCACCACCCAGATGGTGTCAAAACCTCGTATCTTGGGGAGATCGGTCACGAAATCCATTGTCAGTGTATGCCAAGGTCTTGGAGGTACCGGAAGCGGAAGCAGGAGCCCAACTGGTCGTCCTCTTCGATGTTTAGCCTGAGCACAAACCGCGCATAAATTGACATAGCATTCCACATCGCGCTTCATAGAGGGCCACCAGCACCAGCGCTTTAGGAGACCCAAAGTGCGCTCTTGACCGGGATGGGCATTAAAGGGAGCATCATGGGACCACTCAAGGGCCAAGTTACGAGTGTCAGGCGTGGGAAGAAACAGACGTTCATGCACGAAAGGCAAACCATCAGAATACACGGGGTCCCAATCCTGCAGTTGGTCGGAATGATTGCTCGTCCAAGCTCGTACAGAATCTAACAATGACAAAGAGGGAGTGCAGAGACAAATCACATGACTCTTTCCAAGAACAGTGTCAGGGAAGGTTGGCAATTCGACCCCACCCAGAGAACGTGACAAGGCGTCCGCTTTTCCATGTGAGTTTCCAGGACGATGCATAATGTGGAAATCAAAAGCGGAAAAGAAAAGATGCCACCGGACCTGTCTGCTATTGATGCACTTTAAGGAGGCCAGATCCTGTAGATTTCGATGATCTGAGTATACAGTGATTGGATGCTTAGCCCCCAGAAGATGATGGCGCCAGACACGAAAGGCGTCCATGACAGCCAGGAGTTCCTTCTCCGTTACAGTATAATGGGTCTCAGTATTGGAAAACTTACGGGAATGGTATGCCACCGGGTGCAACTTGCCTGTTGTAGGACATGTCTGAGACAATACCGCACCAAGAGCAAAAGAAGAGGCATCCGCCTCAACTATGAATGGAAGATCGGGATTAGGGTGCTGGAGCACCGGTGCGGTAGTGAAAGCGGTTTTCAAAGCCTCAAAAGATTCTTGATGTTCCTTCTGCCATCGATAGGGTACCTGAGGGCTGGTCAGGGCCGTGAGTGGGGCTACAATTGTGGAAAAGGAGGAAATAAAGCGTCTATAAAAGTTGGCGAAGCCCAAAAAGGCCTGCAAGGACTTGAGTGTTTGAGGAACTGGCCAATCTAGGACTGCTTTAACCTTGGATTCGTTCATGGATAATGCCCCAGGGGTAATGTGGAAGCCCAGAAACTCAACAGACGTTTTATGGAACTGACATTTCTCGGGTTTGGCAAATAGGGAATGTTCCCTCAGACGGGATAATACTTCCCGGACATGCTTTACATGGTCATCAAGATTCCGTGAAAAGATCAAGATATCGTCCAAATAAACAACCATGTATACGTCTAGAATGTCCCTGAATATGTCATTCATAAAACGCTGGAATGTTGCCGGGGCGTTGCATAGACCGAAGGGCATGACTAGATATTCATACAATCCGTAACGGGTGCAAAAGGCAGTTTTCCACTCATCGCCTTCGCGAACGCGCACTAGGTTGTATGCGCTGCGAAGATCCAGCTTGGTGAAAACAGAGGCATGGGATAAGTGGTCCAGAAGAGGTGTGATTAACGGAATTGGATATCTATCCTTTTTCGTGATAGCGTTAAGACGCCGATAATCCACACAAGGACGTAAGTCCCCCTCTTTCTTAGGTACAAAAAATATGGGACTTGCAGCTGGTGAAGTAGAGGGGTGGATATGTCCTAGTCGCAGGGCGTTCTGTACATACTGTTTCAATGCTTGTTCTTCCGAGGGAGACAAAGAATAAATCCTGCCCGAAGGAATGGTGGAATTAGGGATTAATTCAATTGGGCAGTCATATGGTCTGTGTGGAGGAAGTACCTCGGAAGAACCGCGATCGAAAACTGATTCGAATGCTTTATACTCAGATGGAATCTCTGACACCACCCCCCCAACGGTGTGGGAATTCACAACCTCTGATCCATCATCATTCAGCGTGAGTTGAGCTAGAGCTCCCAAGACCCGAGAAGGAGTATCTGTTGCTTGATGGGTTGGGAGACAATAGTTCTGACAAATATCAGACTCGAAGAGCACCGTGCCTGATTGCCAATTAATCAGAGGATTGTGTTCACATAACCATGATATTCCTAATATGATACCGAATTGAGGTGTGGTGATCAAGTCAAAACTTAACGTCTCTGTGTGAATGTATTGTATGGTCAAAAATAGAGGAGCAGTTTGGTGTCTAACGGTACCAGAGCCTAGTGCAGTGCCATCTACGGCCTGAACAGGTTCTGGTCGGGTTTTTACCACTAAAGGTAGATTGAGGGAATGGGCTAACGCAATGTCTATGTAGTTCCCAGTGGCACCTGAGTCAATGATGATCGTGACTGCATGAGAAATACCCATAGAGGGACAAAGAGTGGCCTGTACAAAGAAGGGCTGGACACGAGCAAAAGCAAGAGGGGTACCCGGAGATGAAGACTGAACACTCGACCTGGTCTCCGGATCTAAGGTCGAGCTGTCCGAAAAACCTGACTCTTCTTGGGACGTCGAGGACATTCCTTCACATAATGTCCCGTGGTGCCACAATAAAAGCATGCATTATCCACCCTTCTACGTTCTCTCTCAGATGTTTAGATAGGGTTACGTAAACCTCCTACTTGCATAAGTTCTTCAGTACTGGAAGCAGGGGTACTGACAACTGTAGGCTGGGAAGAAACCCCCAACTCAGCTCTGCGCTCTGATCGCCGTGCATCCACCTGCAGGGCAAGATCCACTAGTTCCTGATACTGAGTGGGCATGGAAGGAATCACTGCTAAGGCATCTTTCATTGCGTTATTCAACCCCCTATAAAATATAACCGCCCGCTTGCTTTCTGGCCATGATGTCTCGGCGACCAATTGGTTGAACCGGGTGATGTAATCTATCAAAGTTCCTCTGCCCTGGGTTAGTTCTAACAATTCCAAATCCCTAGACTGTGCCTTATGTCTGGTATCAAAGACTCGAGACAACTCTAGAACTAACAAATCAAAATCATAGAGAACCGGGCTATTGTTCTCCAATAAAGGGTTAGCCCAAGCGGCAGCTGTCCCGGCCAGATGGGAAAGGGCAAAAGCGGCTTTGGCGTTGGTATTAGGAAATGCCAGAGGTCTGCACAAGAAATGTAACTTGCACTGATTGATGAAAGTCCTGAACTTCTTGGGATCACCTTGATAACGTTCAGGAGCAGCCAAAGGGGAAGGGATTGGGAGGACCACCGGAGCTGGAGTTGGGGTACTTGCCAACGGAGGCGGTGTGGTTGAAGTGCTAGCATCCCCGAATTCAGGGTCTGCAGGGAGAGAATGCTGAACACTCTGTATGGAATCTAACCTTTGGTGAATCACCGTATTAGCGGCGGCCATATCTGCCCTTAATACTGTAATCGCCTGAACTAAAGCAGCTATGGGTTCTTCCGTGGACCCCTGCTTTGTCTAACACGACTATATGGCTTCTCAGTCTGTTCTGACTTGAGTGTTGTGTAGACCGTTGAAACCTCCGTCCTCAAGTGACGCACAGGGAACTAAAAGAAACCCGCTGTGCGACCTTTGGGGCCACAGGTGGGAGATGTTACTTCCTGGATCCACAGAACCTCTGGAACACCAATGCTGCTGTCAAAAAGAACGAGGTTAAGTACCAGGCAATTACAGTATATAATCACAATAACCAAAGGATCTGAATAGCCTTACCTATCCGGTGTTTGGAAAACCTAGGAAACCTAGGAGGGAGGTTCGAGACTCAGATGAGGCGGTCCCTAGAACATGAGGACCGCAGATAAGCATGGATGCAGGATAAACCACCTGTAAGACTGAAGGCGTGACTTGAATCCCAAAAAGGGAAATGGCGTAGAAGTTCAACAAGGTACCAAGGGATGATCCGAAGGCAAGTCAGGTTCGTGTCCGAAATCCAGCAACAGGTAAACATTTCCAAGCAAAGGTACAAAGGGGTAATCCGAAGAAGTCCAAGAGAGAGTTCTAAGATCAAGGTAAACCAGAAAAGCAAACCAAACGTAACGCCAAACAGGGTCTGAAGACAGCTGAGAAGCAATGAGTGTTCCGTGTCTCAAGCCTTATATACTGTGCGTTTCGGGGTCATGTGACGTCCACCAAGGTCACGTGAGGAACGCCACTCTGGATCACGTGAGCAAGTGACCGATCGGCATGGAGATGTAACGCCGCCCCTTCTGCTGTATGTTCTCCATGGCAACTGCCAGCGCAGGAAGGGTTGCAATCGAGCCCGTAAATCATACCTGGTACGGAGCTTTCGGTCCTTTGGGTAAACTGAATCACATGAGCCTCGAACCCTGGAGGGAGGCGTTGGGGAAATGTGAGCAGTATTCTGGTGTGCAGTGGATCGGTGTGCAGAGGATCGCCTAACAGGTATGGTTTTACAGGCAGCCAACTCTGTGTGTGCTTTAGCATGTTTCACTCACACTCTGTGGAATGGTGTGTCTTGGCGGCTGAACATATTTCCGAAGGGGAGGAACGGGGTCGTTTTCTTTCCCTCGTTCAGGATGGCAAGGATCCCAAGTGTGAATCCGTTCAGTCGGGTCTAGACATGGCAGACTGTGTCAGCCGGTCCATGGCAGCGAGCACCGTGATGCGCAGATTTGCGTGGTTGCGGAAGTCGGGGTTTGCTCCTGACGTACAAGCCCGGCTTCTCAACATGCCTTTTAATGGTGTCTATCTATTTGGCAGCAGGGCTGACGAGAGCCTTGAGAGGTTGCAGACCTCCAAAGCTGCAGCAAAGTCGTTGAGCGCTGCAGTTTGCCAACCTCCACCTTTTCGTCCTAGGGGACAGCAATGGAGGGGAGGTTCCTTTCGATACTACTCTTCCTTTGGTAGATCGAGGGGAGCTGCAAATCAAAGGGTCCACCGTAGGAGTACCAGAGGTGGTAAACAGGGTACTCGAGGTGCCAAGGCCACTCGGGCAGTTGCCTCTTTGCCCTCAGGCACTGCCGCAGCCGCTTCAGCTCAGTCATGAGGCCATGTCCCATGGTTCGCCGGTTGGGGGAAGGCTGGCGCAGCATCTTGTAGAATGGCGTGCCATTACTTCAGATGTGTGGGTTCTGGAGATCATAGCCCATGGCTACTATCTCCCTTTCCGTCAGAGGCCTCACGACAATCCACCAGGGAATCTCTCTTTGAAGAGTCCGGATCCGCTGCTTGCGCAGGAAATCAAATCCCTGCTGGAGAAAGGCGCCATAGAACTGGGATGGTATTCCCCATATTTTTTGATCCTGAAAAAAGACTGGGGATTGAGACCCATTATGGACTTGCGTGGTTTGAACAAGCTCCTCAGGAAGGACAAGTTCAAGTTGGTTACTCTCTCTCAAGTCCTCCAGGCCCTTCAACTTCAGTACTGGTTGGTGTCTCTAGACCTCAAGGACGCTTTCTTTCATGTGCCGATTCATCCCAAGCACAAGAAGTACCTGAGGTTCACGTTTGGCGACTCGCATTTTCAGTTTCGGGTCCTGCTGTTCGAATTGACCTCCGCTCGAGGGTCTTCACCAAGCTCATGGTGGTGATGGCAGCGTATCTCAGGAAAGGGGGGATTCACGTCAACCCCTACCTGGACGATAGGTTGATGAGGGCGCGCTCTCCAGAGCAAGTCCTGGATCATCTGTCAGTCACCTGCCACTCCCTTCACAGGCTGGGCTTCTCCCTCAACTTAAAGAAGTCCCACGTAACACCTACCCAGCGGCTCCAGTACATCAGAGCGGTGCTCCACACATCCCTGGGGCTGTGTTTTCCTCCCCAGGTGAGGGCTCATCACATTCTGCAGATGGTGAACAAGTTTCAACATGCCCAGAGTCTCCTGGCGTTCGAGTTCTTGAGGTTGCTCGGCCTCATGGCATCCTGCATTCTCCTGGTGCCGGAGGCCAGGCTGCAGATGAGATCTCTGCAGTGGGCTCTCAAGATGCAGTGGTCACAGTCCTCCGGCAGGATGTCGGATCCCGTTCAGGTGCCGCCCTCGGTCGCCCAGGATCTTCTGTGGTGGGCTGTCGAAGGCAATCTGATGAAGGAGGCTCCATTTTGGCTACCCTGGCCGGAGGTGATGATCGTGACGGACGCATCCCTCAAGGGATGGGGAGCTCATGCCAACGAGTTGACAGTCAAAGGTCGTTGGTCTCCGTCGGAGTCCAGACTCCATATCAATCTGTTGTTCAGACTAGCCCTGAAGGCTTTTCTGCCGCCTGTGCGGGGAAAGACTGTCCTGATTCTGACGGACAATACAGTGGCCATGCACTACCTCAACAAAAAGGGGGGGCAGGGTCTCTCCCTCTGTGTAGAGAGGCGATGCAGTTCTGGTTCTGGTCCATCCAGCATGAAATTTCTATCTCGGCAGTTCATCTGGTCGGAGACAAAAATGCGGCGGCGGACGCTCTGAGCAGGCAGAGCACGGTCTCTCACGAGTGGGAGCTGGTTCAGGAGATTCACCTGAAGATCTTCACCATTTGGCGGGACCCCACAAGTGGATCTCTTCGCCACCAGCGTCAACCGGAATTGCGAAAGATTCTGCTTGCGAGAATTTCCTCCAAAAGGAGCTTAGGGGACGCGTTCATAGTGGAGTGGTCCTTCCCACTGCTGTATGCGTTTCCTCCAGTCCCCATCATTCCGCAAGTGCTGCAGAGATTACAGAGGTTCGGTTCCCAAATGATCCTCATTGCTCTGGCATGGGCCAGGAGAACGTGGTACCCGGACCTTCTCGACATACCCATCTGCCCTACACGCCGTCTTCCCTAACGAGACGATCTGCTCTCACGGGAAGGGGGTCAGGTTCTCCATCCAGAGGTCAAGTCCCTCAACCTTCATGCTTGGCTTCTGAAAGGTTGAGGTATAAGGATTGGGACCTCCCTGAAGACGTGATGGAGGTGTTGCTTTCGGCCAGAAGGCCTGCAACGAAGTCCTTGTACCGTTGCCGTTGGAGGAAGTTCTGCGACTGGTGCAGGGTTAAGAATGTGGATCCTTTTTCATGTGCCATTCCTGTGGTTCTGTCTTTTCTGCTTTCGTTAGCCCAAAAGGGCCTGCAAGTGGGTACCATTAAAGGTTAACTGGTGGCGCTGACCATATTTAAGTGCTTGTCTGAGGAGTATTCTTATTTTAAAATTCCTTTAATTTCTCAGTTTCTGAAAGAGCTCACTCATGTGTTCCCACCGTCACCTTTCCAGGTGCCCAGTTGGGATTAGAACCTGGTTCTAAAATTCCTCATGAGAGCTCCGTTTGAGACTTTACATTCTTGTCCTTTGAGACTGTTGACCTTGAAAACTGTATTTTTAGTTGCGGTCACTTCCGCTCGCAGATTGAGTGAGTTGCAGGCACTTTCCGTTAAGCCACCCTTCACAGTGTTCCATAAGGACAGGGTTATCCTTAGGGTTCGTCCTTCTTTTCTTCTGAAAGTTGTGTCGGAATTTCATTTAAGCCAGAAGGTCATTCTTCTGACGTTCTATCCTCCTCTGCATCCCGGTAAGGAAGAGGAGAGGCTCCATAGGTTGGATCCTAGGGGAGCTTTAAGTTTCTACATCTCACGCATGTCCCGGATCAGAGTGGACGATCAGCTCTTTGTAGGATACGCTAGAAGGCGTTTGGGACAAGCTGTTACTAAACAGACTTTATCTAGATGGATTATCTTGACAATTTCTTAATGTTACCGCTTGGTGGGTAAGGACCCTCCGGTAGGCTTACGGGCCCATTCTACTAGGGGTGTGGCTGCCTCTACTGCCCTGCAGAGGGGTGTTCCCATTTGTAACATTTGTGAAGCAGCCACATGGGCCTCTGTCCATACTTTTGTAAACGACTACTCCCTGGATTCTATCCATGGGCAAGATTGGGCCTTTGGCAAGGCGGTCCTCTATTCTGCAATTTAATTGGGCATTCTAACATTCTAAATTCGTTTCCCACCTCCTTACATTGGTACTGCTTTGGGAGTCTGTCATAGATGTGGAATACGTCGGAGGAACCAATCCCTTCGAAGAACAAGTTACTTTCTTACCTGGTAACATTCTTTCGATGGGATGTTCCGACGACGTATTCCACATCGCTCCCTCCCTACCTGCCCCTCTACAGAATTTCTTATGCGATTGCAGCTTTCGTTTCCGCAAGGTTTTCTGTAGTCATTCTGGCAGAAGATTGGTGCCACACGTTCTGGGGGAAAATACTACAACTGAGGCTACGGGCGTCTTGCGTCCTACTTATAACATCGGGTGACGTCGGCTCGACAGAGGCCCTCGAGGACAGCGTATCGACATCATTGATGCAGGACACAGAAGCTGAACATTTTCTGAAGCAGCACAGCTGTGGTGATTACCTGTCATAGATGTGGAATAGGTTGTCGGAACATCCCATCGAAAGAACGTTACCAGGTAAGAAAGTAACTTGTTCTTCTCTGGATTAGTTCTTCCTTATCCATCGCCCTCATGCCGCCTGGGTAGGTCCCTGCATTTTCTGACTTTTTCCCTTGGACTACTTAGGTAGATCTGCCCTCCTTCAACCAGGGTTTCAGTCAGCTCCTTGCGTCTTCTCCTTCGTTGGGTGGGTCTCTCGTCTATGGACTTCCTGTTGGGTAGGTCAATCTCCTAGGTTTTCTGTTTATTGGACTCTGATTCAGGCAAGAGAGGGGTTATTTGCCCCTGTTTCAGGCAAGAGAGGGGCTATTGGGGAGCCTGATTCTGGGATACATATTGTGTTCACTTGCTGTCTTTTTCTTTCCCTACAATGAGAGCCAGGGCCAATGCTGGTTCGCTTACCCCTTTTCACTTGAGTGCTCGACAACCAGGTCTTTTTAGTATGTCTGGCTGTAGTGGCTTCACGTGGAAAGTTTCCCGTGGTTGGGTCTTCACTGCTGGAACTGCCTGTTGCTTCCCTTCACATCAAGAGGAAGCCTGACACCTGGATGTCCAGCACCTGCCTCAAACTGAACTCAACCAAGACTGAATGTGTGCCCCTCATCATTGGACACCCCCACGTTCAGTCCTGGTTGTCTACCATGAACCCTAAGAGCTTTACCCGCTAGCTGACACCCTGCACAATTCTCTGGAAATCCAGTTAAACATCCACTTCCCCTTCAAGACACAGTGAAGACAATTCATACACCATAGCATTAACTATCCCTGCAGTGGAAAATCATGTCCTCCCAAACAGCTAGAAACCTTTAGGGGGGGCCTAGGGGGACATAGCCCCGGGTCTTTTGGTTGTAGCCCCGGATAAAAGCTCAGGATCTACAACCAAAAGTCTAGCTTGCCTCGAGTCCCGACATTAGTGTTGCCCCGGATCTTTTCCAGACCTAGCAACACCAGCTGGACCTCTTTCACCTGGACAGAGAAAAGACCTTGCTTGCCGGCCAACCACCACCCTATCACCTATGAGAAGCGCCCTGCTCTCTATTGCTGCTTCATCAAAGCTCTCGGCAAATACAGACACACAATGCCTATGTTCATCAAAATTTTACCTCCAACATTTCTGGCAGAAAGAGAGTTACAGAGGTTAGAGCCTGGGCAGGCTAGAGTACCAGGACCTTATAAAAAGAAGCATTGGTGATGCCAAAGATTTGGGCTTTTGTGAAGGCATGGCAAAGGCATTTGCCAGGCACAGCCGTAGTGGTATTAATTTGGCCATTGATGGTAGCAGGTGCAAAATGGTGCGAGTACCTGGGAATCTAATAGCAGTGCCTGTCAAATGCGTAATGCTTAAACACAAGCCAAAACGGTTGACATTGCCAAATGCTTGTTTTGAACAGGACTTCAGTGATGGACACGGATAGTACTTATAAAGCGATTGGCTGAAGGCAGACTTGGTTAAGATATTTTTACTATTTTTATTATGCCAGTATCGGGTTTACAAATCCAATAAAGCCATTACCTCTCAGAAGACTGCTTTGAAAAAATATAGGCAAAGTTTAATGATAAGACATGATTAAAGAGAGCTCAGATTTCCCATGAGGAGGTGTTTTGGGCGGGGAGGGGCAGTAAGTGGGAATGGCCATAGGGATCAGCATGGCAATGGATGGGCAAATAACCAACCACCACCTACAAGCATTGGGTCCCTCCTCATTTGCCGTTTCTCCCTCTCTGTGCTCTAATCCAATGGAACTCATAGCCGTACCCATCAGATACCCACACACTCTCTCATCCAATTAAAAAATAAATCGAGGTGCACCTTCTTTGAATCCTGGCAAAACACCCCCCTCCAAACTAACCCAGTCGAGCGCCCCCGCTGCCCACCACCCTTTACAGTCCGGCCCCGTGTTCAACCCCATCTGGAATTTCAGAACTGTTGCATGCGCCCCACTAACTGCAACTATAAGTATTCCATGCAAACTACTGGTAAAAAATGCTCTACCTACAGCACTATGTTGCTTCAGGGCGCTAGGTTCATGCTCAATGAACCTAAATAATGCAAATCCTGATGCATGCTGGAAAGAATGTTGCAAAGAGCATAGTTGGCTCTGCTTGGAGTTCTCGGCAACCACCTCAGTGCAGTTGGCCACCTCATCAACATAGAGGCCATAGTCTCATGGCAAACTGCACTATTGCAGCCTGCTTTAGGTTTCTGCTACAGCACGGCTGCCTGGCAGTGCTGTTTAGATTTTTACACACACATTCTAAAGCTGCTATCTTTGTCCCAATTTTAGATCCAAACATTTTTCAATGATAAATGAAGTGTTTGGGTCATATTGACAGGTACGAATAGTCATTTTCCATGGCGGTTTCTGGGATCTGGGTGCATTGCGTTTTCTCATGAAGACTGCCTTTCTCTGGCTGGCCTCTGCATGGCTTTCCTTGTTGATGTTAAGGAAAACATGTGGGTATGTTTTTACATGCCTGAACACAGTACTGTAAATATGTATGTTTCACCCTCACATATGGTTTGCTGATATGATGTATACACGTTGACTGAAAAACGTTTGTTGATGGGATTATTATGTTTGAAGTGCAAAGCATAAAAAACACAAGACATTCTCTCACCAGGTTACCAAGGCAACCATAACTCTGCCACATCCCTGCACTGCTCACGATTTGAGCTAATTGAAGTGGGAATTATATCCTTGAAAATATTATTTGAAGTGTATTTGGACTTAGTTTTGTGTTGGCCCTAAAACCAAAAGCACAATATAACACGAGCAACATAGCAGAAAACATAGTACAGCTATTTAACATAAGCTAAAGAAACACAACATAAGCATTCTGGGGTACTCCTGCTTTCCTTTAGCTGTTTTTTTCCTGGCCCTCCAGCCATGTGGGAATTGTGGTTATGTGCATGTCATGTGTGGTGTTGTGTAGTTTTGTGATGGCAAACTGTCTTCGTACCCAAAACCAGTGCATTTGTATTTAATGTTTTCTAGTGCAACCTTGATGTCCCTTCAACAACAGTTTTTGTCAGTAAAGGTCTAAGATTTTCAATACAAAAGAATATCCATGAGGTTCTTTTCACTGAATTTGGGATTTTAATTATATAACTTTAACCATGGCCTGCTCAGCTCTTGGAAACCCAAAGTGTCCACTGGCCTCTTGTTCCACGCAAGGAACGTGCAATTCGCGCACATGCATGGTGTGCTAACCTCAAAGTGTCAGCTGAACACGGGATGGCCCCCTCAAAGAGACCTTATGGGCCCAATGAGCGTGCCATCTGGTCATTCCCAGTGGACACTTTGCCCAGGTAATGGACTTTGAGCATGCGCTGGTCTTGTTAAAGAGACCCAAAGTGCCCAACTGGCTGGCCTACACAACGATTGTATTGCTAGCCCCAGACTCCGCTGCCAGCGTGGCGTTAGTCTGGGCCTCATTACGATTTTGGCAGTAGCCATTGGCGGCATGGCTGCCAGCAAAATCGGGTCCGGGTCTGGGTTCCCAGAATGGGGAATTACCGGGCCGTTCCGAGTTCGGAGGGCCCGGTAATTCCTCCCTCCAGGAACCTGGGCCCGGACCTTCCCCATTCCCATTTCAGCCCCAATAGGGCTGAATGGGAATGGGAGAGGGAGCAAACAACGGGCCGATTACGAGCGGCCCGTTGTTTGCTCCCTCTTCCCCTCGTGGGACCTGGTAAGCACGCCTGGTTTGACCAGGTCCTGCGAGGGGAGCTTGTAATGAGGCAGAACGGGTTTAACGGGTCCGCCTCCTTTAGCGGGTCCTGTTAACCCGTTCCGCCTCATTTGTAATGAGGCCCTCTGTCTTTGTTTTCTTCCTTGCATGAGTGCCCAGTAACCAATGAGCTCCACCCAGCGTTCCCTGTCTCTCCTCCCCTTCCTGTCCCGCCACTTCCCTCACCACGTGACAAGTATGCGCAGCAGACCCGGGCCTCTATTCAGCCACGAGCCGCAGAAAGTCAAAACACTGCTGCTTGTCGGCAGCTCTGCAGTTCATGTCAGGTTCTGAGCACGCAGAAGGAATAATTGGGGCTTGTGAAGTCTGTCTGGGGAGCCTGGTGGCCATGTTTTGGAATCCCTTGTCACTTGTATTACACACTCAGAGGCAGTTTTCTAAATAGACCTCTCTTGATTACATGGTTGCCCTTCCTGCCAAAATAATCAAGGCAGCCATTAGTGCAATCCAGGCAAGCAGGTGTTTTTTGCAGCATTTAATTAAAGCCTGCAATGCCTAGAATGTGGAGTATTCAATAAACAGTTGCAAAAGAGTTATTTGTGCAACATTTTACCAAACGTTCTTTAATTGTAACATCATCAAAAATAAAATTCTTATGAAAAGTACACATAACATGTAAAATCATATTTAAAAGAGGAAATCGCGCCAAATCGTCAATCTGTTTAAAACTGAGACCTTTTAATGTTGGAGAGCTTCACATAGAATACCCAAATGCTGCAGCCAGATACATATTGGGGTGTTGGAGAAGGCTAACTGGGGCGCTCAGAGGCCCAACTGAAGCCTCTTCTCTATTCACCCTTCTAATATCCGGATCTCCCTCCGGAAGTGCAGAAATTACCCCATTCCAGATGACAGCACTGCCTCTCCCATCGGAAAAGGAACAGTGCTGCTTTCTATGTTACTTTATTACCCTGCTTCTACACTTTCATTTATTTCCCTGCTTCTACACTTTCATTTGTTATTACCCTGCTTCTACACTTTCATTTATTTCCCTGCTTCTACACTTTCATTTGTTATTACCCTTCTTCTACACTTTCATTTATTTCCCTGCTTCTACACTTTCATTTGTTATAACCCTGCTTCTACACTTTCATTTATTTCCCTGCTTCTACACTTTCATTTGTTATTACCCTGCTTCTACACTTTCATTTATTTCCCTGCTTCTACACTTTCATTTGTTATTACCCTTCTTCTACACTTTCATTTATTTCCCTGCTTCTACACTTTCATTTGTTATTACCCTGCTTCTACACTTTTATTTATTTCCCTGCTTCTACACTTTCATTTGTTATTACCCTTCTTCTACACTTTCATTTGTTATTACCCTTCTTCTACACTTTCATTTGTTATTACCCTGCTTCTACACTTTCATGTGTTTACTACTGTTTGTGCGTCCCTCTCCTTGCTCGGTCTCCAGATCACTTCCCTTCTGCTTGTCCCTTCATTCATATTCAGTGCCGCCTATAAGCAGTCAATGTTTAATGGCCAATCCAAAGGGGTTTCAGAGCAAAAGCTGCCTATTGCCTGCAACCCACCTTCCTCATTCTAGTACTGCACCAATCCAGTAGGTAAATTGGAGTCTTGCGCAGTAGAAGGGTAGTGTGATTTAGGGTTTCACAACACATCTGTGAAGTAACGCGCAGGAGCATATTCTAGAAAAGTGCTCAATTAGATGTCTGGGTGTGTGTGTGTGTCTCTGTCCCTCCAGGGTTGCCCAACTCTGGCCCTCGTGGACCGGAATCCTGACGGGTTTTCAGGATATCCCTCATTAATATTCATGAGGGGCAATTAGCATACATTTAGAACATTGTATGCTAATTTATCTCATGAATAATTATGAGGGGTATCTTGAAATCCCGGCATGGATCTGGCCCTCGAGGTCTGGAGATGGACAACCCAACACGGACCTTTGCCCATTTTCTCCAATATGGAAACCAAGGTTAGAAGATAGACAAGATTCGCATACCCACCTTTCCAGAGATTTCCCTTCCATGTAAGACCTGCTCTAAACAAGGCCCCAGTACCGTCAGTCTTGAGCATTGTATGAACCGTTGCTGAGAACAAGTTGAGTGGCCCAGGTTATGGATACGACTGTCATAGAAGCGTGCTAGCAACCAGCCTAAGTAGAGGTTCATGGCAGTCATGGAGCCGGGGAGCCAGTCATTGAAACAGCTGCACACTTAAGGCTACCGGAAGTAACAAGCTGCAGTCAAGACCAGGCTGTCGGGGGAGCTTGGTGCTGGAGACCAGTTTGCCCCCATACACAAGCCACATCACAGGTTCCACTGGCGAACCGCTGCTCCCTTGCCAGAGCAGAAGGGGGACCCAGGCAACGGAGAGCATGAGGCGTGTCAAGTGGCGGCAGCAAGCCGCTCCGGCTCCGCTCTGGTAGTCGCCTCTGCACCCGCCGCTACGCTGGCTCAGCTCCGCGTTGCGCCGTCCAGCTTCTGCTTGGCCCCACAAGGATCTGGTACCGCCACCATTTTGTGTTCATTGCAAAGGCTTCAAGGGCTCAGCGATAACTGTCCACATTCCTTGGAGCTGCGGCCTCATGGAGCCGGACTCCTCCTCTTCCTCCCAGGATGCACTGACTTGGGCCCAGGTTCTGGGACCAGTGCGCACTGGCATATGTTTGTGACATTGTTGTCAGTACTAAAACTTTGGGTCTATCTGAGAACTCGTCTGCTTCGGTTCCTTTGCGGTTATATCAGTGGATAACCCGAAGAATATTTGGGGCTTTACATCACTTCATGCATTTGTGCCATGAGATCTAGTTTTGCCATTCATTGGCACTCGCAGGATGTATACCTTGTTTATACCTACCAACATGTATACCCTCCCCTTCCTCCCCTACTGTCCCTCTGCATGCTTCTGTACTTCCTTGTAACCATGTATGCATGTCTTGCCTCTCTGTCATGACATTAAGTTTTTCTCTGTAACCAGCAACAATTTATTTTTTGTCTAACAGCGCCACGATGCCTCAGGGCTGATACACGCTTTATAAATCTTAATAAATAAATAAATAACACATACAAATGTCTGCCGCGTGACTACATTTTCCCTAAAATCTGCTGTCTTACCCAGCATTGTGTCTATGCATGCAAAGGTCACCATGAAAGGCCTGGCAGACTGTGGTCAGGGCCCACATTTTATCTTAATTCAACAACTATAGCATTTAAAAAATAAAAACACTAACATTGAGTTGACTACTTAAAAGGCTAACATATTGTTTAATGCTAGAGCATGTATTTCTAAGTAGCAGTGAAGTGAGTGGTTGAGTGAGCTGAGTAGTTTTGGTTTTATTGTAGTGCCAACCAAACCATCTCTTGGCACTTCAACATCCAGAAATAAAGCATTTTCTTTCCTAAAACCCTATTGGAACATATTTCTGAATAAGTTGATATTCATTTCGTGATCTTGCAGTGCACATTTAAATATGCCGAGGGCTGCCTTTCCAGGCTGGGCACCCACATGAAAGCCACTAGCTTGTTGAAACATGTTCAGAGGAGATATTCTGAATCTCTCTTATGGTGTGCCTATATTGACAAATTCCTGGTCCATTAAATGTGGATTTGCTTTCTGGAATATGGCTGTACAACAAAAGGACCGATGAAAAGTGAAGGGGAAAGGGTAGAGGCGGACGAAAGATGGCTGTAAAACAGCTGCCGAGTAGGAACCTGGTGTGATCAGACAACAAAAATACCCGGCGGCTTTGGCCAACATAGGCTTAAAAAAAAAGAAAAATGCGAATTAGGCAGCAGGCCGCGCTACAAAAGAAAATAAGACGATGGGTTACTAACTGGATACTGTTCAAGAGAAGGAGAAAAAATGGGGAACATGGGAATATGGCAGCTGTAGTAATTACAGTTGATGACTTAAATATTGTCAAAAGCACGAATGTGCCGGTCTGGTGGCCCCTTCCCCCCCAAAAATATGATCACCGGTCTGCATTTAATGATAATTTTCCCATTTTAAGACCGCTGAAGGGAAGGCGCCCCCAGAATGCCCGGTAGGGACCAGCTGTTATACTCCACAGATGGGGGCAGGGGGTTGGTTGGCCTGGTGTGATTCCGTGTATTATGGTAAAGTGGCAATGCAGACTGCTGGCTCACGCTTCGCGCCGGCGGTTTTTGGCGCGCGCTTGCACCACCCGGCCGGGCGCGCGGCTGCTTCTCGTATGTCCAAACCGTTCATGTCGCACACAGATAAGCTTCATTTTGTGCAGCATGGTGGACTGGCCGGCAAGGACCTCGGGAGATATTCTGGTAGGCATCTGCCCAGTTTTTTGTGGGTACCTTGGTTTTCTGCTCCTCTTACCCATCCACACCTCCACTTAATTTTTAAAGAAAAACGTTTGCTATAAAGTTTCCAGTGTGGCATTTCTCACTAGTAACGCAGCTTCTATCCATTATTGTTAGGTTTAACCTCTTGTTCATTTTTATATAGGGATATATTTCCTTTAAAATTTAAAATGTTGACTTGTTTTGGGGGGTGAAACCCCTTCCCCTCAAACGCATCATAGAAGGGGTTGGTCTTGCTTGCTATTTTTCCTCACACATTGTAATATGAGGCCACTTTGAAAAACCTTTCCAGGACCACTTTTGGTTCCCAATCCAGCCCTGCTGCATGTTTTCCTGTGTGCACTTACAGGATTTGGAGAACAAGGTTTGCACCAAACACATCACCCACATCCCCTCTTCTCTTTCCAAAGCCTGCCATGTATGTATCCCCTACAGCTTCCTTACACTGGCCCAGTAACCCCCCCAGCTCACTGACAATGGACTATTCCTTTCTAAGAAATCTACAGAAAGCACCCAGCTTTACCTTACATTATCCTTCGGTTAGTGGCGGTGTGTGCGCGTGCACGTGTTTTGCCCCGGAGCTGCTACTGGGGAGCAGTGGGTACATTTTCTTCCATTCCTCGCTTGTGTTGGGACCAGTGGTCGAAGTGAGTGGGAGCAGTTGGGAGCGGTGCTCCTCTACTTTTTTAAATTACATTTTACAGCTCCTATACTTTTATTTTAAAAAGAAACCATTCCGGAATGGTTTTGTTTTAAAATGAAGGTGTACAAAGAAGTTGAAACATGCACTTTCAGTGCTCTGCACTGAACGTTCCCTCTCAACAACAGGTGCAAGTGTTTGGGGGTTTGTATTGTGTGTGGGAGGGATGTGGTGATGGGATTTGTGGGGGCTGGGGGCCGGCCAGCAGGGAACATAGTTCCATTACTTCTTTTCGTACACTTCGACCACAGGTTGGGACCTGACCCTTCCTCACAGCAGGGGGCAGAGCCTGTTTGTTTCCTGATATGTAACTAAGTGATGTTCATTCTCTGTAACAAGCGCCACGATGCCTCTGGGCTGTTGCACGCTCTACAAATATGAATAAATAAATAAGAGCAGTATGCATCATGTGTTATGGAGGGAGGACCTGTGTGGGTGTCAGACCATCGTTAGCTAATTGGGAGGACGCTTCTGCCAGCTGGGGGAGATTCCCGGGGGAGATTCCTTGATGAGGGGTTGGCTACAGGATACTAAGGTGTTCAGAGGTTCTAGTAAGGGGAGCTTAACGTATGTCTCAGGACTCAGCATTATTCCTTCTTGGACCCCGGCTGCTCCCGCCTATTAACTGGGGAAGGAGGGGGACCCCCCCTACACAGAAGTAGTCCTTTTCCATTACTGAAATTGCATGGCATATTGTAAACCAAGAATTGAACCAAGATTGAAAAACAAAATGTAGGGTTATTCTGGATATAGACCCCGGGGAGATGTGGCATCACTGGGTAAGGAGGCAAAGGGTGGTACATGTCACAGGTAGCCTCAATAACACACCAACTCCCAAAGACTATTCAAGTTTTTAAAAAAATATTATGCAAACAAGCACCAAGGGCCATCCCTCCCTCCCTTGTCCAATTAGAATTTTTATTGTTTTTTAATAATGCGCTTAATATCGAAGAGGTTTTTTAAGCGCGGACCAGGGATTCAAACCTGTGTTGATCTGCGTCGTCTGGCTTCCAAGAGGAGCGAGTTGCCACTGAGCTTTACTAACCGTGCAACTCACTCCCTAGCCAAGCGTCTGCCTGGCGGTGAAGACCAAATAACAAATGCCTTATCTACTTAACTCCCGCCGGGACGTCATAGGCTGGATCCAAACTACGGTCAAGCTTAGCTCTAGGATTGCCCTTGAGGCACTCCAGCCCCTCTATTTCTTCTTCCTTTCGTGCCCTGATGTTCTTCTCCCTGTATCGCTTTGTCACTTTGCCTTCCTCCACCTCCCCTCCACTGTCCAACTCCACCCACCTTCTCTCACCTTCCTTTCACTGCGCCTTCCTCCGATGTCTGTCTCTCTCTACAATCTACTGAAACCCTCCGATCATACTCCTTCCTACTCTCTCTCCTGCTACTCTCTACAACCCTACTGCTCTTCTGCCTCCAGACTACTACTGCTCTCCCTTCTGTACACTACTACTACTCCACCGGTTCCATGTAAATTCCACGAAATACATTACTTAGAATTTTAACTTCCATTTTTTTTAATGGAGGTTCCCTCAAGCCCCTCTTCACTACCACCCTTACCCGAAACCCCTTACCATCCCCCTTTTACCTCTTATCCTACAAATATATGTCATTTTGAAGTAATTTCCACAAAGTAAATTACCACGAAGTAAATTCGGGAGACCACTTCACCACCCTACCTTCTCCTCATTCACCCTCCTTTCACTCCCTCAGCCACCCCCCACTCACTTCCTACTCTCTCGCTACCCCACTCACTCACACACCGTCCACACACAATCCTAATACAGAACCTCGGGAGCTTCTCGGGGGATAGCTCAGGGGCAACGTGCTCACCTTGGAAGCAAGACGACACGGAGAAACACAGGTTTGATCCCCGGGTCCACGCTTAAAAACCTCTGGGTATTAAGCGCATTATAAATAACCTATCATATATCATATCATATCGTACCACTTTCTCTCACCAACCAACACCTCATCTTTTCTGCATTCTGCTGTGAGCTGTTCTCTTGCTGGTCCACCTCTCTGCATGCTGGTAACTGTAGTTTTCTAAAGAAATTTGTGAAAAACTGGCCAGCTTCTTTTAACGCAGATATGGGGTGATCAAGAGTGGTACTATCAATCACCTGGCACAGAAGGAAGGGACAATGGACTGAGGCCCACCCAACTGCCACCTTTTCCCTTTTGGGTAAGACTGGATCTGGCTTCCACCTTGGTTGGCCCCCACCCCAGTCTGAAAGGCATCCCCATTCCCTCTTGACATGCTCCACTTACTGACCCTGTCACAGCAGGTATACAGAAGCATTGACCATGGCCCAGGGAATATGAGCCATAAAAATGTAACATAAAAGCCCACGTCATCATTAAACAGACCAGAAGAACAAGAGTGATAGTTGTCGAGCCTTTTTGAATGAGAACTCCAGTACCCCAACCTCAGTGTCTTGACAAATTTACAAGTGTTGACCCGAAACCCAATACGCAAGCAAGACATGCCAGTATCCCAGCTGCAATCAGCACATCCAGTCGAGAGACAGAGCGTATACCGCCCTTTCATCGGCAGGCGTTTTTTCGATTGCCTTTCTACCGAGTACATAATAACGAAAAAAGCTCATCGAAAATTTTGAGGGGGGTGGGAAGGGGCAGATAAGGGGTTTGGGCCAGGCCAGGAATAGTTAAAAATAGGTGGGGGGGGCGGTTGAGGGGGAACGCCCCCACAAAAAAATAACATATTGATGACCCTTTTCGTAATTATGTACTCGTTAGAAAGACAATTGAAAAAATGCATGGCGAGGAAAGATCGTAGAACCGAGACAGAGCCGACCAATAAGAAAGCATCATTTTTTACAGTAGATGTAAAAGGAAACGATAGCAAAGTTGAACAAAACAGCCTAGAAAACAAAAACAGGAATAACGAAAGTTTGTTTCAATCGGCTCCATCCACCGCACCATGGGGCTTGGCGTGGAGGAAAGCGGCAATCGGAACCGGCTCTGTGCAGATGAATATAGCAATGACCCCTGCATTTGGGCGTAGATGGGGCTGGTAACAGCCCGGCAGCCTGAGCCTAGGTAGGCCCGAGTGAATCGAGGAAATCTGCGAGAACTCAGATGCGGTCCTTCCCCGAAAGCAGCGGATATTGCTATACGTAATTTGTGGCTTCCTATTTGGTGTTGACCAAACATCTGTGCGACCTCTTTCAGGCCCGGAATGGACCTAATTTTACAAGTGCAGAATTAGTTGGAAAAACGCACCATACAGAGCAGTTTGCTGCATTTGTAGGGCTTCTGGAGCAATCTTTTTTTTCCTTGAGGAAAAGCACAAGTCCTTCAGGCCAGCAGCAGGACTTCAGGGCCCTCAATCAGTTCCAGGTGTTTCAAGATGGCGACAATAGCTGCACATTGCTCTGCAACCGGCCGATTGGATGGTAAAATTGGATTTGAAGGATTTAATCCTGACCATTTCCATCCAACCGAGTTTCCGCAAATATCTCCGGTTGAGGTGGGGTCAGCGGCGCTATCAGTTCACTGCCCTGGGGTCTCTCTCCAGCACTGTGCTGATTCACCAAAGGGCGATGAACAGTAACCGCCTGCCTGCGCCTACGGGGCATTTGATTATTATGTGAACAACATGCCATGGCTCCGTTGCCACCATGATTGTGTCAACCAACTGTAGCAGGCGATGTCTCGGTACTAAGTGAAAAAATAGTTTTCACTACTCCGAATTCAAAGAGGATCGATTTAGAAAGACTGCTCTGAGACCTCACAGAGCGGTCTTGCTCAATCGAACTGCCATGCTCCTGCCGCACACGGGTGCGCGCAGAGGCTGACAGGCACGGGAGAACAGGTAAGTGTTGATGTGTGTGTTTATGTGTGTGGTGCGTGTTTGTGTGTGTGTTTTTGGGAAAGGGATGTCAGGGGTGGGGAGGGAGGCAGCAGTGGATGAGGAAGGGCAGTATGGGGGTGTTGGTTGATTTCGAAGTCATTCGGGCAGAGAGGGTGGGGGCAGCGGTCAAGGCAAGGGGATATTCTTACTTTTTATGGGTCGCCTAAAATCAGCTGAAATAAATCTGTCTTTTTATTAGGCGACCTGCAAAACACAAAACTATGACTCTCGAGCAAGCATTGGGGATGAGTGTAAATCCAGACAGATCTGATACCCATCCTTCCCAGTCCATGGAGTTCCTGGGGTTCAGGATTTGCTCTCGACAGGGGTCCCTGCATCTCCCAAGGCAAAGATAATGTTCATACGGAAGAAGTTGTGGTCGTCTTGAGAATGCCGCTCATCTCCAGATTAACAGGCCTTCTGTCGTTATCGACTCAGGCAATATTTCTAGCCCTCTTCTAGTACAGGTCCTTCAGAGACTGAACATTTGATCCCCCCCAGACAGGGGAAATCCTAGATGGACAATTTACCCCTCCCTCTGGCAGCCAAAATGGAGATCCAGTGCTGGTTGTCTCACACGAATGCTTGCAATGGGAGGGTCATTTTTGGTTCTGCCCCAGACCCTCATAATAGAATGGACTAAATGCTTCTTTATTCTCTGCACGGAACCTGAGCAGATCCTCCTCTCGGCTGTTTATCTTCCTCCTGGTTTCTCTCCCTACTTTTGATAGATGTGTACCCTGTTATGCCTCAGACACTAGGTGGATGCTGCAGTATTTGGCATACATTCGTACAGGGGTGGTACAGCATCCAAGGCCCTTTGCGCTGAGGCTCATTTGACAGATGTACTCAGGTTCGTGGATTGGTCAAATGAAGATGTGCTCAGTACGATTTATTGTAAACCAGTGGAGCATGCCCCAGCTGTGGTTGTTTCCCAGCTTTGAACTAGTATAATCCTAAATCTATGGACACTTATTTATTTATTTTTATTTATTGCATTTGTTATACGCCCAAAGCCGGAGCTATCACAGCTTAGGTTACTTGGAGGCATGGCTAGTGACAGATTATGTCACAACATAGATAAGACGAGCCATCACATTGCAAATGTCCTAGTCTGTGACACAAAGTCAGGATCTCAGGATTTTCTTAAGGCCTGGAGGCGAGTATTATCCCACCACTGGTAACAGTGGCATTCTGGCTCCCGGGCTGGCACTGCTCACACTGCTTTCAGCTTCAAGTGGTTTTGGTCCGATGTACTGAATAAGGAGGGTTTGTGGGACGAGCAAAGGCAGGACTCCTGGGTTGCGGATACGTCGGACAAGGAAAGAGGACATGCCTGAAGTGTGAATGATGCTTATGATGGAGGATGCCGGTGGGCAGGTCTGCCGTAATGAAAATAAAGAAAAGACTGAGCATTAACCTCATCTCCGTGCCTAAATAAATTCCTGGCTGTACGCTGTAGACTTGGATAGTAGGGATAATCAAGGTTATGGCTTGATGGCCGGGAGAGGTTTTAAGCAGATCACAGGAACAGATTGTGGAATTGTTGAGTTTGAAGATGATATTTTTCTTACTGTATATCCATTAATCACACAAAGAATGAGTTTGCAGTAATTAACTTTTTTTAACAGGCTTGCAGCAGCCCATGGGCATGCCCACCAGACATGCCAACGGCGGCCAAAGGTTAGCATTGATTATGCCCACTACCAGTTCGTGTGCCAGATTGTTGCAGATTCAATTTTCCGTCATTCAAAGGTAAATCCATAAGCCTGTTTCATTGTCATGCCTGGTGTGGCGCTCGGCTAAATTGGTAGCCTTAACGTCCTTTCTGTCCATTTTGATATTGTCCTCAAAGACACAGAGCTGTGCTGTCATCAGGAGAATGCATGCACCCCGAAGTGGAAAGCAATCCGGATATAACCCAAGCAGGGCTTGTAAAGTATGCCCTGGGGCATTGCCCGACCGGTAATATTGCTATTAGTACCGCGGCACATTGTACCAGGGTAGTAATAGTGTTTTTATCTAAAGGTGAGAATCTGCGCGTTTGCCGTCTTCCAGCTTGAGATAAAACTACAAATCAAGATGGCGGCCATGGATCGGAAAGAAGGGAACTACATGTACTCCATTCTACCTTTCCATGGTGGCCATTGCAGTGACAGGGACTCACCGAGAAAACTAGTGTTCCCTTCGCTGGGACCTGGCAGCACAATGTCAGTAGGGTGGGGTGGGGGGGTCGGAGAAGGGGAAGAGGACACGGGGAAGAGCACTTACCTGATTCCCGGCAAAGGAAGTTGGTGGCCTCCCACTCTGAGGAGGCTCGGAGCAGGCTCTTTACCGTGTGGTAAAGACCCCGTTCCGATCCTCCTCATTGGCTGGGAGGCCACCACGTCCCCCTCGACGGGTACTAATAAGGATATGGCCACATGCCAATCAGTTAAATGATAATAGGTGCATCCTTGAATCTTTGTAAATACAGCAGCCGTGTAATAAACACCCCTGTCCATCAGAGTTATTGTGCAAAATCTCTCTCTTTGATGATCCCTCTCTCTCTTTCACTTCTCCTTTCCCAGATTTGTTTGAACATTTTAATATTTGTTTTCCAAATATCCTTATTCGAAATGTTACATTATTGGAAAATTCATGACCAGGCTTTCTTTTTCAGGTTCTGGGTCGGATGGCTATAATGGTTCATCAGGAGTCAGGACTCAGGACTGGACATGATGATCTCTCTAGACGCTGATCAGGATGGAGAAGAAGAAACAAGCCCAGTCTGACCCCTTTAGTTCTGAGTTAGACCTTTCTCTCCCTATGGCTGCCTTGCACCATGGATGTGATATGTTATTTATAACGCGCTTAATACCCAGAGGACCCCGGGAACGAACCTGTGTTGCTACAGGTCGTCTTGCTTCCAAGGGGAGCGTGTTGCCCCTGAGCTATCCTCCCGAAACTAAAAGAAAAACTTGATGAAAGAAACTTGACCAGTCTTTTTTCTTTTTCCATGTGTAGCCACCTGAGCAGCGAGGGAGACCGAGAGAGATCGGGAACCCAGTGCAGAGTGTCAGATACTTTGGAACATGGTGGTGGTGAAGGGGCTGCTGGGTAGAGTCCAGGGGGCTGTGGGGTGCATTCAGGGGAAATGAACAGCAGTAGGCAATGCTAGCAGCCTGCAGAGTGGGTTTTCTCTAGTGACTAAGGAATGTATCCCATCTTCTTAATTAGGTTTTGCCTCCTCCCACTCAACCAATAAATGAAACCTTGCACACCAATCGCTATAAGCGCCAACGCTCCAGGCAAGCACGCTTGAGAGCATTCTTGCCGTCACTTGTTAGGTTGTCCAGAGTTTCCCCCTACACCTTATTCAAAATGAAACGTAAGCGAATACCACCCGAGAGCAAAAGTGTGTACCACATCATTCCCGATCCTCGAGGTTTCAACAGCTGTTCCAAATTCATCACACCAGTGTCCCCGTGCAACCTCCCCACCATACCTTCATCCAACTTCCTAAAGAAACAAAATGGCCGACCCTCTGGAAATGGCTCCCTGGAAGGATCCAATGACACCCGGGAGAGTTGATAAGACTCCTGCTTTGAGACGCTTTCCAAGGATTGCTACGGTCATGCCGCCAGCTTGATTTGCACCGTGAATCATACTGCGCCTATTGTGGCTTTACTGTTCAAAAGCATATCTTGTAGATGACGCTTTGTCGGTGCTGGTTCGTTTCCTTACACCAGGGCGGCAAATCTTTTCACTGCAGCTGATCACCGCTTCTCAGCGTAGTATCAAAACACGGGTGGTGTAGATAAGTTACAACCAAAAGGCCTGCTGATGAAACATAAGACACATAGTTATTCTCCATCACCAACTCTGCCCGAGAAATCCTGTCCCATTTAAGGTAAATAATTGCAAGTGCACGTTGAGCGCTGACGGAGCGTGCTGCACTTTAAATTCTTGGGATCCAACGCAAGCTCACTCATTTGAAACCGACATCTTGTTTAGACAGGGCGGTGGGCAGATTTCCATCACACAACTGGTAGAATGGTTTTAAATATACCAAACAGAAAGTCGTCACAGAGTAAACGACATCCAGGAAGTGTCGGTCTTAACATGGCTGACCCTAAAACGCAAAGCGCATGCAAAGGGTATGTCTCCCAGAATGGATGTTTGCATACAAGCTGAGCGTTATTGGCCAGGCCCTAGCAAGACATTTCAAGAGGTATAGAGCAGAGAGATTGTATTAGTATTGGAAAGGAAAAGTTTCATTAAATGTAAATGATGCTGAGAGAATTGACCAACGGGATCATATTAAAAATGAATAAATGATTCTATGGATTTGCAATGGGTTGACGCCCATTCCTGCGATGTCCCTTCCATCTGCACCGGGCGGGGTTTTTGGTACTGGAAATTGATGAGTATAGGATGATGCAGGAGATCCCAGGGCAGTGATTGGTTGCAGGTGCACTCGGTTGTAATTTCTCCCTCATCAGCGCGTGCCTTGTTTATTTTCAGTGTTGGTAAATTACAGGCTGACAAGTAATAATCTACAATGAAAACAAAAGTAAATTCAGCCAAGCTCCCTGGAGCTAAAGGGATAATGTCAGCTTCTATTTTTAGACACGGCTTCTTATCAGATGGAGAAAGGTACTTTGAAATCAGAACCCAAAAGGAGAACTGTGAATGCATCTTAAAAATAAAACGGAGGCTTGGCCTCTGAAGTCAGATAAGGATTGCAAGTGAAATCTACAGGAGTCTGGGGAGAAATAGCAGGAGGGAAAGAGGGGAGGAAAAAAGAGAGGCGAGGGCGAGGAAGCAAAATTGATAAAGTATGAATTAGAGATAGGGTCTACAGAGCACCTGGGGGACGGGGGCCTCTTCCCACTGCTCTGGGCCGTTGAGGATGGCCTTCCATGAGACATGTCCTCCCAAAGGCTGACTTGTGGAGAGCTGTGAAGAGGTCCCCTCCTTATTCTGGGGGCTTCTAGCAGGGTGGGGAAAGTCCCTGCACTAGTGGATGGTGGCCCGAGGCGGTATGGGGGATTTCCCCGGTCACGCTCGAAAAGTGCATATCAATGGATAGGAGACAGTCGCATGCCGCCCAAAGTAATGCGGACCCGATAAGGGCCTTGCCAGGAAATGCACCACCTCATGAGGCACGCGACCCCACTGCCCCACTCATTCTCAATGAGACTCAGAGCCAAGCCTCGCCAGAAACTCTCCAAACAACTCTCTCCATATACCTTGCAGGTGCATGATGGGAATGCTAGTCCATGATTATGTACATACACGTTTGTGCATGATGTTGACAAACTCGGTTAGTCTGCAGGGAGCGCCACTCAAAGGCAGAGATGCAGGGTCATGACAGAAGGTCAAGGTTCAGAGGTGGACCTATTTATATAATATTTTAAAGCACCTCTTAATGTTTCTCTTGTCTCTCTAGTCCAGTGGTCTTCAACCTTTTGTGGCCTGGGCCCCCCCTGAGCAAAGTTTGGGCAGGCCGGGCCCCCCCAAAAGTGCCAGATGGACAGTATGTAGAAATTGCTATGAACTTTTGCGTGCCGTCACCGCACCATACTCCCAGTACAGACCCTGGGCTCTCCCCACCCTACTCCCACCACTTTCCCAGTGCTGATGCCCTTCCTGCTCCCACCACAGTCCCATAACACAAGCATACACACATCCATACACATTAAAATAAAAAATAAATCGCCATAAACATACCTTGCGTGGTTGCTAAAATGCCCCGCTCCAGGTTGCTCTGACCGTATGTGCGAGGAGGCGCAGGAGCACCCCTTTGCACATACATACATGCAGTGCCCCAGCCAGCATTTCCAATGAGCTATGCAAGGCTGGCGAAGCAAAATACCCCCAGCGTTGCATGGCTCAGTGATCATGTGCGGCTGGGGAAATGAACTGTCAAAGGCAAACAGAGTTTCCCTTTGACAGTTCAGCCAGCCCAGGAGCACTCCCTCAGCTGGAAAAAGCAGCTGAGGGAGTGCTCAGTGTTTCACTGGGCTGGCTCCTCGGCTCCTCCATAATGGGTGAGGTGGCCAGTGGTTGGACACCCCCTCACCCATTATGGATGAGCCGGCAGGCTTGGACTGGCCTATACCAAAAATGCAAAATGCTAGTGTAGGCCAATAAAAATGGGCCACTTTTTTGGCCAATGTGGGCCAGTTTGAGGAGTTACTTCACTATGCAGCTAGTAGTTTTGACCATTGTTGCTGAATAAGTATTCTTTAAATGTCACCATTTGTTTACATTTGAACAAAAAACAACCCCTTGGGTACTATTCAAACAGTCTGTGACTAAACACTGAATATCCATTTTTTACATTTCATGCTGGGCTCTGGCGCCCCCCCTGGGATGCGGCCGCGCCCCCCTGGCGGGCGCGCCCCACAGTTTGAAGACCCCTGCTCTAGCCCATGGCTTGGCCATAGTGGCTTTTTTGGTGCATTTGGCGGTTCCTGCCTCCCATTCTATACACATTTTATTAGTTTACCGACCCCCTGGACCTTACACTAGTTTTCTGTAGCCTTTACTGGAATTGGCTGCTTCCCTTCAGATGAAATATTGTTACCTAGTTTTATTAGGCGATTTTAATATTGGATATAACTCCCCTCTTGCTCCGGTGCTATGTGACTTTATTTGAATCGCTTCTTGATTTCGGTCTAACCCAATGTGTTCTCGAGCCTCCCCATCAGCAAGGGGGCATTCTGGACATGGTCTTCTCTATGATTCTAGCCTTTCGGTCCTACCAGCACGCCAGGTCCTCTGGTCCGACCACCATTTAGTCCCCTTACTAGTGTCTGGCCCATCCCTTGTGAATGCGCCATGTCAAACGGATGCATTAAGGAGAAACTGGCGGGGGGTGGACGCTGCACTTGTGGTGACACCGGTTGAGGCCGAGCTTTCCAGATGTTTACCTGTGGACTTCACCATTCTATCCCAGGCGCTTCTTGATGCCGTCAATCAGTTGGCTCCACTTAAACATACTCAGCTACGCAAACATCCTAGCATTCATTCCCAGAAGGTCCTATGGTCATCAGCTGGGATTTCACTTTAAGAAGTTGAAGGTGACCCAATTGGGGTAATCTGGGGTGGGGGGCATTCATTAGGATCGACTACTGGTCACATTGATTGACCCGGACCTAGGCAGGTGTCCGGATGTAATGTTGAGCCATCAAGGGCAGATGGGAAGACAATCTGATGCAGGTAATAAGCTTCGAGTAAGGCAATGGAGAGGGATCTTGAGGACTTTGCCAGGTGATGGCCAAGGGACTAAGGTGGTGTAGGGGCTCCTGTGTTCAGGGTGCATTTAGTGAGAGGCAAGAAATAATATGGCCATTGAAATGTGTAAACACGTGAACATGGAATTGAAGGGATGACGCAATTAGATGTGGATGAAAAAGCGTTGGAACCTGGGGACATTTTGGCCGACGTGGCAGACTATCACCAGGATGGAAATACCTCTCAGCACTGGGTTCTGATGAATAACCAACCACAGCTTGATGGATACGATAGAGGAGTATCCGACGAAACGGGGAGGACTGTAGGAAGGTGAAATTATAGGGACAGAAATAAAAACAGCTTGGCTGGCTGTTTCTGGGGGCTGGAAATGTCGCCTGAATGGTAGAGTTGCCTGTGTGTGTTATAGGGGTTAACGGAAAAGAAGCAAAGGAATGGAAAAGGTCATCACTAACATGGGACTAACTGGGTGTGTGGGACACCCGAAGGTCTAAGGTAAAAGTAGTCAGAAACTAGAAAGGTGGTTGGAAGGCCTGTTAGATGACTGAGATCCAAAATGAACAACCGTGTGGTCTGAGTTCCCGAAGGTCAAACAAGGGGTGACGGGTCTAAAGAACCGGCAGGTGATTTAAAGGAGAAGTGCAATTAAAATATGGTTGAAAAGAAACCCTGGCATTTCAGACACATTAATGAAAGCAAAAAAGTAAAGCATAAAACATTTGCCTGTGAAAGTAGAAAAAGCATCTTCTTTAATGAAGTGAAGCGAGAGGCAGGGATATCCTATGCGAAAATCACATGAATTACAAATAGAGCCCTAGACCATGTGGTGGGACCCCTGTAAATCTTCCAGAATGAATGATCTGATTTAGACCCCAAAGGGTAATTATTGCTCAAGTCTAAATGATAGGAGTTGCGACGCAAGCGAGTAATGTCTCAGTACACGTCAATGACGAACTCTACAAAGTGGCATTGGTAAGAATAACCCACACGAAGAGCACAGGCCGGGTCCTCTTTGACCTTCCCCAGATGTTTTCTATGACGACACTGTAATACATACCCTTCAACGTTATTCAAATTATCAAAACAGAGCTTCCCGATAGTAACTCTTTGCTTTCAACCCAACAGATGGGTGGGGGGGGGGGCTTAGGGGAAGTGCCATCTTGGGGATCTGAAGGCATTTATATTCATACTTGGGCAGCCTGACCTTTCCATCAAGTTGGGTAACTACCTGTACAACCTGGATAAAGTAAATTTCCTTTGACGTGTGGTGGGAAGAGCGTTCTTTAGACCTGTCCAGACCTTGACAAAGTTCAGTTCTGTGGTGAAATGTGTGTTAGTTACCAAGAGCACCCTTGTGGCGCACAAGGCGAGGGTATGGTGCTGAAATTTGCTTTTTAATGGTTGCATAATACAAATAATTCCATAAGGGCAGGTTTTCCTTTCCCTCTTTTTGATTTTGAACCTAAAACAAGTGCTAAGGCAAAGCAATGACCTTTGGCTTATCCTCAGAAATAGAAACCGATGAAGGACTTTTTGGTTCATTCATTTAATCAATTCATCATTATTCTGAATAGAATTATTCCATTAAAGTACAGTTCATAGACATAAAATAATTAAAATAATCAACAAAAAACAACCCAAAATCATAAAAATCACTGACAAATAGTTTCCAATTTATTAAAAAAGATGTCCTACATTAAAATGCAAATCTAAAAAGAACATTAAATCAAAAAAGCCCATAAGTGCTGTTGGTGGGACAATGAGCAAAATACAATTCTTAAAAACCTTATCAAATTAAAATGTGGTATCTACCATTCGACAACATCTTTTTCGTTCAATGATGTGCAGTCATTGGTGTCTAGTATCTGATATTGATGAAGCATTTAACAGAAATAACAAAGCAGGTCTAAACTGGGAGAATGTGTACACTTCCTTAATTTGAAGGGTAGAATTTGTCCTCATCTTCTAATATGTGGAGCAAAGAATTAAAACACATGTATCAGAGTTTTAATTGACAATTGTCAGCTGCTAAACCCCCTGTCAAAATCCCTGTTATTGATTTGATGCCAAGCAATTGGAGTCCATCCTTCTTATCAATATTGGTGATTGAATGATTCCAGGTCCTATTCAAGTATGGTTGCGATCTGTTTGGTACCTTTTTCTATCTAAAGCTGTGTTGGGCAACTTCTCTAAAGGCCCCTCTTCTCGCACCTTTGTATACCAACCCAACCAGGACTTGTCTGAGATTCAGTGCAAAACCTTGATCACGATGCTGCTGGTAATTCAACACAGACATCGATGAGACCTTTGGCAGATCTGCACTTAAATCTGGATGTTGCCAAATTTCTGATACCACCAATTGCTTTAACGTCATCTTTTGGGTTATCCAGAGATTTAGCATTAATGACGTAGGCTTGACCTTTAGACGTTCTTCCAAGTGGCTTGTTCCAACTCAGTCTGGAACCCTTAAGTAGTAACAGAGTGAGGAAACCCCAGAACCCTAGGGCAGTACTTATTGTTAAGTGTTTGTAAACAATCTAATAAATAATCTACACCAACCAATCCCCGCATACCTGACCCACACTGGCATATCGCACAGGCCTTTGGGTCGCACAAAGATAGCATTTGTCTCAAAGGTTCTCCCTTCAATTTCAGAGTGTAAAGTGATTTGGCCAGGATTTGTCGGCACTTAGCAATGATTATAGCGCTTTGACCTTTAAGGCTGTAGCTTCCATATGTTGGCTGTAGGTGTTAAGCTTAGAGTATCACACAATACAAGGACAGGTACAGGTGGTTAACTCTTAAGTCGTTTCTCAAAACTATCATTGTGTTCCCTAATGCTCACCCTAGCCAGAAGAATGCATTCTCACTAAAAAACACAACCTGGTATCCAGTCCCATGAGTGCACTAGTGGTAGAACAGTTCACCTGGCAGTATTCAATAAATGATGCACTTCCATTGTTTATTCACCCTCAGCGAAGTGTGCTCTCCCTAACCATAAGAAATATTTCTCGTAACACTGGTCATTTGTAATTGTTATTTCCAGGCCTGTATCTGGAATGACTCTGAGAAATCTTCGAAAGTTCTGGTCGACCAGTTTCGATGACATATCTATTGGGGTCATGTTCTTCAGGACCAATTTCTTTATCTCTTTATATGAGGCTTAACCAGGTACGAGATTGCACTATTGGGAATATGAGATTGCACTTAGTATTTTAGAGCAGTACCTGGCATGTGAGGTAATTAATACACTTATATGGTTATAACTGGTATTGGAGGGCTTAAGAGAGTTAAGATATCAGTGGCTGGTCATTTGAGGCATTGCTGGCTTAAAAAAGCACTACTCGAGACATATAATGGTTTTAATGGGGGTGTCTTGGACATGCCATGAACAGCACTGTAGTTAATATATGGTTTTGTCCGCTTATGTACTATTTGTTATTTTAATCATCTACACTTTTTTGTACGTTTGCAGTGTTGCTTCTTGTGATGTCACCAGGGCAAAGGTTACATGATCTCTCTTCCTGAGATTTCATGGAGTATGTGATGTCACATCTGCTACCTCTGGCCTTTTGGTGAATTCATATCACTGTTTAGCTTGTAGTCTCTCACCTTAATTCTCAGCTTTGTGTTGACAAGCCGCGCACATACTGTCTGATCTTGAGAATGCTGTTTCTTCACTTCCCAAGCATGTATTTTCTCAAAATGTTCTTTTAAAATGTTCCAAATGTTCAAACATATAGTTGCATAAGACCTGTAGTTTATTTAATATTTATTTTATTTAAACTTTGATACAGCACTGGCCCTTCCCAGATGGTCTTGGAGCGCTTTACAAAGTTGAAAGGGAGGAGGTGAAAAAGATGTTACGATGTGTTCAGAGCAGGATAAGAAATAGAGAAAGGATAGCAGGGGAGGTGCTGTGGCTGGATGATGTGTGGAGAAAGAGACATGCTTTTGCGGAAGGTGTTGATGAAAGGTGCGGCACGTATGTGGGATGGGAGGGTGGTCCACGCTATGGATGTCTATTGGTAAGGTTTACATTTGTGTGCAGGTTAGCTTAGGGAATGTGTAAGAGATTTTGGTTGGCTTCTCTGGTGTTTGTGTGACTGATGGGTTTCAGCTTGTTGTTCAGGTAGGGTGGGGTTTTGAGGTGGATGGCCTTATATATACATAATTGAATGAGAGCATTTAACTGAACATGGGTCTGAGAGAAAACCTAGTGTTTTTTGAACCGCAAAATGTATGATGAAAGAAAATTATTATGAGAAAATATTTAACGAGTAGTGTTGCCATCCCTGATCTAACGGTCCATTTTGTTACATAGATCTTGTATATACGATACAGAGTCCTTTTTAAAGTAGTTCTCTGGAGTACAAGGAGCCAGTGGAGTTGTGAGTGAGTTGGGGGTGATGCATGAGTTTTGGGGAGGTGTAGAAGAAGTCGTACAGCTCTGTTCTGTAAGGGTTGCAGGGGGAAAGTCAGGGTATTGTTGGGGAAGCCTTTTAGGATTGCTTTTCCGTAGTCCAGATTGGAGAGAACTACTGCCTAAACTGTGGTATTGAAGTTGTCAGGCAGACGGATTTGTGTTATCTTGCAGAAGAGGTGTATCTGTTGGTTGCATGTTTTAGTGTCGGCAGCTATGTGGTGTGTGAAGGATAGGTGGGGGACAACTGTGAAGCCTAAGGACATAACTCGTGCGGAGAAGGATATATGTGGGTTGTCCACAGTGAGTTGTTTGATCCAGATTGTGAGGTCGTACATGCCTTGATTGTCTTTAAAAAACACTGCCAATTCTAAGTGTTTAAAGTTTGCATGGTTAAAGTCCACCGAGTAACAACATGGCGAATATTTAGTTAGGATATTACAAGTGAAACTTGAGCGTGGTCCGGGCATATTGTGAGAGGTCAATAATGCAAGGCGGACAACTGCTTGCATGGTTCTCAGGGTAAAGCATTTTATTAACAGAAAATAATTCAAATAAATCCTTGCTAAACATGCTCTATCAGGGAGTTTTCTACCTAGTCTAAGAACTAAGGGAAGAACTCCTAAGAGAAACAAACCCACCCTCACATTCAACAATGAAACATATAAAGCAACAACTGTCCAGCAACATAAATGAGCAAATAATAAACAACTAGCAATTAGGATGACTTTGGCTTATCCTGGGTAAATCCCTTCCCCAAGGTTGCTCATAGTCAATTTCCCCCAAATGTTCAAACAATAAAATAAAGTCTTGAACCAGTTTGTGTAAGTTCCAAATTAAATAAAAGTTCACCAAACACAAATCCACCAGTAACAGTTCTTCAGCTTCCAGTTGAAAAGAACCCTTTCTGGTTTTAGCCAAGAAAATAGCACCAATGGTAATGCTGGATGTCTTCCTTCCAGGAGTGCTTCTTGCCACAGTTCAGAAAACAGATTAGTCAATAATCCTTCTACAATCCTACAAGTCTTTTTAACATCTGCAGTACCTCTGGTATATTTATCAGGATGCTTCTTCTTGGGTTGTTGTTCACCTCTGAACAACCACATATTTTACCACTGTCGCTATATAAACTGACTCCTTGGTTCCAGAGTGTGCTACTACTCCAACCACTTTTAAATTGACAGTCTTATTTGAAACCACAGTTCTGGTTACGTCTACTTTAACTTCATGTGTGTATAAAATAGTTAGGCAAAAGACAAGAAACTTCGACCTCTAAAGGTAGGCAAGCCACTCTTCCCTGCTTCAAGAAAAGGGCAGCCTCTTTGCTGCTGTAGTGTGCCTTTCTGCCACCAGGATAACCTGCACTCTGCTTCCAGACTGCCTTCCCCCCATCTCAATAGTCTCAGCATTACAGGCTACTGGTTTTATTCTTCTTAAAAGCACACAGCTCTCATCCCCAGCTTTTTGCACACCTTCTTGGTAGCAGTAGCTAACTGGAAGCTGCATTGCCACACCTCAGGTAATAATGTCTCACTTGTATCCTAGGACACTGGACCTTTAACAACTTTGCCCGTCAGTTTCAAGATTTCAGAAACTTTTGAAAAACTTCCCCTTCTTAATTGGGGACATACGACCTCCTGGTATTAGATAATCGTGTAACAATGGGAAATGTAAAGCTTTTTCCATATGCGAGCATTATATTTTTTATGAGAAGCGCACAAGACTAATTTCCATTGTCAAACATCAGATTCCACATCAACAATTGTTTTTCTTCTTGTCTTACCCAAGCCACTTTAGAGCTGGTTACAGTTACCGGCAAGAGTTTAGAAGCAAACCTGAAAGCCAAGCCTCACTCGCAGGCTCCAGGAACACTGTGGCTGCGGGCTGCTTCCGCTTCCTGACTTTTACTTCTTTTTCCATGTCTATGGGCGCACTTGAGACCCACATCCCTCTACAGCACGAGTGTCTCTGGTCTGGCCACGCCAACTTAGAGTTTCCTGCACTCCACTGTCCCACGGCTTGTTTCTTGCTATGAGCCTCGGGCTTCAGCACGGCTCTGCAATTACAGCCACTGGGCGCACCTGGCAAGACCTTCACTTTCAGCATGTCTCTCTCAGTGCAGCCATAGCAAGACAGGGTTTGTGAACACAGGACCCTCTCACAACTTGCAGGTGAAATATGCTCTCTCCTTGTCCCAGCGTCCCTCAAGTGATCACACTTCCTCATAAACTGCCAGCCTCGTGCTCTTCACCTTCTACTACTACGGCCACCCTTCCAGCTCGTCTCCTAGATCCTTCTCTCTGCTCCTTCTTACCACAGCCTTTTATGCCTCTTAGGTGGGGCAATTAATTTCAGTGCAGGCTATTATTGTTAATTGCTTGACCCTAGCAAAGGCTGTTAGGCCTGATTGCCTGGCCTCTCCTTCTGCATGCCTTGTCAGCCCTTTTCTTTGTCTCGGTCCCTATGGGATTCTGGGAAATGAAGTTTGCTTTGTCTACTTCTGCTGACTTTTTATGGGTAGATTTAATTCCCTTAGTATTTTTAACAGAGTGGCTGTACGTTTTAGGTTTACTAGGTGGTAGAGAAGGCAAAACTCTTGCCATTCCTTGTAGTGTACCTTTGATATTGATGAAGACGTGATGTTAGGAATAAAAAGCATTCTTTCCTTGGGTGGAATAGGGTTGGGTGTTACAACCTTAGGTTTTACCACTTTAGTTTTAACAGGATGTTGGGAGATGTTAAAATGACAATAGGCCATAGTCTCTTTAGGTACAGTGGAAAGAATATTCCCATCAGAGGTAAAATACTGCGTCTCATCTCACGGAATCTCCTCACCACCCTGGACCCTGTCTCCACCCAGGTGATCTTCCCGCAGTGCACCTCCCGCAGGGTTGGGATCAGGAAGCATCCGCCCTTCCCTGGCCATCTGGGAAAAGACTTTAGGCTGAGTTTTTAGTGAGGGATCCGCAGGATTCTTCACAGTATCCATTGACACGTCTGCAAATTACACCCCTCAATAATGACGCATAATCAGTGTGATCTAGAATAATGGGCTTGTGGTTTTGAACCGAAAGTGCTTCCCTATCCCATCTCAGTCTCCCATTGAATGCCATCTTTTTCCCATGATCCTTTACCCACATGGCCTGCCATTTATTAACCTGGAGCATTCTGTGGTGTGGCTGTCATGTGATGGTGTTCATTAAGAGACACAATACCACACTGAAGTACATCCTGTGATAACTGAATTACTCAACAGGGTGAATTCGGCAAGCACGCCATCATACTCAAGTCCTTTTTCTTTGGGCCATGGGTGGAGTGAATAGTAACCCTGCGTGTATCGTTCTTCGGGGTAGAAAGTATCCATCTACTTCAGTGATCACTTAAGAGTTTGAGCAGTTCTCCACTATTTGATCAAGGCAATAATGGTAGCTACACTAATAAACTCTCAACAATGTTGTAACTCCTCCTATTTCCTTCTTCCCCAGACTCATTCCACATTGACCCTACCATTGAACCCCAAAAGCTTGCAGGCTGCCTTCTTGCAGGCCACCCATGCATGTGCTCCACCATCTTCAACAGCTGATCCTATTATCTGTGACAATGTCCCCTGCTTGGCCCTTAAGGTGTGTGTCCGGGTGGCTAGGTTATACGGGGCATGGAGGGGTCTGAATATTGTGCTGAAATCCATGCACCGGTAGCTGTGGATCAGTGGTGTTTGCCCCATTTTGATTTCACACCAGAGCTTGCTTAAGTGGAATCCATCAGAGACAGGCACACCGCTGCTGTAGAGCAAGCAATGGACTGCGGAACAGTAACGGATCATGCCAGCCTCTCTCACTGACCTTGGTGTGAGAGTCTCGGCCCCTGATCTAAGATGGGAAAGGAGCCATTTAAGGGATGGGAACATGTGCGGGAGAAAAGCTGGTTGAGTGAAATTAGATAAACCTGGACGCATGAAGCTCAGGGGCCTAACGAATCCCTAAATTGGGAAAGTGATCACACTCAGCTGCACGTCCATACCACAAGCCCAACCCAGGTGGGGTGGAAAGAACTACTATAAAATCCTGTGCAGGGCAAAGAGCAGTGTGGGAGTTTAGAGTAGTAGAGGGGTGGAGCGGGGGTGCTGGAGATGGAGGGGTTACTGGTCTATTGGAGGTACTGGAGGATCTGGAGATGCAGTGGGAGTCTGGGGTGCTGTAAGAGTTTGGGGTGCTGGAGGCATTGGATGTTGTCACTACAAAACCTACCTACCATTGGGGATCATGTGAATCTGTCAGACCCTCTCATTGCTCGATCGTCCCATTTATTATTGAAAATATTGATCAAATTTCAAACTCTGCAAAGGTGGTGGAGGTGGTACCCCTTGACGCCCTCAGCAGGGGCTCCCAATGACGATACTGCTATTCTCACACTACCCTCTTCTCCAGTGTTACTCCATTCCTTATCTTTGAGGACCTACAACACATACTAGCAATAGAATAACCGTTGCAAACCTTTGCATGCATTCTCGCTGGTTATACATTTGGGTGTGCTTAACTTCAGATGCCCCCAATAAAGATGAGAACCGGTATGACCTGCCCTGCCCTGGCTCCCTACGGCTTTGTTATTTGCAATGGCTCTTCTTTATGGGGTAGTTCTCCTAAACAATGTCAGGAGATGCTGCTTGGTCCATTTAATAATAATGGAGACAACTCTTAACAAAATTACAAGATTCCCAAAGAGATTTCTTTGTCCATGAGTCTGTTACTGAAGTGAAGTAGCCATTCTCCTTTTCTTTCTCATTGTGACGTTATTCAAAGTCTCTGTTAGCACTCTTCTCGGCTCAACCTATACACAATGGTCATCACGTCTTAAGCATTCTATACCATGCTGGTATTTCTCTAGGAGAGTTCAGTCTTATAGGGTTCTGATTATCTTATTTCCAAAACATCAGGTGGTCAAAAAAGGGGGCTTGCTCCTACTTTTTATCGCAGACTTTTTTTTTTCACTCTGATTCATGTAGCAAAGCTTTGCTGAGCATGTGAACAGTGTTTTTTATGCTCCACCCAGAAAATGGCCGCCGACGAGATTAGATGTTCTCACAGGAGCCATGTTTGATTTCCTAATCCGATTGTCCATTTCACATTTCTCCTGATTGTGGCACCAACTTCCTGAAGATCCCTATGTAAGTCAGACTTGCTCTAGGCCTTTTCCTTGTGCAGTGTTTGAAGTTTTTCCTGATGTTATCTGTACTCATAATTCAGTGGTGCTTACGTTTCTTCTTTCTTCCCCGGAAAGCGTGTTCTTCCACTGATAAAGGGTCTTACTCTTGGGCCTTAATGTGTGTACTTATTCATGATGTCATACTAGGCATTCATCTTCGAGGGGGTGAAGGGTTTATGACAGATGCAGGAACAGTTGGCAGTGCAGGAGTAGGTTAGAAAACAAGAGAGGAGGAAGGAGTTCAGATGTCAAGAGGAGGGAAGGAAGTAGAAGAGGTCAGAGGAGATGAAGAATGAGGAAGTAGAAAGCCACTAGAAGAGAGGAAGGTGGAGAAGTTGTTAGGATGAAGGAGAGGCAGTTGAAGGGAAGTGTAAGTGGAGGGACACTGGGAAGCTCCCTGGAGGCATAGGGAGGGTGCTGGACAGAAGGTAGGACGACACTAATCTAGTTGTTGTCTGGGACAGGTCGGAGGAGGGACGAGCATGTGGCGGAACGTCGAGGAGATTAGATTTCAGCTAGCATGAGGGCTAAGTGGGAGGAGGGACGAACATGTGGCGGAACTTCGAGGAGATTAAATGTCAGCTAGCATGAGGGCTAAGTGGGAGGAGGCACAAGCATGTGGTGGAACGTCGAGGAGTTTAGATGTCAGTAGCATGAGGGCTAAGTGGGAGGAGGCATGAGCATGTGACGTAACGTTGAGTAGATTAGATGTCAGCTAGCATGAGGGTTTAGTGGGAGGAGGCACGAGCATGTGGCGTAACGTCGGAGATTAGATGTCAGCTAGCATGAGGGCTTAGTGGGAGGAGGCACGAGCATTTGGCGTTACGTTGCAGAGATTAGATGTCAGCTAGCATGAGGGCTTAGTGGGAGGAGGCACGAGCATGTGGCGTAACGTTGAGGAGATTAGATGTCAGCTAGCATGAGGGCTTAGTGGGAGGAGGCACGAGCATGTGGCGTAACGTCGGAGATTAGATGTCAGCTAGCATGAGGGCTTAGTGGGAGGAGCCACGGGCATTTGGCGTTACGTCGCAGAGATTAGATGTCAGCTAGCATGAGGGCTTAGTGGGAAGAGGCACGAGCATGTGGCGTAACGTCGAGGAGATTAGATGTCAGCTAGCATGAGGGCTAAAGACCAAGTCCAATAAAGCACAAGTGAGCATTTTCTTGGTGAAGTAGAGAGCAACATGAGTTTGGGAGGTTATGGGCTGAGGACCACAAGGCAGGAAGGTGGACCAGACATCAATCGGGTCCCTAGACCCACCACCGGCCTAACTCACCTCTTGGAGCGCCTGTGGATCTTGCTCAAGAAGAACCTAGAGCTGCACCCAAATGAACTTGGACATCGTGGGGACGCTCTCCTCCCAGTGGCCGGCTGCGAAGGTCCTCGCTTCCAGCAGGTCCACATTCAAGGGAGCGACTTTGTACAGGAGGGCTGTGACTCTTGGAGAACCCTTTAGAATCAAAAGGGATTCATGTATTTTGTCCCTTTTAGAGTTTCCCCAACATTGTTCAGTCCTGAATAAGCCTTTGGGAAGCAAGTCGATGAGGTATGTACTTTGCGGCGTCCACTTGGCTTGGAGACAGATCGAACCCAATGAACTATCGGCTCTTCTGAGAAAGTAGTCGGTTCTGGGAGTTGCTTCGCCTAAGTAGGGGTGCAGAGATGCGCCTCAGCATATTGTTTCTAACATTCCACATTTCACACATGTTTTCCATTTCATAAGACAGCCTTCGCGTTGATTCACTCCATTTGACTTTTCCATTCCACCATTTTCAGATTTCTCTTGAAGTTCCAGAATGTAACACTATGTGGGATGTTACCTTTGGCGGGTGCAACACAGGCGCGCAGTGCGGTGCGCGCACGTGATACAGGCTCTAGGGTACCATGCATGTCAATCCTATTTAATAATAACAACTCCCCCGTCATATTTTGACAAGAAAACGAAATGTATATTCCGTTTGGCCGCAAATGGTGTCGGGTAACTCACATTGGCCACAACATTGAATTTCTGTTCATACATTGATATGTTCTCATAAATGCTAACATTCCAGAGACTTAACTCTACTGTGGTTCCTTCTAGGACCTCAATTTTTATCTCACATGTTGGGCTGATTCAGAAGTCCAATTTGGGGAATGTGCAATGCACAGAAGGAGAAATGTGTACCCTTATGTGCTATTTGACACTTATGTGCATTTTGCATTTGTTCTCATTTGGGAGAGATGTGGTCCTGTATGCATAGTCACATCTTTAGCATAAACAGAAACAATTGTTTGTTTATTGTTTTTCTAACTCCTCATGACAGACCCTTGACATTCCATTATGGTCAGTTACTTTACAAGCCCCCAAGCAAGTGCCGCGGGCCTACGAATATAATGGTGTGTGACACGCTTCCCCGAGACTAAGGCATGCAACAAGTGGGCTGGGCTGCACATCATTTTCACTGATGAGGCGAAACAGGTCTGGGGATGCTTGTGGTCTCGTGCAGAAGATGTGAGCAAGCAGTTCTGGCTGGACTGGCCCTTTTGGGGTGGGACTAAGCCTGATTTGCATATGGTGTTTCCCCTTTTGTAATGGCTTTGCAGGCAAAGAATGATGGTCTGGAGGGTTGCCTAGAGCAATGCCAGAGGTTAAGATTAATTCTAAACCTTCCAGTCATCACCTCTTTTGCTGTAGTCACCCCGAGTGCGACGGGTATACCCAGACGCGGGTCCCTTGCCTGCCTAGCTCATCGGCCCCTGAAATACAGAGTGGACCTTTAGTGAATTCAGTCGCTTGAGAATTTATTAAAATCCTGCTTCAGGGGAAAAACACAACCTGATGTAGTTTTCAGACTCCTGATTCATTGTGAATCTGGTTCATAATGATTATTAGTACCCGGCGAGGGACTATCAGTTTGCAACAAGCAATATGATTTGCCCTTGACGGGTCATTACCAGCCCAACACAGCATTTGCTGCACAGGTCGCAGCTGTGTCCCTTTTTGGACTGGCCCCCATGGAAAGGGAGAAGGGACTATGTGAAGTCCCTTCTCGCCGTTCTATGGTGGCCATCTTTTTTTCTTCTTCTTCGTTTAGTTGCTAAACGCTGAAGTTGTTTTGCAGCAACAGAAAAGACACTATTAGTACCCTGAGTTACCGGGATGGGTCACTAATAGCAATAACCCCTTCGCTGGGGGGGGGGGCATGACCACTTCAGGTAATTACCTGGGGCCTGCGTTGAGGCCCTCGCTTTGCTCGTGCCTGTAACTATGGGCCCCGGAGCATTACCTGAAGTGGTAATGCCCCCCCCAGCGAGGGAACTATGTTCTTCCTGCCGATACCCCCCTGGCAGAGGAGTGACATGCAGAAAGGTCATCGGCAGGATGCCATTATGTGTGACGCGCACTGCCGTAGAATGTGCTGCTCCTTGCCGGGTGGCCTCGTGGGGAGAACGGGTGCCAGGTAGCAGGAGAGACGGTAAGCGGTCCAGGGGAGGGTACAAAAGGAAAACAAAGGAGGTGATTGCTGGAAGGTTTTGAATTAATCTGAACCACGGGAATTGGGACTGTACAAGCCTGGAGGCGGGACAGGAGACCGGGTAGGGGGAGCGGAGAGAAAGTGGGAGTCCGCAGAAAGAGATACAGGGAGCGGCAGCTAAATGGCTTCTACGCACAAATTCTGGTGGCTTTTTGTGCACCTTACCATCTGATTATCAACTTGTGTATTCAAATTTTAAAATGTTTTTTTAAGGTCACTTCAAATTCTCTGGGAGTTAGCCACATTCCTTAAAATATGATTGATTTTATTTTGCTTTTTTCAGCGCTCACACAGACCGCGGGCATGGGGGCGCTGTTACGGGATTTTTTTTTTTAGTTGCGTAATAGGTTTTTATTTTCTCTTAGTCGTGATTTTAGCGCGGACCCGGGGATCGAACCTGTGTTGCTTCGTGTCGTTTTGCTTCCAAAGCGAACACGTTGCGTTGAGCTAGCCTCCTGGGACATAATGCATATTTGCTTCTGGCCAAGACTCTACAATGAGGACATCCTACGTTTTTATTTTGCGTATTTTCTTCAAAGAACATCAAACACTAAAGTAGATAAGAAATGAAAAGAAGGCACATTTTTTAACTAAAATGAAAACAGTTGCCCTTCCATCGTCAAACTCCCCTCCCCCCCAGTATTGGTTTGATTATGGGGCCTGCTTCGGAAATGATTTTGCAAGCTGAGAAATGTGCCTTTGCATGTCCCGTAGATATCCTGGAATGCCCACAATGCAGACATCCAAGAGCCCCGGCTGGTGCAGTCTTTGCTCAGCGTGCCATCCTGCAGCCCCAAAGCCCTGTGCAAACACACGGACGTGTTCTCATGAAGCACCGAGAGGGGGGCTCGGGTTTCCTTTCTCTAACCTCGGCCAAAACAAAGCGATGTACAGGATGGCCAGGGTTATGGGGGATGGGGGGGGGGGGGGGGGCGGTCAGGTGAGGTAGACGCTCACATGGATTGACACTGCTGGAAAGGGGAATTCAGTTCCACAAAGCCACAGGCTAGCAGGTCTCTTCAGTGTCTGCATACCCAGCCCGGGCCAAGGACTGGAGCACCGCGCCTCTACTCGTCCAATGGCGCCCAATCCTGAGTTGTATACGTAGAGACACATGGCCGTGCCCCCGTCCTCCCCATCTTCCTGCCTTAGCGGGGAGATCCCCATTGGACACCCCCACCTCTCAAGGTCACAGTTTATTAGGAGCAAGACAACTTGGGACGGTCCCAGCCACATAACAATACAGTCAGGATACGGGTGAACCATGTCACCTATTTGCCACCGGCAAAAACTGACAAACTGCTGGTTACTACCAGCTAACACTGGTCACTACCAGCCGGACACTCAGGGGCACTGACCAGGAGGTTGTTGGGCTAGAGCCCTAAGGAAGGGAAGTCAGTGCCCGTCGAGGGATCGGCTCGAGCCCGGCCAATCCCAAGCCGCTGAGACCTATGGCCTTGTGGTGTATAATAAATATTAAAATAAATAAATACATTGGAGGACTGGAAACCAGCAAATAAGTCAGTGGGGCCCAAGTGCGAGTTTGGCGGTAAATCTACAGGTTTACACCAAAATAGTTTACCCTGGCACCCGCTCGGTCAAAGGATTGTGTGTTGTGGTATATGGCAGTGTAAATCCCAATTTCTGGAGTCCATCGGCCGATGCAGATAGTTGACGGATGTTACCACAAGCGGTAATTCTGGCGCGGTAAATCCACAGATTATTTGAGGAGTCACCTCCAGCCTCCACTTTTGATCCACACTCGCATTCCAGTGGTACCGTAAAAGGGGCAGTCATTCCGTTACCGCTAAAAAAAAGGTACATGACATACTCCAATTAACCACTCCTTTTACATGTATGACCACCCTGCGACAGTAACCTGAAAACCTCACCTAAGACGTTTAACAAACCAGGCAGAGAGCCACATTGTGTTACACCTTCATGGCTACTGTCATCGGCATCCCACAGCGCATCCTCTATCCGGCCTAAGCGCAACAAAAGACCATTTATCTGTTTGCATCGCCTTTCCTGCACGGTTAGTTCAGAGAATCAATAGCTTACATATTATATAGCCTTTTGCTAAGAGTTATATCCACTGTTAATGCCCTCCACACTAGTTACAGGCTTGGACTGGCCTATAGGGCAAAAGGCCCAAGGCCGAATCAAAAAATGTTGTGTGGGCCAGTTTTTTGGGTCAAAGTGGGCCACTTTCTTGGCCAATTTGGTGCAGTTTGATGTGTTCATTCAGTCTATGGCTAGAAGTTTTGACCAGTGTTGCCGAAAAAATATTCTATAAAATGCACAATTTGCATCACACTTTATAAAAATAAAAAAAACTCCCCCTTGGTTACTAGTCAAACAGTGTCACTAAAAGGAATGAATTGCCGTTTGTAACGGTGGGCCACTTTTTCATTGGTGCCCGGGAAAATGTTATGGCCCAGTCCGACCCTGACGTCATAGACCTGAGCTGCAAGCAAGGCATTAACGGCTCATATCATTTGGTGCAGAAAAGCTTTGAGTACATTCCAGCCATTTAGGGCAGAATGTTCTGTTTTAAACAGGGAGAGAAAGTAGAATCATTGAAATGTTGGGAGAGAAGACTAGCATCAGCCATTAATGCCCTCTGCCACTGCATGGTCGGCAATGGAACGGCCAACATTCCATATGGTGATAGAACTGCCGCTTGGGGGCTGTCCTGGCTGTTAACGACCTGCCAGCCAGAGGTGCATAGTCGCTCTTCTATTTCCTTTGCAGACTATTTGCTGGTAGAGAGCAGGATGTGGCACCAGCAGTGCTGTCTTCAGTGTGGGGTAAGTGCCAAATATTATTACAGTTACAGGGGTGTTTGATGTGGGATCAGAGGAAAGGTTTTGCTGGGCGAATGATCTGGGAAAGAGGCTGCGGACCAAGCCAACTGCTTGCTCACAACACACCTTTATCCAGGCTGGTAAAGTCTGCGATTTGGGGTTGGGGGGTACATTCATGGAATAGTTGCCTTTTACTAGTGCATCTGTCTGCCAGCCCCCCACTGAATTGCTGTTGCACTCCACTGCAACTCTCTAACTCTGGATACGTAATGCCCGTAAAGCAGTTACAGGTCTCCAGGATTCAAGTCCCTTTATTTTTGTATTATTTTTGCATTTTTTAAAGTGCTCACACAGCCCGGGTCATCGAGGCGCGGTTGCAGTAATATGTCAAGTAGTTACGTATCTATAACGTGCTTAATACCCAGAGGTTTCTAAGCGCGGACCAGTGGATCGAACCTGTGTTGCTTCGTGTCATCTTGTTTCCAAGGCGAGCGCGTTGCCGCTGAGTTATCCTCCCGGGTCAACTTTGCCACCATGCCTTGTTTGTCACCCATACGGTTGTTGCAAAAGTCACTCAACAAATGTGCCCTCTTCTCAATAGCCGGCATTGCAAACACTGATTCATTTGACCACAAGGTGCTGCTAGCTTTATCGACCACACAAGGGATCATTATCGATTGGGGAAATGCACTTCTCTAACGTATTGCTGGTGGGCATTACCCGCAACATTCACAGCCCCCATGGCATACAGGGCTCCATTACAGCACTCTGAAATGAAGGGGTTGAAATTCTACCCAATAAACCCTCATTCTTAATACAGAAAGTCCACATTTGGAAGACAGTTCCCCTTTGATAACCACTGCGCTTGTAGTGCCTCTTTTCCATCCATATAATGCCTTTAGGATTATGTGCACATTCGATGTTAATATTGCTCCATTCAGAAAGTCATGTTTCTCATGGGCGGATGGAGACAGAAATCTCGATTGTACTTGATTACGGTGTCGGGTAATATTACCCCCACCGAAAATATCGCCGTATATATGGTCGTTTGGAACGGCCATAGGCAGTATTTTTTGGGGCGGGGGATCCTTTTTGGAGGTTTTGAGAGCGGGGGTTGTGGAGGTGTCCCCCGCTCCTTTAAAAAAAAATGCAGGGGGTGTCCCCCCGCAGGTTCCATGCCTTAATATCATCGCAAAAATATGGTGATTTTTTTGAGGGGAATATTAACACTTGGAACCCTTGATTACTAATCTTTTCTTGGTATTCATCATGGCAAATGTACATTCTGGCCCCAATGGGGCCCTCGGAGTTCGGGTTTACAAGTCCCCTCTAGCGAAAGCATTTATTTATTTTATTTTTATTTTTTGCACTTTTCATGCGCCCATTCACGTCGTAGGTTACAGAATACTTGAACATCTAACTAACTGTAATTACGCTGTGATACCTTAGGGTCTGGGCATACAACAAATGCAATAAATAAATAAAATAAATAAATAAATGAATGCATCTGGTTACAAGGGGAAACAGGGTGAAATACAGGCATACAAGGACAATTCAGGCTTTACATTACTTTAGATAAATGTGTTAAAAAGCGAGCGTGCACAGATAATTCAGATGTTACATGGGAGGCAAGATTACACGATTGGTTAAGCGTTGGTAAAGATTACAGGTGAGGGGAGGGATTTTCTCAGAGGCCAGTTAGTAAAGCACAGTAATGGCACAATCAGTTGGGCTTTAAGGTCTTACCAATCTAGTGGGGTGGCTGCTTAGGTTCAGTGTTTGTTAAAAAGCCAGGTTTTTAGTAGCTTTTTGAATCTCTGGTGGGATGGCTCATTTCTGGTTGGTATAAGGAGGGAGTTCCAGGGTTTGGGTTCCAGCACTGGGAAGCTGCTTCCTGCTGCATTTGAGAGTTTGAAATGTAGGATGAACAGCCGTATTGAGTTGTTCGATCTGATGGTTCTAGGGGAGCCTTTGATGGTGAGGGCATTGTTTAGGTAGGAGCAGTTTTAGAGTGACATTTTTGTGTATAACAGAGTGTTTTGAAAATGATTCTTGCTTTCACAGGTAGCCAATGAACTTCCTTTCTGATCTTGGTTATGTGATCATACTTTTTTATTCCTAGTGCTGCCCGCAGCGCTTTATTTTGCAGTAGTTGGAATTTTAGAAATATTGATCTTTGAGGAGCCCAACAGCAATACATTGCAGTAGTCCATTTTTGACAGGATAAGCGCACGGGGCGTGTGTGATGCAATTCTGTGGGGTAAAAAATTGACGACTCAGCGTAATGAGACTGGCTGCGTAGGAGGTAGTTGATGCAAGGGTGTGGTGACCTGTTTAGTCATTGCTAAATTGGAGTCCAGCAGGACACCTAGTGTTTTTACCTGCTTGAGGATGGCAGTGGGAGTTCCATCGATCGTTATGGAGGCGTAATCCGCGTGGAGGACTTTGAGTTTGGCAGAGGAACCCACAATGAGGATCTCCGTTTAGTCATCGTTAAGAAATAAACTGTTTGTAGCCGTCCAGTTTTGGATTAAGGCATAGATCTTATTTACGGTGATTGTGTCTTGCTCATGATTCACAGTAATGGAGAGGAGAATCTGGGGGTCATCTGCAAAATGTATGTAGATGACACCCATTGCACCTAGGGCAGCAAATGGCAATTTAGTGTACGCATCATAGAGCGTGGGCGTTAAGCAAGAGCTTTGCGGTACCCCTATAGGGACTGGTATGGGGTCAGCTGCTTCCTTGCCTAATGACACTCTGGAGGTACGTTAAGAGAGAAATTATTTACCCCAGAGGGTGGCTTCTTGCGAGAAGTGAAAGTTGTCAGTCAGGGTGTTACATAGTTTGGCATGGTCGACCAGGTGAAACGCGGCTGACAGGTCTAATAGTAGGAGGATGGACAGCTTGCCCGAGTCTCTTATGGAGTCCATCCGGATTTTACGGTCCAGTAGAGCAGTTTCCGTGCAGTGGCTGGTTGGGAAGCCAGATTGTCTAGCTCCCAACAGATGATTCTGCTCAAGGCGCACTTGTATTTGTGTATAGGCAATTTTATCGATTATTTTCAACAGGAACAGGACATTGGTTATGGGGCGGTAATTTGTCGGTATTGAGGGATACAGTGATGGTTTTTTGAGAAGTGGGGTGGCCCAAGCTTCTTGGATACTGGCCGGGACGACATTAGACTGAAATGAGGCATTTACGAAGTTAGTGATGATAGGAGCTAATGTTGGAGCGCACATTTTGATTAGTTTAGCAGGGAATCAGTCTCCCTTGCAATTAGATGGTTTGAGTTTCGCTATTGTTACCAGTACTTGATTTTGACTGACCTGTGCAAATTTGAAATGTGTTTTTAGAGTTCTGTGGTCTACACCTGAAGGTGGGAGACTGAAGGTGGGAGAATTGATTCTTTGCAAGTGACTGATTCTTTTTTAGCTATGATTTTGTCTTGGAGCTTGAGTATTTTGGAAGCAAGCGCGTTCTGGATGGTAGCGCACCATACTTTGCTTGTGTCAGTTGTGCCAGTTGGCGGGACTGGGTTTTCCAGCTCTTTAAGAATGGTAAAGACTTCTTTAGCGTTGGAAGCTGCATTATTGATACATGTGTTTAGTGCATTAGCTTCATGCACTATAAGACCCGGGAGCATAGCTAAGCGGCAACGTCCTTGCCTTGGAAGCCAGATGACACGGAGCAACAAAGGTTCGATCCCCGGGTCCGTGCTTAGAAACCTCTGGGTATTAAGCGCGTTATAAATAACCTATCATATCGTATAATGACTTGATTTGTAGTGCTTTTTTGCTTCAAGGACAGGTTTGTCCGTATTTGCCATGGGGGATTTTTTATGGATGTGTTCCAGGGATCTTTTATTACGTGCGAGTGCTACTAATTCCTCATCAAACTAGAATTTTGTGCGTTTGGCTGCCTGTGCGGTTTTGGTGGTGAGAGGAGCTGCAGCATCAATGGTATTTTTGAGGCAATTATGATAAGTGTTAGCAAGGTGGTTAGGGGTGAGGCTCATGATATTCCGGGAGTTTAAGGCCTCCAACAACGCTGGGCTGGGATTATCAGCTGTGGGGTTGTGCGTGCTCCTGATTTCAATGGGGCAGGGCGGGGCCGCAGCTGGGGACGGTTTGTTGAGCGTAAGTAGTTGGAAGCAAGTGAGGTGGTGATCAGTCCAGTTTATGGCTGTGATGGAGTTCAGGATTACCTCAACATTAGATGTTAATGGCCAATCGAGGATTCTACCTTCATTATGGGTGGGAGGCGTGGCAAGCTGGGTGAACTTCACACCCTTAAGTGAAGAATGAAGGGCGATGGTCAAGAGCATCATTAAAGCCTAGGGTGCTGCTGCCAAGTATGATAAACCTGGTGTTAGGTTTACGATGGGGTGTAATGAGAAGGGGACTGTCTAATTCTGGCTGGTTAGCATGGTTAGGTGCTCTCTAAATGATAAGGATGTTAGTGGTGGTCTTAGGGTCTGTGGTAAGTTTCGTGAGGAGCATTTCATATCCTTCCACGGTTTCTGGTGGGCGTGGTCTGAGGTGGAGGCTGGATTTTGCAATAATGGTAACACCGCTTCCTACAGAATTGAACCGGTCTGATCTGTGTATACTATAGTCAGGAGGGATGGCTAGCGAGAGTAAGGGGCCTGGGGCTTGGTGTAGCCAGGTTTCGGTGACCACTAGGAGGTCTAGATGTTGGTCTAAGATGAGATTGTGGATTTCGATAGCGTGGGCTCCAAGTGAGCGTACATTTTACACAGTACAGTTACCTTCTGATAATTCTTACACCCCTCCCCTCTGCACTTGCACGCTCTGAACACTCACAAGGCATAGTAGGTTTGTCTCCCCTCTCTGTTATTTTTTTGTTTGTACTATTAATTCAATTATTTATCTTGCTGTCCACTGTATCTCCCCCCCCTTCCCCACCCTTTTGCCCTGTGGGCATTTTGAAACAGTTGTTGCTAATTGTATACGCGCCTAAGAAATGACCAATCCATAAATAAATAAACAATAGGGGCTTGTGAATGTATGAACAGATGCAGCATGTTTTTAGACCTCACCTCTCCAGCAGGAGTCATAGACTAGCCAACTTTGGCCATCCCACGATGGGGGCCAATCAGGATGTTTGGCAGTCAGTGTGAACTGAATGTGTGGGCCCACCAAGCTGGGACAGGTGGGAAAGGGCCACTGGGAAGACAGAGGAAAGAGAGAAAAGGACCCGGGGTTTGCCACAGCGGGGTGGTCTCTTGGAGTTAAATGCCAAGTCTAAGCCTGGATGAGGCAAAGGCTTTTGATGGCAATGGCTTTGTCTGGAAAGGCTTCTCTTTTTGAAACCACCAGTAGAAACATGAACTAGAAATCCTCTGAACAGAGTGGGAGCAACTTTATCTTTGATAGATATTCGGAGGATGGAAGGAGAAGTAAAGAGAGAGAGAGAAGAAAGACCATGAATTGATAATTGTCACGACGCGTCCGTCCTGGAAACTGTGGAATCGATGGAGGAAACACTAACGGAACTATACACTGCGGTCTAGTGTCCGGACTGCCGTGCCACGCCCCCTGAGGCTCAACGTTATCTACGCATCGAACCGCTACGCCGGTGCGTTGCAACCCTCAGTTTCCGCTTCGGGTGAACACGCTGAAGTTCCTTCCTTCGCGCTCCGTGTGAGTATTTCTCTGCCCTCCAGCTGTTTCCCCGCTGGGGTTCTGTCTCCCGCATTCCTCCGCCTTACCTTGCTTGCTTACCTTGTTTGTCTTCCGTCCCCGCTCTGTGCTTCTCTTCTCTGGTCCTTGTACTACAACTCTCGTTTCCCGCTTCCCTTCGGGTACGAATCCTGCTTCCACTCAGCTGCATTCACTCACCTTCCGCCCTATTGTGCCTGGATTTTGCTTCGCTTTGTTTGATTCTTGGAAGAGTCTCCTGCATTCCATCCCGCAGCAGTTAACCATCACGCCAGGGTTTTTTCCGGCATACGCCTTTTTCCCTGGAATTAGGGGCGGACTCCCTGAGGGTCCCACTGCCGTGCAATCTGCGAACTGGCAAGGTGGCCTCCAGACGAGTTCGTCCCAAAACCTACAAGGAGAGAGAAGAGGGAACTTGGAGAAATAGAAGGACGATATCTACTGAGAGCTCATCTGAGGAACAAGAAACAGGTGAGAAGGAAGAGAGGGAGGATCGTGGTATTAATCTTAACAAAGAACCCCCTAGATCTGAGAGATTGCAACGCCCAAGGATGGCCAGTTTGGAGCAATATCAGGAACTTGTCAATGCTATTCAGGGAATCACAGCCGAACTGCAGGCAGTAAGGGTCGATAACAATGCATTAAAGGCGGATAATGCTGCTCTACGCCTACAAGTTACACAAAGGGAGGAGGTACGAGATGACCTTCCTCCTATGCCCTTGCCATGTGGCAAGTACGAAGGAAATCCCAAAGGAATGAAAGAATTTCTTGATGCCTGTCGGGTTTACTTTACCTTTCGCCCTCGGATGTTTGTATCTGACAGAGCCAAGGTCGGTTTTCTTATCTCCAATCTAGGAGGTAATGCCCTTGCTTGGGCAACTCCGTTGGTGACTAACGCCGATCCAATTCTAGCTGATTATGGAGCCTTTGTTCAACAGTTCCACACAAGATTTGAAAGACCCGAAGTTCTATTCTCCTCATATGAGAACCTGGTGGATATAAAACAGGGTTCTCAAGACGTACAGACGTACTTGTCAACCTTTCAAAGGATTGCAGCAGAAACAGGATGGCCGGATTCTGCCAAACAGACCCTCTTCAGACGGGGTTTACTAGATGAACTTAAAGATGAACTCTCGAGGGTCGCTAGACCAGAGACCTTCCAGGAACTGGTTACTCTGGCTCTTCAGATAGAGTACCGCATGGCCGAGAGACGCACTGAAAGACGAAGATACAAGTCTGGAATGTCACCCTCCTCATCCTTCTCCTTTATTCCTACAACACCTGAAAGAACCGTGCGACAAACAGAAGAACCCATGCAGGTCGGAACTGCACGAGGGCCTCTTACTGTAATAGAGAGAAAGAGACGTAAAGACTTGAACTTATGTATGTATTGTGGTTCTGAGAAACACCTACTGCGAGATTGTCCGCATGTACCTCCCAGGAGATCGGGAAACGAAAGACCCCGACCCTGAACAGGGACAAGGAAGGGGTTCAAACGGCAGATCCCTGTATTACCAATACACCTCAAATACCGAATGCCTCACATCAGTTGATGGTTTTGCCTGTGGTTTTAGAATGGAAAGGAGGACACTCTGTGGATTGTCTGGCCATGTTGGATTGTGGAGCGGCCGGGAACTTCATGGACGATCAATGGGCTCTAGATCATGCTATCCCCAGAAGAGCGAAACCTATCCCAATCCCTGTAGAATGGGTGGATGGTACCCCTTTGTCCTCGGGCCTTATCAGGCAGGAGACTCAAGAACTGGGAGTAAAGGTGGAATTACATCAGGAAATAATGGTGTTCGATCTCATAAGAGCAGCGCACTTTCCTATTATCCTAGGCATCCCCTGGTTAAGAAGGCATAATCCTGGTATTGACTGCACAGCCAATGTAGTGGAATTCCGCTCTTAACGATGTCTTCGATCCTGCCTATCCAATGGGGAACAATTATGTCCTCAAGCGTCTACTCTCTCTATAAGAAGTATCAACACCATACCAAGACACTATCAAGATTATGCTGATGCGTTTGCAGACGTTCAACCCAGACCTTTACCACCAAGTCGCAATGAGGATTGTAAGATCGATCTGGTACCGGAAGCTGTAGTTCCTTTTGGACGTATGTTTCCATTGTCTCTGCCTGAAAGGGAAGCTCTAAGAGATTATTTGGATACCAATATTCAAAATGGTCTTATCCAAGAATCCACCTCGTCAGCCGGAGCATCTTTATTTTTTATCCCCAAGAAAGGCACCAAGGAGCTCCGACCTTGTATTGACTATAGGGGTCTTAATAGCTTGACCATTCGGGATCGGTACCCCATGCCCTTGATTAAGGATATAATGGAAGCAGTGCAAGGAGCCAAGTGGTTTACTAAGTTAGACCTAAGAGGAGCATATCATCTCTTGAGGGTACGAAAAGGAGACGAATGGAAGACCGCTTTCCGGACTCCCTTGGGTCATTACGAGTACAAAGTGATGCCTTTTGGGTTGGTGAATGCTCCAGCTCAATTCCAGAGATTTATGGATAAGATTTTCTGTGATCTTTTGTTCAATTCAGTAGTGGTCTATCTGGATGACATTTTGGTATTTTCATCAACCCTTACACAACATCGTCAGCAGGTATCAGAGGTGCTTCGAAGGCTCAGTATTCATCATCTGCTAGCCAAACCAGAAAAATGTTTGTTTGAGGCTGTTACAGTCCCTTATCTGGGATTTATCCTGTCAGAAGGAAGGGTAGAAATGGATCCCAACAAGACCTCAGCCATCCAATACTGGCCCACTCCAAACTCTGTAAAAGATATACAGAGGTTCCTAGGACTGACGAATTTTTACCGTAAATTTATCCCGGGTTTTTCCAACATTGTTCTACCCATCACAGCCTTACTAAAGAAAGGCACACGAATATCCTGGAATACAGAGGCTGATATGGCTTTCAAACATCTCAAGGAGGCTTTCATTTCTGCACCCATCCTCAGGCAACCTGATCAAACCTTACCTTTTATTGTAGAGACAGATGCCTCACAAGGAGCGATTGGAGCTGCTCTCCTCCAAAAGAAGGAAGATCAACTGGAGCATCCTGTTGCTTATTATTCTAGGACACTCTCCCCGAGTGAAAAGAATTACTCTGTAGTAGAAAAGGAACTGTTGGCCATCAGACAGGCGTGTGAAGAATGGAGACACCTTTTACAAGGAGCGAACTTCCCGTTCCAAGTACGAACTGATCACCGAAATCTTAGTATACTCAAGAGTATGGAATGTCGAAATTCCCGCCATGCCAGGTGGGCATACTTCTTCGCTCAATATGATTTCGAACTAACTTACTTACCAGGAAAGGAGAATCACCTAGCAGATGCCCTCTCCCGAAGTTTTGGGGAAGAATCGGGTTCATACTCCGATCACGAACAGTTACTTCAAGGGAAGAAATTCATAGGAACAGTCAACACCTTTTTACAACAAGTGTTAGAAGCCCAAACAAGATCCATAGTCACACGTTTTCCATCCTTAACCAAGAAGGGCGAATACTTGTTTAAAGACGACCAGCTGTTCTTACCAAATACCAGTCTACAGTCTCAAGCACTAGCCTGGTGTCACGATCTACCCACAGCAGGACATAAGGGTCGAGCAGCCACACTACACCTACTAAAGAGAAATTTTTGGTGGCCGACAATGGTCAAGGATGTCTATGCCTATGTATCTTCTTGTCCCACGTGTGCTCAAGGTAAATACAGCACGGCCAAACCACTGGACCTTCTCCAACAGGATTCATTACCTGCGGGTCCCTGGCAGCATATATCCATGGATTTTATCGTGGACTTACCTCCTTCAGAAGAATTCACAGCCATCATGGTTGTAGTGGACTCATTTAGTAAACTTGCACATTTTTCCCCCCTCCAGGGTACTCCATCTGCTACTAAGACTGCAGAAGTATTTCTGAAAGACATAGTCAAACTACATGGTCTACCACATACAATAGTCTTGGATCGAGGGACTCAGTTTACCTCAAGATTTTGGTCCTCATTGTGTAAACAAGTACAGATCCAAAGGGCATTGTCTTCCGGATTCCATCCCGAGAGCAATGGACAAACAGAACGACTAAACGCTACCCTGGAACAATACCTCAGATGTTACTGCAACCAGACACAGGATAACTGGAGCCAACTTCTATCCATAGCCGAGTTCTCCTATAATAACACAGTACATTCGGCGATTGGTATGAGCCCTTTCAAATGTACTTATGGATACGAACCTCGACATATCCCACAGTCAGTGATTCCAACCACTAACATACCTACCGTAGACCAATTGTTGAATACTCTCAAACTAACCCACTTGAAAGCTCAGGAAACATTAACAGCTAGCCGTCAATCCTATAAGAAATGGGCCGACTGAAAGCGACAAGCAAATCCGATCTGGAAACCAGGAGATAAGGTTTGGTTATCCACAAAATACTTACCAAGGCGTATACGGCCAGGAAAATTCACTCCAAGGTATATTGGCCCTTACATCATTGAACAACAGATCAATCCAGTAGCTTTTCGACTTAAGCTACCCTCTTTCTTACGAAGGATCCATCCAGTGTTTCACGTGTCCCTTCTCATGGCTTACAAAAAAGATCCATATCAAAGACCGATCAAGAAATGCATCCCAAACTTAGAAGAAGATCCCGAATATGAAGTCTCTCAAATCTTGGACTCTCGTTACAGACACGGGGTTCTCCAGTACCTCATACTTTGGAAGGGATACCCTTGGACCGAAAGGTCCTGGGAACCTGCAAGAAACCTCAGTGCACCTCGACTTCTACGTCTCTTCCATAGAAACCATCCAGGGAAACCCGGAGGAGTCCAGAGGAGAAGAGGTTATACTGTCACGACGCGTCCGTCCTGGAAACTGTGGAATCGATGGAGGAAACACTAACGGAACTATACACTGCGGTCTAGTGTCCGGACTGCCGTGCCACGCCCCCTGAGGCTCAACGTTATCTACGCACCGAACCGCTACGCCGGTGCGTTGCAACCCTCAGTTTCCGCTTCGGGTGAACACGCTGAAGTTCCTTCCTTCGCGCTCCGTGTGAGTATTTCTCTGCCCTCCAGCTGTTTCCCCGCTGGGGTTCTGTCTCCCGCATTCCTCCGCCTTACCTTGCTTGCTTACCTTGTTTGTCTTCCGTCCCCGCTCTGTGCTTCTCTTCTCTGGTCCATGTACTACAACTCTCGTTTCCCGCTTCCCTTTGGGTACGAATCCTGCTTCCACTCAGCTGCATTCACTCACCTTCCGCCTTATTGTGCCTGGATTTCGCTTAGCTTTGTTTGATTCTTGGAAGAGTCTCCTGCATTCCATCCCGCAGCAGTTAACCATCACGCCAGGGTTTTTTCCGGCATACGCCTTTTTCCCTGGAATTAGGGGCGGACTCCCTGAGGGTCCCACTGCCGTGCAATCTGCGATCCGGCAAGGTGGCCTCCAGACGAGTTTGTCCCAAAACCTACAAGGAGAGAGAAGAGGGAACTTGGAGAAATAGAAGGACGATATCTACTGAGAGCTCATCTGAGGAACAAGAAACAGGTGAGAAGGAAGAGAGGGAGGATCCTGGTATTAATCTTAACAAAGAACCCCCTAGATCTGAGAATAATACTGATGTAACTTCCACTGGTGGCGCTGTCTGCACCTTACACAAACTTATGTCTGACTGCATATCATTTGTCATTTTGGGTGCAGGCCACATAGGGCCTCATTACAACTCAGGCGGTAAGGGTTTTACGGCGGCGTAAACAGCGCCGACCCTTACCGCCTGAGTACGAGGTCCCTTAGCGCCATGGAGGTTTTAACACCTGCTTTTAGCAGGTGTTAAAATCCATGGCGCTAAGGGACCAGGGAGTTAATTACACCACCGTAATTTACGGTGGCGTAATTAACACCTTCCCCACTCCCATTATGCCCTATGGGGCAAAATGTGAATGGGGAAGGGAAAATGGGAAAATGGGGATTTACCGCCCCGCCAAGGTTGGAATGGGGAGGTAAGTCCGCCTACCACCACGGCGTAAACGTAGTTTACGCCATGGTGGTAAAGTCACGGCCCAGCGGTAACTTACCGCCTGGGTCGTAATGAGGCCCATAGTGTGAGATATAGCCCCCATCTTGTACCAGAAAGTCAAGACTGAGGTCACTGGTAAGACCCAGTTCTCACTTGAGGTAATGGAATATAGAAAAATGAAAAGACTATCTGAGAAGCTATGGTGGAAAAATCTCTGCCCGGTCACACTGGCCAAACATCGAACAGCTGCCGGCGATTATAAAAACGCCATTCTCTCCGCCAAGAAGAAACACTTTGACAAGCGAATACATGAAGCAAAATCAGACAAAAGAAAGCTGTTTCGCATTCTAGAAGAACTGGAGGGAAAAACCGGTGCGCGCTCTGTTGATTATAAAAGTAACACTGGCTGCAAAAAAATCCAGGATGCTTTTTATAACAAAAATCAGATCTCATCAGGATGTGATTAAATTTCGCCGCCAAGATGTAGCTGATTGCATGGATTTCGTTCCTAATGCCAATGAGACACGCACATCTAAACCTAGCACCATCCCAGAATTCTGCCTTATTCCAGCTACTGAGAATAAACTCCTCAATATTGTTAAGGGGCTTAAAGCCGCGACCTGTACTGGTGATGCATGCCTAGCCTCCATTATCAAGCAGTCAATTCATTGCCTGGCACCTTTGATTACAGCGATCATGAATTCATCCTTTACGTCTTCCGACGTTCCTCAGCATCTAAAGGAAGTATGGATTACTCCCATACTAAAAAAGAAGTTACTTGATCCAGAAGTTGTAGGCAACTATCGCCCTATTACTAATGTTCAGTTTTTACTGAAGGTACTGGATAAGTTATCCTACCTTCAATTACAAGAGCATATGGCTAAACACCAGTGGTCGAAGTGTACGAAAAGAAGTAGTGGAACTATGTTCCCTGCTGGCCTGCACCCACTCCCCACCAACCCCATCACGACGTCCCCTCTGTTAGGGAGAATTCTCTCTTTAGGCTGAATTTCCTAACCTAGTGAGTCCCCCAGCAGCTTTGCTGGATTTCTGGAGTTTGTTTTTTTCTCCTGCCAAGAGTGAGACTCTTTTTCTCCCACTCTTGGACATGATTTATGGTGTTCCTTTGACTATTAATGTGTTTTATGGGCTATGGGGTCCTTTTCTCCATAGAGTCTCATGTGTTTTTACTATGTGTGTCACACAGCACCCTCCGTGCAGTGACACAGGGGTGTCATAGTGACACCCCACCATAGACTCCATACCCTGGGACTGACTACTGTCTCCCAGGGCATGTAAAGTCACCATTGGCTTTACTAGTCCAAAATTATTAACAGAAACCAGTACAAACCATCATATTGTGGACGTACTGGTCGGGGAATTCGATTGCCCCGGGGTCTGTTAGTCGAGGGGGCACGTCTCCGTCCCCCCGATCGAGTTTTGGCTGGTGGCAGTGGAAACTACTTTTTATATTCGACTGCGAATATTTCCCTATGGGATTTTCCCATTGTTCGAGGCTACCAACTTTAATTATTTAATTCTCATAGCATCGAACATACCGCCGGTTTATTTAATTAATATTAATTCGCCGGTTGGTATTTTTTGCCAAGACTCGATTCTAAAATGGCGTTTGTGTTCTCTTTTGTGACTCCAACCCAAGTCGAGCCCTTTGTTCCACTTTTTGGCGGGCTTCTCCACAGAAGCCGCCAAAAGTGGTGCCACTCTGTCTGGGTACCACAGGGGGTATGGGAGGGGGTTAAGGCACCCTGGACTGAGTTACCTTGGTAACTCAAGTTGCACTCTTGTGTGATTGGCCCAAGTGGTGAGCCGGCCCGCTCACCACTTAGCATGTTTGATTGACAGCTAGGCTGAGTGAATGGGGGTATGCTGCATAAAAGCAGGGCTTTGGGGACTGGAACTTCAGAAGTCGCCACAGGACCTGAGAATCTGACGAGGGAGAAGCTGAGCCGACCTACCACGACGACGACAGAGAAGATCTCCCGGCTGGAGAGGCTTCTTCCCCTGACTGGTGTGCACAACCAGTTTACCTTCTTCTCTTCGCACCCCAGACCAGCTTGTGGTTGAATTGCCCGTGCCAAGCACCCCGGCAACCGGATAGCCACTTACCACTGGACCGCGAATTACAGGACCGCTCCTTTTACCTGAGAAACTCTGCGGCTGGTTTCTTCCCTGGCAGTGCAACGGACTCTTGTCTTCCTCCCCGACGAGATCTTCTCTTCCCCCGGGCGAAGCACCGACTTGCATCCGCTGCCAGGAACAACTGCCCCCGCTGGAGTATTCTCACCACTTTGAGGTACCGTGTCCGCCAGGCCTCCCTTTCTAAAGATTGCTACAAGGTAATAATAACCCCTTAACCTTCTGGACTGGGCTGGCCACCTTGACCCTCTAACTGGTCCCTTTATTTGGTCCAACTCCTTTTTGAACCGTTACAAGACTTTTGTGCACTGCAACATTTCGTTTTGATCCTCTTAAAGCGGATCCGGCCTACTGACTCTGAATTCACGGTGTTACTTTGCCTTCCTATCTTGTTGTGTTCATGAAAAAGTGTTGGGATCTGTTTCAATTCATTCTCTGCTTTTCTCTCCCTTTTTAAAACGAATTATTAGAGTGCCATCTATGTTAAGCGCTCACCGCTGTCTGAAAATAAGTGGAGCTTTACTTAAGACTTGTCTAATATTCTTTCAAGGGAGTGTATATCTTTTAGTGACCGTGTTTTTGAATTGCTTACTATTAGTGCCTGTGTGTTTTTCTAGATGTAGTTTTAAATAAATAATTATATCTCTTTTACACCAAGCCCTGGTCAGTGTGTACTTGTTCTATTGTGTTCTCTTGACCTATTGTGAATACTCTGTATACTGCCTAACTCTTCTTGAGGGAAGTCTGACTGCTCAGCCACAGCTACCAAGTGAATCTGTGTGGTACAGACTGCTACCAAGTGGGTTTACTGCCAAACACCTGTAGTCCTAAACCTTTTGCATTGGTCCCAGAGGGAACTGCACAGGTTTCTGGCTAATACCCTCCCACACACAATACACACCCCCAAACACTTGCACCTGCTGTTTAAGGGAACGTTCAGTGCAGTGCACTGAAAGTGCAAGTTTCAACTTCTTCCTACACTTTTATTTTAAAACGAAACCATTCCGGAACGGTTTCTTTTTATAATAAAAGTATAGGAGCTGTGAAAGGTAATTTAAAAAAGTAGAGGAGCACAGCTTCCGACCGCTCCCGCTCACTTCGACCACTGCTAAACACTGCCTATAAGGCACTCATCAATCGGGTTTCCATGCATAGCGACTGCTTTGCTTAACCTGCGAGCTAACCTGACTGAGATCGTAGATGGTGAGAGGGTTGCTCTGCTTATGTTGTTGGACCTCTCTGCGTCATTTGATTTGGTGGACCATTTATTGCTGCTCGAGAGGCTAAAGACAATTGTGAGCTGTTCAGATTCTACCATCACATGGATGGCATCTTTCTTAGGTCCTCGAGCAGTGAGGGTAGCTAGTGGGGGATTCTAGCCCCCTCACACCGCCCCTGAGATCCTGTCATGTGATGTTCGCCAAGGTGCGTGTCTCTCGCCCACTTTATTCAACATCTACAGGCGCCCACTCTTTGACCTGCTGGATGGAGTCGGTGTGAAATATACCAACTATGCCTACGACACTCAGCTGGTCTTCGAGCTAAAAGGGGACCATGAATTGGATACTATCACTGTCAATGGGACATATGAACTCACTCAGAAATGGATGATTCTTAACTCACTCGTGTTAAATAACAACGTGACCGAGATAGTGATTGTAGGTTCAGACCATCGGATAAAGAAGCAAGATGCAAACTATAGTCATTTTAAGATCTCTAACTGTGTTGTTCAAGTCAGCCTCCATGTGAAGACCTTGGGGGTCCTCCTTGACTCGGGACTAAATGTGAAAAAACATGTCTTACAAGTAAAAGCCTCCTGTGCTTGCATTAGTAAAATTATAAGACAAATTGAGCCTTACCGGTCTATCAGTAATCTAACCGCTGTGGCCGCTGGTATTGGTCAATACTCGTATTGACTGCTGTAATAGTCCATTAGCGGGAACTTCCATGAATAATGTGAAAACCCTCCAAACAGCCCAAAACAGTGCTTGGAGGAGCATCATGTGTGATGAATAAAAGGGACCATATAACAGGGGTAGGGAGATCTCTACGCTGGCTTCCCGTATGCTATCGAATATCTCACAAAATGTTACTCTCGCTTATAAATGCATGACGGATAAGGCATCAGAGTACCAGACAAAACGCATACACTGGGCCCCGGTGGTGAGAACCCTACGTTCCAACGCAACCAACAGGAGAGTTACTCCCAGACACAAGTTGGAAACCTTTGGTGGCACCGGCTTTAACGGGTGAGCGCCCAGGCTATGGAATTCTCCACCTAATAACCTATGTAGCGTTCCATGCCTCACTCGCCTTGAGAGTGCGTCACAAACCTATTGTATTGTATTGTTTATTTATATAGCGCCTATACAGAGGAAAGTGTTTCAAAGCGCTCAATCACTATCTCTTTAATTCCAAAGATTACGATTAGGCTGTCTCTTACTCAGTCCATTGCCTGGCTATCGACCTGACCATCTGGTTTATATTTCTACGTCAAATGTCTCTTCTTCTTTGCGCCCGCTGAGGCCTACGGGCGTCATGTGAGTTATAAGAAATAAAATAATAATAGGTCCAGATGCACATAGTTTGCACTGGAGCAATTCATGGGATGCCAGTGAGCACCTCAGATCTGCACGTTCTTACAAGTGTCGCATGGAACACCTGTCAAATTCTGACGCAAATTTAATTCACATTTTGAAGATGCTCCAGACATCGCCAGTTTAAGGCTCCATGGATACAGATACAAATCCTTTCTTAATCATTCATTTCTATTACTTTAAGTTTGCATATACCAATCAGAAAAGTATAAAAACATAAGCAACCCAACAGGTTTAATAGAAAGGTTTGATAACTCGAGTTTGGATTGATTACTGCCTAATAAACAGCAAATAAGACGGATACCCCGACCACCCTCTCGCCTTCTACACCCTACAGTACAGTGATTGAGTGATTCCATTCTGATCACTGATACCTCAATTCTACACCATTAATTTCTCAATCACAAATCTTGTGCACATTCAGATACTCCTGGGCATCTCATTTACTCTGGTGCAAATCTTTATGAATCGCTCCAATAATTCAAAGAACAGAGCGATTGTGTGAATTGTAAGTGGCAGTATTTTGCTTCTCTGCTAACCACTGCTGTTTCCTGTTGACATTCCTCTTCCCTTAAGAGAAAACTCCATTGCATTTTCAGTCGATCTTTAGACCTCTGGAGGGCCATGATAATGACCTGACCCAACGCAAAGTTGTACAAGCGCCATTATTCAAATGGATAATGACCCCACCCAAGATCGATAAGTCCATTAGCAAACAGTGCTAACAGCAGTGTAGGATTTGGAATTATGGTGGTTAATGAAAAACGCTTATTCAATAATGACTCAAGTAAATAGACAAAATATCTTAGTGAATTAAATGATTTTTATTGTGTAGGCACCTACATTGTAAACTTGGTTGAAGTGGACCAGTTTTGAAAATGGGCATGAGTAGGTGTGGTATAAACGTGAAAGGTTTTGTGTAATGAAAGCATTATTTCAATGTTTACTTTTGGCTGTTATTCAAAGCCACCTTCCATGTTGAAAGTGCAGTGAAAAATAGAGCCTCAAAAACAGTGTTTTGCTTTCCAGGGAGTAGGGTTGTATTAATGCTTCCTGTTAGTGTCCCTAGCTGCTTATGAAGTCAGAATGTGCATAAATGCAGTCAATACACGTAGTTATTGACTGAATTCCAAATATTCCAATGAGTTGAATGGAGGTGTTTGATAGTCTCCATGTGCTAACAATGCATATTGCATTAGTTTGTGTAGCTGCCACACCCATATCAGGCACAGAACTGATATAACTGTTGTGGCAAATTGACCCCACTGACCTTTCCACATTGACCTGGTATGGTGTCCCCAGATATACAACACCAGCTGTGTGCCTTGAAAGCATATCCCTGTGTATAGCCAATTCCTTAAGGAAAAACAAAACCAGTAAAAATTACATATCCCACAATTGCCCTCTTGAATGAAAACAAAACCCAGACTGGTACCAGGAAGTAGCATTAGGGACCTTGAATAGGATAGACTATACCAAAGACCCAGTAAGGTCCCCTGGGTATATAGGGAGGAAGCTGGAAAACATGCCCCTGCATCACACAGCCATATCCCTGTTTACAAACCTACAAGAAAGGGACTACATCTCCCATAATCGCTCTTTCCCAACCAAGGAAATTCCAGTCTGCAAGAGGAAAATGTGCTTACAGATTTGGAATCTGGAAAATAATGAGGAAGACTGGGATAAACCACTGGAGGGTTTTTCAACCCCCAAAGTAAGTCTTTGGGAACGCATACCCGTTGGCCATTCGATATCCAGAGTGAAAGCAGGAAGCCCAATTCTCGGTGTACAGTTAGTAGACACACAAAACTAGCATCACTTCCTTCCCAAACCACCAGTAGCACTGGGGAGAAGAGAACTCGGGTCTCCCTCAGAAATGCCAGCACAAGGGAGATCGAATCGCCTGCAGTCCCTCCCTCCATTAAAAGCAAGGCAAAGTATACCGGCACTACACTAAACATAGGAGAAAGACTTTTTGTTTCAGAACCTCCCGGCCATATGAATAATGCTCATTACATACCCTGATAGGTACATGGGGTCACCAAGATAAAACTCAGAGAATGGAAACCCTCCATCCTGAGACAGGGGAACAAAGCAATAGCTCCTTCCCAGCCAGCAACAAACCCAGTCAAAAGTGCAATCCAAGATGGCGGCTTCGTCCATGAACACAGAACCCCTGCCATGGAGCATCCCGAGAGTGGGCATGTGATCCCTCTGGCTAATCATGGGAAGCTAGTAAGCCCATGTATATATAAGGGTCAGCTCCAGTGACGCAAGTAGAAGGGAATTTATGTTGTACAGAAAAGGTGAATTGTGGTTTTAAAAGGGGAAATAAGACTGCTGGGCTGGCTGTAAGATGTGGCTTGGTAAGGCGCATTGCAAAACACAGAAAATTGATGAAGTCTGCTGAGCAAGACCTGGGAAGGATAGGGAGATGGGAAGACCCAGAGAGGAGGGTAAGATTGCTGGGCAGTTTGTAAGACCTGGAGCGGAGTGGTGCATGTAACGCCTGGAGATGAGAGGCTGAATGTAAGATCTGGAAAGGAGAGATTGTAAAACCTGGGTATTGGTGGAGACTAAAACCCAGAGACCAGAAATACAGAAGAGGAAGGAGATTGTAGCAGAGACGAAAAGGCAGGCGAATAGAGACCTAGGCACAGCACTAGTTAAGAAAAGGGCAGAGGAAACAAAGGCGGGGGGCCTTTGACAAGCAAAGGAAGGTGAAGACTAAGGCTCCTACAAAGGGGAAGGCAGAGCAGAAAAGGGCAGGGGACCTGACAAGAGAATTAAAGGGCGGAGGTCGTGAAGCGGCAGAAAATGGAAGGGCAGAGACGTTAGTCTAGGAGACAGAGATAGGTCCATAGAAGAAGGCAGAATGCGAGAAGGTGGAGACCTCAACCAAGGAGGCGAAGCAAGGAAAAGGTCCCTTGGGGATGAGCACAGGAAAGAAGACAGTACAGTGTCAGTGTAAAGTGTTGGCGGAACACTATAGCTAACCCCAACCATTCGGACAGCTAAAGGGTATAGAATGTAATATTGTTGTGTCCTTTTGTATCTTGTCACATTGTACGCCACTTGTACACTGGGAGGATAGCTCGGGGGCAACACATCCGTCCTGAAAGCAAGACAACGCAGAGCAACACAGGTTTGAATCCCTGTCCGTGCGTGGAGACTCGCTGGTATTAAGCGTGCTATGAAAGATGAATTGCATTTGTGTGCAGAATTGGCCCTCGTTGGGAGATAGTCGGCTCCCCTGCGATGGAGGTTACCGGGCAGGAGTTATTTCAACCTATGCTCCGCACACACTACTCAGACCAAACTCCAGTCGCAATAATGCACCGGTGGTGCCTTTGTGAATCCCTAGCTAACATTTTCCGAATTCATCATCCGCGGTCTGTAGCGTTCGTACATTGCTCGGTAGGCCGCATACTGTGCACGATTTGTAGTCGAAAGGTTGCAAAAGTGAGGAGTCAATGGTCTGCGTACCGCTGTCACAAATGTATACCATGCATCCTAAGGCGTGTATTAAAACAGCTGCACCATAGTTCGCCCGATCATGGTAGTATGGTGTTGGCATCTGAAGTCTGAGTAAACATTATAAAACTGGTTACACTTTTTTAATCCTGTAAATGTCCTCTTGATTTGTTTGTTAAATCATAAATTAAAATCAAGCCTAAATTATAAACACAATAACTTTATTTTACCAGGTGGGTTTTTGTGTGTCTGGCTATACATTCTTCCCAACTTGCATGGCTGCTAGCACGTTTGGTATTCCAAAGTAGAGGCACTGAAGGTCGGATCCAGAGCAATGCTAAGTAAGGTTTATGTGTTGAGGAAGACCGATGTCTTTCCCACAAAGACTCTCGCCTACAGAAATAAAATAAGCTGAAACCGCATCTTGGGGGAGGTTTGAGTGTGACTCCATTTTTGACACAAGGCGTCAGCTGCCCATTTTGTCTTTAAACATTACGAGGCACCATTAATGGAATTGTTTTTCCTAAAGCTCTTTCCAGTTTGCCATCTTCCCAATTTATTGAGGCTGGGCTACTCTTGCGTGATTGGCCTTGTGTGCAATGGATAGGGATATCCAGATCGGACCCTTTAAAATGGTAGATATACCATATGATGAGACACTAAACTTGAGCATCTTAACCCTTGATGCCAGATCGCAAATGATGACGTTACAGGTCACGTCGTGACGTCACCGCACACGTTGCGTCCGCACAGTTTGTAATAAAATGGATGCCTTGATAAAACACTTGGATCTGTGGTGTTGTCAAAGTGTTCTCTTTTTTAACAATAGAGCTAATATTATAACCAAGCACTTTGAAAGGACTCCCCTAGAGGTCACAATTGGGAGTAATCTTATATGTCTCATCAAAACTAACTGAAGTGGAATCAGATAGAGACCATATGTTAATTTTAAAGGTATTTCTATCGCACACCATCACCACCGGTATGGTCCCCAGGCGCTCTGGCGGATCTCAAAAGGAGGGTGTGGAAAAAAAAGAGTGGGTGGGTTAGTAGGGTGTAGTGGGAAAAGGAAAGTGAGAGTTGTGTTTTCCTGTTGGCAGCTTCAGTTCGGTTTGCACCATTCACTAAACTGAACTGCAGTGTTCGAGTCGGTGCGACTTCCCATGTGAGAGATTATTTGTTGTTAGTCAATTGTTGTAGTGTGGTGAAGTATGTGTGTATTGCTGTTCAGAGTGTGGTTGTGTGAGTTTCTTTATGGGAAGTGTATGCAGAAAGTTGAGGTTTTAGAGTTGGGTTAGCAGGTTTTCCTTACCTCTTTGTCTTTGAGTTTCTGTGCTTAACATCTATGATTATCCTGTGTGTTTGGTATTGTAGTTTGTCTGCTTAGTTGCCGAGTGTGTTGAGGAGTGGCTGTTTTCCTCTGTGTTACTCTTGTTGTATGTCTACCTGCCTGATGTTGGCGTCTTGCAAAAAACAAAGTGTCTTCAATTGACGGACTCTCCCGTCCCGTGCACACCCTTATTACTGGTAAATGCCAGTCAGAAGTTCAGGACATTTATAGGGATGTAATCTTTATCAGTAGCCATCATTTTGATTGTAAGTCAAGTAAATATCACTTGTATTCTTTCAACTCAATTGTGAAATTCATGTAATGTTTTATTAATCATTGGTATATAACACAAAATATGTAGAGCTCAAGCCATTTCGGGAACATGTATCCCTTGATCAGGAGAAAATAAACTTTGCATTCAATCAATTAAATGATGATTCTTCAAACTCCAAGAGTATCTACAAGGTAAGCGGAAAGTTTGCTTCAGTAAACTGTGCATCATTCTATGTATTAGATAATTTGTGATAAGAGGACGCGTGCATAGAAATCACCCGTGTAGTAGGATGTTCAAACAAAGTTGGTATACATCTTTTTCATGAATTCAGACTGTTGAACGCATTACTGGGTCTGTTCGATAAGCAAGAGAATAAATCAATCAATCAATCAACTAGGGGTTTTCTCACCATGGTGACCATCTATCCAATAGAAATCATGAGAATAATAAGGAATATATACCTCGTGTAGAGTCACCACTATGAGGACAGAATTCTCATTCAGATGTCGAGTGCTCTGTACGGTTGTCAAGACGGCTCCATTCTGTATCAATCTACGAGACATACAGAGAGTATGTTGTGATTGGTGGTTTATTCACAATATCATAACTTAAATGTATAAGGAAAGTGACCTGCCAGTAGGTAGATCAATATATATTCAAATGTGTACAGTGTGATCTTGAATTCTTCGGAATCTCACTCAGTCAATTTCAGAATGCCGTCTGCAAAAATGCTGAATCAATGTTTAAATATACAGTTATGCAAATGTTTCCCCATGCTCAATAATCAACTCAACAATCAAGTTCTTACCCATTTATGTGGCTGTTGAAGACCCATTGTGAAGGGGTGTAGGAGTGCGGAGCAGCTTCGACTCTCTGTAATGAAACCAGATGCGTCGAGTTTAGTAAAATGTTATCCGATACACACTTGCGGTAGTAACCCAAACGTTTGTTGAATCTTAATTACTTTCCATAGAGGGTTGTATCCCAAGCCTTTCTGGTAGCGTTTTGCATATGTTGCGGCAAAGTGCTCGGTGTCTTTGTAGGTTGAAAGTAAATTTTGTGAGCCGGCGTGCATTTTAGTTGTCGGTGGAAATGCCTGCAAGTCCCCTAAGTCAGAAAAGGACCCCTTTGATTTGGGTTGTATTGCTGGGGATGTTGGCGTCTTCCCTACCCTGGACTGGCGATGATTAGATTCACGTTTCCATACAGCGCCTCATGCCAGACAATGCCATCCATACTAAATTGGGGTAAGAAACTTCATGTAATATAAGTAATCAATACATTGTTTGTGGAGAATATTTACATGGCAATTTATATAAATATTAGAATTTCTTAGGAAGTTTAATGGAGAAGTTATCCAGGTTATTGAATATAGATTAGTGAGAGTCATGACATGCTGGTTACAAGAACAAATATGAAGTTACTTTGGAGTGAAATTTAAGTTGGAGGGAAACTGATACAGATTTATTTTGATTACTCTTTAGGAAGACAATTTGGAATCTCCTGATGAAGGACAGTTATCGTCCGAAATGCGTAGAGGAATGTATTGTGACACACAGTAGTAACCTATAAATTGTCAATTCTGGAAAGGCACAGAAATGATAATCTGAAGTATTTTGGGGATTTCTGAATAGTTTACAGATATTGTAACAGATGTATTGATTAAATTGACTGGTATGTGAACATTGATTGGTGTGGTTATTTAAAGAAACATGTTACTTAGAAACCACTCATGTTTAATAGAAACTCCTTAAACTATTATCATTTTTAAATAGATAACAACATAGAAGTTTGAATGAACATTTTTATTGTTATAGGAAGGTGTTTTACCAACAAGAGTGCCATCAATACTCAGATTGATCTCAATCTGATATAGACTAGTATTTCATTAGAAACTGTTAGCCAAGCGTAGACTGATGAGCACAAAGAAAATAAGTGCACACGTGTATTTTAAGCTAACAAAACTCGAATTGAATGATTGCTCGGTGTTCCCCAAAGTAGTAGATAATTATGACAATGTACCCTGCCTGGCCCTTGAGGTGCATGAGGGTGACTCACTGGGCAAGGCTCCACCTCCCGCTATATCATGTGAGGTTTGGGGCCGGCCTCGCCCACAACACTCGGAGCCCAGTACGGGAGACTGCCACAATCAAGATAACACTGCTATTGTAACTTTGAGAGAAACCAAAGGGAAGGGGAGACGTTAGTGCGAATCCCCGGGAATTAGGATGGTAGGTCCATGGTGCTTGTCTTAACCTAGGAATTATCCAATATTTGCCAGGGAATTGCAGATCATTGCCACAGGTAAAGGATGCGTGAGAGACTCAAGCCCTGTCCTTTCCCAGCGCAGAGCTTTGTGACCTCAGGATGACATATGCAAGGTAGTGTACCAGGTTTAGGGTAATTACATTGAACACATTTGGTCGAAGGAGAATTGGTTGATTTTTTTTTTCTTTTTTGTTTTTTGACAGGTTGATTTTTCCACATATATATGTGCTGGGAGAGCACCGCAACCCACACCCCCCTTACCTCCCCAACAATGATTTCCCTAAACCCACCACCATATATATATGCGACAGAATTCATGAAAAAATTGCCACCAATTCTACTTCGATCAAATCTGCAGCGCAGTAATCTTCCATTCCCAGTGTGCCATCCTTTTTGGATGCTTGGTCTGCTGTGGGAGTGAAGGCAAAGAACATAGCCCAATACGCCCTGCAAATGTGGAGCCGCAGCAGCTCCACCAATCCCAAGAGGGGGGAGATTATCATTCAGAGCAGCCATTTGTTGGTGGGATGCCCACAGAGGCAGAAGCCACCAGTGACTAAAAAATCTTCTGCAGGGAATAAAAATGTGTAGGCGTTTGGAGTAGCAGAGCAGCAAGCGGTGGAAAGGTGGAGGTGCATTGTTATGCTTGATTTATGCTTGGTTCAAAATGGCGCGGGCGCGCAATGCATTCTGGGAGCGCTCGGAGCCATGATGGATATTTACTTCACTTCACAGTGAAACGCTGCACACATTTTGCTGAGTGTTAGATTCACAGTGCTGAGACAAACATGCTTTTTCAAACTTGGTATGCGGTCAAGGCCATTTCTGCTGGGAAAGCTAACGTTGTTATGGCTTGCTACAGTTCTCCGTGGAGCATGTTTTTAGAGCAGGGAGGCCCTGTGTTCCTTGAGGGGAGCTCTTGATTGACCCAGCTGGCAATCGATGGCTGTTCCTCAACTGCGCAAGTGCAATTTCCAGAATGTTCGGGAATTAACTCCCCTTTGTGGAGTGTGTATATATGTGAAGGCATGGAGGGGGTCAGGTGAGACTTCAGCCGGAGAAGGACGCTCCGTCTGGCCTTCCTGTGAGCTGTGGTGCTCTCGGCCTGGCTGTTCCTGGGATCTTCCAGCCGCTTCTGGGCGAGATGAGGAATCCAGTTACGCTCATGGTGATGTATTTCCTTTTGACTTCTTTCTTCTGTAAACTGTGTCCATATTATTTTTATGAGTTATTTCTATGTACTTGTAAGCTTTGAATAAATAGCCGTAAAGGGCTGATTTATCTTCTAAGAGTGCGTGGTGGTGTGTTATTGTGTCTGTCTGTTTTTGTGGTTCAAAGTATTTGCTCCATAATTGCATTGATGATTTATGGTTGTTTCGTGCACTTTTCGGGGGAGAGCAGTACATGCATAAAGAGTTAAAGGGGCAAAAAAAGGAGGCAATTGGTATGAGCTGAAGGTTCAGGAGGAGAGGTAGGCACAGAAGGAGCTGGAGGTGTAGGCGGAGTAGGGTTGCAGAAGTAGTTGAAGGTACAGGAGGAGGTTGATCAGCAGAAAGGGTTCAAGGTTCGGGATGAGGCGGGGGAGTGCAGTGGTTTGAGGTGACAACAACAAAGAGGAGGAGGAGGAGGAGAGAACACAAAATATTGGATGTTGACATGAAAGAGGAGGGGGGAGAGCAGAAAATGTTGCAGAATTTGAAACGGCAGTGTTTGAAACAGGGAGTTAAAAACATCAAAAAAGAAGTTGAAGTCTGAAGCAGGAGAGACAATCATAAGGAGGATTGGAGAAGAAGTAGGAAGGAAATGAGGAAGGTGGGAGGTCCCTTGTAGGAGAAGGGACATTATTAGCCAGAGAGTAAGTCAGCACCAGTCTAACTACTGCCTGCGGGACATGGGAGGAGTAGCAAGAAAATGATGAGATGTTGAGGAGTTTAGGCATCAGTCAGCATGAGGGCTAGTGGCAAGACCAAGTTACTGAGTGGAGCCCAGAGAGGAGGAAAGCAAAACAGGTAGGATCAGTATGGTCGGTTCCCTGGGACAGGCAGGAAGGTGAGCCAAACCCCTAGTGCCCTTCCTGGCCTTCTGACTCTCTAGGAGATGCAGCGGAACCAGCTGCAGCAGAGCCTGGCGCTTTAACAGGAATACCTACAATACTCGAGGAACTCTCCACTCCCTGTACTCTCCCGCCAGGACAACCAGTGACCAGGACATCATGCGGCAGAACAACCTTTGTATCAGAGGTTGTGAGTTGGCACCATGCAAAGACCCACAGAGACTTTCAGTAATAGCCTTTCAAAGTGGGAAGACATTCCTGTTTTTCCATTCTGAACCCCCTTTAAGTTCCCTAGCAGAGACCCCGGTAGCACTGTACCAAGTTTGGAAAATAGTCAGTTTTTTGTCCCTTTGTTTTCCCCGACCATAATGCAGCCTGTAAACCTGTGGGGATCAGTCATTTACCTCCGGAAAGTTGAGAAGAAGGACAAGAGCTGCTCAGTATATGTCTACTTGGCTGGGAGACAGTGGCTGAGTTCAAGAATTGACTGTAGTCCAGGTGTATTTCTATATTGAGGGGTTATTGTGTGTAGCGTTCCAGGAACCAAAGGATTCCCTTGCCGCTTCCTTGCGTCTCCGCACAGGAATCATGACTCCATGTGTTCCCTACCTGGTTCAGGTTTATATTCTTTGACTTACATGTTTCCCTGCTGGTTTGAATTATTTTTCTGGCCACGGGGCTGCTGTTGCATTTGTTTACCATTATATCATTAGCCTGGGCAGGGCGCCAAGCTCTGGGACCTGGGTGGGAGCGTGCACAGCAGGGGGAACGCACATTTGCTCAGGAGAAATATTTTGCTTGAGTCTAATCAAGTATTTCCTTTTGAGAGTGAGGGGGGCTTGGGATGTTCCCCTCGCCCTGACCCCTGAGTATGTATTTTCATTAGATAGAAGACTTCTAGTTTGTTCCAAAATGTGTTGGGGGGGGGCAAGTGTATTTGAATTGTTTTGCTCTGGTTTAGTCGAGTCTCAAATAGCTGAGGAAGGTGTATGTCTGTGGCAGACAGGCAGGGAACACAAAAACGTCTTTGAAGTTTCTTTTGAAGGAGAGGAAACGTGGTTTCCCAAACCAGCAGTCGTTTTCCGAAGCATGAGAAACGAACTCCTGCAGTGTTGGCAGAATTCCAAGGCACATTAGCAAAGCTTATAGGTAATTCTGTTTCCCAGGCTCTGGTGCAGTTTTTCCATCAGGTTCAACATCATAGTGGAAGTGGAAGACGGCACCATCATATGATTAAGACGCTGAATGTGCTCTCTCTGATGGTCAAAGGCCTGCAGCGGCCATTTTGGGCGGCCATTTCCTGCATTTTTGTTGTTGTTTGGTCAATGACAGAGCAAGCCAGAGGGGGCACCAGAGGACGGAACCTCTGTTGTCCCTCCAGGAAAGAAGAGACTAAAGGTTGGGTGTAAGAGATACCTGCGGAACAGTCATGCAACAATACCTAACGCGAGTTAGGTGCTTCCACCCCAGTGTGGCAGGGAGCTGACATGGCATTAACAGCTGGAATTGCACTGCAATCCGGGAAGCGGATAGCAGAACAGTGGTGCGGTAAACCTACAAAACCAGTCAAAGTAAAATCACATGGCATCTATAATGCATTGACAAAGGTACACAGCACCACATGTCTTGTTGTGGGAGTCCCCTTGAGGACTAGGTCAAGGATCCCGCATCTGGGCAAAGGTGGAAGGAGAGCGCATGAGGAGAGGGGGCGACGGTCACTGGAGCGCCATACTGTGTAGTGTCCGTCCAATAAGAAAGATGCATCAGGATCTTTTGTGCAAAAGCCAGAGGAATATTTAGATAGCTGCCAACATTACCTATTCCAATCTTTAGGTGCTTATTCAGGCCTGGCGTTTGTATTGCGTTCTGGGACTTGTATTCAAAGATTTATTTTATTTATTTATTTTAATTCTTAGTATGGATGTTAAGCTTAGCACGATCAGACAGATAAGCCGGACATGCATGAGAGCGGCATTTAAAAGCCAGTGTCAGGATTTTCTGTGTAATCCTTTGCTTAATGGGAAGCCAGTGTAGAGCTTTCCTTGATACAGAGACACGTGCATGACGAGAGAGACCTAAAGTCGATCGGACTGCGTTATTTTGGGTAACTTGCAGAGCTCGAATGTTAAGAACAGTAGTACCTGCCAACAAGCTGTTAAAATAATCAAGTCTGGAGTTCATGAGAGCAGTGGACAGGAAGGCGCAGTTTTCAGCAGTGATGAGGGGGCAAATATATAGTGTATACGTTTGGTAATGAGAGCGCATATGGAGCGGATATACGACACATGAGCTGTCATAGATAGTTCTTCGTCCAGAACTACTTCCAAGGTTTTAACCTTCTTAGAAACGAGAATAGTATGGCCGCAATTTGAAAGTTGGAGTACTCGGGCGCTAGCTTGCTCAGACCTGCGATAGAAGCAACAATCAGAAGTTCGGTCTTTTTGCAGTTAAGTGCTAGTGAGTTACAGGCCATCCAATCCTGGATAGCATTAGCATTGTAGATGATATTTAGGGCACAACGATCTTGCTCGTAATGTCCACAGAGCTGAAGAACAACTTGGGTGTCATCGGCGTAGTTGGTATATCGGACAGCCAGGGTGTCTAACAGGTCGAGCAGGGGTCGGATCTATATATTAAACAAGAGCAGAGACAAGCAGGAGCCCTGGGGGACACCAAATGTTTGGATGATGGGTTAGGAGTGATCATCCCCAGTACAAACCTGAACAGTCCGAGGTCCCAAGAAGGAAGCTATCCAATTAGATGCTAAAGTAGAACAGTGGGTGACCTCTCCGAGCCTGGTCACTAGTAGTGCATGATCTACATGATCGAAGGCCGCAGAGAGGTCCAGGAGCATCAGTAGGGCAGGATGACGTTTGTCCGCCATGCCAGCCAAGGAGGACTTGAGGTCAAGCATGGCGGTTTCTGTCCCGTGCTGTGCCCTGTAGCCACACTGTCACTGGCCCAAGATGTTATGTTCCTCAATACGTTTTGAATTTGAAGATATGCTAATTTATCTAGGATTTTAAGGATAAATTGCACATTAGTTATGGGCCTGTAATTGTCAGCAATCAATGGATCTAGATTGGCCTTTTTCAGCAGAGGTGTATCCCAAGCGACCTTAAGAGAAGATGGAACTACATCCTCATCGAATAATAGGTTAATGTGTTTTGTAAGGCATGGAACCAATAGTTCGAGAGAGTCCTTAAAGATGTCGGTGGGACAGTCATCCCCGGGGCAAGAGGTGGATGTAAGATCTTGAATGATCTTACACATTTTTCTTCCGAATAGTGGCAAAGGGGACAGTTTATAATGGGAATGGAAAAATAAGAACAGGTCTGGATAAGCACTTACAGATTGGAATGGATCATGTTGGCAACTAAGGAGTTGCCTACGTTGCCATGGAAACTAAGAGGAAAGCAGCAACACAAGAAGGCAAGAGAGACTCCAGGCTCCAGCAGCAAAAACAGCACAGTGCTAAACTGAGGATCAAAGAGGCGCATACAGAAGAGAAAAAGGGACTCTTTTGGATTGACCAACTTCCCATATGTGGACTTGCCATGATGATGTCAGAAGGTTTTGAGTTTCTTCCTGAAGGTGAGGGATGGTGTACCTCAAGGCTGGTGGTAAAGTCTTGCTCATTACTGGGGAGCTTCCAGAGGAAGACTGCCCAAGAGCATGTTTATTCTTCACGAGCCGGACCTCCATGAATAGGTCTGTGTTACTAACGTCATGAAGGCTTCATGGGATTGCAGTCTCGCCGGTGACGTATCCCAGGACTCTACTCCGAAGTGCTTTTCATGCTGCACAGGCCATTCTAAAGCTGCAAAGTAAATGAGCACGAGGGGGGTGGGGTTCAAATCGTTGCTGGAGCAGGGCTGGTCTGCCCTGGCAAGATGTTGAAACACAGATGATTAATGAGGAATTGAGATTTAAGGCGGTCTATCCAATGGCCATCATCGTAGTCCAGACATGGCATGAAACAGTAATAAAAGTAATCACAATGATATGGGGACTTCTATAGCGCTTCATACCAGGTAATGGCAATTTCTAAGTGCTGCAATAATCATTGTCGCCATAATTACCCACTTGTGGTACTCAATTTATCGACCCTTGGAGGTTGAAGTGCCTAATTGGGCTGACTGCGGTGGGAAACACATGAGCCGAGGCCATCCTCCCACCAATGTTGGTCGGTTTATTGAATAACCTATCTGGCACTTCTTAGCATGCATGTTTAGTGCTCTTGATCTGAAGGTTAAAGTTAAGCTTGCTGTTGCAGCTGAAGGCAGAGATTTCGGGCCTCATTATAAGTATGGCGGTAAGGCAACAAAGGCGCTGGTATCGCAACCGGCACCGTTGCTACTGTACCTCCATACTACGAGTTCTTCTTGGGGGTGCCTTTGCAGCCACCAGGTCGGACCTTGTGGCCATACAGGCACCCAGGAGCAGAACTGGACTGTAGAACCGGTACTGTTGTTAACGGTACCGGTGCAACCAGCTTCCCCATTCCCATTCAGCCCTATGGGGCCGAATGGGGATGGGGAGTCCCTTATTACCGGCACCCGCAAATGGGCAATTACCGGGTCCGCCAAACGCGGCATGACTCGGTAATTGCCCATTCGCGAGTGCCCGTAAAATCACGGATCCGGCGGCAGCCTCGTAATGACGCACTCCGTCTTGGATATGGGCCTTTAATTGACATGCCCTCCACAGTGCTCTCTGAGAGGCAGTTTTGGATGGATATCCTAGATGGAGGGCAAGATAGGAGTAGGCATTAACTTTTCTTTGAGTCTATGTAGGGCCAGGAGATACAGTTGAGTATCAACCGCATATTGAGCCCACCACCCCCTCCCAAAAAACCCCTTTCAGATTAAAAGAAGTCATTACATTTTCCCCAGATTTTGTCATAAAAGGTCCGTTTGTTTTTCAATTTATAAATCATCTTTTCCACCTTTCAAAGTCTGTGCATCTCATCTACCCATTCCTCAAGTGAAGGCGCTATCTTAGTTTTCCATCCTCGAAGAACCAGGCGCTTGCCCACAATTGCACCCCTGAAAAGCCATTTTTTATGAGCAGAACTGAGTTCATTTAACTCAGAGTCATCTCCCAGTATCACAGTTTTGAAATCAAAATTTAGATTCACACCCATATTTTTATCACAGGCCTCACACTCCTCTGCCCAAAAACCACAGACTCGTACACAACTCCACAACATGTGTTCCAAGGAGCCAATTTCTTGTACACAGCCCCAACACTCATCACAATTTGAAAGTCCTCTTTGTTTTCAATCTCTCTGGACACCAATAAATTCGGCTCAGTATTTTAATTTGTTGTGATCTCTCTCCCAAATTCACCAAGCATAGAGCTACATTTCTGCATATATTATGCCAATACTCAGGAGAAATATCACAATCAATCCTCCTACTCATTCATCCCGCAGTTTGTCATTGCCTTGAAAATTAGCCAAAAGCAGTTTATATATTCTTCTAGCCAGTCCACCCTTACCCTCTTTAGGTTTAGCAAGAAAGATGTCCAAATCCAGAGTATCTGTCCAATCAACATCACCTACCGACTTCTTTAATTGCCTATAGGCGGAATTCGACAAACCCCTAAAGTCCCACTTTTCCCTCACCTCATTCGCTGACAGCCATCAACCATCCTTACCGGGATCACTAATCTCTCTAATACCGCAAAGGAGCCAATCAGGCCAAAAAAGTGTATTGGCTTTGTCTTTAATCCTTCTGACTTTGTAAATTAAGTAACATTAGATTGGGTGATAGTAACACCTATAAATACAGTGCTTTGAAGCTGGGGGAATCAGGCCTGGGGCGCTATGTAAAAAGATGATGCTGTTCTATCAAATACAAAAGCAGATGGACAAACTGACCACCAGTTAGCAATATTGGACACGGAATGCATGAGCATTTCTAAGGGCCGATACATGACTGAACCCTAGTCTTGAGCTGGCATCCACACAGCAAAGAATCCTATAACTGGAAAATGATTTAATATCACCTAAAAGGTGATCTGCGCTGTTTGAGAGGCATCTTACTCAGTCACTATATCGACATATGTGTAGTCATCCCCACAACTGAGTGCATGGTGGGGTGAGGGATTCTCAGGCTGCAAATAGTTTAATGGCAAGTACTAATATTAACAAAGTAACATGTCTCCTTAATTTAGAGCCCAATTGGATGAACTATTTTTGGTGGTGCTATTTTTTGGTGGGTGGTAAATCAGAGCAGGTGCATATCTTGCACCGCATTCCATTGGCTTCACTGCTCTTGTGTTACAGAGATCTCATTTTGTGGCTGGTATTTCACATTAATACCCAGCGAGAGTCAAGCACAATGCAACACGCATTCTGATTGGCTCGCGCCGGGTCATTACCCAGCTGAGAATCCCTCAATTCTCGGCTGGGATTCCAGCTGCCTTGTCCACAGCAGGGGGCGTGGCAGCCCCTCAGCCAATGAGGAGTTCGAAGCGGGGCCATCCCCGCTGCAAGCCTCCACACGGCTGAGAAGCTGCCTTCGCCCCCTGCCGGGGACTCGGGTAAGGTTTTGTTTTTCTTCCCCTATCCTCCCACTTCTCTGCCCTCCCCATCCCACTTACCTTTTGCCTTCTTTGTCCATGGTGGGCGGTGTGGCAGCCTCCAGCCGTGTGGAGGCTCGAAGCGGGGCCATCCCCGCTCCCTGCCTCCACACGGGTGGAGGCTACCATCATCCCCCACCGGGGATTCTGGTGCGTCTTTTTTTTTTTCCTCCCATCCCCACTTACCTTCTTCTCTGTCGTCTTTCAGGAGCGGATGCACTGGGAGCAGTTCTGTTCCCAGCGCGTCTGCTCCCAATGGGCGCCATGGAAAGGGAAAACGGACTCGGTTTTCCCTTTTTCGGCGGCCATTTTCTTGGTAGTTCTTTTTTCTGTCCTGAAGCGCAGCAGAAAAAACTGCTTTTAGTGCCCCGGTCACACAGATCTTGCGGGCCGGGGTACTAATAGCAATATGCCCCTCGCTCGGGCCAATAACTATGGGCCCCGGGGCATTACTTGACTCGGTAATGCCCCACCGCTCAGGGCATATTGCTTAATTAGACAGCACAAGGGTCTAATCCGGCCCCCTACCCTGCACTGAGTTGGTTGTGGATGGTTGGAGAGGCATGGACATTCTACCGCAGGCCTAGCCCTTGATCCAGTGCCAGGGGCAGCTATTCCTCATCCTCCTCAGGGATGTCATTTCACCAAAATGCCAGGAGTAGCGAAAGTGACATCACAAGACCCTTGACCTCTGATGACATCACAGGAAGTGATGTAATTTGACCCCATCTCAAGTGACATCATTGGAAGCGATGGAACCCAACCGTTTACCCCTTGACAAAACAGGAAGTGGTCACACATAGCATTGTTTCTACATACACTATAAAAAATACGGTTACAATATCACTGTAACGTGATGTACATTTCATACAAGAATGGATCACCATATGTATCGGCAGAAAAAAACAAGCTATAACTGCAACTTGCAAAAAGCAAAAAACATAGGGGGTTATTACGACCCAGGCGTTAAGGGGTTAACGGCACCGTAAAAGGTTGCGGCGCCGTTAATCCCTTAACGCCGGTAGGGACCCGTAAAGGGACCTTGAAGGTAATTACGGTACCGCAATTTGCGGTACCGTAATTACCGTCTTCCCCTTTCCCATTGAGCCCTATGGGACAAAAATGGGAATGGGGAAGGGCCAATGGTAAATGGGGAATTACCGCCCCGCGAACCTTGAATGGGGTGGTAATTCCCCATTTCACCATGGTGGAATTGTTAAGTTACCGCTGTTAACCATGGCGCTAATAGCGCCATTGGTTAACACTGGGGTTGTAATGAGGGCCACAGTCCGAAATTTATACTTATTCTACTCTGAATGCTTTTTGGAGGATTTTGTCTGCATTGTGAATTTGAGGTGTTTAAGAACAGACTGAAGTGTGCCTGAAATAAACCTTTAATGAGTCTAGCACCGAAATGCCAGGCAATTCTCCTCTGAACAAGAGTACCAACAGAAACCCCAGACACGTGTTTCGGTCTGGTTGGACCTCATCAGTAGGGTGGATCTGTGCCTCTCTAAGAATAGTGAGCAAGGGGTCCACGTCTGGATTCCCCTAGTAACTTAGGGTGAGACCCGGTTTCTGTTGGTACTCTTGTTCAGAGGAGAATTGCCTAGCATTTCGGTACTGGACTGCCCCAGGGCAGGACAAAGACTGATATGTTTGGGATATTTCTTCTCTGTGAAAGATAGTGAGCTAAAGACTCTGGGTAAGTCTCTCGCAACCAGGACTAATGTCTGGCAGAGGGACTCCCAGGACCCCCCTTGTTAATTATTTAGGGTCACTACTCAAAGTGTTACACTTGTGGAACCCCCTGTTTTTTTTAAAGAAGCCTGAACAAGAAAGCCAGCCACTCCAGAATCAGAGAGACACATGGCATTGGCCAAAGCCCAGGAGCTGCAATTGTATAAAAGCTCTGTTTGGCCAATTATACAATCTTTTCTCCTCTTTACACTATCACTTGTGTAAACATGAGCACTTCTACTGCAAAACGATCCCTGCCTAAAATGCTGTACCTGCAAACGCTGGTGGAGTGGTGCAAAGCTATGGGGGTAGGGTGTGCTCAATAGATGTGTTGAAAATGCAGTTCGTGTGATCTGGCTCCTTGGCATTCCATCATGAAAGAAACCTATTACACCTGGTGAATCAGGAAAGCTCCCATGCTACCAGAGCAAGTGTCAAGGGGAACCAAAATACTAGCATGGCCACCTGAAAAGATAGGGCTAGCAGCTAGAAGGGTCCTATATTAAAGTAGAAGCCCAGATGGCTAATCTCTTAGCACAACTTGGGTTTGGTGATATTGTATGTAAATATGTTCTATGTAAAGCACTTTGGCGAAAGTGCTAAATAAATAACACATTGGGCCTCATTACGAGTCCGGCGGTTGCCGTGCCGGAAAAACCGGCAGGCTGCCGCCGGACCCGTAATATCATTCCACCTCCGTGATTGCCGGAATCACCGGGGCATTACAACCCGGTGACCCGGTAATTCTGGAGGCAGAATTCTGTAAATCGCCATTCCCATGGAGTCCTGTAGGACTCCATGGGGATGGGGACCATGGAAACACTGGTTCCGTCTATGACAGAGCCAGTGTCCACCTGCAGGCGGGTGGTGTTAATCCAGACCTGGCGGGAGTGACACTTCCCACCTGCAGGAGTCTGAATCAGCCGGTCCGGAAAGAACGGTGGCGGCGATTTAACTGCAACTGTTATTTCCGGACCGGCAGGGTCGTAATGAGGCCCATTATCATTATCACGTTAAGGGGTTGCGGGGGACTCGATGTGGCGGCCCTCAAGAGATCCTCTGACCCATCCTCCTGCTCCCTGCCTCCTTCTGTCGCTTTTTCTTACGATTTTGCATTCTGGGTTCCTTCTATCCTCGTGGCTGGCCAGTCCAAGTCCTTGGGTGGTGGAGGCCCACCCACTGTCCTTTGCCTCCTCAGGCTCCATGTTTCCCCTGCAGTGGGGGCGTGCAGGTACAGTCCCTTGGACAAATAAGTGGCACTGTAGAAGATCATTTACATTCAGTAAATACACTTTTGAAAATGACCCATGATGCCTGTGTCTTTATTTCTGAGGTTACACTTGCTATGCCCAGCTATTCTGAACAAAGTACAGAAAAGGGGAGGGGAACCTTTATGTACCTTAGAGAACAAGGGCCTTCTCTGTTATTTCTCAATTTCCCAAGTTTGGTACAATTTAAAATCTGGAAAATGTAACATTAAGGTTCGGAAGGGGTTTTGGCGTCCAGGCTTTGTTTGATCCCATTCTACCTCATGACAGAGTCCAGGGCCTAAGACATGGGGGCTTATTCCGAGTTTTTGTGGTGCAGTAAAAAAGTTTGGGTAATTTGGTTAATGCCCCTTTTGCCACACTGCCCAATCCCGAGTTTGTCGTGGAAGTGGAGGATTTACCTCCAGCATCTGGCTGGAAGTAAATCCTCCACCTTGCTGCCAAAAAATCAGTAAATTCGGCCGAATTACCGCCTGTGGTAATTCTTCCAAAATCACCATGGAGTCCTATGGGCTCCAATAAAGGAGTTTTTATACTGCCGCAAGACCAAGTGACGGTAACAGTAATTCCATTTAGCAGTAGTTCCACGGAATTACCACCAAACTCAGAATGAGCCCAATAGAATGTGCTCAACCATAATATAAGTACAGTACCCAATCACCTGCATTTCTAAAAACAGTGAAAAAACAGACATTTTTCAACTGGCGTTCACATGAGAACTGGACTCGCTGAGGTCGGCGATGAAGAACAGGGGGCGGGGAATGCGTCTTCGCTTTTGATTGAACTCTAACTTCCCTGACCTATCACTTTTTGAAATTCCCTTTTTCTGTATTCCTTCGTGATGCAAAGTGGCCCTTAGGTGACTTGCTTGCTCGATACAAAATGACCATGTTAATAGATAACTATAACTTGTGCTACTCATGAGCTCAGTTAATTGGGGCGGATCCTTCAAGTCCGGTCCGATGGACAGTGAGTAGAGCGCTTGCTTTGACATCTGTGCAGAGCCTGCTGATGCAGGTTCGAATCCCGGCAGGGCTAAACTCAGCCTTTCATCCTTCCGAGATTGATAAATGAGCACCACACACCGTGGGTAATAATAAGCAGTGCTCAGGTACCTGAGGGTTAGCGCTATATAAATGCCAAATTATTATCAACGCCATCAATTATTTCGAATAATGAACTTTTCTGAAGACCAGTGCCCTGTTCTTTGTCCTGGCACTCTACAACATGTGGCCATCTCACAAATGAGTTACTCTGAACAGCTTTTCCCTTGTCTTAAACATGCAGAGGTTATCCACTTCTCAAAATAAGTTACTCTGGACATGTCTGGCTTGTGAATCAGGCTCTATAGGTCTAAACTTAAAAAATCTGAATTGAAACTCAGCACTTGTCACAAGGTTATGTTGAAATGACAGTTTTGCCTGTCAATGTCAATGTTATTGAAGCAAAGAGAGTCGTCAAGATGGATTCTCGTCTTCTGAATTTGTCTCTTGTGAGTGTGAGAGGTTTATTGGCCTGTTTATATAAGTTAGTTTTTTTAAAGTAGCACTTCATGCCGGATTCCTCTGGTTTCTAAGCACTATTATTATTGCCCAATGTCAACTTCTTGACCTTGAAAGGATGAAGGGCTTACGAAGGGAATCTGTACAATACATTTTTTAAAAAACGTATGGGAGATTTGATCGAATTTCGGGCATACGAACATTTAGTACGCCCGAAAATGTCCTACGTCTGAAAATGTCGATCAGGTCTATCATTGGGTACCATTACAGTAAACAAAGGGAGCGGGGGTGTTCCTCCACACCCTTGTTCACTGTAATTACTTCGAAGGCTGCTGGGGTGAGCCCCCCCTTCCTAACAAATAAAGTTTTTAAAAAAAGAGGCCTCCTCGGTGCCGGTTCCTGCTCACAGAAAGTGGAGGCAACGGCGCTGCAGGGACACAGCGAGGCCCACCTCTGCCTTATTGTTATATTTGTTTCATTCACATGTTCCATCCCTGTTGCCCTGTGGGCGTTTTCAAACGCAATTTACTTGGTGCATAAGTGCCTCACAAATTCAATACAAAGGGTAAGTAAAGGCTATGGGTGGGAGCGGGTTATCTGAAATAACCGCGCGATGAAAAGCCGAAAGTTAACTTTAGTTTTTTTCTCCCTTAGTCATTTCGGATTCGATTTAATCATGGTAAACCCTTGAGAAGTGCAGGCATGTGGCATGTGGCAGGGAAGAGGCCAACCCATGGCTTATCTATTTAAGTGCAAGGAGGAAGCCAAACAAGCAGGGTGCCAGGGTGCGGATCCTAGATGCAGGTTTATGTTCCATCCCTGTGTCACGATGCATCTTTTTTGCCAGTGCGCTTCTTGGTGAAGGCAGCAAACATTGCTGGCCCTGACTCATTACACTGGCATCAGAAATGTTTTCGACAAGATTGCCAGCACCTGTGGGAAGCAACATCAGGGGGAACATATTCACGGTCCTTCTAGGCCGGTGACTCTTCTTGTGTCGAAAGAGTGATTTTTAATTCAGATGTAAAAGGTGGAATCATGACTATGCCCTGTTGGTGGAGAAATGAAAGGTTTCAAACTTGCCTCAAAGGCATTATTTTATACACTGTTGCCGGGGAAACGATTTCAAAACAGGAACCGACCATATGACTCCAGCCATAGTATCAAGATAGAGACGTGTAGAACAAGACACCTTTCAGGCGGGATTTAACCCCAGGATATTTGATTAGTAAAGACGCAAAGTCAAATCATTGGACATCAGACACAGGACTTGCCCTGCTTTGAAAAAGACACAGAGGTGTCGAAACACGTGTCATCACAAAGGGCTATTTTCATTAAATTCTGTTAATCACCACCATGGATGTGTGCTTCTTAACTCATGGAACCACAATGATTTTGCATTGTCACCTAATTTGATTTGGCGCAGTAAAAGGTGTGTGTGAAACTCAATACAAATGGTTTTATACACAATAGACACTAAAACAACACAAGAAGGATACGGTAATTATGTGTGTGATTAACAACATACATTTTGCTTGTGTACTTCCCACGCATGGGAAAAGTCCAAAGGTGGACAACACTCAATTCATAAACGCATACTTTGATTGACAGATGGGAGAGCCTAGGAAATGGGGTGAGAAAGACACAGTGGATCAAGGCTTGCTGGCCTCAGATGCGGGACATGGAGGCTCCCCCAGAAGCTTCTCACCCATTCCTAAACTCCTCTTCCAGCCCGGCGCCGTGCCTCCATCCCCTCCAAAAGGAGGCTGCCCAACAGACTCAGACTTTGGAATCTTTAGCCAATCCAAGCGGATCATGTGCGCAAGGTTCACATCGAAGGCTTGAGGGAAAGGTTTCCAGAGAACGCAGTCCGGAGGATACCTTGTGATACCTTGTCCATGCCAACGTGATCTCACCCATGTTTCTGCAGGCCATGGTCCACACAGGGGGCACAGGGCAGGTGGGGGCGTCTGCTGCAGCAATGCCGCGAAGCCAAGCGTCTGTAACAAAGTGGGCATTGGTGAATCAGAAGCGAGACAACAGATTGTAAGCTTAACACGATTTTTATTTAAGGGTTGAAGCAATATAGGCTCAACATAAAATGGGCATCGGGCACAGAAATGGCTTCAATCAAAATAGTCATAATGGCTCTTCCAAGAACTTAGTGTCTTTTCAGATCCCCTTACTGGGTTGGCTTGCTAAATAAAAGTTTCAAATTCAAGGGGTGATCAGACTTTGGCTAAGTCAGGGTCCATGTTTTTTCCTGGATGCTTAGAACATCAAGAAGCCACTCACAGTCCTGGGGTTGTAGCACAGCCGCAATTCTTTCTTGATTTCCCTTCTGTCCTGAAATCCTCTCTACTGCGATCTGTCTCTCTAGGTTTCTTCCGAGTCATGGACTGAGCAAGGTTTTATGGCCCAGAAAGGAGTCCGCCTCGGGATACAGATAGCTCCAGCTTTGGCTGCTGGGAGTGATATTCCAGACCCTGCCAGTAAACAGAACCAAGAGTAGTTTGAGAACGCGGCAAGATGTGCTCAAGGTGAGATTCCAGGTTCTATCAGTGTACGGACAGAAAAGGTCTGAGGCCCTTACAAGGTCTGAGGGAGTTATGTGTGACCAAGAGGGTGAACCAAAACACTGGGAGAATAAGAGGATTGGGTGCGGCGTTGTTACATCGCCGGTATATCTTTAGATGAGATTTTCAATGAAAAAACTTGTCAAAAAATATAGGGGTAAGGGGATAAAAGGGGCAGGGAATGGGGAATACAGAGGAAATAATTGGAGATGGAAAGGGTTTGGGGGGAGACCCCCAAAATATAAACAAAAGTTCAATGAGTTTTTAAAATAAATAAGTCATCAAAAAACTCATTGAAAAAAAAAACTGCTGATGTAATAACATAGAGCCAAAGATTGGGCTGACTTCTGAGGATTGTATCTCAGACCCAGGTGAAGGGCCCCCCAATGTGAATAAAGTGGGTGATAGAGACTCAGTAACGGAGCCCCAGAAATATGCACTGGTGCCTGAAGATGGCTTTACACCAGATACCAGTGGCGACCAGTCTAGTCCAAGTTATCCAAGACCTGAGGGAGTGCCTACTTCAATACCTGATTGGGTTCAGAAGAAGAACCAGGGGCAGTGTACCGAGGTCGGGAATGCCACCAGAGAAAGGTGAATGGACATAAGACAAGCGCTACTTTAGAGGCATGGGCCTCGGCTGGATAGCTCAGGGGCAATGCTCTTGTCTTGGAAGCAAGACAACACGGAGCAACACAGGTGCGATCCCCGGGTCTGCTTCGTAGAAACCTCTGGGTATTAAGCGCGTTATAAATAACCAATTACAATTACAAATTACAATTACAATAAGTGGGTGGTGGAGGCTCGACCCAGGCAATACCAGAAGAGGCATGGCCATAGCCATTAAATGGTGGGGGAGCTGGATGAGGCTGCCAAGAGTTGATTGTGGTGCCCCTAAAACTATGGGCACCACCTAGATTAGCGCCCATTGTTGCATTCTGGAGGCGGTGCTGGAGCCATCAAGGCCTCTGGGGTTGTGAGCGCTGGAGAGCTGGGCGGGAGAGGCAAACCCGAATGTGGACTCTGGTGGCACAATCTGTGCCTCACTGCCAGTGAGAGACAGATGCATGCTGGTAGCTGAAGTTCATAAAAACATGCTGGGTGATCTATCCCTGGGCCTTGATCTGGGAAGTCAAGAAAGACACAAGATCAGTGCTGCGCCCCAGGGACATGGTTTATTAGAATGGACGTCCATACTTGTTCCTGTAAAAATAGACCTTGGCATACATTGCATTGCCTCCTCCTGGCACTGTTGGGAAAAGATGGCCTCCTGCCAGCCTCCACCCTGGTGTTTTAGTTGGACCCTGCAGTTCCCACAAAGCAACATTATAAACTTAATCTAGGAGGTAGACTGGTAGCATGTGACACACCAGGGGTGGATGTCCCAGGGTAGGGTGCCTATAGAAGTAGGCAGTGCTCCAGGTGGGATTTGGAAGTTGAAGTATTTTACTGCCTATTTTTTAAAGTTGGGAGTAAAATAATTATTTGGGGGAGTGAAAACGTAAGTCCAATTCCCAATGAGAGTATTTTATAAGTGAGTAAAAATATGTTTCAACTGAAAAACGGAAATGTTTTTGGAATTTCTTTGCACCTGGGTAATCATGTACATCAAGAGATGCATGTTTGCTTCTTCCATTCAGGCAGTTAAAATAGTAGTGTCTTCACGTGTTACTACGTGCACTACTGGCCCAAACATATCCATGGAGCTGTGTGGCTGAAAGCAGGGGTGCAAGATTGAACATGTTTTTGTCTTATTTTTTGTTGGGGAGTATTTGTGCTCCCTATTTTTATTTTTTGGGAGTATTTGCCAATTATTAGGGAGCAAAAGTGTCCGATAAACCCCTTATCTGTAGCGCTGGGAGTAGGTATTTTTTCATTTCTCCGGACTTCATCTATTGGCAAACCCTGTCCCTTTATTTGTTTACCCACTATTGATTACTGGAGGGATTAGAACCAGCCAGGTCGGATGTCCCTTTTTCTTCTGGCACCATCATTTCAAAAGGGTATTCAGGAAGACCAACTTGGTGGATTGAAACAAAGGCATTCAACTATATTTATCGTGCTGTGATGGTTCAACAGTGTCACCCTAGTGAGTAATTCCACGAACAGGGAATGCACTGGATAGTTAGTGCAGATGGGCCAGGACACTATGAGGTAAGAGATGTCAACAATGCATGATCTCTGACTATTCCTACTTTCAAATATTCAAAAAGGTGCGTGCATTCTTTGTCAGCAGTGACACCATGCCAAGGAATGCAGCTTGTGTCAATTGCATCTTTTTGAATAATTGAAGGTAGTCTTAGTCGGAGATCACACATACGTCATTTATCTTCTACCTCATTGTGTCCTGACCCCCACTACTAACTGTCCAATCTATTTCCACTTATAATTTAATGACTTGTGTCAATGTACACTCACCTCTGCTCAAAGCAAAATGTGCATCACCAGAGAACAGCACAAACATCCTTGTGACCTCCAAGTAAAGCCAAAGAGGAGTGACCTACTTCAGCAGCATGGATCTAAAACACTGCTCGCAGAACAGAGACTGCCCAGCCCCCTGCTCCAAAAGTCAATGTTATTTCATTCTTAACTCTGAATGAGGTGGGGCGGGAGAAAAAAAGGGCCTCAAGAATTGCAGTTACTTTGTGCATGGGGCGGGGGGTGTGTGTTCAAATGTCATCTTCAAATATCTTGCATAACCCTCTCTCGCCTTGCCAGTGACATAGACTGAACACACACACAAAATAGCATCTAAGCTTCAAGAAGTCCAATGAAACAAGAGTACGATTAATTAGCGAGACCGATAAATCTATTGTGCCACCTTTTACTTTTGTGGGCTCCTGACCTGGTATGTCTCCAAAACATGTGGTCACATCATTTCAAACTGAGGCCCATGGGCATGTGGCTCCATACAAGAAAGAAAATCAAGAAATAAATAAGTACACAGTGTAGTGTTGGACCCATGCTTCCAAATATACAATAGGATGTGACTGGCATAAGGTTTGTGCATGCTGTGTGAGCTGAGGTACCACCACATCAATGATTGCAGCTCTTCTCTTTAGGTTGATCCATGCACACAGCAAAATGTACATCACCCAAGAACAGCACAAAGATGCCTCTTACCACAAAATGAAGCCGAATCAACCTTTGATTAACCTCTTGATTCGGTAAGGAGATTAAGAACCTCTATCCTGCTAAATAAGTTGTTGGGTTACAATTGATCAGGCATATGATTACTCAGGCCGAAACATGTCTGTGATTGCTTGTGGTCTCGTGCAGTAGGGATGTTACCAAGCAGTTCAAGCTGGACTGTCGCTTTCGGGGTGGGACCAAGCCTGATTTGCATATGGACTTTCCCCTTTCTTTAATGGCTTGGCAGAGTGATGGTCTGGAGGGTTGCCCAGAGCTTTGCCAGAGGTTGGGATTAATTCCAAATCTTCCAGCTATCACCTTTCTGTTTTGCTTTAGTTACCCTGAGTGGGACGGGTATGCCCAGACGTGGGCCCTGTGTCTTCAGAGCTTAGATACAGAGCCTACACCTCACTGATGAGGTCCAACAAGGTCGAAACATGTCTGGGGATGCTTGTGGCCGCTTGTAGATGGGATTTGACCTAGTTGGGCTGGACTGCCCCTTTGGGGATGCGACCAAGACTGATTTGCATATGACCTTTCCACTTTCTGTAATGGCTTGGTAGGTGAAGAACGATGGTCTGGAGGGTTGCCCAGAGCAATGCGAGGTTAAAGGATAGTTCCGGGACTTTTTTTTTATTGTCCCTACGGGTCGGCCATGTGTTTGTAAGCATAAATCGGTAGATCGTAGGAAACTTTCCTATGGACCTTACCCGACTTTTCGCCCATTATCGCACTCGAAATCAGCCTCCATTTTGTGATAATCCTATCATTTCGCCCCATCGACCTGGCTCACCTGCCTTTGCGGCACTAAATCAAATCCCCCGCCCCTGAAACAGACTTTATCAAAACATTCATATTCCCCGCCTCTATCCGTGACGTGACTGAGCTGCGTAGGCAAACGCGCCCAGGCGTCTTCTACGCGACTCCACACAGACCCCGGAAATCAACACAGATCAGCTCACAATACAGCGCACCACAATTCGGAATATGAAACTGTACTTTGAAATCAAACCGCAAGATTGTAAATGTGGTAAAGTACATTTATTTGACATCAAATGTTTAGAGAATATTCAGCGATTTGCATTTTTATTTGCTCATGTTCCAAAAAGTTCGTATTGAGGGAAGCGATGTTCGTGTGCAGTACACAGGGTGTTGGTTTACGATAAAAATAAGCTCTTCGGTCGCACTGATAATCGCATGGCTGTTCCAACAACGAGGCACTAGGCCACCACAACGGTAGGTATGTTGCATCTAACCGTTAGTACCGCGTAAGGGCATACTTGTACTTGGCGATCGTCCCATAAAATGGTCAGGGTGGTAACGTTGTTCACGCGGAGAAGCAACTGGCGGCTGTAGAAGCCGTCCGCCGGTGTCTGGTACTCGTGACACAGACAGTAGTGAATGATGTACCTAAAAACATAAAAAATGAAATTAGTCTCACCATCAGATCCTTATTAAAATTATTCATTTCATAGCGAGGACAGCGCTACTGGGTGTACACAAGTGTTTAAAGGCGTGGCGAGGCATGGAGGGGGGGGGAGTGGAGTACAAGGTAAGTAGCATAAAATAATAAATAAATAGGGCCAGCTGGTGGCAAGTGCAAGGTAAGTGCAGAACAAGTGCTGGGAAGGGGGGGGGGCTGTAGGATACTGAGACAGTCCCCCAGTGCAGGGGTTGACAGGGAGGCAGTGCAGGTGGAGAGTGGAAGGGCCCAGGACCGAGGTCGCAGACAGTGGACCAGTTGTAGCAGGGGAGAGGGAGAGAGAAAGCAGAAGCAAAGAGGAAGGTTTTGAGGTACTTCAGTAAAAGCAGATGTTTCTCCTCAAGATAGTGCGCGGTAGAAAACAATATGCCACATAGAACGAACAAGTACAACTGAACCCGTCTTTAAAGCCACTGTATAGTAATGAAATTGCGGTATAAACTCATCAAAAGTTACTTACATTATATTTGCATTTTCCATTGTGTCTCTGTGTAGGGCAGACCCGAAACACCACTCCTTTGCCGACGTTACTTCTTCTAATGAACGTGGCTCATCGTTTCGTTTCTGAAATTTTATTCATTATCTTTTCTTAGTCTTTCGGGATGGTCCCGGCCTGTCAAGGTCAAATCACAATAGAACCTTATACTGGGTCGTGGGCCGTTCCGCCACCCGAGCAAAACATCAAAGCAGCTGACCTTCACTTTGAGCGAGCACACATTTCTAGTTTGGGCCTGCAACATGAGGAGACTCGAGAGAACAGACAATCAAATTACAATCATTTAAACCGTGATGTGTATTTCTCAATGAGCTCTGCTTTAGGTGGACATGGAACAGAGGCAATGTTGGGTGGCAATGCAGTTGTCCCCTGCATAGGTTCGTTCACCACTCCATGTATGTGCCTATCGAGGACATCTACGATAAGTCTCTCAATAAACTCATATTGCATATCCTCAAACACTGGTTTGATCACCCATTGTTTACTTCTTTTAGTGAAGGCCTTATTGTAGCGAAGCGTCCCTAAAGTTCCGGTCGTCCTACTTTGTTGACGGCCAACATTATGGTTATGTGCCAAGACCGCTAGAAGAGTCCGATTTATCATGCCTTCCATGCCAAAATGCAATCTTTTGGGCCTGTACTTTAGACACATATTGTGGAACACCTCCAAATCTCCTGTGTGGCAGAATTCCGTGAGTCCCCTCAAATCTCTTGTTATAGTTTTATCAAATACAATCTTTTCAATGGCCTTGTGAGTGGGTGATGAAGGAATCAACCACTTCTTCTTCCGTGCCTCCTCTGTGGACAAATGGCCATGTTCACATTTGTGGAAATGTTCATTTGTCGACCATCGATGTACGTTGCTACAGTGCAACATTACTGACCGCCATTTTTCCAGTAGAATTTCCAACGACCCTTCACATGTTTTTGAGCTCCACCAAAGATGGTTGCTGATTGACTTGGACCACTGTGAAATACCTTGCATATCTTTTTTTTTTCCTGCAGCCGACAATTTTTTATTGATTGTTTTTGCAAGATGCCATACGTCAAATTGGTGATTTATATTTTTGTACTCTTCTCTCATTGTCTTGGCAATTGAAACGTGTCTGTCGGTGGCTATCAGGTCGATCACCATTCCCCGCGATTGTAGTTCTTGCAATGATGCTACAAAGCCAACTTTCTCCATGGCCACTGAGGATGTACTTTGTGACACCTGCACGACCACCGAACTCACAATTTTCTTACTTTCCATGTCCTGAAAGTGGTAGGTGCAGTACTTGGCTGAAAATCCTGGGCTGTCGCACTGTCCATCACCGGCTAGCCTGAAGCGTTTGCCCGCGAATGTACTTTCCATTGACATTTTTTCCATTCTCCAAGCTTCGCTGATGGCTGGAAATAGATAATCGGTTTGGTATTTGTAGAACTGAGTTTTCGCAATGAAATGGATTCCCACAAACTGAAAGAAATACTGTAACTTTTTAAAACTTGAACCACTAAAAAGTGCGGCCGCTGCACAAAGTAGATTGCCTGCTGGCAGTTGCCCCAGCATGGGTTGTGCAGACCATGCGAACGGATGATATTGTGTACAGGTGGCATGTATTTTAAGGTTAGTGCCTCGAATTGCACGAGTCACATTAATCAATGGCTCCCCACATACTGCCCCACCAACCCAATGCCCACATTTCATCATCATAATAATATCCATCAAACAGCTATCGAATACAATGAATTTGGCCTCTTTCCTTATACTGTCACTCTGCATCCCAGCTGGTTCGGCCTGTAACGTTGAGGACATGTCACTCGCATGAAAGGTACAATCTCTGATATCGTCTTCCGCTATGCTGAGTGATATTGATGGTGTTTCATTGTCGTCCATGTCATTCTCTTCCACTGCAACAACTGTTCCTTGTCCGGAGATGGGAGAAAAAAACAATGTCTTCAACTTTCGCGCGCTCTTATTTTTTGCGGGTGTGGATTCTGTGAATTGATCTCCGACTGCATCCAAACTACCAGGAGGACATTCACTATCAATGGCTGGTGGTGGTATAGCTCCGTTGTCAATCACTTCATATTCTTCCCATTGGCACGATGCATCTCCAGTCTCAAGTCCCTGCCAAAAGGTTTGACAAGCAACATCTCTCGTTCGCTTCACTGTCTGTGTAGATCTAGTTCTTACACCCACTCGCAACTAGAGGACAGATTAGAAAAGGGATGTTCAGTTTAAACACAACTTACAGTATTGAACTATTGACAGTGAAAGACAACATAATATAGTGAACAGGACACTAACCTTCTTTTGCTTTCTTTTCTTTGAAACTTTCTTGCCTCGAACTTCAACATCTGGACGCTGTTGCTCCGACTCGTGTGTGCATGTCTCCACTTCCTCTCGCGCTGCAACGACTATATTTTCATGATAAGCACATCCATCACTCACTGAGGCTCCATCGACTCCCTGAAACATAGAACTTTCATTAGTATGTATAATAATATTGAAAACACAAAATGTACTTGGGGACCAATACCCATACGTACATCTCAATAGCAAAACACGAATGAACGCATTGTGTAGAACATTCAAACGACAATAGTTCACGCATTGTTGATCTAGTTAGATTGAACTGTCAAGATCCATACCTCGGGCTCCGCATAGACTTCCATTGATGATATTATTGAAGATGACGCTTCAGCAACTCCCTGAAACACAGTAATTGCATTAGTATGGTTTTCTATTTTGTTTAAAAGAACATAAACTTTCTGCAGGCGTCAACGGCTCATCTAAATAGACCTGCACAAATGATCAGTTGTCTAAAATAAATAATGGATATCTAAATATTATTCGATTTGCTCCATCGTTGGAAGTGTCACCACCCAGAGATCTGCATCAACTACTAGGGGTGATGTTCTTGTTGAAGAAGCTCTGTCAGCTCCCTGAAACATAGTACTTGCGTTAATAAAGAAGGAAGTATAGCGGATGTAATCACGTCATTTGATCTCGCATGATTGATCTGTCAGTATCCATACCTCGAAATGCATAAGAACATCAAGGGACGCTGTAACTGCGGTGCACACTTCTGCAAGCTGTTGCGCCGACCCGTAACTGCATGCTCCCCCTTCTTCTTGGACTAATGCTCCATCGACTCCCTGAAACATAGGACTTTCATTAGTAATGAACACAATATTGAAAAAAGAAGACACATAGGAGGGCGACGACAGAAGGACATACCAATGGCTAAAAACGAAAGAAACATTGTGTGTAACAATCACGCTACAAGAATGCAAGATCTGATGATCTCCATCGATGGAACTGTCCGGAAACGTACCTCGAGCATCTGAGTGACATCTACGGTTGTCGTCAATGCGTTGGACTCCTCAGCATCTCCCTGAAAGACAGTACTTGCATTATTTTGGATAACAATAATTATAACTGAAATCAAAGACTAGAGGACGAGTACTGTGGTGTACCATTAGGTAAAATAATTACACGATCAATTAAAACTATTGATTTACATGCCTAAAACAAGTCAGTGTCAGAATAGCTAAGTAAGATTACCCGATAGGCGCTTGAAGTGGCTGATGACTGCAATAACGACACGGATGGAGAATCTTCCGCCTTCATATTGAGTGGATACATAAATGGGGAAATTATTGTTAGATAATGCTACACACTACCGCAAGGCCGAGAGATAAATACGTAAACTTGACTCACCAGTGGAGGGATGTGGACGAATAGAGTGGGAATAGCGGTTGAGAGCAATTTTCGCCTCGCTCGCGGTGTTTTCTTCTTTATTAGCAATGATGTGGAGTACATGTCTGGGCTAAAGTGCCTGCTGCAGATGCGGTATCGATCACCCCTCTTGTCCGCAAAGACTTCTAGGACTCTACTTTCTAGCTCAGAGGCTGGATATCCGCAATATCGGACCCATTCTCTTATCTGATCTATTGTCTTAGGGAAAACATGCATTATAGTACCTTCAGATTTGTTATGGGTCTTCGAAGGGCAACCGCCAATGGAACAGGCAGGCATTATGGAAAGTTCTGAAAAGTAAAGATCAACAATTCTCTATGAATACCAATGTGTTAAAACATTAAATGACACATAAAAGGTTCAATGCAAGGTCCGTTTTGGTTCTTGGAACTATACACGTTATTCACATGCGGATAAGTATTTCAATAACTTTCAAAAAATAGAAAAAGTAATTTGACTAAACTCAGAACATGTGACTAGTTCCTTGCATGTACTGTCGTGAACGAAAAGAAAACATGGATGCAATTTGATGACTACTAGCAAATAGATATAAATTAAAAAATTGGACGCAAAATGATTATGGTACATGGACTTACCTTGACGAACAAACAGTTAGATGCAGGGATCAGAGTAGTTTCTTGTCGTAGAACAGGGAGCAGTTCACAGGTTGCAAACTGACGAGTTTGCTCAAAGTGGTCACGGAAGTTCACAGAGACGAAGAGCAGATAACCAGCACCTTCACGGGTTGACTAGCAAAGCGCAAAGAAGTTCTCATTAGAAATATGAAGTGGGTTATAAAGAATTCGAAACAGGGGTGTGTTTGTGAATGAATGACGTGTATATGTCGTGGCATTATGCGGATTGCAGGGGGGCGTCCAGCGTGAGGGGGGATGCTTGGCAGGAGACACGGGGTCTGGAGGTAGACATGGGAACAACAACCCATGCTCTATAGACCACTTTCAAGTGTACATGGTCTTTGGCACCTCTTGGCCTTTATCGCTCCCTGACAGCTCCACTTGCCAGCAGCGCAAGTACCCTGGTGCGAACTGCCTTTGATAGGGCGGGGGGTGGATCGGGGCGGTGGTCGTGCAGACAAGACCCGTTTGCCGCAGGGCCTCACCAAGGAGAGGCCATCTAACTGAATGTAAGAGGATGGCTGCAGGATCTACTACATGGAAGGCAGGGGGGTGAGTTTATAAATACCTCACCCTCCCAGGAGAATATATGGGGGTCATCTCTGTACCCGGTGCCCAAAAAGAGGATTTATTATGATCAACCATATTTATTATTTACCTATAACCATGTTTTGTATCAATAAAATCCAACAGCTTTTTATTGCCAACGCTTGATGCCAACCCACAAAATAATATATGTATGACTGCTGCATATATGGGTTCAACGGTTATGTGGATTGAAGGTGTGCGGCCAGCGTGAGGGAGGATGCTGGCCGGAGACATGTGGTGTGACAAGACAAGGCACTGGAAGGCTATTCAACGGAGACACACTAGATTCATTTAAAAAATCAAAACAACCATTGTTAATATATATGTTGGGCTTTATTTTAGATTTTAATTAAACATAAATAATAAACATTACACATTGTAAAGTTGAGGTTGCAGCACATCGAGGGAAAATCCGCGGTATTGTCCACTGTCACTGGGGAAATGTTGTCTAATGGCAAGTACCGCACAGGCAGGTATTACTCTCCGAACGCGGTGTCCGAGCCTCCCGTGAAGCCACCAAGTGAAGCAACGATAGGCCACCAGCCTGTACCACCTGTGAAAAAAAAAGATGCAAACTGTATTAAACTGACCAAACTTTCTTATCAATGTCGATTCAGGTAACACATGTCATTTTTCTTAGAAAAAAATTATATCTAGAAAATGCACTATATGGAACCAATTTACATGCGTTCGAATGATATGTAAATGTAATTTTATATGTGGGAGACGACCATGAAATAGTGGTGGCATCACTGACATCACAAACAGAGTATACTTACTCGTTACTCGGATTACACGGACGAACAGTGCCACGAAGTTCGTGCATAAGCACCATCATCATCCTCAACACTGTCCGTGAGAGGCAGGCTTCCCTGAACTCTGGCAGCTCGGTGATGCATTGCGGACTTTGCTCGCCTTCCTGCAGACTTTGCTCGCTTTCCGAAATGTAGGCCAAGCACCCGGAATTTTCACGGCAGCAGCAGTTCTCCTCCTCAGTTGGCATTAGCTCGCACCGATTGCACGTGCACCAGGTGGAGACGCCGTCCATGCGACATGGTCCAGGCTCTTCATCCGTTGACTGGTCCTCCCAACTGCCGTCCGAATCCCCATCGTTTTCGCGTGCTTGCCTTTCCAGTAGTTCCTCCTCGGTGTACTCGGGCTCGTACATATACGGCATTATTGTGGCCATTGTGCGGTAAAGATAGTAAAATAATTTACAGAGATGGTACAGGTGTTCACACGGGCTACAAGCGGCGAAGGTAGCTGACCAGAGCACTGAAACGAGTCACAGAATACTCAAAGTAACACAGAGAGAGGAATGGAATCGAAAATCTGCTGGTGTATGTTGTAAAACGGTCTGTTTATACTTATTGGGGAAAGAGGCGTCCTGCCATTTCCATGGCAACACGTCAATAGCTGAGGCGCAGCGATTGTTGACACGAGACGTGCTTGAAATGGGCAGTACGCGTCTGCTGATGTCAGGCTCAGGGGCGGGGGATTTGATTTAGTGCCGCAAAGGCAGGTGAGCCAGGTCGATGGGGCGAAATGATAGGATTATCACAAAATGGAGGCTGATTTCGAGTGCGATAATGGGCGAAAAGTCGGGTAAGGTCCATAGGAAAGTTTCCTACGATCTACCGATTTATGCTTACAAACACATGGCCGACCCGTAGGGACAATAAAAAAAAAGTCCCGGAACTATCCTTTAAGATTAATTCTAAACCTTCCACCCATCACCTCTTTTCAGTTCAGTTCAATAACCTTTATTCGACGTAATGTGATCAGGTATGCAATATAATACAACTCAATTTAAAAACTAGTCATAAATTGCACAGCGATCACAAAGCAAAAAATGTAACATTAAAACGCAGTTAATAATAATACAGGATAAAATCCATAACTATTATAAATTTAAAAACATACTTAATGTAAGAGCTATTAAGTTGAGGAAAGATTTCACATATAAATTCATCATATTTATCTATGTCAAATTAACGCGTTGCCACTGAGCTATCTCGGGAGGATAGCTCAGGGGCAACGCACTCGCCTCGGAAGCAAGATGACGCGGATCAACACAGGTTCGGCTTGGAAACCTCTGGGTATTAAGCACGTTATAAATAACGGATTACAATGTAATTATTTATGCATTGGTATAATCTAATATAATGTATACTACAATATCTAAATGCACACAGTGATGTCACAGCAAGTATCAGAAAATATAGCATGGCAGAGCAAAGGGAGTCCTGTGCACCACCAGATTCTGCGGCAGGGCTAGTCACGTTAATACTGGCCCATGTACTTCTTCTCAGGTAGGCCTGATGTAAATACATTGCTACAGAGTATACTAGATTGTTATCATGGGTCCTCTTTTTATGTAATTGTTCATGTATAACACGCTTAACACCGTGACGGTTTCTAGGCGCGAGCCCAGGATTCAAACTTGTGTTGCTATGCGTTGTCTTGCTTCCAAGACAAACGGTTGCCCCTGAGCTATCCTCCCGGCCTAGTCTTACTGATTGCCATGCCTTCATGTAGGCTACGGATATTGTGATACTTTAAGATTGGTAAAAGGTAAATACTTCAAAGATCTCTGTAAGTTGGACCTAGAAAAATGAAATGTTCCAGGGACTCTTCCCCCTCACGACATCCTAGACCTAGAGATATACTATCTTACAGCTGTTTCCAAGCTGCTGCGCATCTTGCAGCATTAAAAGTGCCCATCAAAATTTGATATATAAGCAAAGGGCAAATAGAGGGTTAATTAAATCAAGGTATGTTTCTTTTATATAGTGAGTGTTTGGATGGATGCATGGAATTTATGATGTCCGAGAGAATGCTGTGAGAATGTTTGTTGTTGTATGAGTGAGAGAGTGGTTATTGGATAAGGTTTTATACTGGGGCAGTTGGAGAGATCTTTCCTAGGTGATGGGTGCCAGTGGGCTCCTAAGAAGTAAGTTGATGTAACCTGATACTTATGGAATAAAGAAACTTAGCTGTAATTGACCTGAAGTGCCTGCGGACCTGCTTTATTTCACTTTCATACCCAAAGTCTCTTTTGTTTAACCAATAAGAAGACCCTCTTTTGTTTTACTTTAGTCACCCCAAGTCAGACAGGTATTCCCAGACGTGGGTTCCGTGCCTGATGGACCTAGGGAAACCTCACTGATGATGCTCAAAGAGGCTGAAACATGTCTGGGCATGCTTGTGGTATCGTGCAGAAGGGATGTGATCTAACAGCTCAGGCTGGCTTTCCCCTTTTGGGGTGGGACCAAACCGGATTTGCATATGGTCTTTCCCCTTTCTGTAATGGTTTGGCAGGCAACGAACGATGGTCTAGAGGGCTGCCCACTGCAATTGCCAGATGTTGAGGTTAATTCTAAACCTTCCATCCATCTCCTCGTTTGTGTTGTATAGGACTACTGTGAAGGCATTATGAAGCAAGACACAGACAACAGACTTAAATTCAAACGCACAATATTTACTAACTTAAATGTCAGGATGGCAGAAGGCCTAACTTGCACTATACTAAGTTGGTATCTCCCTACCTGAACAAAACTAAGGAAAGTCTGAATCAAAGAGTTCAACTTAAAAGTCAGTCTTTGTCCAAAACCTATCCTTGCCCTCACAGCTAAATCTAAACAGTGTTTAGAGATGTCAATAATCAAAGAAATGGTGATGAACACAAAGCTCCAAGCTTCTTCCAGCTCCCAACTTATCTTCAGCTTCCCTTCCTCACGTTCAAGAAAGTACAACAAAACCAAAAAAACATTAACATTTACCTTGCTCAATTTCAAATAGTTCCGCAAACTCCTTAGGAATCCCTTCCCCAAGTTTAAAGTAATACAGGTCAGGAAAAGTATTGAGGCCCTGTCCTCAAGATGGTAGTTATAGTTCATCAATTCTCTGGGTTTCCTTTCCCAAGACTTCAACGTTGAAACCAATGGATGATTCACTCTTTAAAAGTTCAACTTAACTCTGGGTCAACCTGACCCTCCTTCTGGTGTGTGTCACCAGCTCACTCGCAGTGCTCCTTCTTGGTAGATTTTGCAGTGTCTGTGTCTTCCACAATGTAGGGCTCACTTGTCTAGGGGCAGTTGTCAGGTCCACCCATCACAGGTCGCGCAACCAGTGCCCCTTGGCTCTTCAGCCCACACAGGTTCCTCTGCACTCTCCCCTGTGTGAAAAGGCACTCTCCCTTAGATTTTCCTTGGTGGCATCTTGGCTCTGCCACACACCTTTTGATAGTGTTTGGCCTTGCTGCACTGCATTTATTCACTAAGTTCACTTGGTGGTGATTTTGTTCATGCCCACCTTTGGTGGCACTCCTTCCCACTTGCTCCTTTCCCCATAGGTTACTTTCATATGGGCATTTTCCTTTTAGCATTTATTGATTTTTGATTTTGCTTATAAAGTTCATTAATGTTCAATAGGAGTTTAACGTTTGTATTTCCCGGCAATTTGGTAATCGACGTGCTTGATTTATCACTGTAGTAAACTTTGATTCAGTTCAGCGTTCAACATGTGTGGTGCACACTGTATAAAAATGTACATTTAGTTTGGTATTTAATATATAGAGTTTTAATGCTGGTTTTTAAACTTCCATTCAATTCGATATTCAGTTTGTGAAGTTTAGCACTATTTGAAAACTTCTATTCAGTTCGGTATTCAATAGATGTAGTTAGCACCATTGGAAAACTTTCATTCAGTTAAGTATGTAATATATATCTTGTTTCTCTTTTTAAAGCTTTCATTCATACGGAGCTTCATTCGTTGTAAGCAGCGCGCCCGGAGAGCCCCGGAGTCTTTTCCCCAGCACTCACTGGTCTGCAGCATCTTCCTCAGAGGCTCTTGCTGCTCCTTTCAACTTCCCAGGCTGGCAACCCGACACCGGCGAGCCCCGCTTGCATGTCGCTTTCACTTCTGCGTGCGCTAGCAACTTTGTTGCCTCTGGGTGGACGTGGACAGCGTCCTATCTCTTTCTGGTGTCCGTGAGCAGCTCCCAGTGTCATGATGCCCGCTCCCGGGGAGCCGGTTCAAGCCCTGCGTCCCCGAAAGCGGACATCCAGTCCCCAAGGAAGGACCCAGCGACCCCATATAGGGGCCCTTTGGACAGGGTCCTGGCGCCTATGGCGCCAGGCTCATAAAAGACATCAGTCCTGGCGCCATAGGCGCCAGGCTCATTATGGATGTGCTTGGGTGCACTTACCTGATGCAGACCATGCTGCAGGATCCCGGCCTCCTTGAGGCCTGAAAGGAACTACTTTACCTGTGGGACTAATTTACCATCCGGGCGTGGTCGGGGAAGGATACATACCTGATTGGAGGAAGGATACATACCTGGAACCTCTTCCAAGGCTATTTAAACCCCACCCGAACAGCCACACGTGCTTCGCGTTGTTCTGCATCTAGCAGCTGGACGCTCACCGTGTCTGCTCCTGCATCCTGACTTCTGCCACGCCTGCCAGCATCCTGGATCACCTGCAAAGGAAGAGAAGAAGAGAACAGAAGAAGGAAAAATCCTTACCTGCTAAATCCGCATCCCGGAGACATCTCGCCGACAATCCTGAAAAGGAAGACTTTTATTTAAAAGCTCATCGCGTCGATCGCTGCAGCGCCGCATTCCACTCACCTTTACTGGGCGCCTCCATGTTCAGCAGCGATCATCCGGATTCGCAGTCACGCCCCAGCGCCTAGGGAGAAAAAGACCAGAACAAAAGGTGAGAGAGAGAAGGGAATAAGGAAAGCTAAATCTCCATGTTAAGACTTACCTGTTGATTCATTCCCTCTTCATTTCGGGTCCGTGCCGCATCCTGGCATTTCCGGCCCCCGGCCCCTAAGGGGAAAAAGAGACATCAGCGTTAATGAGCGAATGAAAAGACATTACCAAATATTGCTCATTAAAGACTTACCTGATTTCTACAAGGATTTCACCTCTCATCTCGGGTCGGTGCCTGTTCCCCGGCATTCCATACCCCGGCCCCTATGGGGAAAAAGACACTAGCATTAGTACATAAATGCATGGACACAAGGGGAACCTCTTATCAAAAAACTTACCTGGAAGCCAAGCAAGTTTGGTTCTCACCAATCCGAAAATCCAGTGAAGTAACTGGATACCAACGCGCCCCTGCATCAGAAGCAGGATGGAGAGCTCGTCCTTCCAGACCCTAAGGTGAGACGCTACGAGGAATCACAGAAGGATGAGAGGGGAAAGTGGGAGGCTGATTGCATTACCCCGCAGGCAGTTGATCCCCTATTTTTGCCTACAGAAGGATACTTCTGCGAGCCAGACAAGCCAGATTTGGGGGCCCGGTCCAGTCCGTCTTCCGAACCCTGCGCATCACTTTAGAAGAGGTCACAGCAGCGCGAACCAGGCCAGCGCCTCCGTGGGAGTCAGGTGAGCGTTACACCCAGCTGCGCCGGCTCTGCCACAGAGGCTCCCACACCTCAGAAATATCTGCCAGCATCCTGGTCACACTTCAGGTCACACCACAGCTGCCTCCACATGGAAAGGGTCCCCCTTGTCTCTCCTACACAGGCCTCCCTTTTGCTGCTATCTTTCTCTCTTCACTGGTCTCCCTTTATACACCGGCAGCCCTTTAACAGGCTGCAGGTGTGGATGTCTAATTAGACTTGCCTGACCATGTGTAAGAGGACATGCCTGACCCTCACAATACTTTGCAGGCATCTTCCTCATCTCTGTACCTAAGTGGTAAAATGAATGTGTAGTGTTCATCACTCTTAGTCTCCTCTTCCTCACCCTGTACTTTTAAATGTTAAATGTGAGGAAATGAGGGAAGTGGTCTTACAATATCCCATAAATGTTGGGAGAGCTTTAGGTTTGTCACTATAGGGAAAGGGGGATACCATGTCTCACCTAAGGGCACCCCACTCCTAATCTCCCAGGACCCTGCACATACATGATCCTCCCTCACTTCTTCGCCCCAGGGTCGGGATCCGAGATCGATGGCCCTCCCTGGCCACCTGAGAAGAGGATCCAGTGGTTGTATGAAAGGGAATATCCTCATGTTTCTCACACTACCCAGAATCTCATCAACCAGTGTTATTCCATTCTCTGGCACCAAGTTAAAACCAGGGCGGCTCATCCATAAGTGGCCGATGGGGCTTGGACCCACCCATTTTGGATGAGCCGCCAAACCAGCCGAGTGAAATCAAGCGCTCTCTCAGCTGCAACAAGCACCTGAGGGGAATGCTCCTAGGCTGGCTTGAACTGTCAAAGGGAAACCTGGTCTCTGTGAGAAACCTGAAGGTGTATCACTTGCTAGTCCCCGGGGATCTGTCATCCAGGTGTCCAGGACACAGCCATCACTATTGGATCCAGATGCTGGGGATGGACCAGTGCGGGCTGATCCCCTGGTCAGGGGATCTTTGGGGAGTGGAGGTAGGACGCTGATGGGTGAGACACGGTACCCCCTCCCTTATGACATCTTTTCCCCCATCCTACCCCATAGGATATTTAGAGCCGTTTACCTGACATGTCCCAACACAAGGGTCAGGCAGAGTCAGGCGATTGCCGATAACTACACACACCTGATGACCCTTTCCCTTCCCCAAAGGTATCGAAGGCGGAGCACGAGAGCACACTTTGAGCAAGGCCGAACGCATGAGGAAACAGCTATTCCGTAACGGCAGTTCAAACAGAGGAGAAAGGCGGTGGAAACCGAAAGGACGACAAGGAGAGAATCGCCCTTGCCCTTTTCAACCCAGAGCCACAAAGCCTTTGATAAAAGAACAGTAACACCGGGAATTGCAGCTGACAATTGGTGTGGCAGATGACAATGGTGCACAGGACCCTCCCGCACTGATAGCCAGGGCGGGGAAAAGAGCTTGCTGCCGGGGTACCATGCTTCACTCCAGCGGAAGAAAAGCCAATGAGTTCAGTACAGCCGTTGAGTCGGTGGAAATTGATGGTGGCCCAGACTGTGTTAAGCTCAAAAGTTGCAGTGGCAACATTTGCGTAAAAGAAAAGAAGATAATAAGACAAAGGTCTTTTGTGAACCGAGGTATTAAGAATAGAGTGGTCCGGTGCCACGTGGGCACTCATTCGAAAGACTCTAACGAATGCCACGCACCTGAACACGGAGGATATGCTGAATTAAGAAAACTACAATAACCAAAACGCAATTGGGAAGGCTGGTGTGAGAAGTCAAAGTGGTCCTACAAGGGTCAAACCAAACCCCTTGTACAGTTGAAAGTTTTTGTCACGTGGTGAAAATGAAACTAACTGTGTTACTGAGGGAAACGCCATGAAAACTTTGATAGCGTGAAACCTGCACTTGCCAAAGAATCACACAGTGATCCAGCGAGACGTGACTGCCCTTCGGAAGTCTCTGTGTGAATTGGCAAATGCTTTGGGAGGCAAGCAAAGGAAGGTCTGAGCCCAAATGAGGGGGACCTAAGTAAAGTGGAGAAGGTAACCCAGAGTATTGTTTAAAAATACATTAAGATTCCTGAATACTACAAGATGATGATGCTGTGAATTGAAAAGCTAAGTGAACTGCATTGTGATGACAAACGTGAACCCGACTGAGGATGTCCACAGTGAGTTGTTGGTCTGAGCCCGATTTAGGGAGGCCGACGTTAAGGGGATCAGAGCCCGGTGGAGGGAGATCCTCAGGTGCAGAGTAATTGTCCAACGTAAAGATTAATAGAAAGAACTTTTGTTTTGTTGTTTGTGATACATCAGGCCCTCTGAAGCAAAGGACTTCGCCTAAAAGAGACTTGGGCACAGAAGGCCCTGATATTGTAAAAAGGAACTGTAAATTCGGGCCGGAGAAGCCCAGAAGTGTGCTGTGCTCGAGAGTCCCACCTTGGCCCGTGCTTCAAACGTAGGGAAGGTAGACCCTGGCCACAATATCCTGACTTATCATTTTGGGAACACTTCTTTCTTTCTTTGTGAACATTATCCCACACTTGTAGCATAGTGGTAAGGATTGGCAATAGGTTTTTCTTAGTATAGGCCCTTTTTATTTGACTAGACTCTACCAGGACTGTATTATTATTATTTGATAGTCGTAGCTTGCTCCCACCTTAGATTTAGGTTTAGATTAGGCGTTTATCTCACCCATTTTCACAGTTTAATAAACACCCTTGAAGTGTGATCACTTGTGTCTGTCCTGCTTCGATACCATGCCTTCCTTACATCTCTCTTGCACATTTAGTAACCAGCATGCATGCCCAATCACTTGTGCAAGTCCAGGGGTGTTTTGCTTCTCAGGTCGTGCATGGCCAATTGGGGATTGCAGCTCTGAATGTGTGTAAGGGGTGCTCCTGCCCCCCCTGCACATTGAGTGGCACCTCCACACATGAGAATGAGCCAGCACGCTCCCTGATTCTTGATCCGTGTTCATGTTGCATAGCAGCTGCAGAGGCATTGTGGGATTCTGTCCTCCTTTATGATGGCAGACCGGATTCTGGATTGGGGCTGCAGGTAAAAAAAAGGTGTATGTGAATGTGTGCGTGGCTCTGTGCGAATGAATGTGTGTGTGTTTGGATGCATGCATGAATGAAAGGCTGTATATGGTGTATGTGTGTGAATGAGAGAGTGTATGTTATTAGTGCATGGGTGAAATAGTTACGAATGCTGTTAAACTGTATAGGTGCGCCCGTGAATCTGTATGAATGATGAATGAATGCTGTGGTTGGTTGCATGAGTGCTGGTGAGCAGGTGTCTGATTTAGAGCAGCAGAGGGAAGGGGGTGAACGTTTTGCTTGGCATCAATGTTAAAGCAAACATGATAAGTGTTGTTACATGGCTAGACTGGACTGCATTGCTGAAGCTATTCTGGTCACTTTTTCTACTTATCACATGACATCTGTTTTACTGGGCCTCAAGGTTAAAGCAAACATAAGTGTTTTCATGTGGCTAGACTGGCCTACATTGATGCAGCTAGTCTAGATATATGTTCTAACTAGGACATGGCATTTTTTGGTAATTCTTTTTTTCTTTTGGTAATTTTGACATGCATTTGTGCAGCCTGCATGGATTTATTTAGACACAGCAATCATGAAAATGTGTTTTATACTGGCATATATTGTGGGAAAATTCCTCATAAAAATAAGTTAGAAAATGCACTCTGCATTGTTGGTGTCTTGCATCTATTCATTTTTTCCATGAGTCACCCTACAAAAACAAATGCAAATGGTGTGGCTTTTGATCCAATTGTTTACAGAAAGTATGCTGTAAAAAGCACCATTTTAATCCATTATTTTTAAAGCATGAAATTCCTGACCCCAATCCCCCCTTGGTTGTTTCAGGCTCCTTTGCTTAGCTCGGCCGCGTCTTCATTTGTGGATCAAAGATTTACACTGTTCCAATTAAACAATTTGCCACCGCCACTGGTTAAAACGGAAGAAAATCAATACAGGTTACTGTAGGCTGGATAAATGAGCTGAAACAAGGTACTTAAGAGAAAGATTGGAAGAATGTCGTAGAATTTTAGCCAGAGTACTAGGTCAATTTCTTGGCAAACCAGTCAGTATTATTTGAATATAGACTATATTATAGGGTGGACAAATTCTACAAATATGGGCAGAAAGATTACAGAAAGTGTTGCCCCTGTAACAGACTCTCAGACCATTTGTACATTCATTGGCTGTACATTCCAAGCATCAGGAAAGATGGAGTCTCATCACTTCCGACGCGAGTCGGGAAATATGATGAAAATAAGCTGCAGCGTGGAACGAGGAAGCTTCTCGAGGTGCTGCCAGATGAAGCCCTGGAGCGGGAGGTTCGCTGTGTAAATGTCGTGAGCAGACGAAGTTGCTGAGTGAGGTCTAAGGTATTGCGGGAACCGGAGAGCTGACAAGATGCCGGACAGGCAAGGACTATGAAGGACGCCGGAGCTGCTGAGCTCATAGAGGGAAGTTCGGATGCCGGGGAGCATCGTGACATGTATCACGTACCGTTAGAACAGAATGTATTAACTTGATGAGCCGAACAGGGCAGCTGGGACGCTGAGACATTTGTTGAGAGAAACTAAGGCAGATGAGAACGGGTCGATGACCCAATGTATAAAAGAAGCCAATATAAAATCTTGGAACTGGTTAACATTGAGAAAGAAGGAAAGTTTGTTCATTGCTAAAGAGCCCTGGCAGGATAGTATATCAAGCATAAGGATTGCAAGTCTGGTACCTGCACCCAAATACATATAAGCAAATCAAGACAGCCCTGGTAGGAGATTATACCAGGCATAAGGTTTGCGAGTCTGGGACCCACACCGAATTGTTGATCTAAATCATTGAAAGCAAAATAGGAGAGTGTACCAGACAGACAGAGGAGGGTCTGGGACTCACTCTTATGCTTGTTGAACTTTATGGATTGTGTGGAATTCAGGTGAAGGGAGTCAATCCCACCGTAACTGGAAATTGGGGTTTATTGTGGCCAGGGAATAATTTCCCCCTAGTACTGTCAAGAGGCTAAGGGAAGTGGAGCTGCCTCTTGACCTTGTGGAAATCCGGGAAAGCTCAAGGGAATCTCCATACCCCTTGACAGTGTGTACTTTATGAAACCTGAAGAAACTAAGGGGAAGGGAAGCCCCATTCCCCCTGAGACGTGTGGAACTTTGTTTGGTTTCAGCAGCTTTCTTTGGAACTTTATGTTGGAACTTTGGAAGAGAGCTGTGAGTGGCCAGCTGAGAGACATTGTCCCCATTCACTTTATATTTAATAAAGGGTCAAGTTAGGATTTGGACACAGGATGGAGAACTTTACTTTGGACATTCTGACACAGACATCACTTAGTTTTGTTGAGGCAGGGAAACCCCTCTTAGAGTTAGGACGACATAGGATTTTCTCCAACCCCCTTTTTACTTTGGTTAATGAAAGTCTTTGTTAACCCCCATGGCACTCCTGATTCCTTACAGAACACACAATTGCACCAATTATGTTGTTGGATGAACAAAGGCAATCTGAGGGGCAAACAAAGAGATGGTTATTACTTTATTTTATTTTTTTATTTTTGGATTTGTAGAGCCCACGGGCATCGAGGCGCTATAAAGGATACTTAAGAAGGCTTACTTGAGGGTTACAACAAGCGGCCCAGGAATAAAGCTTACAGACAGTTGCTTACAGGGTTAAATTACAAAGTACAGTATTCTACATCGCATAGTGTGTCCAGTTCAGTGAGGTAGCATATGTAAAATATCGCAAATGGGGGATAAGCCCTTTAGACAAAGACCCTAGTTTTTAAGGCCTTGCGGAAGGCATCATGAGACTCGATTGATCTGATCTGGTCTGGGAGGTTGTTCCAAAGAGTAGCAGCCATTGTTGAGAAAATCGAGCCCCCGGCACGCACTCTACGCGTGTGAGGAACCATGATGTGGTTGGCAAATGCAGACCTGGATGGTCTGGATGTTGTTTGTTTGGAGATCCTTTGCGTTAGATACCTAGGTGCGAGACCGTGAAGATATTTGTGGGTTAGGGCTAGAGTTTTGAAGACAACCCTTTCCTTGATAGGTAGCCAATGTACCTGCCTCCTGAGCGCTGAGATGTATTCCCTGCGTGATATGCCTGTTGCGGCCCTTAGGCATTGTTCTGGGTTATCTGGAGTTTAGCCAGGTTTCTTTGGGAGGTACCAATAAAGAAGGCATTGCAATAGTCCAGTCTGGAGCCATTGATGGCTCTGGCTATGGTAATACAGTTCTGTTGGGTCAGGAAAGGTCTGACAGCATTGATCAGTTTGGAGTGATACACTGCAGAGGAAGCGATGGCATTGACCTGCCTGTCCATGGTCAGGCTTGGTTCGAAGTACACGCCCAGTGTCTTAATCGCTTGTGATACTGTGATGGAGATGTTGTCAATAGTGAAGGTGTGATACTCCTTGGCGAGTTTGCTCAGTGTGAATGGAGACCCAATCAGCAGGAGTTCGTTTTTTTCTCTCTTTAGACAGAGCCAATTGTTAGGTTAGGTTAGGTGTAAGGAAGGCATGGTATCAAACAGTAGGACAGATCACAGTTCAACGGAGTTTATTGAACTTCAGTTGGGTTTGGAAAAAGCCTATCTAATACTAAATCTAAAGATGGGAGTAACCTAACAACCATCAAATAATAATAACACAGTCCTAGTGGTGTCTCGTCAAAATAAAAGGGCCTGTACTAATAAACATATTGCCAATCCTTACCTCTAAATACAAATAGTGTGGGAAACAATGTTATGCAAAAGAAAAGTGTTCAAGAAATGATATTCCATGATATTCAAGTTGTTTGCTTCCCTTCCCTACGTTTTCAGCACGGGACAAGGCGGCACACTCGAGCTTAGCACAATCTCTGGCTTCTCTAGCATGAGGATGCAGTTCAAAGCTTCAACATCAGGGCCTTCTGTGCTAAAGTCTCTTTGTCATTCAAAGTCTCTTATTTCAGAGGGCCTGATGCAACACAAGAAACATCCAAGTTCCTTTCTTCTTTGCATTTAAAATATACAACTTTTCGGGTGATGTATTGTTTACCCCGGGCCCTCCTCCTCTGGGCTCAGACCCACTTTAACACAAAACCTTCAATTGGTCAACCTGTGCCAGGCTCAGACCAAATTCACATACTTTTCCAAACTTTCTCTATTTCATCAAAATCAAAGTCTCTCTATTGTGTGCTGGATTTTGCTTGACCCATCGCAGGACCATTTCGATTCACAGTTTTCCGTTCTCTTTCAATTGGTCTCCCTCTGCCGGACCCGGACCAAATGTATCTACTGTTATTACTTCTCAGCTGGATACTTTACAGAGACCTTCAATTGAGCACCCACGTGGTGCCAGACCTCTCTGTCAAATGTATTGTAGCTTGCTTTAAAGTTAAATCACTCATCAGCGGTTTAACTTCACTCGAGTCGCTTATCACACGCGTTTTAACATTATTCGTTCCAGCGCTCGCCATACAATGTTGCTGCTTTCAACCTTGACTTCAACACAGAGCGGTCTTGTATGAGTCCCCCCCTACTCACCGACTGTGTTGACATCACTGATGCTGCTTTGCTCTTGGAGCCAAGGACGGTACCATGGTGGCTGGTGATTCTCCCCACCTTGATTACTGATGCAGGAGGGTTGCGGGCATCTCCGACACATAATGCAGGTTTTCTTCAGCTTAGTTTCCTGATCTTACACGTTCTATTCTCAAGGTAGGACTCTGGAAAGAAATGGTTCCTTGTCGAAAATGTCAAGTGAATTTCCCTGCGTGCGATCCCCTTTGGTTTCACTGTCTTTGCCCTCTTGCTCAGCTGCCATCTCGAAACTGCTGTTTCCTCATGTGCTTTGCCTCACTCAGAGTGTACTCTCCTGCTCTGCCTTTTATCTATTTGGAGAAGTGTAATGGAAGTCAGGTTTGAGTGATTGTCGATAATTACCTTGGCCTCGCCTGACCATAGTATTGGGACATGTCTGGTACACATCTCGGGTGTTAGTCTGTTTTCTCTCATAGCGGGCTGTCCGTGAGAAAGTGTTTGCATTGTAAAAGGGGGTGGGGGGCGGGTACAATTCCTAAATATCCTACAGGGTAGGATGGGGTAAAGGTGTTAAAGGGAAGGGGACACCGCATATCACCATACTGTGTCCCATTCCCACTCCCCGAACACCCCCACACTGGTCCACACCCAGGAACTGGATCCAAAAGTGATGACCATGTCCTGGCCACCTGGATGTCAGACACCCGGGCAGTAGTGGGTGATACACCGCAAAAACAAAGAGGTGATGGCTGGAAGGTTTAGAATGAATCTTAACCACTGTCAATGCTCTGGGCAACCCTCCAGACCACCGTTCTTGGTCTGCCAAGCCATTACAGAAGGGGAAAGACCATATGCAAATCAGGCATGGCCCCACCTCAAAAGGGGCAGTCCAGCCCGAACTGCTAGCCCACATCCCTTCTGCACGAGACCACAAGCATCTCCAAATATGTTTCGCCCTTGTTGGGGCTCATCAGTGAGGAGTAGCTTGGGTCTCTAGGCCCAGCAGGCACGGGATCCACGTCTGGGCATACCCGTCCCACTCGGGGTGACAAAGCAAAAACAAAGAGGTGATGGCTGGAAGGTTTAGAATGAATCTTAACCACTGTCAATGCTCTGGGCAACCCTCCAGACCACCGTTCTTCGCCTGCCAAGCTATTACAGAAGGGGAAAGACCATAAGCAAATCAAGCTTGGCCCCACCCCAAAAGGGGCAGTCCAGCCCGAACTGCTAGCCCACATCCCTTCTGCACGAGACCACAAGCATCTCCAAATATGTTTCGCCCCTGTTGGGGCTCATCAGTGAGGAGTAGCTTGGGTCTCTAGGCCCAGCAGGCACGGGACCCACGTCTGGGCATACCCGTCCCACTCGGGGTGACAAAGCAAAAACAAAGAGGTGATGGATGGAAGGTTTAGAATGAATCTTAACCACTGGCAATGCTCTGGACAACCCTCCAGACCACCGTTCTTCACCTGCCAAGCCATTACAGAAGGGGAAAGACCATATGCAAATCAGGCTTGGCCCCACCCCAAAAGGGGCAGTCCAGCCCGAACCAGAGTATGGCAGTGTTAAGACCGATATATGAACTCTGACCTGGTGGGCAGAGGTTCAGAAGGCCTGCCCAGTTTATTGGAACAGGGTAACCTTCTGGACAAGCCAGACCAATAAAGGTTGCATTGATGGCGGTCAAGACTAGATATCAGGAGGGGTGAGGGTGACTGAAAGACCTCAATGAGCACACAGAGTAAAGGACACTTACAAATCCCTCCGAGTCAGGTGTATATATATTAAAAATACAAATACATTTATTTCAAGGCCTTTGAGATTCAACACACAATAAAAGTCACAGTAATACTTCTAAGCCATACAATCCTATCAATATACATATATATAAGACCAAAGGGGCCTAATGAGTTAATGCACGAAATGGGTCCACAACCTAAAAGGGGAAGGAAGCAGGTAGTGCAAATAGTCTTTAGGCCCTTCTGCATCAAACACAATCCTAACTGAAAGGCAGTTCAATTCCTAAGATGAGGGGAACCTGGTGCTCAAATGTACTTGTTGATGCTGGCGCACACGGTAGAACAGATGGGCGAAACATGGCCTTTTGTAGGGTCTGCAGCAGCTCAGGAAGGCAGGTGTGGTGATGCAGAATGGGTTACCTCTATTCAAGGAGGGTCTCCCCTTGAGGGCAGAGCAGGTTCCAAGAGTTGGGAATAGTTTGCTAGTTCGCACTAGCAGTGGGAAGGAGAGGGGCCCTCAGGGGCTACTCATGAAAAAAAATTGGATGGATGCGCTAGGGGCCACCGCTAAGGGTTGCAATTACTCACCGACCCCGGCGCACTCCAGACCAAACTTCAATTGCAGGTTCTGCGGCTTTCAGAGACGCAGTTACAGCAATGATTCCCAAATGGGACAGTGGTGATTTCTCCGCTCCTGGTGGATGAATCAGGCCAGTTCTACAGTAGCAGGCTTCAGGGCATAGAGGGGCACAGCTGTAATGAAATGCGAAGTTCGTCTCCACGGCTGGACGACACAGTAACCACAGATACTCTGCTTTGGGTGCTCTCACTTTACTCCAGACCTGGGAATGCCAAGTGTACAAAATTCGGTGTGAGAGTGCCGTGAACACAGAGCTTGCGATGTACCAAGTTTCAAGGGCCTCCCCGAAGAATCATCGGCGATATCGGGGCAAAGGTCCTACGCAAGCTGGTCAGCCCATGGTTGGCCCAGGGACACTTCCGAAAAGGCTTACTTGCAGGGTTTGATGAAGGTGCCGAGAATAGTTGGTCCCACTATTTTAATGGCTCGAAGCGTCTTCGCAGACCTTCTAGGACGACCAGATGCAGAGGGGTCCAGCAGGAGGACAGCAGGCTTAGGGTGCCAAACCTTCCAGCGGGTCACCAGCGGTTCCTCGACTCGGCTACTTAGTTTCAGGATACTTGGATAATATCCTTCGTTCAGTGAGAACCCCAGAGATTGACATGATATGGGTGTTTGGAGACTTCTCGTATCCAAAATCTCCTTCGCGCCAAACGAAGAGGACCCAATGGGAGATCTGCTCATACAGGCACACCATACTTGGACCAATCGTGGACCACGGTCGTCCCAGGCATCCACAGCACACCAGAATCTCTGGCACCCAGGATGTGTATTGGAACTAGACAGTCCAGCCCACATTCTGGAAGCAAACATAAAAGGCATGCAGAAGCCTGCGAAAGCTTGGCATTTTGCGGGAGAATGCATGCCCAAATAAAGACAGACCCTGGTCGGCTCAACCTGGGGGAAGTTGAAGGGGTAAAATGGCCAAAGGACAGGACAAAAAACCTTGTGGCATGGCCATTTTGGAGCCAGGCCACCCATCCATGTCAGATGCGGTAACCTCGGTTTACCTGGCAGGAAAGGGTTTGAAAATACATGAAAAGATAAGCTGCCACCAGCCCTGTCCAAGGCACATCTGCACTTCTCCTAAAAAATCCTTTGAGAGTATCTAGGCCCTTTAAAAATGACAGGAAGACCCAAGTGCACTATACTGGAAGGTACATTGTGCACTTGCAACATGTTACAGAAAAGTTGCACCATTGACAAGGACTAAGGGAAACAAAGTCAATGACACATGAAATGGAAATCTTTCCTAACAGCAATGCGGGGGGAAAATTTGGTGGTAACGAAATTACTGCCACTTTTCCTGCTCCGCCATACTAAGAGTATAGCCCTGGAGTGTGGGATTTACCTCCAGCATTGTGCTGGAGGTAAATCCTCACACTTTCCACCGAAAATCACCCAAATCGGTGGAATTCACGCAGCAGTCATTACACCGGCGGTAATTCCCCCAAAATGCTCCATAGGATACAATGGCCTCCGCCACTGCCCCTTGGAATTTGTCAGTAATTCCGTCGGACCAAGTGGCAGGTAAAGTAATTCCATTTGGCAGCATTACAGCGGATTTACCACCGGAATACTTCCCAACTCCTAATGAGCCCCCCTAAATTTAGAAGAAACCCTAGTGAGGGGGAAGACACAATCCTAGAAAAGCATAAGAATCCGAGGAAGGGAAGGAACTTTGTACATTATCCGGACTGACACATGAGAACCTTTCTGGATCCAAACAAAGTGTTCTCTGATGAAAATCATTGATCAGTAATGTGACCCTTGTATGCTTGCAGTGATGTTTTATACTTAGTTGAAGTAGCGGCTGCAGTGGATGTTAGACTGCATTATTATTTATTTACTCAAGTGTTTTATTAGGAGGGTGCAACTTTTTCTTTCTCCCAGGGTAATAGTGTGACGCTTTTGACCTTGCAACTACATGAAATTGAGAGGTTTCCCATTGGCTGAGTTTTTTTTTTTAATCACTTTATTTCAACTTTAAATAATCATACAAAAACAAACACAAAACATAAATGCAAAATCAATACATAGCATAAATCATAAGAATTAGAACATTAGTAATAGCTAGGAAACATACATAATAATTCATGAAAACCAACAAATCAAGGAAATAATAAAATGCTATACTACAACTTAACCAAGTAATAATTTTCAGACTCACAACCACAAGACAAAACTACATGAAAAAGCTCAACAACCAATGATATATAAACCACTCCATCCAACCCCCCCTAACAATGTACATTAACAATTGTATACAAAATACAGGAAACCTAGACATATAATTCATTAAAGGACCCTCAAAATTGTAAATAACAATCTTCTCTACCCTGTTGTAAATACATAACCTTTTCATAATTAAACAGAGCCTTCACATCCAACAACCAATTTTCCAATGTCGGTTTCTTCCTTGACTTCCGAACCCGCATTATCTGCTTAGTTGCCATCACCAAAACTCTATTTATCCAATCAGTCTTGTCCCTGGCCCTATACCCTCTGCTCTCGTTTGACAACAGGATAGTGGAATAAAAGGTACGGGGAAGTTGTTCCTCCACAACAATGGCCAATCTATCCAACACCTCAGACCAAAAAACTGACACTCTTGAACATACCCACAACATGTGCAGTAAAGTGCCCCCACCACACCCACACCCCCAGGTTTTTTTGCTTGCACCATTGAGTTACCAAATCAAATTTCCTGCCAATTGTCATAGATGCTCAAAATCAGTGCACACAACTACATGCATGCACTTCATGACAGTACAGCTGCTCAGACAGAGAAGCATAAAGAGGTTTGCAAACTTTATTTCTATCTAAAGTGCATTTAGCAGAAAACACAGCACGCATAACCACATTTGCAGACGTTTATTGCTGCTAAATTACTTTTAGTGGAAAACAGTTCCCGCATAACCACATTTGAATATCATTTGCACATTTCCATACATCCCCAAAAAAAGAAAAATTAAAATAGGTTGACCAAAAACATCGAATTGGGTCTAATACATGTAATTACTGGTATCCTGTGTTTTAAATTAATTTGTTTTGAAAGTCTGCACTTTGGTTGTGCACTTTTGGGCGACTCGACCAATCACATATAGGTATGTGTATATGGGGGTAGTCGAGTAGGTGGCTTGGGTGTAGTATCAGAGGGAATAGGTGGGGGAGGGGACCCAGAAAAAAAATGGGTCACATTCAGGTCGACCAAAAGTACACGACCAAAGTGAAGACTTTCTAGATAAAGTCATTTAAAGTAACAAGAACCCTAATTAGTAATTGCCTATGTTGTAGTACATAGAAAATGCAATGATGACACAGCAGATTAACGAATGCGCCCTGATTCGTTCAGTCCCAAGGATGTAATCGAACGCGATACCCAGAGCAATTACAAGTGAGAAACAGGAAGTGGCATGCTGGGTAGCCTGCAGCCAGAGAAAAACAGGAAGTGGAAGTGGCATGCTGGGTAGCCTGCAGCCGAGAGAAAAACAGGAAGTGGAAGTGACATGCTGGGTAACCTGCAGGGAAAAACAGGAAGTGGAAGTGGCATGCTGGGTAGCCTGTCATGCCTGCTATGCTTGCGCCTCTCATTCTTTTTTGATCTCGTAGTAATTGCTTTGTGAGAAACAATGGTTTGTGGGAATATTTCTCTGCACTCACTTCTTGTTTTGGTGATTATAAGTTAGCAGAATTTGTTTTTTCGGTTACAGCTCTTTGTGGAGGGGAAAAGATACTCCCTCTCAAGGGAAGCCGGAGTGACCGGGGCAATATAATCTGTAAAGTAGACGGCGAACGGCAACCAATATAGTGGGAAGGGCACTATATTTCTTACGTATAGAGAGAAGTATGAGCGAGAGGGGCTTGGAGAGTAGACAACCCTTTAGAAAGAAGGCACAGGGTATCCTGGCGGCCACCTGGAACAGAGAGCCGTGTACCAACCGAATGCACTGGCGTGGCTTACTAATAGCAATAAGGGTGCTATCTTCCTGTGATGAGGAATGGTGTTATATCCTTGTGAGTGTGAGCCGAGAACAGAAGTGGCTGGCTGCTGCATCCCTAAGATGGTTATACCTTGGAGAACCTGGGGGAGAGTAATATCGTCGCAATCAGGCACTAACACTTTGCCTATCTCGGCCCGATACTCTTGAGTTAGACCCCTTCCCAAGAAGTGTGTCCTTCTACTGTTGAAGATAAGACCCTGGAAGTGATAGATGTTGTTACTAAACCCTTTCTGTTTTAGCCGTGAAGTCGCTGGATGCGGTTCTGTGTGTGATTTCCTCAAATTCTTCATCGAGAGATAAGTCATTGATTCGTCTTTTTTTTTTTGTAGGACATTTTACCACAAATTTTTGTCAGGAGACCCTCTGCAACCCTCCCATGCCCCCTCTGCCTTTTTTATTACACTAACCCACCGTCCCACATATATCTGCGGTAACATTAGTTGAAAGAAATGTGATGATTTATCCCTCAATGGAAAAACCTGCAATCGAATCTACTTTTCCCTCTGGGTGCTATGTACCTGAGGCAGTGAGCTTGAGCCAAGAAGCGGCTGGGTGGCTGGGCGCTACAGTCCTGATACTCCCTTATGCATTAGAGATCATAGAGGGTGACAATAATTGCCCCGGTAAGGAAAACCTCACCACCCTATTGCTTATCACATTTTGACACTAGTTATGTAGAGAGGACCGCAGAAGGTATCCTGCTTCTCTTTTGGATAAACCTAGTCACTGGGGGTATTTACCCTTTTCTCCTGAGACACCAGCAAAAGAGGTAAAATACATCCTTGAGAGATGTGGTTTTTGGCAATCCGCCACACTTCCGGGAAAAGGTACGGCCAGGAGAGAAGAGAACTGCAGATCTGCAACCCGTGACTCACCAGATGTTTTGGACTACGACTCCCATGATCCCCTCACATATCGTGGCTATGGCTGATGAGTTGTTGCCCAAAACAACCAGCGAGATAAAGGTTGCAGACCCCAGGGCTAGGGTAGCAAGGCTAGACCTGTTTCCACTTTAAGGAAAGTGATCTTTCACTTTATAAATCATATCAATCAGTAACAAAATTCGAAGCGCAGGATCAGAAAATGCTTGATCGGGTGCTTCTTCTTTGGTGCTGTGGTTCCTGATTAAACCATAGCATTAGACCTATACATCACTGGTGCAACAGCCCTTTGCACAGCTCTGACTCGGTCATGCAGCAGCACCAGATGGTGGTGAGGATTCAGTGCTTGACACTCACGGCATCCCCGAAAGAGACAGGGTGACTTCACATAGCGCGTGTCATCATTTCTCCCTTTTTGATGTCTTTTCACTAAGCCTGAAAAATGCACAGGCAATCCCCAGCATTGAAGAATTCAGTGAAAGTAGCAATGCCAACACTTTTTAATCTCAGCTGACTGAAAGTTAATCCATACATGCAGGCATGCGATGCCTCAGCTTATTTTGAAAGAAACACACATAATGGAGCCTGTTCAGCATTGTCATTCTACATCAACAAGCCCGCTGTCATCCTTTGTCCCAGACCTGACTGTACAAATCTTTCTGGAAGCCCCAAACGCCAAATTTAAAGTACAAGCGTAAACCTCAAAGCTGCTTTGCAGGGTGGATTAGGGCCAGGTACAGTGTAAAGCTCTTCTAACGCATCTGGGGATCAAGCGTGCACGGCCATGAAATATTTACAAGGAGTGTTTTTTAGGCACACGATTAAAGCTCAGCATCTGCCCTCGAAATCCATATCTTTCGGCTAATTCCTCCATTCAAACTGCAGATGTAAATCGCACCAAATGGGGTCAGATCCAAACATGATTTTCTCTTGTTTTTAGAGTTCATCGTGGGTACAACATTGAAACATTGTCTGGGCAAGAAGTTAAAAATCCCACGTATACTTCCAGTGTGATGACGCGTATGATTCTAAACAAAGGGATCCTTCTGGCTTTGAACTCATTCAAGAGGGAATTTACTCTGTCATAAATTTCCTATATACGCTAATTCGTACAAGATCAAATCTTTCCTCAATGTGCATGAAGAAATACATACAAGTATCATATAATACGTTCAATATGCCTGTTCATAAGCATAGCGTAAATTAGATAAAGATTTCAAGCATTTACTTTTAAACGGGATGCAGTTCATAATTGTATAATTCCGTCGGCTCTTATATTGGATGTGATTACATAACATTGATGTTCAATCAATATCTATCATTCAACAATGAAATCTGTTCTGATGGTTAAGCCCATGACGATCACAGGAGAGGAAAGATCTCGATGCACAAGAAATTCTTTGGCGACCCAACAGTTGAAGGACTAGCCACAAGGGTCTCCGGTGGATATTGAATCCAAGCAGTAGTGGGGTCTGCAATATGTTGCTTTCCAGATGTTTTGGACTATGAATCCCATGATCCCTCTCCATTGACTATGCTGGCAAGGGTTGATTGGAGTTGTAGTTGAAAACATCTGCAGAACCAACGTTTGCAGAACGTTTCGATAGTAGTACTATGCATGTTGAGGTAAGGGGCACAACCGAATGGCATAGAGGGAGACTGGGACAGAACTCATGACATAATGTATTAATAGAACACTGTATCTATTATTGTTGGGACTTTGTATATATATAACCATATAAACAATTGTAACATTACTTGTAAGAAAAGCACACAGATACCTTTGGGCTCGGCGTGCTATATAAGCAACAACATGAATAAATAAATAAATAAAAGTGCCTGCCCTATGGAATCCGAATGACCTTAGTCACGAAAGGGACTCGTTTTGACCCATCCTAATGGAAATTCTATTTTTCTGCCCTCTCAAACGGGAGGATATTATGGCCCGAGCCTTATCCCCTTGCATATGGGATCACTCCTTTTCTATACACTGGCCCCCAAAATGTAAAGGGAACCCCATCGGCTGCTAGCACCCGGCTCACTGCCGTAGAAATCTCACCAGGAAAAATTGACGCTGGATCCTCAAGAAAGCTGTCATATTTGTTCTCGTCTAGTCCACGAACCCAACTGGATCTGGGTTCCAGCTGCTCATTAACTCTTGCAATCTAAAGCGCTGCGAAGCCGTAAGAGGCAAATGCAGGCACAGCGAGCTGTGGCGTAAGCTCCTTCAAGTCATAGGGCCTCCTTACACGGTAGGCGGTAAGGGTTGAGGGTCACCGGTAATGGTACCGGTGACTGTTAACCCTTACCGCCTTACTACGAGGTCCCTTAGCGGGTTGGTACTTTAACCAACCTGCTAAGGGACCTTGGTGCTAATTACGGCACCGCAAATTTGCGGTACCGTAATTAGCACCTTCCCCATTCCCATTATGCCCTATGGGGCAAAAATGGGAATGGGGAAGGCAATGGTGGAAGGGGGAATTACCGCCCCGCCAACCTTGGAATAGGGTGGTAATTCCCCTTTCCACCAAGGCAGTTCCGGTATTTTACCGGCATGGACCAAGGTGCTATTAGCACCTTGGTCCACCGCCTACCGTGTAATGAGGCCCATAGTCTTCAGCCTGGAACACCCTCGACAATGACTAGTCTAGGAGAACAAAACATGACATTGCTTCTTTAATCCTTTTTATGAATAATCCGGGCATATTGCAATTTGTCTAATATAGTGGGGCTCTTTTATGAAACTAATATACAAAGATCTCTACATTTGCTGCATGTTCCATCCCCTTTCTCGGCATAAATAATTGGCATTTGTATAATGCCTATTTTGCTTAGATTAGGGAACACAATGGAGGATATTGAATTAATTAGCCTAGTGCATGCTGAATTGGAAGATTACTTGGCACTGAATTAATTAGCAGAGGTAATGCATGGTGGCTGGTTTCTTCGCTTAGCGCTAATTAACAGTTTTACATTCACACCCGTTTAATAAAATCCCCTTAATGGGAAACCTTGAGGAGAGCAGGTGGTCTCTTCAGAAGATTCGAAAAGGCTTTCCTTTTTCATAAAGGAAAGATGCGTTATAGTTGCCCTCAGAGTACCAGAATCACTGGATACAGCATATGCAGACCAACAGCTTTCACCATAGACAATTGTGTACATAATTATAATGGGTTATTTATAACGCGTGTAATACCCAGAGGTTTCTAAGCGCGGGCCAGGGATCGAACCTGTGTTGCTCTGCATCGTCTTGCTTCCAAGACAAGCACATTGCCCCTGAGCTCTCCTACCGGTCTTTTTGTGTCTCTTCATAACAATGCACTGGACCTTAAAGATTCTAAGATATTCAATCGGGGGTCCATGCAGACCCTTATGGATTGGAGAGATATGCACGTGCACATGCTCCCACCCCACCACAATAATGGAGGAAAAGCAGGTGGTGTGGGGGTCATCTATACATGAAGCGCTGCAAGGTCTTCTGGGTAGGGCCAGCCCTGTATAAAAGGTAAAATTAATAAATAAGCGTATAAATATTCTATTTGGTATTTCAGTAGACGAGGTGAAGAATTTAAAAAGTGAATGTGGATATTCATATAGAAGAAAACTGATTGATTATAAAGATGTGATGAGTGATAATTGGCCGTATGGGAGCGGAACCAGACCTATGTTCTTCCTGAGGAGCCCCCCAGAACCTGGTAAAGCAACAGAGAACTATCCAAACTGCAATGTCCACAAGGTGATGCTTAATACCTGCTTTTGGGGACATCCCGTTTCAATATTCTGGTGCTCCTGCGAAGGGGTGAATAGAGAGATTCTAAGCTAAACTTTTACTGTGCCCTTGCAAGTGTGACAACAAGACTAAAGATGGTCCTGTTATTGCAGGAGATGTGCTGGCCCGAATGATGCAACGCCTGGCTTAAAGGGACCGGGTGAGTATATCTTCCCTCTAGTACCGCCTAACCCAAGGAGGGGGGAGATCACCACATTGATGCTGTAAACTGTGACTCTCAAGTCATTGCTTACCCAAATGTCCAAACAAGAAAACCAGGTGTCCAACAATATGTTACAAAAAGACTCCTCTGGATACACACAGATTTATATTTTATTTGCAACATCATGGAGTCTCCTTATTAAAACTTGGATGGAAAACAATTATTTTGAAGTGACACCATACAATTGAAGATGCTCTCGCCTTTTCTTCAACTGTGAGCCCATTTACAGAGCTCACCAGGAAACAGAATTTGTAGTCATTGAAATAGTGACCACTCAGCAAGCCAAAGCAAATACCACTGTTAAATAGTGTTTTTTTATAACGCGCTGAATACCAAAGAGGTTTCAAAGTGCGACACGGGCTTCGAACCTGTGTTTCTCTGCATCGTCTGGCTTCCAAGACACGCGTTGCCACCATGCTATAATGCCCTTATTATTGTTAGACCAAATGCTCTCAGAAAAGACATGAACGCCTGCGAGCATGTCCCACCACCGTCCAGCACCATTCACCTGAAAGACACAAAAAACAAGCCAAGTGCATAGATTTCTCCAGTCATTTCAAATCTGTTATACCTTGACGGTAACACAGCTTGCACCCAGGTATGGGGAAACAAGAAAGCCTGAAAAAAGTGTGCTTAGTCAGTCTCTGGATTAACTATCATGTTGTATATTGTTTATAAAATTAGGAACAATCCGATCTCTAGTTCACAAAAGCTGGAATGATCAAACAGGGTAGCACACTAATATTCATAAATGTGACCCCCGCCCTTATGAAATCCATGTGAACAGGACAGGGGTCTGCAGCATGTCCCATTCTCTTAATACCTCAGACACACCTTAGGTGAGAAATGCATGATGTGCATGTTGTCACGCAGCATCTCTAATTGCCTGCAGCCGCATATTACCACCACCTTGGTTCCCTTTGCTCACCTGTGCTTGCAAGCAACTACATCGCTTGCATGTGTATGGAACGGTATCCATGGGGGTCATGTTTAGGAATTGTGTTCGCCATCTAATGAAACAACCTCTTTCATATGCTCACTCTCTCCTCTACATGAACAAACAATAGACTGCAGCTACACCCCGCGGTTAATTTCGGCCTAGCTTCACACATACCTACACACCTCCACGAACACCTCTACACTCTTTAGAATGCAACTATACCCCACGGGAAAATCGGTCTAGCTGCACACATAATCTCATACGCAAGTTCCACCACCACCAGAATGCAGATACTGAGGTCAACGGCCTTGCTGCACACGTTCTACTGATCTCACACAACCACTGCACCACGCCTACCATCATAATGCAGTTACACACCATGTAATCTTCACTGGCTGATCACATACTGCATGCACTCATGCATTTTTTACTACCCCACTCTCTCCACTGACCCGGACTACAGTCGCAGAGGGTGTTGAACCCACAGCACTTTGAAATCATACCAATGGTATTTAAAGCGCTATACAAATGCCCAATAACATAAAATAGCATGACTAAACTCTTATGAAAAAGAGATGCACAACCAACTAATACTCTTTGAGAATTCAAACGATGCCCAAACACTACTGATTATCATTTTAAACAATTAAGGATTATGTTTCCATAAAGACCTTGAGAAGAACCAACAATGAAGTAGAATGGACAACGTTCCCTTGCTAACCTTTTGAACCGGGCAAAAATAAAGGTCTAATGGCTACCCTGGCCATGAGGGGAATCTATTCTAGTGACTTAAAATAAAATATCTTAGGACATAAACATACAAAGCACTCAAGAAATCCAAGGACATAAATAAATGAAGAAGGCGAGTAATCCGTCAAGTGTAATTTTGAATGATTGATGGTAGATCACAACTGAATAAGGAGCTTAACCTTCTCGTTTATTTCATAGTGAGCAGATTTTGACTGTCTGATTATAGGAGGAATCAAAATACATTCCTAAACATGAAATTGATTTCCTAAATTGAATGAGCAAATTAAGAACTTGATGGTTTTGCTCTGGCCATTAACGCCCTGGCACCCTGCTCAACTGTCTCCATGATAACCTGGGTATCACTGATCAGGATCTGGCCTGGCTGACCTCCTTTCTCTCTGATCGACCCTCCTAGGTACAACTGGGGTCCTTCCTATCCTCTAGCTCCCTCTCTACCTGTGGTGTTCCCCAGGGTTCTAATCTCTCTCCCTGCCTTTTCAACCGATACTTAGTAACTCTAGCCTACTGCATTTCCATCTTTTGCTCTAACTTTCAGTGCTATGCTGGCAACACCAAACTCATTTTCAGACTTCCCTCAGCCACCTCATCCCCTTCCCTCACCTCTGACTGTCTAATCGCCTTTCAAAATTGGTGTGCCGCCAGTGATCTGTGTCTAAATGCCAACAAAACTGAGATCCTCCTCATTGGAACACCCTCTCCATCCTTTCCCCTCACTCTCTGGCCAGCCTCTCTTGGCCCTCCACTGGCCCCCACCTGCAAAGCTAAGAACCCCAGGGTCATCTTTGACTCCACACTTTCCTTCTCTGCACACATCTCGGACGTCTCTAAAAAGTCTAATTTCCTACTCCACCTCCTTAGAGGTACTCTTCCTTTCTTCACCTTCCCTCAGAAGCTCACTGTCTCCCAAGCTCTGATTCTCTCTAGGTTGGACTATTGTAACAGCCTCTTTCTAAATCTACCTGCCTCCACCCTCCGACCTTTTCAACTAATCCAGAACAGGACTGCAAGACTTGTCCTTGGCCTCAAGCCCTGAGATCGTATCTCTCCAGGTCTGACATCCCTTCATTGGCTCCCAGTGGATGCAAGGATAAAATTTAAAACCCTTTGCATTGTCCACAAGGCTTTCTGGGGTCTGGGTCCAAAATACCTTCAACTATCCCTCCGTAAATACCTCCCCTCTCGAGCCCTTTGCTTCTCTACCTCTAACTCCCTCGGGGTCAGTCGCTTCTCATAGAAACGAGTGGGGGGCAGATCTCTGTCTTCTGCTGGGGCCTCCCTTTAGAACTGCCTCCCTGCCACCCTGAAACTTGAGGAGAACCATCTCCGGTTCCGGAAGCTCCTCAAGACCTTCCTCTTCGCCTCCGCCTATGCCCCTCTTCTCCCCTGTTGATATGTTTTCTCTCTCAGCACTGCGCTCCTGGCCACCCCCTGTCCTCGGGCCCAGGTACCTGCTCACCCTGCCACCCTCCTGCACTGCCTCTTGGCCATCGCTTGCACTGGGGCCTGTATCAGTAACAATGCAGTTCCCCCCCATTTTTCCTCTGCACTTATCAGATACACCCTATCTGACTAACCTTGCACTTTGCCACTCATAGGCTGCACTACCACTGTTCTTGATCACCTTATTTCTTTATTTATTTTATTTACTAACTTATTATTTATTCTCGTTTCCTTCCTATGCTCTGCACTTTCCACTTTCTCCCCCCTCCCATGCACTATCCCCCTTTCTCCCTTCCCCATGCACTTGCGCATTCTCAATGTCACTGGGTCTAGTAAGATTGTTTGTTTTTGTTTTCTCCCCTGTTTCCCCTTCCCTTTGCCTGGTTGCGCTCTATAACACCTGTGTATGAGCGCAATATAAATAAAATATCATATCATATAACGCAAGCCGCCTGGTGAGTATGGCCCACTCGAAGGTGTTTATCACCAAAGTCCCAATGGGTGCTATGTTGTAATGCATTATAGCCCTTCAGACTCTGCTATACCGGCTGTTACATGAGCCTTACTGACCATTGTAGTTGAACTCATGGGAAGGTATTTAATGTCTCTATAGCCCACATGGCAGCCTTTAATCCAGTAGTAAGGACCACATTAAGGACCACATTGACACCCTTGGGCCGGCCCTTGCTGATTTCTACAACCTCTCCTTTGCCTCTGGCTCTTTCCCCACCCTTCTTAAACACTCCCTTGTGCATCCTCTCCTCAAGAAATCCACTGCTGATCCGTAATGTCCGGCAAACTGACGCCCAATTTCTATTACTCCCTTTTTGGGCAAGCTCCTGGAAAAGCTGGCCATCTCTCAGCTTAATCTCCATTCCGACTCTGTTGGCTCCCTCCATGACCACCAATCTGGCTTCAGAGCTGCCAGAAGTATGAAAACTGCTCTCCTGAACATCCGTGCAAACCTGCTCTCAAACCTTGATTCTAGCATTCCCTCTGTCCTCATCCTACTTGATCTCTCCTCTGCGTTCGACACGGGCAACCATACCACCCTGCTCAATCATCTTCGTGACAACCTCGGTATCACTGATCAGACTCTGGCCTGGCTGACCTCTTTTCTCTCTGATTGACCCTCTCAGGTACAACTTGGGTCCTTCCTATCTTCTATCTCCCTCTCCACATGTGGTGTCCCCCAGGGGTCTATCCTCTCAACCTGGCTTTTCAACCAATACCTGGCAACTCTCGCTTACTGCATCTCAATGTTCTGCTCAACTTTCCAGTGCTATGCTGATGACACCCAACTCATTTTCAGGCTTCCTTCAGCCTCCTCCTCTCCTTCTCTCATCTCTGATTGTCTAATCGCCATTCGAAATTGGTGTGCCACCAATGATCTATGTCTAAATGCCAACAGGACTGAGATCCTCCTTGTTGGTACACCATCTCCATCCTTTCCCCTCACTCTCTGGCCGGCCTCCCTTGGCCCTCCTCCCACCCCCACCTGCACGGCTAAGAACCTTGGGGTTATCTTTGGCTCTACACTTTCCTTCTCCGCACACATCTCTGATGTCTCCAAAAAATCTAACTTTTTACTACCTCCTTAGAGGTACTCTGTCTTTCCTCTCCTTCCCTCAAAAGCTCACTGTCTCCCAAGCTCTGGTTCTTTCCAGACTGGATTACTGTAACAGCCTCTTGCTAGTCCTACCTGCCTCAACTCCCCGCCCTCTACAACTAATCCAGAACAGGACAGCAAGACTTGTCCTTGGCTTCAAGCCCTGGGATCATATCTCTCCAGCCTTGAAATCCCATCATTGGCTCCCAGTGGATGCACATATTAAATTTAAAACCCGCTGCATTGTCCACAAGGCTTTCTGGGGCCTGGGTCCAAAATACCTTCAACTATACCTCCATAAATACCTCCCCACTCGAGCCCTTCGCTCTCGGACTTCTAACTCCCTCAGGGTTAGTCGTTTTGCAAAAAAACGAGCTGGGGGTAGATCCCTGTCTTCGGCTGGTGCTTCCCTTTGGAACAGCTTCCCGGCCACCTTGAAACTTGAGGAACAACATCTTCAGTTCCGGAAACTTCTCAAGACCTTCCTCTTTGCCTTTGCCCCCCTTCTCCACTGTTGATCTGTTTCTTCTCATGGCATTGTGCACCTGGCTACCCCCTGTTCTTCCGGCCCCGGTACCTGCCCACCCCGCCACCCTCCTGCACTGCCTCCAGGCCACCATCTGCATTAGGGTTCTGGATCTGTACACATACAGTCCCCCTCCCACGTTTCTTCTGCACTTAGCAGATATTCCTTTCTGACTAACTTTTACCTGCCACTTGCTGGCAGCACTACCATGGTTTAAAGCCCTTATTTATTATTTATTCTATTTAATATTTATTGATGTTTTGTCTCTGCTGCTTGGCACTTTCCATTCCCCCCCTTTTCCTCGCACTTTTCCCCCATTTTCCTTTCCCATGCACTTGCGCTTTCTTAAATGTCACTGGGCCTAGTAAGATCGCTGTTTTTCTGTTTTTTTTTCTTCTCCCTTGTTCCCCTCCCTTTTTGCCTGGTCGCGCTCTGAAACACTTGTGTACGAGCGAGATATAAATAAAATATAATTTCATTAGTATACAGCTCCCGGTCACGTACACAGGTTGGCTATGGAGAGCACTGCATTGCCATCAGTGCATTACATTTGCTAAAAAAAAATCAAAATCCTGGGCAGGTCCGAGAGGCCACTTTGATTTCTTTTCGTTCAGAATAAATTCAGGGTTTACGAAAAAAAAAATATATATATTTTGGGAAGGGAAGATGGCTGCCCTCTGCAGCAGCTGCCATTTTCTGATGTAGATTTTTATTTTTTATTAACAGATTTTCTTTTTTTAAGAAACCTCTTATTTAATCCGTGAAACGGATTAAGGGTTCATTGACAAGTGGACCACACAGTCTGACTAAAGTCCCTTCATCACAAAAGGGTCAATTTTCTAAAACGTTCGTAGGATGGATTTTTAATATTCTGTCAATAGGCAGTGAACAGCCATAGGCAAATATTAACATTGCTCAACAATGGATGTACATTAAAATTGTTTAACCCTTCTGCAAGTGCCCAGCGGTGCAGCCAAGGCACTGCATGATGTCTTCTGGTAAGTGCAGAACGCATGCTGAGGGCCAGCGCCCCCGCTCTCTTCCTAAGTGCCATTGCGGCTCATTCACATACCGCTAACATTGCCCGGTCGATGCGAGCCAATCAGCGGCTTTGTGACCGGTCATGCAGGCACAAAGGAAAGTAATGACTTCTAAAAGACATTAATGGAAAGTCGAAGCCTTCTGTTGGCTTTGCCCAGCACTAATTGCTTAATTATGCAAGTAATGGTGTAGCACTGCAAACTGAAGCTCATTAAAAAAAAAAAAAGTAAACTGCATAAAAGGGAGCCATTTGGTTTCCACATTAACATCCCATTCCACTCAATTGTTATTAATTTTGTGCTACGCAGTGCAAAAAATGTGTAAAGACAGGTGAAATCGCCTTTGCACCTTCTCTTTGCCCTTTGTTGTCCAAAAGGTCTAAATGATGCCTTCCTTTTGGCAGGTGGCATTTACAATGGATCCCTATGGCATTCGCCTGCTTTAGAAGCTGCTAAAAACAGGTTCCAAAGGGCACAAGTCGAGGGAACACGCAGGTGGATGGCATCCACCCACTTTATTCAGAGAAGGCACGCCGTCCCCCTTGTGGGTTTAGAATTCATTACATTTTTATTTATTTTATTAAAGTGCTGTTTTCACTTGCTTCGCCGGATAAAAAACCTGTGGAGGCCCTTAGGCAGTCGACATATCAGCCCCCGCCCCCTCGCAAATGATCTCCTAATATGTTTTTAATTTTCTGCACCGTTTTATTTTGATCCTTTGTCACGGGGCCCCTAAAAGGAGCCGGGCCCATAGGCCGGTGCCTACTTGGCCTAAGCGATAATCCGGCACTGTCCACTTGATAAAACAGAGCTGTTTCCGGGACTCGAACCCAGGTCCTGCATCTTTGAGGCAAGAAGCTTACCTGGAGACCACAAGAATCTCTATGCAGATATTTGTGAAACTCATATTGACTTTCTGCTGTCCAGGGCACGTTTTCTTAGACATTAGAAGACATAAACGGTGCACATCTGCTCTACTTAGCAAACAATGTTTTAAGAAAACAGGTTCTCTGGAGAAATGCTTACTAGTCCTGTGAACTTCCTTGAGATGGGAAAGACATCCTAAAATTAAATATGCACATTTCTTTCAATGTACGTTCACTGCCTGTGACGTCACTTCCCACTGCATGTGTCAGGGCCCCCCCTCCCTTTTTTTAGGATGCAAGCCCTGTTCCATATGTATACATTGTATGCCAGCATGAAAGAAACTTGCTGTTGTCAAACCAAGCTGTTTTTTATGGTGGTGCTGGAAGGGGGGGGGGGGCAGAAACTCTACTCCTGTTCTGTGCTCCCAGTCCACCTCCAAAAAAAACCTACATTTATTTATTTGTAGTTTATTTATACAGTGCTTATACACTGGTGAAGTGCTTCAAGGCGGTAAGGTATCAAGGGAATACAGTAATAATTCCTAGGCCTTGAAGATTCTGAATGATCAAATCAGAGAAAGAAAACTAGAATACTAGGCATGGCAACAATTCTCCTAGAGTAAGTGCATGAAGTGTTATAGTTACGACTAAGCTCAGGAGGGGGAGACGAGAAACGGTGGGGGGTAAAGGACAGACAATTAACTGGTCCTAGAACATTTAGGTAATGCATACGTGTATACGGTGGTGCAGGGACGGGGACGGGGGGGACAAAAATGAGTCAGGTCCCGCAGGGCCCTGGGTTAAGTGCAGAGGTTGCCCCGCTCATGGAGCTTAAGCTGAAAGTGCAGTAATGCTGACAAAAAGTGAAGCGGCCGGGAGGCAAGTGCAAAAGACTGGTGGGGGGTGTCCTGGGACCTGTTACGCTCTGTAGGTGAATTGGACGACCAGTCAGCAAAAACTGAATAGAGATAGGGGGCGAGGAGGGAGTAGAGAAGGAAAGGAGGATTAGCAAGGGGGAGGGAAGGAGGAAGAGAAAGGTAGGCCTTGAGGAGTTTCCGGAACTTAAGGAGTTCCGGCTCAAGGCAGAGAGAGGCAAGGGAGGCTGTTCCAGAGAGAGGCCACTGCAGAGGATCAAGATCTACCCCCAAATCTCTGTTTGTGAAAGCGGCTCACCCGCAGAGAGTTGGAGGACGAACGGAGGGCTCTAGAGGCACAGTATTTAGGAAGATAGCATTGTAGATAGTGCAGGCCCCGGCCCCAGAAATCTTTGTGGATTATGCAGAGGATCTTGAACTTGATCCTTACAGCCACGGAGAGCCAGTGGAGGGATTTCAGCGCCAGAGAGATGCAGTCCTAGGGCTTAAGGCCAAGGATAAGTCTTGTGTTTCTGTTCTGGATGAGTTGTAGAGGACGGAGAGTAGAAGTAGGAAGAGTGAGTAAGAGTCGGTTGCAGTAGTCCACCCTAGAGATAACCAGGGCTCTCGAGGTAATGAGCTTCTGGGGGAAAGTGAGAAAAGGTCGAATACCTCTGAGGAGGTGCATTTGGTAGTTGGACTTTTTGGAGATGTCCGAGATGTGAGAAGAGAAGGAGAGAGTGGAGCCGGAGATGACCCCAAAATGTTTTGCCTCATTGGTAGGCGAGCGTGCAGGCCAAGGGAGGCAGGTCAGTGAGAGAGTGGGAAAGTGGGAGCAGGGGTCCCAATGAGTACAATCTCTGCCTTACTGGCATTCAGGCAGAGATTGTTAGCAGCACAGCAAGCCTAAATTGCGGATAAACAATCTGGGATAAGCGATGAGGAGGAGGCCGCCGAGGGTAGCCTAAAAGAGAGCTGCTTATCATTGAGATAACGCTGAAAGTTAGATGTAAAGGTAGAGATCCTATGGGCCAAGGGGGCCGTGTAGATGTTGAAAAACCAGAAAGAAAGGTTAGATCCCCGAGGGACACCACAAGTAGAGAGAGTGGTAGAGGAGAGAAAAGGCCCAAGTTCCATTTGGCAGGGCTGGTCAGGGAGAAAGGAGGCAAGTCATGCCAGGGCCAGATCTGTGATGCCCAGGGTATCACGGAGACGGGTGATTAGGATGTTGTGGTTTACCATATTGAAAGCAGAACATCGATCGAGGAGAATGAGGACAGAGGACGAGTTAGCGTCAAGATTTGAGATCAGGTCTTCAGGGGTGTTCAGAAGAGCAGTTTCCGTGCCTCTGGATGCTCTAAAGCCAGACTGATGGTCATGGAGACAACCAACAGATTCAGTATGGAGGGTAAGTTGAGTGATAGCCAGCTTCTCCAGGAGTTTTCCCAGGAAAGGGGTCATGGAGATCGGCTGATAGTTTGCCCTAATGGACGGGTCGGCGGAGGGTTTTGAGTAGAGGGGGCACAAAAGAGTGCTTGAGAGGAGCGGGGAAAACACCAGTGGCGAAAGAGAGGTTGCAGAGGTCGGCCAGGGCATGAGGGAGAGTGTCAATATTGTCCTTGATAGTTTGGAGGGGAAGGGGTCCACCTGTTTGGAAGAGGCTTTCATAGACCGGAATTATCTAGTGACCTCATCAGGTGTGGCTGGGGAGATGGAAGAGTGAAGGGGGGAATGGTGGGGGTGGCCGAAGGGGGCCCAAGAGATGTTGGTGCAGGAGGGGGAGCGGAAGAGAGTGAGGAAAAGATGTCCTGTGTTTTGGTGATGAAATGTGTGGCCACGGGTGAGCAAAGGGCCTGGGTGGGTGCAGCAGAGGATGCGGCTGCAGTAGGGTTAGCCAGCTCCCTGCAGACTTTAAAAAGTGTGTCTGGGTTGTTAGATGCTGCGGAGATGCGGGCTTCAATGTAGACTTTTTTTGGAGCGGATGTAGAGTCTATATTGCCTTTGAAGAAGGTGGCAGGCCAGTTTGTCAGAGGGTGTACCTGAAGATCCCATTTCTGTTCCGCTGCTCTGAACTTGCGTTTAAGGGCAGCCAGATTGGAATCATACCAAGAGTTGCACTTTTTAGCAGGCTTCAGTCGGACCCTGATGACCGGGGCAAGAATGTCAAGAGTGTTGGAGATAGAACTGTGAAAATCAGAGAGGGTGGGAGTTGAAGGGGGACAATAGGTGGAGGCAAAGGCAGCCACTGACACTCTTTTCATGGTTCAGAAGACCTTGAAGGGAGGAGGTGGTGTAGGGTGTGCCATTGCAAAACTAGAAGAGAGCTTCAAGTGAGAAGAGAGAAGAGAATCATCAGTTCATGTGAGTGGGGTAGTGACAGGAATAGAGAGTGGTACGTCTGTGGAGAGGAGGGCATCCAAGGTGTGGCCAGCAGTGTGCGTTGGACTAGAGGGTAGAATGGAAAGAGCAAGGGAGTGACACAGGTTGCGGATAGGCCCTGAGGAGTCTGGAGAGTCAAGATGGTTGTTGAGATCCCCCAGCAGGGGGAGTTGGGAGGAGGAGAGGAGAGAAGAGGCCAGGCCAGCCCATTCTGAGAGGAAGAGGGTGGACTGGCCTGGCGGCCGATAGAAGGTGGCCAGCGTAAGAGAGGAGACGGGGGAGAGAGAGAGCCTGCAGACCAGGCTTTCAAAGGCGGAGTAGACCTGAGTGAGGATAATGGAAACAGGGATCCACTTAGGAAAGATCCAGGCTACTCCACCTCCTGTCCTGTTGGGCCTGGGCACGGAGAGGATCTTGTAGCCTTCAGGGAGGAGTGTGTCAAAACTTGTGACAGAACTGGCCTTAAACCATGTCTCAACCATGTCTCAGTAAGAGTAAGAACATCAAGGTCCAGGAGTTCAAGGAGGTGGCAGATGTCAGGAGTGCTCAACAGCAGAGCGAGAGTTTAGTGTGGCGACATGGAGCAAGTTGCCACTTTTGAAGGACTTCTGGTGAGGATTGCAGGGGACTCAAGTCCCCCTCCATAAGCAGCAAGAGTGCCGGAGAGATAGAGGGAGGGGGAGGCAGAGGATACACGGATGACAAGGGTGTCGGTAAGGAGGGTGCAGGCAATGGAGCCAGGAAAGTGGAAGATGGTAAGGGAGCCAGTATCGGAGGGGCAGCAGGAGGCAAGAGGGCTCCAGATGTGGTGGCAGTGGGTGGCCAGGGCAGCGTGGTGGGAAAGGATGATGTGGTTGTCAGTGTAATGAGAGTAGGCAAGGGAGGATGTACATTTAGAAGTGATAAGGGGGGTGTTGTAAGGGATGAGTTGAGGAAGATAGTTGGCAAGGAAGCCAAGGTGGGCATGGCTGGCAGGGGAGCCTGGACAGCCATAGAAGTAGGTGGCAAGGGAGCCAGTGAGGAGGAAAAAGGAAAGTTGATAAGGCGAGGAAGGAGCCTATCAAAAAGTAAGAGGTTGGGTAGAGGGCCTTGTACCAGGATGGTACCATTTCAATAGACATTTCTGATGGTCCTGGGGTGGAAAAGGAGGCCAGAAGGGCCTCCCAGCGGGTGCCACCATTTATGAGTGAGGAAGAGTAAGGAGAGAGCAAAGCGACCATAGGTTGGGAGAAGGAATGACAAAGAGGATGTCGGTGAGAGTCTCTCTGACAGAAGCACCGACGTAGGTATCAGCGATGGGAAGGCCTGGGTTGGAGGCCAGTATGTCGTTCTTGAGTTTCATCCTGACAGACTTAGTGAGAGGTGAAGGATAGGAGATGGAGAAGTCATTAGAGTAAATGGGGGAGATAGAAAGTGCCATAGTGAGGGGCGTAGGGTGTGGTACACTTAACCAGGCAGAGGTACGTGAGAGGAGGTAAGCGAGAAAAGAGAAAGCACACAGACAGACAGACAGGATAGGGAAGAAACAATGGGAAATGAAGAGGGTGAGGGAACAGATAATAGACCAGAACAGAGGGCAGAGGGGGTAACCTGTCAGCACATTCACATGAAAAGCAGGATGTGAGCACAACTAAAAACAGTCTTAAACAGCAGCAATACAATCAGGATGTGCACACAGCTAAAAAATAACTTGGGGAGTAAATGAAAAGATGTCAAGATGGTGTCACACTTTTACGCCTACATTTGGCATCTTTTTTAGGCTACAATTACTTAGAAAATTACCCCCACTGTGCCCAAAGTACCAGCATGACTAGTATCTTAATTTTTACTGGCTAGGTATTTCAAGGTTTGAGTTTCCCTGGTTCAGATATTCTTATTATATTTTCATAGCCATCAGATTTGCGTGTCCACACCCCACCGTTTGCTTGTGCAAACCATTACAGCCGGATTCCCATTTGTACAAATAATGCTTTCTTTTATTGGTGTTTAATAAATGTTCTTCACATTATACCTCTTAATGATCCATCACAGACTTACATTATCAGAGTTTTGTTCTTGTAGGGAACAATTGGCAAGCGTGTGAATTATCATGCTGTCATGCTCACCTGGGTCTCTGCGGGAGCAAGGGAGTCCTCCAGATCCCTCCTCTCGTACCCCGGGATTGGGAAGCAGACCTGACAAGAGAGATTTGGTGTTTAAAGGGATTTTCTGAATTGGCTTTCTAAACCTCGCTCCACCCTCCCTGTATCCCTGTGGTGTGTCTTCCCTAATTGGGGTGTGGCTCACCTTTTGAATTAGAATGGCGCGCTCTCCATCCTGCATCTGCAGGGGCGCTGAAGTCTGGGATTCGGAGCTAATGGCTCACTGAGTTCAGGCGGTGATGCGTGTGAAGGTGCCCTTTCTGGAGTTCGCCCAGTTACTGCACTGGGTATGTCTGTGAGTTCAGGCGAATGAAGAGCCCGCAGGTAAATCCAACTTTAAGTGGCAAGTCCAACCAGTTACTTCACTGGATTGCGTGTGGCTTTTCAAAGGCGGGCGGTTGATCGGGCAAAACTGAGCGCTGTAATAATGTTTGTCTTTACAGGTTTCAAAGCAGGCTACCAGCTGGTTGCGGGCGTTAGAGAGAAGAGTTCAGCTAGCCTCGACTCGAAAGGTAAGTTCTGTGTTCGTGCGGGAGATCAGGGTTTTGTTTTGCATGCGCGCGCTTACTTGTTCTGACTAGTTCTCTTCTTTCTTCCGTAGATCGCGTCTGGAGTACGGAAGAACTGCAGAGCGGGACCGGAGCACTGGAGCACTGGAGCACTGGAGAACAGGAGACCGGGTCCGGAGAGCAGGAGAACTGGAGATTGGGTACAGAAGCGCGGATAAGAGGTGGTTCACCTGCTGGTGAAGAAAAACAGCTGACGGTGATCCCAGGATATCTGAGCGATGGAGGGAGAAAGCAGGTAAGTTCGCTCCAAAGTGATGAGCGGCTGAAGCAGGCCAGATTCCAGGCGACAGTGAACGTGTGCACTAGGCAACAGAAGGCACACGAAGCATGGACCAAATCTTGGGAGTGGCTTATATAGGCAGCCACACCCAAACACTAGAGCGTGCTTTACAGTTTCTCACATTTCCTGGATGTCCCCAGGCATCCATGTTGAGAGCATAGGAAGTGGATGGGAAAAACAAGCCCATAAGAAGGTGTTCATATTAACAGTTTCTCAGTGCATGTTTTGCTTGCCAGGCCTTCACCCATCTAGCCCCTGCTCGTGTCTCAGGCCTTACCCCACGTGTTCCCATGCTAGTACCCATGACACATGCCCTTAAAGTCACATGCATAATTCTGATTTTCCCTACTATCGTAACGGAAAGTCATAATTCTATTAAAGGCACAGAGGCAAAGGATTGCGCTCAACTCTGCTCTTTACTTCTCAAGCAGCCTTTAAAACAACTGAAAACAACACAATGCAAGGAAAAAGTACAACATACTGAAGAGACAGAGTCCTTTTGTTGTTTAACCTGATAGGGTGTTTAATTCCTTGTGACTCTGACATCCAATCCGGCTCCACCTGAGGCTGGACCACCCCTGGCTGACTGAACCTCTTCCTCTTTCTCCTGCTGCCTCCGAACTGAACTGGTGTCCCAACCAGTAAATGCTTTATGAGCAACGAATCCTATCCTGCCACTTCCTGAGCTTGTCGGCTTGACCTCTGAACCTGCATGAAAACCAGAACATACCAACACTGAATAAAGGGCAACCACAGGACGGGCAATCGCAAAAAGGTTAACTAATTGCCTGGGTGGGATAATCTTTCACCTCTGTGTCTTTAATAGAATTATGACTTTCTGTTAGGATAGTAGGAAAAATCTGAATTCTGGGTCAAGACCGGAGGATCGGATTATGCTAGTTTAAAGCTTACTTACTACCAACGTCGACACTTGTTCCACTGGCCTAAAGTTTGTCTTAAAAATGAATAAGTAACACCAATCGTCCGCTTTCATAATATCTTCCAAGCAAGCCCCTACGCTGAATGCCTTGGACGCCATAGCACGTCGGGTCAAGTGGGCTCTGTAAGGCTTCGATATTGATGCCTACTTGCTGCATGCATCAACGCACCTATCTGGCCAAAGTAGCCGCAGATACCGCCTTGAAAGGCTTCCGTGTAGCTAAAAGTAGGCAAGACTGTTCCGGCAGCCTAAGATGAGCTGTCATAGCCTCATATGCTACCAGGCATTTCACTGGGCACAGCTTTGGCTGATCCGTGAAAGCAGGGCACGTCACTGATCTGATCCCAGATTTTGTTCTCCTGGTGACGTGAAATGTCACCCTTGAGGGCGAAAAAGACTTGTTACTGACTTCTAGAGCAGTAACGTCTGACGTCCTCTTGCATGAAATGAGACAAAGCAAGGTCGAGGGCTTCACTGATAGAGCCTTACGCGACAGCTTCTCCTTCACTGGCCATGACAGGAACAGCCCGAAGACCACGACAATGTACTCCCAAAATGCCTAGCAAAGACCAGAAATCGTCCAGGCTATCAGGCTCAAAGAGTCCGACTGAAACAACAGATGTCTCTCGCCTATTGGGCCCCGCAGTATTGTCAGATATTGAGGCAGTAATATGGGGGACATGAAAACTCTAGAAGTCTTGGAAACCAGGCTTCACCTCTCCAATCTGGAGTCATGGGCACTAGCTTAGCTTGCTGTCTCCTCACCTGAGCCAGCATTCAGGCAATCATAGCGAATGGCTGGAATGCATACTATGTGCTTCGACACCACACCTGCAGGTGAAGCACCAAGGTGCTGACACCAGACTGAATGGGAGGCAGGTAAACTCCCACATTTGCCTGAGCCAAAGGAACTGCAGGACGCGGCGGAATTGCTGAGCGATGGGCATTGCAAGGTAGCCATATTTCAGATTTATCCTTGCAAGCTAATCCCTGACTGAAGGATGTCCTGAAGGAGATGAATGCCCTCCATTTTGAAGTGGTGTTGCACTAAGAAGGCAATCACCCCTATGTGCTGCAGCTGCGTGATCTCTTCTCCAAGCAGGCGCTCGTCTTCTGCTGACAACATTATGGGTCTGAGCAGCTGCACTTCAGTGGGCTGCTGATAAAATTCTGACCAGAACCCCGTACTGCTTGCAGAAACCACGCATCTTTGGTGATGTCTAGTCATCTGTCTGTGGACTGTGCCAGCCTCGCCCCAACTGGAGGGGCATTTGCACCTACTAGAATGCTGTCTGGCACGAATGGTGCTCTCACCTGTGTTGGCAGGTTGCTGCTTGCCGCCTTGCCTCCAGCCTCTTCCTCTTCCCCTAGACGGGAAGAAGGGGCTTGGCCTGCAATCTTCGAGATGCCACCAATTTCTACTAGAAGGAGCCCTGTAGCTGAAGAAATGGCTGGCCGATCAGCCATTGCCTCTGCCAGCCCTTCCAAAAACTCCACTTTGGAAAACCTTCTTTATCTAGCGATGCATAGGTGTTAGCGAATCTACTCATATCCTTAATTATGGTATCTACTAACAATATTCCTTTGCTCCTGCTGCTACTGTCGAGGTGAGCTCCCCCTGCTTGGAATTGATCCTTAAAGAGATAGACAGCGTTCGGTAGCCAAGGAGCAATTGGTGTCCCCCAGTAGGCAAATCGCTAGTTGCACCCAGCCCACAAGGACGTCTGGGTGCATGGTCTGGTGCTGCTTTTTGGCTTCCTCCGCCATTTGCCAGATTTTTGTGGGCAGCCCGACCAAGTCTAACACCTTGTCCTGGCATTTCCTCTAGGATCGATCGATGCCCTTCTTGATGTCTCCACCGTAGCGCCCTTTGAAAGTGAGCATCTGCTCATCTACCTCTGGGATCTTTGCGACTTTGTTGAGGCTGAGGGCACTCAGGCCTGGGGTAGGCAGACATTTCCCCAGAGAGGCAGTGATCTCCTCCGGTGGTTCCCACTCAGCGATCTGGGGTGGACAAGACTATTCTGTTCAAAACCATCTTGATCCTCCTCCTCCCCCAGTCTCTTCCTTTTCTTCATTGCTTTGCATGGTCTCTCTGCGTCTGAGGATAAATCTTCTGTTACGCTCACCTGGTATCCACAGGGACGCCACCCAGCTGGGTTACTCATTGGTATCCTTCTCAGCTTTGCCCTGATGTGGTCTGCAGGGAAGGTTCTGCCTGAAAATACAGGAGGAATGTGTTCAAGACTGCCCGACTGGGGTAAGTATCCTCCCTCCACTCCTGTATGCTTTCAGTCCCTCTGGCGCCCTCTCCTCACCTTGTGGTATAATTAGACGTGCTCTCCGTCCTGCCTTCTTTGCAGGGGCGCGTTGTATTTCATGGGCGAGTGCAGTCCAGTTACTTCACTGATGCCGGCCTGTTTGATATTGTTCAGGTAGGTCCTTTTGCTGTTCTTTAGTTTTGTTGCTATCCTGCATGCCTTTCTTTGTTTAAAATGTCTCCTTTTTTTCTCCCTTAGGTATGCAGAGCTTCAGCGTGGCGAACTGGCTTGGTTGAGCCCCGCTGGTAAATGATAGCGCATTAAGAGCGCTATGATGCGGTAAGTAAGCACTATGCGCAGAGCTGCAAAGTCTTGCCTTTGCTAACCTGTGTTTTCCTTCCTTGTAGGTCGTGGTGTTCTTCAGGGCGAGTGGAATGTCCGGAGTGGTGCCAGCCGAGAGGCGACCAGCCAGGTAAGCCTTTTGAGCAGTTCGTAATTTGTAAATGTCTCTACAGCTTTCTTAAATGTTGCCTCTATCTTCCTCTTTCAGGTCGTTCTGTCCGGGAGGTGTGCAGATTCGAGGAAGCTGTTCTCAGTAGCTGCGAGTGTTTAAAGATGAAGACTGCAGGTAAGATGATGCTGCTAATGATGTTCCTTTTGTCTCCTTGCAGGTTCTGCTTCTCCGAGGTTCGAGGGAATAGCTGGACACGGTGAGCGTCACGTTGCAAGCTGCAAAGTAACACGAAGCATGTTCTGCAGTCAGGGTGTGGTTTATATAGCCCAGGTAAAGTAGTACCAGGGAAAGTAGTTCCAGGCCTGCCACACCCAAAACACTACACCGCATAGCTTGGTTCTTAGGAACCAAGCTATGTGGATGCCTCCATGTTGGCTGACAATACAGTAAAGTAGTTCCCAAGCACATTGTTTTTCATGGTGTACGAGCCTGGCACCATAGGTGCCAGGACTGGCCCCATGAGGGCTTTTGAAGAGGATGCCAGGCTCTAGAGGCCCTAGTCCTGACTCCACCTGGCCAATGGGTTTGCCAGAGGGGGTTTTGGGTGAGGGTCGTGACATCTTCCCTCTGTTCTGAATTTACATCAGAGGGGTCTACCCAGCTGTCCTCATTCTGACCTCTCGAGGAGGAGGTATCCCCTCCATGCCCTCGGCCTTTGCTGCCTCACGACCTTGCTCTGTTGCTCCTGCTGTGCTTACTGTGTGGTGAGCCCAGGGGTTGTGGGGGAGGATCTGGGCACTCTTGGCCCTGCAGGCTTTGTGTCTTCCCCTTTGCTTGCCGACTGGCGGGACGTCTCTGAGCTGATAGTCCCGGAGCTCGTGCATGCCTTGTGAAAAGGCAAAAAAGTCCGAGTGGCCTCAAGCCCCAGGAGATGGCCTTCTGCATGATTCATACCATGCGACTGTAGTGCAGCTCATCAGACTCCTCCGTAGAGCTAGTGTAAGGAAACCATGGTGGCAACAGTAAGATCACAGTTCAAGGGTGTTTATTGAACTTTTGTATGGGAGGGGAAAAGGGGGAGGAAAAACGTCCAATCTAAACCTAAATCTAAGATGGGAGCAAGCTTCTACCATCAAAAATAAAGAAAGCGCTGTCCTTGTGGTGTTGCGTCAAAGAAAGATGGCCTATACTAAAAAGAAAATGCCACTACTGACTTCTAAACAACAAATAGTGTGGGGTGTCGTTCATGAAAAAGAAAGTGTTCACACAATAAGTCAAGATGCTTAGGCCGTTGGCCTCACTTACCCACATTTTTAGCACGGGACAAGGCGGGTCACTCAAGCACAGCACACTTCGACTGCTCTGTGCACAGAGAAACAGTCTTGTCAGGAAGTCAGGACTTTCTTAAGGGAGAGTCTTCTGTGGGATCAGCCAAAAAGGTCTATTTGCCGTAGAAAGTCTTGCTTCGCGTAAAAAGTTTCGATTGCATAACATTCCTTTCTTTGCTTTCAACTAGTGTGTGCGACATCCACCCTGGATCTCCCTCTGTCGGGTTCAGACCACCTTCTCTCTCAGCACTGTAGGCTCCCCTCATTCGGGCAAAGCCAAATCGTCACTTTACCAAAGTTCCTTTCTTTATTTCATCGAAGACTTTCGAATGTTCCAGGGACTTCGTCTCAGACCCTCCCAGGACTAGTTTGATATCCTTCCTTCCACTTTCACTTTTACATTGGCCATAATCTTGTCAGAGAGCTTCGATTGGGCATTCACGGATGCCGGACCACTCTGCGATTATGCCTCTCTTCACACAGTTCAAAGGGGTTACTTTGTTTCACCACTCTTGCTGTCTGGCCCTCACTCGCATCTTTTCCTGAACACGCTATTTCTCATTTCATCTTGCAGTACTGTTGCCGCTCGCAGCCTCCCTTTCATTCCAGACCGGTATCTCTTAGCTTCCTTCACTCACCAGCTGTAAGGGGGTTTTGCTTGGCGGTTTCGTCCCTGGAGCCAAGGACGGTTCTCCGGCAGCTGTAGCTCCTCCCTCTGTCACTCAGTCTGGCAGGAGGGCCCCGGATATTTCAAACACAGTGGGCAGCATCTCTCATTCTCCCAGCTAGGCTGGTTACTTGCTATTTTCCAGTTTCCACGAGTTTCACAACTTTCTGTGGCAAGGGTCAATGGCTTCTCCCTTCTTGCACCCAATCTCTGCTCCTTCGTCTCTCGTCCTGGGTTCAGCTGATGCTTAGGAAGACCTGCTTCTTTGTGTGCTTTGCCTCGCTTGCCAAATTTCTTTAAGTTCACACCGAAAGCTTCCCTCAGTCGGATTCGAACCTCCCCTCAAGAGTTACAGTTCACAGAGAAGGCTTCCCTCGACCGGGCTCGAGCCTACTCACAATAGTCACAATTCTAGAAATAATTGCCTTTGGACTCCCAGTTCCAGAATGCACTGTAATGATTTCGCTCCCACTTCACAGCTCCCCAAAATGGCATTCCATGGCTTTGGGAGCTGCAGGAGCTGAAAGGGGATGTTGAACTGAGGTCAGGGTCTCACAGACTGTCCTTTAGAGACCTGGGTTTGCCTGCCTGGCCCTGGGGAGGAGTTTTACTGTGGTTACTGCCAGGCAACCCTAGCTGCCCGCCCCTGGTCTTGCCTTCTGGAAGTACAGTTTCCTCTCCAGAATGAAGTCTCCTCTCAGGTAACAGGGCCAGAGTTTGGGCGGTTTTCTCCTCCTCCTCCAGGTCTCCCAGGGTCTCTGCAGCTTGCTTGCTCTTTCTCCTGCTTCCCAGCACCTTCCAGCATTCCCGACTCACTCAAAGTGTGCCTTTGTTTTCCACCTTTTGTACTTCCTGGGAGAGCTAATTAGATTCAGGTATGCATAGTTGTAAAGGGAGGCCTGACTTTGCCTGGCCTCATTACTGGGACAGTCTGCTGTCAAAAGGAAGAATTCTGTTTTCTGTGTCTGACTGGGTTTTTTGTCAGTAGTCTTTAGCCTCCCGATCCCTCTCTTTCTCGTCTCATTGTTTACATGAAAGGGGGGGTTGGAAAGTCAGTAAATCTTGCACAGTAAGATGGGGATGAGGTTTGAAAGGAAAGGGGATACCGCATCGTGCCATTGGGTGCCCCAACCCTACTTCCCAAGGACCCCTCATCCAGGTGATCCTCTTGCACTGGTCCACCCCTAGGAACTGGATCCAACAGCGTTGGCCGTGTCCTGGCCACCTGGATGACAAACCCTTGGGGATCAGTACATGAGACACCCTCTGGTTTCTCACACTAGGCATTCTCAGGCTCATCACGCTACTGTTAGCAGTGAGGTGTTGGGTATCACAGGTATACTTGGGCCTGCCCCGTCAAGTAGTCATAATAATAACAAATGATGATAGTATTAGGTCTGGGCAGCTGTTGCCGTGATGCCTTTTCCGGGCTGAGGCTGGCTGGGATAGAGCTGTTCTCTTAACTGTGAGGAAACTTCTGTTCTCAGGCCGCCAGGTGGCACTGCGGCTGATCGTGCTGTTGGCGAGTCAGCCCGCCGAAGGAATACCTGTGCACTCCTCCGGTCTCTGCCATGTGCCTGGGAGCGTACGATAATGTAGCTGACGCTTTAGAATAGGAAATTAATTAATGTTGCGCGGAAGAGCGCAGGCGAGTGCCGGAACACCGGGGTCCCATCGCGCTCTGCCCCGGCAGACTTCGGCAGAGCCTGCCCCCTGCTGTTATGAAGGAAGCGCCGAAACTCATAGGCCCCCATCGTGGTTCAAACACAAAACATTTTGGAGAACGTTTAGCCTTCGCAAGTGCTGCGCTGCTGGACAGAATAAGAAGTCGCTTGGCCCACGGACTCTACGAAATGTGCCAAGAAGCCCCCAGCCACACATTCACACGCTATACTTATGAATAAAGAAATGGGCACTTATCTGCTGCTCAAGCAGCAAAGAAAGAGGAAGTGGTTCAGTCAGACTGGGGTGGTCCGTCTAGCCTCCGGTGGAGCAGGATTGGATGTCAGAGTCAAAACACTCTATCAAGTTAAACTACAAAAGGAACTCTGTCTCTTTTGGATGTTGTAGTTTTTCCGTGCATTGTGCTGTTTTCAGTTGTTTTAAAGGCAGCACGAGAAGGAAAGAGTAGAGTTGAGCCTAATCTGAGCCTCCGGTCTTGACACAGAATTTCCGTCCGCTCAGGGTTGTCTCCACAAACATAGAAATAGGAGCAGGTTATTGAGGGTGAGGGTTGAGCGTAGTTAGAATGCGGATTTATCAGTCTGCTGCCGAAAGGTACACAAGATGGAGTACAGAGCGGGAGCAGCCACGTGCTTTAGACAAAATGGAGCCACCGTGACGCAGGCACGATCGTCGTGACTTTTTATTTGTGTCTGAGGCCGGGGACCGTAAATGCCATCTGTGACCAACGTCCTAGGAGGTCATTGGCTGTATCCAGCCTTGGGCGAAGATTCAGGACAAAGAGACGCTTCGCTAAAATGAGGGTCTCCTAGAGGGGAGGAATCCGCACCCTTATTTAACTAGTGTTACCTTAAAGTTGAGAAATATATTAAGACCGTGTGAAGTCATTTAAGTCAGCAGTTTATGCGCTTAACGCTGTCCACCCCCGCCTGTCCTGTCCCCCCAAGTTATAACCATTTTAATTGCCAATTGCGTCTCTTTGTTTTCGTTTTTTAATCCTCTGCTTGGAATGGTGGTTTGGCAGTTTATGGCCCGCTCAGGGAAACCAGCCACAATGCTGCCTCTATCCTGTGGAACCCATAAAGATCCTTCTAGAATACCAGAGGGTTTCCACGTGAAATGCCCGCGTGGATCTGTGTGAACGTGACATTTTACGCCCCCACCTAAAGCACGTCACATCACAAGTGCGTGCGAATTTTAAAGACAAGGAACACGGTGCGTTTAAAACAGCATTCAATTATCCCCACAACAAGCCCGCAACAGTAAATGGAATGGACTGACTATGTAAGCACATTTTGAAATAAAATACTTTAGGGGGTAATTCCTGAGAGCATTTTTCCGGCTGTATAGAGGGAACTCAAGGGTACGACGTTCCCTTACTTCCCAGGGAAATCTGTCTTCCCTTACTTTATGTAACCTGGAGCACCGTTCCAGGACGGTAGGAAAGGCCACTTTTGTTTATATTAATAATGTTTACCCTGCTGGGGAATTGAACCTAGGCACTGCTGGTCAGGCCACATTGTGCTATCTAGCAAGTGCTGACTACCCTTTGTTTATTTCGCATTCGGGAATTGCTGTAGGCGCTGGGGTGCTCATGTAGGCACAGAGGTGTTTGCAGGTAATGGGAGGGGCGTGTCTATGGCTGTAGTCCTGGCCATGTCTCTTAAGAGGTGTGAATGGTGGGTGATTGGAAGGGGGGTGGGCTGCATGAAGCAGCATGCTGAGGGGGACAAATACACACTAATGGGGGTCATTTAAATGCATGCTCTTTTATGGTGTTTTCTTCAGTCTTGTGAGAAATGTTGTAAAACGCAGGGTTGTAGGGTGGAGGGGAGGAAAGGACTGACCCAGGTAAGGTGATTGAATGGGGGAGAGGAATGACAGTGAGTATGGGGAGTGAAGGGAGAAGAAAAGGCGGTGGGACCTAGGGAACGTCGTTCCACTACTTTTTTTGTATGCTTCGGCCACTGGCTGAATAGCTCACGAGTTAAGTGCTCGCCTCTCGCATGATGGCAGCCTGCACGTCCAAAATCGAGGGGGCGGGCTCGGCCTTTAATCCTTTTGCGGTCGATAAATTGAGTTCCTTTAAATGGGGTATTAATAACATGTGGTATTTGTTACAGGACTTAGAAGGGAGAGGAATCCGGCACGAGTCATTATACAAGAGCGCAAATGATTATTTATCAAAACGCGACTGATGGCTGCGTTTGTGATTTGGGGAAAATGAGGTTAAAATTGGATTTCAAAAGGGGACCATGACTTGACTAATACATTTTTGTTAAGAATAAAATTGCATATAATACCAAATCACCAAACAGGTGCCCGCCTCACATTACTGACCCCACACAAGGGGTTTCCCCACACTTTTTTTGTGGTGAAATATAGTGGTAAAATCAGTCAAGAAAATGTGTAAAAGTTGCATTCGGCGAATAAAATGCGAGGACATTTTATAGACCCTTTAACTAATTTTCCATTGGCTAATGAAGAGATTGCACCATTGTCCAAAATTGCTCTCAACTCGGAGGCTCGATGGGAGAAATTAACAGCAGCACTGGAGGGTGAAGACAGAAACGGACAACACACAGTCTTCAAACAATACTAAAGCTGGGTTACCCCTCGTGCCCAGCAGCTGTACAAAAACTTATATAGACGTTTGAACACATTGATTCTAATTAAACAAGCAGAAGATTTTATGACTTCACTGAGAAGGGTCGTACACATTCAGTTTAATAAAAATGGACTTCTATGAGGAGATTGGCAGGCTAAAGTCCCTCCTGTGCCCTTCAATAGAAATTGGCACAGATGTGTATTATTCAATTAAAGTGCACCCTTTCTTATCACTGGTTGTTTGAAGCAGCGTCCGTCAAAACACAAATGTCTTTCAGGCAGAATTAGCGAGGTTAAAGAAACGTATGTAGAGGCTGCATTAAACTGGCGTGCAGGTAATTCACTGCTTCTGTGAGCCAAGTTTCAAAGCTCCTTTCTGAGGACAGCAAGCATATGGAAGCTATCTAACGATACCAGGCCGGTGCATTGAACATTTAATTTAAATCTACATTAATTTAACTCTTCATTACATACAACTTAATTTTTTCTCCACAAGTATCACAAGCTGGCTGTATTCAAGTTATAATTCCTCTGGTGTGTTTTTAGGTTTTTCCTCACCCAGTGCTCAAATCAACATTGTGCTTCTTTGTTGGATTATTGTAATTCAATCTACTTAGGCCTTCCAAAATCGTCTCTTCATTAGCTTCAGTGAGTTCATAATCTTGCAGCACAGCTTTTATGTAAATTGGGCAGAAAACAACTGTTATCGTCAACCCTTCGTCCTGTTCATTGTCTGCCAGTTAGTCTGAAAATTAATTTGATATCATTATGTGCAGTCCACAAGACTATATATTGACAAAGACCTGTTTTCTTGTCCAAAAGTGGCTTGTGCCTTCTCGTGAAGTAAGAGCTCCTACTAATAACTTGTTAAAATCCCCCATCATTCACCCTCCTCAAATCCTAAATTTGAGGATTGTCATGGCCAAGGGAAACACAGTCCAGAAAATAAGATTCAAGGATATTTTATTGTAACAACAAATACTATATGGTTAAGATTTAACTAAGGTTATCAAATGAGACTTTACAAAACAGGAAAAGGGAAATTCGTTCTAATGGTGGACCTCTGAGCTTCCCTCTTGCCATTAGGTGCTGCCTTCCTGGTGTGAAAAAAAATATACTCACTCAGTCTCATGGGTTTTAAGTACCTCTCTTTATTTCTTGGCAGTCACTGTAGACATCTTATTTATTTATTTACATTTGTATAACGTGCAGCGCACATGAAAGCACAGACAAACAACTGGAATCCGAGGAAGAACAGAGAAGGGGGATTCAGTTATGCAAGATTAAAGCAGTGGGTCTTGTTTGAAATCTGCCATATTTCTCGGCTTTCATAGATAGCAGGATGTTGCACACTGTCTGAAAAAGATACTGACACTGCCACAGTCCCTGGTCAATTGTCTCATCTCAACAAGGGCCAGGTTTCGCTCTCAGTGATATTCTTTGCAGGATGAGCCACGAAGTTTTGACGCTTAATCTCAGGGCAGGCTACCAGAGATTCCATTGACTATAACAACTCCACAAAATCAGGATTCTCCCTAACTGTCAAGACTTAGAAAAAATACTTTTTTGGCTTGGAACTCTCACAGGTCACATTCCCTTCTAGGGTATTGACTTAAGTCTCCTTGGTGACCTGTATCCCTCGTCCTCTGCCTTGCTCTCCTCCTTTGTTTTCTTTTTGAAGTTCTGCACTGCCAGGTTCTTCTCCTCCTTCCTGCCTCTTACTCTGAGTTCTTCTACCCCTTTCTCTGCATGCTCGACTCCTACCTCAGGTGAGATGTTTCTTCTCCTTATAGAAGTACATCCTTTCCTCTATCACCTCCTCTTTCCAGTAATAGCATCTGTCTCCTCCAAATTGCTCCTCTATGCCTCCTTTGTCGCTGCATCTTTACTGTCACTTTCCTCGTTGCTGCTACATATGCAATGCCCAAATTCTCTCACTTTCTACTCCTCACCCACACACTCCTCCAGTCTTCCATTCCTCGTTTACTATTATACACCTATTTAAAAGCCAAGGTTTGTCTAAGTGATGATTGATCAACAGGTAGCAGATGCCGCGCCTGGAGTCCTGTTGCTTTTTGAGCAACGCCTCCGCCCTCGGTTGTTGAGTACCGTGGGTGTCTGCAGCCCAGTGATATGATATGATAGGTTATTTATAACCCGCTTAATACCCAGAGGTTTCTAAGCGCGGACCCGGGGATCGAACCTGTGTTGCTCCGTGTCGTCTAGCTTCCAAGGCGAACACGTTGCCCTTGAGCTATCCTCCCGAGACTAGTGCAGTTCATCAGCATCAAGTGCTATCCATGTTCCAATTGAATTCCTGTAAAGTCCACAACATTCTCTAGCCTGCACTGTTCACATTAAAAGAAAACCTTGGACCATCCATGAATAACCCAGGGCTAACATCCCTTTGTGCAAATGTGTTCTTTGTACAATAAGCTGGGTTCATACATGGCTCTAGGTAGATTTGGTTCATCGTGTGTTATATCTTGGAATGACTGCACTTGGGGTCATGTAATCAATCAAGGTGGTGATAGGACTTATATTTCTCCAATGCACCTTACGTCTCAATGAATGTCATTTAACAGAGTCATCTTCCAGTGAATTCCTCTGTTGCTTCCCGGCTGTACCTATCTGATCCACATAGGAGTTGATAAGGATCTAGGCATGGAGGGATATACTTAAGGCTTGTAATGGACTGGAGATCCTGTGGATACACCACTTAACTACTCGAGCCCTACATCGCAGAGCAGGTGATGGCCCGCAGTCGCATCATCCAGCCTCAGACGCAGGCCTTTGTCACAGAGAGGAAGCACATTTCTGATAAGGGTGGAACAGATGTTCTCTAGGATTCCATTGGCTCAGGGATTGGTAGCGGCTGAAGAGCAACCCAGGCTTTGCTCTTCGGAGGGCCGGATGTTGGACAGGTTACACGGCTATCCGTTTGATTAAAGAAAGGGCCAGCGGCAGAGACATAGACTGCACAGTTACCGGCTTGTTGCAGGTGAGAACATAGAGCAAAAGGAGAAATAAAATGTCAAGAAAGCATATGGTAGCACCTAGTCTTTCACATTAGAGTCAATGGTTTGGTCATGAGGTGTTATGGGGTTCCCGCATACTCTGGGTAGTCCATGTTGATTTCAGTGGCTCCATAGGTGGATGCTATACTCTTCTCATTTCAATCAAAATGCGGGGCGGCCCGGGGAAATAGGTGTGTATTCAAATCCTTTTTTAATATGTTTCATCTTAATCCAAAAACAACATGACATTGATCCTCCAATTGCAAAACAGCTTCTCACCAGTAGTCTTGCGCATATTGTAACTGATAAAACAAGCCCCCTTTTCGCCCCGCCCTCCAACCCTAAAACATCCACGTGATCCCTGTCCCTTCCTGCCCCCCCCCCCCTCATCCGAACATCCTGTGAGTCCCTCCAGTGTTCGATATGCTGTCTCCAGAAGTCCTGGTGCTCCTAACCGTGTGTGACAAGTATAGTCCTTATTTGAGGTCTTGGCATACCACAGAAAGCTCCCCCACTTTTCAAAGAACCGAGGCATAACATGTCACAGTGAATATGACACCTTCTTACAGATCAGAAGCCTCCACCAGCCTTCAACCAGTCATCAAGCGAGAGTATCTGGCCGATCGCCACACTGCCGCAAGCGTGTTTCTTGCCACTATTACCATCAATCTGAAAAGTTCAACCAAACTACACCCCACTTGCCTCCACCCGATATCCACCCACCCCAGAAGGACCCCCTCTGGTCTGAGAGGCACCCGCCACCCAGTCACCCTTTGAAAAACTTGCGACACCTCCTTCCAGTAGGGTTGGAGTTTGGGGCAGCCCCACCAGATGTGCAGCGTAAGGAAGGCATGGTATAAGCAGTAAGACGACAGACGCAAGTGACCACAGTTCAAGGTTCTTCATTGAACTTCAGAAAGGGTTTGGAAAATGCCTATCTAATCCTAAATCTAAAGATGGGAACAGGCTACGACTATCAAAATAATAATGCAGTCCTATTAGAGTCTTGTCAAAATAAAAGGGCGTATATTAATACATCTATTGCTAATCCTTACCTCTAAATACAAATAGTGTGTGAAACAATGTTATGCAAATGAAAAGTGTTCAAGAAATGATATGTCAGGATATCTGAGCCATTAGCTCCCCTTCCCCAGGTTTTCAGGACGGGACAAGGTGGCACACCACCCTTTTGCTTCTTTAGCATGAGGGTAGCGGTAGCAGTTCAAAACCTCAGTCGGGGGCCTTTTGTGCCAAAGTCTCTTTGACATTCAAAGTCTCTTATTTCAGAGGGCCTGATGTGACAGATAAACATTAAAGTTCCTTCCTTCTTATGATTTCACGTGTACACCTTTATGGGTAATTTTCAGTTCCCCCTAGTTCCCCCTTCGCCGGGCTCAGACCCACTTTAACACAAAACATTCTCGGGTGATTTACTGTTCACCCTAGGTCCCCCTCTACTGGGCACAGACCCACTTTAACACAACGCTTTCAATTGATCTCCCTCCGATGGACTCAGACCAACTTTATCTACTTTTCAAGCTTTCTTTACTTCAAAAACTCACTCTTTTCTTGATAGGATCTCTTTCTCACTTTCACTTTGTCATTTCATAGCTGGATACCTTAGAGAGACTTTCGACTGAGCACTCATGTGGTGCCAGACCAATCTGTCAAGGTATTGTATCTTGCTTTAAAGGTTCAATCACTCATCAGCAGTTCAACTTTACTCAGGCTTCCCTCAGTCGGGCTCGAGTCTGTCTTGGTTTCAACAGTTCATTTTAGACACCTTCCATCACAATTCTCCTTTATCTTGTCTGTCGCTGTTTTCTAGTACTACAGTTCACTTGTTAGGATAATTGCTTGAAATGTCACAATTTGGGCTCTCTCCCATTGTACACAAGAACTCACTGGTTGTCTTGGCCTTCCTTCTTGTCAATCTTTGCCTTCGCCTTAGGTCGGGGCCTCCGTTGCCAGCCTTGCTCCTCCCCAACTCTCTTGTTCACCGGGAGGGAACCCGGCAGCATCCAGGCACCCGTGGCAGGAGAACACACACAGTGCAGTGTAGTGGGGTAGGGTTTGGAAGACTTCACTCTCCTCCTCCACCTCTTCTGCCTAGCAGACCTTGCTGGGAGCTCCTGCTCTGGTTCACATCGGACCCTCCACCAGTCAGTCCTGGGCTGAAAAGAATCTGGGGTTCTGCTCTCTGCTTTGTGGTTCCCTTTCGTGTCTTGTCTTCTTCTCCGGGCTCGCAGACTGCCAACACTTAGGGATCCTCTGCTGGTGTCAGACGTGTAGCCTCCCTGTACCACTGCTGGGTCTGGTCCACTGCTTTCTCCCCATGCTTGGACATCATGTAGAGATCCTCTGCTGGACGCAGCCTTGCAGCCTCCCTCCTGGTGTCCCAAGAGCAACTGCCCCTGCTTGCTCAGCAGCCTTCCTTTATACACCTGGTAGATGTTAACAGGCTACAGGTGTTGGGTCAGGGTTGGGTCTGCCTGACCTTGCCTGCCTCCATTAGTGGGACAGCCTACTGTCAAGGTGTGATAGTCTGGTTTCTGTTTCCTAAGGGATTTTTTCCTGGGTAATACTTATACGCTTAGTCCCCCTCTTCTTCGTCTCAGTCCTTGGGTATTTCAATAGGGGAATGGGATTATGGGACTTGTGTTCTACAAAAAGGGATAAAGATGTTGTCTATTTTTGTCAGGAATAGGGGTTTGAATGGAGGGTTGTTGATAAGTGTATTTCGAGGAAAGTGGGGTAAAACCTAGGGATGGTCTTTGTTTTTGATTATGGTTTTGACTTTTTTTCTTACAGAAAGGTACTGGGGTATGATGGGACTCTGCTGACAATATCCCATGACAACTGAGGGGATGTCGGGCAGGGGTGTATCTGAACGGGAGGAATACCATCTCGTCCAAGGGCGTTTCTCCCATAGTCCCCAATGACCACCTGCCCATGTGATCGTTTGTCCGCCCCCAGGGTTGGGATCCAAGGCCTTTGGCTCTCCCATGGCCACCTGAACAAAGGATCCGTGGGAAAAGCCTGGGAAAAAAACCTCAGGTTTATCACAGTAGGTACGTGTGGGAAATAGTATTTTAGTCTGTGGTGACTGATTGGTGAATGTGTTGCAATTGACGTCATAGTGTTCACAGTGGTTTTTCATTTGAGATGCCATTCTATTTGTGTTATTCCTGTCCTCAAGGTTTGGTTTCCACAGTGCACCTGTGATAATCAACTGCTCCAAGTTAGGGGTTGGTCCAAAGGATCTCAGGTATGGCATTGTTCTACAACCATCAATGTTGATGGCACCTTTGTCTGTTTCGGCCGGAGCTGTCAAACACTGTGATGGAGGTACAGTTTTGGCACCCTGCGATATAACGTCAAGTCCCTGAAAATTCTTCTGTCGAGGGCTCTTCCACACAAAGGAACATCTGGGGGGGCCTCCAAATATGGCACTTGTGAAGCTGGCAGACATTGAAGAACCTTTTCGTCTAGTATGGTTGAATTCATTACAATGTTTGATGGTCGCCCAATCACTGGACCCGGCACACTCAAAATTCCCAGGATTCTTCCCAGGTAAACTGCCCAGCTTTTTTTCCTCTGGATTATTGCTTGAATCCAGGCAGCACTCATAATCTGATCTACTAGTCAGTGCTGCTGCTCTAGAACCCCAATGCTATGACCATGTATGGCCACATTCTTATCTCATGGACTCTCACAGCAGATACGTGTCTGGCTGAAGGACTCTGCATTGGCTTTTTTTCCAAAGAAGCGTTGAAGTTAAGAAAATCCTCAAGAAACTAGAAGGCTGAAATTGGGAAAAGGCTGGCACCAGCCACTGGAGTCATTATAGCCAGGTATGCTATGGTATTCCAGTAGGGAAAAGAATGTACAAGTGTATCCTGACCCTGTACGAGGTAGAGGCACTAAAGGGGCAGATACAGGATCGACATCTCTTATTAGTGCTTAGGTTAATACTCACCAGGGAACAACTTGCTAAACCAGTCCGGAAAAATGTGAAGAACATCGGTACACCGGGAGGATAGCTCGGCCGTAATGTGCTCCCCTCGGAAGCAAGACGACAAGGAGCAACACAGGTTCGTTCCCCGGGTCGGCGCTTAGAAACCTCTGGGTATTAAGCGCGTTATAAATAACCTATCATATCATATATGAAATCACCACGTCAGCGTGACAGATGAAGTCTTTGTTCCTCACAGTGCTTTTTAACAATGATTGTTTTCAGAAAACACACAATGGTGTATCATTTGCACCCAGAAACACTTGTGTATGGGCGCGATATAAATAAAATATCATATATATCAATGGTCATGTAAGAGATATCAAAAGGGCAGTCCATGAGTGTATATCGTATCCACTACATCACTGAATGTTGTGGAATTATGTTTGGCTTCTGTGTTGAAATCCATGCCCTCGATATTATTTTGGGCAACCAATTCGGCCGCATTGGCAAAGTCTGACATACTCATAATCGTTCGTTTTGGCTATGAGGTGGCGCTGTAATCGCTGCCTGCAAGCCAAAATTATTATCATGGAAAGTGAAGGTGACGGAGAGATGGAATGTAAGGAAGGACACACATCCCATGGAGGTTTATTTGGATTTGTACTCGCCCATTGGACGCCCATGGAGATGCTGGTCCATATGGGCATTCCTAACCACTTTCTACGCCCCCTTGCCAAAACACCCTGTGGAATCTCTCTGCGTTTAGCTCTGTGCTTCCTGAGCAGTCTTTCAAAAGGCAATGGCTTCATTGCAGCTGTAAACTAGCGCCTGGTGTAATGGACACGTCTTAACCAGCTGTGCCTTCAGCCAGTTCCTTTAGAAGCAATAAGTGTGTCCTTGCACATGTTCCTTTCACACATTTCTTGTGAAAAACAAGCATTGGCAAAGCCAACTTTTTTGGCTCTCGTATAGGTATTAGATAAGCATTTGCTGGGCACGGCCATAGTATGCCCAAGCATCAAAAACATTTGCCAGTTGTTGTCACCTCATGGCCAGGCAGTATCCGTATGGCTGTGCCGGATAAATGTCTGGTACTCTTAGAATTGTTTGAATAAAAATAAACAAATGAGATATTTGTTCGAATTTCAGCTGAACGAAAATGTAATATCCCATTCGGTGCCATTATAGTGAACAAAGGGAGCGGGGGTTGCAGGGGTGTCCTCCGCACCCTTGTTCGCTATAATGGCATAGAGGGTTGCAGGGGTGTGCCCCGCTCCTGAGAAAACGTAGTTAGATGAAGAAATAAAAGAGGACCCTGCATCGCCGGTTACCATCTACGTAAGTGAATGGAACCGGCGTCGCAGAGGGATGGAAGTGTCGGCGGCACACAAAGTGGTGTGCCGTCAACAGGTAAGTGGGGAGGGGTTGGGCGGGGTATCATGATTTGACCGAGGGGCACATTTTCAATTCGGCATTGCCGCATTTGGCAATTTCGAAATCAAAATGTTGTGCCTCGGTCAAATTATGGACATCCGAAATGTCTACCCCAAGCTTCCACAAAAGCAAAAACAGTTGGCTTTGCCAATGCTTGCTTTTAACACAGCATTATTAGGATGTAGCTGCTTTGTGAAAGGTAAGTCTTTAATGCTGCATGGTGTAAGAATCATGTATTTTTCTGTACACCAGCACATCGCAGCTCTCTTGCTCTTTCTCCTGCTCAGTCCTACTAACTTACCCCCCCGCCCCCCCCCTTGCTTTACAGATCCGCCAGAGCGCCCAGAGCGGCAAGAAACCACATAGGTGGCAACAGTGCGCGCTATAAGAACCTTTAACATAACATAACTTTAATTTTGTCTCGGGAGGATAGCTCAGGGGAAATGTGCTCGCCTTGGAAGCAAGACGACACGGAGCAACACAGGTTCGATCCCCGGGTCCACGCGCTATAAATGTTAAATGTTAAAGGTATTTACACCACGCACCATCACCAACGGAGTTGGTCACCAGGCGCTCTGGCGGGTCTGTAAATGAGAAGGTGGGATGGGTTAGTAAGGTGAAGAGGGTGTAGGAAAGTGAGAGGAGTGGTGGTGTGTTGGCAGCTCCAACTCGGTATACACCGGATGCTGAGCTTTGGTGCCAGTATCGGATCGATGTTAGTCCTCGTGTGCTGTTGGTGTAGCTTATGTGTTGTTGTGGTGAAGTGCGTGCGGGTTGTTGTGCGAGAGATGGTTGTGTGAGTTTTTGAGTGAGATAAGTATGCAGAGATTTTGAGTTTTTTTGGTTAGTGGGTTACATGAAATTTAACATGCTAACATTCACCAATCTGTCCAAGTGCGGCACCTGCCAGCCCCCACAATTCCATCCAAGTGCGGCACCTGCCAGCCCCCACAATCCCACCCAGAGGCCACTCCGGCCAGTGTCCACAATTCCATCCAAGTGTGGGAAATGTTAATTGTTAGGGGTACTGGTACCTCGCCCTGTCACCAACCGAGTGAGAGTGGTGGTGTTCTGTTGGCCGTTCCATCTCGGCACACACCGCGCAATGGGCCCCAGAGGGACGCCAGTCCCTGTGTGCTGCAGGGGTAGTCCACGTGCTGTTGCAGTGTGAGCTTTCGCCCAGTGGGCTACATGTTGGCATCTAATCTTCACAGTAAAGCTAGTTGTCCCAGGCCCGGGGAATCCTGCATGGTGCGAAAACAGCCAGATGTGGGTCCTGCACAATAGGAAAGGCCCACCCCCAACAGACCAACTGAGCATAGCACCACACACAGCTGGACTTGAGAGACCGTTTGAATGATTCAATAGCCTCTTAAAGCCCTGCTGGAATTGTCGTCCTGCACAGTGGGATAAAGGCCTATACCTGACAGAATGTTTGTTTGGGCGGCACACTCCTGGTGTAATCTAGAACTATGTGCAGTTTTGTATTTTGATTGGCTATTTATGGGGATGTCAGGGTGTCTATTCTCCTCCTTGGGAGTCACAGCAGGGGTTGTGGTCTCCTCTTCTCTACTGTCTTGTGAGTAGGTGTGTCTGAACCTCGGATTGTGGTGTGGTGGATGACTTGTCGCAATGCTTCTGTGTTGGTCTGTTTTATGTGTTCAGTCTTAGTGTCCTCCTCTTGTGGTTATCTCTCGTGTTTTATGGTATGCCAGGGTTTTCCTTGGATTCTGTTCGTGTTTGATTGTTCATTCAACTTATTGATCGTTGTTTCAGCGTCAAGGGCGCACTTGCTGGTGGTCTCCTAGTTATGCAAAGAAGAGCCATAAACAACATACCTCTTACTGTAAAACACGTGGTTGAATGTACATCTATGACGAAAGGGGGTGCGAGGTGTGTATGTAGAGTAAAGTACTTGCTTGGATCATTTTATTTTTAATAACCTGTGCATTGAAAATATTTTGCTGTAAGAACTTCTTTTTTCAAGTAAGTTTTTTTCACTCTATGTAGGACTGACTGAACACACTGACATTGGCGGAAAAACCCATTTGGCTGGCTCGCTTCCCCTTGCCCAGTACTTTACAAACTCCAGTTATGGAAACACTTTAGAGGGCAGGAGGAGAACGCCCGTGGGCTTCAGGCCCAGGCATCTTGCGGTCCAGTAACTGCGTCACTCGGGGCAGTAATGAGCAGATGGGGGTCTCTCGTGGCTCACGTGCCTTCATAAATGAAGTGAGATTCTCATGAACGAGTTGCCTATTTCTCCTGAACGTGCGCGCCAAATGACCTCAACGTCGGGCTTTCAAGCACATCTACAAGGACGGGTGCCAGTCTTTCTCTCTGCAAGCAGCATTCATTTGTTTTTCGCATGCTTTCACAAAATGATAGCGTGCCACTCCCGTCAATAGATAATCCAAAACAGCAACAAAAAATATCACTTTTGTTGGCCGTAGTAAAAATAGCCATGTTGCATGAAAATAAAATGTACAATATATATATATTTTTTTTTAAAGCGGCTTCGGTCCCAAATAATGTCAGAATTTGTAAGGGTGACAGATACGTTTCTGGGGGGAAAAGGGGGTTCTACTTTCTATATTCTGTTTCCGAAAGAACCCTTTTCTCAGCAGCCAGCAACCTTTGCCTCTCCAGATGTTTTGGATTACAATGCCCCCCCCCCTCCCCTCCGCACTAACGTGAATGGGGGTTAAGATTCTATTAAGAGACACGGAGGCAGTATTATGCATTAACTTCTTTACACTCGAAACAGCAGAAAAGAAAAATAAACCTGCCTTTTAAACATTAAAGCTTTTTTAACATCCGTAGTGAGGACCCCCATCCCAAAATGGCAGCTATGCCCCGCTACACCAATGAGGAACCAAGCTCCCTTATAAAACATCCTGAGTGAGGACCCCATCCAAAAATGGCAGCCATGCTCCTCTCTACCAATGAGAAACAGAGCTCCCTTATAAAGCCTGTTAAGTCCCTTGTCCTCTTCTGTTGGTGTGAGGCAAAGGCAAGAACAATGAAAGCAGTCCAACCGAGCGCTGAGGCCCATCCAGATAGCGATGTCCAGCCACCATCGACCTCCTTCCAGACACTCCGAAAAACTCCTGCACGAACTACATCTTCAGAACAAAGCTGCAGCAAAGCAAAACCATGATGGGGGAGGGGGTGGGAGGGCTAATACTCGCCTCTGTGTCTCTTAATAGAATGTAAACCCCCGCTCACGTCAGTTTGGGGGGTTAGCCATTCTATGTCGAGGCCGGAGGCTTCATATTAAGCAAGTTTAAAGCTCTTGCAAGATCACATTAGCAGCATGTTGGACCCCCTTGTGCTAAAAGGTCTAGAAAGTAGAGTCCCTGGACCAATCAGCTGCTTTAAGGATATCTTGCAAACTTCCCCCAAGGAGAGCTGACTTTGAAGCCACAGCGCCCCTAGAAGAATCGGCCCCGAAGACAGAGACAGCCACCCCCGCCTCCTTCATATCCAACGCATCCTGTGTTAGGTACGTTTTTCTACAGTCCAATTGGTTTGGGACTCTACACGACTGCAGAGAAGCCAGGCTTATCTTAGGAGAAGGGGGGTGAGGGGGGTTGGGAGGGTAAGCTGTGCTCTACCATCAAGTTAGTCAAAGTCCACTGAAGTAATAAACATTGTCGTATGACAATTTCCCTCAAAATTAGAGTTGGTTTTATTTTCCTTTGGTCAGCCGACACGTGTTTCGACCCAAACTGGTCATCCTCAAGGCTGCAATCATTTACAAACATTAAATATCAATGACCCATGACATGTAGTGACATTGTGTAATTATATACTATTCACACAACATTATGTAGTTCATAATTCAATACATAAACAACATATTCCATATAGAAGTCATACACATACGGATATGTTGGTGGTCCAGTCTTAGAAAATGGAACACACGTACCATATGTTGATATTTGTCAGGACAGGAAAGGAGGGATGGAGTTAATGGAAAGGTAAGGTCTGTGTAGAACCAATATCATTTTGGAGAAAAATAAAAAAACAGGGAACGATGAAATTAGGAGTTCACCCCATATTGCACACACATTCCATAATCATACATGATTCACTAAAGGTTCACTCAAGTAATTATGTTCATGCTTCTGTAGAGCACATTGAAGACAATTGTCTCCAGATCAATACAAATAATAATGAACCGTGAGCCCATTCAGACCCGCACAAAGTGATCATAAAGAGAGATTAGACGTGAGCAGTGAAACTCAGCCTAAAGAACTGAATTAGAAAGGTCTAGTGTATCCACTCCCTCAGGCTTAATGGTTAATTCTAAAGAGTAGTGAGTTGCCGTAGCCTGCTTACCGCATTCAACTAATTGAAGGGTCCAATCCCTTATTTAAAAACCCTGTGCTGTCCAGCTTCAAAGAAATTATCCAGTGGCTGTCAAAAGACCAGCCCGATATGCTGCGGTCTAAAAAAACGTGATCGTCGCAGACTCATAATTACTACAGTCGTGAGCAATGAGTGAAAAGAACATGAACAAGTAACAGTGGCAATCTCAAAATGGAGAGTAATCTCACCTACGCAATGCCTCACCTTTTATGTAGGAACCCATTAATTCACTCCTATGAACCTGTCAATCGCCTGGGTGTCGCTGTCCTTCGAGGACAGCCAGTCGCCCAGTTCAATCTGGTTCCAGCCAGGCATACCCTTAGACAAAGGCCAGGGATGTTTCAGACTCCTCCTTCACTTCCTGCCTCAGCAGACACACTGGAGCCGAGGCAGGCTTCACAAAGGGATGCTGCTAAGGGCAAACCTCGGAGGACCCATATCCACCTGGAATTGTAGAAGTGCCAACAAAGGGCATCAACACAGAACATTGTGATAAAAGAAGAATGGGGCCATTTAGGGAAAAGGGTCACCCATGGATGCTGTACTGCAGCTGTGGAAACATCTTGCAAGTAACTAATACACACATGTTAGAACAGTATACACTGCCACCTGCCATTGAGGTTTGCGGTCACTGTAACTATAAAAGTTAAAGGAGCAGTGGGAAAATAGTTACAAGCTAGCCCCTCAGCACTCCACATAAGGTGAAAAAGAAAGGTAAGTAAGCTAAAAGTACCTTGCTATCCTTGCGAACAGTTGTTCTAAGGAAAAAGTAATAAGTAACAGGAAGGGGAGTCCACAGGACTCCCTAGCAATGCTATGCATAGGGTGCTGGGCAATCATTTATCACAGATGCCTGCAGCGAAATACATGGAGGAAAGCATGGCTCCATTAAAAGTAAAAAGAATCATAGTAGTTAGCAGAGCCTTGCACTCCTTTTGTTGCTGCAGTGCCAGGTTAAAAGAGAGTTTGACTCCTTCTACATATCCATCTGAGGGGTGTCCCCTAAGAAGATCAGGGAGAGGTTCACTCTCCTCCTCCTCTTGGTCAGAGGCTAGAAGCAAAGCTCCCATCTCTGGTCTGGAGGCGTACGCCTTCAGGTGGTTGGTGTGAAAGATCGTAGGGGCCTCCTTGGGGTTGTCCAAGTCCACTAAATAGTTGACCTCTCCAAGTTTGCCTACAACCTTGAAGGGCCTTGTCCATTTGTCCTGCAAAACTCTGTTTTGTTGGGACCATGACATAAACAAACTGTTCTGGAGTAAGCTCCACCATGTTAGCTTTCTGGCCATGCCAATGCTTGACCAGGGCTTGACCATCTTTCAAGTTTTCATCTGTGCCACCTTCTGTCTGAGGCCTAGCACATAATCAATAACTCTGACTGGCTTTAAAGAAGGAGCACTCTCCGGCCCTTCTTTAATCAGGGCCAAGGGGCCTTTGACTTGATGACTGTAGAGGAGCTCAAAGGGGCTAAAGCCCACTCCAACTTGAGGCACCTCTCTGTAGCAAAGATAAGGCTTGGCAGTAGAAGGTTCCACTTTCCTGTAAAGGGCTCCTCTAAAGCACCTATCATGCTCTTTTTGGTACTATTAAACTTCCCCATCAACCCATTGGCTTGGTGATGGTAGGATTTTGAGAACTTGTAGGTGACCACAGTTCTTCCACATGGCTTGCATGTAGTGGGACATGAGATTTTGCCCCCTGTCGGATACAACCTTCTTAGGAAAAAACCCTCAGTTAAAGATACCAAGTAGGGCCTTAGCCACTGCCTGAGCAATGACAGCTGTTGTAGGTATGGCCCCAGGGTATGTAGTGGCATGGTCTACTACAACCAGTATAAACCAGTTGCCTGAGGAAGTTGGAAGGTCAAGGGGACCAACAATGTCAATCCCTACTGTGAAGGCATTATGGAGCCAGGGTTGGACTGGCCGCATCGGCCCATCGGCCAGTGGCCGATGACCTTTGAGGACCTGGGGGGCCAGTTTTCATGAGGCCACCCCAGGGCCGGTTTTTTTGCCGGTAAAATGTTTAGTAATATGCAGCGCGAGTCGGCAACTCACTCACAGAGTGTCTGCTGCGGCCTGCGGGCCGCGCGCGGCCTAACCTGGGCCATCATTATTATTTTTTTGTAAAATTGTTGATGTCAGTCTCACTATCAATTTTGAAGATAGATAAGTGTGTGTGCCGTGGGGAGCCGCTTGGGCGCGGCCCGAGCAGCTCGCCTGAGGCTCGGGGCCAGGCCAGTGTCAGAAAGGAAATTGAGACTGGGGGGTGGGGGGGAATTACAGCCATGTTCTCAGGGGCTGGAGCCTGGAGCAAGCTGGAGGAGCTGCCTGGTGCGCTGCTGGAAACATAATTATTCATCAAAGCAAGGTAACAACACATTGTTACCTTGCTTTGATGATTTGCAATTGCAAATTGCATGCATGCATGATGCATCAGGGCCGGCTGCCGCCACCAGGCCTGCGGCGGCGCAGAAGGTGGTGGTTGGTGGCCCGGTGGCCGTGCGTGCTCTTGTGATGATTGATGAAGTCCTAGTCAAGTCGACACAAGTGTTAATACACTTACGAATATGAACATTGTACCGGGCCCGGGCGGCGGCCTAGTGCTACTGTCTCTGCAGCAGCAGAGCTGGCTGGGCTGAGGGCGGGGCTGAAGTAAGTTCACACAACAAGTTCCTTTCAACTTTGCAGGAACTAACAACAACGTTACGTCACGTGTTACTTGCCCTGCAAAGTTGAAAGCAACTTGTGCCTGGGGCTGGGGGCGGATACAGACTCCGTGTCGCCACAATTAAGTCGGTGGAGAGACACGTGACTCTCTCTCTCTGAGTCTGAGAATAAAGTGGGCCTCCCCTCCTCACCCTGGGCATTATTTATTGGTGACCCGACCCCACGACGAGGCAGCCAGTGAACTGGCAGAGCCCACTGACGACGGAGGACACACACGCACCGCAGCAGCAGCCCAGCAGGCAGGCCCCCCGGCCCGAGAAGACAGGGACCGTCCACCGAAGTGAGTGCAAGCCTGAGCCCAGCAGCAGCCACACCAACTGGCAGGCAGGCAGCAGTTGTGACCGGTGCTGCGGGCGGCTACACTTAAATACAGAAGAGTCGACTACTCTCTCGACCTTGTCCGTGAGGTAAGAAAGATTGATTGATCCACACAGGGCCTATGCTTTAAGGCAAACATTTAGCACTTTTTCTGCTAAATGACGACTAGGCCTCATAGGAAATGTACTATCAATAATACAGCACCCACCTTTCGGCAGGTCCTGACTCCTGAGCTCCTCCTCACTCGCCCATCACTTCACCCCATGTGCACTGTCACCTCTCTTCCAATGTCCCGCCCTGCCAGCACCCCATAGTACACCAACCCTCGCCTACTCCACTTCCCCGACCATGTCCATGACCGTCCAGGACCCCACCCAGCCTGAACTCCCAATTCACTCCAACGAGACATCCTCCCTGTACTCCCAACTCCCCCACCCTGCCGGGGCTCCCATGGATCTGACGCTCTCCTACACCCACCCCTCACCTTCCCTACTCTCTCACATCAATCGCATCCCATCTCTGACTACTCCTAACCTCCCCCCACTCTGCCACACTCTGTTTTGCCTGTTGCGCTCCACTCTAGGTTCCCAACACACCCCACCAGCACCTGTGCCACTGCCTGCCCCGGCCCGTGCCTCTCCTCGAATATACCACACCGCCCCACCTGCCACACACACCATGCCCCAACTCTCTCTGACTCTCTCACAACCCGATTTCCCCCATTTGCCATACCATCCCCTCCTGCCTCAGTCCCTCCTGCTAGTACTTCATACTCTCGACACTTTACCATCATCCCATCCCCTCTCACCGCCTCCCCCAGCACATCTCAATCCACTCTTGGCCCCACTAACACCTTGCTCCCCAGAGTTGCCTCCTCCAGACAATGTCTGTCTGCCCCCTTCCACCTCTTCTCACCCTTGTTACTCTCCGTTCCTTATCTGCCCGTTTCTATCCGCGCCTGCCCTCTTCCCCATTACCCTGCGTCCGCCACATCCCTGATTAGTTCCTTCTCCCTCTCTCTTCCAAGTTCCAACAGTTTGCCCCCTCTTGTCTGCCGGCCCACCATCCTCTCCCTCCCACCTGCTCCTTCCTCGGACCTTGTTTTTAAAGCCCTCCCCTTTTTCTAAGCCCACCTGTTTCTAATCCACACATGTTTCTAACCCACCCTCCCCAACTGTTTCTAACCCCTCCTGCCCCACCACGTTTCTGATCCCTACCTGTTTCTGTCTGACACCCCTCATTCCTTGCCATGCTTCCTGGCCTCTGTTCATTTCTGTCTGTACAGTGGTCCATTTTATTTCTAAAGCTATATTAATGCAGCTTCCCCTCCTTTCATGCTGCACTTCCCACGCCCCCCCTCTCATATGCGCCTCTGCCCCTTTTTTCCTCATTTCCTTCTCTTGACTCCTGCCCTCCAACTTGGTCTCCTGCCTATTCCTCTTCCTCATGCCACACTGGGCCCCTCCTTCTTTTTCTACTCTCCATCATTTCGTCTTCAAGGTGGTCCTTCATTTCACGCCTTACTCCTTCACTTGTATGTCTGCCTTAATTCCCTTCCCTATACATCCTTCCCCACCTCATCCTCGTCGAGTTCGGCTTCTCCCTCCTTTCCAGTCCTCTCCCCAGCCCTACACACTTTCTTACTCTGACTGCCCAATCTTCTTGCTCTCCCCCATCTTCCTAAACTCTCATTCCCGACACTCCCTCAAACTTAACAATTCACCCGCTCTCATTTCCATTGCCAAGTTGTCTCACCCATCACCCCTAACTAGTCCCATCTTTTGCTCTTTCTGTCTCATTATGAGCACACTTATTAAACAGCCACAGAGACTTTAGGTTTCATTGCGGTCCAGATGTTGGCGTGCATGCTTCCTGAACTAATGTAAACGTAGCACTGCCTGGATATGTTAATGTTATGTTACAGACATCCACGTTCTGTAATACACAAACACAACTGTTACTTGCTTTCTCTGACGCAAGCATTGATTTCCATGGACAGGGCACACCGGCGGCACTCTGCTCTGGCTCTTTCAAACAGCAGCAATTTAATTTAACCTGGTGTTCTTAAAGGCCATTGATGTGCAGCATTTTTACGAAAAGAAACAAACACGGCGTGGAATTTGTTTTCTGGGTGTTTAACAGATTTGCCAAACTGCCTGTGAAAAGCCGTGTGTGTGTTCTATAATTTGGCCATGCACTCTCGCTAGCCTCGACAAATCGCGTCTTGCCTTCAAACGTGTTCCTGTTTGTTGAGTTGCAAGTGTCACTGCATCTGTGGCTCCCCCAGCAAGTTACGACTCCATCCATTGCAGCCTGATCACTTATTTATTATGGTTGGCTAATTTACATTTTTGGGTGAAAGGTTTTGTAATTTGTTATTTGTCTTTCTTGTTCTGCGTTTGTTTTTGCCATATCCCCACGTAGTCACATGTTATTTTAGTCCCGCCGCCTTTACTTAAGTTGACCCCAAATAATCATTTGGTATTTTAGAAACGTTAGTTGGGCTGCTGGTGGGCAAAGGGGGGCTTTAGAGAGCAGTGTGTTCTGTTTGTGTTGTTGAGGGGCCGGGCAGCCATCCTTGATCACTACGCTACACGTGACGCACGCGCATCTTAGAAGTGTTTCCTATCTGGGCATGAATGACTATGTGCACTGAAACGGGTGAGCTTGGGTGCAGCATGTTAGCGCCTCACTCACCTTCTTTCACGAGGCCACAGACTTTCTTGCACAACAAGTTCTGGCCAGACTTGATTTTACAACTTGCTCTTTTAAATGTCTTTGTGTGGAATAATTCATGTTGCCTGGGCCTGGCCAAGGTATGATGTTTTTCTTTGTGCTGGTATAATGGGGCACCGAAGTTCCGTTCTGTATAGGGCCATTTTACAGAATCGTGCAATGGTATAGCGCTTGCACTTCACTTGGACAAAAAATGACCCATGTGCAAAAGACATATTCTTTCAATGCATCTTTGCACCAGGGCAAATTCTGCACCAGTGCTGGGACTATGGCAAACATTGCCTTAGTGCAGAAATGCATTGGAAGGATATGTTTCTTGCACTGGGGCAATTTTGACCATTTATTTATTTATTTATTAGCCATACTTCTTATTTCACTTGCACTGGTGCAATCATTCTTACGGGGCCTGGTTTACAAAGCATGTTGGATTGTGCCATTGTAAAAGGCTGTTTATCAGCCCCATGTTCTTGTAACACGAAGACTGGTCCATGCTGCTTTTGCATTTTACCTTTGTCAGTGTCAGCCCGGTTCCACAGAGGTGTAGATGTTAGTCAGACTAGTGTTTGCCAACAGCTATTAGGACCGAAATGAGGCTTGTAACGCGGTATAGAGCTGACTGTCTTTGCTTTTTATGCATTTTCAAATTTCACGCACAAGCTTATAAAATGTCATGGCCAGCACATTTTTCACACATTGCCATGCCCTTCAACAGGGAAAATATTAGTTCCACAACTGTGAGCTTATGTCCAAAAAAAGGTTTTTTATTAAGCAGATGCGTCATTGCACACGCATTAAGCAATGTGATAATAAACAAACACGCATGGTACCAGCAGCAATGTGCTAGTTCTGAGCCCAATTAGAAGAGTTTCAAGGGCCGAGCAATACAGGCCATGGGCTTCACACTGCACCTTGGTCCCCGCATCTGTGGGGTCCAATGTCTCACCGAGCAGTGGGGTGCGCGCCCGAAACTGCTCCAAGCGAGCGGGTTACTTGTGTAGCACCAGTGTGCGCTGAATCAAAGCACACCGCCTCTGTGTCCTGTAAATAGGTTTCCTCACACAAGGCATTTATGAAGGTCTGTTTGCATAGTAAACCAGTCACTTTGATGTAATCTTGTACAGTTAGATGCATGCAGAGAAGGCCTAATACTATTGAGAGCAGGAATAATAGCAATTATGCCCCTCTCTATCACCTCTCTCTCTCTTTCTCTTCCTCACTTTCTCTCACCACCTTTCCTTCTCTCGTCACTTTCTATTTCCGAAGGCTGCAATTATGTCTTACTCTTTCTCGTTCAGCTGAGAAGGTGCACCCACACTCCTGTGACAGATGTATCTGTATAGATTATATACACCTTCTCTCAGCCAATCAGAATGCCCTAAATCTAAGGATGGGAGCAAGCTACGACCAGCAGATAATAATAATGCAGTCCTGGTGGAGTCTCTGTCAAAATCAAAGGGTCTATAGTAATAAACCTATTGCAGGGCAAGTTGCAACGTGCTCGCCTTGGAAGCAAGACGACACCTAGCAACACATGGGTTTGGTCCGTGGCGCTTAGAAACCTGTGGGTATTAAGCGTGTTATAAATAGCCAATCATATCATTTATCTTTAATGCTCTGTATTGTAAGGTGGTCCTGTATAGCAAACTCAAACCACTTTGGCAGCATTTATTATGCACACCTATTGTCTCCCCCCAGAAGCACAGCCACCCTAAGCTCCAGTCCAGCCTATAAGCAGCACAGTGACCAGGCAGAACTCCTAGCCTATTCCTCCTCTTTCAATCTGGCCACGTTTTGTTATTGTGAATTTACATCCAGACCTAATGTGTGCTAGGGCAAAAGGAAAACCTGGATTATACCTCTCTCAAACACTGGGGTGGAGGGTAGGATGATTACACAAACGTGTGCATTTGTGTGCATGCAGCAGGAATCCTCTTGCTATATGCACCCTTGGTACTTTTCATAAGTTAATTACAATGCAGCTTTCCTTTTTGGCTACTATTTTTTTTTAAATTCATACCATAATACAACGTCCAGGCCACTGCTGGCCTGGAGAAATGACATGCATGCATCCAGTTAATTTACCATGCCATGGGACTGGATTACTGTTAGACTCAGCATTTTATAGACCCAGCTGGATATTGTTCTCTTTTTTGGGAGGGAGGTTATGGTGAGGCTGTGGACAGTCAAATCTGAAAATGCTGACAAGCAATTGGTTCCTCTTAATGAAATGATATTTTGGATGTTGGCACTGGCAGCCAGGTTACTTAGACCTACTGTGATAAAGTTAGGAATCAGATGCACAATTAAGCTAATTTTATTTTTTAGGAGAGAAATGGATTCCAAAAAAAAGAAAGGGAGGAGCAGAAAAACTAAGGGAAAAGAAGAAAAAGCGAATTGAAGAGGAAATCCGGCAAAACAAAAAAATTGAAGATCTGTTTACAGGTCAGACCATCAAAATGTCACTTGGTGATATTGCTGGGAGAAAAGTGGATTAGGGTGACCAGCCATCTTCTTCAGGTACAAGTGTTAAACCTGGTTCTTCACTCGACCCATCAACAAGAGCTCCAGATGTGAGAAGACTAGAAGCCAGGGTCTCTGCAACTATTGAAGACATCTCAACAGAGGCAGATGCTGCAGCAACTACAATGTCATCAATCATTGAAGGTGCCCCCCGAGAGGAAGTATCAGAATCAAGTCTGCCAGACATAATTGAGGCTGTCCTCCTCGAGGGAGAAGTGGCAGCCGGTGGTGGTACCAGTCTGCCACAAACAATTGAAGATTCCCCCAAGGAGGAAGTGTCAGACACAAGTGTGCCAGAATTAATTGGAGACAACATCATCCCCCCAGAGGAAGTGGCAGGTACTAGTCATTCGGAAGAATCTTCATCTGCTTTACAACATATTGAAGACTCAAGGAACGGGGATGTGAAGCACAGAGCACGGAAAGATGATCTACAGGTGGCAGACTATTTGTTTCAACGTCCAAAACCCGATCAACTTTCCTATTTCTTTCAGCACCATCCAATTCAACCTCCCAAAACATAGACGCATTAAAGCAAGTTTAGGAAAGATGGGGGAAACGGTATTAGTTAAGTTACTCTGAAATACAAAAGGCCCTTTTTTGCACAGTTTGTTTAGCGTTTACTAAACATGGAGAGAAGGGTCTTTTCATCAACGGGATGAAAAACTGGAGGCGTATTTACCAGCGCATTACAGAACATGAGACAGGCCAAGGTCATCGGAGGTGCACAGATTCATATATGTTGACCTTTTCAGGGGTCGACATAGGCGGTTTACTCTTTCGCCGACAGAAATTAGCTCAAAGTGAGCAAATCAGAAAAAGGAGAGACATATTGGAGCGCGTTATTGACGTTGTAAAAGTCACTGGGAAAAGGGGCTCAGTTTTCGTGGGAAATCAGAGTCCATGTCCGAGCTGGATAATGAAGAGCTGGATCATGGCAATTTCCTTGAAATCCTTCTGCTCCTAAGTAAATATGACAGACCTATAAAGGAAGATATTGAGGCCATTCAAACCAAATCCAAAAAGAAAACGGGGTGCTTCTGTGACCTTCATATCAAAGACTACAGTTGGGTATGTGATTGAAGCCATTTCCATACTGATCAAAATGGTAATCTGTCAAGAACTAAAGGAAGCAGGGATATTTTCTTTTCAGATAGACTCAACCCAAGATGTGAGTGTTACTGGTCAGTGCTCTATAATTATTAGATATGTTACTGACACTATACATGAACGCCTACTAGCAGTAACCAACTGCACTTTGTCTATTGGAAAGGGGCTGTTTGAGTTGGTGCAGAGTGTTATTAAAGATAATGGTCTGGACCTACGCAAGTGCATTAGGAATTCAACCGATGGTGCATCCAATATGCAGGGGTAGTACAATGGTCTCACATCCTGGCTCAGTAAGGAATCCCCTGGTCAAATACCTGTCTGGTGCTATGAACATGTATTAAATCTTGTACTTGTAGAAGGGACACAAGTATCGAATGAATCCACGTCTTGGTATGGCCTATTAAACTCCTGTGCTGTTTTTTTCAGGGAGTCCTACAAAAGGATGGATGTGTGGCGTGAGCTGTCTGTGGAAGGCCACACAATCCAAATAATAGGAGAAACAGGGTGGTGGGCAAAGGATGCAGCACTCTGGAAAGTTTTTGGCTCCTTTAATAACCCAAACAAAGCAATGTTCATTGATGTGGTTGTTGCACTCAATAATATTGGCTCAAAGACGGATAAATTCAATGCAAACGTCTGTTACCAAGCTTTAAACTTTTCTGAGGCTCTGTGCAAATTCCAAACAGTGCTCACAGCCCAGTTATATCTCAGAGTATTTAATGCGACAACCCCATTATCTAAGTACCTCCAGACAAGTGGAATGGACATCCTACAGGCACAAAGAATGGTCTCGGACACTACAAAAACGCTTGCTGCACAGTCAAGAAATTTTGATTCTGTGTATTCTGCAGCTGAAAAATTTGCAGAATGGGCCAACCTGGGCTTGGAAGAGAGAGGCTATGATAAAGGAGTGGAAACTGCACTTCCAGAGGGGAGGGTGTCCCACAAAAAGAGGATGCCTGGAATGAATGCAAGGGATGAGCCAATCACCTTAGCTAAAGACTGGTTTAGAGTTACTGTACATAATGCCATTATGGACACCTTTATTCAAAGCCTAACTAGTCGTTTTAAAACCCACTGATCTCTTGCCGCAGATATAGCATGCCTGGATCCCAAAAATTTCAATGAAAGTCTACCCGACAATGCTCTTACAAATATGTGCTCCTTGCTTGAAAGACTGGATGACTCCATAACGCTACAGGGGTTAAGGGAAGAACTCTCAGACTTTGCAAGCAAGTGGACTAAACTAAGGAGGACACTACCAGAAGAGTATGCCTTTGAAGCACTACATAGTGACGATCCAGCACTACAAGATTTTGTAGAGCTACCTTTAGTACAGAAATACAATACATGCCGTAACTGCAATATGTTGCTATGCAATTCTAAAAAGGTATGAACTTGTTAGTAGTTCTTACCGGAAATTGTATTTGGCATAAAAGTTCATCTTGACCTTATCTTGCACACAGGGAGCATGTGAAAGAAGTTTTTCAAAATTGAAGAATATTAAAACCCGCCTAAGAAACCACCTCAGCCAGGACAACCTCGAAGCCTTTATGCTCATGTCTGTGGAGCGGAATGTGCTTGTCCAATTGCAAAATCCGGACATAATCGACCTGGTTGCACATAAAAGTGCATTGTTGCAGGAACTCTTGATTGAGTGATTTCCAGGATTTTCATGAAGCTGGAAGCAGGATTTCCAGGAGCTGTGGACCTGGCTGTCACAGAACTGTATGCAAAGTTATGTTATTTTATGAGTTGTGTTGTTATTGTGTCATCATTTGGCTATACTGCTTATTAAATGCAACTCTATTTTCATTACTGGTGTCAACGAGTAGACATGCTTTGAGTCTGGTTCTGCAAAATATGTATTTTACTATGTGATGATGTTTTATTTTTTAAAAAGAACAAAAAGGAATGTTATCACTTTCTCAAGCATTTACACAAAAGATAACATGCAACAGACACATGAACCCTCCATAAGTAGATTTTCTGTTAAGTCGTGGATTGATGCGATTCACGGATGGTGGCCGGAGGGCCACTTTTTTTGAGGTGAGGGGTGGGCCACTTTTTGAGGTGAGCGATGGGCCACTTTTCTGAGACGAGGGGTGGGCCACTTTTTTTTGGGTGTCCGGGCCTATTTCTTGTCCCAGTCCGACCCTGAATCGAGCATACACACACAGAACAGGTTCAAGGTCAAACCACAAAGGTTTATTAACTTAGGAAGCAGGGTTGGATAAGGCCTAACTTGCCCTATACTAAGGTGGGATTTCCCTACCTAAATAATCTAACGATTTACTGTGTCAGGAAGTCCAAAGTAAAGGTCAGTCTGTGTCCAAAACCTATACTTGCCCTCACAGCTAACTTTGTACAATGTGTAGGGATGTCGGCATCAACAGAAAAAGTGTTCAAAGTAAAGTTCAGAGCTTCTTCCAGCCCCTGGTGTGTAATCAGGTTCCCCTTCCCCAAGTTAAAAATAGTTCAAAAGGCACCGGACTTCCCTTCCTCAAGAGTTCAAATCTTCCAGCTTTTTAAACAACACAATTCCCTGGGACACTTCCCAGCTTTGAGGATATCGTCACTTTTCACTAGTTCATATAGGCAGTTCCGTTTATTCACTTCAAAACACATTAGAGGTTGTTATAAAATACAAGCATCTTTTCAGTGGCTCTTCCACGCAGACGTGCAACTCTATGCCACTGCTTCAACTTAACCATGAGGTTTGTTTCATTCATCAGTGTCACACTCTTCAGACACTGTGTCGTGGCTTATTTGGCCACCATGCATTTTTAACACTTTTTTGTACTCTCCTGGCTGTTGCCAATGCTTGGCTTCTCATATAATACAGTTTCTTAAATGCTCTTGGCTGTTGCCAATACTTGTTTGCTCATCCAATTCACAGTTCCTTGTATCAGGCAGATTCCCAATCTTTCTTTCACTCTGCTCAATGTTCAAGAATGCTCTGAGCTTGCTTCCGCTCTGTTCGGCATTCACAAGTGTTTATTTTTGCTTTTCACTTCATTCAATATTCAAAAATACTTGCTTTGCTTTTCGCTTCATTTGATATCCAAAAGCACTTGCTTGGCTTTACACTTCACTCGATATTCAAAAGTATTTGCTTTCAGTTCATTGTAAAACAATATTAGTTGTCTGATTGCCATATGCACCGGTCAGCCCGGTGTTCCCCCTTCTGGTTTCATTCACCGGTTGGATCTTACGGCTCTTCAGTGAGGTCCTCGACAGCCCCAGGGTTTCTCCTTTCCGTGCGGTACCTCAGTCTTTCTCTCAGCAGGCTTCTCGTGGCCCTGCTCACCCAGCGTAGCTCTACCTGCAGCTCTGTATTCTTTCAACCACATTGTTCGGTCGGGCCGGCTCCCAGCTGGGGTCTGTTACCGACTTCCAGTGTTCTCCCGCTACGCTTCCTGCTGCATAAACTCTGCAATCGTGAAAAGGTCCTAGAGCGCTCCTCCTGCCACACCGCCATACAGGAGAGGTCTGCCTACACATAGCTGTCTGTTTCATTGCCTCCACAGCTGACTCCATTTGTGAATGGATGTCGGGTTTTAAAGCTTCAACCATCAAAATGAGACTAGGAAAAACTAGACCGCTCAGCAGTTCTGCCTTACTCATGCTGTCCTCCTCCTCCTTGCATGGCACAGCTGTGTCTGCCATGGATCAGCATTACCAAAATGAGGCTGATATGTATTTGTATTACTAACATGAGGCTGATATGTGTTTGCATTAACAAAATGAGGATGTTCCTTCCTAGTTGGTCTCTTCCTCGTCCCAGTATTAAGCTGGTGTTTCCTGGTGACAGTTTGGGAGGAAGAAAAGGGAAATGGTGGACAATACCCTACAAAGACTTGAGTGATAGGGCATTCATTACAAAAGGGAAATGGGGGATACCATGTCTCACCTAAGGACATCCTCTCCTCCTTCCCGAAGTCTCCTCCACCCAGGTGATCTTCCCCTCAAATATCCACCACCATGGTCGTGATCCAAAAGCAATGGCCTTTCCCTGGCCACCCGAGAAGATGATACAGCGGGAAATAAGTGAGGACACCCTCAGGTTCCTCACTCTACCCTCTCAAAAGGAACTCCCACCACTGGGAGGGGCACTAAAGGTGCCACATACTTGCAACCATGTTTGCCAGATAATTGGCAAGTGTGGCAGCTTCTACAGTGCTTGTCTACATCTGCATCCATCTTGGACCAGTAGAAGTACAATAAGAACATCTCTTTGGTCCTCTTGGTGTTCAAATGACCAGCCAGAGGGATCTCACGGGCCAACTGTAGAAACATTGGTTTTATCTCTTGGGATACCACCAGCCTCCTGAGGTCGCCTGGAGTAGATTATGTAGACTCACTGTAGAGGAGTTCATCCTCCCAGTGGAGTCTATGCTTCCCTGGCTCTTGCCTTTCTCCAGCTGAGAAGCTGCCTGCTGACACAGACCTTGAAGAGAGGGGCCCTCTCTTTGTTCTCTCCTGAAGTCTGCCATAGAGGGTCCACCTTCCGCCAGTAGACTTTGCAGCTCAGGGTGTTCTCTAGGATCCAGATCGTCTATGCAGGGAATAATTACCTCTGCCTCTGTGTCACCAGTAGGGGACTCTTCTTGTTCCACTTCAGCCTCAGTTGTAGGTGCGGTCACTGGAGTGACCTGGAGTTTTCCTATTGGAGAAACAGTCTTGGGTAAGAAAGTTTTGGGCTGGAGGACATTCTTCTTCCCTGAGACTCTGCGTTTTTCTTGGCCTTTCTCTTCTGTGTGAAGAAGTGGCTGACAGACCTGGAGGTCCATTGGCGATATTGGATTCCGCCATGATCTTAAAGGGGAAGTCTATTATGGTTGCTTCCCTGGCCAATCTAGTATGTTCCCCTTTTTCTGACCGGGAGGCATTGGGGTGCTGGAAACCACACCCAGATTTTTGTGATCATTACCCAGAATTAACCTTCCAGGTGCTTCAGACTGGACACTAATAGGGATTCTGAAAATCATATTATAGCACTTTATGGGAGCGGGCATCAAGGGACACTCCTGCAAGCTTGTTGGGCCCGTGGTTGCCTTAGCAACATTATCAGAGTTGAAAATGCTTTCATCCACCACGGTTATGCTGGCCCCTGTGTCTCTAATGGCAGGGGTCTCCTGACCATTTACGAGTACACTGTCCTTGTAATATTCTTTGGTATTATCAGGAATAGTACTGGAAACCTTTACAGTGTTGTTCCCACAGACCCAGGGCCCCCAAGGAATTTCTGGCTTACAAAACAAAGGGGTTTTCAGCTAGAGTTTGACAGCTAGCACCTGTAATGGGAGCTTCTCCCTCAGGGATGAGGGCTAAGCATTCAAATGGGATCCCTCTGATTCCCTTTCACATGGTCAAGAGACCCACAGACCACACAATTACCAAACGTTTTCAGAATGGGGGTTTCTGGTCACCACCCTCTGGTCTGGCCCCCGAGGGTTCACTAGACCTATACGGTTTCCCATGGAATTTCCCCTTGTTATATTTGGGGGCCTCTTTGGATGGTGGGACATTAGGGTTCTCGTTCCCCTCTTTCTTGTGCTTCTTCCCCTCCGTCTTCCATCACTGGATGGAATTCCCCATCTGGCTTGGGTACAAGAGAAATTGAACTGAGGAAGGAGAAATGACCGCACAAGGCAGGAACCACAGCTCCTTTGAAAATGAGATCTTGAACTTCTTTGTCCACTAGATCCTGTTTTTCCTGACTGAAAACCAGCAGACAAGGAATAACCCCCTGAAAGGTAGGGGAGTACAATTCTATCTGAAACACAGACCCTGTCTGTGAAACCCATGCGTTTGAGGTTAGAGTTGCCCTGCTGGGGAGAAAAGGAGCAATTTGCCCCCTCAGCCCAGTTCTCCCTGGGAAGAATTACTTTAACCCAAACTGCTCACCTGCTGCAGATCTGCCACGACCTGTCCCTCTGACTGCACAACCCCTCCATTGGGCTCCTTGCTGTGGGAAGAAGACATCCGCACTGCCCCTGGCGGCGAACAATCCTGCCCCCATGCCTCTGGTTGCAAACTGCACTGGCCGTACAGAGCCTTGAAAGGGATTGCTGGAGGAACGGGCTCGACCTCTTACGGCCCTGAGAAAAACACCTGGGGATAAGGCTTTCTTGATGTTTGTCTGGGCCTTATCCAGGGCTGTAAATGTGTGGACAAACGAGGACAATTCTTTAACCAATTTGTCCACAAATAAAAACCCCTGTGCTCTAGGACCTGCGTCCGAGGGAGCCATGTCGGCCAAATTAGGATCCAAATGCATAAGCAAGCCCTTCCTGTGCTCAGTAGACAGGGCAGTGTTGGCATTCGGCAGGAGGCACACACACACACCTTTGAACCCAGCCTGAGAACTGGCACATCCACAGGGGTCTCTATTGCTACACTTTCCTCCAGCATGTCAAAGACCTGCATGAGGGGACCCAGGACATCTAGCAACCTATCTTGACATGCCCGAAGGGCCTTATCTATGCCCTTCTGGGGATCTTTTTCTTTTTTTTAGAAAGAAAGACCTCCATTGACTGGTCTAACCCCAGAGTAGTGGCCACTTTATCAGGGAGACAGGGACCTGGACACTCCGCCTTCAACTTGTTACAGGCCTCCTTCTCCATAGGCTTCCTGACCCCGTGCCTCATGAATGAACTACTGACTTGGATGGCATCCATTCCGCAGAGTGCGGATGCTGAATATTGCCTGGGTCAAAAAAGGGCTCTCCCGTTATGTCTTTGAGCACCCTTTGCTCGTTCTTAACCTCTGTTTTCTTAACTCTCTTTCTTTTGGGGCTGGACTCCTCTGAGGATGTGGAGGAAGAGGTGAAAGATAGGGGATCCCTGTGTCTAGCCCTGCACCTCTTCCGGGACCGGGAACCCAGATCATCTTTAGGCCCATATGTAATGACCCCATTATCTAAGTGCTTGTTTTTAGGCACACATTTCTCCTGAGGAGGAACTCTAGCCCCCAAACCACCATCTAGCACAGGGATATTCCCTGCATGATACTCAGTAATTGCCCACAGTAAGGCGGTCAAGACAGAGGCTAATATGGAGTTAAGATCCCATAGGTCCCCAGCCACCGACTCTAGGACCACCCTAAATACATCTCTACTCACCTTCAGTGGTCCGGGACCCACATGAACCCCCTCTGAAGAACTCCCATCCTCCACCACCACACTGGTAACCGCCCCCAGACTGCCAGAACCTCCAGGAGTTGACATCATTCACCCACTGTCCAGGAGAATAACGGACCAAAAAGCCAAAAAAACCAAGCTTCATCCCTATAGAACCCCTCGAGCAGAGGCTTCTCCTGCTTCAGCAGGCCAAAGCCAAGCTTCAGAGGCAAGGAGGAAAAGGCAGAGCAAGCCAGAGGCAATGAGGAATGGGCTAAGAACTCTTGAGGAGCACGCTGGCTTGCCGCTACCCAGCAGTAACCCCTCAAGAAATACTGTCAAAATGTAGGCTTCCCAAAGGCATAAACCTAGGTTGGGTTGCGCCCTGAATACCAGGCACGCTTTCAAGTGTGAAATTCCTTAAGTATCCTCCCCAAGCCGCACCCGGATCACACATGCTGCAAGCGTATCAATAAATCAGTCATGAAAGGATAGGGGCCTCATTATAAGCCTGGCGGTCTGGAAATAAGGGTGCCGGTAGCAGCATACTGGCACCCTTTCTGGACCTCCAGACTACATATATGCCTGCAGGGGCCGTTGCTACGGCAGGTCTGACCTGCTGGGGGCACCAGCCCCTGCAGGTATGGTTTTCATGGAAGCACCGGCACTGCTACCAACAGTGGCAGTGCTTCCATGTCCCCATTCCCGTGCAGTTACTATGGGACTCCACGGGAATGGGGACTTACACTTTCTACCGCTTGATATTTCGGGCCGCCGGGTATTTTTAATGTCCCAGTGGCACCGGCGGGTTACCGTTGAACTCTTAATGAGTCCCATGGCCTGTCTAGAGTGCAAGCAAGATACTGCTGAACTACGCAGCAGGTGCTTCCTTCAGGAGGGAAAGATGAAGAAAGAGGCAGAGCGAGCACCCAAGAAGAAACTTAATGCGCGGGTACGTGGATACAATTTAACCCGCTGGGAGAATCGCAGGCGGAACAGCCCGAGGTTTCTTTACTTTATGAAACTCGGGCTGTTCCGCCTGCGATTCTCCCTGCATGAGCTGTCCTCTCTGCTCACACGCTAAGCCCAGGCTCAGCCTCCTGCTGCTCCAGTCGCTCTGAGGAGGGGCCTCTCTGCCCTTGTAACACTCCAATGTTCCTTTAACACATGGAGCCAACGAGAATTCTATGAAGTCGACAATAAAGTTCATCCGGTCCGCCATGGCACCGCCTTCAACTGCACAACCTCTGCAGTTAAGAGCATATGCTCTTAAACATAACACAAGACATGATTTCTCCGGTATGGGGGTCGCTGTCTCAGTGTCTTCTGCTTTTTCTAACGGTCAGTTGCAGTCTTCTTCCCTCTTCCTGGTATGCTGCTGATGCTTTCTCTCTCCCTTTCTCTTATACTTGGGATAATTACTAATTGACCCCAGGTGGGGTTATTAAGTTCCATTACCTGACCTTCAAGTCCTCCATTATGAGGACATGCCTGATTTTCCAAATAGTAGGTACTCATAGACCTCGTCCTAGTATCAGTGATGTTTTGGTGGATTAACATTGGGGAAAGTGGGTAGCACTTCTTGTTGTTTCTTCCTCATCTCAGTGCCTGAATACAGGTTATTCAAATTGGGATTTTCCCGATCATGTGCCTGAAAGTGACAATGACCTGTAAAGGCTTGGGAAGGGGATATTGCAGGATCACTGGAAAAAGGGGGACAGCATGTCTCCTCTAAGGGCGTCTTTCTCTCTTTCCCCATGTCTTACCCATCCAGATGATTCTCCCTCGCATTGCCGCCCCCAGGGTTGGGATCTAAAAAAGATGTGCAGGTGCCCTCCGTTTTCTCACCCCCCATTTAACTTCACCCAAGTCTCTCCTCTGGCCATCCCTTCTATCATCCAGAGCCTAAAACCATCAAACTGGAAGGGTGCCATCTGTCCTTCCCACAACATCAAAATGTGCATTGAACCTCTGACACCTATCATCTCTAAATTCATAAATGCCTCCTTCGACTCAAGCTCTGTCTCCTTATACATCAAGGAAGCCCAGGTCATCCCACTACTTAAGAAACCCCCCCTTTACCCCACCCTCACTACCTTTACCCTTCCTCCTCAAAATTCCTGACCGCACTGCATACATCCATCTTCAAGCCTACCTGGAAAACCACAACCTTCTGGAAATCTCGCCAATTTGGCTTCAGACTGAGGCACCGCACAGAGGTCGCTCTCCTGGACCTTAAGATCCAGATTGATGTTATTTGAGATGCTGGAGAACTCGTCCACCTTCTCCTACTCGACCTTTCCGCCGCCTTTGATTTGGTCGACCATGACATTCTGTGTCGGCACCTCTCTGCTAAATTCAATTTCTCCACAGAAGCCACCAGATGGATCAAATATGTTCTTAGTGAGCCATCCTTTAGGGTCTTCACCAGCTCAGATGCTGCCAACCCCATCCTCGTCCCCTATGGTGTTCCTCAAGGGTCCTGCATCTCACCTACTTTGTACAACATGTAGACAAAATGTCTGTTTGACCAACTAGACCATCTTGGGATTTCCTACACAAACTTTGCAGATGACACTCAAATCCTGCTAAAGGTCACTGGGAATCAATCCACTGGCTCGGCAAACATTAATGACATCTACAGCATCATTCAGGCCTGGATGGCTGAACACCATCTTTGCTTGAATGACAACAAAACAGAGCTCTTATTGTAGGATCACCACACCGACTCATTCGAGGGGATTCGGTCCTCCGATGTATTCTATATCTATGACAGTAATCACCACAGCTGTGCTGCTTCGAAAAACTTTCGGCATCTGCGTCCTGCATCGATGACGTCGATACGCTGTCCCCGAGGGCCTCCGTCAAATCGACGTCACCGGATGTTGTAAGTAGGATGCACGATGCCCGTAGCCTCAGTTCCGTTTTTTCCGTGTTCGCTTTGGAGATCTCGGCGCGCCTCAGTTCTACTGAATCCTGTTCTTTAGGTTCTTCGAACCTGTTTCTTATGTCTTCGGCTTCTTCCACCCCGCGGTCCGGTTTTAGGAAGTGTCGGGTGTGCGGGTCCAAGATGTCGCCGACGGACACGCACGACGCTTGCCGGAGGACCACGATACGGATGACTGTGTCGACTGCCAATCGCCCACATCGAAGGCCTTGCGGGAGCGTAAAAAGCTGCTGTCGGTCGGTAAGGTAGCCAAGCCCCAGAAGTCGCGTTCCACTGGTCTTTCGGCGGATGATTCGAGGGGCGACTCTCTGCATCGTCGTCGTGAGTCCGGGGGTTCTCGGTCTGGGAGGCAGTCCCGCCATTCCTCTGCCTCTTCGAGGCACTCCAGGAAGCACTGTCACAGGTCGCCTTCCCCGTCCTCGTCCGAGGACTCCACCCATCGGTGGGTTGCTTGTCCCAACAAGCATTCCACTCCTGAGGAATGGGATTCCTTCCAAAAGGAGATGTTGGCGATTTTCCAATCGCAGGGCTCTGGTCCGTCCGTGCCGTCGAAAGACGCTGGCCATGACCGTTCTAGAAACACTGCTCGTACGCCTTCGGGCTCGAGCGGTCGTCACGACCACCGAGCGCCTTTGAGGTCCCGGTCGGACAAGGATGGTCGCTCTAGACATGCCCGTTCCAGGTCCCGGTCCTCGACGCCCTCAAGACCGTGAGAACCTGTGAAGTCTTCGAAGAAGACATCGATGCCTGCGGCGCCCAGGTCGTCGATGCCATCGGCGCCCAGGCTGTCCACAGACACGCACGGGGCTCTGCCCTCGAGGCCTGTGTCAACACCGTCAAAGCTGTTGGAGCCGCGCTCGACGTCGACGCCGATTCCATCGAAGCCCTTGATGCCTTTCGAGGCGGCTTTGTCAGAGTTTCCCCGTGGCACGGTGGAACTCCCCAGAAAGGCTCTGGCCAAGGCTAAACATGTCTTTGTTCCTTTTTCTGTACCCTCCTTCCGGCCTCTGGATTACATTTCTGAGGTGGATGAGGGGTCTGAGGAAGGTGAGGTTCCTGCAGAGGTTCCTGATGACCTCCTTTCTGGTCATGGCCAACTTGAGGACCTGCGTCAGTCGTTGCACGACGCCAGTGGTCTAGACACCTCTCCGGAGGTGGAGTTTGGTAGGCCTGAGCCTGGCACGCATGCAGAGTCCTCATATCGGCGCCTGATGATGAGGGTCATGGATTACCTGTGGGGGTCTGCCCGCCCCTGGGGATTTTCAGCAGGATGACCTGACTGATATCCTCGACCAAGGTCCACCAACTGACCCGGTGCTGCCATTCCATATGGCCTTGCAGAGAAGGGTGGCTGCAGCTTGGGCTTCTCCAGAGAGTCTCCCGGCAGTGAGCAAGTCCTTGCCGAAAGAAATTACGCCCAGCCAGTGGCGACCCCTGCTACTTGACCACGCACCCTACTCCGGAGAGTTTGGTGGTGCAGGTGGCTACGGCCCCCGCAAAGCAGGCGTCATACCCTACCATCCCTCCTGATAGGGACGACAAACGTTTTGACGGCTGGGCGAAGAAGGTGTTTTCTTCAGGGGGTATGGCTCTTCAGGCAGCCAACTACGTATATGCCTTGTCACGTTTCACGCACACTCTGTGGAACTGTATTTCCTTAGCAGCTGAACATATTCCCGAAGGGGAGGAACGGGATGGTTTTCTTGCTATCATGCAGGATGGCAAGGATGCCATGTGTGAGTCCGTTCGGTCGGGTCTGGACATGGTAGATTGCGTCAGCCGGTCCATGGCGGCGAGCACTGTAATACGCAGGTTTGCGTGGTTGCAGAAGTCGGGGTTTGCGCCTGATGTGCAAACCCGGCTCCTCAACATGTCCTTTGAAGGTGAACATCTCATCTTTTTGGCAGCAAGGCTGACGAGATCCTTGAGAGGTTGCAGACCTCCAAAGCTGCAGCGAAGTCGTTGAGCCCTGCAGTTTGCCAACCTGCGCCTTTTCGTCCTAGGGGACAGCAATGGAGGGGAGGTTCCTTTCGATATTACTCATCCTTTAGTAAATCGAGAGGAGCTGCAAGTCAAAGAGGCCACTGTAGGAGTGCCAGAGGTGGAAAACAGGGTACTCGAGGTGCCAAGGCCGCTCGGGCAATTGCCTCTTTGCCCTCAGGCACTGCCGCAGCCGCTTCAGCTCAGTCATGAGGCCATTTCCCATGGTTCGCCGGTTGGGGGAAGGCTGGCGCAGCATCTTGTAGAGTGGCGTGCCATTACTTCAGATGTGTGGGTTCTGGAGATCATAGCCCACGGCTACTGTCTTCCTTTCTGGCAGAGGCCTCACGACAATCCACCAGGGAATCTCTCTTTGAAGAGTCCGGATCCGCTCCTTGCGCAGGAAATTCAATCCATGCTGGAGAAAGGCGCCATAGAACTGGTGCCTTTAGCGGAGAAAAACAAAGGATGGTATTCCCCTTATTTTTTGATTTCCAAGAAAGACGGGGGATTGAGACGCATCATGGACTTGGGCGGTTTGAACAAGCTCCTCAGAAAGGACATGTTCAAGATGGTTACTCTTTCTCAAGTCCTCCAGGCCCTTCAACTTCAGGACTGTTTGATGTATCTCAACCTCAAGGACACTTATTTTCATGTGCCAATCCATCCCAAGCACAAGAAGTACCAGAGGTTTGCGGTTGGTGACTCGCACTTTCAGTTTCAGGTCCTGCTGTTCGGATTGACCTCCGCCCGAGGGTCTTCACCAAGCTCATGGTGGTGGTGGCAGCGTATCTCAGGAAAGGGGGATTCACGTCTACCTCTACCTGGATGATTGGTTGATCAGGGCGCGCTCTCCCGAGCAAGTCCTGGATCATCTGTATGTCACCTGCCACTCACTTCACAAGCTGGGCTTCTCCCTCAACTCAGCGGCTCCAGTACATCAGAGCAGTGCTCGACACGTCCCTGGGGCAGTGTTTTCCTCCCAGGTAAGGGTTCATCACATTCAGCAGATGGTGCACAAGTTTCAACATGCCCAGACTCTCCCGGCATTCGAGTTCTTGAGGTTGCTCGGCCTCATGGCATCCTGCATTCTTCTGGTGCCAGAGGCCAGGTTGCAGATGAGATCTCCACAATGGGCTCTCAAGATCAGTGGTCACAGTACTCCGGCAGGATGTCGGACCCCATTCAGGTGCTGCCCTCGGTCGCCCTAGGACCTTCTGTGGTAGGCCGTCGAAGGCAATCTGATGATGGGGGCTCCATTTTGGCTACCTTGGCCGGAGGTGACGATCGTGACGGACGCATCCCTCACAGGATGGGGAGCTCATGCCAACGAGTTTACAGTCAGCGGTCGTTGGTCTCCGTCGGAGTCAAGACTCCATATCCATCTATTGGAGCTGAGGGCCGTCAGGCTTGCCCTGAAGGCTTTTCTGCCGACTATGCAAGGAAAGAATGTCCTGATTCTGATGGACAACACAGTGGCCATGCACTACCTCAACAGAAAGGGGGGGGGGTCACTTCCTCTGTGCAGGGAGGCGATGCAGCTCTGGTCCTGGGCCATCTAGCGGGAAATTTCATTCTCGGCAGTTCATCTGGCCGGAGATGAAAACGAGACGGCGGGCACTCTGAGCAGGCAGAGCGCAATAGCTCAGGAGATTTTCCTGGAGATCTTCGCCCTTTGGGGGACGCCTCAGGTGGACTGCTTCGCCTCCAGTGTCAACCAGAAGTGCGAAAGGTTCTGCTCGCGGGAATTTCCTCTAAGAGGAGCCTTAGGAGATGCGTTCATGGTGGAGTGGTCCTTCCCACTGCTGTATGCATTTCCTCCAGTCCCCGTCATCCCGCAAGTGCTGCGGAGGTTACGGAGGTTCGGTTACCGGATGATCCTCATTGCTCCGGCATTGGCCCGGAGGACGTGGTACCCGGACCTTCTCGACTTGTCAATCTGCCCTCCATGTTGTCTTCCCTACCGAGACGATCTGCTCTCACGGGAGGGGGGTCAGGTTCTCCATCCAGAGGCCCGATCCCTCAACCTTCACGCTTGGCTTCTGAAAGGTTGAGGTATAAGGATTGGGACCTCCCTGAAGACGTGATGGAGGTGTTGCTTTCGGCCAGACGGCCGGCAACAAAGTCCCTGTACCGTTGCCGTTGGAGAACGTTCTGTGACTGGTGTAGGGTTAAGAATGCGGATCCTTTTTCATGTGACATTTCTGTTCTTCTGTCTTTTTTGCTTTCATTAGCCCACAAGGGCTTACAAGGGGGTACCTTTAAAGGTTACCTGGTGGTGCTGTCCATCTTTAAGCGCTCGTCTGAGGAGTGTTCTTATTTCAAAATTCCATTCATTTCTCAGTTTCTCAAAGGGCTCACTGACGTGTTCCCGCCGTCACCTTTCCAGGTGCCTGGTTGGTATTTGAACCTTGTTCTAAAATTCCTAATGGGTGCTCCATTTGAGCCTTTACATTCTTGTCCTTTGAGACTGTTAACACTTAAAACTGTATTTTTAGTTGCGGTCACTTCCGCTCGCAGAGTGAGTGAGTTGCAGGCACTTTCAGTTAAGCCACCCTTCACTGTGTTTCATAAGGACAGGGTTGTCCTTAGGGTTCGTCCTTCCTTTCTTCCGAAGGTGGTGACGGAATTTCATTTAAGCCAGACGGTTATTCTTCCGGCGTTTTACCCTCCTCCACATCCTGGTAAGGAAGAGGAGAGGCTCCGTAGGTTGGATCCTAGGAGAGCTTTAAGTTTCTATATTTCACGCATGTCCCGGGTCAGAGTGGACGATCAGCTCTTTATTGGTTACGCTGGAAGGCGTTTGGGACAAGCTGTTACTAAGCAGACTTTGTCTAGATGGATTATCCTAGCAATTTCTGAATGTTACCGCTTGGTGGGTAAGGACCCTCTGGTAGGCTAACGGGCCCATTCTACTAGGGTTATGGCTGCCTCTACTGCCCTGCAGAGGGGTGTTCCTATTCGTAACATCTGTGAAGCAGCCACATGGGCTTCGGTCCATACTTTTGTACGACACTGCTCCCTAGATTCTATCCACGGGCAGGATCTGGCCTTTGGTAAGGCGGTCCTTTACTCTGCAATTTGATTGTGCATTCTAAATTTCTGGAGTCTCATACATATGGAATACGTTGGAGGACCCAATCCCCTCGAAAAACAAGTTACTCTCTTACCTGGTAACGTTCTTTCGATGGGATGGTCCGACGACGTATTCCATATCGCTCCCTCCCTGCCTACCCCGCTGCAGAATTTCTTATGCGATTGCAGCTCACATTTCTGCAAGGCTTTCTGTGGTCATACTGGCAGTAGTTGGTGCCACACGTTCTGGGGAAAAAAATACAACTGAGGCTACGGGCGTTGTGCGTCCTACTTATAACATCCAGTGATGTCGGCTCGACGGAGGCCCTTGAGGACAGTGTATCGACGTCATCGACGCAGGACGCAGACGCTGAAAATTTTCCGAAGCAGCACAGCTGTGGTGATTACTGTCATAGATATGGAATACATCGTCGGACCATCCCATCGAAAGGACGTTATCAGGTAAGAGAGTAACTTGCTCTTCTCCATCGATGGCAATTCCACCACGGTTTCGAGCCATTTGAAAACCTTGGGCTTCTACTTGGATGCAGAACTTTCTATGCACAGACACGTAAAGGCCATTGCTTCCTCAGCAGCTTACACCACTAAGCACATCAAACTCAGTAGAAAATGTCTGTCCGCTGATAACTGTCTTACCCATGCCAGGGCCATCATCGGCAGCAAATAAGACCACTGTAAATGCCATTCTCTCAGGCACCTTCTCAAAAAATCTTACTAAACTTCAACTGATTCAAAACAATGCACTTCCGGCTGTCTGGGGTTTGAAATGTTCAGATCACATTTTCCGTGCCAGACAGGATTGGCCGCCAATCAAAGCCTGCCTCCAGTTCAAGATCCTTTCTATAACACACAGATATTCATAACACAGCACAAGGCTACCCCAATCAACGCATCTCCAAAAGACTGAAACCTTGATGCTTGTGCTCTCCCACCACACGGGCCCTAGCCCATTCCTAGATTCACGGGGGAAAAGAGCAGGGGGGGCCAGCTTCACCGTCATTGCCCCTACCATATGGAACACCCTCCCCCTGCAACTCCAAAAAGAACCCTCTTGATTAATCTTCAGAAAAAGTCTAATGACTCTGCTTTTCGACTAATATGACTGATTGATTTTGATTTACGCTGTCTATGTACGTACTTCTTCATTTTTGGAAACTTAATTTTCTAGCCGGATACGTCACGCGGTGGAGTTAATGGGACATCCACCTCCCGAAACGTAGAGGAAACTTAGGCACCGTGGATGCATAGACCCCACTAGGGAGGAGTTGCCCAAGTGGCACAAAGCATGGATCTACTAGCGGCATTTCACGTGGAATCCACTTTGGGATTTGCTCAGTTCTCCCAGCCCTAAGTTGTTCGTGACCGGGACACCAGGGGGATTCTAGGTGAAAGTATCAACAACAAAGAATGATTTGATTGCATTCCAACGCCATGGATGTACGAGGGGGCCCTGAGATATAGAGAAAGCTTTTTCCTCATTGACGACGGAGCTTCGGCGTAGAAGACTGCACTTTTCAAACATCTCAAGAATACATAGAGAAAAGAACAAAGAACTCAATGAACAAAACGACTACTACAGATACCAATGTGATCCAAAAACAAATGTGTGTTTTTTCTTTTGTCCTGATGAGGGCCCTGGCAGGAGAACAATCTCAAGCCCGCCCCGAAACTCGAGTCGACATGACAACAGTTTAAAAATATTTCCAGGAAGAAAAATGTGTGGTTCTTTCTTGTATTACTCATAGTTGTGGCAATTCAATATATTAGAACGATTGTAATGTATGCCAATAATACAGAATATGAGTGATGTATTTTTTTGTGGCAATGAACAACGTCTAACATCAAGGGCCTATAGGTTAGGCCCACTGGTTGTTTCTGACCAAAAGTTCATCATTGCGTTTTTTTGCACAGGTATGAATGGTTCGTTTGAATGAGGATGGAGTGATTTGAGAGGAATGGGTGTGTATGAGATCACAGTATGGGATGGTGTTTTTTAAACAATGAAATTGTATCTAATCAGGTTTTAAGCTTAATTGCTTTTCACTCAGGTTTTTTCTGCAATTCTCATGAGTGACTGCTAATTGTGTTTTTTTGTATTTTTGTATTAGTTTTTGTGATAACAATGTTTATATAAAGAAAAGAAATACAATGAAAATCAAATAACTATAAAATAAACATGATATGAAAACATTATAATTTCCAAATTAATTCTTTTGAAGGTATTGTATCCAATTCATTTATAAACAATCTACATGCAAAGAGAGTCAGTACATGCCTAGCAGCATTTGTACTTTTTGTATTTTTCTTACTTTTTCTTTGGTCTGGTTTTGTACCTATCCTTGTACTTGATTATTTCACTAAGACCAGTGCCGTGATACTTACGGGTCTGTGCGCTGTCAATAACTGCAATAAACAAAGCAGAGACCCTCTGAAGAGGGTGAAAGTTGAAAGAATTTTAGATTGGCATTTGTAGCACTGATAGACATATTTGCTTTGTAGCCCAAATGTGACTTTTTTTTTTAATGTTATACTCCACTTTTTATGGATGGTAAATGGCCATGCATTCTGGTATCAGCTACATTGATGTTAAATTGACTATGATATTTTGCGAAGAGAAAGGTGGGGCAAGGAAAATCCTTCTTTTTTGTTGGATTGGGGGGCTTGACTCAAAAGGGCTCTATTACGTAGTAAGGAAGAGAAAAGTCATCCGCTACCCCTTTGCAACCGTGCTAGGGTGGTAGGCTTAAAGGAGGCAGATAGCTAGTTTGTACAAATACTGGCCATGGGAGGTCACAAACTGATTTTGTGAGAATTTTATGGTAATTCAATGTATTCATAAATTTAGACACACATCTAAAATCTGTAGGTTCACAAAGATTTTTGCTATGATATTTTGCTCCATTGTTTTTATTTATGTCAATTTGATTAAATGTTTTGTGGTATTCTATTTGATCTTTTGTTGGCTTTTAGCCGAATAACGTCTGAAATAGCCAACATTTTTTATTTTAATGTTTTTTACAATTGTGTATTGTTTGCTGTGGTGGACATTTTATAGGCTTTTCTCAAAATAAACTAAAACAAAAAATGTTTTGTTACTTGCCTACGAATACCACTGTCAACATTGGGAACTACAGGTCTACTGCATAAAAATAATTTTACTATCAGCTGCCAAAAGTCTTGAACAAAAGGAAATGGCCCAAAATGTCGCCCTCACAATTACGACGGCCGAAAATACGGACTTTTTTTTTAGACCCCCCCCCCCCCATGAAACCACATATATATCTGGGGAGTTATATGATATTATATTAATATGGGGAGGGTTGCGGGGGTCTCCTCCCGCATATATATTTGGTGTAAAGGGGGTTTAAAAAAAAAACTAAAAAAAAGTCGGCATTTTCGGCCGTCGTAATTATGACGGTCGAAGTGATCACATAGATCCGGACAAAATACTCCACTGGCTGGAATTCTTTTCCGCAGCACTGGGAAGACAGTGGCCTATGGCTTCATCAGTGTCGATAGTTAAAATGAAACTGATTTCAATGGGGTTTTGGAGGACGAATAACACTTTTATTGGCTTGTTGTTTATGGAACTAAATAGGCCAGTCGTTGCAGTGAAAGAGGGCAGCGTCTTGCCTGGGGGTACTTCCCATCAATGCCTTCCATATGTACTACTGCTTGAAAGATAACTGTGCGCTTTGATTCTTGTTTGTGTAGCGAAACACCTGGCTAACGATGTAGCACAACCCCCCATCACCCCATTTCAATGAATAATTACCACAAAGCGATTAAATAGTCAAGCAAACGCCCCCATCAATAAGCATACCTTTACATACACCAAGCACTTTTAATTATAATCTATGTGACAGCACTTTGATATGCAACTGCAAAAAAGGCTATTTATGGAACTATTTAAAAAAAAAAATCCGAGCTGGACAACCAATTTGCAGTGTCTTTTAAAAAAAAAAAGTTTTACATTTTCTGCTGAGATCCTCGCGTTGCACCGCTACCAATGAACCTGGTTTGTAATCTGTGCTGGAGTGTCGTTGGTGGTCGCCTCCAACCAACAAATAGGAAAATTCTAAGGGCCCTACTTAAGGTCGTGACTGCCTGCCATTGTGTAGATGGTTAAAAACCTAAAATGGCCGCCTGCACTTTCCAAGCCAGCGGGCACCAGAGCGACAACAGCAGCCAGCTCAAGGCGCTTCAGCACCTCCAGGAGCTGTTCGTACTCTGCAAATAACCTACTCCCTCAGGGTGACCTACTTCCTTCCAGCACTTTCTTAGTTCAGTGTTTTACACCTGAGTTTGAAAAGGCAGAAACCATTGGCCTCAGTAAGTGTTTGGAAGATTTGCCAGTGATGAATCCATAAACTCTAGCATCGTTAATTCCACGGTAAATCTGGCAGTGCTGATCCACATTCATTTTTTTGTTGTTGCATTTTTAAAGCACTCACACAGCCCACAGGCATCAGGCGCTGTTACAGGAATTGCTTGTTTTTTATTTGCGTAGTTGTTTTTTGTCTTAGTTGCGTTTTTATAACACGCTTAAATACCCAGAGGTTTCTAAGTGCAGACCCAGGGATCGAACTTGTGTTGCTTCGTGTCGTCTTGCTTCCAAGGCGAGCGCATTGCCGCTGAGCTATCCTCCTGGGACAATCAGCAGTCCATTGTGGATTTTGGGTCATTTACAGAGGTTTGCAATCCTTTTTTTAAATTTTTTTTTTTAGGTGAAGATGGGGGAACACTTTCAACCATATGATGGAGGGTTTTCCTTCACTTTACCTCCAAAGTCAGAATTTGTTGGTGCGGTTAAGTAGAGGTACGTGTGTGGTGAATCATTGCTGCCTATTTGCTGTCACTTTTTGCCACAACGCTACTCTCGTAACGAAGCCATATGTGTTTTTAGAATGACCTATTTCCACTTAATAAACTATTAGAAGGAAATGTTTTTTTTTTCCTTATAGGTTTTGGATAGTGTCAGGTCCTGATAAGGAATGTTGCTGGCTTTCGGTCTCCAACAGTCGATGATAATTCGCTAACAGTGTGAATATATTGATTGCTCTGTGCTTTTTGAAATGTTTAAGGCCAGTTTTAGGGCTAGGCAAAACAAGACAAGCGCCAAACCTACGAGCATTCTTTCAGCTAACCCAACTTATGTACCTTCATAGTACTTCCTACCCAGTAGCCCACGCACAATGGTCCTGATTCTCAACATTTTTATTTTTTCGTGCAAGCAATGGAATATCATAACACTACCCGATTCACTAAGCATAGATGCTTAGGTGATCAGATTTGTAAAATAAACCGGGATGGGCCACCGACGTAGAGGTAGGACTACAGTTTCAGCGGACGTAAGCACAAAAGGACTAAAAACACAAGTAGAACTCCGATGAAACTGTAGTCCAACCTCTACGTCGGGGGCCTGTTCTGCGCAAAGTACGAGTATTACTTTCACGTCCACTCTTCCTCGTCCCAGTACTTACATCATGAGGCCCCTGCCTCCGACACAGGGTCTTCTTCTATTTTTTTAAATCCCTATAACTCCTCCCCCACATCCACGTCACTCAGTTTAATTTTTCCTGCCTCCGGCAGGTTGGACTTTTTCTTCCCGGTGCGGGGCACTGGGGAGCACCGATTGCTGGCCCCCTGGGGGGGGGGGGGCTGTGTGGTGGACCCTATGCTCCCTCAGGTGTAGCGCCGCTCCTGGGCCCTCTGCGGGGCTGGGGGTCACAGTTGAGCAGGATTGCTTCGCTTGGTTCTTTGCTGGGCTCTGGACCGCAGCATGAGCATTGTGTCTTGGGTCCTGCATGGCCTGGGGGAAGGTAAGGAGAGGGGAGGACTGGGCTTGATGATTTTTACCTCTCCTGCTGGTATGGCCATCTTGACTCCTTCGACAGGCCGTTTCCTCGTGCTTGTGTACACATATTTATTGGAAATGATGGCAACCACTTGGCAGTATGGGTTAAGCTTTCCCTTTTGTTGTGAGGCCTCTCTGCTTCTTGTCGTGGGGTGACTGTGGCAGAGAGTATTTGAAAGTGTGGGGGCTCTGTTCTGTCGCAGGCATGTCACATACCACCCGCTCCTCAGACAAACACAGCCCAGGATGCACTGGATGTTAGCTGCGTTCTCTGGGAGAAGGTAAGGAAACGGGAGGACTGTGCTTGATGTTTTCCCCTCTCTTGCTGGTATGGCCATCTTGACTCCTTCGACAGGCCGTTTCCTCGTGCTCTGTGTACACATCTTTATTGGAAATGATGGCAAGCACTTGGCAGTATGGGCTAGCCTTCCCTTTTGTTGTGAGGCCTCTCTGCTTCTTGTCGGGGGGGTGACAGTGGCAGAGAGTCTTTGAAAGTGCAGGCGCTCTGTTCTGTCACAGGCATGTCACATACCACCTGCTCCTCAGACACACGCAGCCCAGGATGCACCGGATGTTGGCTGCATTCTTTGCGTGCAGCCTGTGGAAACGATGCAGATTTTGACACGTCTGCAAGCGGCCGGAAGGGTACCGTCCTGGCATAGTCTACACTTCGGGTTCGAGTCTCAGCGGTGCTGACTCGGCCCTTCATCCTTCCTAGACCGAAGCATTGGAACAATTTAGAGCATGGGGCTACCGGCTACTGGATACAAGGCTCAAGCTACCTCTCAGTCATGTGGCAAGTTAGTGGTGTGTTTGGGTCTGTGCTAGCCATGGACGCAGACTCCTTGTCCTGTCCTATTCCTCTGAATTGCGCAAGGGAAGGTCAAAGGAGATGATTTTCTTTTCCCTTTTCCGGCATGGAATTATAGAAAATGCATCATGGAAGTAATGGCCATGCAGGGGGTTCCCAGTGTCTCTTCTTTTAGGGCCTAGGTCCTCTGTTGCCGACGTGTTGCTTTCACGCCTCCTCTCAGACTTGTGGGAAGTGATATGGCACATGGTGGCACATGTCTGTGCTTAGAGGGGTTCTCAGAGGGGGATGTCACTTCAGTGGGTTTTTCCAGTATATGCATACCCCAGGTAGGGGGTTGCCTTTGATGTCTGCTATCCGGGATGGATTGCTTTGCCCCGCTTTGTGACAGTATTCTGCCCTTTTTACGCCAGCCTGGTGGCTCCTCTGTCGGCTGAGGGGGCCATGGTCTGCTGGACGTCTGGGTTGTCCTGTATCTTCCTTTTGATAGGTCGGATCTTTTTGTGGGCTGATAAGCAAGCATGCTGTTATATTGTGGCGCAGGCCTGCTTCAACGTCCTGTGATTTTCCTCTGGTGCAAGTGCAGTGACTGGCGGTTTTCCCTGGCTCCTCGTCTCTATCTTCTCAGAGGTGTATGGGACCGGTGGGGTTCGGCTTCCTGGGTAATGGGCTCTTTCCGGAGGGGGGGTATCAGTTGCCGTTCCTGTCTCCTCCTGTCCGGGTTTGCATGGTTAGGACTTTGGTACCCAGCTCACGGTCCAAGTAGTTGGCCATGGGATCCGTTCTCTCCGAATGGTTGTTGTGGGTTACCGTTTTACCCGTTCCTCTCCCTGTTCAGGGTCAAGTTTTCTACTTGCGGGTGTTCCTGGTCCCTATGCCTTCTAGGATGTGTCACCTGCTCATGGGTCTCAAGGCCCTGCACTGCTTGTCCGGATGGAACGCTTCAACGTGGGGGCTTTGCGGAACATACTCTGAATGTTGTACAGGGGGGGATGCTTGCTGGCTGTTCTGGGCTGGGTTCTCAGAAGGCAGTATGTCTTGGCTCGCCCGTTGCTGATGTTACGGGGCACTTGGCGTCTTGCGTGTTTTCCAGTTCCTTGAGCCCGTCTTCAGTTACGTCCCCTGGTGTCTTATACTCTCTCCCACTGGCTCCTGACATCTCGGCTTTCGTAGTTTTGTTTTCAGTGTCCCCAGCGCTGCGAGTCTCCCTGCTATGGTGGTGCGGGGTTCCAGGTCTACAGGCTGAGGTGTACATGGTCCTTCCTCCTGTGGCCTCTCTTACTACCGGCGCCAGCAGAATGGGTTGGGGGGGTCTACATTGGGGGTCCTCTCAGCTCAAGGGTTGTGAGATCTGGGGAAAGCCGCGATCATCCAATTGGCAAGAGGTGTGCCATTATCCAAGCCCTGGTGTACTTCGAGGAGTTGCTGGACGGTCTGCGGTTTTGGTCCGATCGGACAATACGATGGCCTTGGCATATGTCAACTGCTAAAGGGGTTCCGGCCACTCCTTGAATGCTCTGGCAGCACTGATAGGCACCTGGGAGGAATGTCATCTGGTGTCTCTGGTGGCCTTGCGTTATCAGAAGGGTGGACAATGTTCAAGCAGATCTTCTCAGATGCCGGTTTCACTCCTCTGCGGAACTGGTCCTGTTGGCCCAGGTCTTTGCGGTGACCTGTGTCAGATTAGGGTCCCCGGTTCTAGACCTGTTTGCATCCCCTACCTCAGCAGAAGGTCCCCTCTTCTGCTCTCGGTTTTAGGCCGAGGGGATTGGGGGATGGACGCCCTCTCTGTATGGTGGCCTTGGGGTTTTCCTTTATGCCTTTCCACCTAATCCCCTTCTCCCCCAGGTGGTTTGGCGCATCAGAGTGTCCAGGGTGACTGTGTTCTTGTTAGCGCCGTTCTGGTCACTCCAGAGTTGCTCCCCTCTCTGTTGGAGCTTCGGTCCTAGGAACCTTGGCTGGTTCCCAGGTGGCGGTGTCCCCTTCAAGGGGATCTGCGGTTGGAAGTCCACAGGTTGCAATGGGCAGTGTGGCTATTGCTCAGTCTAGGTTGATATCTCAGGGGCTCTCAGATCCTGTTGTTGAGTCCATTATGGATGCTCTTAGACCCTCCACTCTGAAGGTGTCCGGCATCATTGGGGCCATTTCTGAGACTGGTATGGGCTGTCTGGTATCCCTCCCCTGCGTTCTGGCCTCTCTGCGAGAGGGGTTTTGAAAGGGGCCGGGCCGTTTATTTCCAGGCTTCGCTCTCAGTGGGCCTCCATGAAATTCCTTTTGGGGGACTCTGATGGTCACTTGGATGGGGAGGTGTTGGTGGGGAAGTTGCTCTAGGGTTTTTCTTCTTCCCGTCCTTGTGCTGATAAAGGGATCTCCCTCTTGTATTACGGTTCCTTCAAGGGCCTCCTTTTGAGCCCTTTTCTGGAATTGATATCAAACATCTTACACTGAAACCTGCTTTTCTTATTGCCCTTGCTTCTGCCCGTAGGCTTGGGGAGATTGGGGCTCTCTTATGTCACCCTCCTTTCCTGAGGGTGCTGCCAGACTCAGTGGTGCTGAGGTGTGGTCCGAAGTTCCTCCCTTAAGTTGTATCTCGGTTTTCACACCTCTCAGGATCTCGTTCTCCCTGACTTCTTTCATGATCCAAGAACGCCTGAGGAGGTGGCTTGGCTTAACACTATGTCCGGCGGGAAGTGTTGGAGTATTTGGCTAGGTTTGCTTTTTTCCACCAATCTTCTGATTGCTTGTGGTTTGGCTGGGGCTGGGCACAACGCATCTGTGGTTTCCATTTTCCAGTGGTTCCGGGTTGTGATCTCCAGTGGCTTCTGGCCTGCCTGTGCCTGCGCATGATCAGGGGCGGTCGGCCAGGGGTTTGACGGCTTCCTGGGCCAATGCAGGAGGGTTTTCTCTGCAAGAGATTTGTATGGCTGCCACCTTGGCTGGTCTAGGCATTTTCATCAACCGCTATGGGTTGAGTTTCTCCCACTCGGGGGTTGGTTCCTTCGTGGTTGGAGTTTTGTCTGTGGGGATGTGAATTAAGAGTTATTGTGGGTGTGTGTTTTGCTGCACTATTTTTGGCTCTGTGTCTCATTGGGACCTTTTCCCCATAGCTGCTTTGGTATACCTCATGAGGTAAGTACTGGGACGAGGAAGAGTGGACGTGGAGGTAATGCTCTGATTACTTACCGGTAATCATCATTACTCCTAGTCCTACTCTTCCTCTGTTGTGAAGAATCCTGCGTATCGCTCACCAAAACCCTGCCTAAAGTCTCTCCTCCCAGGTGACAGGAGAGGGCAGATGCTGCCTGTTTCCAACCCTGGGGGTGGTGTACTGAGGGAGGATCACCTGGGTGGAGAGCGGGCCCGTAGTGAGGAGAATCTGTGGGATGAGACACAGGGCCTCATTACGACCCTGGCGGAAAGTGACTGACCGGACCGCCACAGCGTAAATAGCGTTTCCGCCATTGCACGAAGGAGCAAAGTGCGGCCCATTCCGACCCATCGGGCACGAGCACCACGGCATGGCGGAAGTGCAAAGTCCGCGATGGCGGAAATGACCCCAAAACGGCCCACACCGCCGCCGTACGGCGCCCTAGGTGCAATACCGCCACCCATCACAGCGGACACCGCAGTGTGCGCCTACCGGAAAGTACGGTGACCGGAAATATACGGAAACGGAAGTAAAAACATGGGCCCGGAACGGGAAACATCCCGCCGTACACCTATAAAACCACTAAAACCACACAACCACTAAAAACACTACCCTGAGACACACCCCAACCCGTCATCCACCCTGGCGAAACCAAGAAAAATGGGAAAAGTAGCGAAGAAAGCGTGCGACCGCAAGCGGCAGGTCCACTTCTCCCGTGAGGAACTCACCGTGCTAACAGAGACCCTCCAGGAGAATGCTGCCGTCGTCTTCTGCACACAAATGACCAGGACGGCACTTGCAAACAAGAAGGCCATATGGGCTCTGGTGGCACAGCGGGTAAGTGCGGTGGGGACCGCACCCCGCACCCCACAGCAATGCCGAAAGCGATGGGACGACCTGCGGATACGCGTCCGCAGCATACTCTCTGCCAACCGCAACATTGCCACAGCCACCGGGGGAGGTCCTGAATCACCCATCAAGTTGACCCCCTGGGAAGAAATCTGTGCCTCCACCATCGGAATGGAGAGCATAGAGGGAGTCGGAGGGATGGAGAAAGGAGTGCAGACATCCGAAGATTCAGGTAGGTGGGCCAAATAAAACAATGCTAAATCCACAATGTCCAATCATGTGAAGTACCATGTGTCCACATAGTGCAACAGAAACACATGTCCAGGAGAACGTCCACACACATCGGCCTGATAGCGCACTTTAAAACTCACAATAAATACATAAATAATTAAAAACCCCTAAAACACCCACTACACGTGCAGCAGGCACACCCTAACTGCAGGCTGCCAAACAACTGCACCCTCACTCCACACACAAATGAAAGCACCTCCAAGGCCCCGACCCAAATCACCCTCAGGTACCACCCCAATGCATGTGATACAATGCCATTCCAATACCCACAGACCCATTAATAACCCTCGCCCTCCTTTACTCCACCACAGGGTCCGATCCAAACGACGAGCATCAGGACACCCCTACCAGCACACCTGCAAAGAGGGCCAAGACCAACGGCCAAAAACCCTCCACCTCAGCTGCACGCATCAAGACACGGCAGCAGCACAAATCAGGTGGCAGCACAGAGGAGGGAACATCAACAGGCACCCCAGCAGCCAGCATGCCCACAACACCACCACCACAGGTCCCCCCAACGGATGCCACAGAAGGCACTGCCTCTGGTGGCAGCAGCACCATAGGTGACACCCCATTGATGGCAGCATGCTCCGACACAGAAGACGGGGATGTCGAAGTCAGATCCATCCATGACCTGTCCCAATCCCCCTGTCTGTCCCATCCCGTACAACATGAGGATACCACGCAGGGGCACCCACAAGACGACGACTGGCCATCCCCCACAAGCCCTGTGGCAAGGCAACATGAGGTCAACAGCCCCTCTGTGACACCCCCGCAAATGGCCATGGCCCAGCAGAGGCAACAGTCCCTCGACCAGTTAATCGTGCAACAGCAGCAACTGGCCACGCTCCTCAAGGACCATGCCGATGAATGTGGGGGCACTAAGGCAGACATAGAAACATCAACTGAGACACTTAGGGCAGAAATGGTGAGAAGTACAGAGACACTAAGGGCACAAATGGAGAGTAGCACCGAGAGCCTGAGAGTCCAAATGGAGACTAGCACCGAGAGCCTGAGAGTCCAAATGGAGAGTGGCACCGAGAGCCTGAGAGTCCAAATGGAGAGAAGCACCGAGAGCCTGAGGGGGGAACTGCATGCGACGTCCACAGACGTATGTGCCGAACTTGCCGCAGTGCGCCGTGTGCTCACTGAGCTCTCACAAACCCTTAGGGACATGCATGGACGTGAGCAGGCAGAGACATCATCCGTTGCAAGTTCCGTCCAGGGCAGCCCCCAACGTATATCTGGGAGGAACCTGCGCTCCACAGGCAGGGGTGCCCCTGATACCCGCAGAGGGGGCTTGCAATAGCGACAGCCCACTGACAATGAGCATCTTTGGACACTGGTGTTCGGGGGGGAGGTAGGAGGGTGGAGGGGGTGTGTTGGGCTCACTTGGGTGGCGGGTCGATAGGGTGTTCAATATGATATCACATATGCCATAAACAGTGCACGATCAACCAATGTGATGTGTGGACAATGATCATTGTGTACTAGGCCATCATAGGCGTACAGTCCATATTGTGCATGTACCAGACACACACAGTGCCACGAGTACCGTGTCCATGTATCAGCCACCAGGCGTGAGTGCTAGAAGCATGCATCAATGAGATGCTGACGAATGTCACGGCCCTCCGGTGCCTCGCAGACTCCTTGAGGTGCTGCCACATCCCCACCCTCATCATGACCATCATCAGGTGCTTGCAGTGCTGCGTCAGGGGGCATGGGCACATTTCTACGTACGCACATGTTGTGGAGCATGACACATGCCATCACCATCTTTGCAACCTTCTCATGGCGGTACAGGAGTGCCCCGCCAGACCTGCTGAGGCAGCGGAAACGAGTCTTCAGTAGGCCGAATGCCTGTTCAATGACTACACGGGTACGTGAGTGGGCATGGTTGTAGTCCTCCTCATGCTGGTCCCGTGGGTTCCGGACTGGTGTGAGGAGCCATCTCTTCAGTGGATATCCAGCATCACCTGTATGTGGACGATAAACGGATTATGTGGAATGCCATTGCTACGTACGCACACCACCCCCCCCCCTTCCTGCCAGGTCATTGCCGAATCACATACCCCACATTATCATGCATGTAATGAGACTCACCGAGTAGCCAGGATCTGTTCCCTGCGTGTCGCTCCATGTAGCGTGGTATTGTAGAGTTCCTCAAGACCATAGAATCATGGGTTGATCCAGGGAATCGGGCACAACAATGTGTAACGATCCTGTTGGAGTCACACACCATTTGTACATTCAGGGAATGAAATTGTTTTTCGGTTGCGGTACTGGGCCTCCATGGCATGTGGGACGACCAATTCAACATGGGTGCAGTCGATGGCACCAATGCAACCCGGTATGCCGCCAAGTGCATGGAATCCCACTTTCGTGTTTGTAATTTCCTGCTCCGAGCGTGGTAGGGAGATGTAGTCGTCTGCGTGCTGCAGGAGGGCATCGAGCACTTGCAATAGTGTCCGTGAGAACAGTGGCTGAGAAATGCCATGCAACTGTCCGACTGTGTGCTGGTAGGTGCCTGTGGCCAGGAAGTGGAGTACAGACACCACCTTCAGTAGGGGTGGGATGGCGGTTGGGCTATCTATCATGCTGACAAGGTCAGCCTGTGTCATGTCCACAATGGCGGCTATGGTGTCCCGGTCCAAACGGTAGAGGGTGTGGATCTGCTCATCAGTGAGGTTGAACGGATGTGCTCGGAGGCGTGGGATTGCGGCCTGCCTGCGTGGTGGTAGTGGCTGTGCTGGCGGCCCTTGCTGGCCCTGCCTTGCCCTCCTCCTCCTCCTGCGTCTCCTCCGTGCGGCCGGTTGTAGTTGGTGTTCGTCTTCTTCTTGGAGTTGGAGTACTTGCAGTGCTATCAGGTCCCCCAGGGCCAACATCGCGAGTCCAGCCGGTAGCATTTCGGAGTGGGTGTGGTTGTGGGAGGAGACTGGGTGTGCAATTTATGTGTTTTCAGGCTGTATGGCCTCCACCTGTGGTGATTCATTCCACCTGTGCAAGCTGCTCTCCCCTTTGGCCGAGCACGTCCCGCACACGACGCTGCAATTCGGTAATGGCATCTTGCTATTGCAATCATGTATTTGTACCCGATGGCCGTGTAACATTTGTTGATATGTACATTCGGCTATGGTCCCATTGTTTCACATACAATCTTTGCCGTCGCGAACAGACTTGTGAAGGGTCAGTGGAACGTAGTACTCGAGTAACGGTGGGCCCTCATGCATCACTGTACCGAGTTGCACCGACGGGCGGGGCGTCCCATTTGTGGGTGAAGGCAGTTGCCATTTTCACACACAGCCGCACTAGATGGATTAATTTGTGATTTCAAACGGCCACAGATGCCTTTTCGACGTGATGTTGCAAATGAGGAATTCGAAGGGCGGCGCTTTCGGTTTTCAGCTCGCGGCGAGGAGATGCCCACAGGTCTGACTGCAAATATAACGTTCTATTGTTCAATGTCCTTGAGACAGGGGCCATGGCGAGGAAGCAATGATTGATATGAATAGTTTGGGATGCGCAATAGCGACGTGGGCGATGAGGCCGGACGTTCCCAAATACATGTTACTTCACAACACTGGAATTACGGGCTGGGGCACTGTGGATTTTGCAGGCTGCATAACGCACAGACTCAATGGATATTTCTAATGTTATGTGAGTAAATGTTCAGGCGTTTTTATACCGGGATGAGGGAATGATGAATGGATGCATGGGCAGGTGATATGATACAGAGTTTGCCATGTTCAGGGCTTCTTGGAATCTATCCGCCTCCCCTGCGCTATGTGATGCAGGGCTGCCATAGTGGGACCATCGTCTATCTGGCCTTGTTGAGCCCTCCCTTTCTCGACGCGCCTTCAGACACTTGTGTCCATGCACGTTAACAATCCCATCAGATGGATTCTGTTTTCACAGACGCATGCACAGGTACACTCGTTTGTGATGGTGTTTACACCTCGATATAGATGGTTATGAGTCGCAAGTGGTTTTGGGGTGGTGATGATCCTTTGGAGTGGGCTAGCATGCATATGGCTGTGGATTCAGTGTGATCATTGAAGTGAGTTGTTCGGATGTAGTTCTGATGGCCATTCTGTTCTTTTTCTTTTCTTTTGGTTGACAGGTATCTCCTCCCCTTTTGCCACTGCCATCTGTATGCCACTCCTGCAGATGGCTTTTACTCCCGACACCTGCTGCTTCGTGTTAATCAGTGGAGCAGCATTACGATCTTATGGGACGATCGCCAATGGGCCACATGCCCTTACGCAGTACTAGTGGCTCGGAGCAACATTTCGGCCTTTCAGCTGGACTAGTACCTCCCCATTGGGACGGCCCTGCGGTTCTGTGCGCTTCCATGTTGCCTTTTCGTACGTGAATGTGGCTCTGTGTACCATGATGGAACAGGGCGTCACACAAGTAGTGGCTGGTCATTTCTTGCGGATGCAGCCCACAATGGTGAAATGTGTTTTGGAGTTCATGGCCTGATGGCTGTATGGGCTTGGTGATTTTGTTGTGCATTAAATTTCTATTCTGATTTGGCCCGTGTAGCGTTCTTCTTTGCAAGTGATGTGGCATATTCCTATTTGGGGAGCGATGTATTGTGAGGAGATCTGCATTGGGTTCCAGCTTCGGAGTTTAGTTGCGTGGTACTGTACTGGGCGCGTTTGCCTACGAAGCCCGTGAGGTCAGGGATGGGGGCTGCCAATATGACTGTTTGAATGTTGTCATGCTCAGGGGCGGGGGATTGGGTTTTGTGTAACAGATGCCGGTCAGCCAGGTGGACTGGTGGAATGATGTGATTTTCGGAATATTGCTGGTCACAGGTGCCTGTGTTTGCATGCGTTTCTTGGTGGGGGACTGTGGTCATGTCCATTGGGATGGCTTCTGTATTCGTGCCATCTGTGCCCTGCAGCTCCCATTGGCCCCTCTTGTGTTTCATTTGTTCGTTGGCATGCATGGGTGACTTGTACATTTCAATGGTTGCATTGTGACTTCATTGCACCTACGGGGAGTTGTACTTTGTGGGCAGGGAGCGGTGTACAGGCACTCAGTGGGGCCGTTTACGGTTGATTCGCGATGCTGTACTTCTCACCATGGCGGAATGGTACATTCCGCCATGCTTGATGGCGTTAGGTACATGTCCGCTAGGGTCGGAATTAGCGTAGCCTTGCGCCATGGTGGTGTTTACGGTTTGGCATGGCGCGCGCGCGCGTGCTTGGTGCTGTTAGCGTTGGCGTTCACTACGGTGTCGCTAATGGCTTCGTACTTTGCGGTGACGGGTCATAGTCGCACCGAGCGCTATTCGATGGCGGTATTGCATTTCCGCCATCGTTTTCCGAATTCCGCCAGGGTCGTAATGAGGGCCACAGTATTTTAGTTCCTCAAAGGGATTCCTTAACATCATACCAGAAGAGGTTACGGTTATTGTCATTTTAACATCACTCAACCTCCTGTCAAAACTGAGATGGTGAATGCTAAGTTTGTAACATGTAAACGTGTTACAGACATGTCCGCGCTATGAAAGTATCATCCAAACAGGTGCTCCCCTGCTCCTCTGGAACTATTAATGACAACATTGTCTCCCTTGCGCCAGCCTTGGCTGATTTCTGCAATCACTCCTTTGCCACTAGATGATTCTTCCTTGCACTTCTCAAACACTCCCTTGTGCACCCACTCCTCAAAAAAGCCTTCGAGGGGATTGGGTCCTCCGACGTATTCCATATCTATGACAGTAATCACCACAGCTGTGCTGCTTCGAAAAATCTTTCAGCGTCTGCGCCCTGCGTCGATGAAGTCGATACGCCGCCCTCGAGGACCTCATCTGATGGCCGACGTCACTGGGGGCCTCATTACGACCCAGGCGGTAAGTTACCGCCTGGGCCGTGACTTTACCACCATGGCGTAAACTATGTTTACGCCATGGTGGTTGGCGGATTTACCGCCCCATTCCGACCTTGGCGAGGCGGTAAATCCCCATTTTCCCATTTACCCTTCCCCATTCCCATTTTGCCCCATAGGGCATAATGGGAGTGGGGAAGGCGTTAATTACGCCACCGTAAATTACGGTGGCGTAATTAACTCCATGGTCCCTTAGCGCCATGGATTTTAACACCTGCTAAAAGCAGGTTTTAAAACCTCCATGGCGCTAAGGGACCTCGTACTCAGACGGTAAGGGTCGGCGCTGTTTACGCCGCCGTAAAACCCTTACCGCCTGAGTTGTAATGAGGCCCTGGATGTTATAAGTAGGACCCACGACGCCCGTTGCCTCAGTTCTGTTTTTTCCACCAACGTGTTCGCTTCGGAGATATTGGCGCGCCTCAACTCTTTGGAGTTTCTGTTCTTTCGGTTCTTCAAACCTGTTAGTTTGCAAAGTTTCAAGATGTCTACCTCTTCTTCCACCCCGCGTCCGGGCTTCAAGAAGTGCGGGGACTGCGGGTCCAAGAGGTTGGTGATGGACTCGCATGACGCCTGCCTCTGGTGCCTCGGGGAGGCCCATGACACGGATAATTGTGTCGACTGCCAGTAGCTTACATCCAAAGCCTTGCAGGAGCGCAAGAAGAAACTGTGGGTCGGTAAGGTGTCCAAGCCCCAGAAGGCGAGGTCCACTGGGCTTTCGACGGACAATTCGAGGGGCGACTCTCCGCATTGTAGTCATAAGTCTAGGGGGTCTCGGTTCCGGAGTGGGTCCCACCACTCCTCTGCCTCTTCGAGGCACTCCCGGAAGCGCCGTCATCGGTCGCCTTCCCTTTCCTCATCCGAGGACTCCGCCCGTCGGCGGGTTTCTTATCCCACCAAGCGTTCCTCTCTGGAGGAATGGGCTTCCTTCAGGAAGAAAATGTTGGTGATTCTCGAATCGCAGGGCTCTGGTCCGTCCGCGCCTCTGAGAGGGGTCGGCCGTGACCGTACTAGAGAAACCGCTCGTACGCCTTTGGGCTCGGGTGGATGGCACGATTCGTGGGAGAGGTCCCGCTTGGACAAGGGGAATCGTTCTATTCATGCCCGTTCCAGGTCCCGCTCCTCGACACGCTCGAGCCCGTGTGCACCTGTGAAGTCTTCGAAGAAGATGTCGACGCCGGTGGCACCGAGGTCGTCGACGGACTCTCTCGAGGCTCTGCCTCCGAGGAAGTCTTCGACGCCATCGGTGCCCAGGCTGTTGAAGGACACGCTCGGGGCTCCGCCCTCGAGGCCTGTGTTGAGGCCGTCGACGCTGTCGGCGCCGCGCTCGACGCCGATTCACTCGACATCGACGCTGTTTCACTCGACGCCCTCAATGCCTTTCGAGGCTGTGGTGTCGGAGGTACCCTGTAGCACGGGGGAACCCCCTAGAAAGGCTCTGGCCAAGGCAAACCATGTCTTTCTCCCTTATTCAGTGCCCACTTTCCAGCCCATGGATTATATTTCCGAGGTGGAAGAGGGTTCTGAAGATGGGTTGGTTCCTGACACGGTACCAGATGAGATTCTTTCTGGTTATAGCCAGATTGAGGACCTGCGTCAGTCACTGCATGACACCAGTGGTCTGGACACCTCTCTGGAGGTGGAGTTCTGTAGGCCTGAGCTTGGCACCCATGGCGAGTCATCGTACCGGCGCCCTATGTCGAGGGTCACCGACTACTTGGGGTGGTCGGTGCCCCCAGTTGATTTTGTGCAGGATGACCTGACGGATATCCTCGACCAGGGTCCACCCACTGACCTGGTACTGCCATTCCATATGGCTCTGCAAAGAAGGGTGGCAGCGGCTTGGACTGCTCTGCAGAGTCTCCCAGAAGTGGGCGAGTCTTTGCCGTGTGAATATCGCCCAGCCAGTAGTGACCCCTGCTACTTGACCACGCACCCCACTTCGGAGAGTTTGGTGATGCAGGTGGCTACGGCCCCAGCTAAGCAGGCATCGTATCCTACCATCCCTCCTGATAGGGACGGCAAGCGTTTTGATGGCTGGACGAAGAAAGTGTTTTCTTCAGGGGGTATGGCTCTTCAGGCGGCCAACTCCGTATGGGCCTTGTCGCATTTCACGCACACTCTGTGGACCTGTGTTTCCTTAGTGGCTGAACATATTCCCGAAGGGGATGAACGGGATGGTTTTCTTGCTATTATTCAGGATGGCAAGGATGCCATGTGTGAGTCCATTCAGTCGGGGTTGGACATGGCAGACTGTGTCAGCCGGTCCATGGCGGCGAGCACCGTAATACGCAGGTTTGCATGGTTGAGGAAGTCGGGGTTTGCTGCTGATGTGCAAGCCAGGCTCCTCAATATGCCCTTTGATGGTGAACATCTTTTTGGCAGCAAGGCTGACGAGAGCTTTGAGAGGTTGCAGATCTCCAAAGCTGCAGCAAAGTCGTTGGGCGCTGCAGTCTGCCAACCTCTGCCTTTTCGTCCTAGGGGACAGCAATGGAGGGGAGGTTCCTTTCGTTATTACTCATCCTTTAGTAAAGCGAGAGGAGCTGCAAGTCAAAGGGGCAACCGTAGGAGTGCCAGAGGTGGAAAACAAGGTACTCGAGCTGCCAAGGCCGCGCGAGCAGCTGCCTATTTGCCCTCAAGCAACGCCGCAGCAGCTTCTGCTCAGTCATGAGGCCCATGCTTCACCGGTTGGGGGATGGCTGGGGCAGCATCATGTAGAATGCCGTGCCATTACTTCAGATGTGTCGGTTCTGGAGATCATAGCCCATGGCTACTGTCTTCCTTTCCGGCAGAGGCCTCACGACAATCCACCAGGGAATCTCTCTTTGTAGAGTCCGGATCCGCTCCTTGCGCAGGAAATTCAATCCCTGCTGGAGAAAGGCACCATAGAACTGGTGCCTGTAGCGGAGAGGAACAAGGGATGGTATTCCCCATATTTTTTGATTTCGAAGAAAGATGGGGGATTGAGACCCATCATGGACTTGCACGGTTTGAACAAACTCCTCAGGAAGGACAAGTTCAAGATGGTTACTCTCTCTCAAGTCCTCCAGGCCCTTCAACTTCAGGACTGGTTGGTGTCTCTCGACCTGAAGGACGGTTATTTTCATGTGCCGATCCATCCCAAGCACAAGAAGTACCTGAGGTTCGTGGTTGGCGACTCGCACTTTCAGTTTCGGGTCCTGCCGTTCGGATTGACCTGCGCCCGAGGGTTTTCACAAAGCTCATGGTGGTGGTGGCAGCGTATCTCAGGAAAGGGGGGATTCACTTCTACCCCTACCTGGACGTTTGGTTGATCAGGGCGCGCTCTCCCGAGCAAGTCCTGGATCATCTGTCCGTCACCTGCCACGCTCTCCACAGGCTGGGGTTCTCCCTCAACTTAAAGAAGTCTCACTTGACGCCAACTCAGAGGCTCCAGTACATCGGAGCAGTGCTCGACACGTCCCTCTGGCAGTGTTTTCCTCCCCAGGTGAGGGCTCATCACATTCAGCAGATGGTGCACGAGTTCCAACATGCCCAGAGTCTCCCTGGGTCCGAGTTCTTGAGATTGCTCGGCCTCATGGCATCCTGCATTCTTCTGGTGCCAGAGGCCAGGTTGCGGATGAGATCTTTGCAATGGGCACTCAAGCTACAGTGGTCTCAGTCCTCCGGCAGGATGTCGGACCCCGTTCAGGTGCCGCCCTCGGTCGCCCAGGACCTTCTGTGGTGGGCCGACGAAGGCAATCTGATGAAGGGGGCTCCATTTTGGCTACCCTGGCCGGAGGTGACGATCGCGATGGATGCATCCCTCACGGGATGGGGAGCTCATGCGAATGAGTTGACAGTCACCGGTCGTTGGTCTCCGTCGGAGTCCAGACTCCATATCAATCTGTTGGAGCTGAGGGTCGTCAGGCTTCCCCTGAAGGATTTTCTGCTGACTGTGCGAGGAAAGAATGTCCTGATTCTGACGGAAAACACAGTGGCCATGCACTACCTCAACAAAAAGGGGTGGGGGCAGGGTCACTTCCTCTGTGCAGGGAGGCGATGCAGCTCTGGTTCTGGGCCATCCAGCAGGAAAATTCGATCTCGGCAGTTCATCTGGCCGGAGACGAAAAAGAGATGGCGGACGATCTGAGCAGGCACGAGTGGGAGCTGGCTCAGGAGATTCTCCTGGAGATCTTCACCCTTTGGGGGACCCCTCAAGTGGATCTCTTCGCCTCCAGTGTCAACCAGAAGTGCGAAAGGTTCTGCTCGTGGGAATTTCCTCCAAGTGGAGCCTTAGGAGACGTGTTCGTGGTGGAGTGGTCATTCCCATTGCTTTACGCGTTTCCTCCAGTCCCCGTCATTCCGCAAGTGCTGCGGAGGTTAAGGAGGTTCGGTTCCCGGATGATCCTCATTGCTCCGCATGGGCCCGGAGGACGTGGTACCCGGACCTTCTGGACTTGTCCATCTGCCCTCCAAGTCGTCTTCCCTACCGAGACGATCTGCTCTCACGGGGGGGGGGGGGGTCAGGTTCTCCATCCAGAGGTCAGATCCTTCAACCTTCACGCTTGGTTTCTGAAAGGTTGAGGTATAAGGATTGGGACCTCCCTGAAGACGTGATGGAGGTGTTGCTTTTGGCCAAAAGGCCCGCAACAAATTCCCTGTACCGTTGCCGTTGCAGAAAGTTATGCGACTGGTGCAGGGTTAAGAATGTGGATCCTTTTTCATGTGACATTCCTATGCTTCTGTCTTTTTTTGCTTTCTTTGGCCCACAGGGGCCTGCAAGTGCGTACCATCAAAGGTTACCTGGTGGCGCTGTCTTTATTTAAGCGCTCGTCTGAGGAGTGTTTTTATTTTAAAATCACTTTAATTTCTCAGTTTTTGAAAGGGCTCACTGATGTGTTTCCTCCGTCACCTTTCCAGGTGCCCGGTTGGGGTCTGAACCTTGTTCTCAAGTTTCTAATGGGTGCTCCCTTTGAGCCTTTGCATTCTTGTCCTTTGAGACTGTTAACCCTTAAAACTGTGTTTTTAGTTGTGGTCACTTCCGCTCGCAGAGGGAGTGAGTTACAGGCACTTTCAGTTAAGCCACCCTTCACTGTGTTTCATAAGGACAGGGTTGTCCTTGGAGTTCGTCGTTCCTTTCTTCCGAAGGTGGTGTCGGAATTTCATTTAGGCCAGAAGGTTATTCTTCTGGCATTTTATCCTCCTCCGCATCCTGGTAAGGAAGAGGAGAGGCTCCATTGGCTCGATCCTAGGAGAGCTTTAAGCTTTTATATTTCACGCATGTCCCGGGTCAGAGTGGACGATCAACTCTTCATTGGTTACGCTGGCAAGCGTTTGGGACAAGCTCTGACTAAGCAGAATTTGTGTCGCTGGATTATTCTGGAAATTTCTGAATGTTACCGCTTGGCGGGTAAGGACCCACTGGTTGGTTTACGGGCCCATTCTACCAGGGGTATGGCTGCCTCTACAGCCCTACAGAAAGGTGTTCCTATTCGTAATATCTGTGATGCAGCCACCTGGGCTTCGGTCCATACTTTTGTACGTCACTACTCCGTCAATTCTATCCGGGGGCAGGATCTGGCCTTTGGCAAGGCGGTCCTTTACTCTGCAATTTGATTGGGCATTCTAAATTTCTGTATTCTAAATTCTTTTGGGAGTCTGTCATAGATATGGAATACATCGGAGGATCCAATCCCCTCGAAGAACAAGTTACTCTCTTACCTGGTAACGTTCATTCGATGGGATGGTCCGACGACGTATTCCATATCGCTCCCTCCCTGCCTTCCCCGCTACAGAATTTCTTATGCGATTGCAGCTTACGTTTCCGCAAGGCTTTCTGTGGTCAGACTGGCAGAAGACTGGTGCCACACGTTCTGGGAAAAAACTACAACTGAGGCTATAGGCGTCGTGCGTCCTACTTATAACATCCAGTGACGTCGGCCGTCGGAGGAGGTCCTCGAGGGTGGCGTATCAACGTCATCGACGCAGGATGCAGACACCGAAAGATTTTCCGAAGCAGCACAGCTGTGGTGATTACTGTCATAGATATGGAATACGTCGTCCGACCATCCCATCGAAAGAACGTTACCAGGTAAGAGAGTAACTTGTTCTTCTGCTGACCCTTCCTGTCCAACTATCACCCTTCACCCACTGAATTTGTTGGTTGTCTCCACGACCACTAGTCCGGCGTCGGAGCTGCCAGCGGCATGAAAACTCCATGTTATGCACCATTGCTGCAGACCCGGAGTGCAGACCCGGAGTTAGGCTCCTCCTCAGTGCTTGCCTCCACTCCGGGCCATCCTGCTCCCTCCCTGCATCATATGCAGGGGTTGCTGGGTCGCACAGGTTTCCCGCATTGCATCCCTGGTGTCATGGGCTTCCCTACCGGGTGTCTGGGGCTGACCCTGCGCTGTGTTCTGTGCAACGTGATTGGAGGTTGCCATGGCGTCGATGATCTGCGAGGACGCCATTCTCGCGCTCACGGGACCCTCACCAGTCACGTGATTGCACAACCAGGAAACAACCTATAAAAGACCCAGCCAGCCATTCATCATTGTTTCTCAGCATTCCTATGAGTGGCATTCTGATTGTTGCCTCCTTGTGGTTCCTGTTTTTGGTGTAGCTTGACCTTGGCTTCGCTTTCTTGGATTTGCAGCTTCGATTTTCCACTGGATTTTGCTGGCTTATGTTTGTCCACTGGTTTTGACTGTGGCTTTTTCTCCTGGATTGCGATTGTGTTTCCCTTGTGTTCCTGCGACTTGAACTTTCTTCTGGATAATTAGGGAACTTTAGACTTTGGCTTTCTTTGGATTGCTCCCCTTGAACTTACCTTTGGAATATTTGCATTTTTGGGAACATTGGCTTTGAACATTTATTTTATTATTTTTATAATTTTGTCCTTTTCAATTGTGGGACTTACTAGTCACAGGACTGTTGTCACCAACCACGCCCTTGTTCCCTTTCCTCACCTTCCCCCAGAAACTCCATGTCTCCGGAGCTCTGGTCCTCTCCAAGATGGACTCCTGCAACAGCCTATTCCTCAATCTATCTTACTCCTCCCTTTGCCCCTTCAACTAATCCAGAGTGGGGCTACAAGATTTATCCTTGGCATCAAGCCCAGGGACCGCATCTCTCCAGCCCTAAAATCTCTCCACTGGCTCCTGCTTGCTGCAAGGATCAATTTGAAGACGCTTTGGATCATCCACAAGGCTTTCTGCGGCCTTGGGCCCCGTCACATCCAATTCTCGATCTCACTAAATATCTTCCTACTAGAGCCATTCAATCTGCTAGATCCAACTCTCGTGCATATCAGGCGCTTTTCCAAGCAGAGATTGGGGGGTAGATCTCTCTCTCCTCTGCAGGTACCTCCCTCTGAAATGGCTTCCCTACCCATCTCAGACTTCAGCCATATCTCCTTAAGTTACAGAAGCTTCTCAAGACCTTTCTTTTCTCTTCCTCCTTGCCTCTCCCCCTCCCCTGCTAATGTCCCGTCTCCCTATTGACTGGCTGCCTGGTTCCTTCAGACTCTTACAGGGCACACGACCCTCCTCATCCATTCTACCCCTGCACTTGGTCTTCCCTGTTCCCCCCTCCATCAACCTGCACATGCCCTTTCATGCCTCCTCCCTCTGCACTAGCCTGGCTGGGCCTGCACCCCTTGAGCCCTTCCAGCCTCTTACCTCGCACTTTGCTCTTGGACCTTCATTCCCCTGCACTCTCTGCATTCCCTTGGCTCTGTCCACCTGGCCTCCCCAGAACTCGCTTTCTCACAGGCCCTTCCACCGGGACAGTACTTCCTCTCTCCCTTGCATTTCTTGTTACTGGCCTTGCACAATCTAAATGTCATAAGTCCTAGTAGGACCGTTTTTGTTTGTCATTCTTGTTCCCCCCTTGTCTTTTTGCGCCTTGAAACACTTGTGTAAAGGCGCATTATAAATACCCAATAAATAAAATCAATTACAGCAAAAGAACAAATTCTTTTTATCCCTAAAATCAAATGCCCTCCTCAATACCAAAGGTGCACTGCTAGAATTAACGGAAATGTGGCCTTATCTACATTTTCTTCCTCTGAACAGGTTAAAACCTACAACCCCTTTCCTAAAAATATGAAGGCAATTAAATCTAACCCAAATTTCATTAAAGAAGTAGAAAAACATGACTTCACTAAAGTGAACTACATGTCCCATAATACCATAGAAACTGAGAAGAAGAAGAGGGCTCAGGAAGCATGTAGAAGTGAAGGACAGGCAAGCAAGCGTAACAGCCTTTGCCAAGGTCAGGCAATTATCACTGAGAGCCTGCGTCTAAACTTAACTGTCCCAACTGAGAGGAATAAAAGGCTGCAGAAGTAGAATGGAGCTGCAGCAGGATCCGGAAGGCTGGTAGCAGAAGCGGAAAGGAGAAAAGCATGAGTCTGGCAGTTCATGAGGAAGTGTAATCTTTTAAGGGACACCGCGTCAAGAGGAAAGCAGATTTCACCTGCAAGTCCTGAGTAAATGCTGTGTTCGCAAACCCTGTTTTGTCGCGGCTGCACTTAGAGAGACATGTTGAGGTTTAAAGTCTTCCCAGGTGGGCCCAATTACTGTGAATGAAGAGCCCATGTACTGAAGTGAGCCGAGGGACAGAGGAGGAGAAGAGACCCCTTGTGGATAAGGACGGACCGAAGACACCTGTGCTGCCGAAGGGCGTGAGTACCAAGAGTGCCTAAAGGAGTAGCAGAGCCCGAAGAGGTCAGAAAGTGGAAGCACTCCGCAGGCATAGTGTTCCTGGTGCCGGTGAGTGAAGCTCTGTATGCAGGTTCACTTTTAAAAGCTTGCCGGTAACTGTTGCCAGCTCTATAATATCTTGCGTAAGTGTGGAAGCGAGTAAAAGTTGTTCATTGCTGTGAAGCGATCTGCTAACAATGAGAATGTATCTTGCGTAACTATAAATGCTAGTTAGAGTGTTTGTATACAAAAGAAGTTATTCTTTCTCCTTTGTTAAACTGTAAAACCGTTACCAGAGTGGTCGGTGTCTCCAATTAAGAAGGGGTACGCTTTTCAGGATTACACCGAAAACCTAAAGCTGACTTTCACAATTTCTTACAAGGTATATTCCAACAAAGCAAGGTCGCTCGCAAATAATTGTCATTCCCAAGGTGAGCCAGAGTGTAACTCCATGATAATAGAGGGAAATGCAATTTCTTTTAAAACGTTAAAGCTGAAAATCTTCCTTTAAAGTGGTTGTGTGTGCCTACTCGGTCTCTTTATTGCAGAAAGGTCCTTGTAACGTTTGGAACAAGTATTTCAAGAAGACAAACGTTATTAACCTGAAGAGAAGAGCAAGCATTGCCTAAGCCAGTAGGCGAATCTTTCCTATAATAAAACCAGCCCTGTTAAGAATTATTCCCTCGCATTCTGAGAGTGTTGAAGTTGTTAAAGGTCCAGTGGCCTCTGATACAAGTGTTGCATTGTTATCCCAAGCTGGAAGTGTGGCAATACAGCTTAAGGGTAACTATTGAATTGAATTGATATTTTATTTCTATCGCGCTCGTACACAAGTGTTTCAGAGCGCGACTGGAACCATGAAGGTGTGAATGAAGCTGGGTGCTTGTACAAGGACTAAGGCAACAATCCGGAAGGCTGGGACTGTTGAATCTAACAGAGAAGCAGAGGCAGATTTCATTGGTGGTAATAAGACCAAGAGTAGAGGCCAAGAGGCTGCCCTTTCTCATAGCAGAAAAGAAGAGCGCATGTGGAGGTCGAGAGACTGGTCTTAAAACATCTTTTATTTCTAGAGCATCAAGTTGGAGTAGACCTAACAGAACTGTGGTTGTATATTGCTGTCAGGGCCTCTTACCCTGGTACTGATTGAAGTTCGTAGCATACTGTGGGGCAAAGGAGCCTGCTCCCCAGTAACAGTAGTAGAAGGGGGTTGTTGAGAGGAAAGCAACACCCTGAGAAGAAGCATCCTGACGAGTATACTAAAGACACTGCAGAGGTCAAGAATACCAAGTAAGATGGTGAAGCAGGAGTGGGTTCTTTGCTTAAAGAACTGGGAAAAACCTATCCTGGAAGAAGGATATGCAGGATTACCGGGGGTGCTGTTTTCTTGGCTAAATTTGGAAGGGGAACCTTTCAACGGAAGGCTGAAGAACTGTGCCCGTGGGATTTTGTTTTGTGAACTTTTATTTTCCTTAGGAACTGATAAGAACTGATTCAAGACTTTACTTTCCCTTTCAGTAATCCTGGGAAAAGGATCTACTCAGGAGAGGTGAAGGTCATTCAAATCATTGGTTATTCTTATATTTATGTAGTTTGTTTCATCTTGAATGTTATGTTGTTTAGTGTGAGGGCCAGTTTTGTTGATGCTAGGAGCTAATCCCTTAGATTTGGATAAAAACACAAGCCATTGTCCGCCTTGCGTTACTGACCCCTCACCCTATATACTAAGATTGCCCAAGTGTGCACTGGAGGCCCTTATGTACCCAACACTACTCGCTCTCCATCTAGTAACACTCCGCAATTGCCTTGGAATCCTAGTGCTGCATATTACCTAAACGCATACCATGCTTTTCTGTGCCTTCCTCTCTAGAAGATAGTTTATATATAATGGACGAACAAGCGTTCATACTAATACAAGCATTGTGAGTACCATTAAGTTGGGTAACAATAAATATCTGTTATCTGTCAAAAGCGCCAAGATGCCCCTCTGGGGGTGAATGTGTGCTCTACAAAACAAATACACCTGTTATGTTATCCTGCCATGCCTAACTCCCACTCTGTGTCTGCAAATTCCTTTCCCTCCCTCTTATTACCCTCTGGCTATTGCTATTCTTTCCAGCAGACTTCAATCTTATTACCTTCGGTAGGGGCAAAATACACCTCGGACTAGGATTTTGCGCTCTGAAATTAGTACGGTGGAGATTTGGTACAGTACACAATCATAATATAACCTAATTTGAAAAGGAGTGTGAGAGCCCCTCCACTGAGAATGACCATGAGTCGAATACCCTGTTCTGTGGAATTTCTTCCACTCGGGAGGGTCTACAACCACGTCTTAGCTCACTGCACCCTTCACAGAGGAGAAATATCCATTTGCATATCAGTCATTGTCCCTGTCAGATCTCACCTGATGATCTGAGTCGCTTTCGCTGGCAGAGGCTTCGGAGTCTGAGAATTCGGTGGTAGGTTCCTCAATTGTTCACTACTTCTTCTTGAAGAGATAGGGTCTGTTCTGGGGATTCACCACTATTCTGACTTAGAACAATCAAGAAAGAATGGTGTCTCCCCTGTGCAGCCGAGGTCAGGGGGAAAAGCCTGAGGGCCGAAAAAAAACCTATAGATGCTGTTGAGCGCTGATCTGGTCGGTTGAAGGAGTTGATACAGTTCCAAAGGTGAAGAGTGCTTGGAGGAAGTATTCTTTGTAAGGTAATCCTGAATCTGATCCAACAAAGTCCCAAAGGTATCCACTGAGCAAGGTTTGCCAGAGTGAGGGGGTGGCTACCAATCAGGAGGATTACTGGAGCAAGTAGTAATAAGAAAGGAAGTAGGAATGAGTAAAAGGAAAAAGGGGGAGATTAACTGAAATAATCCAAGAGATAGAAAGCAAAGAGCAAGAGAAAGTGAGAATAAAGAAATAAAAGAAACAAAAGGAAGCAAGTGCCCGGAAAGGTGTAAGAATGGGATTGAAGGCACAGAGCCTGCTCGAGCTGTGGCAATTTGCTGAGAACAACGGAGAGGGGGAGGGGGTGCGGAAGGCAAGAATGCTGACTTCGAAGCCGGAGGAAAAGTGAAACAGAGGACTGTCGGCGAGAAGAGCCGACAAGTGAAGCAAGTAGAACAGAGGAAACGGTAAGCCTAACGTCGGCGAGGGAGCCAACGAGCAGAGCAGCAGGGAGAATCAAGAGAGGAATGCCGGAGAGGGGTGTCGGAGCACCGAAGGGATCGAGAAAGAAAATAAGAGGGAACACGGGCGCTGGACAAAAGGCACAGATGATCTGAGGTAGGACTCAAGGGGAGCATTGGAACGAAGAGAAGCTAGAGTTGAAACGCACCAGGGGGCGGTGTCAAGGCACAGATAACAGTTTGGGTGCGGAAAGACTAGACCGGCCCAGGAGAAACGTAATGGGCTGATTAATAGCGGCTTCTCCAACGGCTCCAAAGCTTCCAGGCACGTCCATGCATGACAGTCCCACCCACAAGGGCAGTTCAGCAATGAAACGCTAGGCAATTTTCCTCTGAACAAGTGTAACATCAGCAACCCCAGACACGTGTTTGGCAACGTTCGTTCTCAGTAGAGGGACTCCCAGACCTTTTGTATATATGCTTAGGGACTTGGGGTTTCACCCTAAATTACCCAGGTAATCCATACGTGTAGCCCTTGCTCACTGTGCTTAGAGAGGCACAGTCTCAGCTTACTGAGGAGGGAAACAAGGCCAAAACATGTGTCTGGGGTTGTTGTTGGTACTCTTGTTCAGAAGCGAATTGTCTAGCATTTCGGTGCCCAATTGGGTGAGACCAAACTGATATGCAAATGAATATTTCTCCTCTGTGAAAGGCACAGTGAGCAAAAACGTGGTTGAGAACCCTCCCAAGTGGGTATCTTCCCATAAAACAGGTTATTTCGCCGTGTTCGATCTCTGTAGAGGGACTCCCAGACCTTTGTATAATATAACCTAACATAACTTTCACATTCTGTATTTTAGCTACTAGAGAGAGCGAGCGAGAGAGAGGGAGAGACTGACACCTTCCATTCACCCTCATTTGTAAAATAATCGCCTGCCTATGACTGATTTTTACCCTTCCAGCAAAGGCCACCCACCCAATCAATCTTCATTCCCATTTAATTCAGCAGGAATCACCTGCCAGAAACTGCAGACTTCACCAACCGTGAGAGACAGGGGGGCATCAAGCTGCCGAGGCATAGGGAGGGCGGAGGAGAAGGGACACATGCAGATGTAAGTGAAATGCAGGTTAAATATAATGTAGCAACACATGTGGAAACTGTCTGTAGCTTCTTTTATTTTGCACCTCGTTTGTCTAATACTGGTGGAACAGTAGTCATTATATTTCCGAGTAAGATGGATCGGTCCAGCTGGGATTCATAACACAGAGGCAGAGACGCATGCACTGAGCAGGCCTTTCCAACCAATAAGCACTGAGCAGGACTTTCCAGCCAATCAGGGCGCTTGCTGAGCAGATGTTTGTACTTGGGCTTGACAGAATGTAGGCAGCACGCAACACCTTAAGCCATCAGGCTTAATGTCATGAGAGAGCGGCCTGGAAAACTATGGAATCGCTGCTCCACAAGATTCCACTGGCGAGCGACAAATTGGGAATTGACTTCTATGACGGTTTTGTCTTTCTGTTTTTGATGGAAAACTAGGCTTAGTGGAATATAGGCCGTCAGGGGAAGTGCGTGGGAGGGGTTCGGGGTGGGAGTTATAGTGGAGTGAGCCAAAACGGCTGACGTTTCACTATATAAAGCCACTTTGTGTAACCTTACGTCATAGTAAGTTTTTTTGTTGCTACAGGCTGCTTAAATACAAAGGAAAATATATATATATATATATATTTATATATAACTTTTTTATTTTATTTTATTTAGCGTTTTTAAAGCGCTCACACAGCCTGTTTTATTTTTTTTGTCTTAGTTGCGTATTTATTTAAACACCTAGAGGTTTCTAAGCGAGAACCCCGGGATCGAACCTGTGTTGGTTCATGTCGTCTTGCTTCTAACGCGCACGTTGCCATTAAGCTATCCTCAGGATTACAAATTCCAAATCAGGGGAAGGGATTGGCAGTGCCTTAAGTGGCACTACAAATCGAGCCCGGGCTCATCGAGGGGGCGTGGCCTAACAGCGGGGGTCCTGCTGGCCCGTGAGGCCACGCCCCCTTGACAAGCCTTGGCTCAATGGGGTACTGGCACCCCTGCCAGGCAGCCTTTTGTAGAGATCAGCACCCTCTCCCCATGGCATTTGTTTTCTATAGGCTTGCCTGGCAGGTGACAGCGCCTCGCCTATTCAGCCTTAATGGTGGCGCTGCCCTTCGCCAGCTGGGGAGGGGCAGCGTCACCATTGAGGTTGAAAGGGTGAGGCCGCTGGAAGCAGAGGCCTTTTTCCTAAATACTGAAACTCCCGCGAATCCGCGGTAGCTTCAGTATTTAGAAAGCAAGGCCTCTGCTTCCAGCGGCCTCACGTTTTCTCTATAATGGTGGCGCCGGCCCACAGGCATCCCTTGATTAAAGGGATGCCTCGCAGGTGCGGCGCCACCATTATGGCTGAAAGGCATTTTTTTCTGAAGCCTGAAGCTCTCGCACACGAGCGAGAGCTTCAGGCTGTAGAAAAAAAGCCTTTTCGTGTAGGGGCTGGGGCTGCAAGGGGAGATTAGTGGGCCCCGGCAGGGCCCCGCCTCAAAACGAAATTTCGGAGCCTGCCGGGGCCCAGCCCCGGCAGGCCCCGGCCCACTTAAAGCCCTGGGGATTGGTGATGAACACAGAAGAAACCTATTCCCATAGGAGGATGACTGAAACAAAAGCTGACGGGAAGTAGGCGAGCCAGGCATCTGAAATTAATCAGCGAACAGCGAAACACATTTAGGTGGATATGGGCAAATTAGACTTTCTAAGGACCTTTGGGGGAAGGCGCGAAAAAAAAGTGGAATAGGATAAGGCTTGGAAGAAATAATACTGCAGTCCTCCAAGGAGTCCAGACTACTTCAGTTTGCAAGGAGAAAAAAGGAGCGTAACGGCAAGCATTAGAGAAAAGACCTAATTGCACATTAAGATCTGGCATTTGCTATAACTATTTTCACCAGGCCACCGAATTATAAAAGTGAAATTGTGAGCTAATGTAGTTCATGCAACATTTACAGGGTAATTCATAGAATTTCGCACAAAAGTGGCGCACGCGGCTGGCGCACAGTGTGCGCGTGCGAATGTCTGCGCCCGCCGCGTGCGCTAAAATCGATATCCGCGCACAGCGTATTCATGGATTTTACCCTCCAAAACCAGCCGTGGCGCAGAGTGGCGCAGCGACCCTGCAGCAGCGCCAGTTAGGCCCCCAAGAACGCCCTTGCGCAAGGAAAAGCCATCAAAATTCCCAATTCAGCGCAAAGGGCTGCGCTAACCCTGGACCAGTATACAGGGCTGGCAAACAGCAAACGCCGAGCGGGGAACGTGTATTACTGGGGTGCGCGGGAAGTTCCACACGCGATTTCAGCAGGGTACGTGTATTTCTGGGGTGCGGGGAAGTTTTACACGCAATTCCAGCAGGGTACGTGTATTACAGGGGTGCGCGTGAAGTTCCACACACGATTTCAGCAGGGTATGTGTATTTCGGGGGTGCAGGAAAGTTTAACACTCGATTTCAGCAGGGTATGTGTATTACAGGTGTGCGCGGAAAGTTCCACATGCGATTTCAGCAGGGTATGTGTAGTACTGGGGTGCGCAGAAGTTCCACACGCGATTCCAGCAGGATACGTGTATTACTGGGGTGCGGGCAAGTTTCACACGCGATAGGCCCTGTGCGAGTGGGGTACGTGTATTTCGGGGTGCAGGGGAGTCCTACACGTGAATTGGCAGTGTGGGTCCTCCCAGGGTTTCCCTCTATACCCTCCACGGCCCCTGCAGGCAGACCACACCACAGGGGACTACCCTGCACCCCTGGTCATGTCCCGCAGGCAGCCCATCCACCATGGGCATGCCCCCCAGCCAAGCCACATGTCACCTTGCACTAGTGATCACTAACACATTACCCCCTTGCACCCCCACTCCACAGCAGTGCAGGGCACCTACCAGCAGGCCCCCACTCATGTCCCCTTGCACCCCCACCCCCCAGCACTGAGGGGCACCTGCCAGCAGGCCCCCACTCATATCCCCTTGCACACCCACCCTCCAGCAGTGTGGGGCACCTGCCAGCAGGCCCCCACTCATGTCCCCTTGCACACCCACCCCCCAGCAGTGTGGGGGCCTGCCAGCAGTCTCACATGCATCCATGTTGCATCACTGTTGCACCCATGTCAAATACACACATATGCACATGGTGCAGATACAGGCAGCTGGAACCAACATCCATGTGTGACACCACAACCATGCCAACTTACATACACACTAATCCAAACATGTGTGTTCACACATCTGCATTTGGCCTGCATGCTTACCCACACATACACCATCCATGTGTCTCACACAGGAAAGGACTTGCATGTGTCAGCCTCACAGCCCTGTACATACACATTCATACATGGCCCTACAAAACCACATGTACAACCTGCACACTACTGGCACACCACCACACGCACAGCTTCCAATCAGTATGCATGTACACTTACCGCTCGACTCCAGACGGGTCTGCCTCTCAAGGACCTGGACGTGGAGCGCTGGGCATATGCGTTCCAGGACCCTCATCTGATGTTCCGACAGGTGGCCCCGGCGCCCTTTAGCATCCGCTGCCTTCAAGAGGTGCCGGGCCTTGTTGAGGGTCCTGGACCTGAAGTCCTCCCAGCGCTTCTTGACATTTTGGAAGTCGTGGACTGCCACCCCCTCCGCGTTGATGGCAGTCACAATGTCCATCCAGATCCGAGTCCGTCCTTCCTTGTCGGCGGCCAACCTTCCGAAGAGGGCATCATACTGCCCCAGTACTTGCTCCACCAGGACACCAACTTCCTATCTGACTGGGGGTTGCCAGTGGTGTCAGATGGTGTAGGGCCCGACATGGCAACCCCAGAGGCAGGTGTGGGTGGGCAACTGGGTCCTGGAGCTAGGCTGTGGAGCGATGGAATAGCAGTCGGGAGTCTTCGGTTCCAGCAGGGGTGGTCACAGCAACAGCACCCTGGGCTGACGTGCAGGCAGCAAATGGCAGGGCACATGGGCAGCAGGCAATCAGGCAGCACCAGATGGCAGGTGGGAGTGTGCTCGGGGCTCTGGGAGGCAGTAATTCGGCCTTCTGGGCAGGAGCGTGGTCTTCCATGTGCGAACGCGTGGCCAGCTTGATACGGAGTGATTTGGCACGTGAAAATCTTGCACGTCAGCGTGTATTTCGAGGAAAGGCCCTTAGCGCGTAAGCGCGTCAGCACGCGTACGCGATTTCATTGTACCAAAGGCCCTTAGCGCGTAAGCGCGTCTGTGACATGCACGTGCGGGCGTTTCCCTGAACCCGGTGCATGTTACACGTCCAAGAACTGCACATCCGAGTGTCAGCTCGTGTAATTGGAGGATAGGGCCTTAGCGCGTACACACGGAAGTGACGTTGAATGTGTGGGCCGGTTCAAAAGGTACGTGTAGGACGTCATTTCCTTGTACGTGCTTTTTGTGGAGAGCGAGTGGGTGAATTCTGTACTTCTTGACGGTTCACACGCGATTTACTTCACAGCGTTTCTAGTTCGTACTCCCTGTTACCTCTGACAGCTTTTTTTCTGATTTTCTGTTGGGCCTGTTTCCTCAAACAGCGTTCACTTCTTCTTTTGTCCTGTCTCCTCAGACAGCGTACAATTCTTCTTTTGGCAGGGGTGTTGCCAAGGTGCACACGCGCGTATTTTTCACGCTCTTTTTACAGGCAGACGGTGAGTCGCGCACGTTTTTACCAACTGTGCTTGCCCCGTGTGTCGCATACCCCTTCAGAGGTCATTGTAGGCTGCGTGTAACCCGCGTACGTTCATTTTTGTGTTTCTGGGTGCCACAGCGTAGTGCGGGTTCATTTTTCCACGCACGTGGTCTGCGAGGGGTTGCGTGCACGTTATTTTCTGTTTTTGGGGTGCCTGTGCGTTGCTTGACCCGTCATCTTTCCCCAGGGGTCATATACAGCCTTGCTAGAGCACTAGGGTACGGATTACATCTAGTACCCTACCCATTTGACCCCCAATTACCCAGGACAATAGTTTACTGCAACTCCCATACGCACAACATCATCAGTGCCATGGTTGGGAGGCGACCAAGCGGTAAGGGTGGCAAAGGTGGCCGAGCCTCAAGAGGTGGGCGTGGTGGGCGCAGTAGGGGACGTGGCCAGGATTTGCAGGGTACCCCTAGCCCCACATGTGTGGAGGGCCAGTCAGGGACACCCATGCCCCCCCATGGTTGAGGGAAACGTGGCTGACACCATCTCTGCTCAGCCCTTGTTGGACCGGCCCATTGTGGCACCTGACCTGGCACAGGGTGACTCCCAGGCTGACTTCCAGGTCGCCAAGTCTAGGCCACGTGTGGCGGTGTAAGTTGGTGTCACCAGGCCACGTGGATCAGGGGCAGCTATGTCATCTGCTGCCCCGAGTAGGCAGGGTGGGGAGGCTGCAGGGTCAGCTGCAGCTACATCCACCCCAGCTCTGACTCTCCCAGTCAGGGCAGTGTTGGTCCCAGTCCATCTTGCTAACGTTCCCCCTGACTACGTCACACTTCAGCCAATGCCTGCACCAAGTCCCATGCTCAGTGTGCATTCCCACACTCCAACTACCCAGTCCACCGGTGCTCCTGCCCCTAGTGGCCAGAGCAGCGTAGGCCACTCAGGATCCCCACCACCTTCCAAAAGAAAGAGGAAGAGTGCTCGTCCAGTACAGGCTGATACCCCAGACACGGCTACGCAGTCCGGCATGCCAAGGAAGCCTAGCTTCAATGATGCCGAACGTGATGCACTTGTGCAGTATGTGTCCGCACATGACAGCGAAATGTTGATCACTTCAGGGTGCAAGACCACACCTGCTTGCTGTCAGGCACACTGGCAGACGGTCGCGGACATCATAAGTGGCCTTGGATTTGTGAGGCGCAGAGCTGGTGAGTGCTACAAGTGCTGGAATTACCTTAAGCGCAGGGCAAAGAAAAAGCTGGCCTCAAGTCATGCCGCTACTCTGGTGACTGGAGTTGGGTCTCCACAAGAGGATATTGAACTCACAGTACATGAGTCTGTTGCTGGGACCTACGTCACAGAGGAACAGATCCAAGGTTTGGGAGAACTGCCAGATTACGAGGCATTGTCCGGTGAGTGCACATGCATGTGTGTGTGATCCATGTGTATGTTGTGTGTGTGAGGGGTTCTGATTGAGTGCCAGGTGAGGATGTGTGTGCCTGAGTGGTTTGGGTCACCCATGTGCTTCATCCAAAACATTCTGCACCCCTGTATTTGGGTATTACAGTATCCCTTCTGCCCACAGTAGACATTTTGTGCAACATCACGCTCGGTTGCCTTGAAGTGGCATCTTGCAACAACATTGTTCCATATTTTTCAGTGTTCATTCAGGCTGATTGTTTCAATTCCCACACTTTCACTACGAATTTCTCAGCCCTGTTGTCAAACAATATGTGACATGCCCTTGGTACATGCCATCTGTGTGATGGCATGTGTCATGTATGTGGATTGGACATGCCACCCACAGGCCAATGTGTGATGGCACTGCTAGCCAGCATGCAGCTAATGTGTTGCTCTTCCATCTTGGTGTCATCAGTGTCTGACATTTTCCTCCCCTTGAAACTCAGTGACAGTGCATGCATGGGAGGGTTATAGTCACGTAGGACATGTGTCAATCACATACTGGTTCTGTAGCTTGTCAGGCCTAATTGTGTGCCATGGTGCTAATGCCTGTTTCCATTTTTTGTCTTTCATGTTTTTGCAGGGAATGACGCACTTGATGCTGTTGAGGGTGAGGAGATGTTGCAGACCCAGGAGGGATCTCAGGCACGACCAGGCACCAGTGGGGGACGGGGTGTGGTGGTGGGTGAGAACCCACTCTTGCTGCAGACCGTTCTCTCCAGGGGTGTCTCTGTGTGCACCTCCCCAGACCTCTATTCAGGTGTTGATTCGGATGATGAGACCTATGTGGCTTTGCAGGTAGGTGTTTCTGGAAGGGATTCTGTTCTGTACTCCCCACCTGCACCAGGGGTACAGCCCACTATGGGGATGTCAATGTTGGTAGGTCCGCCTTTGGTGGTTATGGATGCAGGGCCACACTCCGCAACATCTGATCCTGTTCCTGGGCCAGCAGATCAGAGGGGGAATGCAGTCCTGCAGCCTCAGGCAGTGCCGACACAGCAAGGCACAGTTCACCTTGCCCCAGACAGGTGTGGTGCCCGCCGACGCGGTGGCCGTACGCCACCAGGCAATACCGCATGGGAGCAATCCATATACGGTATGGCAAACCAACAGGCAGGATCATCTGAGATGATGGCTCAAGCAATGGAGAGGGTGGCCACTTCCATTGTCCCCCCAGAAAGGCAGATGGAGCAACTACAGCAGGCAACAGACTCTATTTGCCAATCACTCAGGGAGGACATGTTGGCGTCCAACAGGGACAGACTGGCGGCCCTGGACACTCTGCGGGAAGCCATTTCTTTAGAGTCCCATGGCCAGAGGGAAGCCCTGACGTTAGAAGTCCATCACCTCAGCAGACTCTTGTGGACCTTGAGGCTTCCACTGTCATGAGGACAGAACAGCTGCTGGAGCGGGTCACACGTACGCTCTCAGCAGAGATGCAGGCAACTTGGGAGGAGGTCCGGGCATCACGTCAGGTGGTGCATGGGGATCTCCGCACCATATTCCTCCAGAACAAGACCTTCCACACCCGCATGCTTGCTGCCATGGAGGACCAGACTATGGCTTTGCATGGGCTGCCTCCCATAGCACCACCACCTCCTGTGGTGGCAGCAGCACAGAGTGATGAGAGCAACCACAGCGATTCAGAATCTCTCACGATAGCGTAGCCGTGAAGGCCATGAGCCCATGGAGGTGTTTTTTTTGCAACATCCACACAGATGGCTGTTGGTGTGCACCCTGTCCTCGGACCTCCTGGGTGGCCTCCCCCAACCCCCTAGCCCCCACATGGCCATTTTTGATTTTTGATTTTTTGCTACAGTGTGTTGCCTTGTGTGGCTCCCGTGGGCATCCACTGTATTCCAGCAGGGCACATGCAGGCTTGTCCTGAGTTTGGGTTAGATGCTTGGGTTCGTGAGACACACACCCCTCCTGCTTCCCGTTTCCATGGGCTTGCAAAGGGTGTGCCCAAGTGACAGTGACTTACACAGTGACGTTGGACTCCCATGACATTTGTGGGCAGTCTGTAGTCAAAACTGTATATACATTCCTAGTGCATATTGTTGTTGAATTGTACACTGCATGGTGTATTGATGTGTGCTTGTGCATCCATGTCTCCCTCCTAATTTGCAGGTTCATTCCTCATGTCTTCACAAGGCCGTCTACTTTGGAGATGGAGTTCATGTTGTAAGCAGTGCACTTCCAGATTTGCATGGCACCAACACTGTACAGTTGGAAGTGGTCGATGTACTAGCGTCACCAGGTTGTAAGACTACGTATCCTTTAACTTAGTACTATCATGTGAATGCTATTTTTGGGGTTGGGTAGCTGCATTGTAGTGTGGCAAGTATTTGGTCATGTGTGTTGTCAGTTCTACATTAATGGGACCATATTGTGTGTGGCCAGTTTCCATTCGGGACACTGTACTTTGTGACACTTGTGTCATGTTTTGGGGATTCCTTTGTTTGCTCTCACATAGCATGACATGCTATGGTGTGTTGGGTGGCGGTGCTGGGGAGGGGTTGGGTGACATGGCAATGTTGTCATGTAGTATCTTGCAAGGGGATAATGATTTTAGCAGCATAGAAGTGTGTCTTTTGATGACACAGCATTGGTGGTGTTTGTGTAGGTAGGGATGCACACAATGGAACACTTCCAGGTGAACAATCTCAGGCTGGTATGGTTGTGACAGATGACTGTCACTTAACTCATCAACATTGATAGTCAGCTGGTATGTGCCAGGGATGTGTGCACTCCACAGGCGTGTGATTTTAGGTGAAGTAATTATCCACCAGCTGCGTACGGACTGCCTCACCCCGTGCCCTTTCCCCTCCCATGCGCAGCGGGCGTGCATGTGGTTGGGGATGTAGGGGCACCACCATGTCCACGGCCAGGCCCTGGCGTGTTGGAACATTGTGCAGGACACATGCTGCCACTATGATCCTGCACACTACTGGGGGAGTGTATAACAGCTGCCCGCCAGAACGGTCAAGGGAGCGAAAGCGTGACTTGAGCACTCCGAATGTGCGCTCCACTATGCCCCGGGTTGCAATGTGGGCTGTGTTGTATCTTACCTGGGGTGGCGTGGTGGGGTTCCGAATTGGAGTCATCATGTGGGTGCTCAGAGGGTAGGCACTGTCCCCTGGGGAGGTGGTGATGGGTATCATAAGTGGGGTTGTGACATTACTCAGTATCTGACATACATGCATGTGCAGTGGCATTTATACTCACCAAGCAGCCATGTATCGCCATGCCGCCCAGCTTCTAGGTCTCGGTTTAGGGTTGACATTCTGTAAATGAAACTGTCGTTGGTGGAGCCTGGATAGTTGGCATATACTGAGGTGATGATTCCCTTGGCATCACATACTACCTGGACGTTGATGGAATGCCAGTGCTTGCGGTTTCTATAGATGTGCTCAGATGCGTTGGGGGAACATAGAGCCACATGGGTGCAATCAATGGCACCTAGCACTTTGGGGAATTGTGCCACCCCGTAGAAATCCTGGGCAGCAGCCTGCCTTTCTGCAGGTTTTCTGGGCAGGTATATGTGCCTGCGGACTGATGGGCGTGTAGTGATGATGGCCAAGACCTGGTGTAAGCAGCGTGACTGCGTGGCCTGTGACACCCCCACCACTATGGCACTTGTCCGCTGAAATGATCCAGTGGCCAAGAAGTGCAGTACATTAAGGACCTTCTCCAGGGGGCTGAGTGCTTGGGAGCACAGGGTGGGTGATGTGAGGTCATCCTCCCACTCACTGACCAGGTTGAGTATTATGTGAGGTGGAAACCTTTACCTCCCATACACGTGGTCATCAGGCATCCCAAAAAGGCTGGTTCTGGGTGTAAAAATTCTGGCCCTGACTATCCTCCTCCTCCTCCTGCGGTATCCCACGGCCACTGCTGCTAGGAACGGTATATTCATCCTGGCGTCTGAGCTTGTTTGTTGTTTGCGCGCACTTTTATGATGCTCGGGTCAACGTACGCCTGCTTCCTGCTGGCGTACGTGCTTCCGGATTGGCCCGTCTTTTTGGGCGCATGCCTAAGCCACGTTCGATTCCATGAATACGTGTTGTAGGCGAGCGTGTGAAACTTCCCGCGCACCCCAGTAATACACATACCCCGCTCGGCCAGGCCCAATCGCGTGTGAAACTTCACGCGAACCCCTGAAATACATGTACCCAGGCCAATCGCGTGTGACACTTCCCGCGCACCCCAGTAATACACGTACCCCGCTCACCCAGGCCCGATCGCGTGTGAAACTTCCCGCGGACCCCTGGAATACACGTACCCCGCTCACCCAGGCCCGATCGCGTGTGAAACTTCACGCAAACCCCTGAAATACACGTACCCAGGCCAATCGCGTGTGACACTTCCCGCGCACCCCAGTAATACACGTACCCCGCTCACCCAGGCCCGATCGCGTGTGAAACTTCCCGCGCACCCCTGGAATACACGTACCCCGCTCACCCAGGCCCGATCGTGTGTAAAACTTCCCGCGCAAACCCGGAATACACGCACACGCTATTTTTCACACAGCGCGTGTCGCTGTTTGTCGTGTACCCCTTTGAACGTCATTTGTCCAAGGGGGCCCCAGTATGGGACATTCATCAGAGCTGTCTATTCGTGCTTTTTGTTAGCGCACATTTTTTTCCAGCGCAGGGACGCTACCGCCTGCCTTCGTGTGGCGGACGGGTTTGGGTCTGTGCGCGTCTTTGCCCGTGCGCTGGTTTGCCCTATTCGATTCCATGAATACGTGTTGTAGGCAAGCGTGTGGGCGTTCCGCGCACCTGCCTCCTGTACTTCCCCCGTGACGCCCACATTTTCACGAGTTGTTCCCCATTGCGAGTGTTACGCCCCGTGTTCCACCTACTTTTGTTGTGTGCGCCACGCTATGTGCGCTTTCGCTGTGGCCTTAGCGCATGCCGTTAGATGACCTGTGCGCCGACGTGCGCCGTGCACATTTTCAGTGCACATCCCTGAATTTACTCACGCACGGACTTCCATGAATAGATGTGCGCTGGTTTCCCTGCGATATTCGCACTTGCACTGCGATTTTCGCTCTTTCACTGCGAATCGCGCGTTTTCGCACGCTTGCGCCGAAATTTTCAGCGCACATTAATTCCATGAATCGGCCTGACAATCGTCAATTAGTTTTACACGAGAATGAAAACGTATTGGGCCTCATTGTGAGTTCGATGGTGCGGTGAGAAAGTGGCAGTAATTCTTTTACTTCTACCTTTTTGGCAGTAACTGAATTACCAACATTTTTACCACACCACTGAATTCCAAGTTTGGAGGTAAAATGGAGGAGTCACCTCCAGCATTGTGAACCCTTTACCTCCAAAAATCGGCCTGTTTGCTGCTTGCGGTAAATCGCCCAAAAATCCCTGTGGAAACGTAGACTCCAAAAATGTGGATTTACACAGCCGTGCCACACTCGTAATAATCCTGTGTTCATGCCACGGGAACGCATTGCAGTAATGGTAAACTATTTACCGCCACCTTCAAACTCGGAGGTGCGTATCGTATGACACTGCTTACCTTTAAGAATTTTACATTAAAGCTTGACATTTAAGAATGGTTAGAATTTAAGAATCCTGACTCTGGACTATTTCCAAAATTGTGTCTTCTTAGGAAGACATGAAACCCCCTGCGTTCTCCAAGAAGGCAACCGCAAACCGCCATTTTACGACTTCAACCGCTTGTGTGATCTTGTCTTGCAAAGATTCTGGCTTGTAATCGTGCAAAGTGCTTCCTGTTTTAATGTCGGGCTGGTGTACGGACATCAAGAGCAACCGTGCCCCCCTCCGGCCCACCTGGCTTCATTTAGGAGGCACTGTGGTGGTGGGGGGAGGTCTTTTGGTTGTAGCCCCTGTGATGTGGCGCGCACCGAGCGCGTGATGGCGGCCGGTCCGTTTCCCGCGCAGTTACAGTCAGCGCACTCTGCAGGTGTGGGCCTCTCTCTGGCCAGCCAGCAGCGCTAATTAGGATATCGGCGCTTTTTTTTATCTGGAAGATTGTTTGTAATAACATCCTCACGCGGCACTGAAACCCCACATCTGTTCCACAGCTGAGGCGTCTGCGGTGGGTGGAGATCAAGCGGGCTGTCCCACTCAAGGGGCGGCTCACGGGCCCAGCCTCGGCGGCCACTGAGAGCTCGGTGGGACCGTCCTTTGTGCTGCGCCATCCCGCAGTGTCTGACTTTTCCCCGCTTGCCGTTGTGCCATTTACTGTTTCCTCTTTTAGGGCTGATCTTCATGTTGAATGCTTCCTTGCAGTTCACGTAGGGCTACGGGAAGTCAAGAGGCCCTGCTGCCCTACCCAGACCCCAAATATATCTGTATTAAAGCAATACATAAAGCAGGATGTCTAATTCATTATTGACCAGTGATTATGGAAGTTTATTGTAAGGCACAGACATGCATTTGGGCCAGTTTCATAAGTTGCTTCACCGGGAGGATAGCTCAGGGGCAGCGCGCTCGCCTTGGAAGCAAGACTACACAGAGCAACACAGGTTGGATCCCCTGGTCCGCACTTAAGTGTGTTATAAATAACTTATCATAACATGCAGCTAGCAGTTTTTACCAGTATTACTGAATAAATATTCTCCTCCTTGGGTACTACTCAGTCTGTCACAAAAGGAATGAATTGCCATTTGCAACTGTGGGCCACTTTTTCATTGGTGACTGAGACAATTTTATGCTCCAGACCGACCCTGTATATTGGACCGTGTCCCCACGTCATGTATTTAGCGTATGGACGATGAACGTCAGTGGAAAATGTGCAGATGGCAGCAAGTGCAATTTAAAGGGCATGCCATAGTTCAGAATGATCAACTATGTATGACGTCAGGCTATTATAAGATAATGAACTACTTCTGACGTCATCAAACTGCACATTCGGCACAGATATTGTTCAGCCTTTATACAGAGCCGGCGGGAGATCTACCGGCTCAGTGTGAGGTCTCCATTCATCAGTACACCGATTACATCTAGTTAGACCTCAGGGTACTATTTAAGGAAGATGTTTAATGGCTGTGTGGAGGTGCGCTTTGGTTGAGTCATGGGTGCAGGTTGCAATGGCTCTCCATCCATTGCCTCCACCCTTGTGCCTCTTGCCGTTCCCTTAGTTTTCGGCTCGAAAGCCCACTGTTTTTTAATGAGCTTGTGGCAACGACAGCTCAGTTTGCCCAATAAAAAGGATCTTTGCTCCGGCACCTAAAATATAACTTGCAACGTGCACTTTTCCAGTTTACTGTACAGGTACTGGTGTTTTCACATATTGATTGGGCGACAGCACCTGGATGGGCATTGCCAAATAGGCCTGTTGATCATTGAAGTCGGAAACAGAATCCTAGGTCCCCATTACAAGCATGCCGGTCTGGAAACAACGGTGCCGGTAAGCTGACTGGCATACTGCAGGTCTGCTTGCCGGAGTCACTGTGTCTGGCAGGTCTGACCGTGCCGGACACAGAGGCCACGGTAAGCAGACCGTCACAGACGCACCGCTACCTTCATTAACGGTGCCAGTGCATCTGTGTTCCCCATTCCCATAGAGTCCTATGGGTTACCACCAGACCCGTAATGAGGCCCATAGTTTTGCCCACCTTGCACTTGACTTGTTGGAGGCAAAGATGTAATTTAAAATAAGTGACAAACCTTCAGGGCTGTTACATTAGCCTACCGCCTACCGGCCACGCATTTAAGTTTAGAGGTCGTCAAGCGATAGAGGGCTCGGCCTGGTCCGGGCCAATTGGCTGGTTATCACAGCCCACAGGTACTGTTGTAAATTCTGGATCTGCCAAACACTCCAAAGTGCCTCTCATTTTATCATGGCATAGTTATCAGGGGGCCTTCATGCCACTGCGGCAAATGCCACTATGCATTCAGTCGGGCCATCATACTGGGAAGGCACTGCTCCCAACTCCTCATGGCTGCTATCCACTGAAAGGCGCGCTTGTTGAGTTTGGCAGTGATTTTCTTATATCCTCCATGCAGCTCGTCTGGAGCATGGTATTAGCCACACAGACTTATGAAGTCGAGTTGCCTTGTACCAAGCCATCGATTGATATGATGTGATATTGCATTTATAACGCGCCTACACACAAGTGTTTCAAGGCGCGAAAACTCCCTTTGCTATTGTGGTAGCCCGACCTAAGGTAGGAGTTGAGGCTGCCTGGAGCCACTCCATCATCTGGTGACCAACACTTGAGTGCACCTTGAGCTGATCTCTTAAAGCTGAAACAAAAATTGCAACTTGCGGCTCTGGTTTGAAGGGCAGTAACAGACTCTCCTGGTTGTTGTCCCCTGGTGCGGGAGCAATGCCTCTCCATGGTGACACTAACCGTACGTAAGTAGTACCTTGAGCTTCACTGTGCCTGCCATCTGCATCATCCCCACTGGGTGGTAGATTCCTCTGCATCTCCTGTCTTTCTGTCGCAGTGACCGGCATGGCGATGGCTCTCTTGCCTGCAGGAGTTATGCTTTCTTAGTCATTGACCTCCCAGTAACAAAAAATGTGCTCCGACCTTGATCTTGTCCATGGAGTAGTTGGAAACTCAGAGCGCGACTCGAGGCAAAACCTCATACATTGGAATGGGTCTGTGTGTTAAGAGGCGTGAGACTGCAGTGTTGACTAGAGCATGTTTCCCCTTATGTTATGCAGTGTTCCACAGTAGGCCCCATTGTGTAGGGACTGTTCAGCCCCCTTATGCAACTTCAATTTGCACATGCAAATGCACTGCCTATGCCCCTAGACTATGCAACCTCCTCCCCATCAGCATCAGACTCACACCTACGCTCCTACAAATCAGAAAAGAACTCAAGACCCACCTCTTCAAGGAATCTCTCCTCCTCGGCACCTAGGCCATCACGTCGCCCCTTGCGCCACCTTGCCCGCCCCTCTCCTTCCCGCCACCAGGTGTGCAGCTGTTCCCCTCCTCTGTGCCCCTCTGTATCCTACCCCCGCTGTATATCTGTTCTGTTGTTACCTCTGAAAAGCACTGTTATGCATCTGTACTGTTGTATACATCTGCAAAGTGCCCCGTTATGTGTCTGTATTGCTGTATACCTCTGTAAAGCGCTCGGTGGCTTCTCGAAGCGAGGTCCGCACTCAATGAATACAATAATATTAATAATAATAATGCAAGGCAGTGTTGATGCAGTGTGCCTTAGAGACCGCCTGTGAGAGAGTCACGCCGGGAACTGGTTCCAGGCTATGCACAAGCCTTTGCAGGGAGGCAGCACTGACTAGCATGCTAGGTTGTCTCACATTCCTATGAGATGGCTATGCGCCAGAAGGAGACCAGGCCACCGGACAGGCGGGCTGAGAGATTTTGGTGGGCCGCGAAATTAGCAAAAGGTTAGTTTACCACTGCAGCCCGTGGAGAGTCCATGCAGCAGATCACAAGGAAAAATGAAAGTGTTAGGCCGAACCTGTGGAGAACAGTGCCAGTTCTCGGGGTCTTGGCTGTCGGCGAAGGAGCCGAGAGCTTGCTGCTACATTACCTGTGTATATATAAGTCAAGCGTAAGACACAGAAGGCAGAAGATGAGGTGCAAGTCATTTTAATCCACCAGCAGATTAGTGCCCCCCTTTCTCTCCACTGCTCCAAATGACAGCCTGTAGAATGTAGTAGAGTGTCCATTCACATATGACACATGACATGGATAACATTCTAGACCCATAGCGGTGCAGCGAACTCTGCAAGCACCCGCATAAGACAGTGTCCGGATATCAACTTCACCAAACCTTCTACTTAATCTTCTGTACCGACATTATCCAAGGACCATCCCTGCTCCTAGCCTGAGATCTATCTCCTGCTCTGGTGCATCTGCCCCCAAGGCCCATCATCTAAGGCCCATCACCACACTGAGGCCTTTTCAGCTCACTGCCCTTCCTTTAATAAGGCACAGCCCCACATGGTAACCCATCCCAGCTCAAAACCCATTGCACCCCGTTGACCATTCCCGCCCCGAGATCCAACCCAGACCCAAGAACAATCCCACAGTGAGTCATATCCCTGCCCCAAGGCCTATTCATGATTCCATGTCCATCCCTTCTCTGAAGTTAATCCATGTCTAAAGGCTGATCCATGGCCTGAGGCTTTTACCGTCCAAAGACCCGTCCAGCTCTATAGCAAATCTCGTCTCTAAGGCCCTTCCTCCCAGACTCGAGGCAGGTCAAGGACCATCCTCATCCCAGGGCCCATCCATACAGCAAGTCTCTACTTCTGGACGAGTGCCTAGTCCGATTCCATGACCATTGCTGCCACGTGGGCCAACATCTGTCTACGGACCATCCCCAACCCAAGGCCCATCCTCACTCGCAAGTCCATCCATGCACCTCACTAGGGTCAGAACTAAGGAATAACGGACAATTCTGGTCTTTCTTAACTAGTTAATGATATCATACCTCTCAACCTTTTTTGATACCAAGGCGGGTGAAAACCCAGAAAGGCCATAAACATAAAAGTAGGACTGCCGTAAAAACATGAAACGACAGTCCTACTTCTATGTCGCTGACCTTTTACGGGAGGGGGGTGGGGAGGAATGCTCCCAGGCACAATCCTCTCATTGGAGGAGAGCGCCAGGGAGGGGAAGGGGGAGGAAATGGGGGCGTGAAAAGCATGACACTTGCTTTTCACGCCTCCATTCGCGCAGGAAGAGTCGCGCCGGGACCCGATTTCGGGATCTCGAAATCGGGTCCCGCAAAAATATGAATCGTAGCTCCCACCTTTGCCAAGGCAGGTGAAACAGATGAGCTGGCGGGTGGGCGGGTGAGTTGAGAGCTATGTGATATTGATTCCTGCCATATTGCTATTTTGGATAACCACATGAAAAATTATAATATGTGTGTGTCACTTTCTGTTTTGGTATTATAAAGGGTGTCCTGCTGCCACGCTGTACGTGGTAAGGACATAAAAAGTGTCATTAGAGTTCTATGCCTTGTGCGTTCTTTATTTATTTAGACATCTATATAGCGCACCGAACCCAGAGGCATCTGAGCGCTTAATACATATTGCATTGTAAGCCTCAGCGACTTTGCCTTTATAACGCATGCACTGTTGGGTGAGTGTTAGTCTATAAATAATACATTTCAGTGGAGATTATTAACAGTGTGTTAGGGTCCGAAATCTCAACCGGACTTTGCTATTTGACTGGTTATCGAGGAAAGTTCAATAGGTGATAAATACTGTTAAACGAGAAACACAATGTGCCTTTTTAAGTAACTTAGTTCTCACGAAAGCACAAACGGATCCCCTTGCAAAGCCATACCGACGCAACCGTCCGACATGCTGAAAGGGAGTTTTCTGACCAAAATATCCATTTTAATTGCTTTCGCTTCGGCTTATTATTTTTATTCTCGTGAGGTGTGACAGCCCAGCCCCCACATTAGGAGGCTTGATTTGCCGGGGCGCTGTACGTGATTGCAAGCCAGTGCACTTCCTCACGTTACTGGGGTTCAGAAGTGGGAGCATCTGGCAGGCATCCTGCTGAAAATGATTAGTAATTACATGTAAAACCTGCAAAGGGCACATGAAGCCTGAACAGGTCTCTCTTCCTCCCCATACTAGCACTACCCTATAGTGCACAATCATTGACAAAGCCAATAGGTACATTCAGTGGGCATGATTTTTTTGGTATAACACACACGGGACGAATTCAGCCTATCCTCTGCAACGCCACACCTACTGGCTCCGCGGGTGCCCATTATTGCAGATTTGTCATGGAAGAGAATTGCCAAGGCGTTCACTTCATAATGCCACGTGCCCTGTGCTTGCTCTGCAGCCTTATTTGTTGTGTAATTTATCTGACCAGCACCTGTCCTGCATGCCCCGGAAGTCAGCAGGATCTCATTTGCATAGCCATGTAACCCTGTTTGGTTTAGACGGGGCTGCATTTTTCCTGTACATCTTGTTATATCGTCAAACTGAATGAGTTTCAAACAGTTGCATGGGGTCAGTTGGATGTGCGGACAGTCGTGTGAGAATAAACATGGTCACCCTAACTTTGAATGTTTCTGCAATAGTGCCACACATATACTCAAACATATTTGTTCTGCTTTTGAGCGTGTGTACAAAACAATAGAGTGACAAGAGGGAACACAAGCTGTTTTACCAAAAGCGTAACATTCCATAAACCCCGCCCTCTTCTGCCCCACCCTCCCCAAACAGCTTCACAATCCTTTATGGAAAGAAACTGCATTTCAGAAAGAATCTGTAGCACAACTGTTGCCCTGGAATAATACCTTGCAGTTGTTGCATTAACCCCCAAATTATTTATAAAACACCACCAAACCCTGCTTTCCCTTCTGTTGAACTACTTACATAAAAATACATGTTAAAAAAATGTATTTCTGAGGCCTCAAGCTTGAGGCCTTCAAACATCAGGGCCTTGTGATACTTTCAACTCTTCTTTTGTTTTGTGTAGGTGAACACAGAATGGGGTGCTACAATGTAGCAAAAGACTGAATGAGAAAGAGCAGTAAAATGTTGTGACAAGCGCCCAAAATGTTGTGACAAGCACCCCGAGTAGGACTGCTACATTTCCTTTTCAAAACCTCAAACCACGCAGATCCCCCAATTGGCAAACTGCGCCCCACTAGCTATATGACGGGGGTCTGTCATTTCCTTTTGTCCTGTCTATAAATCGTACAATTAGATGCGTAAAGCACAGAGGCTGTTAGTCAGGGATCTAAATGTACCAGGTGTCTGATCATTATTCCCCTCTTTGTCTCTCAAATCACTTTGCATTCTGGTACTTGTAGTCATGCCTTTGATGGAAAATAAAACCATTTGCAGGGAAGCAAAATCACGAGTTGAAAGAACGGACTTCTAGAACACTTAAGAAATCCACACATACATGTTTTTAGAGCAACTCGTGTTAGTTAACTAGTGGGGTTAGGATAAAAACGTGGGCAGTGGATTAGCAGTATTCGCTATAATGCCCCTCAAAATATACTCATTCTTCTTTTAGCTTTCATGGGGTGCCAACGTTTACATTTACTGCTGCGGGGGGAGGGGCGGGGTTGCCACGTCAGTCAAAATGCAGCTGTCCATTGAAAGTCACACGCTGATTCATGAGGTGGCCACTTGCTAGAGTTTGGGAGACTGTTTATAATTGTGGCGACATTGCAAGGCAGAACAAAAGCAGAAGAAAAATCACTATATCGAGCAACATCGAAAGCAAAAATGCTCCTAAAAACATTTGACCGTTCTAGTGCCATCTTACTGAATTACACTAGTTTCTACAAAATGGCTGAAACTGTAGCAAAGCGTTCAACAAGATGCATTCTTTCGGATCTATGTGATTATTGTGACGGCCGGAAGTGCATACTTTTTTTTTTAAAAAGCCCTTGACACCACATATATATGTGGGGGGAGACCCCCACAGGCCCCCCATATTAATATTATATTCTATACCCCTCACATATATATGTGGTGTAAGGGGGGTCCAAAAAAAAAAGTCCGCATTTTCGGCTGTCGTAATTGTGTGGGCAACATTTTGGTACGATTCCCATTCTTTCTGCATCCCAGAGCAGGTAATTGACACCAGGATCCCTCTACATATCGCTGCAGGAGCTTTGTCAGAGAGCAAGTGTTCTCTCTAGACGAACCTAAAAGCAATGCGCGTGTGTACTGATGTTAATTAATCACATTTGCAATGACTTTTATCACCCTATGCCTGCCTGTAAGCAGTGCTGTCTTTCTAAAGCATTACCAACTTCTGCTGCTCCAACCAGACCTGAAAGTCTTGTGGCTGCCTTCCTTTCCTCTGTGGCTGTCCTACTTCCGCGTGGCTGTATTGTGTTATTCCTCACCCAAGAAAACATAGTGGGGATTGTAAGGAACTCATGGTGGCAAAAGTAAAGAAAGACACAAGCGATCACAGTTCAAGGGTGTTCATTAAACTGCATGAATGGGTGAAAAAAATGCCTAATCTAAACTTAAATATAAGATCGGAGCAAGCATGTCAAATAAAAAGGGCCTATACTAAAACAAAAAACTATTTGCCAATCTTTACTGCTAAGTTACAAAATAGTTTGGAATCATGTTCACCAGAATAGAAAGAAGTTTTCACAAAATGATAAGTCAGGATTGTATAGCTGGGGTCTTCCGTCCCCACATTTTTAGCATGGGAAAAGGCGGGACTTCTGAGCACAATACACAACTGGGCTTCTCCAGCACGAGGTTACAGTTCTTTTCAGCGATATCAGGACCTTCGGCAGCCACGTCTCTTTCATTCAAAGGCTCTTGCCTCCGAGGATCCGATGTATCAAAAATAACCAAACAAAAGTTCCTTTCCATAATGTTGTACTTTGGGTGATGACTCTTCACCCCTGGATCCCCCTCAACCGGGCTCCGATCCCTCTTGAATGTTAGCCTCCCTCCGTCGGGTTCATTACAGCCTTTTTCTTAATATATCTTCACATGTAGTTTTCACGAGAATCAAAGTCTTTTTAAACAAGATATGGGGTGGTTCGAGCAATAGGAGAGGCTGGGTCACTGCGCTGAACTAGTGGTCTCAAGTGGTTCTTCCTGCTGCCTGATGGGTGGATCCCAAAGAGTGCACTGCTCGATGGCGCCCTGTGTTGTAGGAAAGTTGTAAGAGGAGGTCTTTGGGAACCCTGTCGTTATTGGCGCTGGATTGTTAGAGCTGATACTCATGAAGGTTGTGCGTGGGGCGCATGAGAAAGATGAATTACACTGTGATGATATGTTCAGTGCTTTTTATTGGTATGGATACACCATATTTAACAAAAGCAAAGCCAGCACGTGTTTCGACCCAAAAGGTCTTTGTCAAGGTGTAGTAGGTACATGGTTATAGGCTCCTGTATAAGGAAGCTGGGGGTCAGCTGGTAGGCATGCAAAGCCTCCTGTAATCGGATCACCCCAACTTGTAGGCATCCCTCAGCCGGTTTCACATTTGCCAGACACACAAGTCTCTTTACTTTAGCACAAATGCAGGATTCACTCCCCTTAGTTTTCCCTGGGCATCCCTCCGTCAGGTTCACATAGCCATTCTAACACAGTTCACAATTCTATCATCTCATCAGATAAGCGGGGTTCCCTTCCCCTACCTTTCTTTCGGCATCCCTCAGTCGGGTTCACTCTTGCCACTGTTTCGCTAGACCCCTCAGGTTCTTCTCTTACCACAGTAAGGGTCTCAGCCCCAGTCAGGCTTCGCCTACCTCTATTCACATAATGTTCTTGGGAATGTTACTGGTCACCCTAATCCGTAGGCATCCCTCATTCGGGTTCACGTTTGCCTTAAACACAGTTCACTTGGTATCCACAACGTGTCAAAGACTTTCAACTGTACAAGGGCTTTTCACTCGACCCTTGTATGACCACTTTGACCCCTTACATTGGGTTCTCCTAGGGCCTTCTGGTATGAGTAGTTTCAACAAAAGGGGGCCAGCCAGAGTCTTTCGAACGAGCGCCCACAATGCGCCAGACCACTCTGCAGCTGGTCTTTTCCTGGGCTTTTAAAGTTCATTAACACACAAGTTCTTTGTTCATAAATTCTTTCAATTCATAACAGGTTGCTGTTTGCAATCTTCACTCAACACAGTTCGGTTTACTACCGGTTCTCCCTCCTCCTCACCGGCTTTGATGAACCGCTTGTCGTTTCTTGTCTCTGGAATCAAAGACGGTACCATGGTAGAAAGCTCCTCTCCTCGCCTTGGTTATAAGTGTAAGAGGGCCCTGTGCACCATTGACATAAGTTACATCATACACAAGCTGTATTTGCTGGTCTTATGATTCCTTTCATGGAGGCATGGCGGGTCTAGGTCGAAAAGGGCGAGGGCACTTCCCTCCTTGTCCTTTCGGTTCTCGCCGTCTTTCTCCTCCTTTTGAACTGCCGTCCTGGAATATCTGCTTCCCCGTGTGTTTTGCCTTGCTCAATGTGTGCTGTTATGCTCCGCCTTTTATTCGTGTGGGGAAGGGAAAGGGCCATCAGGTTGCGTAGTTATTGTCAATTGCCTGACTCTGCCTAACCATTGTGGTGGGACATGACGGGTAAATGGCTCTGGTGTTAGTCTGTTGTCTTTAACGGTGTGAGAAAGGGTTTTTGTTGTAAAGAGGGGAAGGGTAGAGCTTCTACGTATCCTATGGGGTAGGATGGGGAAAAGGTGTCATAAGGAAGGGGATACCGCTTCTCAACCTTCGTTGTCCCACCTCCACTTCCGAGGGCCCCTCATCCAGGTGATCCTCCCTCACTAGTCCACCCCCAGGAACTGGATCCAATAGCGATGGCCGTGTCCTGGCCACCTGGATGACCGATCAATGGGGACTAGTCAGTTAGACACCTTCAGGTTTCTCACAGGATCCACTGTGCCCCCCCCCAACATGCCTTCTGTTTCCCTCACTGCCCTTCTTTGTGCTTACTTGCTCATGCCCCCCGTCGCCACATCTTTCCTCCTTACTGATGTCATGCAGCTTCTATGTGTTTTTACCGGCCACTGCCTCACTGCAGAATTTGCTACTGCCTATTTATTACAGTTTGTCCCTGAAAAATGCAGTGGGTGAAACCCCACATACCCTTATTCCGCTCAACCTCTCTCCATCCAATAATGACTCACCCAAACAAGCATCTACGTTTTGCAGGAAAAAAATAACCCATTACAAATGTGCAGTAAAAAAAATCTGCAGTGAATATTTGTTGAGAAAAACACTGAATACCGCCCTGCCTACTGGGTGCATCCATTTCCTGTATCTACATGGGGTATCGCTCATGTCTGTGTTTTTGCACCTGTTTTATAAATTGTTTTTTGATAATCGGGGTCACCCGCGCAAACCCTGGTTGTGGTGTTTTTTTGTGTGTTTTTCTCCACAATGCAGTGTTCTTCAGGTATCTGCATAGACGTGACGGTGTGACCCTCCTTTCCTCACTTGTCGTCCTGTTCCTAGCATCGCCCCATCGTTAGAATTGGTGCAACAATGAATTCCGTAAAAAGGGGCGTTGCGCTAAAATGACCTGTGCGCGGTTTATTACCATGTTCCCCTCCCCGCCTCTGCTAATAGCTCTCATTTTCACATTGGCACAGGAACTGCACTGAACCGCTGCTCCTCTTTCCCCCCTGATGTGAGAGAAATATCATAGGGCAAATCATTCAAATCGCTGCCTGGCCGCTCCCGCGCAAACACATTGGAAGGCACGTGATATCTGCACCTTTTCTGTGTTACATGCTCAGCACCAGTCTTCTTTTGTATGGGGGAGCTGAGCCTTGCAAACAAGGGCAACCCAGAGTCAAACGTGTGGAGGTGGTGGAATCTTTAGGTATAACCTATAGCGTGGCAGGACTTTAATGGGAAAATTGACACACCAACCAGAACACTAATTATGTCAATTACTCAATCAGCGCCTTTTTTAAAGCAGATACAAGCCTTCTTACTCTGTAGCTGTTAGGAGATTGTTCCTGAGAAAGTTGCTGTAGTGACTGGAGAAGGCGTACCAGAGAGCCTGAACCAAGAGGCCAACTAGATGGAGGGAGACAGAACCATAAGTGACTGTGTGAATTGAGCTACACGACAGAGCCGGCCAGGTTAAAGGGACAGGCTAGAAGAGAGAGCCTGCTAGGGGCTGGGGCCCAAAGGATGGCTGGATGGCTGGAGCCAAGCCTTGTGAAGAATAGTTATAGAGAGGTCAGCTAGTGGCTTTTGCCCAGATTCTGGTCGTAGCTCACCAGCCCACCTAAAGAATCTTGAAACACATGAGAACCCAAGGAATAGGGGGGTGGGAGGGAGGGAAGAGTTATCCTACCCAGAAGTAAAGGGGAGAATTCTAATTGGCAAATGCAAAGAAGAACCACTAGAGCAAGACTCTAGCTCTGGCAATGCACTGTAGAGACCCCTAGGGCACGAGTCGTGTGGTACAGGGTTGGCCTCGGTAGCACATCGGAGCCCACTCCACTGCATCCTTGAATTCAGGCAGGGGAATTATCAGTCTCCCCGATTACACGCAAGAGGAACTGGGCCAAGGAATTCCCCTTCACCAAAACGGAAGAGTCCAGCCATGTGACAAAGGTTTTACTATGTTTATTCAAAAATCAACAACAGGGATTGAGATATGAACAATGCCGCATTCTCCAACACTCGCTCGCCGTTCTTGAGCCTGTCGTCCAGTTTTGATGATGTGTGACGTCACAAAATAAAGATGCACCCCAAAAACCTAACGTGAACCAGGATTGGTTAGTAGGGTAGACTACATACCCATTATATAGGGGGTTGGTACATCAATAGGGTAAAACATCTGTTGGCTCCTCCTTCGACCACCTCTAAATGTTGTAATTACAAACATTTCAAGTTAGTGTGCTGTGACTGATTAGTGCAACAAAGTGTGAGCTTAATGTGGAAGGTGGATATGGATTGGGCAAAGATGGTCTTCTCAGCCTTGGAGCTTTGCAAAGTTACCAGGCCAAGTGCAACTGTTCAAGGTGGTGAGAAGGACCCCGAATGTGCTGCATGTTTTCAACAAATTACCATCTCCAATCCCCTAGGCCTTGAGACAGAACATTCGGCTTTGAACCTGGTATTACTTTTGTATCATCCTGCCTTCTGTTGGATGGGAACAGCTACCTCAGTCTGGCTCAAATGTATAGGCTCTGTTCTGCATGTTCAGATTATGTGAATAGGGACAATAGATTTGATTTCTCCTGCTTGCATTTACGAGGATTGTCAGCTTAATGCACACACAGCCGTCCTATCTCTTCGGTAAACTTGAAACTTTCCTTTTCTCTGTGTCCTTGGCAAAGCTGTGCACAGTGGCTGCACTGGGAGCCCGGTTTACAAGTCTCGGCAAAGTCAGCATGTCACATCACCCTCTGTGTTTTTGATCCCTTCCAATGTCTTCCCATTCATTTTAACGTGGCTTCCATCTTTGTTTTCACGTCCGTCTGTTAATTTCGGTTAAGCATCAGCAAGCAGTTCATATGTATTCTTGTGTAACTTGCGGATTCTGCATAGCAAGAATGTGTCGGTCCTCTATCTGAGTGAGTCATAAGCATGTTCTTTGTGTCTACCAGCAATAAATCGAAGTGTCTGCGTAACTTCATGCAAGGATGCCTATGTGCTTCGTTTCTAAGGCATCTATGTCATGGTGTCAGTCATGAAGTTGTCGGCTTTCTTCAAGGTTACAGTCGACTTGCTCCATCGATTGCAGCTGTATATATTCAACAACACCGTCCGAATAGGGGTCTGAATGGCTGTTTAGGTGAATAGCGTTTCACACATCTGCGATACATCAATGTTGGGGAGGAGGAGCCCAGGAAATATGTACACCTTTTGATTCTCTGTTCCAGAGATGAGAGTGGGATAGGTGCAACGAGGGACACTTTAGGTTTCACACTTCACCTTCCTACGACAAAGATCAAAGCAAAGATACCGATCAAGACAAAGGCAAAAATCAAAGCAAAGACACTGATCAAGACAAAGGCAAAATTCAAAGCAAAGACCAAGGCAAAGACACCGATCAAGACATGGGGAAAACACAAAGCAACAACCAAAGAAAAGACACAGATATAGGCAAAAGCAAAAACCAAACACCAAAGCAGAGACTGATGCAAAGACATGGATCAGTGCAAAGCAACGAAGTGTGCTGGGACATTTAAAAACTCCTGTGAGTGATTTGATGGACCATGTCTTTCCGGGCACCCACAAGATTGCGAGTTAGGTTGAGGGATTGGATTCTTGGCATCAGTTCCTTTAGAATAAGCCCTAACTTAGTCCTGCAATGAGTTGTCATCATAACTCTGCCTCATAAGGTTACTTTAGTATCTGCTACTTTAGGATCTGCCCAATAGTTGTCTCTCCAGACCCTGTCCTTGCCAGGAGGGTTAGAGAAGGGATGTCCAATCTCCTGGGTCATACCAGCCAGGAACGCTGTACATCTGAAACCAGAGACTGCCAAATGACGCCTCCCTGTTGCATTTAATAGGGGAAATGCCCTAGTGGACAAGAGAGAGACTCGTTACAATTACGGATACATGATGCCTAATATGTCTTGTCTATTTGTGCTGAGATCACAACCTAACCATTTCTTTAGGCACAGAATACAAAGTGTTGTGTCACTTCTTCCTTGTGATGATAGATAAAATGATTGGTAAAGACACTTACTTTCAGGCACTTAGAGACACGGGCACTTCATTTATCACGATGCAGGCATGTGCAAATGGTGTCATCATTGGGACTGAGGCAAGAAAGTGGATGAAAGTGTATATAAATGTGTGGGAGGTCAAAGTGAACAGGAGCTACCAGTAACCGAGTTCCACTACTCACATGTTTTACTGTTATCAGTTTCTATACATTTTACAACCATTTTCATTATTCTGGAGCTGTTCGTTTTATAGGTAAACCACACCTTTTCATTTTACCACTCTATAGCAGTTCGGCATCAACTCAAATCTGTTTGAGCGAACATTCACGAAGTCTGGATGACACCTGAATCTGGATGTACTCTAGCTGGCTCCATCTTATCCAAGGAAAGATGGGGAGGGTCCTGTTAACACTAAAGAGAAGTATATTTTGAATGGATTGTGTCCTCCCATGTATTACTCATATTAGATATTCGTATAGTCAGCTTTGCTGCTTTGGAAAAGAAAATCCACACCAAAGGGTGCTGTGCCCGATGTCATGGCGTCGATGTCCCTCGAGGGCTGCCGTAGAGTGTCAACGTCATCTGTAGTATAAATGGCTCAAGCCGCACCCGTTGGCTTCAGTTCCGTTTTTCCGAAAGCTTTCGCTTCATCTGTACGAAAACGGCGCTTCAGTCTTTAGAGATGTCTTCATCATCTAATCCTTCTACCCCCTAAAACTGGCCTAAATAATTCCAGAATTGCGGGAAGAGAATGTCCATAACTGATCCCCATCGAGTCTGCCTCTGGTGCCTGGGTCCCGACCATCGAGTTGACGACTGCGGTTCCTGTCAAGCTATGACGGGTACATTTCTCAAGGAATGATGAGGTAAATTGGCGGTAGGGGAGGAATCTTCGAAGGCCTCTTTGAAGAAAAATAAAGGCGCTGCGGAGTCTAGGGAAGCTTCCCGGCATAAGTCAAAGTCTAGATCGAGGAGTCGGTCAAGAAAATCTGAGACGTCACTTATCTCCTGCTTCTTAATCTTCTTATTCTTCTGATACAGGGGTTATCACTTGCCCATCTAAGCATGATTGCCCTAGAAAATCAATGATGCAAATCTCCGAGAATGCAGCCCCGACCCCCTCGAAGAAATCGTGTGAAGACCATGCCCCAGCTCATTCTACAGATGGCAGAGGAAGGTCAGAGACTAGATGCTCTAAATCTGGCGAGAAATCGTCGAGGGTGTTGTCGAGAGAAACCTGTCCGATACCTCATAAAAAGAGCAAGACGGGCCTATCGGTGCATAAACTGAAGACGACACCAGACAAAATGTCGTCAGGTTCCAAACCGTTTTCGAAACCTGTGTTGAAGGTTTCCTCGACACCTATTTCAAAGACTTACTCGACACCAGTGTTGAAGGCTTTGTCAACACCTTCCTCGACTGTGCCTGCATCCAAAGCACCTTCGACTTTTATTCAAAACCAGCGTCGACAACATCAACGCCATTGACACCTTTGTCGAGGACAACATTGATTCCGGCACCATTATCGAAGCCATTGGCAAAACCAAGGTTGATGCCCTCACAAACCACGGGTAAAATGTATACCCCTGTACCAAGAAAATACTTTTTCAAGTCTATGGCCTCTATTTATGAGGAAGAACAATCCTCGGATGAGGAGACCTCCACTTTTTGGGTGAGATATGGTACAAGAATGTTCCTGAGGAAATAATTGACCCTCAGTCAAAAATGTCTGACCTTTATGACTGTCTCCAAACAGCTAGTGGAATAGACACTTCACCTGAATTGGAATTTGACAAACCTGATTCAGCTGACCATGCTGAATTAGCATATGGAAATATTATGACTAGGGTGGTGGAGTTCATGGGATGGAACAGAAACTCACCCACCTACCTACAGGATGACATGACAGACATTCTCAGTCAAGGCCCTCAAAAAATCCTGTTATTCCTTTTCATACAGCACTTCAGAGAAAGGTTATGGCCGCATGGGGAATCCCCAGAATCTGGACCCGCGGTAAACAGAAATGTTGCTAGGAAATATAGACCCTCATCCTCTGATCTTGACTATTTAACTAAGCATCCTACACCTGAAAGCTTAGTGGTCCAAGCAGCTACATCCACCAGTCAATCGGCATACCCCTCTATTCCCCCACACAGGGATGATAAGCGAATTGATGCCTGGTCTCGCAAGATTTTTTCTTCGAGCAGTATGGTTTTAAAGTCAACAAATGTGATTTGCACCCTTGCAAGGTTTACATACAGCCTGTGGGACTGTATTAGGGTGGCGGCTGAACACATTCCTGAGGGCAGGGAATGAGACGGCTTCCTGGCATCAGCTTGTCCATGGCTTCTAGCACAGTGCTATGCAGGTTTGCGTGGCTGAGAAAGTCGGGCTTTGCACAGGATGTGCAGGCCAGACTTCTCAATATGCCATTTGCCGGCTGGGTTTGTTCAGCAGCAATGTGGATGAGAGTCTAGAGAAGCTGCAGGACTCTAAGGCGGCGGCTAAGTCACTTAGTGCCTCCATACGACAACTTCAGCAACACTCCTACTCAGGCTTATCTTCCTGCGGGGGTCGTCCTTTTCGTTTTTATTCCTCATTTGGAAGAGTTAAATGACAGGCTAGTCAAAGAGGACAAAGAAAATGTCTTCGGGGCGGACGAGGAAAGGGTGTTAGATCAGCCCCAGCAGCAGCAACTGTCCATTCAGCCGCTGCTGCTGCCTCCTCGAATCCACTCTGAGGCCTTGACCCACAAGACCCCGGTGGGAGGCAGGATCTCTCAGAATGTGAATGAATGGTGGGGCATTACTTCAGATGCTTGGGCACTGGAAACAGTGGCTCAGCCTTCCTTTACAGAAAAGGCGTCAGGACCATCCACCGGGATACAACTCTGTCAAGATTCCAGATTCGCTCCTGTTGCAGGACATTTTAACCCTGCTGGAGAAAGGTGCAATAGAACATGTACCTGTAGCGGAGAGGAACAAGGGTTGGTATTCCCCATACTTTCTCATCCCAAAGAAGGATGCAGGATTGAGACCCACCTTGGACTTGAGAAACTTGAACAAGTTCCTCAGGAAGGACAAGTTCAAGATGGTAACCCTTTCTCAGATCCTTCAGGCTCTCCAACTCCAAGACTGGTTGGTATCATTGGACCTTCAGGATGCTTACTTTCATGTGCCAATCCATCTCAAGCACAGAAAGTACCTGAGGTTTGCGGTTGGCAGTTCTCACTATCAGTTTCGGGTTCTGACATTCGGCTGACCTCCGCCCCAAGGGTTTTCACCAAGCTGATGGCTGTAGTGGCAGCGAGTCTCAGGAGAGGGGGGATTCACGTCTACCCCTACCTGGACGATTGGTTAATCAGGGCACGTTCACCTGAACAGGCCCAGAAACATCTGAGCATGACCTGCCGCATCTTACACAGACTGGGCTTCTCCTTCAATTACAAGAAGCCCCATATGATACCATTCCAGAGACTCCAATTCCTCGGAGCAGTCTTGGATACTTCCTCAGGGAAAGCCTCGCCACCCGGGGTGAGGGTTCATCACCTTCTGCAGATGGTAACAGAGTTCCAGAATGCCCAGTATCTGCCGGTCTTTGATGTTCAGAGGTTGCTTGGCCTCATGGCATCCTGCATGTTTCTGGTGCCAGAGGCCAGATTGAGAATGAGAACCCTTCAATGGGCCCTCAGGACTCAATGGTCCCAATTTTCGGGGATTATGGCAGATCTTTTGCAAGTCCCGGCCAGAGTGGCTCAAGATCTTCTATGATGGGCTTGCAAGGCAAATATTCTCAGGGGAGAATCTTTTTGGCAACCATAGCCAGAGATAACAGTAGTGACGGATGCCTCAATCACAGGGTCGGGAGCTCACACCAACAATCTGACAATCAGCGGTCGTTGGTCTCCATCGGAGTCCAAATCACACATCAACCTTTTGGAGCTGAGGTCAATCAGACTAGCACTGAAGGCCTTTCTGCCCTCTGTATGAGGAAAGAATGTCCTGATAATGACGGACAACACAGTGGCCATGTACTACCTTAACAAGAGAGGAGGCATAGGAGCTACTACTATTGAGCTGAGAGGCAATGCAGCTCTGGTTCTGGGTAATACAAGAAGGAATCTCTCTATCGGCAGTTCACCTAGCCGGAGAGCAGAACACAGCGGCGGACGCTCTGAGCAGGCAGAGCACAGTCTTCCACGAGTGGGAACTAGCTCAGGAAGTCCTTCAAGAGATCTTCACCCTTTGGGGAACCCCGCAAGTGGATCTGTTCGTGACCAGTGCCAACAGGAAGTGTGAACTGTGCTGCTCCAGGGAATTTCCTCCAAGAGGAGCTCTAGGGGACGTGTTCGTAGTGGACTGCGAATTTCCACTCCTATATGCGTTTCCTCACGTAATCAGGAGGTTGAGAAAGTTCAGGAAAACCATGATCCTAATTGCCCCGGATTAGGCCAGGAGGATGTGGTACCAGGACCTTCTGGATATTTCCATCTCCCCCCCAATACGCCTTCCACAAAGAGTGGATCTTCTCTCGCAAGAGGAAGGTCGGGTTCTCCATCTAGAAGTCAAGACACTCAGCCTTCACGCATGGTTTCTGAGAGGCTGAGATACAAGGATTGGGACCTCCTGGATGACGTAATGGAGATTTGGCTTTAGTCCAGAACACCAGCAACAAAATACTTGTACTGATGTCGTTGGTGCAAGGATAAGAATGTGGATCCATTCCTATGTGGTACACCTATGGTACTTTCTTTCCCATTACATTTGGCCAATATGGGGCTCCAGATTGGTACAATAAAAGGATACCTAGCAGCGCTTTCTATTTTTAAGCGCTCCTCATAAGAGGTGTCTTACTTCAAAATTCCATTGATTGTGCAGTTTTTAAAGGGTCTCACTAGCGTGTACCCTCCAGTCTCATTTCAAGTCCCCGTTTGGGATCTAAATTTAGTATTACAATTCCTTACATGCATTCCGTTCAAGCCTTTACATTCTTGTCCGCTAAGGCTTCTCACTTTGAAGACAGTCCTACTAGTGGCTATTACATCAGCCCGCAGGGTGAGTGAGTTACAGGCTCTCTCTTGTAAGCCTCCTCACACCATCTTCCATAAAGACAAAGTTATACTTAAAGTCAAACCTTCATTTCTACTAAAAATAGCCCCTGACTTTCACTTGTCTCAAAAGATCACATTATCATCTATCTATCCTCCCCCCTCATTTAAGTAAGGAGGAAGAAAGACTCCACCGGCTGGACCCAAAAAGAGCTCTTAGCTTTTATATTTCTAGACTGGCAAAATTTTGGCAAAGTGACCAACATTTCATTGGCGATACCGGCCACACATTGGGCCTCCAGATGGGCTAAGGGCTCATTCTACTAGGGGCATGGATACATTTGACGGCTCTTCAGAGGGGTGTCCCCATGCAAGATATTTGTGCAGCGGCCACCTGCATCAATGCACACTTTTGTGAAACACTATTGTTTATATTCAACCTCATCCCAAGGAGGTCTTTTTGCTAAGGCCGTTCTACATACGGTCCATGAGTAGAATTAATTAGTACTCCCTCCTCCAAATTCTTCACTGCTTTGGGAGTCTATCTAAGATGAGGAATACGTGGAAGGACACAATCCATTCAAAGAACAAGTTACTTACCAACTGTAACGTTCTTTCGATTGGATGTTCCTCCCACATATTCGTCATCGACCCTCCCAACCTACCCGCCGTACAGTTTACGTGTTTTACACTCAATGTTCCTTGAGAGCTTACAGTCTAAGGGTACGCCTTATCAACTCCTTAGTTGAGGATATTGAAAAAACATAACTGAAGCCAACGGGCGCGGCTCGAGCTATTTATACTACAGATGACGTTGACGCCACAACATCGAGCACAGCGCCATCTGATGTGGACATTTTGTTTCTGATGCAGCAAAGCTGACGATACGAATATCTAAGATGAGGAATACGTGGGAGGAACATCCAATCGAAAAAATGTTACAGTTGGTAAGTAACTGGTTCATCTCCTCACATCCCAGCTCCCTCTGATTTTTGGGAAATGTGTCAAGTTGTTATCTTAATAGTTTATAAAGGTTCAGGCTGTTCCCTAGGGGGCTATTTAAATGTTATAATGGGTCTTCAATGAAACGTATCATAAAGCCTCCAGGAGGTCCAAAACTGATTGCTTACTGTATGTAGGAAAAGTCATCATGTCCAGTCTGTTCCCATGAACCTGCTGTGGTTTCTAGTAAAGTAGTAAATTCAACCCAAAAATCTCTGCATTATCTTATAAGGAATCTATGAAGCTGTGCACCCCAGCTTCTGTTCCGGTAGGTTTTCATGTATTGGGTTCCAGCGGAATAAAGATCGGCGAGTAGAGGCAATTGATTTCACAAAGGCAATATATAAACGTTCCAACTCATTGACTGACAGAGAAAATGCAAAGCAATTCTGGGGTTGGGTGTGGCGATGAGGAGGGTCCTACTTCTTTTGCATGTGCCATCCACTTGGCGGTTACCCTTCCCCTGTCGCGACATCATGTAGAACTGTTCCCCTTGGCTTCCGCGTCCTCCGCAGCTGTCACAGTTTGGCTACTATTTTGTGGCACACTCCCATCACTATTTGTGTGAAGTCAAAAGAGAGATCTGCTGTAAGTTTCGACGAGCAGCTTACTCCATTTCAGACCAACAATTTTGGATGGAGGTCCACCTCTTTTTTATGAATCTGGTGCAAAATAAACCAGATTTTCTGACCTTAATACGTTACATCCGATTTCTTTTTGCACACCATTCTGAGGTGTAAGTCACAACTACACTTACCAGTAACTTATGCCAAAGTAGCTTGCAGCAAACAAATAAATGTGTGTGAATCGGTCCCCACACTAAACGTTATTGCTTTGCTGAATGTTCAGTTCTTTGATTTTATCGCAAAGTGTTGTTGTTTCACAATATTTAACTGTCTGCTAAAATTCAGATCGGTACACCATGTACTCGCATTGCTTTGGATAGAAAGCTATCAACACTGCATTTCACTATTTAGAACTCTTCATTTTCTGGGGAGTGCAGGGGGCTTGAACCCTGTAATGTTCTAGTGCCAGTTACCAGCAATATGAACATCTGTGCCACCCACCCCCTGTTTATGGTTTACAGTAAACCGGGTTAAGACCACATGCTTGACTACAAACACAAAACTCTTCCAGATGGTCGTTAACTCCCCAGAAATGCAGCTTCAGTTTTTGCGATCAAAATCCTCCTCTGCCCCCAACTCCCAGTGCGCCCAGCCACAATCTGTCCCTCAGGTGCTTTGAATACTCTCTCGTAATGTAATGGGTTATTTATAGCAAGCTTAATACCCAGAGGTTTCTAAGCACGGACCCGAGTCATCTTGCTTCCAAGACAAGTGCGTTGCCCCTGAGCTATCCTCCCGAGACGTACGTTCTCCCTGGAAGCACACTGATTGGATGAGCGCAGAGTGAACAATCTTTGGGCAACATTCTCAATGTTTCTGTAATTTATAATTATGGGAGGAAGTGTGAGCAAGGGCAGCACGTTAAGGGACTCTTAAGTCCGTTATACTTACAGGGGCTGATTAGCAAAGAATGCACAAGGGGTAACTCTGACCTGCTCTTAACTTATTCTGGAGCGGGCAATTCGAGTCTTAAACTTACTACAAGTCACTGTATCTTACTCCTGACTTACTACGAGTAAGTCAGATTTACACACAGCAGCTCCTTTGTGAATCAGCCCCCCAACCTTTTTCTTGTGGGACCAGAAAGTACAGGTTGTTACCTAAACGCGCAAGACTGTCATGGGAGAATAGCTCACGGCAACGCGCAAGCCAGAGGACACTGAGCAGCACAGGTTCGATCCCCGGGTCCGCACTTAGAAACCTCTGGGTATTAAGCGTGTTATAAATAACCAATTACAATTTTTGCTGGAAAATTCCAAAGAAGAAACATGTAATATGGTCTGCTGCCACATACAATAGAAAAATTAACATGTTTACAGAGTGGCAAATGACAGCGTTTTAAATACACCGATGGCAGCTGTGTGTTACAAGTCCCAATAACATAACAAGCAACATAGCAGAATGGCGAAAAAAAGAGAACAGACAGTTAATAGGATTCCAAAAACATAGACGCGTTGGAAAAAGTGTACATTTGAAATAGTCACCTATAAATCTGGTTAAAAGTTTAAACTTTAAAGTCCAATCGAAAGGCGGAGTCGCCCCCCACACCTGCAAAAACATATATGACCGAATAGAGCATTAAAGAAGGCCTGAAGTCGAGACACTTTAAACATGTATCTGCAAATGCTGCATTTTCCAAGCAGTACATTGGTTAGAATTGGATATACAGGAACAAGTCACATGTTCCCACACATACAAGCCGGGCACTGGGGCCTTTCAACTTTTGCAATTGAAATGGGCCTCCTACCCCAAACAAGCAGTTTGAAAGCTGGCAGAGGCGTTGCTAGGGGATCCTGGGGAGAGGGTGAGGGGGGTCTATAGTCCAGGGTCTTTTGGTTGTATACCCAGATGGAGGCTCAGGGGCTACAACCAAAAGGCTAGCTAGCCCTGAGTCCCGACATTAGCGTAGCCCCGGATCTTTTCCAGGCCTAGCAACGCCACTGCAAGCTGTACAGCGCAGTCGGATACCCTGGGTTTCCTGAGATGCAGAGGTTCATGAGTACAGCCCAATGAATGGTGTGCAGAGCCCACACGTTGCGGAATAGAAGAAACCTTGGAGCCTTGCCGGGGTACGCAACAAGAGATGCAGCGGTCGTTGTGCAGCGCATGAGTTGCTTGCCAAATACATCCAAGATGGCAGATACACGTTTTGTAACCTTAGCTACGGGAGCAGTGGGGCAGTACTCGAGTAGCAGAGTATTTTGCACTGGCTGCATTCAACCACAAGCTCTGCTTACACCGAAGGCCAAGGGGACCACAGTCAGACAATTAAATGCCCCACTCATGTCCTCACGACCCTACAAAAAGGTCATACATTGAAGGAGGAGTCTGAGACTTAGGCAATCTGCTGTACAGGATAGGGAAAGACAATGAGGGTCATTACGGGTTAGCCAGTAACCTGTCTGCACTACCGGCGGGTTACCGGCAATTTTGCCTTACCATTGCTGGTCCCTGATAACCCAGTGTTACTGGTATATTACGGGTGCCAGCAACGGCTGCAGAGGCGTTGCTAGGGGGGGGCTGAGGGGACTATAGCCCCAGGTCTTTTGGTTGTAGACCCTGATGTGGAAGCTCAGGGGTTCTAACCAAAAGGCTAGCTAGCCCCGAGTCCTGATAGTCCCGACATTAGCTTAGCCCCAGATCCTATACAAACCTAGTAACACCCCTGAACGGCTGTAAGTTCCTTTTGGTTGTAGACCCTGATGGAAGCTCAGGGGTTCTAACCAAAAGACTAGCTAGCCCCGAATCCTGATAGTCCCGACATTAGCTTAGCCCCAGATCCTATACAAACCTAGCAACACCCCTGAACGGCTGTAAGTTCCCATTCCATGGAGTCCTATAGGACTCCATGGAATGGGTTCACCACAATCACCGGCTCCGGTAGTGGCAGTGATTGGGGCAATTCTTTGCCAGTAGGGGCCTGAGCTCTTGGCAGGGCAGGCTGGGCAGTAGTTCACTGCCCCCTACCGGAAAACTTGGAGTGTGCTAGTCTGGTAAAAATGCCAGATCCGGTATTACTGGAATTTATTCCACCATATCTACCGGACTGGCAAAATCATCATAAGGCCCAATGTGTCAAGGAGAGGATATAGAGTAGAGAGGAGGAGAAGCGCAGAGAGGAGGGTGTGGAGAGAAGTGAGACAGAAGAGCAGAGGAGGTAGGGAAGAGAGATGGGAGGAGGTGGAAAGGAAAAAGAAGAGTGGAGGAGGCTATAGGAGGAAATGTAGACCAGTGATAGAGAAGAGCAGAGGAGGTAGAGAGGGGAAAAGGGAAGAGAGGGGGACGTGCAAAAGAGAGGAGGATATGGCAAAATGTTTGACAAATAAGAGGAGGAAGCGTGGTGGAGTCCTGAGGCAGTTAAAAAGAGAGAGAAGGAACAAGGGAGGAAAGTAGTAACTAGAGAGGGTGGCAGAACAGAGAGGAGGAAGGCAGACTGAAGGGAGAAGCAGGTGAAGGGGAGGATGTGATGGGGAAGATGGGGGGAAAATCTAGAAAAGAAGGGAGTAGTAGGAGAGAGAGGGGGATAAAGGAGAGAGGAAAGGATGATAGAAAGAAAGTGAAGAGCAAGGCAACCCTCAGACCCTTCTTCCTAAGCAATATCACGCAGAGTTGCAGAAGCCTGAGACTACACCAAAACAGTGTGCAGGCCTGTCAAACCTCATTGCCTGGCACCACAAGGAGAGGGGAGCCTGCCTATCTTTGGGGTTCTCGCAGCTACATAATTGCACAACACATAGCGGGTAACAGGTGAGGGTACCTGTGAGCAGAGTACAGGTGGACCAACACAAGATCCTGACACCATCAAGAATGATCCTGCGAAGGCCGAGAAAGGATTGCACAACACAACAAACCCTGAAGACCAGGAGTGTCCCTTTGCCCTGAAGAAGGTAGACCTGAAAGGAATGGTAGAGAACCAAAGGCTGACTGATCTGTAGAAACCCTGAAACCACCCTGCTTTTTACTGGATATAACCCTAAAAGGTCAAAGAGACCCTATATATGGTGTCCAGCTGTCTGTTGATTCTTTGGCTGTGCCGCACACCACTGTGAAGACATGGTGTTAGTCTCCCTGTTAGTCTGCAGAATGTCAGCTCAAAGGTTAAACAGTTGGGCTAGGCTTGGGGCGTGCCCATGCTACTGGCAGCGACGAGGATCATGCCACGTCTCGACACTCCTGCTCTGAAGGTGCCTAATCCGCTCGGCCTGCCACCCCCTTGCTGTGAGGTTAGTTCAGGGCTCTACTGCTCAAGAGCCACACTGCAGAACTGGCAGGCTAGCAAAGGGACCTTGAGAACCACAACCATAAGCAAGCCTGCATAGATGGGGGCCAGGTGCCATCATGCAAAGTTCCCCAGCGGAGATGCCGACATGATGAGGGCAAAGGCCATACAAAAATGACTGCACAGAGATATTGGCCTATGGCACAAATTAAGGGCATTCCTGACTAGATCCTTTTAGCTAGAAATGACCATCATATGCTGGGTTCATCTCTGCAATTCCGCTCAGAAGAGTCACAAGACACGAGACTACCGCAAGCCCAGAATGTTCAGGTGTCACTGAAAGTCACAACCCTGTGATGCACTCTATTTCTCGCCCAAATTACTAGGACCCTAGACAACTGATCCTTTCCCCAATTTTTAAGAAACATGGCATTGGTCAATGCAGAGTTGACATGCATCGAATGTTAGAAAATACTTTTTTTGTTGTTACGCTGTTGACGGCCTTTTATCCGCCGCCATGACTATAAGGAAGACGATGACCACTACATCCGACTTTGGAGCTTTTTCTTAATGTAGGTTTCTAGCTTTTGGGTGTCTGCAAAGTTGGTCTGGGAATAGTTTGCTTTTGCTTTGAATGAACTTTGCATTTTTTATAAATGTACTTTCATGGCATTGTTTTACAAGTCAAGTATGAGGATGAGGTTCCCTTCTTTAATGTCATTGATGAGTAGAACTCGTCAAAGCATAATTTGAATGATCTATTTTATTTTTATTCCGAGGATGTTCAGGACGGTACTCCCGCTAATTAACTTTGCATTGAATCATGCAGGTTTGTCCAACTCCAGGCCCGAAGGCCGGGATCCTGAAGGGGATTCAGGATAACCCTCAATAATGTTCGTGAGGAAAAACGCACACATATTTAGAATCATTGTATGCAAATTTATCTCATGTATATTAATGAGGGGCATCCTGAAAACCTGACATGGATCCGGCCCTCGAGGCCTGGAGTTGGACAACCCAATGTCATATGGGTCTGGCAAGGATTGTGCCGCGGTAGCATGTCCACATTTCAGCCCCCCCCCCTCCCCTTCTTCCCCCTCCCAGTTTGCATTTTTTGTAACATGCCCTTTATTATCAAGACAGGTGTCATCTTTGAGCCGGAGCTGGTGGGATCAACATGTGGTGTTATTGCTTTCCTGTATTTGTGGCCTTTTGCAGGTGCTCTTGGCTGCACTCTTTCATACGGACTTGTTTTATTAGCTGTCAGAAGTTCCAGGGCTAAAGGTAAGTTCGCATAATCCTTCACGGGTTCAGAGGATCAGCCACTTTCCTGCCAGCTTGTGTGTTCGTGTGGTGTTGCTGGCTGTCTTCTTTGAGATGCATGGCTTACTTGAACTGTGCTTCACTTGTGTATCCTCTGACGACTGTTGGTGCAGCATCGTGTCCATATGTCACATTCGCATGCATAAAGAATTTGGCATTCGGGTGCTTGAGTTTGCACTGCAGTTAAAATGTGCCAACCCATCAACCCCGTTTGGAAATGCCAGAATCACCTGCCATTGTGAGCACAGCAATGAGCGAATTTCTCAATGGCAGAGACACTCAATACATCTGATCATGAAAACTCCTCACATGTAAGGGTTCCATGCTTTCAATATAGGCTGGAATTTGTCAGTCGGTCTATACCATCTTGTCCCACCCGTTTGTTCTCCAACTACATTTTCCTTTCATGCAGTCGATTCTTGACTGGGCCACAATGGCCTCTATGCTTGGCATGGGAAGGTTATCCTGGGATCCAATCCACCACACTCCACAGGTCCGCTTGAGTGCATCTCAAGTCCATTGCGCAGTAATACAAGGATCCAATCCACCACACTCCACAGGTCCGCTTGAGCATCTCAAGTCCATCGCGCAGTAATACAAGGATCCAATCCACCACACTCCACAGGTCCGCTTGAGCATCTCAAGTCCAACACACAGTAATACAAGGATCCAATCCACCACACTCCACAGGTCTGCTTGAGCGCATCTCAAGTCCATCACATAGTAATAAAAAGATCCAATCCACCACACTCCACAGGTCCGCTTGAGCCCATCTCAAGTCCACCACACAGTAATAAAAGGATCCAATCCACCACACTCCACAGGTCCGCTTGAGCCCATCTCAAGTCCACCACACAGTAATACAAGGATCCAATCCTCCACACTCCACAGGACTGCTTGAGCGCATCTAAAGTCCATCACACAGTAATACAAGGATCCAATCCACCACACTCCACAGGTGCGCTTGAGCGCATCTCAAGTCCACCACACAGCCAAACGTATTATCAATGATTCATTGCTCTTTGAAACTGCCTCACATAGGCAATGGTTTTTGATTCCAAACATGTTAGAATATAACTTATATTCTGCAATCCTGATGTATACATGTTAGAATATAACTTATATTCTGCAATCCTGATGTATGGCCTATCACAACTGGATCTACGTGCACCCAAGCGATCGCACAATTTACCTTGAGCCTCTGCATCCTTCTTTGGTCTGTCATACTTGCACACTTTCCCCCCTCCTATTCTCTCCCCCCTGCACCTTTTCCTATGCGGACTAAGGTCTGGATGCTGTGGCAAAATGCACCAACTTACAGACAAGACTAGCTGCACTGAGACCATCATGGTCATGATTGTGTGTAGTATAAAAGCTTTGTAACATAGCATAATATGACTCAGCCATGCCCTGGCACCACATAACACTGGTGGGCCATACATAAGCTCACGCTCAAGGGCTATGCCCCCCATATTGGATCTGAGCCCCAGAGGCAGCAGCACAGGGTCCAATGCTGTGGCACTGTAGTAGAATTCAATGTCCATACATTGTATGAAAGGTCCTGCTCCCACGATGCCCTCTTTTTAGAATCATTGTTGAGCTTCCAGTACCCTGTCAGATTGACTGTACAATGCATAGCCATTGTTGGTAGTGGATGTTCCTTCAATCAGTACATCTATTTGGTTTGTGACCACCTTCCCGCGTACTGGCATGAAGCTGAGTGGTATCCACAAAGAGGCATCAGATGGTAAAGCATTCGTATGCCAGTTTTATTTGGGAATTTACAGACAAAGGGACCAGCTGAAATGAGGTAAACGAACAAAAATCAGCTGGGATGTCTCCAAGGCAAGAAAAGCAGGACAGTCTCTGGGAAAGCTCACAGAAGATAGTTTGCGTTGTGTGGCAGTGTAATTCTGTTCTGTTGGACTCCTCTTTCACGAGGAAAAGGCTACCGGATGCGGGCGGTTGATATGAGGGCATCTTTGGGATAGCACTGCCCCCATTTTGAGGGTGGAAGCATCAGTTTCTACCAAGCATTGTACACCTTGGTTGGGATGTTGCAACACCGCAGCCGTGGCAAAGGGCATTTTCAAAGATTTGAAGACCTGTTGTGCATCTTGTGAGCACCAGAAAGGAACCAAAGGCTTGGCCAACTTTGTAAGTGGAGCGGCTATAGCCGAAAAGGAGTATTTAAAGGGTCTGTAGAAGTTTGCAAATCATAGAAAGGCTTGCAGGGATTTGAGAAATGTAGGTGCAGGCTACGCTAGGATAACCGGTAACATAAATCTCAGGAATTCGACTTGGTTGACGTGAAAGAGAACCTTTTCTAGCTTGTCCCTCAAATGATTCTCCTTTAGCCTCTGCAACACTGTTCAGGCATGGCGAACAAGTACTGATATATTAGGATAGCACCGATATGGATTCCTACGAATAAATCCAATATGTCGCTGAATCGTTGTTTACAAAATATTGAAAAGTTTCGGGGGCATTACATAATCTTAAGGTATTCATTATCACACACTTGGTACAGAAATCCTTCCTCTATTCATCAACCTGTCCAATCCTAACTAGGGTAAAGTCACCGTTTTCAGTCCAACTTGATAAATATGCGGCAGAACGGATTTGATCCAAAAGAGCCAAGATGAGGGGGCTGGGATATCGGTTACTTATGGTTACAGCATGAGGCACTGTACTCATTATAGGGCTGGCGGTCTCCCTCCCTTTTTAGGGACAAAAATAAAGTGAGTCAATCAGTACTCGAGCAGGGATGCTTGTCCTGTCGGCTGCCTGAGACCTACATTTGCAGGTTTGATCTTGCTGGGACTTGTCATCGATCTGACTCATCCATATACCCCATCTCAGGTCGAGTCATGGAGATTTTGTATTATGTCTCAGTTCTTTTGGGGCACGATCGAATGTAGTGGCCTTCTTTCCTAGAATAGTGGCAAAGGGCTGAGGACCTCTAGTGTCAACGTGCTTCCGGAGACAACAGACTTCCAACTGAGCCAATCTGCAAGTTCCTGCAGGGCGTCTTTGCTTCCCCCTCTTGAGGGTGCTCCCACCCTCGGTGCAGGTCATAGGATAGGGGGATGCTTTTCTCCCTTAGGCTCTGCCAGTCGTGCATCTGACAGGAATAATATAGCGAGTTATAGCGAGTAACTCGGGATAGAAATTGGGTATTGAAGGAACCACAGAAGCACCCTTCAAATCCTCTGACAAGCCCTTATAGAGTAAGGTTGCTCCCCTGGTCTTGCGTAAAGATTGGGTGAAACTGGTGACACATTGCAGAGCCCTTGAGTGCCCGGCATAATTTTATTTATCACTTTACCTCTCTCTTTCTCATTCACTCGTGTTTTCCTTCTCTTACTTTCTCCCTCGACATACTCATTCTTTGTGCTGATTTCGAGCTGTCAGTCTCTTATGTAGTCGTTCTCCCTCTCTCGTTCTCTGCCTTTCTCTCGATTTCTCTTACCCTCAATTTCTCTCCCTTTCCCCCCTCCTCTCTCTGGACATGTTTTCCTCTTTCTCTCACCTTCTCTCTTTCCCTATGTATTTTTTGTCTTTCTCTATCTGTCTTTCTCTTGTGTTCTCTTTCATTTATTGTCTCACTCACTCTTCTCCCCTCTCTCTTATTCCCTGTACTTTATGTATGTTTAATAAAGTTTGCTGTGGCAATGTCAACTTCCACTCAGCCAACTGGTCCTGCCTCGTATTTGGGTATCGGGGGTGAGGAAGGGGGATTTGCAAGGGGACAGGGGAGGCAGAGAATGGAACATGGACAAGATGGGTGAATGACTGTGAGTATGTGGGGACGGGCCCCTGATTAGGGCTGTCGGCGCTGCGGCTTTCCAGAGTACCCCTCCCGCTGTCACCTCCCGCCATTAGCCCTACAGGCACTGCACTCCCCTCTTCTATAATGTGCACTCTGATGAACATGTCATTAGCAGAGAGGCGGCAGCTCTGCCAGTGTGCACCTAAGAGGCAGTTTGGCTGCTTCCAGTAAACAGGAAGCAGATGATTACAGCACTGGCTGTTCCGCCAAGGAGCCAGCTCCGACCGCATCAGAGTCACCCCAATGAGTCAGGCATTAGTAGTTAACTACCTATGCTGCACCATCTGCTCGGGGATGAGTGATGGAGGAAACATGGCGAGGAATCCTGGAAACTTGCCTAGAGTCAGTCTGACTTCAGACCCCTCTTCATGTTAAATTCAATCTATTCAGTTTCAAAGCTGAAGTCTACCGTCTAGTTGGAAAATCGACCAATGTGCATTTAGACATGAATGCAGGCTCTTTGTTTGCCCAAATATTTGTACTGAACGGTTCTGTATGGGCAGGATTCGAATGCACAAAGTAGCGCCGTGCAACAGCACATGTGTGCAGCCTGCATGCAACACTACATCACAAGAGTAGAATTATAGTGCTGTTTCTGAAATTACACTATAACCTGTGTATTAATTAATGTAACTACTCTTTATGTGATATAAGCCTATTCATTTTCACGTGTACATACATTTAGTGTGAGGGATAGATATAATTGGATGTGATGTCATCTTTTTGAGTTGAGAGGTGTTTATACATACTTGTCATAAATAAATGAAGAAATACATCTTTTTAAATATGAAACTCTAATAACGAATTACATTTTTAAACAAAATATCTGCTGACCCTGATTCCTAGCTTTCGCCACTGCCAGCAAACAATTAAATTGTGATCTAAGCACTGCCGCAAAGACACCTGGAAAACACCATCAGACAGCTGCGTAGAGTCGCAAAGAAATTTTTGGAGTGCGGAAAAATTAAAAGGTCCTTTCCTTGAGGGTAAAAACTGCAACAAAAAAAAATGAGGATGCATCTTCCCCTTTAGCTATCCCCTTTTTGTTTTGCTGAACGACTGTCTCCCCTTTGTGTGCAAGTCTCTGTCCAGGATGTATATTAATGGGTTCTCCCATGATTCCTTTCCTGGGTAAGTAGTCCTTCCATGTCATATTCTCATAAGGTTTCCCGGGACTCGCAATAAATCCTCCGGCTGCCAAAAGGGTTCCCTGGGTCTTTCTCAGGGGCTATTTGCCTGCAAACTACTTTACAGAGACCAGGTCCAAGATGTGGGGCGGGTTTGCAAGTCAGTTTCTGCCACTTTTCCACAAGATACTGGGCCTCATTACAACCTTGGTGGTAAAACGGGCACGGCTGCTGCCGGAGTTGCAATTTTTCCGGCACCCGTCAATGAGGAATTACTGGGTAATTCCAACATTGCCAGACCGGGTAATTCCTGCATTGCCGGGTGCCGGTGCCCGTCAGTCCCCATTCGAGCCCCACTTAGTTTCAATTGCCTGACCATAATTATTGGGACATGCCTGACTGACTCTCTCAATACTTCTTAGGCCTCTTCCTCTTCTCAGTACCAGAGTGGTCTGAATGAAGGAAAATGAGGGGAGATGGTTTACAACAGCCTATAAAAGCAGGGGGAGGGTAAGTTTTGTTCTCACCAGAAAAGAGGAAAAACCATGTCTTGCCTGTGGCTATCCTCTCCTCCCTCGCATCTTCACCCCAGGGTCAGGATGCAAGAGCTATGGCCTTTCCCATGCCACCTGAGAAGAGGATTGAAGGGGAGTAGGAGTGAGGATACCCTTAGGTTTCTCATACTTCCTCGCTCAGATTCTTGACCTCGCTCGCTCTACACTTCTTCACAATCTCATTTGCTCCCTCCCCATCTCTTTGATTTTCACCTGCTCAATGTCATCTTCCCTCTCCGCTCCTCCTTGATGTTCAACTCCTCCAACCTCTCTTGCCTTCTCCTAATCTGCCTGACTTTTAACTACAGCTGCATCTTAGCCTCCTGCAGCACCCGCAGCTCCTGCAGCATCTACAACTACTTCTCCCCCCCTCTACCACCTTCAACTCCTCATGCACTTCAACTACTCCCCTGCTTGCTGCACCACTACTCCAAATGCCCAGACAATCTGCTCCTCCGACTGGCACTGACGGTTCAGGTCCTGTGCACTAATTGGCTGGATTTAAATCAATCGTAGGATGAGGAACATTCCGAGAGACGATTGGCCGATTTCCTTTTCGCGCTGTGGCATGGATTTTGGCCAATTTAAAGACCTCAAACAGACTGGCAAATTCCCCAGCAATTTCCCCATCACCTTCTGTGGAACAGTTTGGAGCAATTTCACCCATTAATAGTGTTCACCATTACATTTATGTTTAAAACCTTTTCCAGATCGTAGGGTCAATGCACACGTTTGCATTGCAAAGAGTTATCTAAGCCAGCTGCAAACAGCTGGAAACTTAATTTTCCTGGCTATGCCTCCATCTTTTTTGCTTTTCTTTTTTGTGGGTTTAAAATGAACTTATTTCACATCCAAATGGGTAAGAGCTTTCGGGGCTCGTGTTCCTACTGCAGGTTCTTCAGGCAGCATGACTGCAATGCTAGGAATGTGTAGGGGAGAAGGTACATTTAATTTAAAAGTTAGCTGTGCTGGCATCAGCACGAGGCGAAACACTTCATAACCAGAGCAAATATTTTCCTTCCTTGAGCAGAACACTTCCTGCCTCCCTTTGGGCACTGAGAGGACCTTATGCAGGCCGGCCATCATGCATGCGGCATTACACCTAACGATGTTGTTTCTATCAGCCTGGGGTGAATACTTTCACTGTGGGGGGAAGCCGCAGGTCATAGGAAGAGCACCCAGACCCCAGGGGGTCCTGGATGGAGTCCAGTGGCTTTAAGGGTGAAGGCAATGCGCTTACTAAAATATGCTATCACAGAATATTAATATCAGCCCGCCTTTTATCTTGGACACTTATCCCCTCGTTCCCATCCTCTTACCTTTACCCTGCTCTTTTTCTGGTAAGAGGGCATTAAGTCTCAGACATGTCTAGTCGCTCTGAGACTACCATGGTGGGGATTTAGCGCGGTATAAAAACCTGTTAACATAACATAAGATATACTCTACAAATAAGAACCTTCAGTTCAAAAGCTGGGTGCACATCGTCTGGCCACTCGGTGCCCATGCACAAGTCTGTAGTGTCTGTGTTCATCTCACAGAGGCAGAGAGGACTCCAGGACCACCAAGTAGAGGTTTCCCCTGCATAGCTCCTAAATTTTGGAATGCCCTGCCCAACGCCCTTCGAGCTGAAACCTCCCTCACCACCTTCCGCAACGCAAAGGCCTTAAAACTACTCTGTTTAAGTGACTTCTCGTTGCCACTATCACTGCTCTCCTCATACTGACTGTAACCAAGTATGCATAACTGTACAGACTGTAACTGAATGTGTTTTTTCATGCTGCTCTTGCTTTTAACTTTTATGCTCCTCTGTAACCAGAGATGTGCTTGTAACAGCGCCACAATGCCTCAGGGCTGCTGTGCGCTATATAAATGCTAATGAATAAATAAATAAACAAGACGCGCAAGCTATCGGCCAGTAGGAAAGAGGGAGAACGGGTGGGAGGCGCCCTTCCAGCCAGGCTCCCATAACCTGGATGACCGAGGGTCACTCATGGAACCTCAGGGCACTCCAGGTTCCATGGCATTCCACCTTCCATCCCAGGTGGCTGGTGCAAGCCCCATGCGACAGAGTCCTGCTGCATCACGGGAATTGGTATTTCTAAGACCGAACTACGTTAGGTGATTCTGTAAATGCATTTAGCTGTTTTAATTTGCTACAAGTATTTGTGTAGCCCAGTGCCCGCCCACTGGGACTGGGAGTGGTCTGGAGGAGAAAGGCTACAGACAGAGAGAAGCAGTCCTGGCTCTAGGGAGGGACCAGAGGGGGAACTGGCCCCCTTTTCATAAAGCCTGCCCCCCGTGGCTTGCCCCGTGCAGTGAGCAGAAGGAACCCAGGCGCCCGGCCGGAGCAGCTCGCAGAGGAACAACCCATCGTGACGAGGTCCCTCCTTGGACAATGTGCAGTGGCGTGTCCAGGCTCTTTTGACTGGGGTGACCCAAGTGGGGCACTGGCTTATGCAGCGGTGGCATGAAGTACCAGCGCGCAAACACCCATAATGATCATCGTTTAGGATAATGGGGTGGCCAATCAGATCCCAGGGCTAGCACGTGCCACCCCAAGCCGCTCGCAATGTGTTCAGCTGAACCATGTGCACACACACACACTGCAGTCAATGTGAGCTGCAGCGCTGCGTTTCCATCACATGCCCCCCTGCCAGAAGACTGCGTCATTTCCTGTGACTTTCTCGCATGCGCTGTAGTCTCAAGGGTAGAGCTGCAGAGCAGGGGTTCTCCATGTAGGACAGGCAGGCTGGATACCCCATACCCAGAGCGTCACATCTGGGAGTCAACCTGACTGCTGTACGTTTCCTGTGGCCTGCCATTTTGTGCATGCCAAAAACACTGGTTTGATGTTCCTCTGGCCTGGATTTACATGTATCCAGGGTGGTCAGTCAAAATCTCGAAAACAAAATCTCGAAAAAAAAAAAAGTCGAATTACTCTTTTTTTAATTATATATTTATTTTGGGGTCCGGGATAAAAAAAAATGGGTAAAAAAAGGGGGGGATTGAGGGGGAACCCCCCCATTTCGAATTAAAAATGGCATTAAAAAAATGTGACTTTTTTTTCGAGATTTTTTTTTCGAGATTTTTTTTTCGAGATTTTGACTTTCGAGATTTTGACTTTCGACTTTTTGACTATAAACCATAGGTGTTATAACTACCAAATATAATAGTACTCTGTTTGTCATCCTCTGAAGGGCTGCCTGGGCGCTAACGAAATTTGAAAGGGAAACTGCAGGTTGGCACATGCCAGGCTGACTGTACTTGGGCGTGTACAACCTGCAGGTCACAGGTGTGAGTGAGAATTGAGGACTCCGCCTTTCACCCTTGTGAAGTCACTGAAATCAATGCCCCTGAGTTGGCAAATAACTCCTGTTTTGTGCCAACAGGCAACTCCATCTGTGGCTCCATCCCCCCCTGCATTGGATGCTTGCATTGCGCACAGACGCTGGCAGTAGGTCCGTTAATCCACTGAGCTATCTTGCTCTGGTATTGGGGCCCGTGAGTTGGATTGAGCATCACGAACCACCTGAAATCTCCCAGGCCGCCTTAAACTTTCCAAGAGGTCCAGGGGCTTGAAAGGGAGATGCGTGGCTAGTCAGCCAGGGGAAGTCTGAATGGTTCTAGAACCGTCTAGAACATTGCTGGGGTTTGGGAAGAACGTTTGAGGGGCTATACAAGTTTTCTTGGGTTGTTTGCCCATATATAAAGACGACTAGAGCCATACCCATTAAAAAAATCCCACTGGCATAGAAACATATTAATTTGTGTTACCATGGATACCTGACACAATGTTTCTATGAGATACTAAAAAGGCTTTTCATGTACTCCGGTAAATTCCTCAATAATCAGAAACACTGGTGCAGAGGGGAACACGTTAAGCCCGAGAGCATTTGATTACAGAGAACAATAGCACTTGGAGCCTCTGGGGACACGTGTGTAATTATGGAACATGGGCACTGAAAGTTGTGTTAACTGCCCTAAGGGGAAGGCAACCGGTGTCCATTACACAGCTGCCCTAAATCACAGTGCGTACCACGGGAAGCTAGTGTTTCTAACACATGCATGTAAAAAAAAAAGGTGATATTGTGTGAAACATGGAACAGGAAAATGCTTGGAACTTTCACATGTCTGTAATTGCAGAGCACTACTGGAAAGACTTGAACGGCTGCCATATATTTGCCAGTGTTTCTGCTGGGGTTCTTAAACTAGTAGCCCAGAGACAAGGGGCCTCATTCCAAGTATGGCGGCTTGGAAATAAGGGTGCCGGTAGCAACAGACCGCCATACCACGAGAATGCCGTTAGGGGCACGGATCCCCCCGCAGGGCTGACCTGGCGTGTTTTCAGGCCCCTGCCACCATGTCTCTCACTGAAGCACCGGCACTGTTAGCAACGGTGTCGGTGCTGTCGTGTCCCCATTGCCTTGAAGTCCTGTGGGACACCACAGGAATGGGGATTTACTGTTCCGCCGCCACTTGTGAGATCTCTGTGGCAACGGGATATCAGGTGCAGAATCAGTGTTACTGGGTTAGCGGCAACCCACCGGCAGCCCTGGCAGGTTACCGCCGACCTCGTAATGAGGCCCAAGATCACAGTCTCTAAAACCGTAGAACAATACTGTGAATATTACACAGCTGCATGAAAATCTAAGGCCGCCCTGTCAGGATTCAATCTTATGATAGAGCATGTTTCTGGGCAATCCCTCAACCCTCTGAGCTATCTGGACATTGCAGATGTGCACAGAATGGTCTTGTCAGCATGCAGCCTTCCCTTCAGATAAGCATGTAGTCAAACAGACCCCCAATGGGTTCCCTTTGTTGAATGCATTTTGTGCAGCCAGTGTCCAGCCGAGGTGAGTTCTGCATGCACTTACATTTTACAACCCAGGAAAAATTAAACTCGCACCAGCCGCCTACGAGAAGCGCTGAAGCGACACAGCTGCAGGACTTTAACCAAAGGCTGGACTTGGGGCAGAGGCAGTCCTATCTGATGAACAGATTTGAAACCTTGAAGGCTGACAATGAGAGTAAAACACTGACAAATACTAAAATGAAGTATTTAATTAAAAGTATCTTAATTCAAGTCTATCTGCACAATTGTGTTTTATTTTTATTTTACTTTTATTTTTTATTTTATTATTTATTAGTACTACTCTGCCACAGATATAACACGTGACATGGTAACAGTTGCAAAGCTTTATTCTTTACAGGGTGGGACTTGAGATCATGTATGTACTTTCTCTGAGGTTATCAATGAGGTGGAAGGGCGTTTGCTTCTCCAAAACATCTGAGCAAATTGTGCAGGAAGTGTATAACCTACAATGTGTCTGGGCTCACTGTCAATCAGTCATTACCATAGTACATCTCTTTTACTCAGCATTAAACCATAAAGAGTACAACAACACAATATACATATCATCAACATACAAAAACACAATTTAAGTACATCAAGGGGTTAATACCCTGGCTACATCCGATAAGAACCATGCGCTCATAAATAGGACTAATCATCCAAAAAAACATAGGGAGGGAGAATACTCGCAACCTTGTCAATACGTTTAAAAAATATATACTCACCTAACTCAAAAATGTAAAGACTAACCTACTAAAATATCCCTTTATAGGGGCGAGAACCCTCGCCGCCCCCAGCATTGAGACACATCTTACATACACAGATACTGAATCTCCTGGGTAGTTATTCTTCAGATGAATCCAAGCCTTTAGATCAGGGACATAGTTCCCTCCTAACTTTAGCTCTCACCAGCCATGCACTACTCTACAGACCTTCTCCATGTCCTCTGTCCAGTTGCACTGTTCCAGGGCTTTAATGGCAGAGAGACTCGAAGGAATGGCTTTAAATAGATTGACCTCAGGGTACTTAACCGCAGGCACAGTAAGAGGAAGTGTATCCCGATTTCCCATTTGTGCCACACAGGGGGAATCTGTCTAAGTTACCTTTACCCCACAATCTCGTAAAAGACTTCCTTTATCCTACAATGAATAAAAAGGGCCTGATCAAAGGGGGGTAGTAGTGGGTCTAAAACATGTCAAAGCCAGGATCCTGCTTTATCCTAAGGTAACCAGAACCCAATTTTAACTTTTTGCTTGCCAGGACCATTCCCCTTTTCATGTGGGGTACCATTTCTTCTTTCTGTCTATTAGTAATACTGGCCTCCAGCTGCTTCTATGTTTACCCTTACAGTCTGTTGCCAGGGTTACAGCGCTCTGCATGCTACTTGCACCTTCAACACCACAGCACAGTCTCAGGGTTATAAGGTCAATGTGCATCTTCACAGTCAGTGCCCGACCCACTCTACTGGACAGCCTCTGGGTGATAGTGCACAGCTCACTATGCTTGAAAGTCTTAGAGGTGCAATGTCCTGTTTTCCTCTTTCGACCAGTGCCCGATACCCTCACCCTTGGCTTGGGTCGCCCCCCTCACAGTTCACTTCACCTCTTTTTATCTGCAACTCACATTGCCTGACTGGTTGCGCGTATCCCTTACCACAGCAGTCTGCACCGTTTTTCAGAAAAAGAGAAGTAGCGCGAGTCAGGGTGAGGGCAACGATCTGCCAGAGGGCTTCTATCTTGATCATGGGGTGTTAAGTCACTGTAGAAAGGGGTATGGGTGTTCCCCTGGCAATGGACAGAGGGGCTCAGGGATGATATTAGGGTACAGACTTTGTAACAAGACCAACTTGGTGTTCATCTCTGTTTCCTGACAGCTGCAAGGCAAGGTTTTCAAGGACTTTCAGATTGGGACTGAAAGTAGGAACCCTTAAATCGGGTTCTCAAATTCTTTTTTTCTTCATGACTAGGGTTTCTGGGTAACTGAGTTCGTGTTCTAATAGACACAACATGGAACCAAACACTTGAGGTAGATCATGTTACTGAGATGGCCTCTTTTAAATTCCTGCAAAAGGATTGCGAATTATGCAGTGCCTTTCATCTTTTCGCAGATAAGAAACAAGTCAGATATACAAGCTTCTTCACAATTGGATGGACAGGAATGGGATGGCATTGCACCATAGTAAGACGGAGCTCATGATAATTGGATCTAGGCCTAGACTTACTAAGCTTGCAACAGAGCATAAATCTTTTCACATTGTGGATTATGACATCCCGACAAAGGACAAAATAAAAAATCTTGGCGTAACTTTTGATAAAACACTGAGTATGGCATCTCATGTCCACGGCATGGAGTCCGCATATGCCCTTTATATCAGGCTGCTCGCACACATCCCTCCACTCTTATCCCAAAAGGGATGCGAATCCATTGCCCGAGCCATTCTCTCTGCAGAAATGGACTATTGTGGTTCCCTCCTCATCGGAGTGAGTAAAACGGGTCTAGTAAAACATCAAGTGGCGCAGAATAGCACGATCAGATGAACCATGGGTTTACGGAAATTTGCACACGTGTCAGATGTAAGAAGAAAGCTACACTGGTTGCCGATCTCAGAGAGAAATGATTTCAGGAGGCTTACCATCACTTATAACGCACTCTCAGGAGGCTTCCCGGCATATATTGCCAAGAGATTAAAAGCGAAACCTGTGGTACGCACCCTTCGGTCAGATAGTGATAGAAACCTGCAAATACCCACATCCTCATTATTGGAGCTAGTTCGAAGGGGTGCCTTTCCCCTGCTGAAATGGAATGCCCTCGCCATGGTCCTAACAAACTGCACCACATTGGAGGTGTTAAAAACCAACATAAAACACACCTATTTAAATAGGTCAGTGACCTTTCAGTGCTTTATTTGATTACCTTCCCTTTTATCTTCAGCGCCCGTAAGCCTCCGGGCAGGGGAGTTGCTATAGCCCCCTTAGCCACCCCCTAGCAACGCCCCTGCCTCCGGGCCACTTTGGATGCGCCTAATAAATAATGTAATGTAATGTCCGTTCCTCACCACTCAAAGGTGAAGACCTTACTTGTCTTATTAAATCTCTACTGACTTGTAAAAGAAACTTGGCATTCATCTAACCGCCGACAACTAGGCTACACTAATGTCTAACTACAAAATCATTACTCCTGCCTACAACTCCCCAAAAAGAAAAACATATTCAGGATATATATCACCCACATCAAGCTCCTAAAATACCATATTCAAGACAACCAAGAATGTCGGAGACGGGCCCCCCCTCAAACCACACTACCTCCATTTATTTCTAAAATGCATGACTGTGGTAAATTGCTGGACGGAGATTCAACGCCTACAAAAATGAGTACACATTGCCAGATGTCTATGTCGTCATCTCTGGTGACTTTAAATGACTTGTCTGGGTGTTGCAGAATGTACCCCAAATCCTACTAGTGGGTTGCTAGAGGCTTGATCATATCAGAGCAAATATCCTTGAGAAACTGTAGGAATGACAGATTTTGTACCATGAAGATGAATCGACCACACCGGGTTTGCGTGGACTTTGGCGCACCCGCAACGTAGGCCTTCTGAAGAACCCCCACACTTTTTCATCTTCCCGTTCCTGAAAGGGAAATAACGGGGTCAAAGTAAATCGTTCCAAACATTTTATAAAGATCCTGGTTCACCGGGTTACAAACGGCAAGGATACGTTAAGTATAGTTTAATCGCAGTCTCCACGCCTATACACGAGTGTTTCAAGGCGCGAATGTTCACAAGGTTTTGTCCAGTGGTTGGTGAAGCAGCACTCAGTCTCTTTAAGGGTTTGATGGCAACAGTTAGTATCTCACAAGTTACTTCCATTGCAGATAGATAAGGAAGACTGTGGGTGCGATTTCTCGCCGTCCATAACCAGTACAAGAGGGACCCTGCAATAACTCAGACAGAAAAGAGCCAAGTTAACATTACTTTATTAATGCACAAGCATTCGCGAATGGGCAGCAAGTTCAAACGTCTCGCAAAGCAAGTCGTCAAAGTGCCGCGCTTTGCCCTGCACATCGTGGTCCTTTTATACCCATCTGTTTTACATTGTCATACATTGCTGCACATAGATTATGTCCACCACAAGGCGGTTCCTCCCAGTCATGACTTTGCATCAAGGTCAACAGTTCAACATCTGCTATTGTGGTTTCCTGTTATCTGTTATTCGCTCTCTCTCGTGCCCCTCTGTGTATCTCTGTGCACGAGGCTGTGCTTACTCATTCCTTCCCCACCCGTAATCTGCAGATAGTTTTAGCAGGCTCAACATGCTTCGACATACAGTGACCAAACACAATTCTTCTGTTAAAACAAGTTCTTGCCAGGTCAGCAGGTCTCTTTCTAGTTTGCAATTGCTATTCATATATGGCCATTAAACGCCACCGTATAAAAGAGAAGGCCTCTTCTTTTAGCAAAAAGTACATTCTTTTAACGCATATGATGATTAGTACAAACTCCAAGTGTGAGCACAACATTACATATGTATGCGTACCTTCAATCCACCCTTTGCTCACACTTGAGCATCAATCTAAACAGTCCTAGCATAAGCAGATGGCAGGAAAGCAACATCATCACATACTGTATGTACCATAATCTTCTCCAGGCCTCCCATGTCAAAAAATTCCTGTTGTACATGGCTTTTATCCATTGGATTTAGGCGCGTTATGCTGGAAGAACACATGGAAACACAGCACGACACACATACCGGGAAACATTGGATGCAGAGACAAATACCTACAACTATTGCCGCTAGAACCAGTATAGGCGTAAGAAGTTGCCATCCAATTTCTTTCAGGAGCTTCATCCACCAGCTATCTCCTGACCCTTCCTCCTGGTGGATGCTATCCGCCACTTTATGCAGTTTGTTTACTCCATCCAGGATTCCTGTACTCCCTTCTGGTATGTAAACACAGCATTGGGATCCCACCAAAAAACAGACTCCGCCCCTTTCTGCAGTGAGTATGTCTAAGACATACCTATTTTGGAGAGCCACTAGCCGAATTGCTTTCATTTCATAAGTAATGTTTTCCATTAGGTCTGCAGATTCTTCGATTACGAACTCAAGGGCCCTGTTTAGCTTTTGGATTTCTTGACTGTTCATAAAGATGCCCGCTGGAGGAACCAGGACCCCCATCAGATCTATAAACGTTTCCCATCCTGTAGGTTGATACGTAGGAATTTTTGGGTTTACTGCTCGTTTATTTCTGCTGTGTATTTCTTTATGCAGAGTAGACGGGGCATATACCATCACAGCCGGCATTATTCTGGCTATGTAACATACCCCAACAAAATCTTTGGCTAACCACAAATAAGCCCTCTTGTTACAGACGTAGGCATGTCCTTCAATCTGTAACAATCCCTTTGTGTAGTTATTTAGATTCACCATTTGACTGCACCCCGAGATCATTCTTTGATTACCTCTTGCGCTCCTCTTAAAACATATATTCTTTGGCCTAAACTCTTGTGTGATGGTGATAGGGGGAGGAGGTTCTCTTACTATCTGTACCATAGCAGGTGCAAGCCCGATTCCCTCAGTTTTGATTTTATAGCGTATCTTTTCCTTTAGAAGGGTTTTGTTCTCTCCTCTAACATAACAAGCGGTATTCGGTATCATATATTGCTGTGCTGACACTATTCTCATGTAAATTAATGTACACCCCGCATCCTCAGTAACTGGCGATGCGTACACTGGGATGCCTTCACTGCTATGTCGGGGCATGTGGGTGCAGATCCAGCAATCAGTTTTATTCACTACCCCATATGTTGTGTTTATTATCTTCACGTATTCATTTTTAGCATAGTCTTCCGGGTCGTGTTGGTCATAGGCATCTCGATTCCTGCTCTTGACCCAATCTGTTCTCCCTGTTTCATTTGACTCGGGCAACAGGTTCTTTAATTCATATCTAGATGGATGTTCCAGATACCAGAATATTATGGCAAATGCTATTAGTACTACTATCGTGCATACAGAAAACAAAATTTTGCCTCTTGTGGTACAAACTGGTATTTTCCTCTTACCTTCTGTGTTTGAGGAGCATACACTTATCCGTTCAGGGACTAAACCAGCATACACGGGTGTAGACATAGTTCAGTATATGGCTCAGTATACAGCGTATATCAGTTGCAACCTAGCGATATAGCAATATCCCCTATTTAAAGCACCAGTGTCCTTATTACTCTAATAGTGGTAGGTCTCACTGAAAACCTTCATCCGATCTGTCCCACGTCTCGCAGTGCCTGTCCCAGGAGGGGAACGCCGAAGGCCCTTCAGGCTACAAGCCCGTCGTCTTCAGTAAGGCACAATTCTGCTAAAACCAACAAGAGAGTCCAAATGTTCATCTCCCTAATGATCAAAGTTCAAAACAGTGTCCTTACACGTTGCTTGGCACATACACGTCACGGGATCGGAGGCGATGGGCACACCTGTCACTGGCATCTGGCAGTACACTTGCAACCTGCGGTTTGTCGGTTCCCTTTTCTGGAGGAATCAATAGTGGCAGCGTCTTCTTGACGTGATTCACGTGGTACCAGTGCGGTTTGCCATCAACTTTTACCGCAGTTTGTGTTGCGAGGAGCACCTGAAACGGGCCTCTCCATCTGGGTTGCAGTCCGCTGGTGTGATCGAAGGCTTTTATAACAACCCAGTCACCGGGCTGCACGTCGTGACCTTCTCCTATCAGAGGAGATGGAGCTACTGCGTTCACCTGTGCATTAATAGAAATCAGTCTATTAGTTAACCCAATACAGTACTGTTGTAATGCAGGCCATGCTTGCTCAGACAATCTCTTAGGTGATTTGGGGGTCCCAATACTTGGTGGGCGCCCCATAACAATTTCGAAAGGAGATAAACCATGTGTACGCTTAGGCATAGTACGCATACTCAATAATGCAATAGACAATGCATCCGGCCATTTCAGTCAAGGGCATCCAGTGTTTCAATATGCATTGTGCTGTGGAGGTGGCACTATTGTCCCGCAGGGGATATGCTTCCACCCATCCTGAGAACCCACATTTCATCACCAAACAGTAGGAATGTTTATTTACAGGCTCCAGCTGTATAAAGTCCATATACACCACCTCAAAAGGGCAGGTGGGTAACTTACTGTGGCCCGCCGGGGCCGGTACACCTTTCCCCACATTATATAAAACACATATTTCACATTGTTTTGCCCATTGGCGACAATACATTCCCAATCTTTTGTTGTACCACACAGTACTTAAAACTTCTTCCATAGTTCTTGCGTTAACGTGGGTTGGACCATGAGCCACGCTCACTATCACAGGTAAGTATGCGTCAGGTAGTACCCAGGTGTTCGTTTTGGTATGTGCCCATAGCCCATCTACCGTCTCCTCATATTGATCATCCTTGTGCCAAGATAGTCTTTCTTCAATGGTTGCATCTGCTTGGATTTCCTTTACGCGCTCCTTCGTCCCTTCCATAGTCACATCCCTCCCCACTATGAGCTGTCGGGCTTCCCACCGAGTGTCCCTTGTGGCAGCTAGTTTAGCCATCTGGTCAGCCAAAGAATTTCCCTGCGTGACATAATCCAGTGTTTTTTTATGCGCTGAGCACTTCACTACGGCCACCATTTTGGGCAGCGTAAGGGCTTGCAATAATTCAGCAATCAATCGGGCATGTTTAATAGTATCACCTTGAGAGGTTAAGAAGCCACGCTCTCCCCAGAGTTTACCAAAACTGGAAACCACCCCGTGCGCGTAGGCTGAATCAGTATAAATTGTCACTTTCATGCCGCTGCTTAACACTAATGCTCTAGTTAGCGCAATCAATTCTGCCGCCTGCGCCGATTTCTCACACACTTTCCCACTCTCAATCAACTGTTCCCCTGTAGTTACTGCATACCCTGCTGTTGTCTCCCCATTTGGCAGTTTGAAACAGGAACCATCACAGAATAATATACCCTCATTATCAACCAGCGGGGTGTCTTGCAGGTCTGCTCTACCCTTAGTGTGTTCTTCCATTTGAATCACACAATCATGCCTAATGTCATCAGGTGAGGTGGGCAAAGGAAGCAGTGTCGCTGGATTCAAAGTGTTACACCGTTCAATTTTTACATTACTGGCAAACAGGATCATCTCATACTGTGTGAGTCTAGCTGTAGTCAAATGCTGTGTATGCACTCTATTCAGAAGAACATCTACCGTATGTGGAACCTTTACTGTTACTTCACTCCCTAGGATGAAACCTGCACTTTGTTTTAGGGCTGTCGCTGCTGCAACTACTGCTCTCATGCATGGGGGTAGGCCTCGAGCTACTGAGTCCAGAGTGCTAGAAAAATATGCACATGGTCTCTGTTTACCCCCTTGTTCCTGTGTCAAGACTGACACAGCGCAACCTTCCTGTTCATCAACAAAAAGGCAAAATCTCTTAGTATAATCAGGTGTGCCTAAGGCCGGTGCGTGGCATAGAACATCTTTCATAGCTGTCAGGGCTTTTTCCATCTCAGGTGTCCATTCTAATGGGCCGTTTTCTTGTACTTCTTTTAAGGCTTTTAGCATGGGCTGGATCAATACAGAGAATTCAGGAATCCAGTGCCTACAGTAGGATAAAACACCAATTATCCTTCGGAGACCCTTTGCCGTGTCTGGACCTTTTATGGACTGTATCAAAGCAATGCGATCAGTAGACAGGGTTCGCCCCTCTTCGGACAGCTCAAAGCCTAAATAATGGACCTTTTGTTTTACATACTGCATTTTGGCTAGGGCTACCTTGTGCTTATTCTCTGCTAAGTGCATTAGCACCAATCTGGTCACATAATGGCATTCCTCTTCGGTGGCTGCACATAATAGCAAATCATCAACATATTGTATCAGAGCAGTGTTAGCGGGTAGGGCTAGGTTATCCATCTGTGTTTTTAGTGCTTGGCTGAATATGGCGGGACTTTCTGTATATCCCTGCGGGGCTCTAGTAAATCGATACTGTCTATCTCGAAGAGTAAAACTAAACAGGTACCTGCTTTCTTCGGCAATAGGAATGCTGAAGAAGGCATTTTTCAAATCAATTACCGTAAACCATTTTGCTGTTTTGGGAATTAAAGTGAGTACACTTGAAATATTAGGGACAACTGGATATCTGGGTTCTACTATTTTGTTTATTTCTCTTAAATCAATAATAAAACGATAGGGTACGGCTTCATCACCTTTCTTGTGTACTGGAAGGATCGGAGAGTTACAAGGGCTATCATTTGTTGGCTCTACCACCCCTAACCGTATCATGTCCTGTACTATTTGATATAGTGCCTGCTCTCCCTCGTGTGATATGCGATATTGTTTTATCCTGGGCAACCTGGCACCGGGCTTTAGTTTGATTACTACTGGGGAAACATCCAATACTCCTACATCATTCCCATGAGTGGCCCATAGTTCATTCGGGATGTCTTGGAGTTCCGGGGGCAGGGTTTGCATTACTCCTATCATACTCATAGGTTTGCTTATGGTCATTCTCACTCCCTGGGGGGAGCAATATATTGTGGCCCCTAGCGTTTTTAATGCATCAATACCTAACAAGTTTTCTGGGCAGTGATTGGTCAACAGCCACCCATTCTCCCATTTTACCCCATGAAGTTCCGCTTCTACTATTTCACTTACAGGAGTCTTTATTGGATTTCCCCCAAATCCAACTGATACCTTGCTTTTATCCGATAATGGGACAGCGGGGACGGCTCTGATATTCACGGAACTGTTTCCAGCTCCTGTGTCTACCAGACATCTCAAGTTTCGGTGGGGGCCGATCCTAATAGAGGCATAAGGCCCCCTTTGGTCTATAGGAACCTGCACCACTCCCGCTATCTCATTCCGGCATCCTCAGGACATATCGCTTGTGTTATCCTGAAAATCATCGCTATAGTATACCCCTTCTCCACATTCTTCACCCTGGCATACACCTTGTACTTGTGGTGTTTGTTGTGGCTGATACAGTAGATTGGGGGGAGGCGGGGCCGGCCAGGGAACATCCCCTCTTGCTTGTCCGTCAAAGGCATTGGGTTGAGGGGGTTTAAACATTCTATTGTCTTGGTTGCCGTACCCACCAGTCCTATTTCCTGGGGCAAATGTTGTCTGTGAAGGGGGCCGTACGCCCCTTCCTCTCCCACCACTCTGGGGACACTGGGATTTCCAGTGTCCGGGTCTCTTGCAGAAGGCACATACATCTTGGGGTAGCCCATCACTCCTCCCATATAGCGCACCTCCTTGCACTGTACCTCTTCCTGTCCCTTGGCCCCCTATCATGTTGCTGCTATAGCCCTGTGACGGGCCGTTATTATTGTAGTTATACCTGCCTTGGGGCCCTTGATGCAACTGTTGCATCAACACTTTGGTTTTTAAATCCTTCTCTTGTCGTGCCTTTTGTTGTCCCTTCACTCTTTCCCCTCTTTCGTAATACCTAGCCATTTCGAGGAGATCCCGGGGGTTCCTAGTCATCCATGTACTTTCTGCCCTCCTAATGTTCTCCTGAATTGGCCCGTGGAGCCCCTCTACAAAGTTTGTGGCAAAGTACCGTTGGCCCGTTTCAGACCCTATCTCTAGCCCACTGTGCGCTTTGAATGCTGCTTCATAACGCAGAAAGTACTGTGCTACCTCCTCACTTGCACCCTGTATCACAGCGGACAGTTTCTCCACATTCACATCAAATGGGGGTAACACCTTTTCTAGAGCCCTCAGGACTGCCATGCCATGCCCCCTTAGGGGTTCAGGATATTCCTCATGCAGTTTTCTATTTTTGCTCGCATCCATTACATCTTTCCATTTTATTGTTTCATTGTCTTTGGCACGAAAGGGGGTCCATATTTCTTCTGGGACAATGGCTAACAATATGTTATCTACATCCTCTACGGTAAATAACCCTGGTCTGAATAACTTTCCCACTTCTTTGTAGAATCCTGCCGGGTCTATACGGGGGTCGGGGATGGACTTGGTGATATGCATTAATTCAATTCGGGATAAAGGGACATACACATAGGTGCGCATCATGTTACCAGTGGCTGCCTCTATGGTGGGTTGGCACTCTCTCATTGGCATTAATAGTAACTTTTCCGTATTTGTTTGTTCACTCACAGGGGCCTGCGCTGGTGGCGAAACAGAGGATTGATGACTAAGAGCTTTCTCTTTTTTATTTTTCTATAATCTTTTAATAGTTTCTCCACCTTAGCCATCCTCCATTCTTCCGCCCCTGAATCATCCACTCTTATATTAGATAGCAGTTTCTTATCCAATTCCGTCCTAATCCTATTCCACTGGGACACATATCTAGGCTCCTTTTCCTCTTCTATATCATCCACCCTAATAAGAAGATATTTAATTACGTTTACTTGTATAGGCCAGCCAAGGCCCTCCATCAGACTCACCAGGGTGGACATGGACTGTGAGTGTATGGATGCTATCATACGATTAGCTACGTTTTGGCCCGCCTGGTCTGCATCTTTGAGTTTAGCCTCTCTTTCCCTCACCTCTCTTTCCCATGCCCTCTTTTCCTTCTCCCATTCAACACCGCCCCTTATGACTTCCGCTATTATGTCGGACATACATCCCCATAACTGAACACTGGACGCAGTCACTGGTAGTAACGCGACAGCGTCCTGATATGCTGAGGGCAGATCCGCAGTACTCTGTCCTCTCAATTTACAGTTACCCTCATGAAAGGTATATAGTTTAGTGGCCACTGTCCTAAATTACAAAGGTGTCAAACACCCCAATTGGTCCCGTAGGCTGTCATTGAGGGGTGTGCCATACAGCCCGGTCATAAGGATTTGCAAGTCTCCATCTCTATCCTTTTCTACAGTAGTCGTTCTCCTATGGTCTATCAACCTATCTGGGTCCCCATACTTCATTGGGAATTCCACCCTTTCACCCTCACTGTCTGCCGGTGGAGCTGTAGCTCCTGGAAACAATAATTCAGTCGTTGTTTGTTCTGCTTCTAGCCCTATCACATCTTCATATCGAGGCACCGGCACGGCAGGATACATACCCCCACTGTTCTTAATCATCATATGTCTATCCAACTGATCTAGCCTCTCACCCTTCTCTTTTATCTCTAGATCATGTAATTTTTGATTTACCGTTCTCTTCTGCTCCTTTGCTTTTTGTTTATTCTGAGCATTGCGCCTGCGCATTGCTTCTACCCTCCATAGTCGTATAGCCTCAAACTGTGCGGGTCTGACCCGTCTTTTACTAATTCTATTTCTACTTTGGATATGTGGTCCACATCAAAGGACCCGGTGTCTGGCCATTTATGCTCAATCAAATCTTTTGTGTATTCGGACCATTCTTTTAAGAACAATGTTGAATTCAATCCATGTTTAATCAACATATCAAATGCAGGGGTTCCTTCAAGAGGGGCATAGTGTCTCTTGCCTATACCACTCTTGCTGGAAGCCGCTTGACCCATTTTGTTGGTATACCACAATTGCCTAAAACACTCACCTTTCCCAAATATGCACCTATTGGTTAACAATAATAATACATCCTCCTGGCGTATCTAACATATCATATCATCATTTCAACATTACTTCTTCATAGACGGACTTACCACCGTCCTCTTCACAAACCCTGAATCATTATTTCCTTATTCCATCATGCATCCGTCCATACCACTTATCTTAAGGGTCCCGCCAGAGTGTTCCGGACCCGAAGGGCGACAGCCTGCTGTTCCACCGCCGACGGAGCCGGAAAAACAAGGATGACGCGTTGGTTGCAATCAAAGGTGCGGATTCAGTTGTTGGGGCCCCGTGATCAATTCCTTCTCCGGTTCCGCCGCGGCGTTCCTCACCCAGTGACGGACTGTCGCTCCTTCGCGTCCCACTTCTGACACCAAAATTGTGGGTGCGATTTCTCGCCGTCCATAACCAGTACAAGAGGGACCCTGCAATAACTCAGACAGAAAAGAGCCAAGTTAACATTACTTTATTAATGCACAAGCATTCGCGAATGGGCAGCAAGTTCAAACGTCTCGCAAAGCAAGTCGTCAAAGTGCCGCGCTTTGCCCTGCACATCGTGGTCCTTTTATACCCATCTGTTTTACATTGTCATACATTGCTGCACATAGATTATGTCCACCACAAGGCGGTTCCTCCCAGTCATGACTTTGCATCAAGGTCAACAGTTCAACATCTGCTATTGTGGTTTCCTGTTATCTGTTATTCGCTCTCTCTCGTGCCCCTCTGTGTATCTCTGTGCACGAGGCTGTGCTTACTCATTCCTTCCCCACCCGTAATCTGCAGATAGTTTTAGCAGGCTCAACATGCTTCGACATACAGTGACCAAACACAATTCTTCTGTTAAAACAAGTTCTTGCCAGGTCAGCAGGTCTCTTTCTAGTTTGCAATTGCTATTCATATATGGCCATTAAACGCCACCGTATAAAAGAGAAGGCCTCTTCTTTTAGCAAAAAGTACATTCTTTTAACGCATATGATGATTAGTACAAACTCCAAGTGTGAGCACAACATTACATATGTATGCGTACCTTCAAGACTGTTAATGTAACAGGTTCTGTGGTGACTGTGTAGCGGTGTAGCGGTGTAGAAGAACATCTGTCAACTGTCCGGAGGTGTTCAACCAGGCGTTTCCAACTGACATCCAATGGATAACGAGAGCAACGTTCAAGTTGTTTATGATGTCATTTAAAGCCCGAATGTGAAATGCAACCCATTGTTGAAAATTATGAATTGAGGTTTTTTGCATTACGTGTTCTTTATCCATCCTTTGCTCTGACCCCATTGTTCAGCATTTCACGCATCAGGAAGAGATGCACGCGGGATACACTCCTCCCCTCCCAACCCCCATTCTCCCGGATCCTAGGGAACACTGAAAATACATGGGCTCCTGCCACCCACCCCACCTACCCTGTGGTTGCGCTCCCTCCAAAAGTACAATATCGGCCGTCCCGTCCTGACACACTGTGAAACCGCTATTGTTCGTCCTTGCCCCAAACCAACACCAGGCATCCTGCCACGCTTCTTGTCTCCCAGGTATTGGACTTTCACTCGAAAGGGAATGATTGCCTGGTGACCCGCACCACACTCACATTTACCACAACTAACTTTCGGTGTTTCATCCGAACCACGTGGCAGCCGCAATCCTGTCAGATTTACAGAGCCGTGTCTCACGTGCTTTTGGTGGTCTCATGCCAGAACTGCCCCTTATGGGGTGGGACCAAGCCTGATTTGCACATGGTCTTTCCCCTTTTGTAATAGATTGGAGGGTGAAGAACGATGGTCAGGAGGGTTGCCCAGAGCAATGGCAGAGGTTATGATTCATTCTAAACCTTCCAGCCATCACCTCTTTTGTTTTTGCCGGAATGTAAAACACGACAGCCTGAGAGCTCTGTGAAACTGTCACGGTGCCATAGTGCATCAACCAGAAGAAGCCCTGGACCTTCCTTGCTTCCCTCAGGAGGTGGAGAAGAAATGGCCTCTTCCCGGCAGGATAACGTGCCTTTCATATTCGGCTGCCGTGATGTCATAATCGTAAGATCCAGCAGCTGGATTGTTTTTATTTGCTAATGGCTTCCAGCCCTACACAACATGATTAATCATAGTACATGGAGGATAGCTCAGGGGCAACGTTTTGCCCCTGGGAACAGGATGATGACATGCAACATGGGTTTGATCCCTGGTTAGCGTTTAGAAGCTGGAGGAGATCGGCAATGCACGCATCATAAATGCTAAAGACAATTGGTAATTGTTGCTTACAGATGTCCTTGACTCAGGCAAGCAGCGTACAGTACGTTTTGGTTTCCATACAACCTCTTTATTACATGGTACATGGGTACCCTAATTTGTGGACCTTTAGTGTTCACTTAATGCTTCACTCATGCCCACCGACTTAACACTCCAAGATTCCGACTAAAGGGAACGTGGGGGCTAAGCTTCCCGGTCATTGCCTCCAAGAAAAGGAACTCACTACCCACGGCTCTAAGATCAGAACAATCTTACTGGGTCTTCCAAAAAAAATTGAAGACACTGTTATTCACTCAAGGACTGACACCGTACGCACCCGGTTGATAAATACACTTTAAGAAACAGTGGCCGATAGAAGTTAACCCAATGCCTTAAACCATGAAATAAATGTATAATTATCAGGCCACAAACGGATAATGGACTGAAATAGTTTTTAAAGAAAAACACAGCCCTATAGAATGAAGGATATATGCGAAGAGACGTAAGCTGGGAGACTCATGGTACAGAAATTCTACAGTAATTGATTTCCGCCTGTGACATGGGTCTTAAATTTCCATGATTGATAGACGCAGTATGGATTTGCAGAGTTAATAAACCATAAACCAGGGATGTAGCGATTCCCTATTTTCTTTCCAGATCACTGTTAAAGTAATTGCTGGCAAAACATTAGAGCCCCTCTGTAGCTCCCATGAACTTCTGTAATAAATAATTTCCCTAGTAAACCCTGGCCATGAATTTAGTGGCAAATTTGTAAAACATCTGTTCATTAGCTGCCTGTCATGTGCAAGCAAGTCATTTCTCTATGTTCTCTTTCTAAAGTACGCGCGATTTGACGGTACAAGCAGGGGGACATTTCAGAAACACTTTGATTACCTTGAAAATTTGCAGGGTTTGGGAAATTCTTTCATCTTTGTTCCAAAAGTATAAGTTGGGTCTTGAGGCAATTTTTCAAAACATGTTTTATAAAATAAGCATCTGCACTGTGGTTTCGTTTGGCACGAGGTACGGTGGTGGGCAAAAAACTCGATTTTCTTTTTGATCAAAATATAGACTTTTTAACGATGGGAAGAAAAACAATGTTTATTATCGACTTTTGTGCAACAAGCCTTTGAACGCTAATACCTTTTAAAAATGGTGCACTGGGAAGCATTAGAAATGCCAGAATTTTTCCATGCAAAACCATGTGGTGGAACAGCACACAGTGATCCAGATTTACAAAATAATGCTGGAATGAGCAAAGTTTTGGTTGCTTCTTGTAGCTTGCGCGTCCTGATTCCAAGTCCCCTGATAACCAAAGAAAAGCGCTGCGTAGGAGGAAGGCTGGGCTATGAGTGCAAAGTGATTGCAGCTAGGGTTACGCAAATACTATTGCCTAGCTATGCATCTATCTACATTTGTGAAGTCTCCCTTCTTTTCGACCACACCAAAACCAACGTTTTTTTGTGGCCACCATTCGTTTATCACATCAAATGTTCTGTCAGTTCTCGTTGTGACTTAAATCATTGCACACACATATATATTCACAAAACACACTTATTCAAGACAAGGATAACCTATTTGTGGCGTTTGTTACTGGGAATATTATATTTAGTGGAAAACAAAACACGCATGAGCATATCTGCTGAAGTTTATTACTGATAAAGTACAATTACCAGAAAAGAAAACGCGTATAACCATTTTTTCATTCCACTTGCACATTTACATTCCCCCCAAAATGTTTTTAAAAATGCTTACCGAAAACAAACCGGTCTACGAATTGTAATTAGTAATTTACCTCTGTTATATTTTGAAGAAAATGCAATGTTCACACAGCAGAGCAAACAATGAATCCAGATTCTTCCAGTCGCCAGTATGTGTTCGTACCCTGCAAGGGGGGTGTGGCGGCTTACCAGCCAATGGGGAGGCTTAGAACGCGGTCCTTACCACCCTGCTCCATGCCTATTTGGAGTGGGAGGCCACCATCTTCCCTCGCCAGGAATCAGTTAAGTCTGCTCCCTGTTCCCACTTCCCACACCCCACTTTTCCACATATTTAGAGCCCCCCTCCCCACTCACCTTCTGCAGCATTGTACCTCACTGGCGCCAGGGAACAGGACTGTTCCCGGTGCATCTCTGCCGCGTGATTAGCCGACATGGAAAGGGAGGAGAGACTATGTGTAGTCCCTTCTACCCTTTCCATGGTGGCCATTTTCTTTGTTTACATATATTGGCCGCCATGAAAAGGGGGAAAGGACTATGTGCAGTCCCTTCTGCTATTTGCATGGCACCAATTTTCTTGGTTTCTTTTTTCAATTAATTTCAATGGCTGCCATGGAAAGGAAGAAGGGACTATCTGTGGTCCTTTCAGCCTGATCCCAGGCAGCCATTGCTTTGCTTTTTTCTATTCTCAAGTCGAGAAACAGTTTCAATGCCGTTTCCCTGCTCAAGAAAAAAAGGCTATTAGTACCCCTTGCTCGGGCTTGTAACTGACGCCCAGCTCCTCTGGTTCTTTTGCTAAAATCAAACATGATTCCCAGTGCACTCACATGAAGAAAACAGGAAGTGGAAGTATTGTACTGTGTAGCCTGGTCTGTGCAGGAGATGGCATGCTTATCTGCATCATCGCTTTTGACCTGGAAGTAATTGGGTTGTGAGAAATAATTTCAGCAAATAGTGTTTTGCTTGAGTATTCCTCTGCACCCACGTCCTTGGTTCAACGGGTATATGTTAGCAGTAATGTGCTATTTGGTTGCAGTGGTTTGTGGAGGTAAAAAAGGCACACTTTATTCTGTTAATAATAACATATGCATACTTAAATGACCAGAATGTCCAATTTGCAGGCATTTAATGGATCCTGCAAAAACTTTGCAAGCCCCTCCATGTCTATGTAAGTGTATGTCGTTTTGCTGACGTGTGTGTTGGCCTCCAACTCAAACATGGGTGAAGTTTACTCATGCATATTGATTAAGGAAATTACAGAAATATTTGGTGGGTCACCAAGCCCCGTCTTCCTTACTTTCACTTCATCTATGTCTCCTATATGAATGTGGGTATTTGTGGCATGTGATCCTTCCCGGGATTATTGACTAATAGGTAGCAAAGATGATCTGATCTTTTCCAGGATTGATGTTTGAGTTTGCTCTTGAGCGTAGGTAGTTCTAAGGTTCCGATTCAGGTGCCCGGATGGTCTGTGCGTTGATGACCTCAGATGGGCAAATCAGTGTTGAGCTTTTGAAATTTTATCCGTTCTTGTCCGATTCATGAAATGTCAACGGTCATCACTGATATTGATGAATGATGACCGATAAACAAAATCGAGACAAGGGAAAATGTAATGGCAATGGGATTCGTCGCCAGAACAGGCTTGCGTACATACTTCTTGACTAAAGAACTGCACTGCCTTTGCGCTGTCTCCTCTTACTAAGGACAAAAACACCCTCATACACAATCCATCCAGCAAATAAAGAACTGTGTAATTTGCAACTTTAAAATGATAACACAATCAATTTTATATATAAACATCAATAACATAAAAACACAAGTGCAAGTGCAAATCACAAAGTGTAAAGCTACTTAGAGCTAAAAAAAACAGACAATAACTAACAGGCCAATTAAAGTGCGTTACTTTCAAACTGCTTTGGTGAATGGATAGAGGACTCCTATCGTTGTTGGTCACTCTCCCTATTCTTACACGTAGACAGGTGGGCAAATCCTTTTCACACTCAAAAAGGTTCTAAACAGAATCAGTATTTTAGTAACAGACACTGTTCACCAATCCAGCGTCATATGAAACCCAACATGTTTCGTTCTTGCATTGTTAGCACGAACTCTACAAGAACTTCGTCAGGGGAACCCAACATCTATGCATAATCGTATGCACTATCTTCTTCTTCAGTGGTAAAAATCTATAATCCGGTATACTTCCCAAATGCCTGAAGGTACTTTATTCTTAAACATTCAACGGTCCAGTGAGAGTGTCTTCGGAGTAGACTCAAATCTGATGCTGCCTGGAAAATGGAGAGGAGTGTTTCATAAAGGGAGGAAAAAAAAGTATAATGAAGGACTAAAGAAAATTGCATTCCTGTAGCTTGTCCACAAAATCCTTAAGGACCACTGTGTTGTCTAGGATATGTCGGTAGACCTCCAAATTGCATTCAAGGGAACAATATAGAAGTTCCTTATGTGTGGGGAGACCCACCCGGGCCAGGTGATTTTCAAACAGTAGCCGTTTGCTGGTGCCATCTCTGGTGTCTGATTGGCTTATGATGGTGCAACGAATTTGGCCCTCTGGCACGTTTGACACACTGATGCCTGACCAGTGCCTCCCACGCTAAAAAAGGCCACGCAGAGCCCAGATGAGTTCACAAACTCCACCCATTTACCCTCTTCCCTGTATCGGTGGAGTCGTCAAGGCGACCCTCCACCTCTATCAACGCAAAAAGATCACACAACGCAGCCTTCTTCAAGAATACCAGCCTTTCTTGTGACTCACATGATGCACTGGTCATCAATGATATTGGGCCTCTTTTCTGCAATGATGTTCAGTCGGCCACGAGGCTCTGCTCAACATCCCCCACCCCTCACATCGGATTCCCACCAATTGACATAAGCTAGTCCAAATGGGCACATGCTGATCACAATGATGTTCCGTGGAGTGCTGTAGGGAACCATCCTCTCGCCAGTCCTCTTACCTCTGCCTGGAGACCTGGGAGGCAAAGCTTACTGATCTCAATAGCAATTTCTACCAATTTGCATATGACTTACAGCTGTAATTGTAATTGGTTATTTATAACGCGCTTAATACCCAGAGGTTTCTAGTCGCGGACCTGGGGATCGAACCTGTGTTACACTGCGTCGTCTTGCTTTCTCCTCCCGGGACTGTATCTACTATGTGGCGGTGTCTCTGGCATTCACCCACTGAAACACTGCCTCTCCATCATTCACTCCTGGATATCAAGTGCTTGTCCAAAGTCAGTCCAACAAACACAGAGCTTATCTTCCATTTGAGGTACTGCTGCCCTCGCCAAAATCCATAACTGACTGACAAACACTCAAGGGCTACTCTGCCTCCCAACTCCCAGTCAGCACAAAGTCCCCCAGCTTCATTTCATCATCAATTGTGACTTCTCCTTGAAACAAACTCTCAACAGAAGACTGGCCCAGCCTGGCACCAGCGGTCAATGCTCCACACAATCAAGCCATTTATTGCCCCATAAAACTTCAGAACACTTGTCCAAGCGTTGCTGCTCGCCCGCCTGCACAGTGGCAGCGGCGGCCCCACAGATGATACGGCTGCTGTGCTCGCAGTGTTGAACGCGGCACAGCGTGCTGCTGATCAACTCATTAAAGGTCTGGAGAAATTCGTCCACACCACCAGTGCGTTCATAGAATGTCAAGGTTTAACACTCGCAACATAAAAAACACTAGGAGAATATGATAATTTGTCAGCCCACAAGGTCAACCTATTTCCTATTGAATGACCACCCTACGATCCCCGCACTTACTGTTGTCCACTTGTAAATATCCAGTCTGTAGCCATCTGAGTCAATGTCCTGTCCTTTATCTGTTGCTGGTCATTGTTTATTTCTCCTCAACATCACAACCAAGCTATGTTACCCCTATCAACTACTGGTAACTACCAGGGTGTTTACCAGAGACAGTCCTGCCCAAGAGGCAGGTTCTGGGAGTTTGGAGGGCTTCAGTCTCTATCCCTCCTGCTGGTGCTTGTCTACAAATGTCAAGTACTACTTGTTGTGACCACAAACCTCCAGTGCGCTTTTCTAGTCTGTGTTCTTTTTTCCGCTTTCCAGGACTCCAGATCCCAGAAGTACTTGTGGTGGAGAAGGGACCGAGCAACCCAGCAGCAAAAGAGCTGGCAGTGACTGAGGCAGACCAGCACACAGGGACATCAAGGACACGCAAACAAAGAACTTGGGAATGACGAGGTTTCTAGCGGGCTGCCATGACCGACCTCGAGCAGACCCACGCTTGGAGACAACATGCTTAAGGAATTTGAGAGTGACTATATTTGTTATGGGCCGACGTTGCTGGACTTTGGCAGACCCACAAATAAAGACTACACACCTTAGAACTTTGAACATGACTATATTTGGCACGGGCCGCCATTGCCGAACTCAGGTGGAACCGCACTTGAGGAGGGGGTTGGTCTTCAGGGGCATTTTAAAGGCTCATACTGTGAAGGCATCATGAAGCAAGACACAGACAACTGATTCAAACAGAAAGATTTTACAAACCTAAATGTCAGGATGGTTGAAGGCCTAACTCGCCCTATGCTGAGGTGGGATTTCCCTACCTAACGAAACAAAGGAAGGTCTGTGTCCAAAACCTATCCTTGCCCTCGCAACTAAAGCTAAACAATGTGTAAGGATGGTAATCATTAAAGAAATAGTGTAACAAATAAAGTTTTAAGCTTCTTCCAGCTCCTGGCTTACTTTCCAGCTCCCCTTCCCCAAGTTCAAAGCAGTTCCACAGAGTTTCTCAGTTTCCTTCCGCAAGTTCAATACAGTTACACAAAGTCTCCGGGTTCCCTTCCCCAAGTTCAAGAAAATATAAATGTTCAAAACAGTTCACCAAGGGTTGGCATCCACCCCAACCTTCTTACCAGGGTTACTTGTCCCTAGTTCGCCAATCCACATCTGTTAGCCCACAAGTCTCTTCGTGTACATTTTCATTGACTTGCTTCTCTTGATATCAACACTCTTGCCTTCTCCTTTCAGCCACTTTTCTATGAAGGGCACTCGGTCTAGATGCAGTTGACAGACCACACGGTCCACCCATCACTGGTCCCGCAACCAATACCCCTTTCCCATCGGCTTTATTAAGCATGTTTCATTGCTTTCCCTTAACAGTGAAGTCATTCTTGCATCAGGCTTACTTTCTTCCAACAGCTTATCGTGGCTGCCTTGGTCGCCATTCACTTAATTATACTGTCAGTACTCCTCTGCTCCTGCCAATACAGATCTCCTTCTAACCTGCAGTCCTTTGACCACTTGACTTGTATCAATGCTCTTCTCACACCCTTTTGGGGGTTTTACTTGCCTTGCCAATACTTGTATTTTCAGTCAATTAATTCTGTGGTATTTGCCACCTGCACAACGTTGCTTTTATTCCATTAAGAATATGTTCATCATTTGCTTTCTTTCTGTGTGGCATTAAAAATTGCGTATTCAATCATCTTTGTTACTTGTTTTCATTCTGTATGGTATTCAGTGATGCTTTCCGTTCGTTCAAGCTTGCAGACTCAGTATTCAAAAGTGTTTATAACAGTTTCTGTAACATTCATTATTCATGAAAGGCTTATTGACGGTTTTCGGAGTGCCCTAGTATGAGTGTTCCCCTTCTGGACTCACCAGCTTCAGCCGGCAGCTCCCGTCCGCTTCGCCCTCTATCTTGCTTGCCTTTTCCTGCCTCCACGGTCTCTGCTCTTCTCTCACAGAGGACGGGGAGAGCACCACTTGCTCTCTCGGAGGTCGGCAGAGACCGGAGCACTTCGGCGTCCCGCAGCTTCTGCTTGCACCCAACACAAAGGGTCCACAAGACTTCCCGACCTTCTCTGGGCCTTCCCCGGCATCTCCGGTCCACTCCCAACACGGCTTCCAACACTCGCGTCTGCTTCTTCTGTCTCTCCAGTATGCCAGCTTCCAGCTCCAGCCGGCCCCACACTCCAGCCTGCTGTGCGACTTTTCCTGCTGTGAAAAGCCTGTCTTTTTATATCCGTTGGGCTTACTAAGTGGCCACAGGTGGTGGTCACTTAGTCCAATTGCCTGACCATAATTAAAGGGACATGCCTGATCTCTACAATACTCTGCAGGCCTCTTCCTCATCTCAGTACTATAGTGGTGAAATGACCTACAAGTGTTCATCACTCTGAATTGCCTATTCCTCGTCCCAGTACCATAGTGTGTTAAATGATGGAAACTGCAGCGAAAGGTGTTACAATAGCCCATAAAGGCCAGGGGAGGGTTAGGCTGGTTTTCAGTAGGGAAAGGGGGATACCATGTCTTGCCTGTGGATATTCTCTCCCCAATGACCCTCCACCCAGGTGATCCTCCCTCACTTCTCTAACCCCCACGGTCAGGATCCAAAAGCAATGGTCTTTCCCTTGCCACTCGAGAAGAGGATCCAAGGTGAGTAGGTGTGAGGATACCCTCAGGTTTCTCACAATACCCGTATGACACGGTGCAGCAGGAAGAACTGGATAACAATTGGTTGGGGAAACCAGGTGGCTCCAGGACCAATGAGAGGTGGCGGGTGAGCATAAAAGGTGAAACTGGAAACCGGGTCATGTGGGTTGTTCATGTGAGATCCCAGAAGTAGGAAGGACAGTGCAACAGACTTGGAGGAGGATTGTAAAGAGTGTTTGGTAGGTAAGGTATTGTTTGATGAGAAGCAGAGAGGAAAGAGTAGTAGTGGGGAGAGTAATCAAAGAGGAGAGTAACAGTAGATGGAGGAACATCAGAGGAACATAGAGAAGTCGGGATAGGGACAAAAGGAAGAGATTGGGAGGAAGAGGATGGAGGAGAGTAGAAGGAAGGGAAAGGAAGGACGAGGAGCACAGGGGTGTGAAATGGTAAAGCTGAGTGAGACCTAGATGATTGAAAGGCAATCCTTCTTAAGACCTGGTTTTTTTCATGGGACCCGGTTAGGATCCATCTCGCAATTCCCAGAGGGAGCCAGATAGAGAAGGTGATCGATTGTCTTTCGGCCTCCACGAGTATCCTGCCATGTCATAGACAGTAGGAGATAGCGATCTTTAGTGACCACCTTGGTATTTTGGTATGTCTTGGCTAGGGAGTGCAAAGCCCACGGGAGACGAGAATGAATGGGATGTCCCTTAGTGAGACCCAATTCAAATAAAAACCCTTGAACCATCTTCGAGAGTTGCGGTGTTCTTGGGGCTCTCTGTGACACAGGGTAATAATTGAGTGACATGAACAGACCCATTGTAGCAGTCTACCGCGCCCAAAAGAATTGGGACCACCACTCCTCCCTTCTGCTGGGCTTGGCGGTACACTTTAAGTTGTGCTTTTCCTCATGCTGTGCCATTTCACTGTGCAGTGCTGCACTCTTCATGCACAGCAATGAAAGATGTGAGTTTGGGATATGCTTAGATGGGCTGTGATTTCCTAAGGCAGTTTCTAGTAGAGCATTGAATAGCACGCACATATGTCACATTGCAACCTATTTTACAGTGTATTTACTATCACTTTGGAAAATACAAAACCTAGCTTAGCAAAACAGCAATAATTGGGGTTTTGTTGGGCAGCAAAATCGTGAAAATCAGAAGGAAACTCTGGTAAATAAGAGAGAGTAAATAAACCATGTCCTTTTAGCATGATATTGGAGCAGATGTGCTCATTATAACAACAAGATAATTGCAAATATGCTGAAAATTATGACGGTACTATAAAAAGCAATAGTTCATCTTACTTAGCATATTTCTGAGGGGAGAGCCAATCATTGGAAGCCAAGCCACCCTATCCATCTGTGTCGCCCCGATTTCCTATTCCACCCTCACCCCATCCTCAGCTGGTAGATTCTCAAATTGCTAAATGTGTCCTGGTGAGGCCTCTGACCTCTGCAATGTTTCCCATATACTTCTTTCTGGTGGAGGCTCCACGTCGTTGCAAAAACTACCAAAACAGAGTGCTTGGGTGTGGGGACGGTGGGAGCATGAGATATGATATGATATGATATGGCATTTATGCATTGCATGCATTTTCACAGTAGCAAACATGGAGGTGAGAATTGCAATCACTTACATGTGAATGAAGAAAGTGAGAGGATATGCATAAAACGCCTCGCTAGACAATGCATAAAGTCTGAGTTCAGCTCGGCCCCATGGAGAACTGTCTCTTCCATGGCTGGAGAGAATGTAGCAGGCCCTGCACGTGTTTTTAGAAGAGGACATAAGTTCCTGTCTGCAGATACTTATTATTAGGGTAGGGGTACATATGTCTGAGAGGGGAAGGATACGCCATATTCTGTGAACGTAATTTTAGGAATTGTCAGAAGCTCGAGGGAGAGCTGGTGTCCCAAAGCTGAAGAGAGGCCATCATACAAGAGACGGTAAGAAAGAGAGACCTCCGGGCACAAGAGGATCAGTAATAAGTACAGAGTAACAAACCCAGGCAGTGAACACAAAACATAAGTGGGAATTCAAAGTAAGGCAAACATGTTTGGTTCTAACTTGGGGTGTACACAGAATGGTTTTAGGGTTACCCACAATATTAGGTGGACACCATACTTCCGAGAAAGTTACCATTTCAGTGCCTTACTCTGAATGCTCATGGGAAGGCACAATAAAAGTAGACTTCTGTGCCTGGTCCCTAAGGCAAGGACCAGGCAACATTTCTCGCAAGACAATTGCCTTTGTGGGTACAGAGAGAACATAACAATGACTTCCTCCCGGGAAGTGGAACCAGAACTCTGTTAACAAATATGGCGCAAAGGACAATAGAGAGATGCACCAGGGAGATGAAAGGGAAAAGAATTGCCTCCTAGGAACTGTGGAGGGTCAGAAGGAGGACGCAGACATTGTGAGGGCATTTCTATTGATTGTTTATTAAACAATAAGTATAAATCCTATTTCTCCCTATTGAAATGTGGGCGTTCCCTGCCTATGTAAATAACAAGGTGCTCGTAGTCATCCGAAAGTCTCAGAAGAATCAGTCCTCTGTCCTAAAATTAGTTCTAATTGACACTACCACTATTCTAACCAAATTCAATAGGATTGGGAGAAAGTCTCCCTTCTGATTGTATCAAGGCCCCGTCTCTTCTTCTCTTGACAATTCCTTTTTAATGGCTATTCTTAAATAGTCTCTTGTCCCTACTTGTATCAGTTCTAGCCACTCTTTCACAATGCCTTTGGGCCTTTCTTCCCCTTTTGGGATCGTTCTCCAATATTCCCCTTTGTGTGTCTTTATTCTTTGCTGATTCCGGTTGCTATACCCTTTTGAGTTTGGTACCATAGCCCTCCTTAGTTTTGAAATGCCTTCTTGGCTCTTAGGGTTCCCCCTCTCCTCCTCAGGTGGTTTACTCTGAGCAGCTCTTCCCTTAAGTGGTTCCCCTGGCTTTTCTTCCCATTCACAGAATTCTCTCTGATATTCTCCACTTTTTACTTTTTGACTTATGGTCTATTTGCCCCACTTGCCAGGGCATTTGTACCCCAGTGGTAGAGATCTCTCTTTCCACATTAATACAGTTCCACTTTATTGACTTTAAACACAACACCTCGTGTGAGACTGGCATGGTATCAACGAGAGACAGAATCAAAGATACGTTTTCAAAACCTTTATTTCCTAACGTTTTTGGGTTGGTGTAATTCCTATCTGGCCATAACCATAAAAGGATGATTCCCTTCACTAATGTTTCTAAGGCCGTCGTAGTCTAGAAGACCAAAATAAAGTATGTCTGTGTCTAAACCTATGCTTGCCCTCACTCTTTGACAAAAATGTGTTGGGAAGTCTCTCAAAAGCAAAAAAGTGGTGGTTCAACAAAAATAGGAAACTGGGATTGGTTTCAGGTGGTCTTCTCGCCAGATGTAGGTTGGACAGCTTCAAAAGGATGAGTTCAATCAAAAGGGACTGTTCATAGGGCCTTCTCCATAGTTCAAACAATGTCAATGTCTTTAATGTTTTGGGGTACACTTTCCCAAGCTCCAGTTCTTTCAGTAAAACGAAATAATAAAGATGCCACTTTGATAGTCCTCTTAGGGTACCCTTCCCCAAGCTCAGGCCTCTTTCAAGTTAAAACACAAGTTCAGCTTGTGGGCCTCTCCGCTTCGGCCCCTTTTGAGCTAAAATGATAATACAATTTCAGTTTGTCAGGATGTACCTTTTTCATATTCAGTTCCTTCAAGGGGTTAGCCTCAGAGACTTTCGAAAACGCTAGGTTGTTCTCTCGTTCTCAGCGTGACCACTCCAAGCTTTAACCCCTTTCTTTTAATGCCTGCTCTTGACTTTCCTTCAGGGGCTTTCTGCACGCCTTCTTGTTCCCCCCTGTTTTCTTGACTTTCCTTCTTGTGCCCAGTGGCACCTCTCTTTCCTTCTCCTGCACACTTGCACTCTCCTCTTCATGACTGCTGGCACATTTCTTTCCTTCTCCGGCACACTTGCACTTTCTTTACCTTCCCGGGGTCGCACCTTCCTTCTTGCCTACCCGAACACGGTATCATACAAAAATGTCGCCCTCATTTGTGCGCCCCCACAGTCACTGCGACTTTGGAGGTGCACAAAATGAGGGTGACATTTACTGTGCCAAGCAGAGCGGGGGTTGTGGGGGTGTCCCCTGCTCTTCCTGGGCGCAGTAATGGGGGTCGGGGGTTGCAGGGGTGTCCCCTGCTTACCATTTCGGATAGCGGGGGACACGTAAAAAAAAGCACCCTGCCGCGTCAGCTCCAACCCACGTTAGTGGGAAGAGATGACACCGCAGGGATCACAGAGTGCGGGCGGCACACGCAGAAGTGTGCCGCCCTAACGGTAAGTGGGGTGGGGGGGTTGGGAGGGGTAATGCAGGCTGGGGGAAGTGGGCACAGTGATCCATATGATCACTGCGCTGCGCTGTAACTGCCGTCGGCATTTTCGGCATCACAGTGATCACATAGATCCCCTGTAACCCGTGCACTTTCTTTAACTTTCTGTGCCCACTGGCATCTTTTCCACTCTGCTGGGTTGCTCGCTCCCTCTCTACTATAGTCCTTTTCCCCCGCATCCCTTGCATACCCTGCTTTCAGACTTTCTTTTACTTTCTCTCAATCCCATTCCTTTTCTCTCAATCTGTTTGCTTTACAAGTTTCCTTTTCTTTCCTCTTTTCCGTGATGCTTTATTGCCTTTCCTTTCACCCGTTTCGCTTCAGTCTTTCGCATGCTCTCTCTCTTTCTTACGATTCTCACCCGGACAGCAACGCAGTGACAAACAGTCCTTCCTGGTTGTGCGGGCCTCAGGTCAGGTGTCGCCACCTTCCCGTCAGACACCCTGGGGGGTCATAACAGGTCCCAAGGGAACACGCAATGTTTCAACCGCCAACTGCAAGATGTGTCGCCCCGGCTCTCTGCTCCGTATCCACGCTGGATCCCCTCAGAAACCCCGGGCCATTGTCTCGGGACGCCATTCTCCTCTGATCCATTAATCCTGCTGCTCTCTGTTCCTTGGCTTCTCTGGTCCAAGCAACGTCCCCAGCTGGCTCTTTCAGCTGTGCACAGCCACACCTTTTATAGTTTGAAAAGCAGTTAAGTGGAGTCATATGTGAGTGGTAATCAGAGTCAGGCAAAGTTAGGCATTCACTATCAATGGGACACATTAAGTTCTTTCTACAGCCGGTGTCCCAGACATTTCAAATGTTATTCCTATGGGAAACTTCATTACTCCCGGTTGTCTCTTCACATCGCGTTATTGGTTTGAAATGGGGAGGGAGTGATGGAATGGGTTTGGAAATACCCCATGAAAGCTGAGGGAAGGCGTTTTGCGGTGGAATGGGAAAAGGGTGGAATACCATGTCTCGCCCTTGGGTGTTCTCCTCTTAATCCCTTGTGACCCTCCACTCAGGTGATCCTCCCTCGCTTGTCCACCCCCAGGGTCGGGATCCAAAAGCGATGACCCTTCCCTGGCCACCTAACTAGAGAATCCCGGGGGAGTAGGTGGGAGAACACTGTCAGGTTTCTCACACTCGTCAATTCTGCTGGGACACGTTTCTCCTGTTTCATAACAATTTGCCGACAGCTTCCTGGCTCTCCCGTTCCCCCCATTACCTTTGATTCTGCAGGGGTACGTCACCGGGGATTGTACTGGCTTGGGTTCTCTTCCTTTGCTCCACTTCTCCTTCTTCTCGAATCCACCAGCGTCCCACTCTCAATTCTCTCTCTCCCCGGGATCAGGTCTGGATGAGGGTAAGCAGAGGTCTCGCTGTTTTTTCTGTGTTGTAGTTTTGGCATTGTTGGACAGACTCTTTGCCCATCATGAAAGGGCCATGATAACACCACCACCGGGATTTGGATTCCTGTCTCTTACACTGCATGTAAAAGCTGGGTCTCCAGCATTTCTTTCTCGTGTTCAGGCCACTTCTGAAAGTCGCAGGCTCCACGGCTCTCCTCGGCTCCACCTCTCACAGGTACCACGCCATCAGGGGTCTTCCCCTGCTTACGCTCTCTGCTCTCTATGGACTTCGCCTCTCCTTGGCGTATGATACTCACTCTGCAGTCTACTCATCACAGTTTTATGGAGGTCTCTTATTGAAGAGACCTATGCTCTTTTGTGCTCGCAAAGGCATATTTTTGTTTTATCTTCTGCCACGTGTCTGCCTTCCATAGTGCTCTTCATGTCTGACAGTTCCATATATGCCACTATGGGAAATGGCTTAGGGAGTTCCTTACTGGAACCAGAGTCCTTTTCAAAGGGGGAGTCTCTCCCAGTGAGGTACCACTTGCCCAGACCCCTAGGATGGCTCATGTGAAGAGGACTCATGTCCCTAGCCCCAAACCTTGGAGAGACGGGACAAATACCCTTGATTCGTCACAGAACCCAGCAGCCAAACTCAGGGCAAAGGACTCCCATACGCACAAGTGAGGACAAGAACAGAAGCACAAACCTTCCCAGCAATATCCAGGAAAAGAACATGGATGGTAAGTGACTAATGGTTCAATACGGAGATTAGGGCTAAGAACAGACTACAGGGCATGATCAAATAGAGAAGAGGCAAAAATAGGATCTGGCTAAAAATGTCAGAAAACTGAGAAACAAGTCAGCAATTGCATTAGCAAAAGTAGTCCAGACTAAGAACAAGGGTACTGTGAACAGAAACTATGGACTGTAAACTATGGGCAGTAACCCAAGAACTGCAGATTGAAAAGTTTAACTACAGGTTAGAAACTAGGAATTTACAAACTGAAATTATGGACTAGTACTATAAACTGATATCAAGGATTGGAGGCAGAGAACAAAGTGTGTGTATGCAGTGAAACAAAGGGACTTTGGGACAATGAACACACAGACTGAAGGCTCATTCGCTTCCCCCGAAGCGACATAACTGATATTAATCATCCTCCACCACCTCGGAACCTTGAAAGTGAAAGCAATGCAAGGCCCTTTTGGTCTCTGGGGATGGAAGTTCCCAAGATTATATACACAGATATCCAGGTCTTCCCAATCACCAACAGGTGCAATGTGGGTTGTCTAGTTGGTGATATCCTGTATTGAATTTGCAAAACTTTCCAAAGGAAATGTAAAGTTGTAAGTAGGCATGAAGACAGTTCAGATGGATTGCGGCAAATTATCCTAAGCCCAGACTTGTCCAAAAAGTCTGTCTCCTGCTAGTCAAGTGTGTATGTGTGCCTGTATCTGTCTCTCGCAGGATAGATTGTGGTGCGAGCCTTGAAGAACAGTTGTGTACTGTTAGGGTTCGAAGCTGTTGAGTCACATGTCATCAAGTATTTTCTAGGTGACTGAATCTTTCTTTCTGCTGGAGGGTAGGACGAGCTGAGACTTTGTTTGGTTGGGCTTGAGGTAAATCGAAAATTGTGAAAGACTGCCATCTGGGAAGAAGGTGGAAGCCATGTTTTTTAAATTTGTATTAATAAAATGATGTGGGTTATTAATCTCAGAAAGTGTAGTCTGCTAAAAAGAACCCAATCCCCCTTTTCAACAAACCTCATGCCAAAACCACACCTGTGTCCTGCTGCATCAGTCTCCCTGATCGGCAGCTCATGCTACTGCTCTATAGTGGCACAGAGAAGGTCACAGGGGCCCTGTTTGACAACTGCTGTGACAGCAAACTCACTGCAGTGCAGAGGTTGCATTTTTAGTCTGCATCTCTTTCAAAACCATAACAAATATGATAAACTATGCCAGGGTTAATCTTGAAATGTAAGCCATTCCTATGTATGGTGGCTGGTAGTTCACATAATTATTAAATTATGTGAACTACCCTCAGCTTTCATGGGGTATTTCCAAACCCATTCCATCACTCCCTCCCCATTTCAAACCAATACCGCGATGTGAAGAGACAACCGGGAGTAATGAAGTTTCCCATAGGAATAACATTTGAAATGTCTGGGACACCGGCTGTAGAAAGAAGTTAATGTGTCCCATTGATAGTGAATGCCTAACTTTGCCTGACTCTGATTACCACTCACACATGACTCCACTTAACTGCTTTTCAATAAAGCCAGCAGAACAATGGGCAGGAAGACTGTGCCTGTCGTGGATCCTCTATGAGGTTGGGTAACACCTGTCTCCAGCAGAGCAGCTCCTCCCAGCAGGTGCCCCCCTGGGAATCGAGCTTCAAAAGGTACACCCTAAACAAAAGGGCCAGCCACACACCAGGATGTTCCATACCAAAGTGCCTTTAAAGTGCAGGTTTAAGGAGGGGGCATGTTTATGCAGAAAGAGAGAGCAGAACTGACAGGAGGAAGGATTCCTCCATCTTGTTTTTCAGTGGGCTTCTCCTTCCTTCCCGTCTCCTACACTTCCTGCAGAACAGGGCACTCTGGGTATGATGCTAGAAGGTAGGGCTGGGCGATATATCGAGTTTTGGAGATATATCGATATATTTTCAAAATTGATATAGGATGAGACAATAACATTAATATTGAGATTTATACATACATTAAGATTATGACATATACCTGCATTATTTTATTTACATTTTGATATTTACACAGCTGTATGTATTCTCAAACAGGAAGGGGAACCCTGTATTGCACTTTATTTTGATCAATGGGCCTCATTCCGAGTGTGGCGGTCTGGAAATAAGGATGCCGGTCGCACGGTACCAGCACCCTTTCTGGACCACAACACTCCAACTCTTCCTTCCTGAGCCGTTGCGCCCGGCATGTCTGATCTGCTGGCCGCAACGGCCCCGGTAGGCATGGTTGTCACGGAAGCACTGGCACCGTCAGCAATGGTGCTGCTGCTTCTGTGTCCCCATCCCCATGGAGTCCTATAGAACTCCATGGGAATGGATACTTATACTTTCTGCCGCCTGATATATGATATGGATTTGTAATGTCCCGGTGGCACCAAGAACTCCAGCGGCGGACCAGTGTTAAGAGTTTGGCGGCAACCCGCTGGTAGCACCGACAGGTTACTGCTGAACTCTTAATGATGACCTTTAATGTCTTATAAATAAATGTGCTTGTGGCATCTCACATGTAATTGGCAGCTTACAACTCAGAATTTAACCCACATAAACAATATGGAGATATATATCATATATATCGCCATTCAGCCCAAAAATATTGAGATATGACTTTTGGTCCATATCGCCGAGCTCTACTAGAAGGTAAAAGTCACTTGTCACCTTAACTTAACCACTTAAAGCAGTCTTGCTTTTGCCCGATCCTCTGTGACCTTCTTCATCTATAGGAAGGGGTCCCTCACTCCTTCCTGAATGCATTTTGGACCTTCAGGGTCTTCAAGAAGAATTAGTTTGGACACTGCTGGGACAGCCATCCTTTCCCGAGTCCTCTAGTTGTGAAGTGGATGCAGGTGTTCCAAAGCAAAGGCAAGCTCTGCGCCCTACCCATCCCCAGGACATATTGGGGTGAATGAGCCAGCCCTGTATCTCTTTGCCAGCTGCACTTGCACCCAGGCTCCTCATTTTAAGTGAAGGACTTCTGCAGGTGCTAGCTAGCCTCCACCAGGTTAGGAATGGAGAGAACAAGGACCAATCTTGTCTGAGTCCCTAAATTGGGACTCTGAGCACTAGGAGAAGCAAAGCAGCTGGTTTCCTACATTCTACATCGTCAAACAACTAGCTAACCATCGTCAACCACGTTCAAACTGCTTCAAAGCACTGTTGCTGCATTCCTCAAACGGTTTGCTGCAGTGCCCTGCCACCTGATCATGTTGCTTGCTCTGGATCGAACAAGAAGCTCGCTGCTGCGGAAGTCTTCGAACCACCAAGTCTCGAACGTGACCCTGGTGGCCCCATCGACATGCATCGTTAGAGCGTTGCATCGAACCACATGGAGCTTCATCTCGAACCTGACTTGATGCTGGCTCCCCATGTGGATCACTGTGACTCACCACATAGAAACCTGGTTCAACCCACTCACACAACATTAAGAAGCCAGGTTCGACACCCTCAAGCCCCCAAGAAGAGAGAAAGTACTGTTGAGAGACACCATCCCCTTTGGTCCACTTTTATGACCCTAGAGACTGCCAAGCCACCCATTTGAACCTTTTCTCAACCAAGACACATCCTTTTGGTAACATTGTTGGTGATGTATTGTTTTTACCGCTTGCACGTTACCCAGAGTGCTGGCATAATTTACATTCTGTATATTCTTGTTCTATTCCACTGGGGGGGGGGGTTTATTAGTTTTTTTCCAGTAAAGGTATATTGCATATGGTCTGTTTAATTTAAGTATGTATCTTTATAGAAACTTGATAATACATTCCTTTGTTTTGGACTGTTGCACTATTGCTGTTTGAGTTGCTACTGTCCCACATTCACACCCCTCTTAAGAGTATAGCCTTCCCTCAGCCCACATTACCACACATGGAGAAGTAGCCATAATGCGTGACTGTGCCCTTTTCACCTTTATGATTGGGATCACGGTTGGTTTGCCATATTATCCCATATGGTATGCATCACTACATGCGGTAATAGCGCACACATTCGTGCTTTTATTTTGAGGCGATTAACTCCATCCAAAAGCAGGTGGAAATGAGGAGATTCTGTTTTGAAACTTGAAACTTGGAATTTGGCAAGCTGGTAAAAAATGCAGAATTTCCAGATGCTGCATGTTTTAACGTTAATAGCAAACTCGGAATATTCGTGATTATTTGGTTTATGAACATTTCAAATCCAAAAATTACAAATTCGAAATTGTGTAAAGGAAAAAATCACACACATTGCCACCGCCTGCCACCCCCGCCCCCTTGCCCCTCCTCCCTAACCCTTAATAAAACCATACTTACCCCCGGTGCCCAAATTAGCTGTTCTCCTACACTGCTACGCTCACCCTGCGACGTGGGTTCCACCTCCCCATTGAGAGGCGGAACTTCTGCCGCAGGGTCCTTTTCTTTTATTCCCCTTTTTGTTTACACTCTTTGTCCCCTCTTTCCTTTTAATGGAAGCGGGGGACACCCCCTTAGTACTTTATTGTTGATCAAGGCGGAGCAGGGGTCACCCCTACAACCCTTCATCGACAATATGGATGTATGTTTATTTTTTCCAGCGCCAAATTGGCCATTTTTGGCTAAACGTTTCTTTTAACTACTTTTTCTACTGATTCTGCAAACTGGTAACCATGCCCTAAGCGTTGTCTAGAGCATCACTTTGAAATCACCAATCTAATGTAACTAGGCCTCTGTCACTGTAGGCACACGTGTTGGGTTTGCATGCCGGGGGATGGTCCGTAGCTGACCATCCTGTTTCATTTATTTCTTTAATATAAGAATATAACTTAAACTATCTAGACTACTGCTCACGCTCTGCATGAATCTTTCCAGGGAGGGCCAAGCAAGGCATTGGGCGTCAGGAGTGACCAATGTCTGCCTGGCGTCTCTCCCTATTCTTGATCTGCACTGAGTCAGGCCAGGCAGAATGGAAGGTGCATGCCAGGAAATGAGGTACATGAGGGCGCGTTATCGAATTTGCTGATTAGGCCAGACTACATTGAGGCTTCCTGCTGTGGGATTCTGCCCCACTGTGCTGATTGCTGTGGTTCTGAAGTACCCTGTTAAGCTGAGCGTCTCGCTGGCGCTGTGTACCTGTTCTTCCTGGTTCTTGTGAAGACGAAGCCAGACTGTTGAAGATGAAAACACAGAGGAAATTGTAGAGTGGTAAACCAATCCAAGACCCCTACGAAAGGAAACTGGGGAGCCCTGAGTCAGCTCCCCATGCCACGGGACGCCTCTTCCCTGATTTCTGTGATGCTGGGACAGTGCAAGCACCGACAGGGAAGCAGTGCTGGCCTTAACGGCGGCAGCTCCCAGGGCGGTTGAAGTAACATTTGGCGGAGATAAAAAACGTTAACTCCCCACTCCCGCGCCTGAGCAGGGAGTTAATCACTGGAATAGGGTGCTCATGCTAATGCATAGGTGCCCTGTTCTAATGAAAACCGCCTCGCTCCCGCGTCGGAGCGGGACGTAATCATCTCAATAGAAAGCTGATGCTATTGCATCAGCACCCTATTGTTAGGAAATATGCCCGCCACTGCATTATAGGGCGCCTGCCGCGTCTTCTCCCACTATGCCAGCTCGGGGGAGCCCATGAAAGACTCCCCCGAGCTGGCATAGTGGGGCTCTAATGGTGGCCTGGGCAGTCGCTTGGCCTGCCCTGCCCTAATACCGGCCCTGCAGGGAAAGCTCAGCAGGATCTCAGATGTCCACGAAGGTATCAAGAAGATGGAAAGAGGCTGAAGGCACAGAAATGGAGAAGCACAGAAGAAGAGACCAAGAAAAGGAAAGTGGTACAGAGGGAAAAGGAGGCATTCAAGCAGACAAGGGAAGGAGGGAGGGAAGACCCCACCAACTTCCCCGCGAGGACTAAGGAGGAATAGGCCAGGATCATTGAATGGAGACAAAAAGCAAGAAGCAGGAACCAGGCTCAGGAGGAAGAACCGGCATAAGGATCCAGGAGCATAGCACGGTTCATGAGCAAACCGCGTTGAGATGCTGAGAACCGGTAACAGTGGAAGGAAGATCTAGGTCTCGGGATGACACTGAGGCTTGAGCACGGGACAAAACTGAGGCTTAAGCAGCAAACCGCTGCTGGCATAGTGCTCGGTGCACTGTACATTCACCAGACATGGTCGCCTGCACGTGCATGGTTCCGAAAAGATGGCTGCACCCATCGAATACAGCAGCTGCACCGATTGGATCTGCGGAAGACGCCAGCAGGGGTACAGCTGCCATGTTGGGACCCGATGGGGATGCCCCTTCACAGCAAGTGACATGACATACCCTCGAACTTTGGGGATTTGTTTTTCTGCGTCGTGTTACCGTAACTTGGCGGAACCCACACAAAAAAATCTGGGACTACCCAGAATGCTGTGTGAGGTGACGAAGCCAAGAGTGGACTGTCTACAGTGTCTATGGTAGACAAAAAGAGGGAACGGGGATAGAGAGTGTTACAGAGACTGCAAGCTCTCTGACTTTGGCTCCAGCCAATTATGTGTGTCGCGCAGCACATGCATTAATATGGGAGGCCCACACAAACCTTTATTATTCAACTGCCTCACACCCGAGGCTTCCAGTCCCCCCCCCTCGTTAGTTCCTTAGCATCACCCCCCACCCTAGCCCTGCCTTACACATAATGGCATGGAAGGGTACAACATACCAACATCATGACACCCTTCCCCCGATGTAGTTCAAATGCTAACCCATTTCTTCAATGAGTTTTATGGGTTTAATCTTTGCTCTGACAGGCCTGCCTTCCCTGGAAGGCGCAGGATCGCTTGGTGGTTCTGGGCCTTCATCCTCTGAGGTTTCTCCATCCCCCCAAGGACGAGTCCTCCGAGTCTTCCCTGACCCAGACATCATTGGGATCGTCCCACGAAGCTTCCCAGGATGTCTCGTCACCAAAGCATTCTTTGAAGTGCGACACATTATGAATTATGTCGTGCCCTTCACTGTCTGTGGCCAGGGTGCCCTTTACTCTGGTGACGGTGATGGGCTCAGCCGTAAACCGGTGATCTACTTTCCTCTGTTGGGTCTGGCATGTTACCACTGTGTCACCTTCTTCAAAGTTATGTTCTCGAGCACCTCTCTGCCCATCGGCTGCCATTTTCATTTTGTGTTTCTCTTCCGCACCTCTGGTCTGGACTTCACAGTCTTCTGGGATAGAACCCTCCTCTGGGGGTCCTTGTGGCAGAACATGAGGTTGGCTGAGCACTCGCCTGTTGTACTGTGTGGGGTGTGGCGGTAGTCACTCAGACATTGGTACACTTCTTGTTCAAAAGGTATGTGGGACAGGTGGGCAACTTGTAGCTCCCTCTTGAGATTTCTCATAAAATGTTTAACCAATGGCCAGAGGGGCGTGATCTTTCAATGTTTGAACCCCATATACTGTGCTAAATTTACAAAGTCCACGCTGGGGAAAGGTGATCCGTTGTTGGATTTGATGACATGCGGGACGCCATATGCTGTCAATATATACGATCCAATGCTGGGATGACCGCTGCCGCCACTGTGGATGGCACCATCTGCTCCTCTGAATACCTCATGTACTCATCCATCACCACTAGTGTGTAGGTGCTGTCCGGAAGAGGTCCAAAGAAATCAACCGCCAGCTCTTCCCATACCCCTCCTGGAAGTGGGGACATCAGCAGGGGGTTCGGGCGTGGGGGTGGCACTATCACACAGTAGATGGGGTAGTTCTTCAGCGTGTCCTCCAACGGCCTGTCTAGCCCCGGAAACCAGATTTTCTGCTCCAGCAGCTTCTTTGTGGAGCTGATCCCTTGATGTCCATCAAGGGCCATGGCTATGACTTGCTGGCGCAGTTATTTGGGGAGCACGATCTTGCACCCTTTCATGACAATCTGATATTCAGTGGTGGTGAGTTTGTCCTGTATCAATGGCATGGCTCTGATGTCCCCCTACAATGACTCATCAAGGTGTCTAGCCCTCTCTTTGGCGTGTTTCATTTTGCCTTGCTCAATACATTGTGCGATGATCTCCAACACTGGGTCAGCCGCCGTCTCCTGTTGAAGTGTCTTCCATGCCACTGGGAACAGTTTCATTTGGTGGACAGCATATTGTAGGTATGCATCTATAATAGAGTGCTTGGTTTGTGGGGGCTCCGTCGGGTGGCGTGACAGGTAGTCGGCCTGTGTTCTTGTCCTTCCCTGGCCTGTGACAGTGAATGTATAGTCATGGAGGCATAGTCCCCAACTTTCAATTTGTTGTAGCATTCGGGCGTGTGGGTTTCCGTAGATAATGAGAAGGACTTGGTGGTCAGTGACAATTGTGAAAACCTTTCCAAAGAGAAATAGGTGAGTGTTTGCAGGCCCAGGCAACTGTTAGGCTCTCTTTTTCAGCCTGTGACTATTTCTGCTCGTGGCTGTCAGGCTGCGGCTGGCATATGAGACGACTTTCTTGATGTGTGGGTTGCTAGGGTCATATTGTTCTAGTATTGCACCTAGCCCCACCGGGCTAGCTTCAACTGTCATTTCTGTGTCTTTGGCCATGTCAGTTTCTGATGCAATGCGTGCATGAATGTCCTTGAAACTGGCTTCACATTCTGGGGCCCGGATAACTTCTTGATTGTCTTTGGTCAGCTCTCGAGATAGCGGGAGGAGTAACTTGCAAGCCCCAAGAATGATCTGAGGTCTGATACGTTCGCTGGGCAAGGGGCTTCTTCCAGAGCCTTGACCTTGTCCGGATCGGGATGCATGCATTGGTCCGAAAATATGTGCCCAAAAAATTTAAGAGACTTTTCCCAAATTCACATTTGTCCTTGTTGAGGGTCACACAGCCATTTCAAAAGCCATGCAGACTTTGTATATGGTGTCATCATGCTCCTGTTTTTTATCTTCCGAATACCAGGGTGTCGTCACTATAATTTAGGCAATTCTCCATGTGCTTAATTACCTGGTGGATTTCTACCTGGAAAATTTCGGCAGCTGAGGATATTTTGACATTTAATCGCTTGTAGCGATATAGCCCCATGTGGGTGACAAACGTGGTAATGTATCAGGACCCCTGGGCTAGCTCCAGCTGATGGTAGTCCTTATTATGGTCTAGCTTTGAGAAAGCGGTCACTCCATTGAGGAGGTGGATCATGTCTGTTATTCTTGGGGCTTGATGTTGTTCTCGCTGTATGGCCATGTAGGGGCGGCGCATGTCGACGCCAAGACGGATCCTTCTGCCGATGTCTTCGAGACTGGTATGATCAGAGAGACTAATGGAGTAGGTCCCACTGCTGGCTGCATGTTGTGGTGGTCTAGGAGGCGTCTAATCTCCTCCTCCACTTGTTTTTGTATATTAATCGGGATGCCCCTGTAGTGATGGTTTGCCCAGTCCCTCAGAGGTTTGGAAATGCCTTTGTGGCGTCCACGTCTGGGGCCAGGTATTTGTGGGCCATCATGCAGTAAAGTATGTGGACAAGTCCCATGTCGAAGGGCGTTTTGAAACTTAGGATACATCCACTATTAGCTTCTGTGGAGAGCACATGTAGTTGGACGCGGGCCGTGTGTGACTTAAGAGCACATATTGCCGTAAAGGTTCCCTTGCATGACAGAGGCGTGCTTGCGCTGTAGGGAAATATGTCCACCAGTCAGGGTCTCTGTTTTGGCAGGTATGGGCGTCGATTGTATGCCTCTTCGATCAAGACGTTCACCGTTGCTCCTGTGTTGATTACTCAGTCGGCGTGTTGTGGACTTGGAGGTTCAATATGGGACTGTGTTCTTTTGCCGTCTAATTTCACAGCGCCCATATATTCGTTCTCTTCCTCTGGCTGTCTTGGGAAGATGAAGACTCACTCCCTGATGGCGAGCGCACTTCCAGATACCATAAACTCTGTCAATGTCTGTATGTACTTTTCCTGTCTGATGACCTGTGCGACCGCCTGGATTGCAGCTCTTTGTTCTCTCCCTCTGCTGGGCAGTACCTCCTGTATTCTCAGCCTGGTTTCCTGCAGTCTGGGCGATAGTTGGGATGCCGTCTACTGCCCCTTGGGGATGCGTCACGGCTGGTTGGCGCAGGGGTGTTCCTGCAGACTCCCCTGAAGTTTTGATCCCCACTCCATGCCTTGCATTTTTGTCTCAGGGCAGAGCACATGCCCTCGTGAGGAAATTTGTAGCTGCATCTGTAGTATGTTTTGACGGTGTAATTGACCTTGTCAAGCCGCATCATGTCAGTTTCTTGATGTCTCAAGCTCCCTGGGGTTTGATGATATCTTCACCCGACATAGGTTAACCACCTGCTGTGATATTGCTAAGTCGGTACGTGCCATGGCCAGGATTTCAGCGATGGGCCCTTGTTTCTGGAGGAGCTTCATTTTAAATTCAGGGGACTCACACCCAGCGAGGACTTGGGAGCGCAGTGCCACCTCATTTGAGTAGCGATGGAAAGCACAGTGTTTGGTGCAAATGTGGAGCCTCATGACGTAGTTGTCTAGGGGCTCGCCACTCTCTTACATAGTGGTATGAAGGAAGTGTCTCTCATAATCCACGTTGGGGTGTGTGGCAAAGTATGGACAAGTGCATCCTGGATATCTTGAAATGTTGCTTTTTCTTCATCCACAAGCTCCTATAATATGTGCGTACGGCTGCCCCCACTGCCAGGGTTAATATGTTATTTTTGCATTCCTTATCCATGGAGCCCATTGCCTTCTGATCCATCAGGGTCCCATATTGCCTGTGTCTGTGAGATCGAATGCCGCGGGCCATTGCCATGGTGAAATGTCCCCTTGTGCATTGTGGAAGACATATGAGTGGCAAGCAGATACTGTGGCAGGGATATCCTCCTCAGACATGCTGGCTCTTGTGGCTCTAAGCCGTTTTCTCTCTTCAGCTCCTCACCTCTGTGTGCTTAGGCACCTCTGCCTGCACTGGCTGGGCCCCATGTTACTAGTGCTGCGCCGGCAAGCTCTGGGCTGGCTCACTTGTGGTGTGCTCTGGGGCCACAAGGGGGCCACGAGCACGGGAACCGTCCTCCGCTTGTGACTGGTGCATGCGCTGCTTATTTCACAGCCATGTTTTAGGGCGGAATCACTACCGCAACCCAGACTCTCACACCGCTGCAGCCCGGATCGGGCTCTGCTGACGTGGGGGACCACTCCAACGGTCCGCCTCTTGGGGTGTGCATGCTGTCGGGACCTCACCGGGTCCAACCTCCTTAGTCGCTAATGTCAGAGAGCCTGCAAGCTCTCTGACATTTGTACCAGCCAATTATGCGTGCCGCGCAGCATGTGCATTAATATGGGAGCCCCACACAAACTGGACTGGTCTCAACTCTCTTTATTATTCAACTGGCTCACACCTGAGGTTTCCGGTTTCCCCTCGTCACTTCCTTAGCACCATCCCCCACCCTAGCCCCACCTTCCACATAATGATATGGAAGGGTATAACATACCAACAACATGACAGAGTGTGGACCATCCCTTAGTGCAGAGGTCTTCAAACTGTGGGGCGTGCCCCTCCCCATAGGGGTGTAGCCACCTTCCTGGGGGGCCCCGAGAACGCAGCCTCCATTTTTTTTAATGGAGGGAAGAAATAGAGGAGCAGGGATGACTCGTCCATAAGGGACGATGCAGCGTCGCCTCAGTTGCCCCCTCACCCACTATGGAGGAGCTGAGGAGCCAGCCAGTCCAGTGAAACACTGAGCACTCCCTCTGCTGCTTTTTTCCAGCTGAGGGAGTGCTACTGGGTTGCCTGAACTGTCAAAGGGAAACACTGTTTCCCTTTGAATGTTCAGTTCCCCATCCACACATGCTCAATGAGCCATGCAAGGCTGGGGGTTTTTTGCTTCGCCCGCCTGGCATAGCTCAATGGAAATGCTGGCTAGGGAACTGCACGTCAGTATGTGCGAGGGGGAGCTCCTGTGCCTCCTCGCACATACAGACAGAGCAAGCTGGAGCAGGGCATTTCAGCACCCATGTGCAGGGCCCTGCACGCATGTGCAGGAACCAGTTAGCTCTTGCTTCCCGATTCCTGTTCATGATGCAGGACCTAGAGTGCTGGGGAGGAAACTTCAGGACCAGGGCAGAAGGTAAGTTTGTTAATTTATTTTTTATTTAAATATGTGTATGGATGTGTGTATGCTTGTGTTATGAGTGAGTGTATGTGATGGGTGCTTCTATGAATGATAAAAGTGCTTGCTGTGTGAATGCGTGTGTTTGTTCGTTGAGCTGATTTTGATGATTAGGGGTTTAGGGGGGAAAGTGGGATTGTACAACTAACATTTTAAAAATGCCCTTTTTGCACAATCCCCCTACCCACCTGCCAAAATCAGCTCTCCTTCTGCGGCGCTGTGGAGCCCTGGGGACCAAGCTGGTATTTTTTTTTTACTGGACATCTATCATAGATGTCCAGTCAAAAATGCGATGCTTTTCCCCTGGGCCCCCCAGTGCCTTGCATACACACATAATCATGTTGATGTTCATTGTGTGAGTGTGTTAGGCACTGTTGTGCCCAGGGTACAGGGATGGTATCTTTTTACTAGATAGCTATCATAGATGCCCAGTAAAAAATACCCTGCCTGCCCCCTGTGCCCCCCAGAGCCAATTGCAAACTGTTTGGCTTTTCACCCAATTTTCTTACAAAAGTATGCTCTAAAATGCAACATTTTAACCCATTATTTTAAAAATAATTCCCCGGGGGATAACCTCAGAATCCTCCATGATTGCACCTGGCTCCCTCATTACGCTCGGTTGCTATGGCATATCTGGGGAAAATATTTATGCTCCCCCACTTAAAACATTCACCAGCCTCCACCGGCCCGGGGACTGTGCTGGGAACGGGGTCGGGAGGCCAGGGACTGTGGTGAGAGCAGGCTGGGGAGAGCCCAGGGTCTGTGGTGGGAGCAGGATGGGCAGGAGCCATGGGATAGTGGTGGGAGCAGGGTGGGGAGAGCCCAGGGTCTGTGGTGGGATGCGGTGAGCCCAGAGACTGGTTAGGAGTGGAATGAGTCAGTCCAGAGATTGTGATGGGAGTTGGTGGGGGAGCCCAGGGACTATACTGGGTCTTGGGAGAAGGGTGCAGTGACGGCACCCGATAGTTCATAGCCATTTGGACTTCCTGTCCATTTGGCATGTTTGGGGGACCGGTGGGGGGTGGCCTGCCCACATTTTGCTCAGGGGGCTCAGGCCAGAAATGTTTGAAGACCACTGCCCTAGTGTTTCGCAGCTGCATGGCCTTGTGCACAGGTCTGAGTGTAATGGAACTGTGACATTTACTATGAAATACAGTTTTAGATTTAAGTGGCTGGAAAGTCCACACTAACACCCTAGTGGGAACCCATAGAATGAAACGCGTATTGGCTGCGTAATATCCCGCAAGCACGCATAGGGAATTGATCAAAAACATTTTGGGGGTGAAAACGAAGTGCTTCCGCGTCCCATCACTTTCACCGATCACAGTTTTCGCAGGCAGGGGCCTGTACACCAGTGATGCGCCCATATACGCCCTGGCCGCTCCATGGCTCAATTCTGAACCCAGTGGACTTTTGATTAGTGAATCTCTCGCACGGAGGGCTGCAACTCCACACAAGGCACGTGTTCTCGCAATATCTTGACAATCCTTTTTGTGGTGCTGTTGCACTTATACAGTAACTATCCAGTTGCAGTTTCTCGCTCCCCTCCCCCTGGCATTTTAATGGTTGCGCTGGCACAGAACAAGCGGCAGGGTTCATGGCTTATGAGCAGGCTGCGTGCCAGGGCGACATCGCCCAATGATGTTGCAATGGGGTTGGAGAGGGTCAACAGGTGCCCCTTGCATAATGAGGCGCGTGGGGACTTGGTGCGCGTCCCATGTCTGTGGACGGCTCTGCGCCTCAGGGAGGTTGTTCTGCGCGCCTGTGTGTGGCCGGTGAACACATGCACGATGACCGCATGCGTGGCGTTGAAAGACGCACCCACAAAGCAGTCGCTGCAGCATGTGTAGTGACGGGGACGCATTGCTAACCGCAGGCATGTGTTGCAGTGCCCCCCCCCTGAGGGGCCCCGGCCCGGCCTGATCGCCCCCGTGTTACACTTTGATGGCATTCCCTCTCTCTTCAGGCAGAGTAATATGGTAACCTTGTCCGGGCGGTGCGCTGGAGCCCTGGAACGCCATAGGTTGGCATGGAAGCAACTGGCATCCCCGCTGCTACTTTGCGCTCAGCTGCATACTTGATAAACTCGGATAGGTAGCCTGGCAACTGCCTGTGAAATGATAACGTCACTCTTCGTCTGATCTTGTGAAATGTCCGTCACTGAGTCCCTAACATGCACATAGACACTTTTTGGCAAAAGTGGGCGGAGCCTAAAATGATTCCTTGTTGGAATTCATATATAATACCCACCCTTCTGATATTAAATAGGTTCTTTATAACGCACTTAATTTAATACCCAGAGGTTTCTAAGCGCCGACCTGGGGAACGAAGCTGTGGTGCTCCGTGACGTCTTGCTTCCAAGGCGAGCATGTTGCTCCTGAGCTATCCTCCCGAGAGAAAACCTCAGCATTTAAGGGGTTGAATGCCAAGAGTCGTGGAAAACTAACAACACACCTGGACTATAGGTCTCAATACTCATAAGTAGTCTTGAGCTCTGCCGTTACCCATAATTCAATGCAGCTTCCACCAGGAGGAAGTTGGCTGGCACGCCCTAACCACAAGCCAGGCACAGGAAGGGTAGCATTTATCCTCACAAAGACTGGGACCAGGTTATCTGAACTATGCCTCATTAGCAGCAGTTGTGCTGAATAGATGAGGTGTAATGGAACAAACAGGTTTTCTCTCAAATTGAAAATCTTTTTTAAAAAAGTTTTCATTAGGGAAAAAATGAGGTCGAATGATTATTGTACTATGTTTGCTGCGTAACAAAGAAAGGAATGCAGTAAATACATTTAGATTTATTGTATGCAGAAAACCTGGTGAAAACAACAGCCTGATTATTTCTGCTCGAGTACAAAGGTTTTTATATATTACGGATTGGGAACAAGTTTTCTCCATTCTGTTTCTATCCGAGCAGCAAAGCTTGTGCTAAAGGATCTTTGGTCGCTCGCCAAAAGAGACAGGCCAGTTCAAAGTGCTGGTTCGCCTTTCAAGGCACAGGATCAAATGCAACTAAGGACATGTTTTTGCTCCTTGGGCGCCATCCACCATCAGTGAGGTGTAACACGGAACCCTAGGCAGAGCGAGCGAGGGTCCTATGCCTGGACACATCAGTGAGGTGTAACACGGAACCCTAGGCAGAGCGAGCGAGGGTCCTATGTCTGGACACATCAGTGAGAGGTAACACGGAACCCTAGGCAGAGCGAGCGAGGGTCCTATGCCTGGACACATCAGTGAGGTGTAACACGGAACCCTAGGCAGAGCGAGCGAGGGCCCTATGCCTGGACACATCAGTGAGGTGTAACACGGAACCCTAGGCAGAGCGAGCGAGGGTCCTATGTCTGGACACATCAGTGAGGTGTAACACGGAACCCTAGGCAGAGCGAGCGAGGGTCCTATGTCTGGACACATCAGTGAGGTGTAACACGGAACCCTAGGCAGAGCGAGCGAGGGTCCTATGCCTGGACACATCAGTGAGGTGTAACATGGAACCCTAGGCAGAGCGAGCGAGGGCCCTATGTCTGGACACATCAGTGAGGTGTAACACGGAACCCTAGGCAGAGCGAGCGAGGGTCCTATGTCTGGACACATCAGTGAGGTGTAACACGGAACCCTAGGCAGAGCGAGCGAGGGTCCTATGTCTGGACACATCAGTGAGGTGTAACACGGAACCCTAGGCAGAGCGAGCGAGGGCCCTATGCCTGGACACATCAGTGAGGTGTAACACGGAACCCTAGGCAGAGCGAGCGAGGGTCCTATGCCTGGACACATCAGTGAGGTGTAACACGGAACCCTAGGCAGAGCGAGCGAGGGTCCTATGCCTGGACACATCAGTGAGGTGTAACACGGAACCCTAGGCAGAGCGAGCGAGGGCCCTATGCCTGGACACATCAGTGAGGTGTAACACGGAACCCTAGGCAGAGCGAGCGAGGGTCCTATGTCTGGACACATCAGTGAGGTGTAACACGGAACCCTAGGCAGAGCGAGCGAGGGCCCTATGCCTGGACACATCAGTGAGGTGTAACACGGAACCCTAGGCAGAGCGAGCGAGGGTCCTATGTCTGGACACATCAGTGAGGTGTAACACGGAACCCTAGGCAGAGCGAGCGAGGGTCCTATGTCTGGACACATCAGTGAGGTGTAACATGGAACCCTAGGCAGAGCGAGCGAGGGTCCTATGTCTGGACACATCAGTGAGGTGTAACATGGAACCCTAGGCAGAGCGAGCGAGGGTCCTATGTCTGGACACATCAGTGAGGTGTAACACGGAACCCTAGGCAGAGCGAGGGTCCTATGCCTGGACACATCAGTGAGGTGTAACACGGAACCCTAGGCAGAGCGAGCGAGGGTCCTATGCCAGGACACCATCAGTGAGAGGTAACACGGAACCCTAGGCAGAGCGAGCGAGGGCCCTATGCCTGGACAAATCAGTGAGGTGTAACACGGAACCCTAGGCAGAGCGAGCGAGGGTCCTATGTCTGGACACATCAGTGAGGTGTAACACGGAACCCTAGGCAGAGCGAGCGAGGGTCCTATGTCTGGACACATCAGTGAGGTGTAACATGGAACCCTAGGCAGAGCGAGCGAGGGTCCTATGTCTGGACACATCAGTGAGGTGTAACACGGAACCCTAGGCAGAGCGAGCGAGGGTCCTATGCCTGGACACATCAGTGAGGTGTAACACAGAACCCTAGGCAGAGCGAGCGAGGGTCCTATGCCAGGACACCATCAGTGAGAGGTAACACGGAACCCTAGGCAGAGCGAGCGAGGGTCCTATGTCTGGACACATCAGTGAGGTGTAACATGGAACCCTAGGCAGAGCGAGCGAGGGCCCTATGCCTGGACACATCAGTGAGGTGTAACACGGAACCCTAGGCAGAGCGAGCGAGGGCCCTATGCCTGGACACATCAGTGAGGTGTAACACGGAACCCTAGGCAGAGCGAGCGAGGGCCCTATGCCTGGACACATCAGTGAGGTGTAACACGGAACCCTAGGCAGAGCGAGCGAGGGTCCTATGCCTGGACACATCAGTGAGGTGTAACACGGAACCCTAGGCAGAGCGAGCGAGGGCCCTATGCCTGGACACATCAGTGAGGTGTAACACGGAACCCTAGGCAGAGCGAGCGAGGGCCCTATGCCTGGACACATCAGTGAGGTGTAACACGGAACCCTAGGCAGAGCGAGCGAGGGTCCTATGCCTGGACACATCAGTGAGGTGTAACACAGAACCCTAGGCAGAGCGAGCGAGGGTACTATGCCTGGACACATCAGTGAGAGGTAACACAGAACCCTAGGCAGAGCGAGCGAGGGTCCTATGCCTGGACACATCAGTGAGGTGTAACACGGAACCCTAGGCAGAGCGAGCGAGGGTCCTATGCCAGGACACCATCAGTGAGAGGTAACACGGAACCCTAGGCAGAGCGAGCGAGGGTCCTATGCCTGGACACATCAGTGAGGTGTAACACGGAACCCTAGGCAGAGCGAGCGAGGGTCCTATGCCAGGACACCATCAGTGAGAGGTAACACGGAACCCTAGGCAGAGCGAGCGAGGGTCCTATGCCTGGACATATCAGTGAGGTGTAACACGGAACCCTAGGCAGAGCGAGCGAGGGTCCTATGCCTGGACACATCAGTGAGGTGTAACACGGAACCCTAGGCAGAGCGAGCGAGGGTCCTATGCCTGGACACATCAGTGAGGTGTAACACGGAACCCTAGGCAGAGCGAGCGAGGGTCCTATGCCAGGACACCATCAGTGAGAGGTAACACGGAACCCTAGGCAGAGCGAGCGAGGGTCCTATGCCTGGACACATCAGTGAGGTGTAACACGGAACCCTAGGCAGAGCGAGCGAGGGTCCTATGCCAGGACACCATCAGTGAGAGGTAACACGGAACCCTAGGCAGAGCGAGCGAGGGTCCTATGCCTGGACATATCAGTGAGGTGTAACACAGAACCCTAGGCAGAGTGAGCGAGGGTCCTATGCCTGGACACATCAGTGAGGTGTAACACGGAACCCTAGGCAGAGCCAGCGAGGGTCCTATGCCTGGACACATCAGTGAGGTGTAACACGGAACCCTAGGCAGAGCGAGCGAGGGTCCTATGCCTGGACACATCAGTGAGGTGTAACACGGAACCCTAGGCAGAGCCAGCGAGGGTCCTATGCCTGGACACATCAGTGAGGTGTAACACGGAACCCTAGGCAGAGCCAGCGAGGGTCCTATGCCTGGACACATCAGTGAGGTGTAACACGGAACCCTAGGCAGAGCGAGCGAGGGTCCTATGCCTGGACACATCAGTGAGGTGTAACACGGAACCCTAGGCAGAGCGAGCGAGGGTCCTATGCCTGGACACATCAGTGAGGTGTAACACGGAACCCTAGGCAGAGCGAGCGAGGGTCCTATGCCTGGACACATCAGTGAGGTGTAACACGGAACCCTGGGCAGAGCGAGCGAGGGTCCTATGCCTGGACACATCAGTGAGGTGTAACACAGAACCCTAGGCAGAGCGAGCGAGGGGCCAATGCCTGGGCACCATCAGTGAGAGGTAACACAGAACCCTAGGTAGAGCGAGCGTGGGGCCTATGTCTGGACACCATCAGTGAGGTGTAACACGGAACCCTAGGCAGAGCGAGCGAGGGTCCTATGCCTGGACACATCAGTGAGGTGTAACACGGAACCCTAGGCAGAGCGAGCGGGGGTCCTATGCCTGGACACCATCAGTGAGAGGTAACACGGAACCCTAGGCACAGCGAGCGCAGGCTCCTATGCCTGGGCACCATCAGTGAGGTGTAACAAGGAACCCTAGGCAGAGCGAGCGAGGGTCCTATGCCTGGGCACCATCAGTGAGATGTAACACGGAACCCTAGGCAGAGCGAGCGAGGGTCCTATGCCTGGGCACCATCAGTGAGATGTAACACGGAACCCTAGGCAGAGCGACCGTGTTGCCTGTGCCTGGGCACCATCAGTGAGGTGTAACACGGAACCCTAGGCAGAGCGAGTGTCGGGCCTCTGCCTGGGCACCATCAGTGAGGTCTAACACAGAGCCCTAGGCAGAGCGAGCGAGGGTCCTATGCCTGGGCACCATCAGCGAGGTGTAACAAGGAACCCTAGGCAGAGCGAGTGTCGGTGTTACACCATCCACTGGTCACCTTACGCACACGAATACCCATGCAGTCACTAAGCCCTCCATCTCAGGTCCTGATCTGCCTTCCGCTTCTGACCTAATGTCCTCACTCCCTGAAGCAGCTTGGCAGCGGCGCACACGAGAGCATCTAATGCGCGATGGTCATATTCACCCATTGCAACGTTGGCAGCTGCCCTGGCGTCTTGGAGACAGTCGATGGAGACGCCGGCTTTTTCCTTTGCTTCGTCACGCCCTCAGGAAGACCCGGCAGCGTTTTGAAAACTTGGGTCATGTGACACTCATCGGTCACGTGATGGGTCATGTGACACTCCTAGGCCCCTTTAAAACCAGAGAGGGAACGCTCATTCAGTGATTCACAGCTGACCCAATCAGGCACTGTTCAGCGTCTTCCTGTCACCACATCTTGATCCTTGGCTACGGACTGTTCTTCTTGGATTCCTTTGTCAAGCCCTTGGATGCTGTTTTGCTCTGCTGTTTCCGGACCTTTGAACTGTATTTTTGGATTCCTTTGGATTACCCCCTGGTTACGACGAACTTGGCTGGCTTTTGACCTTGGAACTCTTAACGGACTGTTTTCGGATTTCCTCTTCTGTTTCCTGCTGGAGTACCCTTTCCATACAGGTCTTGCAGTGCCTATTTCTACAACAATCTACGCCTACCCACTGCTGCTTGCTACACTCTGCAGCCACACGGAACACCTCCATTCTCATCTTTGTTCTTCATGTCCCCAGACCCTTGCGGTCGAGGGGTCACCAGTGTTCCTGGTTCCTGGCGTTCTTCGGCACTCAAAAAACCTGTGGCCTCAAGGATTGCTCAGGAAGTTATTTGTATCTTTCTGAGTGGAACTTGTGGACAGAGGCCCCATAATCTTCACGAACATCAAGTCATAACAGACTCTGAAGCCGACAGGTCGTTCAGATTATGGAGGCGTCGGCTGGGGACCCCGTGGCCGCTCTGCTGCAAGTAGTTACTACCTTGAGAGCCAATATGGGGAAAAGCACCCTTATAGAATACATAACACGATTCAATCAGTTAGCGGCAGAAACATCCTGGCCCGAAAACAAGAAGGCTGTAGTGTTTTACAGAGGTCTAAGTGGCTCCATTAAGGACGCTTTGTCAGTGGTGCCAGCGCTTCCAACTCAGTACTCTGATCTGGTTGATCTAACACTCCAGTTAGACGCTCAACACACCGAGCGCAAGGCAGAAGTCAGATTCTCAGGTGCATAGTTGTCGGTCTCTCCCGATGTAGCCAGTGAACCCATGCAAGTGGGTGGAATACGTAGCCCTATAACTATGACGGAACGAGAAAGGCGGAGAACCGACAATGCTTGCTTTTATTGTGGACTTAATGGGCATTACGTCAAGACTTGTCCACGCCGCCCAAAGCAAAGGAATCCGGGTTTTCCGACTGCTCGTCACTGAATATGGGGGCCAGGATGAGTTCTCCACAGTCCCCCCTCTTGTTCTCCTCTGGTATTTGGGCCTATTAGACCAGTCACAGTCCACCCCTTATTAAAGCCTACTCCTGACACAATGCACCCCGTTCAGATCATCATTGATTCCGGGGCCACTGGCTGCTTTATCGACATACAAATAGCTTATGCCTTGAACCTTCCACTAGTTACCAAGGAGTTTCCTGAGCCTGTACAGGCTGTGGACGGGACTTCCCTTGCTTCTGGACCTATTCGACAACAGACTGCTCCCATGGAAGTAGTCATTCAGGAAACACATAGGGAAACACTTGCCTTTGACCTCATAACCACCCCTCAGTTTGGTACCATTCACGGCATCCCTTGGTTAAAAAAACATAATCCGCTAATCAATTGGGGTACTGGCCAGGTCTGTTTTGAATCCGAAATCTGTCAACATTTTTGTCTTATCGAGAGAGAGGAGGTAATCGATACACCTGCTGCAGCGTTGGGTGCAGTAGCACATCTGACCCTATCCGAGACTGATGAACATCACTCTTCCACTTCGCACATGGTTGGTGCTGTCTTTTCCAACATACCTCCAGTTTATCACGAGTTTTTGTCTTCAACAAGGGCACCGCAGAGAGTTTACCTCCACACAGACCCTACGATTGCGACATAGATCTGGTCCCTGATGCTCAGATCCCCAAGGGCCGAATCTATTCCTTATCACCAGTAGAGGATAAAGCCTTGGAAGAATACTTGCAGGAGGCATTACGTTTAGGCCACATTCGGCCCTCCGCCTCGCCTGCTGCATGCCCCATCTTCTTCGTTCCAAAGAAAGAGGGGGATCTTCGCCCCTGTGTAGACTACAGACGTTTGAACGCCATCACTATCAAAGATAGATAACCCATACCTCTCATCTCTCCCCTCTTGGATAGACTAACACACGCCGCCATCTACACCAAATTAGATCTTCAGGGCGCATACAATTTGATACGTGTCCGCAAAGGGGATGAGTGGAAGACAGTGTTTTGCACCCGACAGGTTTTATTTGAATACCTAGTAATGCCCTTCGGTTTGTGCAACGCCCCTGCCACCTTCCAGCGAGCGGTTTATGAATGATGTCTTTGGGGACATTCTGAACAATTATGTGGTGGTCTATTTGGACGATATTCTGATCTTTTCCTCCTCTTTAGACGAACACATCCTTCACGTCCAAGAAGTCCTATCCCGTTTGCGCAAGAATGTGCTATTTGCCAAGCCTGAAAAGTGCCAGTTTCATACCAAAGAAGTAGAATTTCTGGGTTTCCACATTTCACCAGGTGGGTTGACTATGAATCAGTCTAAAGTACGAGCCGTTTTGCAATGGCCGGTCCCGGTAAACCTGAAGTCTTTACAGTCTTTCCTGGGCTTTGCCAATTTTTATAAGCGGTTCATCCCTGGTTTTTCTACTATAGTGGCACCATTAACTAAATTGATCAGTCCACGTGCCCCATTAATCTGGACCCCCGAACATCAAGCCGCTTTCGAGTCTTTGAAATCTGCCTTTACCTCAGCTCCGGTCCTACAACACCCGGATCCGGAGTTGCCATTTGTTGTCGAGGCAGACGCATCATCCTTTGCTTTGGGAGTGGTATTGTCACAACTTTGCCCAACCTCTGGTCATTTGCACCCTGTAGCTTATCATTCATGCAAGTTTACATCTACTGAGTCCCATTATACAGTTACCAAAAAGGAACTCCTGGCGATTAAAGACGCATTTCAGGTATGGAGACACCATTTGATGGGGGCCAAACACCAAGTCACAGTTTTACTGATCATAGGAATTTGCAGGATCTCGAATCTCAAGTGCGTCAACAGTCGCCAGGTGCGTTGGCACTTATTCTTCGCAGCCTATGACTTTGTTGTGAAACACTGTCCTGGTCTATCTCATGGTAAAGCAGACGCTCTATCCCGCTCTCCTCGAGGGGTGTCACTTCCAGTCTTCCCAGAAACGGTGCTTGACCACGGGCATGTAGTTTGCTTATGTACTCCTTCGCCTCCTCTGTTGTCAGCCATACGCATATGGGTTTCCCAACATCCACAACAGTTAGCAGAATGGGATCCCATTTATCATGATGGTCTACCTTTTGTTCACAACAGGTTGTTCCTACCCTCTAGTGACACTCGAAATCTAGGTATGGAATGGTCTCATGATGCTGCCATCCATGGCCACCCAGGACAACAGCGTACTCTGGATCTACTTAAACGCTGGTGCTGGTGGCCTTCGATGCGGCGTGACGTTGAGAATTATGTCAACACCTGCTCAGTGTGTGCCCAGTGTAAGTCCCGTAGAGGCCGCCCTTTGGGTCTTTTACAGCCCTTGCCGATTCCCCCCAGACCCTGGCATACCCTTACAATGGATTTTGTTACTGATCTCCCTCGTTCACAGGGTTATGATACAGCATGGGTTGTAGTAGACGCCTACACAAAGATGGCTCGCTTTATTCCTTGTTCTGGTATACCCTCTGCACCTACATTGGCAAATCTGTTTTTCAAGTCTATTTTTTGTTTATTTGGGCTCCCTACGGTCTTGGTTTCTGACAGAGGTTCACAATTCACATCCCGTTTCTGGCGTGTGCTCACTAAATTATTGGGTATTGATGCACGATTTTCCTCTGCTTATCATCCGGAAACCGACAGCCAAACAGAAAGGGTAAATCAGGCCATGGAACAATATTTACGCTGTGTTTCACTACAACATCAGAAATCATGGGTACACCTGCTACATCTCGCTGAATTCGCCCATAACAACTCCTTGCACTCTGCTACTGGTTTTTCTCCGTTCTACTCTCTTTATGGCCAACACCCCCGTACATTGCCCATTCCCGATTATGCATCTTCTTGTGCTCCTGCTGCATCATCTTGTGTTCGCGACATGGCCATGGTTCATGCCCAGACTCTTGCCCATCTGCAGGAAGCTCAGTTGGCCATGAAAGCTTCAGCCGATAAGAAACGGGTTGCTGCTCCTGTTTACCGTGTGGGGGATCGAGTTTGGCTGTCGTCCCGTTATCTACACTTGCCTGGCTGTCGCAAATTGCTTCCCAGATTTGTTGCTCCTTTTCGGGTGTCTGGTGTCCTGAGTCCTGTGGCTTATCGCCTATCCCTTCCTTTGACCTGGAAGGTCCATCCAGTTTTTCATACTTCTCTCCTGAAACCATGCCCTGGTCCTACGCGCCTGGTCTCTCGCCCTGCCCCCGTGTCACTGGATGACCCTGATGTTTATGAGGTTGGGGGTATTCTGGGCTCTCCTCTCTTCAGGGGGCAGCTCCAGTATCTCGTGGATTGGCTGGGTTACGGTCCTGAGGAGCGCTCTTGGGTTCCTGCCCGGGATGTGCATGCTCCTCGTTTGGTGGCCCAGTTTTATCGGGATTTCCCTGCTTGCCCACGGGGTCGTGGGCCTTGGGGGGGGGGGGACTCTGTTACACCATCCACTGGTCACCTTATGCACACTAATACCCATACAGTCACTAAGCCCTCCATCTCAGGTCCTGATCTGCCTTCCCCTTCTGACCTCATGTCCTCACTCCCTCAAGCAGCTCGGCAGCGGCGCACACAAGAGCATCTAACTCGCTATGGTCCTATTCACCCATTGCAACGTTGGCAGCTGCCCTGTCGTCTTGGAGACAGTCGATGGAGACGCCGGCTTTTTCCTTTGCTTCGTCACGCCCTCAGGAAGACCCGGCAGCGTTTTGAAAACTTGGGTCATGTGACAAGGAAACGTGCTACATCATCGGTCACGTGATGGGTCATGTGACACTCCTAGGCCCCTTTAAAACCGGAGAGGGAACGCTCATTCAGTGCTTCACAGCTGACCCAATCAGGCACTGTTCGGCGTCTTCCTGTCTCCACACTTTGATCCTGGACTACGGACTGTTATTCTTGGATTCCTCTGTCAAGCCCTTGGATACTGTTTTGCTCTGCTGTTTCAGGACCTTTGAACTGTATTTTTGGATTCCTTTGGATTACCCCCTGGTTACAACGAACTTGGCTGGCTTTTAACCTTGGAACTCTTAACAGACTGTTTTCGGATTTCCTCTTCTGTTTCCTGCTGGAGTACCCTTTCCATACAGGTATTGCAGTGCCTATTTCTACAACAATCTACGCCAACCCACTGCTGCTTGCTACACTCTGCAGCCACACGGAACACCTCCAGTCTCATCTTTGTTCTTCATGTCCCCAGACCCTTGCGGTCGAGGGGTCACTGGTGTTCCTGGTTCCTGGCGTTCTTCGGCACTCAAAAAACCTGTGGCCTCAAGGATTACTCAGGAAGTTATTTGTATCTTTCTGAGTGGAACTTGTGGACAGAGGCCCCATAATCTGCACGACCATCAAGTCATAACAGTCGGGCCTATGCCTGGGCACCATCAGTGAGATGTAACACAGATCCCTAGGCACAGCAAGTGTCAGGCCTATGCCTGGACACTATTCGTGTTGTGTAACACAGAGCCCTAGGCACAGCGAGCGTAGAGCCTATGCCTAGGCACCATCAGTGAGGTGTAACACGTACCCCTAGGCACAGTCATTGTGGGTCCTATGCCTGCTCACCATCAGTGAGGTGTGACACAGAACCCCAGGCACAGCGATTGTGGGTCTTTTGCCTTGGCATACCTGCGTCATTTAGGCTGATTCACTGAAACAACCTTAAGTTATGGTTAAAAACGCTTAATTAATGTCAACTGTGGTCCCTGCACAAAAGTGTCAGCCCATTGTGAACTGCTAGGTCACATCCCTTCTGCACGGCACCACAAGCTGGTACATCACTTGTTGGTTTAAAGGGGGTTGAGAGTCGTAATTCAAGGGGTGGATCACCGTCAGATAAAGTGCATCAGGACAAGCAGCTTATGCTTCTTTGGGCCATAGGGAGAGAAAGGCAATACTATGGAGAGAGCAAGACAACATCAGGGCAGTGACACCATCTTGAGTCATCCCCTGGTGCAGGTCATCCAGCAAAGTCACAGTAGTTCTTTCTACAGTGTAAAGGGCAGACCTGTAATTGGTGCAAAAGATCATTTGGTTCAATATAGTCTGGAAGCTTTAAGATGCTGGTGGATTCAACCAGCTTTGGCGGGCTATCTATCAATGCTGTTACTACCCCACCCTCTTCAGCAGCACATGGCTGAAAACCAAAACACATAAGCACACTGTCGAGGACTGGCATTGCCTCCATAATAATACTTAAAAATTGCTCGAAAATGTCCTGTCTCTCAAGGATCCAGGGAATATCATTTTTAGTCACCCCTTCATTCTCCATATCTTTGGGTACAGTAATGACGTCCCCTGCTTTATTTTGGGGACATCCACTGGCATGACGAATGGGGCTGAGTATCTCCCCAACCTAGTGGATGATGGGTCCAAGGGTGGTAGGTAAAATTCCCTGCCCACACTCACTTAGCCCGACAAGTAGGCAGGGGCCCGCCACATGTTTAACCAAAATGTATCTGGCCCTTGTGGTGAATCGTGCAGAGTCATCTCTGAATCTCCGGTGGTGAGCCCCTTCCACATTATTATAATTATAATTGTTTTTATAATGCACTTAATGCCAGTGAGTGGTTTCTAAGCGCGGGACTGTGATTCTGACCTGTGTTGCCGTGCGTTGTCTTGATTCCAAGACAAACACGTTGCCACAGTGCTATCCTTCCTCCCCATGTGGCCAGGGGACAGCAGCCGCTACCTGATCCTAACCTCGGGGGATGGTATTATGAGGGAGGCTCATGTGGAAGAGATGACTGCCGGTAGAAGATGGTGACTTCTTTGGGAGGGACGCAGTATTCACTCACCCATTTGAAGACAACACTATACCACCCAAACTGCTAATGGCATACAACCATTGTGAGCAAATAGTCATTCAGACCTCATATGCACATAACACACACAACACATCTCCTATCTCTGATGATGTTGTGTTGGATTAAAATCCCAAACAAAACCTCCTTAGAAGTCCTGTTAATCCTATGGACTCCAACTCCCATAGTGCCCCAGTTGCTGAGTGGAGAAATAGGGAGGAGTTAATGTGGTTTAAAAGAAACCTTAAGCAAAACATGGACACTGGATGTTGCAAGGTGAATCAGCTGCATGGGACATTTAAAGATGGTTTCGACTGGCAATACGAAGTTGGAGAGAGGAGATGCATTTTAGACGTCGCGAGAGGCAGAAACACAGGTGATGGCAGACGCACGGGAGCAGGCCCTGCTGAAGCAGGCATGTGCTCCCCAGCTGCTACTTATCAGAAATTCGTACCATAGTTGTCAAGAGACACAGAGGAGCATGGCAGGCTCCAGGGAAAAGCCACAAGGGGACCGGCCGCAGAGGAGAGGCTGTTCCGGAGGCGTTCAAACTGATAACAAGCCACTTTACCAGTGAATGAAAACAAGACCTAGGCAAGAGCTGAAAGGGGGTTGCAATCAGAGGATGCCATTCCCGCATTGAGACTTTGCCGCAGCAGTGTGCAGAGATCGGAGACACCATGAGATACAAGTCAGGTGGCCCAGAGATAGTGGGAACTCCGGGGCGTACCGACAAGCACATGGACAATTGAAAGAGCATTTTGAATACCGACCAAGTAAATTGAAAAGACTGAATTTGCACAATTCCTCATGCCTGAAATGTCAATATGGGGAAAGCTGGAGCAATATGAATGTTAATGAAGAACCTGAAAGACAAGATTTGTGCAAGTCTCCATACAAGTTTATATGGGGAAAGTTGGAGCAAGCATTGCCATAAGCAAATGAGTACTGGTGTAGAAGTTAAGAAATAGAACTTGAACAAGTCTTCATTTGTGAGAGGTCCATATGGGGAAGCTTGGGACAAGTTAAATCTAGAGTCAATGAAGTGTAGACAGTACAGAAGTACAACTGTGCTACACTAGAAAATAAAGAGAACATTGAAAGAAGTTCTGATAAATGGGATATGTCAGGCAGTGAGCCTTTTGGGAGAAATATACCTTGCAGGAGAGTACTCCAGGAGATCTGTGGAACCCACAGGGGAATACCTGGCAGGAGAGTATACCATGGGATCAGAGGAAACCAACACTTGTGCCATTCCTGAAACAACAGGCATGTAAAAGAAACACTTTTCCTAGCTTTGAGAAACTGTCACTTGGAAGAGACATTCGTGCCCTCATTAAAGAAACATTATTTTGGAAAATAAATGTTTGCCATCCTTCCTGAAATAATCCAGGGGAAGGGAACTACCCTATGGATCCAATGACTTCTCTTTTGGAGAAACCATTTTTGTTGGATTTATTTATTAGTTTGACCTTTGAACATTTTGGTTAAATATAAGTCAGAGACACATTTTACTTACCCTTCTTAGTTGTTCATTTTTAGTGTGAGGGTCAGATATGTTTTCAGACACAAGGAACGTTTATATAATGTTGACGACAAGACACAGACTGATCTTTAGTTTTAGTTTCCTACTCAGGGAAACTTCCTTTAGGATAGGGACAGAGAGGCCTTTATTCAACCCCTTTTAAAAAAAAAAAGATGTCTGATGTTAAAAACACTATCACTTTGTGTCCGCCTCTCCTTTCTGACCCCTCACATCCCCTAGGAGTGTACAATGATTCACGATGCACTCAATCAGCACACACAGAAGCAACATCCGTTGATGGGAAAAGACAGAAGCATTCCAGCCACTAGGGCAAGGCTAACTATCACTACCCATTAAGAAGCAGGCACAGAAACACGCTCTGTAGCATTCCAAGATGGCAGACGCAGCTTTAAAGCCATGATATGTTTGCAGGCACTAGAAAACTCTAACACACCTAATAAAAGGCATATTAATGTGAGCCAATCTGAAACACCACAATCGGACTGGTGCAATGAGTAAGAGGCACTCCCTGTCTTCTGCTTTCAGGCGGCCGAGTCACTGGGGGTCTGACTTGCTACCCAATGTGCCTCCAAGAAGGTGGATGGAGTGGGAGTCCATGGGCTTGTCACCCTCTTCAAACCACTGCATTATACATTTGCCTTTGAGGAACCTCGAACCCTGAATATTGCAAAGGGACTGCAAGGACCAGTAGCAGCTCCTGTCCCTGACTGGTTCGGATTAGGAGTTAATCGCTAGGTGCAATCATTCAGCAGAACCAGCATACGTGCAAATCAGAGGAGGCGGCTGATTTTTGTCCTCGTAAGGACCATGCAGTCAGGACAGATCCTGCGTTTCCTGGAGATTCCGGCAGCCACAGAGCCCCAAACATAGGGAACTTGAGGATGTCGATGATGTCACAGGGCATACTTAAAGCATCAGAAAGGGCATTTGAGAATAATAGTCAATTTACATCCTACCCAGTATGAGGAGGCTGACAATAATGGTATAAAAAGCCAATCTACTGTCAGCCATAAAGCATAAGCTTTGCCAAATATACAGTGGAGATCACGGCGTGAGGACCAAAGGCATGAAGGAGGTAGGGCCCGATGCTGGATACTACTATGGAAGCCTGGAGGAAGTGGGATGGCCTGAGGACAGGGCTTTTCAGAAAAGATCCTGAAACGGAGAGACTCCTGGCAAGAGGACACTAATATTGAATAGCAGACAAGAAACCTAGTTAAGGGTGGTGGGGTGGATATAATTGTTGCACCCAGAGGAGACAAATCCATGCATGGTGGAGAGAAGGAAGACACCCAGCCCCAAATAGGGGGAAGGAGCGACTACCTTGGCCTATGAGAAAATAGCATGCTAAGAAGAAACCAATAGACCGTGGAGAGGTCTGGAGAAGTAACACGCAGACTGTGGGGAGTTCAGGACTGTGAGTACTTCCTGGAGGAGATTTCCTAGGGAACCATTTTTGTGTTTGTTTTCAGACTAAAGCCCCTGAAAGAACAGAGACTTGTTAAGATGTGCTTTGAGACTTTTGTGTTTATTGAAATCGCATCCGATTTGTTGGAATACCTGGAGAGCAGCACCTTGTGTTGTCCCATCCTTGACGCTGTTTTCCTGAGTTATTTATTATCATTTGCAGGTAATTCCTGTAGTTCTTTTACCAGCTCAAACCTTTTAACTACATGTAAATAATAAAATATGTTAACAGAGAAGCGTGTCCTCCATTGTATCGTTACTCAATCTTCCTACATGCACAGCTGAAGACCCTCTATCCCATTTGAGCCCTTGGTGAGGGGACATCAGCCTATTTAAAATCAAGCCCAGCAAACAGTTGTGTGGGTGTTTGGAGGAAGTTTGGCGTGAGTTGGACAATCGGGACCCGCCAAAATAATTAGTACAGTGGGTCACATGGACAGAAATCCACCATTAGCAGATGACCCAAGTGCTTAGGTGGGGAGTGAGATTATGGAAAAGAAGAGAGCCACTGACGAACAATCTCTAATTTGTCAGCGTTACACTACTGAAGCCTTAAACCCTAGGAGGAAATTAACGCTAAAAGCTGATTGCGACATCTTTTATAAAGACACCCCCACAAATAACAGGTTAGATCGTCTTGGTAACAAAACAGCTGCACAATCTCAGATGGATTTGGAGGGACAAGGTAAGGTAAACACATCCCAAGTCACTCAACCCATTAAATTAACATTGCTGAACACACGATCATTAGTAAAAACACGTGGTGGACATACATGATTGCATTGTGGACAATAAGGATGGCATCACGCGTGTGACAGAAACCTGGCTACATCATCTAATGGTCCAACAATAGAGCTCATTACACCCGTAGGGTACGATTTCTTCTGCCAAAATGTCTTGGGCGCAGGGGTGGCCATCCTATGTAGGAAGGAGATTGGGATGTATGAAAAGATCATCGAATCTGTGAAATCTTTTATACCAAATTTAAATCATCAGAGAATAGTTGTATAAATCTGATACTTGTTTATTGCCCACCCGTGGAGACACCCACCTTTAATGAGGATTTAGGCTTACTTTTAACCCCTATCAACAGCCCTAACTGCACCACAATTGTTAGGGGATTTGAATAGGTGGAGATGGGATACAGAGGATAAAGAAGCAGTGCTATTGGAACAACAACTAAAAGTTGTAGACATACAGCTCCTTAACCAAAAGCCTGCCCATGTGAAGAGACACGCCTTGGACTGGGTCACAGTCAGGAATATTGATACATGGACAGGTAAAACATCCCCCTGCATTTGGTCAGACCACTCGCTTATAGAGTGAAGCATCCTACCTAGAGGAAAGTAGAGAGCAGAAACTTAATCTTAAGGCAGAAGATTTTGCGGATTGATTAGATACAATCATGGATGACTCTTCTGATCAAGACATGCCCTCGGAATTGGTGGAAATATATGTTAGGTACATAAAGTCACTTCTGAATAGAGTTGCCCTTATTAAAACTAAAACGGTTGGGGTAAACCAGAACACCAAAACGGTTCGGGGTAAACCAGAACACCAAAACTGGTTTGCGACAGATCCGATCATCCTCAAAAAAGCTAGGAGATAAGCTGAACGAGTATGGGCAAAAAACAAGACTAGCGAAAACGAACAGGCATGGAAAGGACTGGAGAAAGAATACAATACAGAAATGTATAAAAACTAAAAAAGGGTTTATAATAATCAAATAGAGATGGCTGATAACAATACAAGGACACTTTTTGATATTTTTAAACCGCTAGAGAAAGTCAAGACCCTTGAGAGGCCGTTTTCAACAAATAACGAGGATTGCAAGAGGGTGCAACAAGCCTTTCAGAACTATATTTTGCTAGCACAAAATAATATTTTAAAAAGCCCAAACAATGAGGAGTCCCATATTAAGGAGGCGAAGGAAGCGCATGAGGAGCAGGGAGAGGAGCTGCAATGCTTTAATGTTAAGCCAACATATATCTTAAATACAGAGATGACGCTTAAAAGCATGCGACCCACCTCATGTGCCAGTGATTTCCTGCCATCAAAAATCATACTAGGGAACATAAAAATCTTCGCCCCATTCCTTAGGCAATTTGTCAACTCATAGTTTCGAGGGGATTGGGTCCTCCCACGTATTCCATATCTATGACTGGTAATGTCCACAACTGTGCTGCTTCGGAAAATCTTCGGCGTCTGCGTCCTGCGTCGATGGCGTCGATGCGCCGTCCCCGAGGACCTCCTCCGACGGCTGACGTCACCCGATGTGATAAGTAGGACGCACAACACCCATAGCCTCAGTTCCGTGTTTTCCGCGAACGTGTTCGCTTCGTGAATCTCGGTACGCCTCGACTCTTTGGAGTTTGCTGTTTTCTTCTCGGTTCGTTGAACCTGTTCGGTTTTTTGTGAAGACCTGTTCGTGGCGATGTCTACTTCGTCTTCAACCCCGCGTCCGGGCTTCAAGAAATGCGGGGACTGTGGGTCCAAGATGTCGGTCACGGACTCGCACGACGCCTACCTCTGGTGCCTCGGGGAGGCCCACGATACGGACGACTCTGTCGACTGCCAGTCGCTCACGGCAAAGGACTTGCGGGAACACAAGAAGAAGCTGTCGGTAGGTCGGGTGTCTAAGCCCCGGAAGTCGAGGTCTGCGGGGCTTTCGATGGATGACGCGAGGGGCGACTCTCCGCGTCATCGTCGGACGTCCAGTGGGTCTCCTTCCAAGAGTCAGTCTCGCCACTCCTCCACCTCTTCGAAGCATTCCCGAAAGTTCCGGCATCAGTCGCCTTCCCCGTCCTCTTCCGAGGACTCCGCCCGTCGGCGGGTCGCTTATCCCTCCATGCAAGCGACACCGGAGGAATAGGCTTCCTTTGGGAAGCAGATGCTAGCGATTCTTGAATTGCAGGGCAACGGTCCGTCCGCGCCTCTGAGTGGGGTCGGTCGGCACCGGTCGAGAGACAACGCTCGTACGCCTTCGGGCTCGGGTGGTAGGCACGGCTCGCGGTAGAGGTCCCGCTCGGACAAGGGTAGCCGTTCTCGCCATGCCCGTTCCATGTCCCGGTCCTCGACGCGCTCAAGAGCGCCTGATCCTGTGCCGTCTTCGAAGAAGACGTCGACGCCTGTGGCTCCGAGGTCGTCAGCGATTTCTCTCGAGGCTCCGCCTCTGAGGGGGTCGTTGACGCTGTCGGCACCTAGGTCGTCGAGAGACACGCTCGGAGCTCTGGCTTCGAGGCCTGTGTCGACACCGTCGGTGCTGGTGGCGCTGCAGCTGACGTCGACGCCGGTTCTGTCGACGCCCGCGCCGACTCGTTCGGTGCCCTCGACGCCTTTTGAGGCGGTGGTGTTGGAGGGGCCCCGTGGCACAGGGTTAGCCCGTAGAAAGGCTCTGGCTAAGGTCAGACACTGCTTTGGTCCCCAGATGTCTTCCTCTCCCCGCCTGGAGTACATTTCAGTGGGTGATGAAGGCTCTGATGACGGCTTGGTGAGGGTACCAGATGAGCTTATCTCGGGCCATAGCCAGTTTGATGACCTGAGGCAGTCACTGCATGATGCCAGTGGACTGGACACCTCTCCAGAGGTGAAGTTTTGTAGGCCGGAGCCTGGCACTCATGCCGATTCTTCATATCGGTGCCTTATGTCTTGGGTCAGCGAGTACTTGGGTTGGTCAGCTCCCCCAGGGGAGTTCGTTCAGGATGATCTCACGGACGTTCTTGATCTTGGTCCCCCCACTGACCCGGTTTTGCTGTTTCATATGGCTCTGCAGAGAAGGGTGGCGGCGGCTTGGACTGCTCAGGAGAGTCTCCCGGCAGTGGGCAAGTCTTTGTCGTGAAAATACCATCCAGCCAGTAGCGACCCCTGCTACTTGTCCAGGCACCCCACTCCGGAGAGTTTGGTGGTGCAGGCGGTTACGGCCCCGGCAAAGCAGGCGTTGTATCCTACCATCCCTCCAGATAGGGACGACAAACATTTTGACGGGTGGGCGAGGAAAGTGTTTTCTTCAGGGGGTATGGCGCTTCAGGCGGCCAACTCTATATGTGCCTTGTCTCGTTTCACACAAACTCTGTGGAACTGTGTTGCATTAGCGGCTGAACGTATTCCCGAAGGGGACGAACAGGATGGTTTCCTTGCTATGGTTCAGGATGGCAAGGATGCCATGTGTGAGGCCGTTCAGTCGGGTTTGGACATGGCAGATTGTGTCAGCCGGTCCATGGCGGCGAGCACCGTAATACGCAGGTTTGCGTGGTTGCGGAAGTCTGTGTTCGCTCCTGATGTGCAGTCCCGGCTCTTCAACATGCCCTTTGACGGTGAACATCTTCTTGGCAGCAAGGCTGACGAGAGCCTTGAGAGGTTACAGACCTCCAAAGCTGCAGCAAAGTCGTTGGGCGCTGCAGTTCGCCAACCTCTGCCTTTTCGTCCTAGGGGACAGCAATGGAGGGGAGGTTCCTTTCGCTATTACTTGTCCTTCAGTAAAGTGAGAGGAGCTAGCAGTCAAAAAGGCCGCCGTAAGAGTGCCAGAAGTGGAAACAAGGGTACTCGAGGTGCCAAGGCCGCTAGGGCAGCTGCCTCTTTGCCCTCAGGCAATGCCGCAGCCACTACCACTCAGTCATGAGACCAGGTCCCATGGTTCGCTGGTTGGGGGAAGGCTGGCGCAGCATCTTGTAGAGTGGCGAGCCATTACTTTAGATGTGTAGGTTCTGGAGATCATAACCCACGGCTACTGTCTTCCTTTTCGGCAGAGGCCTCACGACAATCCACCTGGGAACCTCTCTTTGAAGAGTCTGGATCCGCTCCTTGCACAGGAAATTCAAGCCTTGCTGGAGAAAGATGCCATAGAACTGGTGCCTGTAGCGGAGAGGAACAAGGGATGATATTCCCCTTATTTTTTTATTTCGAAGAAAGACGGGGGATTGTGACCCATCATGGACTTGTGCGGTTTGAACAAACTCCTCAGGAAGGACAAGTTCAAGATGGTTACTCTCTCTCAAGTCCTCCAGGCCCTTCAACCTCAGGACTGGTTGGTGTCTCTCGACCTCAAGGATGCTTACTTCCATGTGCCGATCCATCCCAAGCACAAGAAGTACCTGAGGTTCGCGGTTGGCGACTGGCACTTTCAGTTTCGGGTCCTGCCGTTCGGATTGACCTCCGCCCCCAGGGTTCTCACCAAGCTCATGGTGGTGATGGCAGCGCATCTCAGGAAAGGGGAGATTCACTTCTACCCCTACCTGGACGATTGGTTGATCAGGGGGAGCTCTCCCGAGCAAGTCCTGGATCATCTGTCCGTCACCTGCCACTCCCTTCACAAGCTGGGCTTCTCCCTCAATTTAAAGAAGTCCCATTTGACACCAACGCAGCGGCTCCAGTACATCGGTGCAGTGCTCGATACGTCCCTGGGGCAGTGTTTTCCTCCCCAGGTGAGGGCTCTTCACATTCAGCAGATGGTGCACAAGTTTCAACTTGCCCAGAATCTCCCAGCGTCCGAGTTCTTGAGATTGCTCGGCCTCATGACATCCTGCATTCATCTGGTGCCAGAGGCTCGTCTGCGGATGAGATCTTTGCAGTGGGCACTCAAGCTCCAGTGGTCTCAGTCGTCCGGCAGGCTGTCGGACCCTGTTCAGGTGCCGCCCTCAGTGGCCCAGGACCTTCTGTGGTGGGCCATCGAAGGCAATCTGATGAAGGGTGCCCCATTTTGGCTGCCCTGGCCGGAGGTGACGATCGTGACGGACGCATCCCTCACAGGATGGGGAGCTCATGCCAACGAGTTGACAGTCAGCGGTCATTGGTCTCTGTCGGAGTCCAGACTCCAAATCAATCTGTTGGAGCTGAGGGCCATCAGGCTTGCCCTGAAGGCTTTTCTGCCGACTGTGCGAGGAAAGAGTGTCCTGATTCTAACGGACAACACGGTGGCCATGCACTACCTCAACAAAAAGGGGGGGGCAGGGTCACTTCCTCTGTGCAGGGAGGCGATGCAGCTCGAGTTCTGGGCCATCCAGCAGGAAGTTTCGATCTCGGCTGTTCATCTGGCTGGAGATACGACAACGAGACGGCGGATGCTCTGAGCAGGCAGAGCACGATCTCTCACGAGTGGGAGCTGGCTCGGGAGATTCTCCTGGAGATCTTCGCCCTTTGGGGGACCGCTCAAGTAGATCTCTTCGCCTCCAGTGTCAACCGGAAGTGCGAAAGGTTTTGCTCACAGGAATTTCCTCCAAAAGGAGACGCGTTTGTGGTGGAGTGGTCATTCCCACTGATGTACGCGTTTCCTCCAGTCCCCGTCATTCCGCAAGTACTGCGGAGGTTACGGAGGTTCGGTTCCCGGATGAATCCTCATTGCTCCGGCGTGGGCCTGGAGGACGTGGTACCCGGACCTTCTCGACTTGTCCATCTGCCCTCCACGTCGTCTTCCCTACCGAGACGATCTGCTCTCACGGGAGGGGGGGGGGTCAGGTTCTCCATCCAGAGGTAATTTCCCTCAACCTTCACGCTTGGCTTCTGAAAGGTTGAGGTATAAGGATTGGGACCTCCCTGAAGACGTGATGGAGGTGTTGCTCTCTGCCAGGCAGCCGGCAACAAAGTTTCTGTATCGTTGCCGTTGGAGAAAGTTCTGCGACTGGTGCAGAGTTAACAATGTGGATCCTTTTGAATGTGACATTCCCATGGTTCTGTCTTTTTTGCTTTCTTTGGCCCACAGGGGCTTGCAAGTGGGGACCATTAAAGGTTACCTGGCGGCGCTGTCCATATTTAAGCGCTCGTCTGAAGAGTGTTCCCATTTTAAGATTCCTTTAATGTCTCAGTTTTTGAAAGGGCTCACTAAGGTGTTCCCTCCGTCACCTTTTCTGGTGCCCGGTTGGGATTTGAACCTTGTTCTTAAGTTTCTTATGGGTGCTTCGTTTGAGCCTTTACATTCTTGCCCTTTGAGACTGCTAACTCTTAAAACTGTATTTTTAGTTGCGGTTACTTCCGCTGGCAGAGTGAGGGAGTTACAGGCGCTTTCAGTTAAGCCACCCTTCACTGTGTTTCATAAGGACAGGGTTGACCTTAGAGTTCGTCCTTCTTTTCTTCCGAAGGTGGTTTCTGAATTTCATTTGAACCAGAAGGTTGTTCTTCCAGCGTTCTATCCTCCTCCACATCCTGGTAAGGAAGAGGAGAGGCTCCATAGGCTTTATCCTAGGAGAGCGTTGAGCTTTTATATTTCGCGCATGTCCTGGGTCAGAGTGGACAATCAACTTTTCATTGGTTACGCTGGAAAGCTTTTGGGACAAGCTGTGCCGAAACAGACTTTGTCTTGTTGGATTATTTTAGCTATCTCCGAGTGTTACCGCTTGGCGGGTAGGGACCCTCCGGCTGGCTTGCGGGCCCATTCTACCAGGGGTATGGCTGCGTCTACTGCCCTGCAGAGGGGTGTTCCTATTCGTCACATCTGTGATGCAGCCACCTGGGCTTCAGTACATACTTTTGTACGTCACTACTCCCTTGATTCCATCAGAGGGCAGGATCTGGCCTTTGGCAAGGCAGTCCTATATTCCGCAATTTGATTGGGCATGCTAAATTTGTGTTCTAAATTCTTTTCCCACCTCCTTGCTTCGTACTGCTTTGGGAGTCTGTCATAGATATGGAATACGTCGGAGGACCCAATCCCCTCGAGGAACAAGTTACTTTCTTACCTGGTAACGTTCTTTCGATGGGATGGTCCGACGACGTATTCCATATCGCTCCCTCCCTACCTTCCCCGCTGCAGAATTTCTTTTGCGATCGCAGCTTCCGTTCCGCAAGGCCTTGTGTATCTGACTGGCAGAAAACTGGTGGCACACGTTCTGGGGGAAAAAAACTATAACTGAGGCTATGGGTGTCGTGCGTCCTACTTATCACATCGGGGGACGTCAGCCGTCGGAGGAGGTCCTCGGGGACGGCGCATCGACATCATCGACGCAGGACGCAGACGCCAAAGATTTTCTGAAGCAGCACAGCTGTGGACATTACCTGTCATAGATATGGAATACGTCTATGGACCATCCCATCGAAAGAACATTACCCGGTAAGAAAGTAACTTGTTCTTCTCTACAATCTAGTGCCTAAAACGATCAAAGATGTGACGGTAACGCCTCTTGTTAAGAAACAAGGACTGAATCCAAAAGACCTGCTAATTTGAGACTGATAACTTACACCCACCCCGTTCCTACTTAAAGTTGTAGACAAAATAGCGGCTACACAAACACAGGACCATCTTGAAATATCAGAATCTCTGCATGCAAAACAGTCAGGGGTTCAGGCGGAAACATTGGAGCCAGAAAATGTAGTCCTGGATCTGCAATCACAGATGTTTGGTACTATTGAGGAAAGTAAAGGCGGGATGCTAATCCTCTTGGATTTCTCTGCTGCATTCGATTTACTTGACCACAGATGCCCACTACAAAAATTGTCAGATGCAGGAAACTATTCCAGAAATGCCATCAAATTGTTGAAATCATTTTTGAGTGACGGAACTTCAAGGATTGGCCTGGGGGACGCTACCTCAGAACCAATTCAAATAGAATATGGTGAACCGCAGGGTGCATGCTTGTCACTCATGCTTTTTTAACATCTGTATAGAGCCACTATGTGACCAGATGGAACAGATGGGCCTCGTCTATACTAATCACGCAGACGACATCCAACTGGTGATGGACCTTAGTGGATCATTTGAAAAAGACATAGAAAAGCTGAATAACATAAATGGTTCTATTAATAATTGGAGGCAGAACAACTGGATGTGTCTGAACAGTTAAAAAGTGGGTTTATGGTATTTGGTTCAGCAAAAGGCCAGTGCTAATTTGGGGCCAAAATATGTTGTTTTTGACATATAGGGAAGCTCAATCCTTGTGTCAGATAAAGTAAAAACTTTAGGGATCCACATGGACTCTTTAGTGGATGCCACAGCCCATGTTGATGGTGTTGTGAAGAACTCACATTATTCTCTTAGAATCTTAGGTTCAGCCATTGGTGACGTGTAAAAACTGTGAAACACAAGCAAGAGCTATGATAATGCCAAGGCTGGACTACTGTAATGCCCTGTTGGTAGGGGCTAGCAACGAATGTCTACAGAGACTACGAGTAGTGCAAAAGGATGGCGTGGGAATTGTATGTAACATCTCAAGAAGAGATCACATCCCAAAGGCGCGAAAGGAACTGCATTGGCTCCCTGCGACTGCTAGGGAACATGTCAAAGTCCTTGCTCTAACCCACAAGTGTATTTACAGGGAAGCCCCGAGATACTTGAAGCAAAGGCTAGCCAACCAGAAAACAGGCAGATCATTACGCGCAAGCACTATACAATGACTCTCGGTCCCAAGGGTAAAAAGAGCACTGGGAAATGGAAGATGGTTTCCTGTTCTAGCAGCAAAGGTGTGGAATAAATTGTTGGTAAAATTAAGGCAGGAGAGAAAACCGTACACTTTCAAGGAACAGTTGAAAACACTGCTATTTAGAGAAGTTGTTTGTCACATCTCAGAAATGTCATCGTGCCTGTGTGGTGCCCTGATGCCCAAGGGCTATGGTGCAGTAGAAACAAATAAATAAATAGTGAGAGAAGGGGGCCGGAGGGAGAGCGGAAAGGGCATTGCAGTCCGGATACCAGAGCGGGAGAAGGAAAATCATGAGGTGCAGCAGGAAGGTATCGAGTGGGGCAGGAGGTGAACACTAAGAGGTGGCGGGGGAGGCATTCAGGATGATAGAAACAGGAGGTAGCAGGTGGAAAGTACCAGAAGGCAATAGCAGGGGTGAACGTCGGCAAGAGGAGATGAACATCAGAAGCTGGGCGGAAGAAAGCATCATGAGGTGGCAAGAGGAGAATATTGTGAGGATGATGGCAACAGCAGGAGGAAGCAGAGAAGCAAGAGGAACCTAGAACTAGCAGGCTACTAGACAGAGAGCAGGAAGGAAGAAGAGGAAACTAGCACTAGCAGGCTACTAGACAGAGAGCAGGAAGGAAGAAGAGGAACCTAGCACTAGCAGGCTACTAGACAGAGAGCAGGAAGGAAGAAGAGAAAGCTAGCACTAGCAGGCTACTAGACAGAGAGCAGGAGGGAAGAAGAGGAACCTAGCACTAGCAGGCTACTAGACAGAGAGTAGGAAGGAAGAAGAGAAACCTAGCACTAGCAGGCTACTAGACGGAGAGCAGGAAGGAAGAAGAGGAACCTAGCACTAGCAGGCTACTAGACAGAGAGCAGGAAGGAAGAAGAGGAACCTAGCACTAGCAGGCTACTAGACGGAGAGCAGGAAGGAAGAAGAGGAACCTAGCACTAGCAGGCTACTAGACAGAGAGCAGGAAGGAAGAAGAGGAACCTAGCACTAGCAGGCTACTAGACAGAGAGCAGGAAGGAAGAAGAGAAACCTAGCACTAGCAGGCTACTAGACGGAGAGCAGGAAGGAAGAAGAGGAACCTAGCACTAGCAGGCTACTAGACAGAGAGCAGGAAGGAAGAAGAGGAACCTAGCACTAGCAGGCAACTACACAGAGCAGGAAGGAAGAAGAGGAACATAGCACTAGCAGGGTACTAGACAGAGAGCAGGAAGGAAGAAGAGGAGCCTAGCACTAGCAGGGTACTAGACAGAGAGCAGGAAGGAAGAAGAGGAACCTAGCACTAGCAGGCTACTAGACAGAGAGCAGGAAGGAAGAAGAGGAACCTAGCACTAGCAGGCTACTAGACAGAGAGCAGGAAGGAAGAAGGGGAACCTAGCACTAGCAGGCAACTACACAGAGCAGGAAGGAAGAAGAGGAACCTAGCACTAGCAGGGTACTAGACAGAGAGCAGGAAGGAAGAAGAGGAACCTAGCACTAGCAGGGTACTAGACAGAGAGCAGGAAGGAAGAAGAGGAACCTAGCACTAGCAGGCTACTAGACAGAGAGCAGGAAGGAAGAAGATGAACCTAGCACTAGCAGGTTACTAGACAGAGAGCAGGAAGGAAGAAGAGGAACCTAGCACTATGAGGCTACTAGACAGACAGCAGGAAGGAAAAAGAAGAGGAACCTAGCACTAGCAGGCTACTAGACGGAGAGCAGGAAGGAAGAAGAGGAACCTAGCACTAGCAGGCTACTAGATGGAGAGCAGGAAGGAAAAAGAGAAACCTAGCACTAGCAGGCTACTAGACAGAGAGCAGGAAGGAAGAAGAGGAACCTAGCACTAGCAGGCTACTAGACGGAGAGCAGGAAGGAAGAAGAGGAACCTAGCACTAGCAGGCTACTAGACAGAGAGCAGGAAGGAAGAAGAGGAACCTAGCACTAGCAGGCTACTAGACAGAGAGCAGGAAGGAAAAAGAGAAACCTAGCACTAGCAGGCTACTAGACAGAGAGCAGGAAGGAAGAAGAGGGACCTAGCACTAGCAGGCTACTAGACGGAGCAGGAAGGAAGAAGAGGAACCTAGCACTAGCAGGCTACTAGACCCGAGAGCAGGAAGGAAGAAGAGGAACCTAGCACTAGCAGGCTACTAGACCCGAGAGCAGGAAGGAAGAAGAGGAACCTAGCACTAGCAGGCTACTAGACACAGAGCAGGAAGGAAGAAGAGGAACCTAGCACTAGCAGGCTACTGGAAACAGAGCAGGAAGGAAGAAGAGGAACCTAGCACTAGCAGGCTACTAGACAGAGAGCAGGAAGGAAGAAGAGGAACCTAGCACTAGCAGGCTAATAGACAGAGAGCAGGAAGGAAGAAGAGGAACCAAGCACTAGCAGGCTACTAGACAGAGAGCAGGAAGGAAGAAGAGGAACCTAGCACTAGCAGGGTACTAGACAGAGAGCAGGAAGGAAGAAGAGGAACCTAGCACTAGCAGGCTACTGGACACAGAGCAGGAAGGAAGAAGAGGAACCTAGCACTAGCAGGCTACTAGACAGAGAGCAGGAAGGAAGAAGAGGAACCTAGCACTAGCAGGCTGCTGGACACAGAGCAGGAAGGAAGAAGAGGAACCTAGCACCAGCAGGCTACTAGACAGAGAGCAGGAAGGAAGAAGAGGAACCTAGCACTAGCAGGCTACTAGACAGAGAGCAGGAAGGAAGAAGAGGAACCTAGCACTAGCAGGCTACTAGACAGAGAGCAGGAAGGAAGAAGAGGAACCAAGCACTAACAGGCTACAAGACAGAGCGCAGGAAGGAAGAAGAGGAACCTAGCACTAGCAGGCTACTAGACACAGAGCAGGAAGGAAGAAGAGGAACCTGGCACTAGCAGGCTACTGGACACAGAGCAGGAAGGAAGAAGAGGAACCTAGCACTAGCAGGCTACTAGACAGAGAGCAGGAAGGAAGAAGAGGAACCTAGCACTAGCAGACTAATAGACAGAGAGCAGGAAGGAAGAAGAGGAACCTAGCACTAGCAGGCTACTAGACAGAGAGCAGGAAGGAAGAAGAGGAACCTAGCACTAGCAGGCTACTAGACAGAGAGCAGGAAGGAAGAAGAAGAGGAACCTAGCACTAGCAGGCTACTAGACAGAGAGCATGAAGGAAGAAGAGTAACCTAGCACTAGCAGGCTACTAGACAGAGAGCATGAAGGAAGAAGAGTAACCTAGCACTAGCAGGCTACTAGACAGAGAGCAGGAAGGAAGAAGAGGAGGAACCTAGCACTAGCAGGCTACTAGACAGAGCAGGAAGGAAGAAGAGGAACCTAGCACTAGCAGGCTACTAGACAGAGAGCAGGAAGGAAGAAGAAGAGGAACCTAGCACTAGCAGGCTACTAGACAGAGCAGGAAGGAAGAAGAGGAACCTAGCACTAGCAGGCTACTAGACAGGACAGGAAGGAAGAAGATGAACCTAGCACTAGCAGGCTACTAGACAGAGAGCAGGAAGGAAGAAGAGGAACCTAGCACTAGCAGGCTACTAGACGGAGAGCAGGAAGGAAGAAGAGGAACCTAGCACTAGCAGGCTACTAGACAGAGAGCATGAAGGAAGAAGAGGAACCTAGCACTAGCAGGCTACTAGGCAGAGAGCAGGAAGGAAGAAGAGGAGGAACCTAGCACTAGCAGGCTACTAGACAGAGCAGGAAGGAAGAAGAGGAACCTAGCACTAGCAGGCTACTAGACAGAGAGCAGGAAGGAAGAAGAAGAGGAACCTAGCACTAGCAGGCTACTAGACGGAGCAGGAAGGAAGAAGAGGAACCTAGCACTAGCAGGCTACTAGACAGGACAGGAAGGAAGAAGATGAACCTAGCACTAGCAGGGTACTAGACAGAGAGCAGGAAGGAAGAAGAAGAGGAACCTAGCACTAGCAGGCTACTAGACAGAGAGCAGGAAGGAAGAAGAGGAACCTAGCACTAGCAGGCTACTAGACAGGACAGGAAGGAAGAAGATGGACCTAGCACTAGCAGGGTACTAGACAGAGAGCAGGAAGGAAGAAGAAGAGGAACCTAGCACTAGCAGGCTACTAGACAGAGAGCAGGAAGGAAGAAGAGGAACCTAGCACTAGCAGGCTACTAGACAGAGAGTAGGAAGGAAGAAGAGAAACCTAGCACTAGCAGGCTACTAGACGGAGAGCAGGAAGGAAGAAGAGGAACCTAGCACTAGCAGGCTACTAGACAGAGAGCAGGAAGGAAGAAGAGGAACCTAGCACTAGCAGGCTACTAGACGGAGAGCAGGAAGGAAGAAGAGGAACCTAGCACTAGCAGGCTACTAAACTGAAAGCAGGAAGGAAGAAGAGGAACCTAGCACTAGCAGACTAATAGACAGAGAGCAGGAAGGAAGAAGAGGAACCTAGCACTAGCATGCTACTAGACAGAGAGCAGGAAGGAAGAAGAAGAGGAACCTAGCACTAGCAGGCTACTAGACAGAGAGCAGGAAGGAAGAAGAGGAACCTAGCACGAGCAGGCTACTAAACTGAAAGCAGGAAGGAAGAAGAGGAACCTGGCACTAGCAGGCTACTAGACAAGAGAGCAGGAAGGAAGTAGAGGAACCAAGCACTAGCAGGCTACTAGACGGAGCAGGAAGGAAGAAGAGGAACCTAGCACTAGCAGGCTACTGGACACAGAGCAGGAAGGAAGAAGAGGAACCTAGCCACTAGCAGGCTACTAAACAGAGAGCAGGAAGGAAGAAGAAGAGGAACCTAGCACTAGCAGGCTACTAGACAGAGAGCATGAAGGAAGAAGAGGAACCTAGCACTAGCAGGCTACTGGACACAGAGCAGGAAGGAAGAAGAGGAACCTAGCACTAGCAGGCTACTGGACACAGAGCAGGAAGGAAGAAGAGGAACCTAGCACTAGCAGGCTACTGGACACAGAGCAGGAAGGAAGAAGAGGAACCTAGCACTAGCAGGCTACTAGACACAGAGCAGGAAGGAAGAAGAGGAACCTAGCACTAGCAGGCTACTAGACAGAGAGCAGGAAGGAAGAAGAGGAACCTAGCACTAGCAGGCTACTAGACAGAGAGCAGGAAGGAAGAAGAGGAACCTAGCACTAGCAGACTACTAGACAGAGAGCAGGAAGGAAGAAGAGGAACCTAGCACTAGTAGGCTACTAGACAGAGAGCAGGAAGGAAGAAGAAGAGGAACCTAGCACTAGCAGGCTTCTAGACAGAGCAGGAAGGAGGAAGAGGAACCTAGCACTAGCAGGCTACTAGACAGAGATCAGGAAGGAAGAAGAAGAGGAACCTAGCATTAGCAGGCTACTAGACAGAGAGCAGGAAGGAAGAAGAGGAACCTAGCACTAGCAGGCTACTAGACAGGACAGGAAGGAAGAAGATGAACCTAGCACTAGCAGGGTACTAGACAGAGAGCAGGAAGGAAGAAGAAGAGGAACCTAGCACTAGCAGGCTACTAGACAGAGAGCATGAAGGAAGAAGAGGAACCTAGCACTAGCAGGCTACTAGACAGAGAGCAGGAAGGAAGAAGAGGAGGAACCTAGCACTAGCAGGCTACTAGACAGAGCAGGAAGGAAGAAGAGGAACCTAGCACTAGCAGGCTACTAGACAGAGAGCAGGAAGGAAGAAGAAGAGGAACCTAGCACTAGCAGGCTACTAGACGGAGCAGGAAGGAAGAAGAGGAACCTAGCACTAGCAGGCTACTAGACAGGACAGGAAGGAAGAAGATGAACCTAGCACTAGCAGGGTACTAGACAGAGAGCAGGAAGGAAGAAGAGGAACCTAGCACTAGCAGGCTACTAGACAGGACAGGAAGGAAGAAGATGAACCTAGCACTAGCAGAGTACTAGACAGAGAGCAGGAAGGAAGAAGAAGAGGAACCTAGCACTAGCAGGCTACTAGACAGAGAGCAGGAAGGAAGAAGAATAGGAACCTAGCACTAGCAGGCTACTAGACGGAGCAGGAAGGAAGAAGAGGAACCTAGCACTAGCAGGCTACTAGACAGAGAGCAGGAAGGAAGAAGAAGAGGAACCTAGCACTAGCAGGCTACTAGACGGAGCAGGAAGGAAGAAGAGGAACCTAGCACTAGCAGGCTACTAGACAGGACAGGAAGGAAGAAGATGAGGAACCTAGCACTAGCAGGCTACTAGACGGAGAGCATGAAGGAAGAAGAGGAACCTAGCACTAGCAGGCTACTAGACGGAGAGCATGAAGGAAGAAGAGGAACCTAGCACTAGCAGGCTACTAGACAGAGAGCAGGAAGGAAGAAGAGGAACCAAGCACTAGCAGGCTACTAGACAGAGAGCAGGAAGGAAGAAGAGGAACCAGGCACTAGCAGGCTACTAGACAGAGAGCAGGAAGGAAGAAGAGGAACCTAGCACTAGCAGGCTACTAGACAGAGAGCAGGAAGGAAGAAGAGGAACCAAGCACTAGCAGGCTACTAGACAGAGAGCAGGAAGGAAGAAGAGGAACCTAGCACTAGCAGGCTACTAGACAGAAAGCAGGAAGGAAGAAGAGGAACCAAGCACTAGCATGCTACTAGACAGAGAGCAGGAAGGAAGAAGAGGAACCTAGCACTAGCAGGCTACTAGACAGAGCGCAGGAAGGAAGAAGAGGAACCTAGCACTAGCAGGCTACTAGACAGAGAGCAGGAAGGAAGAAGAGGAAAAGCCCTGCCCAAGGCAGTGGAAGTGGGGGAGGGAGGTACGACAATCAAAAGGGGTTGAACCCTGCAGTGGGATGAAGAATGAGCATGTGGCATGACATTGAGCGGGACCAGGATAAGAAAAGGAGTAGAGAGGTGGTATCAAGGCTAGGGGTCAGGGTCCGAAAGAAGGCAGGTGAAAAGATTAGGCCCAGGGAAACTGGGGCCGCAAAGCTGGTCGGTTATGTCTAATATAAGCAGTGAAGCGCCAGCTGTTTATAAGGCTAGTAGAAGAGACAAAAGTATGTCTATGGAATCAAAGAGGAGGCATGGAATCGTGCTTTGAAACACTTGTGTATAGGCGCGTTATAAATGCCATATCATATCATATAACAAGCCGGATGACTTTTGAGAGAGAAAAAAACCCACAGAGAGCGTGAGTTCGGGGAGACCCCCACACATTATTGAGAAGTTATGAAGGAGACATTGGAACTGGTGTCACTATTAGGGAAATGCTGTCCTAATTTCTTGGCTTGATTTTTTGCCTTAGGAGGAGTTCTTTGTGTTTAATAAAAACTTCCCTCATCCCTCCACAGTTTTTGGTGTTTGGACTCTTGAGGAGCCCACAGGGCCTTTCAGATAATAAAGAAGTTCTTATTGATGAAAGATACACTGCCAAGATGTGTCTGTCTGGACAGGGACCTTCTGTGGACCCAGTGCCTTGACCTTTTCACCTGGACCTTTTGATTAACAAAGTGGTAAGGTCCACCAATTGATGGCTGCTACATGGGCAATTGGGAAAGGTTGTACAAAAGTAGCAGCCGATGACACTGATAATAGTGGACAACAGCTGAACCAACCTGGGCAAGACTGGGCACAAGTCTCGGGAGGATAGCTCAGGGGCAACGTGCTCACCTTGGAACCAAGACGACACGGAGCAACACAGGTTCGATCCCCGGGTCCTCGCTTAGAAACCTCTGGGTATTAAGTGTGTTAAAAATAACAGATCATATCACAAACATAGTGAAAAGGAGCAGCGAGGGGGGCAGCATCCCGAGTCGCCAGCCATTTGCGTCCTCAATTGAGTTTTATTTTTTCAGAACACCTTTCTTGGCTGAAGGTTCAGCATGTCCTATTCTACTGATCTCCTCTCCACCACAGCACCACAGATCCTACCTAATAAGTTGCTACCTTTTTAAAACCACTCCACTTTTTATGCTCAACCACCTTCAGTATCTGAGCTCAGAATGGGCTTGGGGTGGAGGTCGCCCCCCGTGACCCACCTGTGGCCCTTTCAGATCCCGATGCGCCCCTCTCACCTGCAATGTAGTGCAATACTATTGGCCATTGCTCCCCTCTATCACCAAAACCCCTCTAAACCACTGGCCCCTCCAACTCCAAAATCAGACGGTCCAGAGATCTGTGGTCATTATAGACCTTCTCATGAAAGACAAACAGTGCCAAGAATGGACCTCGAAGTGGCACCATTTCATAGAATACGATTATGGGCAATGCCATCTGAAAGTGGAAAGTGATCAATGGCCGACTTGTTCAAACACAATGGCAGTCCAGGAAACCTGGAGGAGGTGTGGGTGTGGCACTTGTGGGGTGTTTAAACTATCATGAATGAGCCCATAGATGCCAAGTGTGCATTGTCAGCCAGCGCAGTGTCAGAAAAAGAGGGGGGGGTGTGAGTCAGTGGCGAGTCACACAATCAAACAGTCTTGTGTACCTTCAGAACACGCAGCATATGGCAATACGCCTTATGCTGTGGGTGTTACAGGCCTGGCAGACTTTGCACAGTTATTTAAGCCTCTCATCCTTCGTGGGTATGCCAAAGACGAATGATAAAACATTTTTTTTAATGAGCAGGATAGCTCAGCTGGTCACACCCGAGATGGCAGGACTGAAATAAAAATCAATCATGGGTCAAAATGAATACGTAATACATGTTCATCATTATTTCTCTGTATTTCTAAGAAAGACCTATGTCATTAGCTTCAGTATAAAATGCAATATTTTGAGGCGGCAAGCCTGTGATTCCGTGCCAAACAGTACAGCACTGAGGACTCAAAGGGCCCCTGTTTTAGTTTTGAATATTAGATGGCGCTTTAGTGTCATGTAATAGCCAAAACTATTGTTTTGGACATGAGGGAGGTCATGGGATTCGATGGGAGGGACGCAGTGCCTAGGGGCATTGTTTGGTTATTAGCCCACCCTTGGCAATGTTGATCCCTATGGCCATTTCAACCCATTACTTTCCACTCCCCGCCCAACACATCCGCCTGAGATCACTTTGAACTAGCTTTATCATTCAGTAACATCAAACGTTGTCCTGCCAGTGTTATTTCGAAGTAGTCTTCACAGGCACCACGGCTTGATTGCTCATGCAAATGAACTGCTGGGGATACTAAAATGTCAGAACCAACAATGTCATCAGCCATTCGATTTATAGGCAATATATGTGTCCGTGAATATGCTCTTTGTACTGAAGACCTGCTAAAAGCAATCATTGGAAAAGCCACCCGTTTTGGCATGGGTATTAGATAGGATTTTGTCAGCCCTGACATCACATGCCAAGGCCCTCACCCTATTTTGTAGCTGTTGCCATCTTATGGGAAGATAGTACCATTATACAGTGGCTGGCAAATGCCTATTCCAGGCCTACACAAAAGTCAAAACTGTTGGCATTGCCAGTGCTTGTCTAATGCAGTTTCTGCGCAGGTAAAGAGACCACTGTCTTCAAACCGAACTTCACGGCTGGCAGCTCAGCAACGCAGAGGTTTCATAAGCCCTGAGTTCAGTGGTATTCAGGGGGGAGGGGCGAGTGGCGTTGTTTGATCTGTTACACGATGGCACTTTCAGAACATTGAGCTCTCCCATTTCATGCGCTGTTCGTTTCCCGCCTCCTTGAAGGCACCTCGCCTCCCGGGCTTTGCACCAGTGCCAGGATGCCCCCTGACAGCCCTTCTTAAGTGGTTCATACAGGCTTCATATATACACGTATTGATTCTGTAACGCGAACTGGAGTGGGTTAATGACCCATCCTTCTGATTGGATGGCGAATAAGCCCATTCTAGAGCAGATGTTCCCTTTAACCAGAACTTTGCAGTGGAAATACATTGGATTGTGTGCCCTTTTGCCCTTTGGCAATGCCAATCACAAATTGTGAGGCCTTATTGGATTACCTACTGTGGATTGACCCTTGAATACCGCCATGAACATTCCAAGCGCTATGTGCAGATTTTGTTCTAATGAATTGCATAGTGTGCCAGTTTGGAAAATATTGTTTGGTGCAGCGGTGATATCAGCAGCACTCCCACTGCAAGCCTCTTTTCGACATGCATATATTTGTGGAGCAGAAGTGGTTGCCCATTTGTGAGCTTGCCAGGCACCCACTGCACGACTGGCGCGAAGCTTCGCCCTCTCATTAATTATTTTTTTTATTTATTTTCATTTTTAAAACGCTCACACAGCCCGCGGGCATCCGGAATTGTTTTTATTTTAGTTGCGTAGTTGTTTTTTGTCTTAGTTGCGTATTTATAACATGCTTAAATACACAAAGGTTTCTAAGCGCAGACACGGGAATTGAACCTATGTTGCTTCGTGTCGTCCTCCGGGGTTAGATGAGGGGGGTCAATGTACGGGGTGAGTCGGGTAGGAGGCAGTGTCAGATTTAAGGCAAAGGGCCCAGTGGGCAAAAATGACAGAGGGACCCAGGTGGGCGGGTCATGGAGGCAGAGCTAAAGTGAGCGGGGTTGCACAATGATGAACTTTAGGGACAAATGCTACTTTTTACACATACGGTTCAAGGAAATGGGCAATAACATGGGCAATGGTAATGGACATTATAGGAGGCAATATCACGGGACAATTCCTACAGCATGCAGAACCATTTTGTGCTCGTGTAAAGGAGTTCACCTGTTAATCCCAAAGCATACCAGGGATTGTCTTTTTCGTGGGTGCTGCTTGTGGCACTTGAAAGACCCCTTAACTCCAACCCACTGCCTCCAGATCCACAGGGCCCTGCTGCAGGGCAGTGAATGGAAATGGAGAGTGAATAAGGGCAGGATAGTGAGGAAGACAAATAGAGAAGGGGCAGGTAACATGAACACTGATGGGCCAGGAGAGTTGAGAATGAAGGAGGGTAGAAGCCTGAGAGTGAGGGAAGGCAGGATATAAAGTGATTGAACGGATCTAGGTGAACGTAGAAGGGTGAATGGGTACAGAGAATGATCGAGGGCATGAGGATGGGGCAATAGTTAATAAGGGACAAGAGTGAGAGCAAATGCAGAGTGAAGAGGATTGAAGGGCTGGGAAATAGAGAGCGGGGGGATTCAAGAGTGTAAGGAGAATGGGCAATAAAGGAGTCAGAGAAATGAAGAGTGAGGGACGTTGGGGGGAAAAAGGAAGAGAAGGGAAGCAAGTGGGTGAGGAATGGGCAGTGGAGGGTGTGAAGAATTTGAACATACGCACAGTGGGTGTGCGCTTGCTTGGGTTTTTTGAAAGGTTTAATTAGATGGAATGATGGCAGATCAACCCCAAGAAAATGTGTTGGGCTAATCCACACACATTTCCATATGCTCAGAGCACGATAAACACATAGACCCATGTACTCTGGGTGGACACAGCCTACAGGGATAGTCCCCCCTGTCAAATTTGGTTGGGATAGGACAGCCAGGGGTACACAATGCATCTCCATAAGGGGGAGGACCAAATCCTCCCCTTGCAATGGCGTGCCTGATAAACTAACAAAGCCTCCATGGATCTGCCCTGCTCTTATGTTGGGCCCTGCAGCTGGTGACAGTGATTCACATACCAATTAGAGGGTAATTCAAACAGGCCCAATGTGGCCTGGCTGCAGAAGTTAACCAAGGAGACAGGAAACCCCAACAACCTTTCATATGCAACTATGTCAACCTGAAGCCAGCTCCTGCCCTCAGTATCTATGACAGTGAGCTGTCATGTCTGGGACTGCATGTTTACAGTAGTTCACCCTGCAGGGGGACCCCATTCATAAGGTACGTGAATGTGGTTCGCAGGGGCCAGAGAGTCTGGTCTTGCTGCAACCTCAAGTGAGACCTGCTGCTTTAATCAGAAACCACAGAGAGATCCATTAACCAGAGATACTCCATGATCCACAACAGACAGGAAGATGGGTGGGACTTAGTATCACCTGTTTTCACCCCTTTACCGTTTCTATTGCAAAGCACTATGGTTATGACCTCATGCATACAGGAGATTGATGGTGGGGACCCCAGGATTGGTTAATTACGGTAGGCGTAGCCCACACCAATATTTGTGGCCCATTTGGCTTTAAAAGAGGGCTGAGACCCTCTTTTGGGAGATAATCTGAAGATCTTGCAAGGAGTAGCACGAATAACTCATCATTGGACTCTGGCTAAATGTACAGTCTGCTTTACATCTTCCGCCAGTGAAGGAAGGCCAGGATTTCCAAAGAGGGAAGCAAGAACCCTCCCGTAAACATCTCCCAGGAAACAGAGTCAGATACCGAATCCAAATATGTCTTTTATGGGCCTCTTAGGGTTCCCTTGTCCCAAGTCTCGGCCCCTTTGGTCTCAAACAAACAAAAGTTCCTCTTGTCAGGATGTACCTTTGACTGCACAGTTCCTTCACTGGGGTAGCATCAGAGACTTTTGAGAACACCAGGCTCTTTGCTCCTTCCAGGTGCGACCACTCTGACCTCTAACCCCTCCCTTTATTCTCTGGCACCTTTTCCTCTTCTGTGCCTCTTACACTCTGTCCTTTTTCACTTTACTCTGCTTCCTGTACACTTTCTTGTCCTGTCATGCACACCTGCACCTTCTTTCCACCTTTCTGTACCTCTTGCACATGTCTCTTTGCATTTCACAGTGTTCTCTTGCACCTTCACTTTCTCACTGTGCTCTTTTGCACCGCCATTTTCCCTTTAACATGCCTCTTGCACTCTCTGTATTTCTTTTCGGTCGCGTACACCCTCTTTCTCACTTTCGGGTTGCTTTCACCCTCCCTTGACTTTCCGTTTTACTTCTCACTGTCTCTTTGCTGTCTCTCTCGGTTTTGGGTCGCTTGCACCCCTCTCATTACTTTCAGATCTCTCGCAGCCACTCTTGGCCGTTTCCGCACCGCCAGCACACTTTACTGTCTTTCATTACTTCCGGCCTCTAGTGCATATTTTCTGTCATTCCACATTGCTTTCTTTCACCGCTTTTCAACCTTCACTTGCTTCGCTTTGCTTTCTTTCACTACTTTCAAGCTTTTGCTTGCTTTCGTCCCGCTTTCGCTCACCGGGCTAATCTTTCCACAACGTTCCTGTTCCTGCCCCAAGCCACCCACACGCTAATGAGTTTCTTTCTGCCTCATGAAACTCACCAACAGTTGCACAGCGCCGGCAAGCAGGTCAAATGGGTTTGGGTCGAGGAAAGGGTCTCACACTTGCCCTTCAGACACCCCTGGAACCCACACATGTCCCAGGGGAACGAGCACTGGCCTAAATAAGGTTGATTGACTGCCTTCTGCCTCGATCTGGTTCCCTGGAGATGCGGCTCCCTCGCCACGCTGCAGCCCCTCACACACACCGGGCCAACGTCTCAGCGTCCCACAATCCACCGGTCATTCTGGACTCCGGTTCTTGCAGCCTTCTGCTCCTTGGCCACCTGGTTGCATATAGCAAGCCCAGCTCGCTCACTGATTCCGGCTAAACCGCCCTTTTTATACTGCAGGTGAAAATCAATTGTAGTCGGGCGTGCAGAGTTGGGGAAACGTGCCTGACCTTGCCTGAATCTGTTAGTGGGACAATTCAAAGGTGTTAGATGTTAAGCCTCACTTTGTATCCTTGTGTTGTTTCTATGTGTAATCTACATCGCTCCCGATCACCTCTTCTTTGTCACAGTATTTATTGGAAATGGGGAGGGGGAGATGAGGTGTGATTGGAAATACCCCATTAAGGCTGAGGGAGAGTGGGTTGGTGTATATTTGGGAAAGGGGGAATACCCTGTCTTGTACTTGGGGAATCTCCTTCCAATCCCTGTGACCCTTCACTCAGGTGATCCACCGTCGCGTTACCAAACCCAGGGTCGGGATCCAAAAGTGATGTCCCTTCGCTGGCCACCTGAGAGGAAGATCCTGGGGGAGTAGGTGGGAGAATACCATCAGGTTTCTCACACAATGCAAATTCAATGTGCAAGTCAGGGACTCGCACCCAAATAAGAAGTTCCATTAAAGCAGAACTGCTCGGCAGGAGAGTGAAACAAGCAGTTATATTGTGAGTCAGGGACTCGCATGCAGGAGAAAAGACAGTACAACAAGTCCTGTACTTGGCCAAAGGAGTATGCCAAGTTGCTAGGATAAATTGGCAAAGTCGAAGTTTAATAAAAAAAAAAAAGAAAAGTCGAAGTTCTTATGGTGAATTATCTATTGACATTTGTTTAAGCAACGATAGGCCCGAGAGGCCCCAAAATGAGAAGAACACATTGAACAAGGAATCTAGGGGAAAAGTTTACAACCCTAATCTTGGAGCCTACAGCTTTTGAAAATGTCTTTATTTCTGCCATTTTTACCCAAGAGTCTGGGAACTTTTCTGTTTATAGAACTCACGAAGAACATATTTACTCTGAGAAAAGATCATCCTTCCACAATTAGTTTATTAGTTTAAGGGACAGAAGTAGGCTTTTTGAGACACAACTGGGACTGCCTTTATAATTTGGACATTCTGACAGTTTTGTTAGTTTTCTTAGAGGCAGGGAACCCCCCTCTTAGTTTTAGGCACAAAGAGGCATTTTTTTCCACCTCATTTTGACATCATAAAGATTTCTGCCCAAAAACATGCCACCTTTGTGTCTGAGCCTTACTTATGCACCCTCACACAGGGAACCCCCACTTAGAAGATAGGGATAGTGAGGGTTTCTTCTCTTAATCTATCAATGGCAGCTCGTTATTGAGGGTGTGTGGGGTGGAGCCCCTCCTTTAATTCTCTCCATCCAATAATGAGCCACCACTACATTTGCTGGCTTGGCTGCCTGCAGTACATGCCAGCAGCTAGCGTGAAGTACTGCAGGCAGCCAGCAGCAACATTGTTGTCCTCTGATTGTTTTCTGTCTGGTGTTTTTTGGAGCAGCCACCCACCCCGCCCCACATGCACAAATCAGATGGCCCAGTCATGGCCCAGTGAGACATGAAGAATCACGACATAGCAGGCAAGGCCTTGCATCACCCCACTGTGTTCATTGGGAGTCATGGCCCACCCTCTATCCTTGCCTGCAGCCTATCATTAGCTGGGGTGTGGTCTGGAGCTGCTGGTCCCACCCCAGTGGATGATAGAGTGTGGGGCCACACACAAGGCAGCACGCTTCTGGATCATTCTCTACTCCGTTTGAGAGAAGTGTGACGCCTGAAGCTCAGGTAAGTGACGGTACATTTGGGTGTTGGTGTTGGATTGCAACTGGTAATCCAGTTTTGAAATGCGTATATCATTGTGAGTACTGCCGCCACACAAATGTTTAATGATTTCTATCCAAATGATGGGATTTACCGCTATATTGCACTACTATGACTAACAGACTGTGGGGTGCATTTAAAGGCCCCAAAAAGAAATTCCTTTCACCTGAAAAGCCACATTTAAACACTGCCACCAAAAACGGCCGGCGTTGATTTTATTTCCCATGACTGGCAAGCAGTGGACACTATAAGCAAAAACAGCCCTGCTTTGATTTTATTTCACCTGAATGACAAGAAGTTATACACTGCATCCAAAAACGACATTGGTTTACTTTAAATTCACATGAGGGGCAAGAATTTCAACACTGCAACCAGAAACTGCTTTTGCTTTCCCTTTCCCTATGACTTGAACAGCAGCCCTTTAAACACTGGAAACGAAAAACGGCTTGGCTTTTTCTTTTGTTCAGGTCAAATTAAAGAACCACGTGGAAGGGGACCTAACCCTCATTATCAATGGACAACAACAAATGCAAACTTGCCCAAAAAGGAGAAATCAAAGAATACTGTCACCTGCACGACAGGGTTATAAACATTAAAAGAAAAAAATGGCCTGCACACGTGTGAAAAGAAATCCGGCTTTAAAAAGCCTCAGTGGGAAAAGATAGCATTGCTCACACAGCAAAAGTCAAGGAAATATGATGTGGGGGGTTGACCAAAGAGAATGCATATTATGTTCCAACCCACAAAACTCCAGTCCCCTTTGAAGAGACACTTACTTCAGGAATAACCAGTTCGGGCTGAGGCAGGAAACTTCACAATTAAAAGCCCCGCTTCCAGCGGGAAGTCACATATAGCAGTGAACCATCCCACAATAAAATGTGATGCTGCGGAGGGCGTCATAATTCCCTGCTCTGCCAGACATGAAAGCAGGAGGGCCTTGAAACACTTGTGTATACGCACGTTATAAATTTCATATATTATATCACAAGGCAACGTGTGGCTAAAGCATGACCAGGGGGTGTGAGCCCTTCCTGCACCCACCTCAAAGAGCAAACTGCAAAGTTCAAAGGGACTAATAACATTTTCTGGTCACCAGCTGAGCCCAGAGGAAGACAGATGGCTGTGGGGGATGAAGCGGCCCTCCCCCAGGGGGGACCGACACTCCCAATTGACATTAAAAGACTGATTTCATTTCAGTCATTTTTTGCAGCAATCAGAATGAGGATTCATTTCCTTTTATGCCATTTTTCATGTAATTTCCAGGCAGTTTTAAAGATATTAATTGCATTTTCCTAAGACTTTGGGAACTGAAATGGCCAGTTAGACTAGTTTTCTGGCTGATCTAAAAATGGGACAAATGTGAGTTGCTGAAAAGATGGAAAGCGAAATTAGGAACATGCTTGATCATTTGCAGAGTCATAACTATTGTACATTTTATGAAAATGATAAAAATGTGCCACCGGGCCATGCTACATTGTACAGAGTTGGCGATCGGCTTACCTAATTCTCTGTAACCAGCTAAAACTGAATATGTTTCATATCACAGGGGCTAGTATAATTATGAAGTTATGAGACATAACTAGTATTTGCCAAAAAGTGGAAATGAGAAGAAAGAATTGTAATAAATGCAAACAGACAGATGGTGCTCTCTTCCTGTAAACCAATCAAGCCAGGGGGCGGAGCAAGGAATGGTAAACTCTTCTATCCGAACGGCAGGGATAATTACAGGGTACTCCCCCCTAGATCGTAAATCTAGTGATGTCATTTGTGCTATATAAGGGGGACTGTACTAAGTCTGGGACAGACCGACAAAAACCGGGAGACAGGAGAAGGAGGACAGAGAGAATTCTGTTGAACCTTACCATCTTTGAGAGTACAGTGACCAGACCCCTTGCGTTACCTGTCCATAGTGTTATGAGATCCAGCTGGCTTTCCTGAATCCTAAACCAAGGCTTGCTTTGTAAGTAGCATACAACCCCAGCCCTAAATTGCATAAGCCCTTCACTTTTGTAGCATTGTATCCAATATTTCTCCCATTGAAAACCCTAAAAATTGCCAGTGTATTTCAGTCACCTTCCCATAGAAGAATCTATTAGCCTGTGTAGGTTAGCAGATCTCCTTTAAAAAACCTCTCAGTTGTCTGTGTAAATCCTTAGTGTTTTTCCTAAGTCAATCAATTAATTTTCCCATTGAAATTAAAGGTTCAAGATTGTTGAAATTCAAAATGAACCATCTTGCCCCTGGTGTTGTATTTCATTGTTATAGTCATTAAAGCGTTACCTCCAAAGAATTAGTCTCCTTGTAACTGAAAACCGAATTTGTCAGTGTATTGTGTGCATTACTAAATGAATTCCTAGTTGCCTCTGTCTTACTAAACCCAAACCGTTGTTCCATTGTGAGCAATCCCTTTTTGTCTAGAAGTCTACCTGTTATGTGCCTCTATCCTTCTCATTGAAAACTGATTTTCCTATTGTAAGCTAAACCCCTTCCCTGAGCTGTCTGTCATTGTAAACCTAGTGTAACCGAATTTCCATTTGCCACAGTATTTTTCCCTTTTGCATTTGCTTTCTCCCAAACCAATTTTTCCACTTCATTTCTATTTTTGCCCTGGTGTACTGATTAATATTCTATAAACTTTCATCTCCTAAAGTGTAAGCAATATGAATTTCCTTTCATTCTGTCCCCTAGCAGTTGTGAGAAATAACCAAAATCCCATTCTTCCATTTTGCTCCATAAACAGGTTTTCACTTTCTTTACTGGCTTCCCATCTTATGGCGGTGGGCTTTACCCCAAATCCGATTTTCTCTCTCTATTCCTACTCCCTGCCACTGCCTCCCATTCTAAGGAATCAAGTTTAATTGATCTCTGGGGTGAGTGTTGCAGGGGGGAGTACTAAACCGTTGGTGCCATTACTTGGTGGAACATTTTTCTTTTTCTGCTTTCCTATTAAAGAACTTTGTGAATTGTAATAAGAGATCTTAATCTAATTGTTTTGTAGAGATCATTGCATTGGTGTTGCCACAACCTTGGTGACTATGGTAGATTGATTATTTTCCTTTTTCATTAAATAATACATTAATAAATATCATATTGATATACACTGGCCTGGTTCCTAGTCCATTGTGACATGGGGTGTTTGTGGAGGTTGGGTGTGAGATGGGTTGGAGGCCTACTCAAAAGAATCTGTAGTATATTAAACATAAAAGAATTTTATTGTGCGCCAAACCTATTGTAGAAGAAGGAGTTCCCTAGCTGTCATGTGCCATGTTATAAACTGTGACAAGACTGTGTGCAAACAAAACATTCCTTCTGACATTTTGTTGTTTACGTGTCTCGGGAGGATAGCTCACGGGCAATGTGCTCGCCTTGGAAGCAAGACGACATGGAGTAACACAGGTTTGATCCCTGGGTCCGCGCTTAGAAACCTCTGGGTATTAAGCATGTTATAAATCACCTATCATATCATACGTAATGGCATGGCTGCTCCAACTGGCAATTGTGTCATGAACTTTGGTATTTATGCTGCTTTGTAACCGGAATAAGCAATTACAATGAACCTAGTGTGATTGATATCACTCAGATGTCCTTATGGTCCAGGCAGATCGGGAAATCTTAACCCTACACATTGTCTGCACAAGAGTGGTGTCAGCCGGCGTGAGCAGACCACGCTCCTGCAGTTACGGCTTCACCTTCTATTCACGCGCATCCATTAATTATGCTGCGCAGACGAGGTGTGGTGTGGAACCTTCTTTATTCATGTACACACGTGAACTAACTGAACCCCCTTCCCTTCTCACACCCCCTCCCTAGCTCAACATCACTTCCCTTTCCAACATGTGGTCCAAACATGAGAACCACCAACATAACGATGTGGGAGAACACGGGGCCTGTCACTTCACAATGTAACAAATGGCTTCTAGAACATTTTGTTACATGTTTTGTGCTTTCAAGTAAACTCTCGATAACACACTACGCTACACAATAAGTGCTGAAGTTAATTGGTTCCTAAACCTATGAGCTTATTAGGGCACCCATTCTTTTTTTCATGTTCTCTTTCCTCTTTTTTCCAAGGCTCTCAGGGCGGTGCCACTAAGGCGGCACCCTTTGTTCACATTTGTGACGTAAGAATGCCACACTTTGGACGCTGTGATGTCGTAAGTCTTTGTCCTCCAGGCCCTGTCCTCTCCAAGTTATATGGGCTCTCCGGCGAGGGGGTGGGGGGGAGGGGAACGGCGCAGGAATATGGAAACTTAAAACGAAAATCATGATAATCAAGATAATTGCCATTTTCAAAACAAAACGAAAGTGGCAATTAGGATTACCATGATTTTTGTTTTAATTTTACAAAATCCTGGCCCCGCCCCCCCAGCCTGGGAGAGCCCATATAACTTGGAGAGGGCTTGTTTCCAGATCTCCTGGCCTGTGGCCGGCCATCAGCCTGGATGCATTCCAGAGAGGGGTGGTGCTTACCAGGGCCACAGATGTGTAGCGTAGCAGGCATCAAGGGTCTAATTTAACGGGGGGAGGGATGGGTTAGCTCAAAGGTGTTGCGCGCCTGCAAGGTGGGATCCTTCCTGGGTGCAGCGGTTGGTGGCCAATTCGAAGATTGAGGATGAGGTGGGCTAAGCTTTCAAGGTATGCAAGTTGTGGTCTGGCGTGGCGACCCATTTTGTAAAACTTGAACATTGCTTGCAGGACGCCCCACAACATGCAAGTGCCAAAGTTATTGGATGCCTGCATATAGATATATGATATGATATTTTATTTATATTGCACCGATACACAAGTGTTTCAGGGCGTGACGAGGCAAGGGAGAGGTACAAAGGAGGACAAAACAACGATCTTACTATGCCCAGTGACATTGAGAACACACAAATGCAGGGGGGAGGGGAGGGATGAAAGTGCAAGGGGCAAGGGAGGAGTGGGAAGTGCTAAACACAAGATCAAAACAACAACAGATAGTGCGGCCAGCAGGAGGAAAGTGCAAGAATTAAGCGCAAACAGCGGGTGTCAAATAAGTGCAGGTAAGGTGATTGTAGGGTTACAGATACAGATTCAAGTGCAGAGAGTTGCCAGGAGGCAGAGCGGGTATGCAGCTGGGTGGGAAGGGATCTGGGCCCAAATTCAGAGGGTAGCCAGGTGCCCAGCGCAGGAACAGAAGAGATCAGCAGGGAACAGGAAGAGAGAAGGTAGAAGCAAAGAGGAAGGTCTTGAGGTGCTTCCGGAACCGAAGATGGTTCCCCTCAAGTTTCACAAAGGCAGGGAGGATGTTCCAGCGGAGGCCCCAGCTGAGGAAAGAGATCTACCACAAACTTGTTGCTTGGAGAAGCGACTGACACGGAGGGAGTTGGAGGTGGAGGAGCAAAGAGTTTGAGTAGGAAGGTATTTCCGAAGGCAGAGTTGAAGGTATTGCGGCCCCAGACCCCCAAAGGCCTTGTGGACAATGCAGAGGGCCTTGAACTTAATCCTTGCAGCCACTGGGAACCAAGGAAGAGATTTAAGGGCTGGAGAGATACGATCCCCGGGCTTGAGGCCAAGGACAAGTCTTGCAGTCCTGTTCTGGATGAGTTGCTGGGGGCGAAGAGTGGTAGCAGGCAGATTTATAAAGGGGCAGTTGCAATAGTCCAGCCTAGAGAGAACCAGAGCTCTAGAGACAGTGAGCTTCTGGGGGAAGGAGAGGAAAGGAACAATACCCCTGAGGAGGTGCAGTTTGTAGTTTGACTTCTTAGAGGCGTCAGAGATGTGAGCAGAGAAGGGGAGTGTGAAGTCGAAGATGACCACTAGGTACTTAGCCGCACAGGTGGGAGCAGGAAGAGGGCCAAGGTAGGCCGGCCAGAGAGTCACAGGAAAGGAAGGTGCAGGAGTGCCGATGACGAGGATCTCTGTCTTGCTGGCATTAAGGCAGAGGTCGTTGGCGGCACACCACTCCTGGATTGCAAACAGATAGCGAGCAAAGCTGGCAGAGGGGAGCGTGAAAACGAGCTGAGTGTCACACATAGCACTGGAAATTGGAGCAGAGAGCAACAATGCAGTGGGCAAGGGGTGCCAGGTATCAGTTGAAGAGCCAGGGAGAGAGGTTTGACCCTTGGGGAACACCACAAGTAGAGAGTGAGATAGAGGAAAGGAAGGATCCAGGTTGCACCTGGGAGGGTCGATCAGAGAGGAAGGAGGTCAGCCAGGCCAGGGCCTGGTCAGTGATTCCCAGGTTATCACGGAGTCAGTTGAGCAGGATGGCAGGGTTGACCGTATCAAAGGCAGAAGAGGGATCGAGTAGGATGAGGACAGAGGGGGGATTAGAATCAAGGTTGGAGAGCAGGTGTTCACCGGTGTTCAGGAGAGCAGTTTCCATGCTTCTGGCAGCTCTGAAGCCAGACTGATGGACATGGAGGCAAACGGCAGAGTCAGTGTGGTGGTTAAGCTGGGAGATGGCAAATTTTTCTAGGAGTTTGCCCAGGAAAGGAGTGATAGAGATCAGGCGATAGTTAGCCGGGCAGGAGGGGTCGGCTGTGGGTTTCTTGAGAAGAGGGTGAACAAGGGAGTGCTTTAGAGGGGAGGGAAAGGCTCCAGTGGTGAAGGAGTGGTTGCAGAAGTCGGCAAGGGCACGAGCAAGGGTGTCAATATGGTCCTTGATGGTTTTGGACGAACACGGAAGAACCTGTTTTGATGAGACTTTCATAGATCAGGCTTGTCTAGTAATCTTGTCAGGGGAGAACAGAGGAAAGGAAGAGAAAGAGGGAGGAGAGGCGGCTGCAGGGGGGCCGGAGGTAGCCGAGAGAGATGTTAGAAGAGGAGGGGATGACGAGAGAGTGGACAGGATGTCACGGGTTTTAGAGATGAACTGAGAGGCCAGGGCCAAACAGAGGGCCTGGGAGGGGACAGGAGAAGTAGAGACTGCAGCAGGGTTGGCCAGCTCCTTGCAGATTTTAAATAGTTCAGCCGAGTTGTTAGATACTGCAAAGATGCATTCTTGGATGAGAACTCACTTCTTATTGTGGATAGAGAGCTGGTATTGCCTTTGAAGCAGGCGGCAGGCCAGTTTGTCAGAGGGTGCACAGAAAGCCTGCCATTTCCTCTCAGCCTCCCTACACTTGCGTTTAAGGGTGACAAGGTCAGAGTCGGACCAAGAGTTGCACTTGGCTTTGGGCTTCAAGCGGATCCTCATGACAGTGGCAAGAACATCAAGAGTATCAGAGATAGCAGGGTGGAGCTTGGAGAGGGCTGTGTCAGGGTGTGAGTCAGTAGAAGGGGCAGCAGGGGGTGAGAAAGTGGCGGCAAACGCCTCAACTGACACACGCTTCATGGCCTTGATGAACGAGAAGGTAGTTGGCGGTGCTGGAACTGGCTTGGACTGTGGGGTAGGGAGGGAGAGATGGGAGTAAAAGGAGAAAGTGATGTCTCCAGGAGAGACGAGTGGTGAGAGGGTTAGAGAGGGGGAGGTGAGAGGAAATGAGAACATCAAGAGTGTGCCCTGCAGACTGGGTCGGGCCAGAGGGAAGAATAGAAAGACAGAGAGTCGCAGAGGTCACAAAATAGTCCAGAGGAGGGACAGGAAGCATCCAGGTGGATGTTGAGGTCTCCGAGGAGGAGGAAGAGTTGAGTGGTCGATGCCAGGAGGGAGGAGGAGAGGTCAGCCCACTTGGAGAGGACAGAGGTAGTAGTCTGACCAGGTGGCTGATGGACAGAAATGGTAAGAGAGTGGCCAGGAGAGAGAGAGAGCCTCCAGACAAGGAATTTGAAGGCTTTCTGGGGCCTGGGTCCAAAATAACTTCACCTCTCCCTCCGTAAATACCTTCCCACTCATGCTCTTTGCTCCTCTACCTCCGACTCCCTCAGGGTCAGGCGCTTCTCCAAGCAACAAGTTCGGGTTAGAAGTTTCTCCACGGCTGGGGCTTCCCTCTGCAACAGCCTCCCTGCCACTCTGAAACTTGAGGAGAACCATCTCCGGTTCCAGAAGCACCTCAAATCCTTCCGCCTTGCTTCTGCCTTCGCTCTTCCTCTCCCCTGCTGATTTGTCTGCTTCGGCTCCTTGTTTCTAGCTACGCTCTGATTTCGGGCCCAGGTCCCTGCACACCCAGCCACACACCCGCACTGCCTCCTAGCAACCCTTGCATTTGGGTCTGTATCTGTAACCCTACAGTCCCCTTACCTGCACTTATTCAGGCATCCCCTGCCTGCGCTTTAAACCTCGCACTTGCCACCTGCTGGCTGCACTAACAGTTGTTGTTTTTATCCTTTGCTCAGCACCTCTCCCCTCTCCCTTGCACTTCCGCCCTTCCCTCTCCCCTGCACTTGCATGTTCTCTATGTCACTGGGCCTAGTAAGATTGTTGTTTTTATTCCTCCCTTGTTCCCCTCCCTTGCCTCATCGCTCTCTGAAACGCAAGTGTATGAGCACGATACAAATAAAATATCAAATATCAAAGGAGGAGTAGGCCTGCATAGGAATCACATTCCGGGAAGATCAAGGCTACACCACCACTGGGACGGTTGGATTTGGGCGCGGAGAGGATCTTGTAGCCATCAGGGAGGAGTGTGTCAAAATTACTGAAAAAGCTGCCCGTGAACCATGTCTCGGTGAGACCAAGGACATCGAGGTCGAATACTTCCAGGAGGCGGCAGATGTCAGAGGAGTGTTTCACAGCAGAGCGGGAGTTGAGAGTGGCAGGATGGAGAAGGTTGTCAACCTTGAAAGACTACCGGGCAAGGGTACAAATAAGAGGTACGCCCTTCAGAGGTGTTGAGGCAGCCTGAGGGGGGGCAGAAAAGGAGGGAGGAGAGGGCAAGGTAGAGAGGGAGGAGGTGGGAGGCAAGGAAGTCAGAGACGGGAGAGAAGGAACAGCGGGGGAAGGAAGGAAGTTGATGAGGCGTGGGAAGCATATATCGAAGAGGAGGAGGAGGTTGGCCTGGGGGCATAGGACCATGACGGTGCCATTCAGGTAGACATTAATGATGACCTTAGAGGAGTGGAAGGAGGGCTGGAGGGCCTCCCATCTGGTGCCAACATTAATGGGAGAAGAAGAGAAAGGGGAAAGCTGTCACATCACGGAATACCTGGCGTTTGTGGAACCGATGGCGACACGAACGCTAGTTTCGTTTTCATTACCTCCGTTCTGGCCACGCCCCCTTTCCTACGTTTTTCTTCCCTCTGCCCTGATTTCATTGGTTGTGACGCTCCCCGACTCGGACTCTTTACCAGCTCCTTCCGGGTCGGGGATGCGTCGCAACGCTTCCGGGTTTTCGTATCCCTGAGCCTTGCTGCTAGTTTCCCGTTTCGCCTCCCTCTTGCCAGCTACTACTTCCATTCCTTTTTAAATTTTGTTTTGTGGTACTGCGCCTTTCTAGGCGCCACTTTTGTTCCACCTTTATTTTCCTATATAACTAGCCTTTTGCTGTTTTCCCTTTTCCCGTAACTTTTCTTACACCTACCTTCTTCGCCTCCTTCCAGTCTGTTACCCCCCTTCCTTCCTTCTACGTTCTACCCTTTTCCCGTCTTCCCCTTCTTGTTTTCCTTATCTTTATTATATCTTTTTACCAGGTCTTTCCTTCCTTTCTCACTCCTTGTTCCTTTGAGTATCGCTACCATTGCCCTGCCGTGTACCAGACCCTTGCCTGTACTCCGGATTGTCTATTCTTGCTGCCTAAAAAATACATGCCTATTACTCACCGTGTACCAGACTCCTGCCTGCATTTGGACTGCCTTCGTTTATCGATTTGAATTCAGACGCCTGTGTTTGTTCCTGGTTGTCTGTGGACTACCGCCCTTCCAAGGTATCACTCCACGGAATACTTCCGGTCTACAGTTCTACCCACCTTTCCGGAGACCAACCTACGAACAATCTAAGATTTAGGGGTTTTTTGTGCCTTCTAGGCTTTTTCCCCTCCTAGGCGATTCCGGGAGAGGAGCCCCCTGGTCTTCCTTATTGGAGACACGGTGGCTTCCTTTCGGGGCCGTCCTTACCTCCATAAAAAAAAAGAACCTTCCAGGAGAAGAGAAAAGAAGGGTACCTGGAAAGAAGAAGAAGGTGAGGAGTTAGGGGAGGGGGTAATTTCAGAATCTGATTCATCTGACAAAGAGAGCACTGATTCAACTAACAGACCTGACAGATTGCGACGCCCAAAGAAAGTGATGGCCACCCCACAGCAGGTACAAGAGCTAGTAGCTGCCGTACAAAACTTAAATCTGGAAATGCAGAACCTAAAGGCTGCTAATGCCACCCTACAACAGCGACTGACGGACCGAGAAAGACTCTCACCGGACTTACCTCCGCTCCCACTGGTGTCAGGGAAATTTGACGGCTCCCCAAAGAAAGTCAAAGAGTTTCTGGATGCATGTAATTTACATTTTTCGTTTCGCACACAGACCTTTGCCTCTGACCACGCAAAGGTAGGATTCATGATTACACACATGACCGGGAACGCCTTAGCCTGGGCTACTCCACTTGTTAATCTACCGGATCCGGTACTTCAAGATTTCAATGCCTTTAGAAATCTACTACAACAAACTTTTCTACGAACTGAAAGTACTTTTCTTGCCTCAGAAGATCTGCTTGACATTAGACAGGGTAGCTCAGATCTCCTAACCTACATTACTACCTTTAAACAAGTGGCCGCCGAAGCGGGTTGGCAAGAGCAGGCCCAGTATGCGATATTCCGGAGGGGTTTAAGGGAAGATCTCAAGGACGAGCTAGCACGAATAGAAAGACCTGGATCTTTTGCAGAGCTCCTTACCACGACCCTGCGGATCGATTTCAGAATTACAGAAAGACGTCAAGAGAAGAAAAGATGGAAATCGAGCGCACCCCCTCTCTGGGATTCATCATCCTCATCGGTACCCTTCCAACGACCCACTAAAGAAGAACCCATGCAGATCGGAATGGCTCGAGCACCACTTACACCAGAGGAGCGAAAAAGGCAAAGAGAGAACTCCCTGTGTATGTACTGCGGGTCGCCTTCCCACTTACTCAGAGATTGTCCTGATGTACCAATCAGAAAGTCGGGAAACGTGCGCCCTCGGTAAATGTTGGGACACATAACCGAGGGGCCGTTTACAGTCCCTATGCTCCTCTCTCAGTATCTTCAACCGAAGTCTCTGAAGATTCACGGTTGATGGTACTTACAGTCACTCTCAGAATCGACTCGAAGGAAGTCACCACTTTAGCCCTACTTGATTGTGGGGCTGCAGGAAATTTCATGGACATCCAATGGGCAGACAGGCAAGGTATCAAGAGGATTGCTAAACAAGAAAATCAGAAAGTCGAAGGGGTGGATGGCAAGCCCCTGAGTTCGGGCATGATTACTCACACCACCATAGCTCTTACCTTGTCTGTCCAAAAACACGTTGAAAGTATCACATTTGATCTCATAAGAGCAGCCCACTTCCCCATTATTCTGGGTATCTGCTGGTTACGCAGACACAATCCCAAAATCGATTGGTCTGGTAATCTGTTAGACTTTCAATCTTCGTATTGCAAGACGGAATGCTTGCCTGAACCCGAATTCGAGATGGTAAAGACCTCCAACAGCTGTGAAGTACGAACAGTACATTGTCTACCACGCTACCTTGAGGAATTCAACGAGGTGGTAACAGAAAAGATACCCATCGAACTCCCACCACATCGCCCTGAAGATTGCTGCATAGATCTAACCCCAGGAGCTTTGGTGCCTTTTGGGAGGATGTTTTCCCTGACTGTAGAAGAGAAACAATACCTTCGAGAATATCTGGATCACAACATGGAAAACAGACTCATCAGACCTTCAAAATCACCCGCCGGAGCCTCACTATTTTTCATCTCTAAGAAAGGATCTAAGGAACTGAGGCCGTGTATAGATTATCGCGGTCTCAACCAAGTCACCATCAAGGATATACCCCATGCCTTTGATCACCGAAATCCTACAAGCAGTTCATGGGGCCAAGATATTCACTAAACTTGATCTAAGAAATGCCTACCACCTCCTTCGGGTCCAAGACGGGGACGAATGGAAAACGGCGTTCCGGACACCATTCGGCCTTTTTGAGTACAGAGTAATGCCTTTTGGATTAGTTAACGCTCCATCTATATTCCAACGATTTATGGACCGACTATTTTCGGATCTTCTGTGTCAAACCACCTTGGTATATCTAGACGACATTCTTATCTTCTCCAAAACTCCGGAAGATCATGAAAGGCACGTCAAAGAAGTTTTTCATAGGCTTCAAACAAATCATTTGTCTGTCAAACTTACTAAGTGCGTATTCGCAGTCTCCTCCATCCCTTATCTCGGGTTCATACTCTCGGACCAGGGAATCGCCATGGATCCCTACAAGGTGTCTTCCATCCTGGAATGGCCTTCTCCGACTTCTGTCAAAGAGGTCCAACGATTTTTGGGTTTGGCTAATTTCTATAGGAGATTCATCCCAAACTTTTCTCAAAAAATCCTACCTATCACTTCTCTACTAAAGAAGACGACAACATCATTCAAATGGTCTATCGAGGCCGAAAAGAGTTTCAAGACCCTCAAGAACGCTTTCTGCTCAGCCCCCATCCTACAGCAACCTAACCAACACCGGCCCTTCATTTTGGAGACGGATGCTTCCTCAGCAGCTATAGGAGCGGTCCTACTTCAAGAGATACAGAACGTTGAACATCCAGTGGCTTACTTCTCAAAAACCTTAACCACTAGTCAAAGGAATTATTCAGTCATAGAACGAGAGTTGCTAGCCATGAAAGCTGCATGTTTGGAATGGCGTCACCTCCTCCAGGGAGGAGAGTTTCCATTCACCATTCGGACGGATCATAAAAACTTACAGGTCCTAAAACAATTTGAGTGCTACAACACCCGACAGGCACGATGGGCACATTTCTTCGCACAATTCGATTTTCGTATCACCTACATTCCAGGCAAACTGAACTTGGTAGCAGACTCGCTTTCCCGCCGAAGCGACTACCTGTCAGAGACAGAAATTTCTACCGAATACATGTTCCCCAAGCCAAAAACCATTGGTGTGGTTTCATCATTCCTCAGACAAGTACAAGAGGACTCTGGAGGTCGCTTCGAGTTGGAGAAACACCCCAAAAACGTGTCTTATGAAGTAAGAAAAGGTCTGTATCTAGTCAAGGGAAAACTGTACCTACCCACACAAACTTTCCGCAAAATGGCACTAAACTGGTGCCATGACTCCAAATTAGCGGGTCATCGAGGAGGAACCAACACTTTCGAATATCTCCAACGACACTTCTATTGGCCAAAGATGAAAGAGGATGTAGATCGATTTGTTCAGTCCTGCATTGTCTGTCTTCGGAACAAATCTTCACGCCAAAGACCGATCGGTCTCCTCAATCCATGTGAAGTGCCCAAGAGTCCCTGGAGCACCATCTCTACTGATTTTATCGTGGATTTACCCCCATCTCAAGGGTATACATGTATTATGGTAGTAGTGGACTCATTCACCAAACTAGCTCATTTTTCTCCACTACCAGGGGTTCCCACTGCGGATAAGATGGCAGACATATTTCTCCAAGACATCTGTCGGTTGCATGGTATGCCAAATAAGATAATATCGGACCGCGGTAGTCAATACACCTCCCGGTTCTGGAAGGCAGTCTGTACCAGACTAGGGATCGAAAGAGCTCTCACTTCAGGTTTTCATCCACAATCCAACGGACAAACAGAACGATTGAACGGAACGCTAGAGCAGTATCTACGGTGCTTCATCAATTCCCAACAAGATAACTGGAATATCTTGCTCCCACTAGCAGAATTCTCCTATAATAATTCAGTACATTCTGCTATCGGGTATAGTCCTTTTTTTTGCACCTACGGATACCATCCTCGTTCCATACTTCCTATCTCTGATCTTTCTTCTAATTTACCCGCTGTTGATTCATCCCTCTCTCTTCTCAAGGAAACCCATAAGAAGGCACAGGAAGGCCTTCGATCGGCTCAAGCGCGCTATTGCGTTCAAGCCAATAAACATCGTCGGCCGGTTCCGGGGTGGGAAGTAGGAACGAGAGTAATGCTTTCCACTAGATATCTCCCTCGCTGGGTCCATCCCTCCAAACTTTCTCCAAAGTTTCTAGGGCCATATGAGATAATCCAAAAGATCAACCCAGTGGCCTTTCGTTTACGACTACCCACTACACTAAAGAGGGTTCACCCTGTATTTCATGCCTCTCAACTCAAGTCTTTTCAGTCTGACCCTTGGGCACGTCGGGCTAAACAAAACCCGATCCCTCGGAGTTCCTCACAGACAGAGTTTGAAGTGGCCCAACTCTGTGACTCAAGGTATCGCAGGGGTAGATTGGAGTATTTAGTCAAATGGAAAGGCTATCCATCCTCAGAAAATTCTTGGGAACCCATCACTCACATTAATGCACCGTTCTTGCTTCGCAAGTTCCATTTTTTTCACCCGGACCAGAGCCCAGCCAGGAGGAAACTAAACCAAATAAATCCCAGTCCAGTGGGCCCACCGCAACTGGGTCTGCGCCTGCCATTACTCGGCATGCATGATAGTTTCGATTTCATTCCGAGTCCAGGGATCGGAAACGAAACTTAAGAAAATGTTGATGGCCGCCATGCCATTTGCCAAACTCTTCCGGCCACAGGTGTAACGTGTCACCCCTCCTGGGAGCATGGTAGCTCCCAGGACTCATGCAATGGTCACATGGTATCAATCATGTGACCAACTTAATGAAAGGGACGAGCCGTTTGTGGCTCGTCAGTCGAACAAAGAACTGACTTTGGAGTGTTATTGAGAGCACCATGCTGGTGCCACGCCGCATGCAGCAGGCCCTATGGCATGGCCCTGCATCAGGACGGTGCCCCTGCTGGGCACACTGTCCCACCTGAAGGTCTTGGCCGTGTGATCACTGCTATTGGAGCAACCGGAGCCCGGATGCTCCCAGTCACGGTGTCCCGCTTCGTTGAGCCAGAGCGTAGTCCAAAGGTCTACGTCGGGCGATCCCGGCATCTGCAGTAGCCCGTTCCGGTGATCCGGAGCGTGCAGGGTGCCCCCTGTTGAGTGTCTGCTGCACAAACGTAGTCCAAAGGTCTATGTCGGGCGATCCCGGCATCTGCGGTGGCCCGTTCCGGTGATCCGGAGCGTGCAGGGTGCCCCCTGTTGAGTGTCTGCTGCACGAACATAGTCCAAAGGTCTACGTCAGGCAATCCCGGCATCTGCGGGGCCCGTTCCGGTGATCCGGGAGCGAGCCACAACAACAGAGACATCCCCTCCCCTTCCTACCCATAAATCAGCAGTGGTGGGGTTGGGGTACAGGAGGGTGGGGTACGAGTGGCAGACTTTTAGGCTCACAAAGATGTCAAGTTGGCCAATACGAGAAATCAGAAGGTATTAGCACTTAAAAAAGACAAATATTTATAAAATAAATGATTTCCTTTATAAATATAGGACACAAGAAGGGCCTCTGGGGAATTAAGATATCGCTGATCCCCAGAACCTGCTGAGTTCTAAAGGCTGGTCGCACAATGTGACTTTGTCACACTCTGTAAAAACCTTGCTGCAGGTTCCTGGCACAGATATAAGGTAGCACTAAATTGTGAAAGAGCAGGCCCCTAAAATTTGGAGCATATGCCACTTTTGCCCGTGCATTAAGATGTCTCTAGCTCATGGTTGATGTTACCTTCTCCGTTTATTATTAGACCTATCACCTAGGGTTGTTTTCCACATTTAATCAGTCACACAAGTATGTGACCTGCCTTGTCTTCCCTTGTGTGTGCTTCATGTACCTTGCTATCCTCAACTGGGAACTAAAGTTTGTTTATCTCCCATCTCTCTACTTGTGATGAGGTCCCCTGCCTGTGCGAGTGGTAGTGGATGGGTGGTAACAGTTGCCGGATACCACCAGCTCTGCCATGATGCTGGACCCAGGGGGGACATACGGCGAACGCCGGGCCCGGGACCACTCAGTCTCTCCTCGGAGCCATGACTTGTGATTGGCAGGTGAGATATACCCCCCCCTACTTTGCCTTTTAAGACGTAACCATATCTATGTGGTGAATCAGAGACCTATTGTTGGTTAAAGTGGCCCAATCTGAGTGCTGCGCCCAGCGCAGAGAAACTCACTGTAAGTCTTACTTTTTAAATTATGTTATTTAAAGTGCATTTGGTTACATTGCAACGTTTTCAAACTATACAATTAATGATAATTTACAATAAAATTATACTTCTAAAAAACCATTAAAATACATCTTACTGTGAGTGAGAGTCACATGGCAGCATCAGATGCAGACGTTTAAAACCTAAGGCGGCCATACAGCACTGCGTCTCCTCGCTATATTTCCAGGTCTAGAGGGTAATAATGTCTTATAGAGTTTACTTGCATAATGCACAACTTGCATGATAAAGCCATATGTTAGTGGCAGCGTGTAAATCCTTATAAAAGCCAAAAGAATTTCATTGTGGCTTTGATTTTCACATCCTGAATGGTAAAAAGTCCCAGAATGCAAGATAATGCCAACCTGAAAATTCTAGTTAATCCCCTGGTTCTTTCAGTGATTTAAGACATGTATTAAAAGAAGCTCTGTAATGAAGATAGATATGCAGATTCCGTGCCACAAACCTTAGATGTCGTGAACATTGGAGTGGTGACTTAAAGCACCTTTATTGTTTTGCCTATCAAGTTAGTCGACATCATGGCTATACACAAATCTTTAAATGGGAGCTTTGTGTTTTTAACTAGCACAAACTGGTGCTTTGCGAGCTCTTTGAGTTGGAAATGTTTCATTATGCATATGACAGGTTCTTCCACTGATAAAAGAAATGTGTTTGCAACCTGAGCACCTTTACGACCTGCAGAGCCACAGACTCTTGTGTGTGGGTGTGTGTGAGTGACTGCTAGGCACACACACACACACATAGCGTCTAGTGAGACTTGGGAAACTGGCAGTGCTTGAATGTCCGGCCTGAGCCTAGTCTATATTTTGGTCGGCAGAAAGAAAAAGCGTCAAAGACTGGTATCTTGAGCCTTTGAACTAAAGGTAAAAAGCAAACTACTCTTACAGCGTACCAATGATTTATATTAAACTTTCATCTCTGTAAACCAGCAAGTAGTGTAACCCGTATTCTCTGTTTCTTGAGACAGCTCACTGGCCCTTGTGGTGTGCAGGGGTTGTGAGCAGCCAGTGCTTATGAGCAAAGAAGAGGAAGGTTGCTGCTTCTGGGTTTGGCATTTCTCTGCACTTCTGAGATAGGTCTGTGCAGTTGTGCACATTTCAGGAGGGGGGATCTAACCCTACAAATATTGGGAAGGGGGTTAACTTTGGAGGCCAACCTTACTTGTGTGGGGGCATCTAACGTCTTGTACACATTTTAATGACACCATTCTGGTGCAACTTCAATGTTACAAGCGGGTACCGCTCATCCTCACAGTCATCCTTAAGTGTCTGGTTTCAGACATGAAGGAGATATTTAATGGTTAATTATCTCCTTCACGTCTGAAACCAGACACTTAAGGACTACTGTGAGGATGAGCAGCCCCTATAAACTTCCAATCACCCCACCGACATCCAAGTGCTAACACCTATTTACGATTTCAATTGCCTAAAAATGTATGCATACGAGCACAGGTGCTAACAATGGCCTGCTTTACATTAGTAATGCCCATACAATGCATGTTCTAATTCGCATTTCTATTTGAATTGCTGGTGGTGTTCTGTTTTGGGCTGCTGCAGCTCCTGGCATTCAGATAGTTAATTTCTTCCTTTCTTTTGTCTTGCAGTGACATCACTTTAGTGGGCTTTTCCAATGGTCACATGTGTCACTTGCATTGAGGAAGCATGCTGCTTGCTGTAGTATTCCTCAACCAAGGAGGGCATTCAAGGTAAGAGTAACGATAAGAAGCAGTATTAAGATGCACTCATCTGTTTGCAAATGGAGAGAAGTTTTCTTCTGTAGAACACTTGACCGCTCTGATTGTGATTGCACTGGTAGATGTAGATTATTGTAATCAGGCAAGAAAAAGACTGTCATTTGTCTCTAGTCATCTAGTGCCAGAATGTAATAGCAAATGTGATTTGACATTCTCCTCTCTTCAACAACCTAGGGTTCTGCACTGTAGCTGCCTCATCAGGGTCTTTGCTGCGATCGAGGGAATTCTATCAAGTCAAGGTAAGACATAAATGCAGATGTTGACACTGCACTGAAGAGAACTTGTCTTTGGTTGGGCTGTCAAAATACCAAGCCACAGGGGGTTCGATTTATAAGTAAAATATGTTTCAATGACTTTTGTGTTGAAATGTACAGGACCTATGTAGTGTACAACCTATTTAAGTGCCGTGTGGGTTTTGTTTAAGTACCCAGTCTATGAAGTGTAGCCTGGCAAATAGCCAAGTACACTATAGGCTTTAAGCTTTTGCTGAAAACAAGAGATAGTTGATCCGTTATGTGTGGGGGGCACTGTTGCTGGTACATTAGTCTGGTACAGACATTGCAATTGTCACTGCAGCGTTTGGCCTATCAAAGGCTTACTTCTTATTTTACTTTTAGCAGACACAGAAGTAGCCAGCCAGTGCCACCACAAGAGCGACAGTGTCAAATCGCATTCTTAATTTACTGTCTGACAAAATGAATACAGTTGATCAGTTATTAATAAAGCCATTTGTAGGCTTAACCGCTCAGAAGAAACAGGAAGTGAAACGATTGGAACCCGATCAGCCTGAAATCAATATTAAACAGGTTGCAAAAGATTGAGGTAAACTGTATACAAGCATTTTTGCAACAACCTGGTATGAAAAAAGGGACTGGCTTACATGTAGCACATCTAAAAATGCATTTGTCTGCTTTCCCTACTTGCTATTCATCCGGTCAGGCTGCCTGGACAGAAAGAGGAGTTACTGACTTAAAACATGTGTCTAAGAAAATTCAAAAAACAAGGGAGGTCCTGGGAGTCCCTCTGCCGGACATTAGTCCCGGTTACGAGAGACTTACCCAGAGTCCTTAGCTCACTATCTTTCACAGAGGAGAAATATCCAAATCATATCAGTCTTTGTCCTGCCCTGGGGCAGTCCAGCACCGAAATGCCAGGGAATTCTCCTCTGAACAAGAGTACCAACAGCAACCACGGACACGTGTTCAAAAACACAAACTTTGCAAATCCCACATGGATAACTTGTTAAACTTGGGCATGTTTGGACGTGTAAATATAGCAGGCCAGTTAGACGAAGGCTATCATGTAAGCAGAAGGAAGCCTAATGAGGAAGTGGACAAAAACAGATATATGTTTATTAAAATTAATAGACTTTATATGGTTTTGTGGTGCCTTTGAATTGGCATTGCGAGGCCACGATGAAACAGGGGGTTCATTGAATCCAGGAGCATTTAGAGGATTAGTGGATTTTGTTTCAAGCCAAGACAGTGCAATGGACGTTCATTCAAAAATGGCAACTGTATTTAAAAAACCTGCAAAACTATCCAGAATGAGCTTCCGGATTGCATGATGTGCTCGGAAGCATAGCTCAGGGGCAGCGTGCTCACCTTGGAAGCAAGACGACATGGAGCAACACAAGTTCGATCCCCGGGTCCGCGCTTAGCAACCTCTGGGTATTAAGCACGTTATAAATAACCTATCATATCATATCATGGATGTCACGAGAGAATGCATCATGCGGCAGATACAACATACTACATTTGTAGCTATCCAAGCTGATTACACATTGATGTGTCTAATGAGACTCAAACTGTGCAAGTGTTTTGGTATCTTGATGAGAATGATAAAATAGTTGAACAATTTAATTGTTTTCATTTAACAGATTCCTCGGCTGAATCTATATCTACAGCTTTACTTCATGAAGTAAAGCTTCTACTTCCAGGCCCTCAAAACAGACAAAAACGAATTGCACAAAGTTACGTTGGTGGTAGTGTTATTTATGGTTCTGGTGGTGGGGTCCAAAGAAAATTCAGGGATATGTACCCGAATGCACATTATGTCCATTGTTACGCACACCAATTGAACCTTGTCATGGAGCAAGCAACATCAAAAATTATGAAAATCAAAATGTTCTTTGCTGATTTGGCTGCAATATCAAGCTTTTTTCCCGTTCCTCAAAAAGGACTGTAGTTCTCCAGGAAATTGTTGGTAGAAGACTTCCTAGGGGGCTCCAACTAGATGGAACTTTCATGTACGGACAGGTGGGATGGTTTATATTATTCAAGCCCAGGAGAACACTGGCTCAGTCACCATTGCGAGTCCCAAGGCTGTCTCCAATTCCTGGAAGATGGGCAGTTTATTTTCTTTCTCTTTCATGATATTATGTCCCATGTTCAGATTCTCTATAATCAACTACAGAAGAGTGGCATTGACACATTGTATGTGGAAAAAGCCACAACAGACTTGGTCAGCAGCATCAAAAGGGTAAGAGAAGCCACTGACAATATAGATGCTAAACTGCCACATGATTCTGTGTTTGCAAATCACAGAACCAAGCTAGTGCACTTGAACCGAGTGTCAAAGGAAGTGTCTGATATTATAAGCGTCACTGCCACAGAGCGCTTTGCATTTACAGGACATCTAGTAAGTAGCACATTATTGAAGGGTCACCAGTTTCAGTGATAGAATGCACCTTTTCCTGTTGAAGTACTAAGTAAAATTGTCCAAGCATACCCCACGTTGAATAAAGACAAACTGCACCCTGAATTATCCTTAATCTATGAAAGACCTGAATTCCAATGTGCCAACAGTGCAGTTGCTTTATTTAGGCTTTGTATTGATAACAATCTTGAAAAAACATTTTCGGAGACTATAATTTTGATGAGGATTCTCATGACCACACCAATGACCAGAGCAGAATCCGAGCAAAGCTTTTCATCCCTAAAACGGATTAAAACATTCCTAAGAAATACAATGACTGAAGACTGAAGAGCGACTTAATGCACTGGCTATGCTGTCTGTTTAAAAGCAACTTCTCAATGAAATTCCGGTATTCAATTAGCAAGTTATTGAGAGGTTTGCACGTCTTACAGATTGGCATTTCTCAAGAGTGACTCCTAACAGACAGTGCATGTTCAATTGTATTTAAGACTTCTAGGATGGCCCATACGTTCTTCATGATGCCGACAGCCTCTGTATATGTAAAATCTGGATGTGGCTTCATACAAAGCATAGGAAAAAGCAGCTCCTTTAGATATTTTTTCTTAATTTTGCTGACATAGATTTACTGCATTTAATATTTATTTTTGGTTGTATTGAGGGTACCACTTAAGAGGGCCACCCAGGTACATGTTAGTTTGGGACTTAGGGGCACTTTTGTGTTCTTCTCTCTTTTTAATATGGGTGTGTGTGTTATGTGTATACATACATGATGCATCTGTATATCACAATAAAAAGGTTGAATTCCTTTCAATAGCTACACTTTTTTGACTAAACACTAAGGTGTTTTTTCATGAGATAGTTGTGCCAGTGCTGACATTCAATGTTAGCGCACAGAACATGCATGTTCAGTATTTTTTTCAGACATAAAATGACCTCAGAATTTTTTTGCATCAGTTGACACCGATAAGAGCCAGACCTACTTTACAGGTAAACAAAACAATTTGGTTCTGGTTCTTCGTGTGACATAAAGGCATGTTTGTGATTGCTTGTGGCATTTTGCTAAGAGTACTGGAATACTTCATTCTTCTTCTTAAGAACTGCCTGTAGAACCAATACATTTGTACTAATTTTGTTTGAAAACAGTACTGTAAAATGCATACTCATAGCCCTTATTTGTAAACTTTTCTTGGGGGGAGAACCCCCCCGAACCTCACTAGATTGGTGCACGCTCCATCGCTGCGCTCCGTCGCTGAGGCATACCGGGGAGAAATATTTTCACCCCACCTGTTAAAAAATTAATCAGTCGCGACTGGAATCACTGTAACTAAGCTTTGCATATTCTTGTATCTGTTGCGCCCTGATACCCTTGGGTCTGGTGCGCATTACAAATAATAAAACAAACACACAAACAATCAATCCATACATGTTTTTACCAATCAAAACGCCGCCCTTGTGTCAGCACCCTTCTACAACGCCCTTACACCGCATATCGATATGCATAATCCTATGAGACTGTGCTTTGGGGTCACCGCCCGGATATTGGCTGGCGGTACCTATGATAGCATCGCTTTGGCATATGAGACGTGATGCTGCCCTACGATACCTGTACCCGGGGGCCAGGTATACAAGGGCAGTCCATAGCCCTACTCGGTCGCTTCGGGTCCTTTAATTACGTCTGCTTCTCTCCTGTCTCCTCAATGCTTCTCTGCTGCAGACTGCCTTGTCCTTCGTCTCTTTCGCTGCTCCTTTGTAAGAGAGAGCAGGCATGCATTGTGCGCCCAACAGCCGACACGACTGGCTTTTTCAGCCTATGCTTGGCATAAGCAGGCCAATTACACAGCCTAAGAACATGATTGTTTTAACCTGCACATCAGATATCAATCGCTCGACGCTTTCTTTCACGTAAAGAAGTCACTGCATCTGAGTGCTGGAGTGTGCTGTGGAGGTCACTGAAGACAGAGCCACTGTGTTCCTTCAGCCTCCAGTGCCCCTTCCACGGTGGCTCTGGTTACAGGATTACAGAATTACTGTAATGTTCCTTCACCTGGACTTAACCTAATAATGCCCCCTCGGCCAGCCAGGGATCTATGCATTTAGAGTGACATTTGACAGGCATTAAATGCCAGGACTCGGGAGGCAATTTACAGCAGTTTTGCCAAACCTGGCTTAGTTACGAGGGTTTCTTTCTACCTTTTACTGTCTGGCTTTACCGCAAACACGCATGCTTTAATCCTGCTTTGAATGGGGTCCTTGAACTCTCTCTCTCTCTCTTTCTCTCTCTCTCTCTGGATTGACATACAGGCCAATTGAAACAATTTAGCAAGATTCTTTGTTTCAAATAAATGTTCTATAATCCTAGTTGGTCAACAAAAGCAGCCACAAAAACAAAGCATTCACACTTTTTATCATAAAATAGATAATCCAGTTTACAGTGATTTGCGCTTGCAACAAAAAAGTGTGACATTTCTGAAATCTCTCTAAAAAGAGAGAATTAGTCTTTTACACCTTTCGCAATAATTTCAACTAATCTGGAACTGATTGAAAACGGGGTGGAGACAGAAAGAAAGGGTGCAAAAAAAGCTTTCTGTGCCTTCTTCACTGTCCGCTCCTTTCTGATAGGGTGGTAATGATTTGCTGCGGGGTGCGTGGACAATGCGCGGAAACGCCAAATCATGCAGGGAACAAGAAGCCACAGATCCTACGTAGAAGCCTGCACAGGGCCAGGATTCCTGAAGCCAATCTGCGGTAGTAGGTTGCGGATCCATCCGGAAGGTTTGGATTTCCGTAGGGGCTCACGTATCGACCAAAAAACAATGGGCAATGACGGCTGCCATGTTTGTTATGTTACCTAAGTGGTCTCTTGACGCTCAGGCGGATCGGCAATGCAAGGGCGGTGGCAGGGTTTGTTAGTGGGATTGAGAGGGAAAAGAGCAAGAGAGCTTTGATGCACTATTGGCTGCTTCATTTCGGAGAAACCGCCGGTCACCGAGCGTTGGAGCATTTTCAGATTGGTAGCCATCATGTGGTGTTGCAGCCTGGTTGTGTATGGGTTGGTTTCATGTTGGGTGTTGTGAAGTGCATGCGGTTTGTGGTGCGGTAGAGGTATGTTTCTTATGATGGATGAAAGTGCTGATCTTTGCTGAGCCCACTCCGGTTTTACCACTGCTAGTGGTGAAATGCATACATGTCAATATTGTCCATTCCTTTCAGGAGACACTGGTCCAGTCTGGGTGTTACCTTTGCATCCAGGGACTTGCAGTCCTGGATTTATAATGGGGCGCACCAGGACACGAACTCCTAGAATGCTAAACTAAAACCAGGACTGGACTAGCATCTCTCGAATGGAATGGATAATGTTGGCTTATAAATGCAAAAGAGCCCAGGATCCACCTGGCTTCCTCACCTTTAACTTCTGCATGCGGTCGCCCCCTTTACCTCATTTCTAACTCCTTCCAGAATGAACATGTACAAAGATCAAAACCCTGTAATTTTCTGATGTCATGAATTCCTGCAGGATGCGCACACCTTTTAAATGAAGCAACACCCTCTTTAATAGTTTCTTATCAACAAAAAGAGCCCAATATTAACACCAGAAATTTAAGTCTGTAAGTTTAATGGCTGCCAATCCCTAGTTTAATGGTGCAAATATTGTAAAATTTGCAGTTTGGGCGGCAAGACTTCTTTTTCCGTGACATAACATTTTGAAGTAAATGTCACAATATACCCTGGGCTAGAGCTACAGGTCAATAAAAGGGGGAAATCAGAAAAATAGCTGATTCTGTACCTTCGTGTGACCAATTTGACAACGTTTTTGTTTGATTTTAATAAATGCAAGCTATTACAGGAGGTGCCGTCTTACGTCATGTCACTGGGATTTATGCTGCACACCACTGCTACTTGCGTGCTCTCCGGCACTCTTGTGGATATGATATGATATGATAGGTTGTTTATAACGTGCTTAATACCCAGAGGTTTCTGAGCGCGGACCCGAGGATCGCACCTGCGGTGCTCCGTGTCGTCTTGCTTCCAAGGATCTGAAAGAAATGGGCTGGAGGGTGTTCTGTTAGTAGACAGAGAGAAAAGATGCAAGATAACTTTGTTGCTGCATTGATGCTTGGAGACCGGAAATATCCTGAGAATTGGAAGTTCTCTGCCAAGAGTATGGCGGTGTTTGTATCCAGAGGGAAGCCCAGTTTAATCGCGGTAATACAATGCCTTAGCCGGTACCATTCTGTGTAAGCTGATTGTACAGGTGTAGGATGCAATGTTTCTATTGTTTGATATCTGTTGGGAGAGTTATTCTATTTAGGAGTGTAAGTTTCATAGTTTGTGTGTGTATAGTGTGTTTGAGTGAAGAGTTTGGGAATGTTAGTGGTCGGAGGTTACCAACTTGAAGCACCCAGCCTGCTTGACCGAGGTGACTGCTCGGTAGCGGTGCCCCGCGGGTATGGTATCCGTGAGATTAACCGAGGCAACCTGGTGTGAGCTGGTCTCTCTGTACTGGACAGTGTGCAGCAACCGGTCCTGGATGAGAGCGGGGGAACACATGAAGGAGAGGAAAACATAGGGCACCGCAGCAGTGGGTACCAAGTAGACCCCGGGTGAGAAAAGTTCCAGAGGAGAGGTCAGAGTAGGGATTCAATAGAGGCTGGAGTCCTCATGGGGTCCCAAAAGAACAAGAATGGGGGGACCAGTGGGCACTGCTTGCTTCTTTCTTTTTCTCCTCGGTTAGTTCAACCAAATAAATGATTGCATTGTGTTAATATATGACGGGGTTGGTTATCCCAGTCGACTGGAAGGACCTGCATGCTGTCTGTCCCACTGTTGATTGTTCTTAATTCTTTGTTGTAAGATGTATATTCTTGTTTATAAAAAAATCTTCAAGAGTTTGTATGAATTCAATTATGATGGTCTTTATTGATTTAGACAATTTTGTGATAGGCCTGTTGCAATAATTGCTTTTTGTCCAAGGCATTTCGGTCTTTTTTATGACCTTCTTCAGGGACTCGTATACAGCGGGTTCAGTCCCCGTTCTATACCAGCAATCTTGTCGCAAGATTGCTGGTATAGAACAATCAACAGTGGGACACCACGTAGGTCCTTCCTGTCGACTGGGATAACCAACCCCGTCATATATTTGTCCCAGAAGAACAACTCAGCACACTGAGGTCAAGGTGGAATATCTAGCGGCCAGTCACACAAATTGCACTGGGTATATGGGAGCAAAAACTATGGTGTGGCACTAACTGCACTGGGCAGCAGGGAGTGAATTTATAATTGGATGACAGGAGAAAACCCCAGAGGAGCCACATTACAGTGGGGAATTTACAGTGAGACACACAGGAGCAAAACTACAGCGCAATACACGGGGCAACCCCACTGGGCATGGGGCAATATAAGATTGAAATGAGAATAGTGGAGATGTTGAAAACCAAACCTCATATAGCAAGGCATAAATAAAAGCGTACACCTATCCTCTTCTAACCTTGCTTCTACGAATGACAAAAGATTTGAACACTCCCTCCCCCTCCCGGTCTGGCCATCCCCCCTTCATTTCTGCATGGTTAACTAGTGGCTTCTGCTGCTGGTCACTCATTGGTAGAGCATGTTCATGGGAAATGTCTGCCAATGTTATGCCATCAGCAAGCCCAACACCGCCAACATGTTAAATGGTTTGTTATGGACATCTGGCCTTGGGACCTGTTGATCACAGGACAATATAAAAGAAATAGAAACAGATAAACTTGTGTCATGATGTCATGGCTAACATGGTAACAAATGTGATATACAATAATAACAGTAAGTTGCGGTTTCTAGGGTGGCTCAGAATTCCTGGGGTGTCAGCTGACGATAGAGGAGATGGAGAATGGCTGAGGGTTCTTGGGATGTCAGTTGAGGATAGAGGAGCTGGAGAGTGGCAGAGGGTTCTTGGGATGTCAGCTGATGATGGTGGAGCTGGAGAGTGGCTGAGGGTTCTTGGGATGTCAGCTGATGGTGGGGGAGCTGGAGAGTGGCTGAATGTTCTTGGGATGTCAGCTGATGATGGTGGAGCTGGAGAGCAGATGAGGGTCCTTGGGATGTCAGCGGATGATAAATGAGCTGGAGAGTGGTTGAGGGTTCTTGGGATGACAGCTGATGATGGTGGAGCTGGAGAGTGGCTGAGGGTTCTTGGTATGTCAGCTGATGATAAATGAGCTGGAGAGTGGTTGAGGGTTCTTGGGATGACAGCTGATGATGGTGGAGCTGGAGAGTGGATGAGGGTTCTTGGGATGTCAGCTGATGATAAATGAGCTGGAGAGTGGATGAGGGTCCTTGGGATGTCAGCGGATGATAAATGAGCTGGAGAGTGGTTGAGGGTTCTTGGGATGACAGCTGATGATGGTGGAGCTGGAGAGTGGATGAGGGTCCTTGGGATGTCAGCGGATGATAAATGAGCTGGAGAGTGGTTGAGGGTTCTTGGGATGACAGCTGATGATGGTGGAGCTGGAGAGTGGCTGAGGGTTCTTGGTATGTCAGCTGATGATAAATGAGCTGGAGAGTGGTTGAGGGTTCTTGGGATGACAGCTGATGGTGGTGGAGCTGGAGAGTGGATGAGGGTTCTTGGGATGTCAGCTGATGATAAATGAGCTGTAGAGTGGATGAGGGTCCTTGGGATGTCAGCGGATGATAAATGAGCTGGAGAGTGGTTGAGGGTTCTTGGGATGTCAGCTGATGATGGTGGAGCTGGAGAGTGGATGACGGTCTTTGGGATGTCGCGGATGATAAATGAGCTGGAGAGTGGTTGAGGGTTCTTGGGATGACAGCTGATGATAGAGGAGCTGGAGAGTGGCTGAGGGTTCTTGGGATGTCAGCTGATGATGGTGGAGCTGGAGAGTGGATGAGGGTCCTTGGGATGTCAGCGGATAATAAATGAGCTGGAGAGTGGCTGAGGGTTCTTGGGATGACGGCTGATGATAGAGGAGCTGGAGAGTGGCTCAGGGTTCTTGGAGTGTCAACTAATCATAGATGAGCTTGATGGTTCTTGAGGCATCTTGCATTATCAGCTGGTGATAGATGAGCTAGAGAGTGGAATGCGATTCTTGGTTGTGATAAGTGGTCCAAAATGTGGAAAGAATTCTAGGAGTATCAGCTGATTATACATGAGCTGGAGAGATGTTGAGGGTTCTTGGAGTGTCATCTGATAACAGATGAGGTGAAGAGTGGTTGAGGATTCTTGGAGTCTCAGCTGATGATAGATGAGCAGGCTGTTGGTCGAGGATTGTTCGAATCCTCAAATACCATCCAGCCCATTCCTGAGGATGCAGTAAATCATCACTCCAGGGCAGTGGTCTCCAAACTTTTTGACCTCGAGCCCTCCCTAAGAAAAATTTCTCCGGCCCAGGCCCCCCCTATACACATGTACTCCAAAATTGTACTCGGTTGCGAACGGTTATCGCGCGCTGGAGTACAATGGTGCCTCCAACGAAGGAGTGCATGCCAAACACCACGTTGTTTCAAAATCATTGCTTGCAATGATTCAAATCAGATGAGGACAAATATTTGTGAACAAAGCATTCCGATTATTTTGCTCCTCTTTTAAAAACATCTAGCAGACTCAACTCATCCCTCTTGATCTGATGCTGCAAGCGACTTAATTCATGAGCCCACCTGACCCTTAATGTTTTCATCACTCGATAGTTTAATAATTTCTGCTTGTGGTTTCCTTGTCTACTGCACAGCCACAAGATTAGAACGCTTCGGACTACAAGATCTGGAGAGGGGACTGGGGGTGCATGGAATGGACGGGTGGACATAAGGGGGACTGGAAGTCCAGCAAATTTATGTGGAAAATTAAAGTATTTGGGAACAATGCTACTTCCTGTTTTGCTGGGGTGCCCCGAAGCACTCTTGCTAATTGTGGGTTTAGTGCCCTGGTGTTACTTCCATTTTACATTATTTCAGCGGCTCTGGGAAAGACTCTTGGAGACCTGGGGGCAGAGGCCATGGGTGTAATTTTAGGGGGCGGGGGTGTTTGTCCCCCCAACTTTCATGGCATACCATTTTGTCCTCATTCATTTAGCTGGGGCACCTTTTCTTCAGATGCCATGTCCTCCCAAACATTTTAAGCAAAGTTACTCCACTGGCAGAGGCCCTCAATTCTCTCAGGGGAGCAGGAGCTTTGCACCCCGGTTCCCCCTGAATGTGGGGTTATCGCTATTGGGGGACGCAGGGGGACCGGTGCTGCATTAATAACGCAGCTCCCCCATGGCAGATTGCTGGGCTCCAGCAATCTGCCATGGGGGAGCCGCGTTGTAAAAAAACACCGGCAGAGCAGTTCCGGTCCCCGCTCGCCTCCTCTCCTCCATGCATGCCCCCCAATGTGGGGGATGCAGGGAGAGAGGGGCGCAGGGGGACCGGTGCTGCATTAACAACGCGGCTCCCCCGTGGCAGATTGCCACGGGGGAGCCGTGTTAAAAATAAAGCCGGAACGGGTGACTTACCTCGCACTCGCACACGTCGGCAGCAGCAGCAACAACAGGGAACACAGGACACCACAACGCAGCCTGGACGCGCGATCCAAATGCAGGAAAGCGCGCATCCAGGCTGCGTTTATTTCCTGTTTCCATGGCCACGCCCCCACCACATCGCACTGGCTGAGCATGTGCATGGGAGCCAGTGGCTCCCCATTGCACATGCTCAGTTCAGTGCGGCAGAAAAAAAAAAGCGTTACTCTTTTTCTTTTCTTTTCTTTTCTTCTGGAAGGCATCATGCGCCCCCCCAGGCATGGTGGCGCGCCCCCCAAGGGGGGCGCGCCCCACAGATTGAAGACCTCTGCTCCAGGGTGATGTGAAAACTCAGAGGGTGTTAGTTCCCGGGAATCCCGTACTCAGGTGGCCAGGGAAAGACCATGGCTTTTGGATTCTGACCCTGGGGGCGGACAAGTGAGGGAGGATCACCTGGGCAGGGCGTCCTCAGGGAGTGGGGGAGAAGCACTCTGTGGTGAGACATGGTATCCCATTTTTTCCACAACACATCTAACCCCAATGCCTGGTTATTGTTTGGAAAACTACAACTCCCATAATTCCTCCCCACCTTGTCTTGACAAAAGTATTGCACCAAGGAAGATGAGGAATGAGGACAGAGGATTACCTCCCCTGATTTGCATTGGCCCTGTGCCTGTAATGAGGAAAGGCAGAGTCAAGCACATAACTCTAATAATGTACACCTGCCACCTATTAAGTCTCCCTGTGAAAATAAAAGGTGGCATGCACAGACACACTTTGAGCGGGGCTGGGTACGAGAAGGAACAGCTCTTCCGAGGCGGATGTGAAACAGGCTGTGGGAGTTGGAAGGCCAACAGGCTGATCATCAATCGAGAGGATTGAGAGAAATCCAGGGAAGATTTCCAAGCTTTCAGGAAGATGTGAGTGTTCGAAAAGCAGAACCGAGCGAGTGGAGGATAGAAACCATCCCAGGTGAACGGCAGAGTTGGGGAGGAGCAGAGGAGGCATTGGTAACGACCTTGAAGTGCAAGGAAAAGATACCAGACATTAATTTCACACAACCAGTGAGTTATTGAGCTCAACAAAATTCTGGTTGATGTTAAAGCAAAGGTGACTATGATTTGAAAGTTGAAGGTTGCGCATTTGCCGATAACACACGAAGAGCAAAGATTAAAGGAAAAGGATACAGAGTAGCAGAGTGGTCCTGCGAGAAGAAGTCACAAATTCGAAAGTCTCTCTGAAATGTTATGAACTTTTGATGAACGTTTGAAAGATATTACGAGCGGAAATTAAAGAAAAGAACGTTAAATAATATGTGAAATGTCAAACATGCCAAGTGGGCAAAATGAAGCACGCCAAGAGGGCAAAAATAAAGTATACAGAACAAGGCCAAGAAGGCAAGTGAAAGAGAATAAGAACCACAAGTACCAAGAGGCGTTGGTGCTGCAAGAGAATTTGTGGAATGTGCCAACAAGGCAAAATGCAAAATTAAAAGAACTACAAGTACCAAGAAGCATTGGTGTGAAAGAAATACCAAGAAGAATTGGTGTTGAATTAAGAACTACAAGTGCCAAGAGACATTGCGGAAAAAGTGGTATTGGTGTTACGCATGAACTTTATGAACAGGCCAAGAGGGCAGACTAAAGACAATGGGTAATCTAGGTACCAAGAAGTATTGGTGTCACAAGACGTGTATGCAGTGTGAATTGAAGGAATATGGAAAGAGGTTGAAGTGGTCATGCAGAGGTCTATGTAAAATTCTTTGCAGTTTGGAAAGTATTCGACAGTGAGAGATCTTACAAAAGTGGCGAAGAGAACCCCCCCCCCCCCACCCTCCCTGAACAACAAGACAGGCCTCAGCCCGGCAGAGGGAAGCCTGTGCAGAACTGTGAGAAATTGAGGGCATATGAACTGAATATTGATGACAAGGCGCGTGAGGCCTAAGGAAGTGATTGAACTACCAGAAATTGAAAGCCAAAGATTGAACTGTTGAATTGTACGAGTAAGCCAAAGTGTGCAGGACTGACAGAACTGTGCCATCCACCCATCCTTTGTTTATTAAGGAACTGTCAAGCCCCCGTAGGGTTGAACCTGGGGAAGGGAGTTGGTTCTGAAGCCATTCTGACATTTCTTTTTGACACACTATTTTCCGTTATGTATTCCCTTACCACATTGTGTTATCTTAAGAAGGAGGGCAAGGTTAGGTTTTCTTAGTATAGGCCTCTTTATTTTGACCAGACTGATCTGGACGTATTTGTTATTGTTTAATGGTCGAGATTACTCTCATTTTAGAGTCGGGGCCATTTAGGAATTGTACTATCCCAAGCAAATTCATAAATAGAGGTTTTTGAAACTTAGATCCATTGTATCTGTGTCGACTGCTCGATACCATGCCTTCCTGACAATAGTCACGAGAGAAAAACAGGAAGTGGGAGTAGTACATTGTCTATCCTGCTTACTGCCTGCAGTGCATTCCATCGCCGTCGCTATCATCCTTTTGACCTGGATGTAATTTGTTTGCGAGAAATAATTTCAGAGAAAGTTGTTCTTTTTTTGGTTACAGGTGTTTCCAGATGGAGGGAAAACGCTGCACCATTTATCATGACAATAATAGCAATAGAAATGTATGTGAAATGTGCTAAAGCTTTGCCATGTGCAAGCTAAAAGCTTAAATGAAAAATAAAAAAATAGCATATTCATACTTAAATAACCACAAGGCCCAATTTGTGGGCACCCGTTGGCACCAGCCAAAAACCTGCTTAATTCATAATGTTTGCAGAGTGTTGCTGTAAATTTGAGAAAGTGTGCGAAGGCGAAGTTGCACAACTTTGCACACACCTAGTTACAAGCACTTGTAAATTAAGTACTTGTGTGCCAGTATAGCTCCATTGGCATGTTGCCGTCTTAGAGTTCCGGGTATGCGGAAGATCCTGCGTTAAGCAAACTTTCAATGGGGACCTATTAATAGAAAGAAAAGTGTGCTGCATGTTCAAACTTGTCCGCAAACCCAAACACTGGCTTCATTGACTACAAATCCACAGCCACTTCCTGGAATTTCCAAACAGGGTGGTGACAAAAATGTGCAACTTACAGTTACACTAGCTTGCAAGATTATACATTATAAACATGGGCAACACATTGAAGAGTCGAAGCAATGTGAAATGCATTGTATGAGGAAGGTTAGCGATTAGTTTATTGCATAGACAAAAGCATATATCCAATGGGCATGGAAAATTCTATAGGTCAGATGCGTTTTAGAGAATTACATAAATATAAATAGTGTACAAGTGCGATGAGTAGCTAGGTAAAAACATGTGGCTACATAAAACACATGGTACTGATCGACATGTTTCAGCTGAAGCCAAAATGACTGTATGAGCCTTCATCAGGACACAAGCAGCAATTGGGACGCAGAGTAAAATGAGGTGGGGTGTAAACCTCTTAGAGATTATAATTAACTAAGAAAGTTGTTGGAGACGCATGAATAAAGCAGACTCTTCAGGTTGTTAGGAAAGGGTGTCATAACAGATTCACAAATTAATGTGCATGCATTAAGGAAAAAATAATATGCACCACCAGTGGAATGCAGGAGCATATTTTCGATTGCACGAAAAGAAGAAATGGGATCTATGCGATTTCCTTGCAGGCCGTTTTCACCGAAAACCCATTTGCCAGGTACAGGTTCAGTGCTGCCGGGACAACACATTGCTGCGCCTGCTCTGCCTATTCGCTCATTCTAGGGGCAGCCCCGCACCCCCCGCTGAGGTTTGCCAACACCCTTCCCCCACTTAAATCCTGCCTCATGTAGATGCAGCCCCACAACTTTCGGTCTCACGCCTGGCCTGCTCAATCCGTCCACACCTCTCCTTTCTCCCACTATCTCACCCCGTTCTTTGGCAATTAGTCTTTCTCTCAGCCCAGACCTCACCACCAACCTACCTGCTCCTTACCAAATCAGCCCATTGCCTGCTACCTCAGCAGCCATGTGCGATAAGCACATGCGCTAATTCCAGACCGTATACTGTTTGGCAAAGGGGGTGTTAGGGAGAATTCTCTGTTTAGGCTGAATTTCCTAACCTAGTGAGTCCCCCAGCAGCTTTGCTGGATTTCGGGAGTTTGTTTTTTTCCATCCTGCCAAGAGTGAGACTCTTTTCCTCCCACTCTTGGACATGTATGTGTGTAATTCCTTTGAATGTCAATGTGTTCTATGGGCTATGGGGTCTTTTACTCCATAGGTTCTCATATGTTTTTCTATGTGTGTTACACCGCACCCTATGTGCCGTAGCACTGGGGCATCCTAGCGGACCCCCACCATAGACTCCATACCCGGGGACTGACTCCTGTCTCCCCGGGCATGTAAAGTCACCATTGGCTTTACTAGACCTAAATTTACTAACAGGACTAGTACCAACCATCTTATTGTGGACGTACTAGTAGGGGTAATTTGATTACTCCTGGATCTGTTACTCGAGGGGGCACTGTCCCGTCCTCCCTCGTCGAGTTTTGGCTGGTGGCAGTGGAAACTACTTGTTATGTTCGACCCCAGACATAACCCTATGGGATTCGTCCCATTGTTGAAGATTGATACTTTTTCTCGTTAATCTCTAACGTACCACCGATCTACTTATCTTAAATAGGTTTATCGGATGGTATTTTCTGCCAGAACTCGGTTTGTAAAATGGCATCTGTGTTCGTCTCTGTGACTCCTAAACCAAAGGTTGAGCTCTTTGTTCCACTTTTGACGGGCTCTGTACAGAGACCCTCCAAAGTGGTGCCATTCTGTCTGGGTTACCACAGGGGTGTGGGACGGGGTTTAGGCACCCTGGACCGAGTTGCCTTGCCAACTCCGGTCGCACTCTGGAGTGATTGGCCCAAGTGGTGAGCCTTCCCGCTCACCACTTAGCATGTGTTGATTGACAGCTAGGCTGAATGAATGGGGGTTTTCTGCATAAAAGCAGGGCTTTTGGGACTGGATCTTCAGAAGTCGCCACAGGACCTAAGAATCTGACGAGGGTAACGCTGAGCCGACCTGCAACGACGACACCTCGGGTGGAGCCCCGCTGAGCCGACTCACCACTTCCCGACGACAGAGGAGATCTCCCTGCTGGAGAGTCTCTTCCCCTGACTGGTGGGAACAACCAGTCCCCTTTGCTTTTTATTCGCCTCAGGACGCAGTGGTCGAATTGCCCTTGCAGCGCACCTCGGCAACCCGATAGCCACTACCCCTGTACCGCAACCAAAAGGTGGTGCCTTGTGACGGAGCACTCCGCGGCTGGTCTCTTCCCTGGTGGTGCACCGGACTTCACTTTTCTTCGACGACGAGAACCTCTCTACTCTTGGCACAGACCCGACGTGCATCCACCACCAGGAACAACTGCCCCCGCCGGAGCTGCCCTCCACAACAAGGTACCGTGTCCGCCTGGCTTCCCTTTCGATCGGTTCGAGTGAGGTGTCTTAATCCTCTCCTTTCCGTTGGGTCACCTCCAAGCTTTTCTCATTTATTGTTCTGAACTGGTTCAATCTGCCGATAACAATTTGCTACAAAGACTTGAATGCATCTCCACTAGAGACTTTTTGGGACATCGCGCCTTGCCTCTCTCCGAGTGGGGCTGGCCTCTGAACTTTATGATCTATTGTGGTTCTTGCCTTCTTACTGTACATTTTGCCCGTGAAGTATTGAACTGTGTTGATTTCGTAACCTGCCTATCTTTTTCTCTCCCGTCCTAACTAATATTCGAGTGCCATCTAGGTTGAGGTATACACCTCTGTCTGAAAATAAGTGGTGCTGGTAGAACCTAGACTTGTCGAACTATTGCTAGGGGGATTGATCGTTTCTTCTTCGTAGAGTAATTGTGTTTGATTTGTTTGCCGTGAAAGTGCCATAGTGTTTTTCATAGATGTCTCATTATAAATAAATACCGTAATATCTTTACACTAAGCCTCGTTGCGTGTTTGCTTGTCTTGCTGTGAAGGAGTGCCCTATTTTGTATACTCCACATACTGCTCAACTCTTCTTGAGGGAAGTCTGACTGCTCAGCCACAGCTACCAAGTGAATCTGTGTGGTACAGACTGCTACCAAGTGGGTTCACCGCCAAACACCTGTAGTCCTAAATCTTTTGCAGTGGTCCCAGAGGGAACTGCACAGGTTTCCGCCTAACAGGGGGCCTGTCGGGGAAACAATGTCCACTGAAAGTAGGTGGAATGGAATAAATTATATTGAATAAATCTATTTTAAGTAAAATGCCTCCCCTGTATTGAGCTGAAGGTTTTGTAGTGGATTCCAAATTAAGGATTTAGGAAAGATACTCGTCCGAGGAATTTGCAGCAAAATCGGTTTATTATAACTGGAGTAAAAGTTGTTAATATATTGTTAATAGAGCCATGTTCATGTAATGGAGAATGGTTGCTTCAAACATGTGCATATTTCCTGATTTTGCCAGTAATGTTGGCAGTGCTTGTTTTGCTGTTAACCAATCATCTCTTATTTGTATGCGCCGATACGTGTTTCGACCGACGTGGTCTTTCTCAAGCCTCCATCTTATATTGATGGCAAAATGTATGGGTCCCTATTGTCTCTGATACGTTCTCAAAGTATTTCTTCTTATCCTGTGCAAGAAGACGATATCAAAACACGAACAGCGGCCAAACACGGCAGGCGTATACACTGTATACTTTAAGATCTATAGGGCCTGATTCACAGAGTGTTTTCCTATGGGATTGCGCCATTAGAAAACACTTCTTTGAATCAGTCCCATAAATCTATAGACCAGTGAAACGGGTATTCTATCGATTCAAGTGCTCTACATTTCTGGACTTCTAGCAAGGGATAAGAAGAAACACTTTGAGAACCTAGAACGTACCAGAGACAATGGGGACCCATACATTTTGGCGACAATCTAGGATGGAGCCTTGAGAAAGACTGCATCGGTCGAAACATATCTAGGCTCAGACTTGATACAAGTCTTTGGAGCATACAAATAAAGATGATTGGTTAACAGCAAAACAAGCACTGTCAACATTATTAGCAAAACCTGGGAACATTTGCATGTTTGAAGCAACAACTCTCTAGAAACTGTACAACTTTGGGGGATAGTCGCACCAGTGTACTTCCCTGCTTAACTCCTGGAACAAATCAACCAGCCAGATTACAAGACAAGGGGAGGACAATGACCAGCGCAGCATCATAGGTGCCCACATGCCCACCATCCTTGCCCATAGAGTTGTTTTAATCTAATGCCAGAGTAGTCTTTGATCTCATTCCTATCAAGATTGCCTGCACAGCATGAAGGAAGATGTCTTCACTGGTGCCTTACGCACTGCTGTGCTATAGAATCCAATGATCTTGTCACTGCTCAGAAATAAAATCACTAGCATACAACATGATTATCCAGGGGTCAACATTGACATGTGTTCACCAGGAGCAAAAAGCAGCTCCTGGGTATTGGGCATAATCGGTTAGGCAGGATCGGCCTGTGAGGAACCAGGAGCTAATACATAGCGCACAGCAAATCTAACTTTGCACAAGATGCAAACTCTAACTTTTTGTCTGTTTCATGTTATTGAGTGTGCTCTAAATGTCCCTTAGGGGAGTTCTTTATTCTTCTCGATCTACATTCCCAAACATGCATATCACATAGCTAGGCTAGTATGGCACCACTTTCCACAGAAGTCCAGAGTAGCTTCTGGTAGTGGTTGGTTTCAAGCTAACCAGGCTCCCCTTAGGTACAAGCAGGAGATAATCGCTCCCAGCTCCTGGCAATTTCGAACCCTGTTATCTGATGCAGGAGCTAATTCCAGGACCCATCAAAGCGGAACCACTTCTTTGAGCAGATTTCTCTGAGTCACCACCCCTTGTTTGATACTGGCCCTCACTTCCAGCATCCAACCAGCTCTTGAAAACCTATTAGCAATCAGACCAGAAACTCACTTCCTGAGACTCATACAAGCAACGTGCTCAGGTGAGCTCAACCAGTGATAAGTTTTTACCCCCACTCTTCAATTCCATAGTTAACCGTTTAGTGTATGTTATTGCATATGCCCATTTAACTGTACTATTTTAAGAAAAAGTTGGATATAAGTGATTGGTTAATGTGATTTAAAAGTGAATACAAATCCAATCTTTTTAGTGGGGAATGGAAGGAAACCTCCTCTTTTGATAAAAGTAAATGCTCCAGCAAGTATAATATTTGTAAACCAATTGGTGTCCAAGTATTTTACGTTACTGCTGTTCATACAATATAATTAAGGAAAAGCTCATGAGCGTAGCACACGTCATAAACCATCACTTATGCATCAAGCATGGTCACTGCAATGTCAGCAGGTAATGCAGATTTCACCAATTTTCACTAGAGGTTGTGCTGGGCTGCTGGCATTCCTTAGAACTGTATTTGCACATGCTTTTCAGTTATCACCAGTGAAGAAACATGGCTTAGAGTGGAAAACCTGTTTGGTATCTGCTCTATTGCGCAATTCCCATATTTTCTCACCTGGCCAAGCTGACTGAGAAGGTGTTGACAGCAGCTGCAGATACTGCGGTCTATTGACTCTCTATCGTCAACATTTCTATTGGTCATTGAAATAATCTGGTCATCAGACATGTTGTGTTAGCACTGCTGGCCTCCAGTAAGACCACTCCCACCACCGTCAATGTCTCTTTAATCAGATGGTTGCTTTATTATAAAAGGGTGGATTATGATTTCTGGACTTGTGCAATAGATCTGCGATGACAAATGACGCTTTTTCTTGGGTTAGGATTATGTTTGAGTGCCTACTCTATGCGGGTCCCTTTAGCTACCTTCTCTTCGCCTCATACCCGCCTCCCCTGCCCCCCTGTTTCACGGGGACTCCATTTCCTATGTATCTGTTTAGCTGCAATTCTTTGCAGTTGCTCAGCATAATATGAAATATCGCTCGCATGCGATGATACTCAAACATTTGTCTTTTACACCGCATTATCTGACCAACTTCAAGGTCTGGATAAGCGTTAGCCAGCACTAAAATTCTTAGTGGCAAGTAGCCAACATCATTAAACCCTGAATATAACCTTTTGGCTTCGGCCAGCCTGCTCAAAATCAATTTTGTCTTCTTCCATCAATGAACTTTTTTGATCCAGTAATACCTGTTTCCCATCCTGTCTGGAACCTCTAGCCCTTGGGGAAGACACAACTGCCTTTTTTTAAACTCCATCTGCTTCAGTCCACTCTTCCTTTTCTTCTCAAATATTTTTGCTGCAGTTGTGTTAGTTGCCCCGGTTCATCCAAGACTGGACTTCACAAACTGTGACGTTCAACCTTATTGATCCTGTCGAATTTGCAGCATGTGTCAGTCGTTGTAATATGTCGGAGATGCCGAGAGTATATAGCTCAAGGTTTTCTGTACCCACATGGTCCACTGTCATAGATTCTCCCGGCACTGGCTAATCTAGCTGTACCTTACCGTCCAAGCTGAACCCTTAGGTTTTTTTAGACTGCGCTGCTCTCTTTTCCCTAATATTATGGATGGCCTTTCAGGAGTCTTCAACGTCACGGGTGGGAAGGGCTAACATTTGTTATTCTCTTCCCTAAAAACGTATCTTTATTTCTGAAAATCTTTGATGTGAAGTATTTTCTTTTAAACACCATATTACTTGAAATGTTACCTTTCGGAATCCATTTGTTAAATCCGTCTTATGATTTGGTTATAATTTTTTGTCTGGTACAACATATTTTGAAGAACTTCATTTTAAACATATTCATTTTGTTCAGGCACTTTTGTTCAACCAGAATTCAACACGTTTTTTATTTAATATGGGCATTCCCCACCTCAAACTCCTTCCCAACCCTGTCCCCCCACCTCCTAGCCCCACCCCACTACTTCTTTACCCTCACATACACCCATATATATATACCTATAAAAAAGCGGTTGCATTCTGGTCGAACGAAAGTGTACGACCAAAATAAAAACTTTAAAAAAGAAATCATTAAAAACACGGGATATATTTCTGTCCATAACTATTGGGTGAGGGGGCACTTCGCGACTCCCCTCCTTTTGCCTGCCATTCTGTCGCCATCCTCTTTGGGTTTTTTTGTTACCCTTTTACCTCTTTGACCCAGATGTTTTTTTTGGTTGACCAAATTCAGAAGGCGGTTTTACCAAAGGCGGAATTCAGAAGGCGGTTTTACCAAAGGCGGAATTCAGAAGGCAAGCTCACACATTAACGTAAAGCTAGAAGTCTTCTCTCTCTATGAAGAAAAGGTGAAATAAATGTGGAAGAAACGTGAAACGTGTGCTCTTTTTGCTAAAAAATAAATGTGCTAGCAGTAGTTTGCCGGCAGAATTGGAAAATTCCATCTTCTGACAATTTCTCTGCCAGTGGGTTGGAATATTTAAGCGAAAATGAACAATTCAATCAACTTGATTTACCTCCTTGTCCCAGTACTCACAGCATGAGGCATCCACCTCTTGAGGTAGTTGACTCCCTTTTCTCCAAAAGGAGAAGTCCTCCTCCTCCATGGTGACCCCTAAGACCCGCCTGTGATGCAGGGAGGGGTAAAATGGCATCACTCCCCCGAAACCCTCCTTAAAATGTGATTTGGCGTGTATTCTACTTAAGATGGGTGCGTGGCTTGATGTGTGATGCAACTTCCCCCTTGTTTTCTGCTTTGTAAATCTGCACACTCTGAGGACAGGCATGAGGCGGTGATGTGGAGGTTACATGCTACTAATCCCATCGCTCGGAGTCCTTTTCCTCGCGTCCTGGTTTTCGCCCTCTTCTTCCCTGTGTAATGCTGCGATACACAAGTAGGGTTTCTGGATACATGGTGCCTGCGTCCCCCTGCCTGCTGCGGGGAGGAGTATAGGGGTCACTGTGGATGAGGCGGGATATGTTCTATTTATTTTGGAGAAAAGGGGAAGGACAGTGGCTTGTCTAGAGATGTAAATTCCTCAAACTGTGGAGACTGGGGCGAGGAATAAAGACCTCAGACTAATGTGAATCCGTCAAGAGGCCAAGAAACTAGGGTGTACCAAATAGCATATTTACTATTCGGCTGAAAACCAAAACGTTCGCCAAGTCTTAGGCCGAAGCCGAATAGTTGTTGAATTTAATAAATCATATTGTAAACTTGAAAAATATGCTTTATTAAATGAAAGCACTACTTTTAATATGTTCGGTTTATTTCTCTTTCTTGTAATCAGAACAGATTAACAATAAAGCATGGACTGTATGTACAGTAGAAAGTTGTGTATGCGAAACTATTGCTACGAAACGGTAGTTCAAGAACGCTTAGTGCTCGTCTTTAATTAGCAAAATGGACACTTTCGATTTGCAACTGCCATTGCAAACCACACGCATTGCAAGGTAGCTTAGTCGAAAAGTGAATTTTAAACCTTTCCTACGGTTCACGCAGAAATGGATAAACTGTTTCCATCCACCATGCTGGACACAAGCCGCTGGTACATGTGAGGTGATGTGGACTCTATGCCGTGACTATTCTCCCCACACATCATGGGCCAAACAAGAAAGAGGACTCTCCCAGAGAGGGCAACCGGTCTGGAGCAGAAGTAATTGCAGGTAGGGGAAAGTCTGACATGTGACGAATCTGCCCAATCCCTAGAAGCTCTAAGAATTGACGTGTCTGCTGCGTGGTCGCTCCGTTCTGCCAAATCTCAATACACATCCACGCACCCCCATCTCCTTACCACCACACTAGAGTATGCAAGGCTCCATTTTGTTTCAATGTCTCTCACTCCTCAACTGCCCAACACACAACACCAGCAAATACAACGCTGTCACTCTCTAGCCTCTCCCTCTTTCCTGTTGGAGCAGACTTGCTATAATGTAATTCAAGAGATTTCCCAACAAGCAAGTTCTCCAAAGGGGCCAATATGGGTTGGGAAATGTCGGCCGCATCTTGCGCTGCCCGGCGTGTTCCTGACTCTTCCCCAGCTCTGTTGGCCTCAAAGAGGCAGCACGACTGCTGGGAAACCTTCTGATTTCCAAACCTCCTTCTCTCGATCAATTTCACAAACCAGGCACAGCTCTTTGACTATGTCCCATATAGCAGAGTCCTCACACCTTATCCATTTATACAGACTAGTCCACCGGGGAACTGGAAAGATTTCTGGCCATTAAGTTCCTCTGAGATGCCTCTTAGGTGGTGGGTGCCTGACATACAACAAACTACCTCCACTCTACTGGTCTACTCTACCTGTTATGAGTTCAAGTTTCTTTACAGACGTTTTTACCATTGGAATAAACCGTGCTCACCTCTCACTCCTCCTCTCCAATACACAAACGTATGCATCGGAGTCCTTATCTACTCAGAAAAGCATTCAATCTGCCCTCCATATAGCCTCTGTGTTGTCACACAGCATTTAAATGAGAAGACAAAGTATCCATGGCGCTTTGAAACTCTGTCTTGTTGTATAAGCGCCTTACATGTGACCAATAAAATTGATTAATTAAAAAATGAATTTGTCAGCAGCCGAATAGCAAACATTATGTCCCGGGAGGATAGCTCAGCGGCAACGTGCTCGCCTTGGAAGCAAGACGACACAAAGCAACACAGGTTGATCCCCGGGTCCACGCTTAGAAACCTCTTGGTGTATAAGCGCATTATAAATACACAACTAAGGCAAACAACTACACAACTAAAAGAAAAAATTCCTGCGCCTCGATGCCTGCGGGCTGTGTGAGCACTTTAAAAATGCAAAAAAATAAATTATTTCAACGGCGTCAAATAGCTTTCTTTTATCTGGAATTCGTCCCAATAGGTACTCAAAGCCCAAGTTACCTATACCCCTCTATAACACCCAATAACAACACAACGTTCTGCTCTCTTCCGTCAGTAATGGGTACTGTCGCTTTTAATTTACTCATAAGTCTTTTCTTGCCTCTTTTTAATTTAAATGATTCCTTTTTATGAACTCACACCCTGTATTACAGCCGTGTTAGAAGTTGTTTGATCACCACTTTTTCTTGTAAGCCTTTTGTCTCCTCTGCCACAGGTGTCGCCGTCGTGTTTGCACCGCAGGCCGCTCCAGTCGTTGTTTGGCCCGCAGCTCTTGCTTCTGACACCGTGGAGGAATGCCAGCGTGTTGTTGATTTGGGTCTCCCATGCCAAGAGTTCCGCGCGGAGGCTGCACGCAATGCCGCAGCGCCCCCTCGCGGCAGGCCGAACGCTGCGCAGCCGGGGCCTTTCCTTGAAGCTGAAAGCAGCAACAACTCTTTCATGTTTTTCTGAAATGTATACTTTATCTGGCACGATTAGATATTTACTTGCCGCCTGGAACGCATTCATGCGGGCTTTCATGTTGTATTAAAATATGCGTGTTGGAGTCCCAATAGAAATGTGATTATTTTTTTTTCAACTGACTCCAGCGTTACTTTGATCAAAGACGCCATGTCTGCCAGGCCATTATTCCTCCCCAAATCTCTTCACAGCCTTGGGATTTCTGCTTGCTCCTTTGCCACAAAAAAGTGTTTCAGTTTAACCTTGGGATTGCATTGTCGGAGTAGCCAGCCGGCGGCGAGCCGTGGCTTGATATCTACCCCCCTCCCCCAAGAAACATGTCTTTAAACAAATAAGACGTGTCTAGGGCAGAAAATGAGTTTCTCACTCTGCCCTTGAGCTTAAAGTGGGCCAACACGCTTTAAAGTGAAAACCGCCCATTTGCAACCCACTCAGTACTGGACACACCAGATAAAAAAAAACCGAGAGAGGGCGCTGCTGCCATGAAATTAAACTGAGGTGTTTTATAGACAGGGAAATGGGCTTTCCTTAAAACATACATCATTTTTTTTTAATAGAAATCGATGATGGCTGTCTGGAACTTCTGAAGCGGGCATGGCCTGGCGATTGGACTTCTGGACCTCAGCACACCCATCCATCCAGGTGTTAGCCTTGAGGAGGGTCTCTTTGGTTGTGGTCAATGACATAAGGAATTAAGCTAGACGCACATAATTAGTCTGTGTTCATGATTTGCTACAGCGAGTGTGTAGAGGCCATTGTGACCTCTCCAAGGGCACCAGCCACAGACTTTGAAGGTTTTCTTGACCGCCAGCCAAGTGACCCTTCACTCCGCCTCAGTATCCCATACATCTTTCTCTGGGTGCAAACTTTAAGAGAAATTAAAGGTTCAGACGGGTATCTCTAGGTTTGGCTGATCATGCAGTTGGCTTGACCAGACTCCGGCAGCAAATTAGCAAACCAATTTCCGGGGAGGCAACTTGGTCTGACCTGCAGTGTTTAAATCTTCGAAGAGTCGCCTTGACCACATCTGGGAACTTCATAGCAAGGTATTAGAGATGGTTATGGACTGATGTGTTCTTTTTTTAAATCACATTTTGCGGCATGGCATAGCCACATAGAATTGGGGTGGCAGCTGATTAAGGCTGCCCAGGGCCGATAGGACCTTTACATTTCACTGCCTATTGTTAGTAGCAAAACAAACACTGATCTCCAGTAGTGCTGGGCACATTCCTCCAAAAGTGAGTCGTGGGTGTTTGTGAGTTACTTTGGAGGGGGGGTGCACCTAGCCAAACAAACCCCAGAAAGCAGCCCATGCCTGCCTGCTCTCCAAATAACTTCCTGGCTTTGCATCACCCCACAGCACCTCAACAAGTAGAACAACTTTTTTTGGAGAGGAATTGCCAGCGCAAGGGCTCTGGAAATAGAAAACAAGTTCAAAATGTCCCTCTGCCCTGTGGGGGCAAACCAAACCCAAACCCCAGAGGTTCATTGAGGCATGTTCTGTCCCTCTGTAGCTCATGGCAGCAGCCTGACCTCAATCAAAAGGCCCTAATATTTGGACTATTTGTGAACCTTGAACATTTCTAACCAGCCCAAAGCTCTGTACTCTGTCAGCTATTGGGCTCTTTCCTATGGATAACATACTAGTTTCTTCTGACAAATATATAGAAAGCCGATTGGCCCTCAGGAAACCAGTTACTTCCGATCTGCAATACACCATTCTTATCTGCCTTTCCCATAGTCTCTCTAATGATCACCACTCCTTTTTATTTTTTTTTAACAGAGCCAAACGCAGCGAGGCCACCAATTGTGGCAGATGGGCGCTACAGAAGACGACATAAATTAACTTTCTAAGCACATTTCTGGAAAGATTTAGTGGATCTTCAACCAGCCTGAGCCTCGCACACATCACACGGATCACCCCTTCTTCCTCCTCCCCCCGCATATCACAAGGGTCTCGGCCCGTAAGGAGTAATCCTATGATGCCTTCTGTGGACATGATTCCTGATAGTCAACCTGTCGAGGTACTCCTAAACCCAAGCATTCTCATGAGGGCGTAGTAGGAGACCGCTTCTCTGGGTAGCATGTGTAGCATCGCATGCGCCCATCACGTCAGGTGACTGGGGCACGCAACTGTGGTCACAGGGCATGTGACACAAGTTGGTGTGAGCATGCACGGTGCGTGAATAAAGCAGTTCCTGTGTAGACATAACCCGTGGTGGCCGTATATTTATTTCCTGCACGCATCACGCGCACACCATCATCGGGCTACGATCCGACAGCATGGAGCTTCCTCAGAGACGGTTTGATTAGTGCATAATATTTAAAATTGTGCCCTGTGCTTCTCTAGTAGACAGTGGAGGGGGTGTTGGGTGAATGTTGTGCGCTTTTGTCTTTTCACTTACTGGCTCATTTCTGGCTACCAAGTTTTGCATTGCTTGTAGTGTTTGTAGGTACTGTGTTGTTGCCTACCAAAGATCCACACATGCCATTGCTAAATATATCTAGCGTGACTTCCTGGTTGAACTGGTGACGCGTTTCACCTGTTAGGGCAGGGTTGTCCAACTCAAGCCCTCGACGAACGCAATCCCAACAGGTTTTCAGCATCTCCCTCCTTAATATTCATGAGCAAACATTTTCTTACACTTAGAATCCCTGAATGCCAATTTATATCATGAATATTAATGAGGGGTATCCTGAAAACCATACATGTTTCTGGCCTGTGCGGCCTGGAGTTGGACAGCCCTGTTTTATAGCACGTCCAGTAAGATTTTACCTGTGTAGGCAAGCAGGACTACAATTCAAACACAGTGCCCAAGATGGTTTCCCATCTTTGGAGCTGTGCTTGGGATTACCTGAGGTATCACGGTCCTGTCAACTGGGGGGATTTTCCCACATGCCCTTGGAGTGGATATGGCTCAGGCATTGTGTGATGCAGTTCTTTCTGCAGGGCGAGATCCTTGACAAAATGACCTGGCATCACTTTTCTTTCTGGTTTGGCGGGTGCCATGTTGGCTTGGAATGGATGCAGGCCAAGGTGGTTCCAGAAGCTCATTCCCATTTTTGATCAACAGTGATTCTATTGAAAAGCACACCCGATCATAACGAAGGGACAGGGGCCCTCCTAACTGCCACCGTACCCCACTGGGGTAGGACTGGCACTGGCTTCCACCCCAGGCTAAGCAGTATCCACACACTCTCTTGATAGAGCCAGGCTACTGGCCCCATCACAAATGTGACTGATGAAATCCTTATTTCCAGCATTCTGGGCTGCAGATCGCCTGCCTCCAATTCCTTCTGAAATGCAATTCAAACATTATGGCTGCAAGCAGTGATGTTAACAGAGGCCACTGATGTTGAATAGATGCCCTCCTCCCAAAGCAGGAGACCCACTATTAGAACTCCCTTGCATATGATATGATAGTTTATTTATATAGCGCCTATGCACAATGTGTTTCAAAACGCTTCAAGGCAAGGGAGGGAACAAGGGAAAATAAAATGACATTCTTACAGGCCATGAACAGTAAGAATGTGAAATTAACTATCCCACTCGGCCTGACGGCATTTCAGATAGTGCAAGAGCCAAGACATAGATAAGGAAGGGAGGTGGAGAGTGGAAAGGAAATGGAAACAAACAGGCGACTACCATACTAGGCCTGATGATAGAGCCGGAGAAAACAAAAGGTGAGGGAGAGGGGTGCAGAAAGGGAGGGGAGGAACAAAACAAGCGAGTATCGTACTAGGCCTGACGACATTTCAGATAGTGCTGGGAGGGGACAAGTAAGGGACGGGGCAGCGACAGACGAGGTTGCTCAAATACTAGGTCCAGGGACAATTCTGATGGAGTAAGTGCATAGAAGAAAGTAACGGGAGGAGATAGGAAAATGGAGAAAGGGAGAGGAGGAGAGTACAGAGAGTATGCAGTCAATAAGAGTGGAGAACAAATACTATTGCAGAAGTCAGTAGTAACACATAATGTTGCGAGCCAGGATACAAGATGAAGATGGGAACAGGATGATTCAGGGCCACCATGAGAAAGGGTGACGCACTGTGAATCAACGAAGTCCATAAAAGTAAAATTCAGCATTGGCCACAAGATGGTGATGACGGTAAAATAAAGACCTTTTTTGTAAAGGGGACGACTGAAGGTACGGTTAAGCAGCAATTATGTACGACTCCACCCAACCAGCAGCATCATGCAAGGAGGATGTTACCCTTGATGGCTTGGATTACCACCTCCCAGGGTGGTGAGTGCACCGGAGATCAGGTGACAGAGTCAAGAAAGAATAGACTGATAATGTTTTTCAGGAACACATTGTTTACCTTTCCTCCGTGATGTACTGCTCCAGTAACTGCACCAGGTTCCAAGTCCCCACTGTCTGGTTAGTATATGTTTATTGATGATGACATGACTTTATGCAGGTAGAAGCAAGTAGGATCTATGCATTTGCCACTTAGAAACTGGGTCATAAATAACCAATGTATATATACAGCTGTGTTCATACTTAAAGAAACACATTGAAGGAGAGGATCGAACCCAGAGCTCAGGGGGGAGACGAGGGTTCTAGTCTCTGGTCCAAAGATTCAAGCATGAACACTTACTTGCCCGAGTACCACTTATTTGTATGGTTGTTGCTGCCCCCATTCTGCCTGCAATTGCAGAGACCTTACTGGCTTTTGAGGCGGCTGACCAGCGCTTGTACCACTTAATATACTAATGAATGCTGGCATTGTTTTGGCAAGAGGGACAGATGAGCAGTATCTAGCCAGACTTTTAGGGAGAGGGTTTATATCACCATATGCTGGCAGAGTGTGTACAGAACAAAGGAAAAGGGCACTTGTGCACCTCACCACACCATATTGAACTGTATTATTCAAAAGAAGTGGGCCTATTAAAAATGCTCCCTCTTTTTACTAAGAGTATATCCTAATTTGGTGATACTCAAAATGGTCTTTCCCTATTTCAAACTCTGCATCGTGCATGCTTGCATTTACTTCTTTTTTTATAGTGTGGTCAATTAATTGGTTCCCTCGGTAAGTGACTGAAGTCAAAATAAAATAAAAAGGCGAGGGCCTGTTATGAGGCTTGAACGGCAGCCTTCGCGGCTTCCTTACCCCAGGCGAGTTTGGTATCCTGCAGCCCAACAATGACATGCACCGGAATGCTTATGAGCCGGAAAAAGGTGCACCCGTGGGCGTCACTGATTGGGCATATATGTGCAGACTTTCTGTCCAGTGCCACCACTTGCTCTGTGATGCAGACCCCAGAGACGGTACATGGAGGGCACCCCAGGGTCCCCAGTCAGCCTCCGACTGAAGGGTCAGTCCAAGGAGGCCTGGTAAATTAGCCTTAGAGAAACACAAGAGCCTGATTTCCTAAGACCTACTTTGACTACGGGGTAAAGGTGGGGACAAGCAGAAGATTATTTGCCAGGGACTAAGATAAATTGGGAGCCCGGAACATCGTTATCTATGAAGGTCCTACCCATTGTTTGCTGCTACGTTGAGAGGGGTAAGGGACGACCATGGTTCTCTCTTACAACAAGAGAGAACTCCAAGAGTGAACTCCATCTAAAACATGTTTGGAAGACCCGTAACACGCTAGAGACTTCCTAGCTAGACATGGGAAGCCCCCTGGATCTAATCAGAAACGAACCATTACCTATATTGAGGCACGAGATCCACGAGAAGAGCCAAGGAAACTGGCTAGAACATCTGCAGGAAAGGATACATGTAGCAAGCAATGGAAACTCTGTGTCAGTCCTTGCTTGGAAGACGATGTGACTCTTGGGACTCAACTGCTTGCGTGTCTGTTACCGGGGGCACCAGTGAACTGGAGAATGTAGATTTATCAACTTGGTTGGAACAAAAAAAGGGCTGTTGACCACCCTCACTTACACAGGTGCTCACAAGCACAAACTGCTGGGCATTGTGCAGATCAGATCAGTGCTCAGAGCCAACAATCACCCACCACAAGACAGCGGGAACAAGAGTCTATGCCGAACGGTCCTAGCTGCGTCTGTTGTGAGGATAAATTCAAGATGGCCGCCTGCCATAGTCAAAGCTTGGGTCATGGACCCTCAACGCAACCTGCGTTACAATGGGGAACTTCTGGGAAGCTGGTGGTCCGATAGCAAGGGCTTAAACCACAGTGCTTGTTTGCAACAAACCCCTAGCTGAAGTCACTAAGATAATAGCAAGGCCCACAGCTGGACCCACTGGGATATAAAAGAAGGCAGATGACAATGAAAGGCGTGGGAGTCAGGATCTGGACAGGAGGCCACACTAGTGCATGGTGTTGCACTGAGAATGGTAGAGAGGAGACGGTGCAGAGTAAGAGGAGCACTGAGGAACTGGCAGAGGTTGAGTGGAGTGGAAAGGAGGTGGTGGAGCATAAGAGGAGCAGTGAGGATCTGAAGAAATAGGAGAGGAGCACTAAGCAGAGAAGGGCAACTAAGACATAAGGGGGAACAGAGGCAACAGAGGATGAGAGGAGCAATAAAGAGGATTTGGTAAAACAATTAAGATAATAAGTGGAGGCAAAGGAGGAGAAAATCAACACAAAGGAAAATGTGGAGAGAAAAACAGAAAGAGGAGGGGGAGTGGACGCAAAGGGGGGAGAAAGAAGAAAGGAGGTAATGGAAGGAACATCAGGACAAAAGGCCAACACAGAGGCGATGGTGGCTAATTGGAGGGACGAGGAGGCACAAATAATAGAGAGGAAGAAAGGAGCAGGGAAGGTGGTGTCAAGAACGCCAACACAGGCAGGGAAGGAGGGAATGCCAAGGAAGGAGAGCCAGGAGGAGAATATAAGAGGGGGAACGCCAGCTGTGGAGCAGGACAAGTGAAGAGTATGGCAAATCCTCAAAGAGGGAAGGAGGAGAGAGACATTAGCAGAATTAGAGAAAACCCCCAGAAAGCTAGAATGGGGATGGGCTGAGTGGGCAAAGGTGTCCACGTCTAGGGACAGTAAGCTAGAGACTGGATGAATTGAGACTCGGGTGCCTGGAGAGACTGTGGCAGAGTCTACAACTCACCCAAAGGGAGGGCACACTGAGACTTTACTGAAGACCCTAAAAAGCCTGATGCACGGCACACATCCAGACGATCCGGAGCCCTGGGATGATGGGGTGCAGTGACGTTTTACCTGAGCCTATAGGAGAAGGCGGAGGTCTGAGGACTACAGTCCAGATAAAAAGGCTGATTTCTTTGTTTCTCTACGCCCTTTATAACTAATCCAGAACAGGACTGCAAGAATTGTCCTGGGCCTCAAGCCCTGGGATCGTATCTCTCCAGCTCTAAAATCCTTTCATTGGCTCACAGTGGGCGCACAGATTAAATTTAAAACCCTCTGTATTGCCCACAAGGCTTTCTGGGGCCTGAGTCCAAAACACTTTCAACTATCGCTCCGTAAATACCTCCTCTCTCGAGCCCTTCGCTCCTCTACTTCAAACTCACTCAGGGTCCGTCGTTTTTCAAAGAAACGAGCGGGGACAGATCTTTGTCTTTGGAGGGGGCCTCCCTTTGGAGCAGCCTCCCTATTTCCTTGAAACTTGAGGAGAACCATCTCTGGTTCCGGAAGTACCTTAAGACCTTCCTCTTTGCTTCTGCCTTTGCCCCTCTTCTCCCCTGCTGATCTGTTCTCTCTCTCGGCACCATGCTCCTGGCCACCCTTTGTCCTTCGGGCCCTAGTACCTGCTCACCCTCAAGCACTGCCTCCGAGCCACCCCTTGCACTGGGATCTGTATCTGTACCCTTACACTGCCCCATTCTTCTCTTGCACTTATCAGATATACCCTATCTGACAAATCAAGCACTTGCCTCTGCCTGTATGTATTTATTTATTTGTTGCATTTGTAGATTTGTATTAAACTTATTATTTATTCTGTTCTCTCCTTTTTGCCGCACTTTCCACTTCTCCCCCTTCCTCGTACCTCCCCCTTTTCCATGCACTTGCGCGCTCTTAATGTCACTGGGCCTAGTAAGATTGTTTGTTTATATTATCCCTTGTTCCCCTCCCTTTGTTTGTTTGCGCACTGAAACACTTGTGTATGAGCGCGATATAAATAAAATGTCATATCATTAGCATGATGCAGTGTAGGGACATTGCTAGTCCTGTCGTGTGTGGCAGTGATCGAACAGAGCCGGAATGGTCGGGAGCGGTGTTCCACTAGTTTTTTTTGTATCTGTTTACCATTCCTCTACTTTTTATGACCATATTCACCATTCTATATAGAGGACTTGTCCATTCATGTCCCTGTGCAAATGTACAGTTGTAATAGGAACCTTAGTTACACTATTGCAATGCCCCGGCTGCATCACCTTGTCACATGTGGCACTAGGCTTCCTCCTACCCCCGTCCTCTGCCGAGACCACAGTTCCACTACTTTCTACGACCATACTCACCATTCTATACAGAGGATTTGCTCATTCATGTCCCTGTGCAAGTGTAAAGTTGTAATAGGAGCCTTAGTTACTAGTCACTTAGACTATTGCAATGCCCCGGCCGCGGCATCTTGTTACATGTTGCACTATGCTTCCAACTACCCTCCCCCTGCCGAGACCACAGTTCCACTACTTTGTTCGGTGCATTTCTACCACTGGTGTGTGGAGATAGTGGAAAACTGAGCAGCAGAACGACTAAAGGGTGCAGAGCGCTGGAATGTCAGGTGACTTGGTATGGCCCAGAATAGAGATGTGGTTAGGAACACAAACTAAGAAGATAGCGAGACATGTTTCCCAGAGACGAGGATTAGCAGGGCAAGAGGCAACAAATACGCATTGGGGAAAAGGAGAAGGAATAGGATGGACGATCAGGCAGGCCAAAGAAAAGGTCAAGACACTAAGTGGGGAGGGTCCCCTACGATGGAAAATAGTCATGAGTCAGTATGAGGGAAGGAGGAGGAGGTGGGGGGATACACGCAAGTCAAGACAGACGAGAAGAGTGCAGGGCTGTAGTTAAGACGCCACAGCATCAGGTTAAATGGCAAAAGACGTGACGTCACGCTACTCCCAGGAGGCGTGGCTTAATAGGAAGTCCCATGATGGAAGCATTGTGCCCTCCAAGCGCTGGTAAAGTGGAAAAACACCACGCATGCGCGAAATCTGGAGGCCGGCCACATACGCACATTGGCCAACATGGCGACGCACGTACGGAGCATACCATTGGCACGACCACAGCACTTTTCCTGGGTGGCTGAGCTGGGAAAAATGATGTGACAACGCCACCGCGGCTAGAGTCACTAAGGTGGGCAAGTCCCCTGAGAAAGTGTGACACTCCAGCAGTCAGCATGGAACACAGGCTTGCATTGGTGAATAAAAGCAGTGTGGCTGGCACCTGCTCCCCAGGTGCTAATTTAGCAAATGACATGGTTTCTTTTTAGCACTTACTGGGTGAAACTTACAATAAACTCTTCCAGCATCGCCCCCTTTAATTTGCACACGAAAAAACAACAATAAAATGAAAAGGCAAGTGGAAGTCAGTAAAATGGGTAGGGTCCCACTTTATGATTCCTACTCTGCAAGCTCCTGAATGCAACATATATGTTCCGTGTTGTGCGAGTAACATGTGCCTTGGTAACCTGTCATTCTCTAAACTGCTGGGATTTCTCGGGAGGATAGCTCAGGGGCAACATGCTCGCCTTGTAAGCAAGACGACACGGAGCAGCACAGATTAATTGCTTTGAAGGCAAGGCCAGGAGGATAGTTCAAGGGCAACGCGTTTGTGAGAGCAACACAGGTTCGAATTCCGGTCCGCGCGTCTCCGGTATTAAACACGTTACAAAATATTAATTTTAAGAGGTCCATTGCATGGCAGAATTCCATGCATATTCTGGCAACATCATTTTTTGATAAAGAAACATTAAAGAAATGTCCATCACGTTATCCATTTTTTCCTACTCATTTTATTCTGTATCTATTACCTGATGAAGAACTCTATGGGACTTGGGAAGCGAATGTATACTACCATCTCATCAACATCTTTTGTTGGTCCAATAAAGATATCAAAACTTGCATTTTTTGGGGTTTTAATACTATACTTAGACGGCATCACAACATGGTTGCACACATACCTGTTACACCATTCACAGAGGTGCAATGCTTTAAACAAGGCATTGAGGATCCAGCAAGCACCTTCTACGCCTCTAATGGAAAGTTGATTATACCTGTTTCAACCCACAAGCGCTTTGAGGTCATACCAATGATATATAGAGCGCTATATAAATGCCAAATAACAAGTCTCATGTATATACTCCTAGACACATGGCTAGACACATGGCAGCCCTTTTGTGGCACTAGATTTCCACACTCTCACTTATGCTATAGTTGTGACGATAAGGCCTAAACAGTCTGCATCTACCTCAAACCCCTCTTTCTGAATTTTAGCCCTCACTTTCCTCCTAAAGCCCAGGGAGGTGATCTTTCCTTCACCCGTCCCATGCTCCACTACGCAGGCCTTCCATTTTACATATCCATATTCCATAAAGTAATCTCCATATTTCATCCCTCAGTGGTGGGAAACCTGTGGCCACCCAGACATTTTGGCCTACGATTCCCATGATCCCCCAGCATCCATGAAGCTAGCTGGAGCTGATCGGAGTTGTAGGACCAAAGCTATGGAGGGCCAGAGATTTGTCACCACTAGTATAGCTGATAAGCCATACATGCCAGGGGCATATGTGGCCTTCAATAAAGTAACCTCCATCTGTCGGGAACCTCATTGAGCTTGCTTGACCATGAAATGGAACAGTCACCTAGTTTCTCCCAGAGTTGCAGGAGCTTGCAGCTTCTCTTTGGGGGATGTGTGCATACAATGCAAGATGATAAAGATACGCCTTGGCCGGATTCCTAAAGAAATAAAAGAGAAAGGGCATTGCTTGGAAAATGGTCTATTGACAGTGGTCCTGATTCACTAAAGTTCGCCAGTTCTTGACACTGGACACGGTTTTTCCCTTTTCAGAAGTGCTTAGCAAGCCACAGATGCCACATATAAACCTTTATAAACATGTCTATAAACATATAGATTACAGGGCCTCGTAATAGCCGTGTCTGCATAATATTTTTTGTAAAGGAGGCAGAACTAGTGAAATCTGATTTTTAGTGTCTGCATAGACCGCATGTTTATGAATTTCTATGGAGTTTCCACCAGAAAAGCACATCCATTCTTCGCTTATTTTTTACAAAAGCATCTGTTCCAGTTGGCAAGAATAACCCATTCAGCCTAAAGCCTGAGATTGTTTTAATGTAGTCCCCCCCACTGCATTTTGTCCCGTTAAGATACACGTGTGCTTTCGCTGCCTAGACACATTTTGTATTTTGTCTCACTAGTATAGCTAAAAACCAATGCTATTTGTGTGCCGAATGTGGTGTGCTCCCCCTTTAAGAAACCTGTCCCTAATAAGGGCTGGTGCTGGTGTCACGTGTCTGTGCACCAGGTGACAAATGAAATAAAAGGGTCGAGCGGTTTCCCCGCATTTCATTGCGGCCCATCATTGCGAAGGCCCTGTGAAACCAGCCCTACTGTGACAAGACCACACAGACCAAGAAGAATCCTAACCCACGACTATATACTCAACCCGAGAAGATGGAGTAATGAGGCTCAAGCCTCGGTATCCAAAAGTCACAGCTGATGGATACAAACCAGTGAGCAAGAAGAAGAAGAAGCAGCGCCGCTCGTCAGTCAATTCCACCAGACTTCTGACTGATGTGTGTTTCGAGGGGATTGGGTCCTCCGACGTATTCCATATCTATGACATGTAATCACCACAGCTGTGCTGCTTCGGAAACTTTTTTCGGCATCTGCGTCCTGCGTCGATGACGTCGATGCGCCGTCGTCGAGGACCTCCTCCGACGTCCGACGTCATCCGATGTGATAAGTAGGACGCACGACGCCCGTAGCCTCAGTTCTGTTTTTTTCCGCTAACGTGTTGCTTCGTGAATCTCGGTTAACGCCTCGACTCTTTGGAGTTCTGTTCTTCTCGGTTCTCCGAACCTGTTCGTTTTTGTGAAAATCCTTCGTGTGAAGATGTCTTCTACTTCGTCTTCGACCCCGCGTCCGGCCTTCAAGAAGTGCGGGGAGTGTGGGTCCAAGATGTCGGTGACGGACTCGCACGACGCCTGCCTCTGGTGCCTCGGGGAGGCCCACGACACGGATGACTGTATCGACTGCCAGTCGCTCACGTCCAAAGCCTTACGCGAACGTAAGAAGAAGTTGTCGGTAGGTCGGGTGTCCAAGCCCCGGAAGTCGAAGTCTGCGGGGCTTTCGACGGATGATTCGAGGGGTGACTCTCCGCGTCATCGTTGGAAGTCTCGTGGGTCTCCTTCTAGGAGTCGGTCTCGCCACTCCTCAGCCTCTTCGAGGCATTCTCGGAAGCGCCGACACCGGTCGTCTTCCAGGTCCTCTTTGGAGGACTCTGCCCGGCACGTCGCTTACCCCACTAGCCGTGCGACGCCGGAGGAATGGGCTTCCTTCGGGAAGAAAATGCTGGCGATTCTTGAGTCGCAGGGTACTAAGCCGTCCGCGCCCCCGAGTGGGGTCGGCCGTGAGAGGTCGAGAGACACCGCTCGCAAGAGTGGTCCGCACGAGTCACGGGAGAGGTCCCGTTCGGACAAGGAGACTCGTTCTCGACGTACCCGTTCCAGGTCCCGGTCCTCGACGCGTTCGAGACCGTGTGCACCTGTGAGGTCTTCGAGGAAGGCATCGACGTCTGAGGCGTCGAGGGCGTCGACAGGCTTTCTCGAGGCTCCGGCTCCGAGGAAGTCGTCGAAGCCGTCGACGCTCAGGTCGCCGAGGGACACGCTCGGGGCTCCGGCTTCGAGGGCTGTGTCGACGCCGCCGATGCTGGCGGCGCTGCATCTGACGTCGACGGCGATTTCGTCGACGCTGATCCTCTCGGCGCCAATGCCGGTTCTCTCGACGCCGATTCGCTCGACGCCCTCGACGCCTTTCGTGTCGGAGGTACCCCGTGGCACGGGAGAACCCCCTAGGAAGGCTCTTGTTAAGAGCAAGCACTCTCGGGTGCCTTCTTTTCGCCACCTGGAATATATTTCAGAGGCGGATGAGGATTCTGATGGCCTGGTTCCTAGTCAGGTTCCAGATGAAATTGTCTCGGGCCATAGTCAGTTTGACGATTTGAGGCAGTCACTGCATGATGCCAGTGGACTGGACACCTCTCCGGAGGTGGAGTTTTGTAGGCCTGAGCCTGGCTCTCGTGCCGATTCCTCGTACCGGCGCCTTATGGCTAGGGTTTCTGAGTACTTGGGATGGTCTGCTCCCCCAGGGGAGTTTGTGCAGGATGATCTAACGGACATCCTTGATGTTGGTCCCCCAACTGACCCGGTACTGCCGTTCCATATGGCTTTACAGAGAAGGGTGGTGGCGGCCTGGACTGCTCCGGAGAGTCTCCCGGCGGTGAGCAGATCCTTGACGCGAAAATACCGTCCAGCCAGTAGCGACCCCTGCTACTTGACCAGGCACCCCACTACGGAGAGTTTGGTGGTGCAGGCGGCCACGGCCCCGGCGAAGCAGGCGTCGTACCCTACCATCCCTCCTGATAGGGACGACAAACGTTTTGATGGCTGGGCGAAGAAAGTGTTTTCTTCTGGTGGTATGGCGCTTCAGGCGGCCAACTCCATTTGTGCCTTGTCTCGTTTCACACACACTCTGTGGAACTGTGTTGCGTTAGCGGCTGACCATATTCCCGAAGGGGACGAACGGGATGGTTTCCTTGCTATGGTCCAGGATGGTAAGGATGCCATGTGTGAGTCCGTTCAGTCGGGTTTGGATTTAGCTGAATGCGTCAGTAGGTCCATGGCGGCGAGCACCGTGATACGCAGGTTTGCGTGGTTGCGGAAGTCGGGGTTTGCTCCTGATGTGCAGTACCGGCTCCTCAACATGCCCTTTGATGGTGAACACCTTTTTGGCAGCAAGGCTGACGAGAGCCTTGAGAGGTTGCAGACCTCAAAAGCTGCAGCGAAGTCGTGGCGCTGCAGTTCGCCAACCTCCGCCTTTTCGTCCTAGGGGACAGCAGTGGAGGGGTGGTTCCTTTCGCTATTACTCGTCCTTCGGTAAAGCGAGAGGAGCTGGCAGTCAAAGAGGCCAACGCAGGGGTACCAGAGGTGGACGACAGGGTACCCGTGGTGCCAAGGCCGCTCGGGCAGTTGCCTCTTTGCCCTCAGGTAACTCCGCAGCCGCTCCCACTCAGTCATGAGGCCATGTCCCATGGTTCGCCGGTTGGGGGAAGGCTGGCGCAGCATCTTGTAGAGTGGCAAGCCATTACTTCAGATGTGTGGGTTCTGGAGATCATAACCCACGGCTACTGTCTTCCCTTTCGGCACAGGCCTCGCGACAATCCACCGGGGAACCTCTCTTTGCAGAGTCCGGATCCGCTCCTTGCGCAGGAAATTCAAGCCCTGCTAGAGAAAGGCGCCATAGAACTGGTGCCTGTAGCGGAGAGGAACAAGGGAGGGTATTCCCCTTATTTTTTGATTTTGAAGAAAGACGGGGGATTGAGACCCATCATGGACTTGCACGGTTTGAACAAACTCCTCAGGAAGGACAAGTTCAAGATGGTTACTCTCTCTCAAGTCCTCCAGGCCCTTCAGCTTCAGGACTGGTTGGTGTCACTCGACCTCATGGATGCTTACTTCCATGTGCCGATCCATCCCAAGCACAAGAAGTACCTGAGGTTCGCGGTTGGCGACTCGCACTTTCAGTTTTGGGTCCTGCCGTTCGGATTGACCTCCGCCCGAGGGTTTTCACCAAGCTCATGGTGGTGGTGGCAGCGCATCTCAGGCAAGGGGGGATTCACGTCTACCCCTACCTGGACGATTGGTTGATCAGGGGGAGCTCTCCCGAGCAAGTCCTGGATCATCTGTCCGTCACCTGCCACTCCCTTCACAGGCTGGGCTTCTCCCTCAATTTAAAGAAGTCCCATTTGACGCCAACACAGCGGCTCCTGTACATCGGAGCAGTGCTCGACACTTCCCTGGGGCAGTGTTTTCCTCCCCAGGTGAGGGCTCTTCACATTCAGCAGATGGTGCACAAGTTTCAGCATGCCCAGACGCTCCCAGCGTTCGAGTTCTTGAGGTTGCTCGGCCTCATGGCATCCTGCATTCTTCTGGTGCCAGAGGGCTCGCCTGCGGATGAGATCTTTGCAGTGGGCACTCAAGACGCAATGGTCGCAGTCCTCCGGCAGGATGTCGGACCTGGTTCAGGTGCCGCCCTCGGTCGCCCGGGACCTTCTGTGGTGGGCCGTCAAAGGCAACTTGATGAAGGGGGCTCCATTTTGGCTTCCCTGGCCGGAGGTGACTATCGTGACGGATGCATCCCTCACGGGATGGGGAGCTCATGCCAACGGGCTGACAGTCAGCGGTCGTTGGTCTCCGTCGGAGTCCAGACTCCATATCAATCTGTTGGAGCTGAGGGCCGTCAGGCTAGCCCTGAAGGCTTTTCTGCCGACTGTGCGAGGAAAGAGTGTCCTGATCCTGACGGACAACACAGTATCCATGCACTAATTCAACAAAAAGGGGGGGCAGGGTCACTTCCTCTGTGCAGGGAGGCGATGCAGCTCGAGTTCTGGGCCATCCAGCAGGAAGTTTCGATCTCGGCAGTTCATCTGGCCGGAGACGAAAACGTGACGGCGGACGCTCTGGGCAGGCAGAGCGCGATCTCTCACGAGTGGGAGTTGGCTCAGGAGATTCTCCTGGAGATCTTCACCCTTTGGGGGACCCCTCAAGTGGATCTCTTCGCCTCCAGTGTCAACCGGAAGTGCGAAAGGTTTTGCTCGCGGGAATTTCCTCCAAAAGGAGCCTTAGGAGACGCGTTTGTGGTGGAGTGGTCATTCCCGCTGCTGTACGCGTTTCCTCCAGTCCCCGTCCTCCCGCAAGTGCTGCGGAGGTTACGGAAGTTCGGTTCCCGGATGATCCTCATTGCTCCGGCGTGGGCTCGGAGGACGTGGTACCCGGACCTTCTCGACTTGTCCATCTGCCCTCCACGTCGTCTTCCCTACCGAGACGATCTGCTCTCACGGGAGGGGGGTCAGGTTCTCCATCCAGAGGTCAGATCCCTCAACCTTCACGCTTGGCTTCTGAAAGGTTGAGGTATAAGGATTGGGACCTCCCTAAAGACGTGATGGAAGTGTTGCTTTCGGCCCGAAGGCCAGCAACAAAGTCTCTGTACCGTTGCCGTTGGCATAAATTCTGCGACTGGTGCAGAGTTCAGAATGTGGATCCTTTTGCATGTGACATCCCCATGGTTCTGTCCTTTTTACTTTCTTTGGCCCACAGGGGCTTGCAAGTGGGTACCATTAAAGGTTACCTGGCGGCGCTGTCCATCTTTAAGCGCTCGTCTGAAGAGTGTTCTTACTTTAAAATCCCTTTAATTTCACCGTTTCTGAAAGGGCTCACTAATGTATTCCCTCCGTCACCTTTCCTGGTGCCCGGTTGGGATTTAAACCTTGTTCTTAAGTTTCTTATGGGTGCTCCGTTTGAGCCTTTACATTCTTGCCCTTTGAGGCTGTTAACTCTGAAAACTGTGTTTTTAGTTGCGGTTACTTCCGCTCGCAGAGTGAGTGAGTTACAGGCACTTTCAGTTAAGCCACCCTTCACTGTATTTCACAAGGACAGGGTTGTCCTTAGAGTTCGTCCTTCTTTTCTTCCGAAGGTAGTGACGGAATTTCATTTGGCCCAGAAGGTTGTTCTTCCGGCATTCTATCCTCCTCCGCATCCTGGTAAGGAAGAGGAGAGGTTCCATAGGCTTGATCCTAGGAGAGCTTTAAGCTTTTATGTTTCACGCATGTCCCGGGTCAGAGTGGACGATCAACTCTTTATTGGTTACGCTGGAAAGCGTTTGGGGTAAGCTGTGACGAAACAGACTTTGTCTCGCTGGATTATTTTGGCCATCTCGGAGTGCTACCGCTTGGCGGGTAAGGACCCACCGGCTGGCTTGCGGGCCCATTCTACCAGGGGTATGGCTGCTTCTACTGCCCTGCAGAGGGGTGTTCCTATTCGCAACATCTGTGATGCAGCCACCTGGGCTTCAGTACATACATTTGTACGTCACTATTCCCTCGATTCCATCTGAGCACAGGATCTGGCCTTTGGCAAGGCAGTCCTTTGCTCTGCTATTTGATTGGCTATTCTAAATTTTGATTCTAAATTCTTTCCCTCCTCCTTGCTCTGGTACTGCTTTGGGAGTCTGTCATAGATATGGAATACGTCGGAGGACCCAATCCCCTTGAAGAACAAGTTACTTTCTTACCTGGTAACGTTCTTTCGATGGGATGGTCCAACGACGTATTCCATATCGCTCCAGCCCTGCCTTCCCCGCTGCAGAATTTCTTTTGCGATTGCAGCTTACGTTCCGCAAGGCTTTGTGTCTGACTGGCAGTTGACTAATGTCACACGTTCTGGGGAAAAAACTACAACTGAGGCTACTGGCGTCGTACGTCCTACTTATCACATCGGATGACGTCGGAGGAGGTCCTCGACAACGGCGCATCGACGTCATCGACGCAGACGCCGAAAAAAGTTTCCGAAGCAGCACAGCTGTGGTGATTACATGTCAGATATGGAATACGTCGTCGGACCATCCCATCGAAAGAACGTTACCAGGTAAGAAAGTAACTTGTTCTTCTTGCAGGCTGCTTCCCAGGCAGAGGGCCCCGCAGATTCCCCCCCCACCCCACCAATGCAGGGGCGTTGCTAGGGGGAGCTAAGGGGGCTATAGCCCCTGATCTTTTGGTTGTAGCCCCGGATAGAATCTCAAGAGCTAGAGCCAAAAGACTAGCTAGCCCCCAGTCCCAACAGTTCTGACATCAGCTTAGCCCTGGGTCTTTTCTAGACCTAGCAACTCCCCTGCCCCAATGACTGCAGAGCCCCCACCAGGCAACTCTGTCCTCTCTGTATTTTTTCCCCACAGAACCCCTGCGTGGCAACTCTGTGTTGAGTGGCCTGGGTAGTCCCAGGCCATGATCTGGTCGTGTGACCACGACTACAGTGTGAGGCCGTGTGACCACGGTCCAACCGGGTTAACACTGTTAGAGAAGTTGTCGGCTGGGTGCTCCCAGCGAACCCTCGGGCTGGCCATTGTGCAGCAAGAAGCGATAGCAGTGGTGAATGGATACACATCTGAAGGTGCTTCGGTGGCCCACATCGGAACAGGGCGCGGGCTGCACTTGCTGTACGATATTTAGTGCTGCCGTTTAGGATCTTGCATTTAAGTGATCCTTAGTACCACAGGCGTAAATCTGCACTCACTGCATTCATGGATGCATCATTCAGGGATGGAACACGCCCTCCACGGTAGCGCCAGCATTAGCTTTCCCCTGTCTGCTAGCTCTCTTCCCCCTTGTGTCATGTTTTCTACCCTACCTTATGCTCATTTTATGCTGCCCCTCCAATCATGTCTCGCCCGATATATCATGAGCATTATCACCCCATATAATGCCCCTGAACCCTGCGCTTATCTTCACGCATGATCCCACATATTATACAAGTGCTGCCTTCTTTGCCACTGTCCGGTTTTAGCACTTTTATCACTGTCCCATCTTAGCACTTTTATCGCTGTCCCATCTAAGCACTTCTATCGCTGTCCCATTTTAGCACTTCTATCGCTGTCCCATTTTAGCACTCCTATTCTTATTTATATCCACCTGGAGAAGATTGATGTCCTAGTGGAGCTGAACATCAACATTTTTTAATTGCTTCTAGATAGCAGTATCTTTTCTATTTCTATGAGCGCAACCTAAATCTCAAGTACATTTTAATGCTCGCATCTACAGTTATTTTGAGCCTCCTTCAGGGAAGAAAGGCCTCTAGTAGAGTTACAGGATTTTGTCAATTATTTACAACAGATTGAAAACCACTGAAGTCTTTGCCCCCCTTCCAAGATGCTTGAATTAACTGTTTGGGTGCTGCTTAGCACCAAGTTCAAATGCTGGTCAAGCACATAGAAATAGAAACAAAATACTATTTCTATGGAAAGTATTAACATTTTAAAACAGGTTTAAGCAGCACTTGAGCTCCCCATCCCATCAATACTCCCTCCAAAGCTGTAACCCCCTGCCTCTGTAACATGTACTGCAAAACATATAAATGTAAAAAAATAAATATAAATAAATAAAATGAAATCCATCTTTTCTTTTCATGGGAGGGAACGCTACTGAGAAGCTGTAAGAGGGGCGAGTGAGAAATCCACGAGTTTCAAACTTGCATGCAGGAGCTGTTCGGTATGCCTGAGTCCCGGCAATCCCGAGATGCAAGAAATCTACAGTGCAGGAGCCAAAGTCGAAACAGAGGTGGTGGCGAGATCACAGGAGCAAATCAATAGTGGACCCTTAGTCCGAGGAACATCGACAAGACCACCGACAGCTGAGAAGAACAGTGTGTCAGGATAGTGGTGACACGAAAAAGGGAGCGAGAGAGCGAGAGAGTAAGAACGCGAACACCGGCGGGAAGACTGCATTCACAGCACCCAGTAAGAAGGAGAGAGACTGAGAGCGAAAACCTCCGATGACGTTCCCCGCCAGGAAAGAAGGTAACGTAAGAGAGTTATCTTTTAACCTAAGTCGATATAAAGAATGCATCAAGAGAGAATTATTGTAATCTACAGCCACCTTGTCACAGTAGAAGATATGAATTGGATTTAACTTGAGAACCAATTAACACCAAGAGTGTAAATCAAGAGAAAATCATTATCACCCAGAGTTAACTTGTCACAGTAGAAGATATGCAACGGAGTTAACCTCAGAAATAAGTAGAAACAAATATCATGAGTCAAGAGGAAACCTTGATGAGAACTGGACAATAGGAGAGCGAACCAGTTGGGCCAAATATCCTGGGAAAAGGGGAAACAAAGTGCTATCCTGAAATAGAACAAAATAGTATTAAGGAGAAAGAGAGAGAGGGCTCACAGCCTACAGACATTTACTAGATACAAATTAGAGGGATCCTAGAAAATGATATTCCCTCAGTGGGGTATGATCAGGTTTATGGCCAAAAAGGGAAAGAAGGTGAAGAAAGCAAGTGCAACCTCCCGTTAGGGGAATTAAAGAGACTAAGGCAAGAAGTCACAAGAGACTATTTGCGAATTGTACACTAAAGACTGGTAGCCTCAGGAGAAGGGAGTCATTCTCCTGACCCAAGTTAGGTTTCTTAGTTGTGGGGTCAGTTAGGCTAACTTTTGTACAGCGGACTTCTTTCTTCCTGGACATTCACGACTGACAGACGTGCACCTTAGTTAATAAGATAGGTAGGGACCACCCATTGAGACAGGGTGAGTTAGGCGTTCTATTTCATTTGAATAAACAAAAGTATATCATGTCCTCTGAGAGTCCATGTCCTCCTTCTGACTCACCACAAAACTTGGATGCTGACTTGAATGACTAATTTCTGGACATTCATTCAAAATATAGTTTGTCCTAGTATCCTGTAACTAGGACAAGAACCACAGTGGAAGAATTAGGAGAGGTTAGAGAAGCAATTGTTCTCATCATGTCTCAAGACAGAGGTGCAAGATATGTCCTTGACTCTTCAGAATGGCAGGCATGGGTTGGAGGTTGAAACACGTTGCCAAGATGTCGCTCTAATGTCAAAAGAGACAGAGTGGCTGATTCATGGAATTATTTGCGCCGAAAAACGGGGATTTGTGCGCCATTCTGCCCGCAAATCCCCATTTGTTAAACGGGGATTTGCGGGCAGAATGGCGCACAAATCCCTGTTTTCTGGCGCAAATAATTCCATGAATCAGCCCCATAGTGTTGTGTGATGAAGTCGATCTCCTGCTCTGCTCAGAGTGCTTCCGGGTCATGGCTCCCAACTTTGTGGAGCTTTTCTCTTGACCCCCTAAGAGACATTTTGGAAGGAAAGGACACATCCTTCTGATCCACTGATTGACTGTGCATGGCACCTGCCACGCTCTGCTCATAGAACTCCCTGATACTAGTGCACGCAACAGGGAGTCAGGCTCGTCTTCTGGCTCAAAAGGCACAAGAGTCCCATTGATTCTGGGGAGAGTGGGGAGACTGTCTTACACAGGTTATAAAACAGAATTTTCGATCTGACAAGATGCCCCTTCAGGGTGGCACCGAGAAGTATGCCTCAGACCTTACTTACATAGATCTTATTTGCAAGTGGTTCAACCCGGTGGCGCACCGCTTGGCATTTCTTGGGGAAAGAGTAAGTTCAGTAGTGGGGGAAGTTTAGGGTGACCAGACGTCCCGGTTTTCCCAGGACAGTCCGGGGAAATCACTCTCCGTCCCGGGAGTTTTTTGATTTGATAACCCCCGTCCTGGGTTTCCAAGGGTGGGTGGCTATGGTCCCAGTTTTTGCCAGGACCAGATTTTTAAATCCCGGAATCGGGTCCCAACGCAACTCTTCCTGCACGAATGGGGGCGTGAAATGCTTTTCACGCCCGCATTTCCTCCGCCTTCCACTCCCAGGTGCTCTCTTCCAATAAGAGGAGTGTGCCTGTGAGCACACCCCCTTGTCAGACTTTGTGTCCTGTGTGTTTGTAATGTCCCATCGTCCCTCCTCCTCCACCTCACCTGTACTGAGGGATCTTTTGGCTCTGTAGCCTTTTTCTTTTTGGTCAGGTGTTTGTGTCTCACACGGGAGGAAGCCACAATGAAGGCTAGTGCAGAGCACCCCACCGTGACCTCTTTTGAGGGACAAAAGAAGAGGAAAAAGCCAGTAATGTCAGAAAAAACCCTGTAGTGATGGCGGTGACAAGATTCCTCCTGGAAACTGGGCTCTGTTGTGCAAAATAGCCTTTGAAAGTGGGAATGTATTCAGATGTCCCAAGGAGCAATGAAACAATAGCAAAAAATGCCAAAACTTGCAGGAATAAGCAGGCGGGGAGGAAGCAAGCAAAGCGGGAGCCAAACACAAAGGAGGAGAAGAGAGGGGGAGGAGCAAAGAACGTAAACAGGGATAAGGAGGAAGAGCGGGAGAACCCAAATGGGAAAAGCACCGTACAGAGAAGGGCTACAAGGAAACACAGGGAAGAAGACAAAAGAAAGTACTGAAAAGTAGGTGCTCTGAGAGGTGAACTGAGCGAGAGGAAGTAGAAAGGCACGAGCGTAAGAGCAACAGCGGCAGCGAAACAAAGGCAGCTGAACGAGAAGGTTGCAACGCGATGCGCAGAAAGGGGGTGTGGCTTATGAACACCTACGTACATCCAAGAGCGGAAAGAGAACTAGACCGCTGGATGTACGTAGGAATGAACCTGACAAGAGCTTCAATAGGTGTGCAAACGAACCCGGGGCAACATGCGCCAGGATCGAATACGGCGCATGACACCCCTCCCCACCCGCCGCATCAGGCCAGCGACATAGAAGAAGGACTAACGTGTTTTTTATTTACTTTAGTCCTACTTCTATTTCTTTGACCTGTCCCGTTTTTTTTTTATCTGGTCACACTAGGGAAGTTTCAAAACCATCTTACCAACCAACTTCGAATTCTTTCAACTAATGTTTTGATCAAAGTTGGCTCAAAGGACACTACGGATGAACCTCTTATCTGGCATATCTCAGTGCATTGTTTTTTTGTGTGATCAAAGTAACCAGACCCAGAGTTGCTGGGTCGCATGATAGGTGCTGGCTCGAGCTGAACCAGTTCTGTGTTGCCCAAAAACATCCAAAAGCAAGGTTTCACTCCCATCATTATGGGATAGATTATGGTGCAGCCTGTCCAGGTCTGGGGCCACCCATAGGGTTATAGGTCAAAGTATCGAATCAAAAGGATCAAATGACAAAAGGGTCGAATCAAAAGGACCCAAAACAAAAGGTTGGACATTTAAAAAAAAAAAAAAATTGGGGGGGTCCCCCCTGTTTTTGTGGTAAAAACCACTTTTTTTACCTAAACGGAAACCCAAAAAAAATATATAATTTGTAAAAAAATTCGAACCTTTTGTTTTCGAGAAAATGTACTCTAACCTTTTGCATTCGATACTTTAACTGGACACCCATCCATAGTATATTTTGCTCTAGACCATGTCAGATCTCAATGGAACGTTGTCATGTCTCTCAACATCTGCCGGTTTCAGGATGCAAATTCGGTTCTATGTGATATTTCCACTTTATAAAGACCACACATCAAAAAGACTGATTTATTTCTGCCGTTTTTTGTAAAGTCTATAAAAGTGGAAGCATCACTCTACTGGGGCGGGGGGGTCACCCCCACCAGCCCCTCTCAGGAAGCTGTTCCCCTGCCCACACGCTGGTGGGTTTTCTTAGAAATTGGTGGGTTTCACCCCTCAAGTCTCTTTTCCTCCAACCCCGCTTTCCTTCCCCCCAAAATATTCCCCCATAACCCCTACCACAAACTCACGGATTCACTCACAAACATGTATGTTTGCCTGCTCCCCTAACCCTTTCTTCCACGCCACAAACATTCTCACTCCTCCCCCACAGACAGAAACCGACACACACACAAAATCACAAAACACTTGCCCAGGACAACACCTGCATCTCCTCTCTTCCGGTCCGGGCACGCTCGTCAGGCCTTGCATGCACTCGTGTGCGGCGGGTGCATGACAGTTCGATTTAAAAAGACAAATTGGAGAGTTCGCCGAGCTGTGTTCATAAATCGGCCTTTTTAAAAAATCTTTATTTTTTAAACACGTTTGACTTGGTACCACAAATGACACCAGATTCTGTACTGTGCCAAGCCAAATAAAAAATAAATCATTGTTAAAAATGCAGAGCAAATAATGGAATCCCAGGTCTTTCCTGCACAATGAGTTGGCAAGTCACTGGGTGTTCCAGTTAAGAACATGTTAAGCTTCTGGAGAAACTAAACATTAGCAAACAGATAAGGGTAATCTCAACGTGTACCATCACCAGTAATAATGGCAGGAACCAATTGTGAGCCACAGAAGAAGGAAACGTATGTAACACCTGCCACAAAGAATTAATCCCATCCTAATGAGGGATATTGTTTTACTCTCCGTCCTAATGAGGGATATTCATATAATCCTCTCATAATGAGGGATATCCAGATATAAATGAGTTACATCCAGTCGCAACTGTTTCATCATGACCCAGACACTGTGTACATTCAATAATTGGACTGTTTGCATTTATTGGCATAGTGTCGCCATCTTTGATGGCCACTCTGAAATGTTAAGACAATGAAGAGGTATATTCAGTTTCCTTAGTAATGATTGATGCCTCCTTAATATATTTAGACTTTCGTGTAGTCATACACTCCCAGTGCACTCAGAAATCAATGGTTGAAAGAAATTGATGCAGCGGTAAAAAGGCTCCCAATGGCTAGTAAGCATTTTTGTAAATCTAGGGAAACTCACATCGCGGGTGACACAGTGGAAATGTAACAAAAATTTGTAAACATATGGTTATGTTCTATTATCTACTTTCTTTTAATGTATGCGTTGTGCTTGGTCAATTTCATTCTTCAGAACTGTTGGTTGAAACAAAACAGTGGCCTGACTAATGGCGGGTCTGGAATAAATCATAATCACTGGAACTGCTCTGGCAAAGAGGCGTTTTTTCAGTGTGCCGTGCCATTATGGAAGGGAAACGCCCCAAGGAAAGGAACATTGATGCAAGGTCAAGCTGAGGATTGGGATAACCGGGCCCGGGCAGCAGCATCATCTTCAAATCGATGGGAGTTGAGAAAGGCACTGAAGGGGCCTCTGCAGATCAAGCAGTCTGGTGTGTGAAGCCTCATGAGCCGGGATTAGCAGAGTCCCGGCTGCGCCCATAAACCAAAGAAATAGCCTCTCTTAGGTGCTTCCACAGCTCTATTGCTAATACTGGCAGAGCTGTCCCTGCCACACAGTCGGAGTTAGAATGGGGGCACCCGCACTCCATTGGAAGGGGGTCATTCTGACACTCGGAGGCGTCGCTACGGGGGTGGGAGGGCTGAGGGGGCTATAGCCCCGGGTCTTTTGGTTGTAGCCTCGGATAGAAGCTCAAGGGTTACAACCAAAAAGGCCAGCTCGCCCGAGTCCTGACAGTCCCAAAATTAGCATAGCCCCCTATCTTTTCCAGACCTAGCAACACCCCTGCGTCACACTGCAACGCTTTTGGGGGACCCAGGGCACTCCATTGGTACTATCTGTGGCCAACAGAAGATGTTCTGAGGCTCAAAGGGGCCCATTTAAAACTTATGTTTGGGGGAGCACCCCTTGCCTACAGCTGGAAAAACCAGCCCAATGGCACCTTTGGGGTGCACAGATTACAATGGAGTGATAAGGGAATGATGGGAGGGGTGAGTAGCTGCAGGTGTGTTGACTCAATGGGGCAGGTTTATTGGTCTTTGCTGCAGAACAAGGAACGGCAAGCCATGAGGAGATTAAATTATCTGTTTATCAGGAAGTTTTTAATGTAGTTGAAACCTGAGTGAAAAGGCAACGAGTTGATCAAGTTCACTGCTGGCCACTGCAAACCCAGATGGATGTTGGGGCCTGCGGGTGGCAGCAATGGCGGCCTACAACATGCCTGCTGCAAAGCGCACTATTTTTGTCCTGAACTGACGATGGATTTTTCTTTGTGATGAGAATGTCAACATGGTGTAAGCTGCTTGGGGTCCCCGTGAGGGCCGAAGCCTGAGGCCCATTTCAACTGGAATGACTGAAAGGCCCTGGTGCCGTCCCTGGATTTTCCACCCCAGTGCGTTCTGCGCATGCAGCACTGGCTGACGCAAATCGTCAAAGGGGAGGAGGATGGGCCTGCTGGGAGTGATCAACTTGCTTGCTAGCCCAGCGCCCTTTCTCAACTTAAAGAAAAAGAACACTGTTAGTATCCCGGTACTGCGGCCTGGGATAGCAACATTAGCCTTGCTCGGGTAATTTTGCTGAAGTAGTCCATGCACCCATTGGTCAGTGGTGTAAAGGGTTGTAGTGCCTAGTAGGATACGAGGCACTGCACAATGAATAGAAAGGAACGAGAAAAACTCAAACCTCAGAACCGATGCAGAAAATAATGTTGAATTGAACACTGGTGTAAAATTGAAGGATGTCAAAGATAGCCTCAGAAATCCACTAAGCACTAGGTTTAATATTTTAAGCAAGTGGCTGGGTAGGGCTGGGACAGTGGCAACTAGGGGGTCGCTACAGCTCTCCCTCAACCTTAGCCCAAATGTCCCTAAATGCTAGAATATCCCTGACGTACTTTAATGCAAGGTAACCCCTTCGATCTAGCACTGCTCTATTCTAGAAGGGGAAAGCTAAAGGCAGTGACCTTTTCTATCTCCCTCCAGGATTTTCAGAGGGATAACTTTGGTCTGTTTTGGCTGCACTATGTCATTATGGTTTCCCTTCTAGAGTCTCTCTCTCTCTCTCTCTCTTTCCATCCTTCGCTCTCTCTCCCCCCATCTTTATTTCTCTGTCTATATATATACATCTCTGCTCTAATTCCTCTTGGATTCTCGTGCTCTTCCCTCTCATCTGTCTCTGATGCCACTCCTCCCCATTCTCCTTTCAATCTCCTAGCCAGGGCTCCAGATAGGATTTGGAAGAGGGGGTCTTTTACTCCCTATTTTTTAAGGTTGAGAGTAACATTATTTTTTAGGGTGTAAAAATGTAAGTCCACTTCTCAATTGTAAGCGAGTAAAAATGTTTTAACTGAAAAAAGGAAATGTTTTTGCAATAATTATTTATTTGCACCTAGTTCTTCATACACATACAAGATGCACGTTTACTTCTTCCAATCAGGCACTTATAATAGTAGTTTCTCCTACTGTGCTACTACGTGCACTAGTGTACAATTATCCAGGGAACTGTTGGGGGGACGGCAGGGGCGCCAGATTCTACATGTCTTTTTTCCTATTTTTTGTTGCTAGTATTTTTACTCCGTACTTTAATTTTTTGGGAATATTTGCCAATTTTTAGGGAGTAAAAGTAGCCGATACATCCCTTATCTGTGGGGCTGCTCCTATATATGCTTCTGTGTCTTTATCTTATCACACCCTCTCCCCAGCTTCACTCCGCACTCGCCATTACTTACCATTGCTCCCACTACTACTTTGTACTCTGTCACCACTCTCCTACCACATAATCTCCCCATCACTTATTCACTCCCTCTCTAAATCCCCCTACACTTCTCTCTGAACCCTTTGCACCCTCCTCACTACACACAATTGGTACCACACTCTCCTATACACAATTCCAGAGGCTCCTAAGCCCTCAGCTCCAACGTCTGCCCTCTGTCTGGCCACCTGGTTCACCACCACACTACCTGACCTCAGCAGAAGAGTCTCCAAACTCCTCTGTGCTGCTTGGGCTTTGATAGCCCAGCTTAGCCACTTCAAACACTTTTTCCGGCCCCCCATTGGTCTCGCTGGCAAATCCCTCTTGGCCAATCTCTGGCCAACCTATCCCTCTAAGGGTTGGGACTTCTTCTGGAAGGCTTCTAACCTCGCCCCTTCCCTATCTCCATTTGTGTGGGGGCATCCGCGTGTTTACAGGCTTCTTGTTTTCCTGGTGGCTTTCTTAATGTGCTGTTTTTTGTTTCCCACTAGGTTTAAAGAGGATTTCTGTGTCTCCCCTGCTCCCATGCAGTCTCTTCTCACTCTGCTTATTTTCTCTTGTTCCACAATGCCCCCTGGGTTTTGTCTGGGGTTGGTGGGTCGGGTGTCTCATCTCTGTTGGACAGTAGAACTCTGAATCCATTCCATGTCGGGTCTCAATCCCCTTCCTCTGGTTCCAGTCCAGGTTTTCTTGGATACACCCAACAGGTGCCATTTGGGAGTTGCTGCTCTAAAAAAAAGGCAGACGTGAACTCTGGCCAGAAGAGGAGAGGCTGGCAGGCCTTGTGTAAGGGACAGTGTCACCATCATTCACATACAGTGCACATTCATGGGGTGCAAGGACTGCTCCCACGCCCCAACCGTCTCCCTCCCAACAGGGCGATGTCCCTGTCACAAGGACTAGACCAGATATAACATCTAGAAAAAAGGCGCCTGAGTAAGACACAAATATTGCTAATGTAAGACGGATTTTCATTATTTCAAGCTACTGTACATACCAATATTGCCTTTTAGATTGTTGTAAAGTTTAATGAACATTGTACAATGCTGTATAGGCTGAGAAGATTTTTGCTTAAGCCAGGGGCCTGCAAGCTTTGCCTCTCCAGATATTCAAACTACAGCTCCCACCATTCCTTACAAGCATAGTTGATGGCATGTGATCATGGGAGTCTTAGTCCAAAACATCTGTAGAGCCTTGGGATGCAGACTTCGGTGCCATAAACCACAGCTAGAGAGCAAGAGTTGCAGGCTACTACTAGCTGGCCGCATAGGGTTCTTGTTGTGTGCCCCTCACTTTGCACACACTCAGTTTGGCAGAGTATGAAACACAATGGAAGTTCACCAGCTCGCAGCAGGTAATGATTATGGATGAAGGCCTCGATGCCACGGAATGTGCACCTTTGTATATGGCATAGTGTAGACATGGCTGCCAAGGGTCCTCTTGTAAGACACAGCGCCTTCCACCAGCCCCAGCTTTGCACATTGCATGCTGGGAATTTTAGACAGGCATTTTCAATGGGAACATTGAAGCTACAAGTCCTGGTATGTAATAAGAAAAACAAGGACAAGCTGAAGGGACCTTCAGCAGTGGAACTGTAACAAAAAAAGTAGTAGAACTAAGGCTGATGGTATTTTAGGGTGGAGAGTGTGCTAGCATGGGGTAACATACATGTTCTGGGACTCACAGGTATGTGAATAAACTGTCAAATGGGTGGGATGGTCAAAAGCAGGAGGACCTCCAAAATGATTGCTCTTGGATTTTAAGCTCTTTTTGGTAAAAATTGCTGTCAATCGTCTTTATTCAAAATATAAAAAATCCAAGAGAAACAACATAATTCCATGTTGCATTCAAATAGTAAAATGTGCATGGGAATAAACTCAAGGCTCTAAGAGCAATTCACACATTAGAAAATATTAAAAACGAGCATGAACAGTCAATAACAGCCAAATGGGTAAAATTCACATAGCAAAAAATATAAATGCCGCTTACTCCACCACAGAGAGCCGATGCTCCCTAATCCTCTTTAAAACTGGAATACAATGTTCCAGGGACAAGAATACGCTAAGGTCATCCGCCAGCAACAGATAATAATAGGCCACTCAACACTGCCTAAAATCAAGAATCGTTAGACGGTGGGATTATATATTTCTGGCACGGGTTGTCTTATTGGGGCAAAAGAACAGAGCATGCATATTAGTTTCTAGTGAGGTATTCTCACGCTTCAATTGGCTTCCTTCGGATTTTTCCAAGGCATTCTGTTAAATGCGAGGGGAGCCGATTGTCTCGGGAGGATAGCCCAGGGGCAACGTGCTTACGCAAAACCACAGAGCACCACAGGTTCGATTCCCGGGTCCGCGCTTAGAAATCTCTGGGTATTCCGCGCGTTATAAATAACCTATCATATCTATTCATATTAGCTTCCTTGCCACTTTATTGTCGACACAACACAGATGAAATTAATTACTATCATTTTAATGCATGAATGGAAAGTATGCCCTAGCAAGCACTTGGCATTGTCTTTTAGTTCTGCCTGAATTAATACCTACTTCTTAAGGAGATCTAGAATCACTTTCTTTTTGAGTTGGAAGAACAGAGAGTGGGTTCTTGGCCAGGTTGTAGCATCCTAGAGCGTGCAGGGCTATACAAAGGTTGTTAACTCAGCTAGATTTTACACTGCTCTCTAGGTTGAGTTAAAATAGTTTTAATTGGGACAGCCTTGTTAATGCAGATTGAGAGCATTAAAGAAATGGGGGCAATTTTCAGTTGATCAGTTAGTGGCGTAATGCCGCGTTCATGATATAAAAGCTTTTTGGCCGTTGCCGGGGAGACACCCAATGGGGAGTGCAAAGATTTCTGCTCAGATACTGCAATGGAAAGTGAGTGGGAGCTTCCCTAAACTCCAGCACCAGAGCGGGAAATACCACACAACTTTTCCTAAAATGCCTCCATTGTTATGGGAACTGCTCCGCCTCCATGAGACGAAGAGAAGTGCAACATCCCTGAATTTCATTGCGATATGGGCCGACCAGGTGTTCGTGTCGTTGAAACTGGTGCCTAGGTAATCAAACGTATGTACTCTTTTCAGATTTGCCTTCGCCACTGATATAACCGAGTTTGCCGTCTTATTTCTATTAAAAAAGTAGTCAACATGGATTTAAGCTTAGAAGTAACTGTTTTTGTTTTTACCTATACATTGTTTGATTGTTTAGCAGTTTGTGACATGATATGGCATTTATAACGCGCCTATAAATGAGTGTTTCAAGGCGTGACAAGGCAAGGGAGGGGGAACAGAGGGAAGACAGAGCCAGCGATCCTACTAGGCCAAGTGTCATTCAGATCGCGCAGGGGAAGGGGAAGAGGAAAAGTGCGGAGTGGGAGGGGGTGGGGACAGTGCAGTACTTGGGATAATAGAATAAATAAAAACAATATGAGAAGTAGGGCCAACTGGAGGCAAGTGCAAGGGTAAGTGCAGACATCAGGTGTCAAATGCTGGTGGGGGACTGTAGGGATACAGAAAAAACAGTCCCAAGTGCAGGGGTTGCCAGGGAGGCAGTACAGGTGTGTAACTGGCAGGGTAGGGGACCTGGACCCGAGATCAGAAGGCGGCCAGGTAACCAGTACAGTTCAGCCAGGAATTCAGCAGGGGAGAGGAGGAGGAGAGAAAGCAGAAGCAAAGAGGAAGGTTTTGAGGTGCTTCAGGAACCGGAGATGGTTCTCCTCAAGTTTCAGGAAGGCAGGGAGACTGTTCCAGAGGGAGGCCCCAGCCGAAGAAAGAGATTTACCATCATCTCGTTGCTTGGAGAAGCGACTGATCCTGAGTGAGTTCGAGGCGGATGAGCGAAGAGCTTGAGAAGGAAGATATTTAGGAAGAGAGAGTTGAAGGTATTGAGGCCCCAGACCCCAGATGTCCTTGTGGAGAATGCAGAGGGTTTTGAACCCAATCCTCGCAGCCACTGGGACCCAGTGAAGAGATTTCAGTCCTGGAGAGATACAATCCCTGGGCTTGAGGCCAAGGACATGTCTCCCAGTCCTGTTCTGGATGAGTTGCAGAGGGCGGAGAGTAGAAGCAGGCAGATTTAGAAAGAGGCTGTTGCAATATTCCAGCCTAGAGTGAACCAGAGCTCTGGAGACAGTGAGCTTCTGGGGGAAGGAGAGGAAAGGAAGAATACAACTGAGGAGGTGCACCTGGTAGTGTGACTTCTTAGAGACGTCAGAGATGTGAGGAGAGAAGGAAAGTGTGGAGTCGGAGATGACCCCAATGTTTTTAGCCTTGCATGTGGGAGCAGGAAGAGGGCCAAGAGAGGCCGGCCAGAGAGTGACAGGAAAGGAGGGAGTGGGTGTGCCGATGAGGAGAATCTCAGTCTTACTGGCATTAAGGCAGAGATCATTGGTGGCACACCACTCCTGGATAGCAGACAGACCGAGATGAGAGATAGAGAAGAGGTGGCCGAAGGTAGCCTGAAAATGAGCCGAGTGTCATTCACATAGCACTGGACGTTGGGGCAGAGCTTGGCAGTGCGGTGGGCAAGAAGTGCTAGGTATTGGTTGAACAGCCAGGGAGAGAGGTTAGACCCCTGGGGCACACCACAGGTAGAGATAGAGATAGAGATGGAGGAGAGGAAGGACCCAAGTTGGACCTTCCAGGGTCGATCAGAGAGGAAAGAAGTCAGCCATGCCAGGCCTGACCGGTGATACCCAGGTTATCACGGAGACGGTTGGGCATGATGGAATGGTTGACTGTGTCAAAGGCAGAAGAGAGATCAAGTAAGATGAGGACACAGCGGGTGTTGGAATCAAGGTTTGAGACAGGTCTTCACAGATGTTCAGGATAGCAGTTTCCAAGCTTCTGGCAGCTCTGAAGCCAGACTGATGGTCATGAAGACAACCGACAGATTCAGTGTGAAGATTAAGCTGGGAGATGGCCAGCTTTTCCAGGAGTTTGCCCAGGAAGGGAGTGATGGAGATTGGGCGATAGTTAGCCGGGCTGGACGGGTTGACAGAGAGTTTCTTGAGAAGAGGGTGCACAAGGGAGTGCTTCATGGGGGATGGGAAGACTCCAGTGGCGAAGGAGTGGTTGCAGAAGTTGGCCAGAACAGGAGCCAGGGAGTCACTGTGGTCCTTGATGGTTCCGGAGGAACAAGGATGAACCTGTTTTAAGATGAGACTTTCATAAATCAGACTTGTCTAGAAACCTTGTCTGGGGAGAATAAGTGAAAGGCAAAGAAGGAGAGAGGAGAGGTGGCCGAAGAAGGGCCAGATGAAGAGCAGGGAGTAGAGAGGGAGAGGAAGAGAGAGAGGACAGGATAGCCTGAGTTTTAAAGATGAAATGAGAAGCCAGCGCCATTTAGAGGGCCTGGGAAGGGACAGGAGAGGTAGAGACTGCCGCAGGATTGGCCAGTTCCTTGCAGATTTTAAAGAGTTTGGCTGAGTTGTTAGATGCTGCAGAGACTCAGCCTTAGATGTGAGCTCTCTTCTGTGCGGACTGAGAGCCGGTATTGCCTTTGGAGCAGGCGGCAGGCCAGTTTGTCAGAGGATGTACCAGGAGCATGCCATTTCTGCTCAGCCACCCTGCACTTGCGTTTGAGGGTGACGAGGTCTGAGTCGTACCAGGAATTACACTTGGCTTTGGGCTTCAAGCGGATCCTCATGACAGGGGCAAGAACATCGAGAGTATTGGATATAGCAGAGTGGAGCATCGAAAGGCTGTGTCAGGGTGTCAGTCAACCAAAGGGGGAGGGGCAGTAAGAAAGTGGCGGCGAAAGCCTCAACTAACATACGCTTCATTGGTCGGATAACCGAGAAGGTGGGTGGCAGCGCTGGAATTGGCTTACCCAGTGGGGGAAGAGAGGGTGAGACAGGAGGAAAGGAGAAAGTGATCACTCTAGGAGAGAGCAGTGGTAAGAGGGATAGAAAGGGGAAGGTCTGAGGAGATCAGAATATCCAGAGTGCACCCTGCAGAGTGAGTCGGGCCAGATGGAAGAATAAAGAGTGAGAGAATATCCCACCTTTGAATCAGCTTCAAAGAATGTTTAATTAAAATAAAGAATTGTACTATAAAGGTCAAAAGAATAGTTCCAGAATTTTGAAATGTGTTCTAAAAGGTACTGGAGCTAATAACAGCATAAGGTAAATGTATTGGAACTCAGTTACTGTTAGTGCCCACTCAATCAGACCTCTAGGTGTAACACATGAAATGCGGCCATTGACATCTATGCATATGGAGCTAGTCGACTGTTAAACCTGACCATTGGGTAGTTGCTGCAGAGAACCAGAACAGCATAGGCCATCATTGTCTGGTGCATCAACAGTGTAATTGAGGGGTGGCTGGCATGATTTTAAAATCAGGCTGCATCAGTCAGAGGAAGGTTGAGGGAGTAGCGAGTAAGGTGGAGGCGATGTGGCATCCTGCCCCACTAAACATTCCTGCAGCTGAAGCTGGAGGGTATATGTCTCCACTTAAGTTGCACCCCAAAATTCAGAGATCTGCAACCTGCAGCTCACACGATGTTTGCAACTACAGCTCCCATAATCCCTCACCATTGAGCATGCTGCCGTATGCCGCTGGCAGTTGTAATCCAAAGCACCTGGCGCACCAAAGGTTGCAGACCCCCCTGGTCTTAATGGACGCCAAGTGTACAGCATAGAGGAACATTAACAACCTTAAACAGCACATGAGCCTTGAGTCATTAGTGTCCCTCGAGCTTGCGACATATTTCATGCATCTTCTGAGCACCTAAACATATCTCACACCCTTCTTAAGGCACAACCTAAGTGCCAAGGACGAGTATGCTCGTCCTTTTTGCATAGACTTGCATAATAGCCTGGCAGTTAAGGGGTTAAGACACCCATTACACACAGCACAAAGGGCCCGCACTAGGTTGCAAGGTGATGCAAGGGTAGCATAGACTTTCTAATGCAGCAACATTACCTTTGATTGTTGTTGTATGTGTCACTGGCTACTCATAAAACATGATCCTGCAATGCAGACAGCAGCAGTGGTTTATGCATTATCCTCTTGTCTTTGTGGCAAGAGAAAGACAGGATTGGATTCAGTGCCATGGACACAACAAGCTTGGACTTCACAAATGCCGACGGGTGAGACCGCTTAAGGGCTGGAACCGTCTGCAGGTGTGGATAAAGACCTGGGTGCTCGCCTTCAGAGTCGCGACCCTTGCTGATATTGTATGAGTCGGATGGTAACATGTCTGCCCTTGGAATGATGCCAACCCTCACATATCAAGGATAAGCCACAAGACCAGGACTAGGAGGCAACTGGGACATGCTCCGACACCTCCCCGGCACCCAGCAACTCAAAGCCTGCTTTGCAGTTTTGGGGATTGGTCACCGACAGCTACTCTGCCATGGCTTCTTCAGACATGCCTGGAGGACATGGAACGGATGAGGTATACAGATTATTAAAGAGTGTTGAAAAATGTTCAGGCTGTGGAAGGCACGATCTGAGGTGGTCACTGCCAATGCTTCGCAGACACTCAAGTTTGACGAGATGTCATTGGAGCATTCAGGTTTATCCCACGTGATCTTGATAAAGCACGCACTGGTGGCTTCATTGCAGAAGAAATGTAGCTCATCGTGGTGTCTTTTTGTTATGTCTGTTGTGTATTTTATATACAGCACTTTGCATTTGCATGCTTCACGTGGCCATTATATATATATATATACAGGTGATGACAGTGTTATTTACATAAATCTTTAAGTCTCTGGGTGGAAGTTCTTAGTTGTCCACCAGTAAACTCAAGGTCAACCACAAAGTTACTATGGCTAACTGAGCTCAGACTAGTCCATGAACAATTAGGGTGCACTCCTGGGGTACTTTGGCTCACTCTTGCATATTTTCAGCCCTACATATAAGGGGTGTATCAGCCATTTTTACTCCCTAAAAATAGGCAAATACTCCCAAAAAATAAAAATAAGGAATGCAAATACTCCCGACACAACATAGGAAGCAGACACATAGGACCATGTACCCCAGTTTTCACCCAAACCATTCCATGGATATGTTTGGACCAGTAGTGCATGTAGTGCAAGAGGAGGTAATAACTATTATTCCTGCCTGATCAGAGGGAGTAAACATGTATATTTTAAGGTACATGAATAACTAGATGCAAAGAAGCAATTATTGCAAAAAAGATTTCTGTTTTCCTGTGAAAACAATTTTTTACTCGCGTATAAAATATTCCCACTGGGAAATGGACTTACATTTTTGCTCCCCAAAAAATCATTTAACTCCCAAGTTTAAAAAATCGGTAGTAAAATAGGCCCACTTCAAAATCTTATTTGGATCACTGGGTAGTTTGGATCAGTCTGGGCTCAACCGGGATGCAAAGTTTTTTTTTTTTTTTAAACCTTTATTTTGTTTTTTTGTTTTTTAAACTTAATACAAACATTTTCACCCACATTAGGGTGGATTTAACTGTGCGCCATCCCCTCAACCGCCACCACCCATCCCCTCCCCCCACTCCACTTCGCCTCGTTATGCAGTGCCTCCATGGATTTGTTCTTCACCACTCCGTTACACTCCTTCAGGGAATTGAGTTGGGCCGGTTGCAAGTTCGTGCCCTGGACTCAGTGGGTATTTGCTGGGGAGGAAGGGGTTTCATCAGCTTCGTTAATCAGGAATAATACCACTAATACCGGGTCCTAGATGTCTGGTGGACGCGCGTGTTGGGGCAGCAGTTTAACAAAGTCTGCCTCCACCTCCTGGCAGTAGAGGATGTCCTTGCGCCAACTGGAGACTGTAGGGAGGGGACCTCGGCCAACCGGGATGCAAAGTGTTAATGAGTTTTTATGCAACTCTCCAGTGAGGGATGTGTAACCTTTCCAACCTAATGGTAGAACAGTGCAGTGGAGTAACTTTGCTGAAAATGTTGGGGGGGGGGGACAGGGGTGGAGTGGAGGAGGGGCGGGTGGTGGCTCTTAGTTATCGTTTCGGCCAAATTGTTCGATAAAATTTGGTGGAATGGTAGATTTGACTGAATTTGGTCAATACCATTAGTTCGAAGCCGAAGATACTGAACATGAAGAGCTGGGGTTGTAGTGCCCCCCGCTTCCTCAGCATTGGTGGCAGGGGAACCAACAAAAAAAAGAAGATAAAGGGACCCTGCAGCGTCAGATCCGACCTGCGTAAGTTGGATGGATCTGACGCTTCAAGGTACAGGAGAGGCGGCAGATGGAGAAAAGGTAAGCTGGGGGGGGTTTATGGGTGTACTGGCGGTTTGGGTGGACATGGGTTTGGTTTTTTGTAACAAGGTAAAAACGTAATTGCAGTGAAAATGACTATGGTCAATTTCGCTGTGATTTTGTACCGAGGTCAAACAACCTAAATCCCTGAGAGATAACACTACACTACTACACCACAAGAGTCCATTGCTGACGCTCTGTTATAACTCTCATAAGACTGGTGGCCTATCTTTCAAATTCAATTGGGCCCCCACGCATCTCTAGCCGGCCTGCCATGCACCCAGTGACACAACATAACATTCACAAACTTAATTCAAATAGAACATACAAACAATGCATTATTTATCATTCATTCAGACACAAAAGTCAACACACATATGCTTGCATACACTCTCACTCACACACAAATGCACCCAGCACCTCCATTGACATACACGGTGTGCACACAACATTTATATGTACAGATACAATAAAAAAATGAAAACAGTGGCGCAACGTCCATTGAGCAGACAAGACTTTATCTCCCCCTGATCCCTGAAATGTTGGGCTAAGTTGACTTGACCTCGCTGAACTGTAAAGCCATGGCCCAAAGGAACAGATTCACTGGTATGTCAGCAATTCCCTTGATTTTTCCTTTCATTCAAAGGCAGAAGCCGTCGGTTAATGCAGTGTGTGACCAAATATGTTGCATAAGATTCTGACTGATTAAAATTAAGGTATGTTTTCCTGTGTTCAAATGGCTCCAAGCAGTGGAGTACCAAGAAGGAGAGGCGGGGGGGGGGCAAGATGCCAGACCGGGACATTTGTCATTGGGACACCTCTCCCGTTTGGCACATCAAAGAGTGCGCCCAACGGCAAAGGTGTCCGGCTGGGAGGACAATGTGTGCTGAGCAATTTCTGTTCAGCACGCTCATTGTCCTGGCAGCAGGACACCTTACCCGTTCCGAATGGTAGAGGTGTCCCGCTGCCAGGACAATGTCCCAAGGAGCTCCGGGTCAGCAGAGGGTCCTTACGTTGCTCTGTATCAACAGAGTATTACAATGTGAGTCATTAGGCACTGATGGAAGGGAGGGGGGTACTATTAGCTGTGACTTTTGTCCCATTAGAAATGTGAATGGAAGGGAGTGAGCAGAAGTGAGAAGGGTGCATAATGTTGCATGTTTTATGAAATAATGACTATGGCTTTAAAACCCAAGGGGGATTTGTTAGGCTCACATTAATCTACACGATGCTATTGTGACTTTGCATGCAGAATGGGGAGAATAAAACTAAAGCCATACTCCCATTGCTCAACATATTTCTATGACAATGTATATAGTGTATGGTTAGTTTACTATGAAAGGCTAGTTTATTATGTGATGTGGTTTGCTTCCAAGGCATTGCTATAAATAATTATTTAAGCGCATGAAATGTAAAGAAAAGCCTTAATAAATATCTATATCAACTAAACCTGGAAAGATGTGCGTGGTCGTTTAAATTGTCCACATCCCAGTTTCACCATTTAACCAAGTGCGTGATCCTGGGCAGATCATTTAATCACATTGTGTTTTATCTGCAACTCTGCAAGTGACTCTGATTCACTTCAAAGCTTATGTTAATGTATCATGGTATGATCATGGAAAAGCCTAATGAATATAGAGTTTCTCCACATATAAGAAAAGTGCCATTTAGGCATTTTGCACCACAAGGTTATTTGTCACTTGGTTTATTTATGGCAACTTCTTCTAAAGTCACTTCCATGGTGCCTCCAAGTATCAAGGACTGATGATGCGCCTTGCAATGTCCTTTTCTGTGAAGTCACTTCTGTTGGTGCAATCCATAAAATAATTAGGACGTTTGCATGTATTTTGCCTCAGAGGGCTTGGGCAGAGCTCTAATAGATGAGTTTCCTGCATCTGGAATGATCCTACAGTTATATTTCTGTTGTGTGTTAAAATGCCACCTTCCACTAATGTTACCAAAAAAGTAGATTGGGGCAGGGGTCCTAAAAGTGTGCTTTCAACACAAAATCCCATACGGTTCCTTCTGTGCACCTAGAGCAAAAACTGCTTAACAAACGTTCACCATGTTTGAAAGGCGTATAGCACTCAAATTAATTTCACAGAATTTGCAGAGTACGACAGTTTTGGGTCACAAGTTTTCTCAGCTTGACACTTTCCGCTCTACTTGGGGAGGGCGCACCTTCTGCCAACTTCATTTTGAAATTAGGATGGTGGTGCTTTAGTAGCATCTGAAAAGAGGCAAGACTAATTTTAGAGGCATGGCAGAGCTGTGGCTTGCCACAGAGAAAACATCATTTGTTATTGTTAGTGTGTCTTCGTACCTGGGACCTTAATGTGTACTGTGAGCTCTGCTCACATTGTCCAAATGTGACACACGCCCTTACTAGGGTCAGCCTGCATCCCAGCCCCCCAACAAACATACACAAACACAATTAAAAATGATATTTAAAAAAAAAGTACCTCTGCTCTGCTTTCAAATGCCGGTCTCATGTTACACCGACCTACCATCTTTTCACTCATGCATCTCCAGACAGAAACCAGCAGGCTGAATGTTCCTGTCTATGTGTCGCCTGAACACAAAGCCGGAAAGCGATTCTCTGCGCCGCAGCCCCTGGAAGTGCTGCTGCTAGCGTGGAAGGACAGGTGCCAGGCCCTGCAACACCCAGTTCAGCACCCTGGCTGCTGACTTTGAGTCAGGCCAGCCAGGGTGAGGGACTGGGCCATGCAGGGCATCCCGGCCCTGAATGTGTTGCAGCGCCTCTGCCAGGCATCTCAGCATTATGTAATGAGACAGCGCAAGCCTTGCTGGGCACCCTAGCCGGGCTTGTACTGTCCAATTACATAATTGATGATTTTGGCCCCCCTAACCTCCCCCCAAAAGTTGGGGGGGACAAAAAGGCATGCCACAGAAGTTGGGGGGGACAAAACCCTCTGTCCCCCCCTATAATTACACCCATGGAACAGTGCATCACTCAAAAGAAAAGACCAAACTCTCTTGCGGTAACAACAGCAGAGCATCAGAGGCTCGCCTCTGCATAGGATTCGTTGTCTTCCATTCCAGCTTCCTTGTCTCTTTATTCTGGCCACCGGACTAACACGGGGCATGTTGATGTCCATCAGCTGTTGACTTCATGAGGATGCCAGCATCGCCTTCAGATGAATATCTGTGAGTAATGTTAGTTTGTCGGGTGTGACAATCCACAGCAATCATATCAGTCTTTTCTATTCCCATGTACGCAGACACTGTGTCCTAGAGGGCAGTCACTCCCAGTGGTGTCCCACTTTCCCAGCGCCATAGGGAGGGTCTTGCTTAGCGAGCTCACCTACTTAGCCTCAAAGGGGGCGGTTTCGCCCGTGAAGAAGGGACGAATTGCCCAGATTCATCACAATATCCATGGACCTGGAAGTAAGTATATGTTATAGTCAATTGAACACACCCCCGGAATAACTCTCTCTTTATGGAGAGACACCAGGTCATTCAGTTCAGGGCATTTCTTGGACTGTCACAATCTCTCCAGGCATTGAGACAGAGTCAAATATGATTTAATCACAAGGGCCATGGCTGAAAGTTGTCCAAAGACTGGACATTCTTTTGTAAGGCCACAGTTCAAGCTGAAATGTTGACTGGACAATCATGGAGATGACACACTCCCCCTAAATACATAAATTGGTGGATCAAGTTGGTAGAACGGTGGACTCTGGAGCAGAGAACCTTGGCCATGCCGGTGAAGGCTTTGCTGTTTAGAAGGGTTCAGCATGTGTGGCAGCACATTCTACACAGACACATATTCCACAATGATTTCTTATGAGTCAGTATAAGGTGCTTTATGTATAGAGGCAGTGTATTTATTCCAGCTTTGTTTTGGGTGGATGGGCAGGGAGGTTCAGGCACAAGACTTGTACAATATCATTGTTCAAGAAAGACTTGGAATAAAACGGCTGTGAAGGGGTCCTGGAAGTGACTATGGTCCCAAAATGGACCGGGGTTACAGGGCCTCTTTGCAGTATCTTATTCTTATCCTTGCGGAATCAACTGCACCGGGCCAGGTTTCTGGGAGCTTCTGATATTGGTGATCTAGTGACAGGTTGATCGACTGGGTCCAACACGCAGTGCATTCCAAAAAGCAACGACACATGGCACAAGAAGCTTCGGACAGACAGGTGATGTTCAGGTCTGTGTAGTTTACAAGCTGTTCAATGTAGGAATTAAGACCCAGAGCTATTCCTTGACTTCTGGGTTGCTGGGAGACCCAATCAAGGGTCTCCAGGGACATGGTGAGTCCTTCTGTTCTTCACTTGGCTGACACCTACAGCGCATCCTTCAACTTCAGTTAACAGGAGCCTGGTCCCAAAAGCCAGTAGAGAGCCTTGGTCCAGCAGTCGCCTCCACTTTTCTCCCTGACGGTGGTTAGGGGACAGAGCCCTCGTCAGCCTCGGATGTCTTCTGTATTCATCTTTATGGCAGAGGACTTTGCAATGGACTGCACTCCCAACGGAGCTCCAAAAGGTTATCCTTCTTCTCTTTATGGTCCAAAGATAAATCAAAGAATTTGGAAATGCCCCTCTCCTATTAAAAGCAAAATGCCACAGGGTGTTGGTCCAAAGCAAGACTGACGTAAGTGGTCCAATCCAGATTGTTGTAATAAGTTCCCTTCACCTTATGACATCAGACACAGAGTGACTTATCCTGCAAGATATGGAGAGGACAGGAACAAGGAAGAGAGCCCTAACAGAAATCAAGTTGGTGGGGCCCTTCTCCAGCCCTACCTACCTCCCCTCTCTGGCTGCTTTAACGCCAACCCTTTCCCATGCCTGCTGGCTTTTAAAGGACTCCAGTAATCAGCGCGCTGGTGTGATGCTGTTAGTCTTCATGGTGGAGAATCGAAGGGGCCGCATCCTGGCTATTGTTCAACATGGCAGCTGTGGAGACAAGCAGCCTAGACACCAACATACATCAGTTCTGTCATTGTTAGCCCTGTGTTCAAGCTGACATTGGTGCAATATAAAATTCTTGTGGCTGTATAATTGTGTGTCTTTAGCATTCACCATGCCAAAACTAAGCATGGCATATATTTAAGTATGAATGTGACATCAGAGTGACTAATGCATACAATTATTATCATTTAGATCAGATGTGCAGAAGACTGAAAAGCGACCTCTGCCTACAGGGATTTTGTGTCCCAGCAGCTTTCAGGGATGCATATGTGACCTTTGAGCCCACTCTGTGCCACAGCAGAGCTGGGCCTATAGTTGGACGGAGACTGGTTAAAGAAAAGGCACATGTGTACTATACTTTTGGCATGGAGCATTTATGAATGGGGAGCAACATAGAAACAGATTTATCAAGATAATTTGATTTAATGAAAATCAAAAACGCCGGGGCTTTCACACCCTCACAGATGACAATCCATCTCACTCAAACATTATTCAAAGAAGATGTTGGAGTGGTGCTTACACAAATCGAGTCCAAGGGGCAGAAACAATTAGGTAAACGTCAGAGATAGGTTGGTTATTTTGGACCAGACACTAGCAGTTAACTTGAAAACATACACCCAGAATGGGCAGGAGGTGAAGTGCAAGGCGGCCAGACTGGCACTAGAAGATAAGAGTCGTGAACAGGGGATGTGACCTTGGGGAAACAAAAAAGGGACATGCAAGGGGGCTGTAGAAGTTATGCCGTGGACAGTAGAAGCTTGGATATATAGCACAGGCAAGAAGCAGTTAAGCTCAAGCGTGGACTCAAGAAAAGAGGGACAAAATGGGCATAAGTCCCTCCGTCCATCTAAGGTCGATATGTTGAGTGTCGTTAAATAGAGGAATATTAGCACCTATTATTCAAGCACTGAAACTCTTGATATAATGTTATATTAATGATGATATTAATATTATTGCGGGTAAATCCTCGAGAAAGGGCAAATATTGTTTTGAATTTGAGCTAACATTAAAATATCTGATCAGATCAAGGACATTATACCTCTGAATAAAGCATTATTTATAGATTCCTTAAGCTGCACACTACAAATCTCCAGCACATTGGGAGAGAATCCAGTTGCCAGCGGACACTGAGGACATTTAAGACAATTTGGAATGGACTAAATAATTTTAAATGGGTCATATGTGATATTATCGGTAAAAAAGATGTAGTTGGGAGAACAATATTTTGTCCTCCCACTAAACTATCTTCCGGGCATTATCTAGGACAGCTATACCTGTATAAACAAACTCCAGACCTAGAATATGTGGGGGAAGTGCTGGATTTGTATTTTGTATGTGTGTTTTATTTTTATTTATATAGCGGCTTACACCGAAGCGCTTTACATACAATCAAACGGTAAACAAATGTGAAACTCAGTCAAAATCAAAGTCCGGCAGGATCGAGGACGAAAGATTAGAGAGAAAGAAGGTGAATTTTGAGTCTGGATTTAGAAAGGGAGAGACTGGGTAAAGATTGAAGAGACAGAGGACCAGAGTTCCAGTGCATAGGGGCCAGAAGGGAGGAAGAACAAAAACTAGAGGGTGCACGGGGGGCGAGGACCAGTTGCAAGAAAAAGGAAAGGTGAGTAGAGTCAGCAGAGGAGAATAGAAAGAAACAAGTGAGGAGAGCTAGTAAGGAGCTAGTCCATGAAGGCATTTAAGGAGAAGACATAGGAAATTATAAAGAAGTCGAGCATCAAAAGACAACCACTGAAGGTGGTGCAGGACAGTGGAGATGGAGTCCATGGGAGAGAGAAAACGAAGAGTAAAAACGGAGGATGATTAGATAGAGCGAAGAGGGGCAAAGCAATAAGTTGGGAGACCCAGCACTAGACAGGAGCAATAGAAAAGACGAGAAAAGACTAAAGAAGTGTTCAGGAATTTAGAAGCATGGAAAGTAAGATACTGGCGACCCCCCCTGAATGTTGAAAAACTGGAAGCGACGGGAGCAGGTGATAGAGGAAATATGAGAGCAGAAAGACAGCGAGGAGCCGTAATAACATCTAGATTTCAAGCAGAGGTGGCAAGAGAGAAGGAAGGAAATTGGGGAAGGGGAGGAGGAAGAGAAGAAGCAGAAAAGCTAAGGACCTCAGTTTTAGAAAGATTCAGATGTAAGAAATGTGACATATCTAAAATTGGATGGAGAGAAGAGGGGCCGAAAGAAATGAGTTGATGGAATCAGAGAAAGAAAGGAAAATGTGAGAGCCATCAGCATACAAATGGTATGAGAAACCATGTGCTTCTGTCCTCATCCTTATCGATCTCCTGCCAACCACTCCATCCTCATACAAAGACTCCATGATACCCTTGGTATCTAAGAATGGGCAATGGACTGGCTGAAAATCATCCGGGCACCTTCTCCTCTTCAACTTCCTTCTCTACCTGTGGTGTCCCCCAGGGTTCTTTCCTCTCCCCTTTGCACTTTAACATCTACCTTGCTTTGCTTGCATGCCTCATCTCTTCCTTCTACTCTAACTTCCAGTGTTACGCAGACGACGCACAGCTCTTTTTCAAACTTCCTGCTGACCCTCTTGGACCCTCCTTCATCCCTGACTGCCTATCTGCTATCCAGTCCTGGTGCTCCGCCAATGATCTCTGCCTCAACGTCTGTAAAACTGAGATGCTTCCCATCAGGACCCTGCTTCCTCCATCTTCCCTTCACTCTGGCATTCCTCCTTTGGCTCTCAGCCTGCTCCTTCTTCTGAAGCCAGAAACCGTGGAGTCATCTTCGACTCCTCTCTCTCTCCTTCCTCCCTCACACTCGGGACATTGCCAAGAAGTCCCGTTTTCTGCTCTTCCTTCTCAAAGGAATTCTCCCTTTTCACACTTTCCCCCAGAGGCTCAATGTTATGCGAGCCCTGGTTCTCTCTAGGTTTGACTATTGCAATAGCCTCCTCCTGAATCTACCTTCTTCCACTCTGCGACCCATCCAGCTAATCCAGAATAGGGCAGCAGGACTTATCCTTGGCCTTAAGCCCAGGGACTGCATCTCTCCTGCACTAAAAAGTCTTAATGGGTTCCCAGCTGCTGCATAGATTACATTGAAATCCCTCTGTATCATTCACAGGGCTGTCTGAGACTGGGACCACACTATCTTGAACTTTATTTTATTAAAGTTATATCTGGACCAATATGTTCCTCTAGCACCAACACTTTGTGTCTAAAGCGTTTTGCTAAACAGAGGGTAGGTGGTTGATTTCTTTCCTTAGCTGGTTTCCTCCCATGGAACAGCCTCCCCCTGCATCTGCGCCTTGAGCAGGACTCTGTTAAATTCCAGAAGCTCATCAAGAATTTGCTGTTTACCTCCTCCTTCCTTTCTTCTCCTCTTTGCTAATCCCACAGTTGCTGTGATTGGTGTCCGGGGCCCTTATGCATCCTTGGGGGCCCTGACCTCCCACAACCAATCGGCCCAGCTCCAGTCTACCCTCAGCACTTGCCTTGGCACACCCAATGCCCTAGAGGTTCGCACTTACTTCTGATGTTGACCCTGGCCTGGTAGCACTCAACAACACAAGCACTTCATCTGTTGCTCACCCATGAGCCCGGACCCACCAGCACTTACCCCCTCTGCCCTCTTCCTTGCTGCAATTGAACATTCTGAATACTCACAATGCATAGTAGGTTCGTCCTTCCTCCTTTTCCCTTCTCTGCTCTTATTAAATATTGTGTTTTGTAATGTATTTCACTGCCGTGTTCCCTCCCCTCGCTCTATGGGCGCTTTGAAACAGTATTTTACTTGCTGTGTAAGTGCCTAACAAGCAAACAATAAATAATTAAATAAAAGTATTAAGAGAGAAGAGGACCAAGCACAGAACCCTGGGGTATACCCTATAGAAGAGGGAAAACCGAGGATGACCAACCAGACCAAGAAACAGAGAAGGTACGGTTGGTGAGATAAGACCAGAACCAGTCCAAGACAGAGTTGTGAAAAAGAGAGGAAAGAAGAATAGAGTGGTCAACCATGTCAAGGTGGCTGACAGATCAAGGAGCACAAGAAGAGAGGATTGCTTCTGGTAACCAGCGGAAAGAAAAGGTTCGGTTACCGCTAGAAGTGAGGTCTTGGTGGCATGAGAGGGCCTGAACGCAGATGTAAGGGAAGCGAGCAGGGAATGAAGGTGAAACAAAGGAGACTTGAGTGTAGACAATAGTAGCTTAGAAAGGAATATAGACAATTCACTCCAGTAGCTTAGAAAGGAAGATAGACAATTCACTCCAGTAGCTTAGAAAGGAAGATAGACAATTCACTCCAGTAGCTTAGAAAGGAAGAAGAGAAATAGGGCAAAGGTTAGAGCAAGGAGAGGGGTTAAGAAAGGGTTTTTTAATAATCGGGAGAATAGAGGCATGCTTGAAGGATGAGGAAAAAGTGGATGTTGAAAACTTGCTTTTGGATAGTGTGAGAAAAAAATATTGTTCTCCCAAAGATACATGTTACTGATAATATGACCGGATACCCTTTAAAAGCATGAAAAATAAATGTGTACTTTCTAAATACTGTCTGATAGGACGGCCTGTGTGCAAGGGAGAGGAGCGGGTCATTCTGACACGTCCACCGTTTGACTCAAATGCTACCCATGCAACATAGGCTTAACAAGCTTTTCTAGGTGTTTTCTCTGCCAAAACTAATTCTATTGGTATGGTGAGCGGTTGCTGGCAATAGTGTTTGAAAACATGTTCGCTATAGCAGTGGTGGAAATGGAAAAAAGATGGTGGGGGATACCACAAGGGCTGGGTGGGGGCGGAGTTTAGGGGGGCGTGCCCGAGGAGGCGGGGTTTAGAGGGGCAGAGCAGTCAGTTGACCTCCGATCAAAGGAAATGGCCAAAATAGATTTAAACGGCGCTATTTCTTTCAGGCTGCTTCTTTTCCAAACTGTATATCAATTCCTCTTTAAACCACTCCCATGGCACTGGTGGTGAGTTACTTCACTATGCGGATAATAGTTTTGACCAGTGTTGCTGAGTACATATTCTTTAAAATGCACAATTTGCATCCCATTTTATTTATTTTTTAAATCCTCCTTGGGTACTATTCAAACAGGGTGATTTCTGTTCGCCATAAGCAACGTTTTCTTTTACTTGAAGCACACCTGGCACAGCTCCTCTGAAAGCAGTTGGGTGGCTGCATCGTGTGGGGTAGTTGCAATGTTAATAGGGGTATTTATTTATTCATGCAATTTGTCGGCTACCTGTATATTTATTTATGCAATGTTTGTCGGATACAGGTATCCGACAAACATTGCATAAATAAATAATCCGGGTCCATGTATCCGACAAACATTGCATAAATAAATAAACCGGGTCGTGGCTGAGGACCGGGTCATGGCTGATGACTGTAACTTCCCCTTGTGACCCCTTGCACAGAGTCACCAGAGGAAGTTACAATTTGCCAGCGGGCGCTTTCTTTCTTCTCCCCCACCCCCACGCAGACACTGGCTGGTTCCCGAGATCAGGCTACACATCTGGTGCCGGATCTCAGATCCAGCGAGAGCCGGCCCAATCGCCAGCGCTGCCTACATTGATGTCTTTAGTCTCACCTTTTGTACTGTTTGTTTTGGAATTCCAATTTGCTAAAAGGTGAATGTCATGCGTGCACCTTAGTTGCACATGGTTGTTTCCTCTAACAGTTGAATTGGAGGAGTCCTTGATGCCCAGGCTTGACAGAACAGTGTTTCATTTGCTCTCCTTTTTTGTCTGAACTGTACGCCTGTTCTCGGTTTTTATGTGGTGAAATGCATCTGAGGCGGCACACTACACATGACAACGAAAACCTACCGCCTTTGCTAATACTTGTTGTGGCAGCTCACCGTGTTGATGCACTTTCACTGACTAACAGCAAAGGTTATAATGTAACATATTTCTGTTGCTATGTATGTGTCTGGCGCACCATATCCTCGTCTAGACGTCTGTTAAACAGTGCAGTTCAACAATTTCCCTAATATCTTTGCTCGTTATTTAAAAGTTTCTTATCAGGTAAATATTAATCGTCAAAAAATGTGAATTTAAGTGGGCCTGGTAAATGAGATTGTGAATGGTTACGCATGGCAGGTATAATTATGGCGCTGCAGTACACGCATTAGTGTGTACTCTCCTAGGAATGCACAGATCGATGGCTCTCTCCCCAGAGAACAAGCGCCGCCATTGTCCACTGGCTGGGGGGGCGGAATCTGAGAGGGGGTGCAGACAGAGCGCCTAGGCCGCCTCCTTAACTCAGCTCACCACAGAAGCCGCCATTAAGCGCGCAGTCAAGTCTGGGCTGTGTGAACTCCTGCAGAAGAAACTCGCGTTTTTTTTTTTAAACAAAGTCGTCATTCTGGCCAGAGGTTTAATGTGCGGTGATGAAGGGGGGGGGGGGTATACGGAGGGAGGAGCGCGTGACTGACTGGGAGATACAGGCCCCTCAGCTGGAAATTGAAGCCATTAAAAATAATGAGCCGTCTCGCACTTCCGCCTTTTTTATTAACTCTTTACAAAGCCCAGGTACATTGTCTGTTTAAAGGTCGCCACATCCGTTACAGATGGCTCCACACGTCGAGCGCCCACTTGACGTATTTGCAGCGCGCGCACTTTCCCCCTACTTTTGGTGTTGGCTTACATCATTGTTAACAATCATTGCAATCCCCGCCCCCGCCCACTCCCCCAGATAAGTGGAGTTACTTTGTATGATGGATGGCGTTCCCCTGCAATGGGTTCAATTCTCTATTAAATGGGCGCAAGGAACCGTACTGAGCGGGCGCGCTGCACAATGGTTGTCTCAGAACCAAGTATGCCCCTGCCTGCTCCTCACGAGGCAGATTCCGCAGTCATCTCCCGCTTCCCAACTCCATTTGATACCCCAAACTTGATGGGGGGAGAGTTCACCATGGACATGTGTTACTTACTGGTGTCAGGTGGTTTGGCCCTCGACTGGTCCCTGACATTTTGGAAAAGCCCTGCGACGGAAGAAGGTGAGACTGTGCTTGAAAGAGAAGCTACACTCAACAGGAATAGGGCTCAGACTAGAGCATACATGCGGCAACCCCCCAATTTAGGCGCGGGGGGGTCCCGATTTTTTTGTTGTTGAAAACATAAGTAAAACAGGAAAAACACAGTATTCCATTAGAACCAAAGGGAGGAATGCCAGTCCAGGATGGGGCAAAGGTCAAGCCCTGCCAGTAACCAATAAGCTGAGACCCACCCCGATATAAGTCCCTTCCTCTAATAGCAACTCGTCTTCTGAAGCTGCACCATGACGCCATCCTTAAGAGAAACAGTAACACAAACACTCCGATGGATGACCAGCTCCGGGATCCTCCTATGCCACACCATCCGGAGGCTCTCGAGAGACTTCCTTGTGTGAATCTCCTCAAACCGAAGCTGCGTGTAAAACAGAATAGGGTGGGTGGGTGGAATAATACTCGCCTCCTTGTTTTTAATAGAATCGAAACCCCCTATCACATTTTTGAGGGGGATTAATCATTCTATGTCAAGACAGGAGGCTTCATATTATGCAAGTATAAAGCCCTTGCATTACAATAAGAGCCACATGGTCAGTACGCTTATGATGAAATGTCTTGAATGTGGACTCTCTGGACCAGTCGGCTGCTTTTAAAATTTGTTCAAGACCTCCCCCCACGAAGGCTGCCTTAGAAGCCATAGCCCCCCTTACTGAGTGTGCCCCAAAGGAAGAAATGTCAATCCCAGATCCTTTCATTACCCACCTAATCCATCTAGCCAAGGTGGCAGGGGAAACGGGCTTATAGGGTTTCCTGTAGGAAATAAACAGCTGAGAGGTACCCATGGGTCTACGCCCCTTCGTCTTTAATTCAAAACAGTTTAAACTTTTCACACCACACAGTTTAATGTTTTCTGGAAATGCTGAATATGAAATGGAAGAAATCATACGTTTAGTTCTTCTAGACACAAATAAAGTTGCCCCTTGTGTGGAGACAACCTTATTGTCAACATCCAGAGCCCTGATATCTGACACTCTTAATTGAAATGAGACACAGAAGCATGGCCAACTTTGAGAAAAGCTGGTGCAAGGATAGATCGTCATTATGGGGCCAAGAGTGAAACAAATCCAGGACCCTATTGACATCCCAAAGAACTGAATATCTGGCTTTAGGGGGAACTTTAATGTGAATAGACTTAATGGCCTCCCTCACCAAGAAGGGCCTGCCCACTGGCTCTCCTTTAACTAATATGTGGCCAGCTGAAATGGCTGATCTGAACCCATTAATGGTTCTATAAGCTTTGCCCTCCTTGAACAGCTCAACCAAAAAATGTGCTACCTCGACAGGAGAAGCAGAAATGGGATCGAGGTGCCGAACCAAACACCAGCCCACCCAGCGGCTGCATGCTGGGGAATAGCCTGACTTGTTGGAGGCTGCCCAGGAATACTTGATGACACCGATCGAGTCCTGCGAAAATCCTTGGAAGCACCAGGAAGAGCTGAAGTCTTCCAAACCATAAGGGAGAGAAGCTCCCGAAGGACCAGGTCGTGAGGGAGACCCGTCGGGTACGTTAGGAGTCGAGGGTGGAGAGGGAGAAAACGACGGACATCCACTGCCAACTCCAAAAGGCTGGAAACCACACCTGAGAGGGCCAAAAGGGGGTTACTATCATCAATGTCGCAAACTATCTGCGTACTTGCACCAGGACTCTGGCAATCATGGTGAACGGAGGAAAGGCATAAGACAGGGGACCTGCCCAATCTTGGATAAAGGCGTTGGTCACTAAAGCCAAGGGATCGAGTCTCCAACTGTAAAAGAGGGGAATTTGACAGTTGAGACGAGAGGCAAAAAGGTCTACTTGAACTGGACCCCAGAGAGACAAGATCTTGGCAAAGACCGTTCGGTCCAGCATCCAATCGCTTCTGTCCTGGAAGTACCTGGAATTCCAGTCTGCCACAGCATTGCTGGCCTTTGGCAGATATTCTGCATTTTAGAGGATGTTCCCGTCTATTCAAAAGTGCCTTAACTCCCTTGCAGGATTCCCTAGGGCCTTCAAGCGGGTTCCCCCCAGGTGGTTTATGTATCGTACCACTGATACATTGTCCATCCGAAGAAGGACACAACAATTCCCTTGGTCCTTGAGGAGGCTCTTGACTGCAAAGGAGCCAGCCAGTAACTACAGACAATTTATATGAAGAAACATCTCTTGAACTGACCATTTTCCCCCAATGGAAACCTATCCTATCCTGGCTCCCCAACCTGCCCTGCTGGCATTGGATTCTAGAACTACATGAGGAGATGGACCAAAGATCGCCTTGCCATTCCAGGCGGTCATATATTTGAGCCACCATAGGAGCTCCAACCTAGCATTGGGGGACAACACCACCATTTGAGAATGTGACAGATTCTTGCAAAGATGTTTCCCCCTTATGCATTGTAATGCTCTGTAACGTAAGGGAGCCGGAGAGATGGCTTGAATGGAGGCGGAAAGCATACCACCACTCTCGCTAACTGTCTGAGAGATACCATCCCTTTCTTTAGAAGGAGGCAAATTTCCTTCCGAATCCTTGAAAGTCTGCTGTTTTAGTAGAAGAAGAATTCATTGATTGGAATCTATATTGAAGCGCCAGAAGGAGCAGGTCCTCCAGATAAATGATCATTCGAATCCCCTTCGCCCTGAGAAAAATCATCACTGGCTTCATTAGCTTGGTGAAGCACCACAGGGCTGACGAGAGGCCGAACAGGAGAGAGGCCAACTGCCAAAGGTGACCCCCCCCCCAATGGAACTGGAGAAACTTTTGATGAAGGGGAAACTGGAACTACGAGTTACGCATCCTTGAGGTCTATCTTGACCATCCAATCCCCCGGGAGAAGGGTGTCCCTGAGAAGATGAACGCCCTCCCTCTTGAAATGTTGGTAGACTACAAAAGAGTTGAGGACTCGTAGATTTATGACAGGACAAAATACCTCCTCAGGTTTTGTTACCAGGAAAATCGTGCTGATGAATTGGGAGGCCCTGAAGGTGGCTGGGACCACTGCACCCTTGAAGATGAGATCCCGGACCTCCACATCCACTAACTTCTGTTTGCCCTTATCGAACAAGAGGGGAGGGGGAGCAGAGAGTTGACATGGTGGGGAGGAAAAATCTATTGGAAACCCCTGAACTGTTTGTAATACCCATGGATTTGAGGTGAGCTCCTCCCACCGATGGAAGAACCTTGCCAGCCTGTCCCCCAAACCTCTGTGGGAAGAAACATTTAAAATATGTGGTAATACCTGGAGTGGATCTTGCTCTACCCGCACCTCTGCAGGCACATCCTCTCCATTGAAATCCCCTCTGGGGGTAGAAGGCAGCTTGGGATCCTCTAGCAGAGTAGGAATGATGTGCTCCTCTGGAAGCATGTTGCTGTGGGTGGGTAGAACCCCAGAAGGAACGGCCGGAAGAGTGGGCTCTTCCTTGTCCGCCCCTATCAAAAATCTTAGGGGCAACGACCTTCCTGATGTTGGTTTGGGCCTTATCTAGGGCAGTGAAGGTGTGCACATTAGGTTGAAAGATCTTTAATAAACCTGTCGCCGAGCAGTTTGCCTTGGGCCTTAGGGCCCGCCTCTCCTTCTGTCCTATCCTGCAGCTTGGAGCCAATGCGCATGAGAAGGGCATTGCGCCTTTCCCCGGGAATGCTAGTATTGCCATTGCCGGGAAGGCATACCGTCCTCTGCACTCAGCCTGTGAGAGCTTGGACGGCGACTGGGGTATTGGTCAGTGCAGCCTCTTCGGCAAATTTGAATATTTGAGTCAAAGGTCCCAACATGTCTAGCATTTTATCCTGACAACTACGAAGGGCCTTGTCAACCCCTTTTTTGAGGTCCTTTCCTCTTTGAGTTAAAAAGGACACCATTGATTGATTAATATCCAGGGTAAAGGCCCCCTTATCCGAAATAACTGGTCTAGGGCATTCAGAACATAACTTGTTCCTGTCCTCCTTCGGAAGCGTTCTTCTAACCCAATGATATATGGAAGAAGAAACAGCCTCGGAAGGGTGCCATTCCGCAGACCTTGGATGTTCGATGAGAGAGGGGTCAAAAAACTGTACCTTAAAAGTACTGTTTTCTGGTGCGGCGCGTTGTGGAAGCTTCAGAGGACCCAACGTTCGCATTGCCGGGAGCCGTGTGCTGAGAACACAATACCGCTGCTCAAGCAAACGTCTCAGGAGGACGTCTTTGGGTGTGACACCCGATTGCCTGACTACTTGAAAACAAAGAAGGTGACTGACAGTGTTGTGCTCACTGTGCTTATTCGGCCGATACTTAGTGGATCACCTTGGGATTTCTCTTTTTTCTTCTTTACTTAAAGGCCTTGTCATTGCACACTACCTCCGCCTCCCTGGCGGCCCCGCCCCCTCTGGTCGAGTTATATTCCCAGCATCCAGTGCACCCGTGCGTGCACCCAGAAGTACTTAAAAGTACTGTTTACTGTTCACGGTGCGCGGGGCTGCTGATTAAATGAAATTATGTACTAAGCCTGACCCCATATGAATGTCAATTTCTATCTGCACCACTGGCTTCGCATAGGATGAGTGTGGGTCTTGAGCCTTGAATATTGTGAGTAGATTGGTCTTCTCTTGCAGGGAAACTGTGGGTATTAGGATCTGCAATACGTGGGGGCTTGTTATCACACACACAACTTGTGCACATGTATGTTGAGCATTGAACCCTTTTTTGTTTTTCATATTACTTGTCTTAAGTGTGATGGGTGGTTTTGAAGTCTCTGAATTTGTTTGAGATCTTGACTTGGCACTAACGAGATTGTTGTATGTTGTGCTGTTCTCCTGGTCCACTTATATGTTATAAAATTGTGAATGGGAGGGCTGGGGGTGGTGTACCACTCCTAATGGCTTGCCTGTGACAACAGGCATTGGCAGGTATATACATATATAAGATTATACAGTATTAGCGCACAGTTTAACTCTGATAGACAATACAAGAAGTGTACTGTAGGACATTGGCTACTGCAATCACAGAAGGTTAGGGGTACTGGTGTACTTACGAACCCAGTACCAAATGGTTTACTCGCTACATAGTAGTCGACCACCTCGTATTCTTGCGGCAAAGAGCACATGCTCAGAAAAATCAAACAAATGTGCAAGTCTTCCTTTGTCTCCTATCGTAGAAGCTGCCAATATGGAGTGCCCACAAGGAGAGCGCAATTTGGTGTCTAGGTTGAACACACCTTCTGCAAATGACATAATTTGCCATGAAGTAGCCTTTGCTTATGCTCGTGCTCAGGCTGTGCTATCAATGCCTGTTGTGTCCAATGTGACTGCTCTTCCTCTTATAGCAAGCTTGGCTTGTACGTCCACTTCTCGCAAGAGCTTTTTGAGTATGAGAATGGATGGGCCTTGCTCATCAGGGGAGTCTAATGTCGATGCAATGAATACCTCTCCCTCTGATAATTCTATCCTGGCTCCTGCAGTTCTTGCTGCTTTAGAAAAACGCGTACGGCTCTCTGATGGACCCTCTACTCCGGTCTCTATTGCTAGGGGCAGAAGGGAGGATGTGCACTTGCACTGCAAAGAAACTGTTGCTCCTGATATATCCAAAACGTCTCCAATTCAGACGGCCAACACAAAATTACCCCTACTTACTACCCCTTCCAAATCTAGTCCATCTGCATTTCCTTTTGCAAATAATAATAATGACCCGACTTCAGGAACTGCTTCTTCGCCCAGTCATAGTGCCCCTGATCCTCCTTTGGGTTTCAACTTATTGGATCCGTCAGCTGATATTCAGTCCCTTGAGGCACCCTATCCGCTACTGTCACGAATTCTAAATGTATTAGATAGAGGACACGACTATACTCATTACGAACTAAGGGACTGCAAGTCCTCTTTGAACCAAATCCTATTTAAAATAAATAAACTAGAAGGATTTAACTTTGTCGATTCTTTACGATCTGAGGGCACAGCACAACTCCCTGCGAAGGGCCCCTTTGCCAACCCTGGGAGGAATGCTCCAGCAGACTTTGTGAGCACAGCCTCACAAACTGATCATATTGAACAGGAGGCATCAACCACATTGCAGCGTACAGATCCAATAACTGCTTACTCCTTTGCACAATCTTTTTCACAAAATGTTGCCGCCCCCTTGGCAGTGCCCCCCCTTTAGATACTCACTCATGCCCAATTATGTCAAAAGGTTACCAACAACACCGAAAAGATTGAACAACCGCTATTTTTCATCCAGGAGAATCCCACAAAGGTGCTGTCGGAATATCTAGATTCTGATGAAATCACGGAGGTGGGTGAAATATTCCATCCTGATAGCCCGTTGGCCCTGACGAACCTATTTTCAGAATCTCAGAATGCGACTCCTTCCTTGGTAAGGAAGGTTAACATCAAAAGGGGGTTCTCTGCCAGTGCTGATCAAGTTTTTGCTTCACGGAAAGAGAAGCGTCTCTTCCTTAGAGCACTGAAAAGAAAGGCAGACAGAAAACCAATTCAGACACCCATAAAAACACCGGAACAAATCCAAATAAAAAAAACAAAACTGCAAAAAATAAAAAAAATAGCACAAGTGGAACACGTGTGGATCTAGTGCATGCAGATCAGACAGGGCCTGAACAAGGCTTCCCGCTTGAGGAGCTATGAAATGAGAGCAAAAAAGCTCTAGAGATCATTCCTGAAGTTGAGAGTCTTGGCACTGCATGCCGCAATAATAAGGGGTCTGAAGCCCTTTCTTCAGGTACTCTGAAGTTACCCCTAGATAAAACTTCAAGCACGGTGCAAACCCATCTTTCTGCATTCTATAAACCAATGGCTACTAAAGTCATTCAAGCAGGGAAAGTGGGCTGTGAAGCAATTCAATTGGGTAAAGCTCCACAAGCCTCAAATCCCCCCTTGCATGACCAACAACTAGGCCGGCCCCAGTCAAACTTACATCCTGGACAGCCCCTTTCCCCAAATTGTGAAAAGCACCAAAATATTCTTCAATCTCCACATTAGCAGAATCATTGTCTGCCACACCTTCACGATCGAACCTGCCCACATCCTTATGTAATGACATAGTTGAAGTACCATCTTCAACCATTTTGGGTTAGGAGTCTGATCCTGTAATCTATGGCAATAAACGCCTGAATCGGTCCACATTGTTGAAAGAATTTAGCCAAATTCCTGCATTACGTATTTTGCACTCAGACGACATTGAATGGATTGCTCTTCCCCATATTCATAATCATCAGATGGTGTGCAAAGTCCAAACTAATATCATCACTGACTTAGTGTGGCAGCATAAGCGTGAGTTGCAATTAGTTGGACTTACACCTGTATTATTTGAAATCTTGGAGGATGCAATCGCTTTCAATGAAACTCAACCAGATCCTTCTCCGCTAACTTTACCACCTGTTGACACTCACAATGTGCAGGGTGTTATCAAGGCGGAAGTAATAGCCCAGTTGCTATCCCTCTCCAATGTCAGTAAGGATTGGTCCTGGTTGACATCCTTGGCTTCCACTTTGAACACCGCCATGGACAATGCGCCTACCTAATACATCAAACCACTTGAGTGTTCTCTTGTGGAATTCTTGCGGATTCAAAAACTTGCACAAATGGTTTAACAATTCGAGTTAAGTTACCAATTGCGACATACTGTTCTGCCAAGAAACTATGGCAACACACAAAATGACACTCCCAGGCTCCACTGTCTATCAAGTACCCGCGGAATGGGGCCTCAGAGGCCGACCGCACGGTGGTGTAGCCATCGGTATAAATACCAAATTGTGTATTGTATCCGACGTAGTGCATGAATCAACATCCTTTTTAGCAGTTTTAATTTCATTTCGTGAGGTTTCCTCAGATTATTATCTGTGTATATCTGTGTATCATAACCCTGCTTTTGTGAAAATTGCTGCTGCTTTTGTTATACTTGACAAATTGTTTGATGACGCAGCATCCGACATGCCGAATATTAATGGGTGGTGATTTTAATGCTGATTGCCTGGAGTTGCACGCCTCACATCTAGCGGCTAGCAGAGGCTGCCTGTGGAACACACAGCTAGCATCATGGGTCATATAGCCTTCTTGCCATTCCATGTACAGGGTCCAGGGTTTACATGGAAAAGGGGTTCCTTAGCTTCGTGCATTGATCACTTTGCCATCTCGTCAAATCTCCAGGAGCGGTGTAAGAACATCGTGGCACTTGATCCAATGCTTGGGGATCATTTGGTAATCAAGCTGACTATTGACATTGTCATTCCCAATCTGAACCAAGATCCAAATCAATCATTCTTGGAAGGTGACCGCCCCAGTCTTTCCATCAGATGGAACAATAGACTATGCGACAAAATTAACGCTCGGATTGATGCTTGGCTTGGTGGGTCACAGGGCTCCTTTAAAAACGAATTTCAAGGCAAAATAGATCATAGGAAATATTTGGAAATGATAGCAAACGTAATGGCTTCTATCCAGGTTGGTAAGAATAGTTCACATCAAACTTTCGCAAACTTTGGTTGCCCTGCAATCTAACTCGCCAAGCGTCTAAAAAATGCTGAATTACCCAAGATCAAAATGACAACATGCTCACCTGAGGAGTATGTAAGACTGAAAAGAAAGATCGGCAATGCCTATTGCAACAAATGCACAAACATAAAACGCTATTCTCATAATATGGCCAATCAAAAGATACTAAGTTCCCTATTCCGTAATCATCGGCGCACAACCTGGGCAATCTTAAGGTCAGACTCATCTACATTAAGTACCAACCAAGCCTCCACGTTAGCCTCTGCCTCATTGGGTTAAATTCTATGAAAATAAAATTGCGCTACCGTTGTCGTTTCATAACATTAATGTAAAAGAACCTACCACTCCTAAATTAGCGATATCTAACTGGTCATTACAAGACATTGAATGTGCAATAAATGCCCTGAACTACTCCAAGGCCGCTGGCGCGGACGGCATTCCTCCATGTGTCTTAAAATGTAATGGCCAGTTGTGGGCCAAATTATTGAAATCCCAATTTGATAATGTCTTAGACATTCCTGCCTCGTGGCTAGGTTCAATAATTGTGCCAATTCACAAAAAAGGTCCAAGGGACAACCCTGAAAATTACCGGCCCATTGCTCTCGTAGATGCTGCCGCCAAAGTGTTTGCAATTTTGCTACTATGGGAACTGCATGCGCACCTGAAAAAATACAACATCCTCTCGCGCTTTCAAATTGGCTTCCGGGCCCAGATGGGGACAACGCTAAATGCAACACTAATGGCACACTTGCTTGCTAAAACAAAGATTCCCGATGCTGGGCCCTTGTATATGGCTTCCATAGACTTGACAGCCGCCTTTGATTGCATGGTGCGGGGACTGCTCTGGCAGAAAATGCGCCTGTTGGGAATTCCATCACACATCATTTTCCTAATAGCAAAATTGCACACAAACACAGTCAGAGTAAACCAGGCAGGTGCAACCACCAATCCCATCCCAACTGGGGTGGGAGTTGAACAGGGCTGCAACCTGGCAGCCACACTTTTCAATCTGTATCTATGTGGCATTAATGATATTTGGGCCCAACAAATCAGTTACCCGGCAAGATTAGGCCACCTAAAAATTCATTGGCTTGCATTTGCTGATGATATTGTAATATTCGATCGCACACCCTCAGGATTGCAAACAAAGTTGGCCTTATTTTCCGAATACTGTTCCTCCCATAATTTATCATTTAATGCAGGAAAATCGTTTATATTAATTTTCAAGAATCTTAAGAGACGTGTTCGTTCCTGGAAGTGGACCATCGGCAGCACCCATATTCCCCAGGCAACAACAATCATATATCTGGGTTATACAATATCAGACTCCAATGCAACCATAATGTGGAAGAAGATCCTAAATGAAAAGGCAAAAACTTTAGTCACCCAAATGCGCATGGTATTTAATAAATATTGTAAGTTCTCATTACTTCCTCTCTTTGAATTTTACACTCTCAAAGTTGAGTCGATTCTACTATACGCACTCGATATGTGCTTGGCGGACATAGATCAATTCTTTGAACAGCTACAAGGACGCCTATGGAAGGGGGTGCTACGTTTGGCTGATTCTCTCTCTAATGTGGTGTTAAGACAGGAACTAGGCTTAACGTCTTTGTCTGCCCGGTACAACTGGTGGCAACTATCAAATTTGGGAAAAATGTTATTCCCCCCGAAAAATTCTTTGTACTAAGATTTGGGGACAATGATAAATGCTTCCAACCCTCCATCTATTGGAAACCTTTATAGGAAAATGACTGCATTGCTGGGCGAGTTAGCCCTGACCCCTGCTGATTTAGCATATCGGCAAGCTCACGTTAAACTTCGATTACTTGCAAATGATTGGTGCAAGACTCTTAACACTATCGATAAATTCAAAACCTATAAAGAAGTGGCCACATTTTCCTCAAATCGCTGTCCTCACAAGCCGTATCTTTTGCAGTTTCCATGTCCTAAAGCTAGGGACCTATATATGAGGTTTAAACTAAATCAATTATCTACCTTAAATAGAACAAGAAAATGGGGAATCAATACTGCAGGTATGCCTGGTGAGGATTGCAGATTTTGCAAAGAATCTGGCATGTTGGAGTCTTTAAAGCATCTGATTGCTGGTTGCGCATTCTTTGAAATTCAACGCAAAGAAATATTTGGCATCGAAGTAGCTGGATCCTCGGCTTCTTCAAGAGAATGGCTTTGGCTCGCATGTATGTGGGGTAGCTCCACTAAAGCCATTTTACGGCTTACCAGAGTTTTGTCTATTTTAAATATTGAATTGGAAAAACAAAAGGATCGGACTGTTGTGTCATGAATAAGTTGATGTCAAAATGTAAAACCAATTTGTCTTGATTATGTGATCATTAAGGTAAGCTTTATGGAATGTAGATCTTTTATGAAAACATACGTTTCTCTACATGTGAAAACTTTAGTTGTTTACCTGTTTAAGACTTTATATTTTTTTACTCTTTCTTATTTTTATGTAAAAAGTGTATGTAAAAAAATGATGTGAAATGTGAAACGAAGATGTCAACTGTAAAAAGTTGTAAAAGTTTGTTAAACTATAAACAAGTTATTGAAATAAAAAAAAACAGTATGTGCAAACCAAAACAAATAAAAAAAATAAAGGTACCCCACTATCATCCAACAACGGACCCTTAGCTCCTTGGGATAAATACACAGGGTCCCCCTTCTTCTTACGCCTCTTAGGTGGGGAGTCGGAATCAAACCAACGTATCCAGAGATAAGGGAGTTGAAGTGTTGTGAGCGGGAGGAATTGGCTGAGAGAGACCACCCCCAGCTTACACTTCAGGACCCTACTAGGGGAATTAGTTGGAGAGGGGAAACTAGTTACAGGACCCGGGTCAGAGCTGGGGTGAAAATCAGACATATTATGAATCAGCCTATCAAAAGCCGAGGCTAGGGTTGAATTCAGATTAAGCAGGGCAGAATCCATGGAATCCCGAATAGCTCTAACGACTGAAGGGGGGGGGGCGCTAGGGAGCTCTCCCTTGAATCCCTAACCCCAGAATCCTCCCCAGCTCTCTCACTTTTCTTTGAAGCTCTAACTTGGGGACTAGCATCTGCCGAAGGAGGTCTCTCCAAACCTTTGGATGCATAATTGCAGTAAGTGAAGAGCAACCAGACAAAAGTAAGTGACAGCCTCAGAACATAACAAAAGCTGTGGAATTTGGGGGCAAGTAATGAGTTTCCCCAGGGAAGACCAGGGAGCACCTGGAAAGCTGAGCAGGCTGAGTTAAATAAATCAATAAATGACGAACAGCGTCAGAACGCTGCGTGAGGTAGAATGTTCCTCCAGAAAATGTCCACTAAACAATAAAATGTGAACTGAATCAGGCATCGCCTGAAAGCCAAGCAGGCCAGCAAGGAACTCCAATAAACAAACTCTTGTTCACTCCAGGCTGAGCCTGGAATCCGAGCAGGGCACTTTCAGATGACGCACATCTGGTAACTTGGGAAGGAGGGGCTACCTTCCCAACACCCACGCTCATTGAGCATTGAGTATGCAAGGTAATTCCCTGCAGCTTCGCCGAGCAGACGAGCGTTAAGTATATGCACGCGCTCATGGAGTGCTGAAGAAAGGCAGGGTGAATAAATTAGAGGGGAATTCCCATGCCACACCCTCGCTGAGAAGGTCAGCATTCAATTGTGTGTAGGCGTATGAGGAAACGCCAGCCTAGAATGCTGGTAGAACCGGAGGCAGAGCTGCCTCTTCCGCACGCTTGTCGCCTGCGAGCGGGAAGCCCAGAAGGCCGCTAAACCGGGCTTTGGCAAAATGGAACGTTAAAGCAGCGTTTGAGCACACAAGACCACTTAGAGGAAGAAACTAAACTCAGCGGTCGCAACAATGAATAAACAATTATAATGAAACAAAGTATCACTTCATAAAACACATGTTTCAAACACTGACTAGCAATAAGTACAAGCGTGCCAACAAATGTACTTAGCTCATGCATCAGCAGCAAAGAAAGAGGAGTTGCTATTAGAGGAAGGGACTTATATGGGGGTGGTTCTCTGCTTATTGGTTACTGGCAAGTTTTGACCTGTGCCCCATCTTGGACTGGGAGTCCTCCCTTTGGTTGTAATGGAATACTGTGTTTTTCCTGTTAAAGTTATTTGTTTTACAGACATTTTTCTTCGCTGCTATGTGTCAGTAGTAAAGATTGTTTTGCTTAATATGAAGCCTTCTGTCTTGACATAGAATCCTATTCTGAGAGAATGGCGCAAGCGGCATGAAGATTGAAATGGACACGAGAGGGAGAACCCTGTCCAGTGAAGCCATGGATGAGAGAATGGAGCTGAGCGGAGTCAGTTAAGAGCGTGCACTCATCCAACCTGATTGTAAACTGGAGGGAAATGATACTGGAACAAGTAAAGCTGCAGATCAGGACCCAGCCTATGAGGCTCTGGAGCGCCTTTCAAGAGGCAAGGACGAGAAGTGGAATCTGATGAAACACGCTGCAAGCTGGGCCTCAGGGATGCGCGTCCCTTAAGCGAACCAAGACAGTAATTTCAACAACAATGTTTGCAATCTGGGATACAATATGCCAATCCCTATAGCAGACAGAGCAAGTCACCCAACTAGAAACGTGGCAGGCTGAGACTGAGCGTATGAGGTCCGAGAATAAAGTGAGGAAACCAGAGTGACCAAAAAACATTGCATATAGAAATTTAGAGTGCAAGATCCCAAGGAACACTGGGGAATGTTGCATACTGGGAGTCTGTGTGGGAGGTCCCAGACAGCACCAAAAACTGCATGTTGCTAATTAGTGTTATATACTGATTTCTAGAGTCTGATTTCTTCCAACATCTTAGGAGACACTTAAGTGTTCAGTTGTATGATGCATCCCGGAAAACAAACCTCTCAAGCATCCATGAAAAAATTATATTTGAGAATTTTGTTTTTTTCTGGTTACAGGAATCCAAACTCCACCAGCCCACGAATTGTGAAGACATGACCCCATAAACAAGAGCCAACCCAGACAATTGAAATACATTTGAAAATACAAAACTTTGCTTTAACCTTAAGTCATTGTCCACTCGCTAACAGGCCAAGAATGCCACGATAGCTTTGTTACCCCCACGCAGAGAATGATGGTGCCAGCTTTCTGGCATTGAGTCTCTGGAGGTAAACCTCAGTAGAAAACAGCTGGATGGGCAGATAACTAATCATACTGTTGATTAGAGAATTAATTATTCCAAACCCAAAATGTCTGAGAGACATGCGGAAATGCATGACCAATTCTACAGAGGAATAAGACAATACTAAATTGTGCACGTTCCATGCCAACAGTGAGTAGGCAGACATGAGTGATGTGTTTACTTTAAAATGCATCATAGTCTATCTTCTGACCTGGATTCTGTGACGATCCATCAGATGGCGTCACTTCTACCCAGGGAAGAAGCTCTTTCCATGAGGCTAGGGAGGTGAGGCCGCTAACCAATAGTCCCCCCCCAGAGGTGGTAACATGCGGGGGGATCTCATGCAGAGGGACTCCTCTCTTGGGGATAAGGATCGATTGAGAGCCACAGCCCCTTTAAACCCCAACCCTGTAGGCTGATGTTAATATCCAAATCTTCCACACATTAGCTCACGTCTGAAACTACGTGTTATTGTGAAATATAAAAACATTCTGATGTCCTAGGTACAGGGACGAAGAAGCGCTTGAACGCCACAATCGAGAGGGACGAAGGCTCGATCAGCTGCTGTCAATTGGACTGACTTTACACTGGGGCTGTCCGGCTGTTTAAACTGGACAGCAAAGAAGGACTATGTTCTTCATCATCCTCGGACCCCCCTGGTGATGGCCCATGCGGTTCTGGTATGCTGAAAGCTCTGATACAACCAGAAGAAGGACCCGGCGACCGAAGGGGGCGCAGCGAAGCCGTAAGACTGGACTTGGGTTTCAGGAGACTGCAGCATGGAAACCCCACTAGAGTGAAGGACCGATAGGTTTATTTACATGTTATATTAAAGTCTATGGCAACCATTATGGCACCACTTGGTCAGTTTCAACCATTCCTCGTCACCTCAATTCCCCATGTCTACCTGGGTGAATCCTAGACGTGGTGGGGGGAGGTGGGGTGTTTCTTCAGCATTAGTTCCTAAGTTAACCAGATCCTGGATGGCATGAAACTTCGAGGGGGCAAGGGTGAAAGGCTTGATTTAGCACAGGCATTTTTGAGTTTTGGGCTGTATTATAGCCAGAATAATGACTGTTCTTGCTCATAATTTTTTTGCATGGGCATAATTTTAAAAGATAATTCGAGGGTTCATGCATTTATTGAGGTTTTCATAATGTGCCGGTGTCGAGCATAGTTACTTGGTAGTGCTTCCAAAGGAATGGGAACCGGTACAGAAGTCTGATCATTCAAATGCTTTGGAAACGTTCCAATCAATTAAGTGCATACGAGTGGGAAAATAGGGCGGTGAATAAGACAAAAAAAGTACTGAAGTATTGTAAGTGCTTAATATTAACTAGTAAGTGCTAAGAAACTGGACGCATAAGGCTCCAACATGGGGAAGAGTGCCACAGTGGGTTGGGTGTAGTGTGTATCCACAACACCTAAGTGCTCAATCTCCTAAAACAAAATGGCTGACTTAGTGGGGAATCATGCTGGGAAGAGCATAGACTCATTGCTTTCTTAACAGGTCCCACAGTAACATGACCCAAGCAGAGACGATGGTGCCTCTTTGTGACTCACGTGGCGCAGAGTATCGCAGCGACCCTGCAGCAGCGCCAGTAACGCCCCCAAGAACGCCCTCGCGCAAGGAAAAGCCATCAAAATCGCTAAATCATCGCAAAGGGCTGCACTAACCCTGGACCAGTTTACAGGGCTGCCAAACAAGGAACGCAAAGCGGGTAACGTGCATATCAGGGGTACGCGTGAAGTTATACACGCGATTAGCCAGGGTACGTGTATTACAGGGGTACGCGGGAAGTATAACACGCGATTAGCCAGGGTACGTGTATTACAGGGGTATGCGGGAAGTTTAACATGCGATTAGCCAGGGTACGTGTATTACAGGGGTACGCGGGAAGTTTAACACGCGATTAGCCAGGGTACGTGTATTACAGGGGTACGCGGGAAGTTTAACACGCGATTAGCCAGGGTACGTGTATTACAGGGGTACGCGGGAAGTTTAACACGCGATTGGCCAGGGTACGTGTATTACAGGGGTATGCGGGAAGTTTAACATGCGATTAGCCAGGGTACGTGTATTACAGGGGTACGCGGGAAGTTTAACACGCGATTAGCCAGGGTACGTGTATTACAGGGGTACGCGGGAAGTTTAACACGCGATTGGCCAGGGTACGTGAATTACAGGGGTATGCGGGAAGTTTTACATGCGATCAGCCAGGGTACGTGTATTACAGGGGTACGCGGGAAGTTTAACACGAGTTTGGCCAGGGTACGTGTATTACAGGGGTAGGCGGGAAGTTTCACACGCGATTAGCCAGGGCACGTGTATCACAGGGGTACACGGGAATTATCACATGCGATTTGGCTGTGTACGTGTATTACAGGGGTACACGGGAAGTTTTACAAGCGATTCGGCTGGGTACGTGTATTACAGGGATGCGATTTGGCCAGGTACGTGTATTACAGGGGTGCGCAGGAATTATCACACGCGATTTGGCTGGGTACGTGTATTACAGGGGTGCGTGGGAATCATCACACGCGATTTGGCTGGGTACGTGTATTACAGGGGTGCGTGGGAAGTCACACGCGATTAGGCTGGGTGGGTCCTCACAGGTGTTCCCTCTACACCCTCCACGGCCCCTGCAGGCAGCCTACAAAACAGGGGACTACCCTGCACACCTGCTCATGTCCCCCTGCACACCCACCCCCCAGCAGTGCAGGGGCAGCCTCCACCAGGCCCCCACTCATGTCTCCCACCACCCCCACCCTCCCGCCACCAGGGGCAGCCTCCACCAGGCCCCCACCCATGTCTCCCACCACCCCCACCCTCCCGCCACCAGGGGCAGCCTCCACCAGGCCCCCACCCATGCCTCCCACCACCCCCAACCCCCAGCAGTGCAGGGGCAGCCTCCACCAGGCCCCCACCCATGCCTCCCACCAGCCCCAACCCCCAGCAGTGCAGGGGCAGCCTCCACCACGCCCCCACCCATGTCTCCCACCACCCCCACCCCCCCGCCACCAGGGGCAGCCTCCACCAGGCCCCCACCCATGCCTCCCACCACCCCCAACCCCCAGCAGTGCAGGGGCAGCCTCCACCAGGCCCCCACCCATGCCTCCCACCACCCCCAACCCCCAGCAGTGCAGGGGCAGCCTCCACCAGGCCCCCACCCATGCCTCCCACCACCCCCAACCCCCAGCAGTGCAGGGGCAGCCTCCACCACGCCCCCACCCATGTCTCCCACCACCCCCACCCCCCCGCCACCAGGGGCAGCCTCCACCAGGCCCCCACCCATGTCTCCCACCACCCCCACCCTCCCGCCACCAGGGGCAGCCTCCACCAGGCCCCCACCCATGCCTCCCACCACCCCCAACCCCCAGCGGTGCAGGGGCAGCCTCCACCAGGCCCCCACCCATGCCTCCCACCACCCCCAACCCCCAGCAGTGCAGGGGCAGCCTCCACCATGCCCCCACCTATGTCTCCCACCACCCCCACCCCCCCGCCACCAGGGGCAGCCTCCACCAGGCCCCCACCCATGCCTCCCACCACCCCCAACCCCCAGCAGTGCAGGGGCAGCCTCCACCAGGCCCCCACCCATGCCTCCCACCACCCCCAACCCCCAGCAGTGCAGGGGCAGCCTCCACCAGGCCCCCACCCATGTCTCCCACCACCCCCACCCCCCCGCCACCAGGGGCACTCTCCACCAGGCCCCCACCCATGTCTCCCACCACCCCCACCCTCCCGCCACCAGGGGCAGCCTCCACCAGGCCCCCACCCATGCCTCCCACCACCCCCAACCCCCAGCAGTGCAGGGGCAGCCTCCACCAGGCCCCCACCCATGCCTCCCACCACCCCCAACCCCCAGCAGTGCAGGGGCAGCCTCCACCACGCCCCCACCCATGTCTCCCACCACCCCCACCCCCCCCGCCACCAGGGGCAGCCTCCACCAGGCCCCCACCCATGCCTCCCACCACCCCCAACCCCCAGCAGTGCAGGGGCAGCCTCCACCAGGCCCCCACCCATGCCTCCCACCACCCCCAACCCCCAGCAGTGCAGGGGCAGCCTCCACCAGGCCCCCACCCATGTCTCCCACCACCCCCACCCCCCCGCCACCAGGGGCACTCTCCACCAGGCCCCCACCCATGTCTCCCACCACCCCCACCCCCCCCCGCCACCAGGGGCAGCCTCCACCAGGCCCCCACTCATGTCTCCCACCACCCCCAGCCCCCACCATCCAGGGGCACCCTCCACCAGGCCCCCACTCATGTCTCCCACCACCCCCACCCCCCGCCACCAGGGGCAGCCTCCACCAGGCCCCCACCCATGCCTCCCACCACCCCCAACCCCCACCATCCAGGGGCACCCTCCACCAGGCCCCCACTCATGTCTCCCACCACCCCCACCCTCCCGCCACCAGGGGCAGCCTCCACCAGGCCCCCACCCATGCCTCCCACCACCCCCAACCCCCAGCAGTGCAGGGGCAGCCTCCACCAGGCCCCCACCCATGCCTCCCACCACCCCCAACCCCCAGCAGTGCAGGGGCAGCCTCCACCAGGCCCCCACCCATGTCTCCCACCACCCCCACCCCCCCGCCACCAGGGGCACCCTCCACCAGGCCCCCACCCATGTCTCCCACCACCCCCACCAGTGCAGGGGCACCCTCCACCAGGCCCCCACCCATGTCTCCCAACACCCCCACCCACCAGCACTGTGGGGCACGTGGCCAGCAGGCAGTCAGGCAGCAGCAGATGGCAGGTGGGAGCGTGCTCAGGGCTCTGGGGGGCAGTAATTTGGCCTCCTGGCCAGGAGCGTCGTCTCTCGTGTGTGAACGCGTGGACAGCCTGATAGGGAGTGAAATCCCACACGTCAGCAAAGGGCCTTAGCGCGTAAACCCGTCAACAGCATATGCGCGCCTATAGTCACCTGCACGTGCAGGAAATTGTTGCGTGACACGTCCCAGTGTCAAAGCGTGTGATTGGTGAAAATGGATCTACACGTAGAAGTGACAAAGCGTGTGATTGGTGAAAATGGATCTACACGCAGAAGTGACAAAGCGTGTGATTGGTGAAAATGGATCTACACGCAGAAGTGACAAAGCGTGTGATTGGTGAAAATGGATCTACACGCAGGAGTGACAAAGCGTGTGATTGGTGAACGTACACGCCGCGTAAGTGACGCTGTACGTGTGGGCCTGTATATAAGGTACATGTAGAACACCATTTCCTTGTACGTGCTTTTCGTGGAGAGCGAGTGGGTGAATTCTGTACTTCTTGTCGTTTCACACGCGATTTACTTCACGGCGTTTCCAGTTCGTATTCCCTGTTACCTCTGACAGCTTTTTCTCTTTTTTCTCTTTTACTGGTTTACCTGGGCCTGTTCCCTCAAACAGTGTCCCCTTCTACTGTTGTCCTGTCTTCTCAGACAGTGTACACATCTTCTTTTGGCGGGGGTTTAGCCAGCCAAACGTGCTCATTTTTCACGCTCTTTTACCTGGCAGACGGTGAGTCACGCACGTATCCAACTTCTGTGCTTGCCCCGTGTGTAGCCTACCCCTTCAGAGGTCATTCTAGGCTGCGTGTGACACGCATACGTTCATTCTTGTGTTACTGGGTGCCACAGCGTAGTGCAGGTTTTTCTTTCTGCACACGTGGTCTAGGAGGGGTTGCATGCACGTCATCTCCCTTTTTTGGGCCTCCTGTGCGTTGCGTGACCCGTCATCTTTCCCCAGGGGTTACAATCAGCCGTGCTAGAGCACTAGGGTACAATTACCATCTGGTACCCAACCCCTTTGACCCCCAATTGCCCAGGACAATTGTCTACAGCCACTCCCATACGCACATTAATATCAGTGCCATGGCTGGGAGGCGAGGATTCCGTAAGGGTGGCAAAGGTGGAAGAGCCACAAGTGGTGGCCGTGGTGGATCCGGTAGGGGACGTGGTCGTAACTTGCAGGGTGAGCCTGTCCCCCCATGTGTGGAGGACCAGTCAAGGGCACCCATCATCCCCCACCCCTCCCCCCCTCCCCCCCTCCCGTTGAGGCTGAAGTGGCTGACACCATCCATGCTCAGCCCTTGTTGGACCAGCCCATTGTGGCACCAGACCTGGCTGACTCCATGGCTGACTTCCAGGTCAGCAGGGCTACGACACGTGCGCTGGTGCACGTTGATGCCATCATGCCACGTGGATCTGGGGCAGCAAGGTCATCTGCTGCACCAAGGAGGCAGGGCGGAGAGGCTGCAGGGGCAGCTGCGGCTCCATCCACCCCAGCCCTCATACACCCAGCCAGGACAGTGTCGGTCCTAGTCCATGCTGCTGACATTCCCCCTGACACCATCACACTAGAGCCAATGCCTGCACCAACTCCCATGCTGAGTGTGCAATCCCACACTCCTGATACAGAGTCCACCAGGGCTCCTGCCCCTAGTGTCCAGAGCGGCGCAGGACACTCAGGATCACCACCACCTTCCAAGCGGAAGAGGAAGAGTGCTCGTCCGGCACAGGCTGATGCCCCAGACACGGCTACACAGTCCGGCCCGTCCAGGAAGCCCAGCTTCACGGATGACGAACTGAATGCACTTGTCGAGTATGTGTCCGGACATGACAACGAGATGGTCATTGTTGCAGGATCCAAGACCACACCTGCACAACGCCAGGCACACTGGCAGACCGTTGCGGACATCGTAAGTGCCCTTGGAATCGTGAGGCGCACAGCCAATGATTGCTATAAGCGCTGGAATGACCTAAAGCGCAGGGCAAAGAGTAAGCTGGCCTCAAGTCATGCCGCAACTCTAGTGACTGGAGGTGGGTCTCCAGTAGTAGACATGGAACTCACTCCACATGAGTCAGTCGCTGGGACCTACGTCACGGAGGAACAGATCCAAGGCGTGGGAGATCTGGCTGATTACGAGGCATTGTCCGGTGAGTGCACATGCATGTGTGTGTCATCCATGTGCATGGTGTGTGTGTGAGGGCTTCTGTTCGGGTGCCAGGTGAGAGTGTGTGCGCCTGAGTCGTATGGGTCAGCCATGTGCTTCATGCAATCCTTCCTGCGCAGCTGCATTTGGCCATAGCAGTATCCCTTCTGCCAACAGTAGACATCTAGCACAACTGCACGCCAGTTGCCCTTGAAGTGTCACCTTGACACAACATATTTGCTTTTTTTTCACTGTTCATTCAGTCAGTTTGTTTGCATTCCACCACTTTCACTAGGCATGTCGCTGTCCACTAGTCACATGTCTGACATGGGTATGGTAAAGTGGAGTGACTTTGTTACCTGGATATCATTTGTACACACATGTCCCTGTGCAATTTGACCATTTCAGACTGGCAGCTCCAGGTGAAAAATCTGACCTGTTAGAATTAGAAAAGCTATTACATGCGGGAACTGGACTGAATGAATAGGTGCTGCCCTCCTCTCCATCTTCACTCAATAGCAATGGTACATGCCATCTGTGTGATGGCATGTGTGTTTCACCTGCCAATCACAGGCCAATGTGTGATGCCACTGCCAGGCAGCATGCAGAAAATTTGTTCATCTTCCATCTTGGTGTCATCAGTGTGTGCCATTTGCCTGCACTTCATACGCAGTGAGGGTGCATGCATGGGAGGGTTTTAGTCATGTGGGACATGGGTCAATCAAGTACTGGTTCTCTTGCTTCTCAGCCCTCAATGTGTGCCATGGTGCTAATGCCTGTTTCCATTTCTTTGTTTTCATGTCTTTGCAGGGGAAGACGCACCTGATACTGCTGGGGTTGTGGAGATGGTGCAGACCCAGGAGGTGTCCCAGGGCCGACCAACCACCAGTGAGGGACGTGGTGTGGTGGTGGGGGAGAACCCACAAGTGCTGCAGGTCGTGCTCTCAAGGGGTGTCTCTGGCTGCACCTCCCCCGAGCTGTACTCAGGTGTTGATTCGGATGAGACCTACGTGCCGTCGCAGGTGAGTGTTCCAGGGAGGGATTCTGTTCTGTCTCACCCACCTGCACCAGGGTCAGTACCCTCCATGGGGATGTCAGTGTTGGCAGCTACGCCTTCGGTGGTTATGGATGCAGGGTCACACTCCGCGACATCTGATCCTGTTCCTGGGCCAGCAGATCAGAGGGGGAATGCAGTCCTGCAGCCTCAGGCAGTGCCGGCACAGCAAGGCGCAGTTCGCCTTGCCCCAGACAGGTGTGGTGCCCGCCGACGTGGTGGCCGTACGCCACCCGGCAATACCGCATGGGAGCAATCCATTTACGGTATGGCTACCCAACAGGCTGCATCATCCGAGATGATGGCTCAGGCCATGGATAGGGTGGCCACTTCCATTGTCCCCCCAGAAAGGCTGATGGAGCGACTAGAGCAGGCAACCGACTCCATCTGCCAGTCACACAGGGAGGACATGTTGGGGTCCAACAGGGACAGGCGGGCGGCACTGGCGACTCTGCAGGAGGCCATCTCCATTGAGTCCCAGGGCCACAGGGAAGCCCTGAGGCAGGAGCTCCTTCACCTCAGGACGACTCTTGTTGAGCTTGAGGCTTCAACACACCAAAGGACAGAACAGCAGCTGGAGCGTCTCACCCGTACGCTCTCAGCTGAGATGCAGGCAACGAGGGCGGAGGTCCGGGCATCCCGTGAGTTGTTGCATGGGGACCTCCGCACACTCATCCTCCAGAACCAGACCTACCACACCCGCATGCTTGCAGCCATGGAGGAGCAGACTAGGGCCTTGCGTGGGCTGCCTCCCATAGTGCAACCACCTCCGGATGCAGCTGCACAGGGTGATAATAGCGACAGCAGTGATACTCCCACAATAGGGTAGCCGTGTGGGCCATGAGCCCATGGAGGTGTTTTATCTTCCCAGGATCCACGCAGGTGGGTTCTGGTGTGCATCCTGTCCTCGGACCTCCTGGGTGGCCTCCCCAACCCCCCCCCGGGCCCATCAATGGCCATTTTTGATTGTTTCTTATTTTTATTTTTATTTTGATTTCTTTTATTCCCAATTTTTTTGGGACAATCTGTTGGCTTCGATCTGTTGGCTTCGATCTGTTGGCTTCCGTGGTTCCTGTGGGCATACGCTGCATTGTGGCTGGGCACATGCAGGCTTGTAATGTATTTGGTTCAGATGCTTGGGTTTGAGTCACACACACCCCTCCTGCTTCCCGTTTCCATGGGCTTGCAAAGGGTGTGCCCAAGTGACAGTGAATTACACAGTGACGTTGGACTCCCATGAGCTGTGTGGCCAGTCTGTAGTCAATACTGTGTATACATTCATAGTGCATATTGCTGTTGTGTTGTACACTGCATGTTGCATTGATGTGTAACTCTTCTTCTGTGTCTACCTCCCAATTTGCAGGTCCCTTCCTCATGTCCACACAAGGACCTCTAGTCTGGAGATGGGGACCATGTTGGCAGCAGTGCACCTACAACTCTACATGGCGACAACACTGCACAGTTGGTAGTGGTGGGAGTGCAGGCATTTCCAGGTGGTGAGACTACTAATATGTAACATTTGTGATGCCATGTTAATGGTACTACGTGCTCAAGTATGTTGTTGGTCCGGCATTGCTGTGAGCATTTCAGGTGTTGCAGGTTTCTAATAGTGCCACTGTACATAGTGAGACTGATGTCATGTTGTGGGGATTACTTTGTTTACCTGCAATTAGCATGACATGGCACGGTGTGTCGTGTGGCGGTGCTGGGGTTGGGTTGGCTGACATGTCACTGTCCTCTTGTTGCATTTTGCAAGTGGGTATTCATTTTAGCTGCTTCAATGTGTAACTTCACAAAACTGCATTGGTGGTGTCTGTGTGGGTAGGGATGCACACATTGTGACACTTCCAGGTGAACAATCTCAGGCTGACATGGTATTCCCGGTTCATTCTCCAGACATTCAGGATCAGTGTCAGGTTGAGTCATCATTGATTGTCAGATGGAATGTGCCAGGGCAGTGTGCACTCCACAGGGGTGTGATTTCTATGTGAAGTAATTAGCCACTAGCTGTGTACGGGCTGCCTCCCCCCGTGCCCTTTCCCCTCCCATGCGCAGCGGCTGTGCATGTGGTTGGGGATGTGGGGCCACCACCATGTCCACGGCCAGGCCCCGGCGTGTTGCAACGTTGTGCAGGACACATGCTGCCACTATGATCCTGCACACTACTGGGGGAGCGTATAACAGCTGCCCGCCAGAACGGTCAAGGGAGCGAAAGCGTGACTTTAGCACTCCGAATGTGCGCTCCACTATGCCCCTGGTTGTAATGTGGGCTGTGTTATATCTTACCTGGGGTGGCGTGGTGGGGTTCCGAATTGGCGTCATCATGTGGGGGCTGAGAGGGTAGGCACTGTCCCCTGTGGAGGTGGTGATTGGTATCATTGGTGGGGTTGTGACCTTGCTCAGTATCCCACATGCATGCATGTGCAGTGGCATACATACTCACCAAGCAGCCATGTATCGCCATGCCGCCCAGCATCTATGTCCCGGCATAGGGTGGACATTCGGTAAATGAAGCTGTCGTGGGTGGACCCGGGATAGTTGGCATATACTGAGGTGATGATTCCCTTGGCATTACATACTACCTGCACGTTGATGGAATGCCAGTGCTTGCGGTTCCTATAGATGTGCTCTGATGCCCTGGGGGGACGTAGAGCCACATGGGTGCAGTCGATGGCACCTAGCACTTTGGGGAATCGTGCCACTCCGTAAAAATCCAGGGCGGCAGCATGCCTTTCTGCAGGTGTTCTGGGCAGGTATATGTGCCTGCGGACTGATGGGCGTGCAGTCATGATGTTCAAGACCTGGTGTAGGCAGCGTGACTGGGTGGCCTGTGACACCCCACCCACTATGGCACTTGTCCGCTGAAATGATCCAGTGGCTAAGAAGTGCAGTACATTGAGGACCTTCTCCAGGGGGCTGAGTGCTTGGGAGCACAGGGTGGGTGATGTGAGGTCATCCTCCCACTCAGTCACCAGGTCCAGTATGATGTGTGGTGGAAACCTGTACCTCCCATACACCTGGTCATCAGGCATCCCGAAAAGGCTGGTTCTGGGTGTGAATATTCTGGCCCTGACTATCCTCCTCCTCCTCCTTTGGTAGCCCACTGCCACTGCTGCTAGGAACGGTATGTTCATCCTGGCGTCTGAGCTTGTTATTGTTAAAGTCCGCAATTTTATGCTTTGCGCGTGTTCTAGGCGAGCGTGTGACCCGCGCACCCCTGGAATCCAGTTCCCAGTCCAATAGCGTGTGGAAATTCACACGCACCACGGGATACAGCGTGTGACCCGCGCACCCCTGGAATCCAGTTCCCAGTCCAATAGCGTGTGGAAATTCACACGCACCACGGGATACAGCGTGTGACCCGTGCACCCCTGGAATCCAGTTCCCAGTCCAATAGCGTGTGGAAATTCACACGCACCACGGGATACAGCGTGTGACCCGCGCACCCCTGGAATCCAGTTCCCAGTCCAATAGCGTGTGGAAATTCACACGCACCACGGGATACAGGTTCGCTGACGTACTTGCGTGTGTAAGTGGCCACGCACCCATTAAATACACGTACATAGGCCAATCGCGTGTACGCGCACTTTTGTCCAATTACACGCAATGAAATACACGTACATAGGCCAATCACGCGATGACACTCTGACGTGCAGTATTTCCACGTGTGTTCCGTCATCACGTGCTGAGTGGGGAACGCCCGTGCGGGTCACGTCAGACGCGCTTACGCGCTGAGGGTCTCTGGTCCAATAGAATCGCGTATGCGTGCTGACGCGCTTACGCGCTAAGGGCCTTTCCTCGGATTTCACGCTGACGTGCAGGATTTTCACGTGCCAAATCACTCCGTATCAAGCTGGCCACCCGAAAACACACGGAACACCACGCTCCTGCCCAGAAGGCCGAGTTACTGCCCCCCAGTGCCCCGAGCAGCCTCCCACGTGCTATCTGCTGCTGCCTGCCTGCCTGCCTGCCTGCTGCCACCGTGCCCTGCCATTTGGTGCCTGCACATCAGCCATCTGCAGGGGTCCAGTTGCTGTGTCCACCCCTGCTGGAACTGAAGACTCCCAACTGGGATTACATCGCTCCACAGCCCAGCCCCAGGACCCAGTTGCCCACCCACACCTGCCTCTGGGGTTGCCATGTCGGGCACTTCCACATCTGGCACCAGTGGCAACCCCAGGCCAGAGGGGCAGAGGGGCACCAGCTTCACTGCCACCGAAGTTGGTGTCCTGGTGGAGCATGTCCTGGGGCAGTATGATGCCCTCTTTGGATCGTCCCGCGCCAGCAAGGAAGGACGGGAGAGGATCTGGGCCGACTGTGTGGTTGCCATCAACGCGGAGGGGGTGGCAACCCGCAACGTCCAGAAGATCAAGAAGCGCTGGGAGGACTTGAGGTCCAGGACCCTTGTGAAGGCCCGGCGCCTCGTGGAGGGGGGCCGGGGCCGCATGAGTTCCATCCAGAAGAGGGTCCTGGAACGCGTACGCCCAGCGCTCCACGCCCAGGTCCTTGAGAGGGAGGCCCGTCTGGAGTTGAGCGGTATGTGTCCAAGCATTACTGTGTGAGACAGGGCATGTTGCGGTGTGCTGGTTCTATGATACTTGCCTGTATGTGTGCCATGGGCCATGTATGCATGTATGTGTGCAGGGACATCATGGTAATGCATGTGCGACCAGTGATGTGTGACCCACATGGTTGTTGCATGTGTTGAAATGCGGCATGGGGAGCCCTATGCAGATTTTGGACACGAGAGCATGCCAGTCTCTGTACCTGGACATGGATGGGGGTGAAGGATGGGTGCTGATGCCAGGTACATATATGGTAGCCATGTCTGTGTGCCTGACCTGCGTGTCTGTGACTTGTGCATGCCATGGATGCATGACACATGTGTGTGACAATGCACAGATTCAGTGACGCACCCAACTTACCTTTGTTTCGCCTGTGTTCGGTGTGTTTGGGGCCAGATGGATGTGACTGAGGTGAAGTGTGTGCATGTGATATGCATGAGCCATGATGCATGTGAGTTACATATCATTGAATGTTTCTAGAGTCCATTGGACATGCATGGAAATGTCCATGGCATGCACCATGCCTGTTACTGTGTGTGTTTTGCCTGGACTGACCCATGTGTTGTGGAGGGACATGATGGAAGTGTACTTTGACAGTGGTGCTCATCTGCTATTGCTTCCTGTCTAGGGGACCATTGTACAGTAGCCTGATGCTTGTGTCCTTTGTCTCCCTCTACGCAGCGGCTAGTGAAGAAGAGGGCGGAGACGGCGCTGTGGAGCAAGGCGGCGGGGATGCCCCCACGGCTGCAGCGGAAGGGGTGGGTGAGCCCCCACAGGGGCCTGCTACGGCGGGAGACGGTGAGGAGCCATCCAGGTTGGTGGTTTGCACAGAGGAGGAGGAGGCCGACACTGGTGCACACATGGGGCCTGGTGGGAGCATCCCTGCTGGTGCAAGTGGTGCAGTCCAGGGCCAGGGGCAGGAGGCAGTACAGGTCACCGTGGAGGGGCCTGTGCATGTCACTGTCCCTGACCCTGTGAGTGCACCACCATGCACCAGCAGGGATGCCCCGTCCCAGGCCCGTCCGCAGGTAGAGGGGATGTCCATGTCACCTGACTCCCCTCCACCTGCGGACGTGGTAACCCCTGGCTGCGTGGAGAAGGTCCTGATTGGGGTCGCGATGCGCACGGCTGTGATTCGTGATGACGTGCGTGCTTCCCGGGAGGAGCACGCACGTCATCACGAAGTGCACCGTGCCGACGTGGCCCAATTGGGATCGGCCATGTTCGGGGGTTTCCTGCATGTGTTGGCCAATCTGACGGCCCTCTCCTCCTCTGTGCAGGCTATCCACCGGTCGTTCTCCTTGCCGTCTTCCGGCCCAGATGCCACCAGGGCCCCCTGTGGACCTGCCCCGACCAATACAGCCAGCTCGGTGGGGATCCCATCCCTGCCACAGTTGGGAGTCGGAGGTCCAGCAGGGGTGGACAACACAGCAAGTGGACCCCAGCAGATGGAAGATGTGACGGCATCATCGGGCAGGGCACGTGCACGACGGCGTCGGTGGTTTCCATCAGCCTGGATGCCGTCGTGCTGGCAGAGGCAGTGGCGTCGGAGGCAGCAGCGGGCTCGACGTGGGAGGCATCATGGCTCGGGGCCATCAAGATCCGAGGGGCAGGCATCGGCCGGAGGGCAGGGCAACCCTGGGATGGTGGTGTGTTCCGTGTGGGAGGAGTTTGGCCAGCGGATAGGTGCGGAGCGGCAGCGGGCGGAAGAGGAGCGGCTCGCCATGGTCAGGGCGGAGTTCTCCATGCGTCGGGCATTGAGGCGGGCTGAGTGCCTCGAGGAAGCTCGCAGGGAGTTTGAGGTGGACATGGGGTTGTCCCTGCGAGACCTCGGGGCCAGGACAGAGTCCCGCCTCCAGGACATCGACATGGAGTTCGATGATGCCCTGGCCAGCAACATCACCAAGTGAGCCGCAGGACTTGCCCGCTGCCTTTGTATATAGTTATTTAGTTAGTTAGTGCTAGGTTTCCTTTATTTATTTTTATTATTTTGGACCGCTCGGACAATGGCCACTTTTTTGTACATATATTTTTCATTAGTTAGTGGTAGGTTTCATTTTTGGTGTTGGGCTCATGGACCCTGGAACATTCCTGTATATAGTTTGTTTTTTTGGGAGATACATTTTTTTAATTTCTTATTGTTTTCACCATGACGTAATGGTTTTTCATTAATTTCCTATTACATGATATTGCTTTGGACAAATTCATTTTAATTTTTTTTTCCTTTGTTTTTTTGTTTATCACTTTTGTTCTCGGACATGGACCATTTATTTACTTAGCCACATCGTTGTATGTTTGAAAATTTCACTTATTTTTGGTATTTAATACATTTTTTATATTTTCTTACACTTGTGTTATTTTCTCATTGGTTTGTTACATGTCATGATATGGGTTTTGACATTCACTTGCACCCATTGTGTATGTGTGTGTGACGGACATGTGTTCTTTTGCATACTTGGCATTGGGGTTGTGTCATGTGATTGCATTCACTATGTGGGTGGATGCAATCCTTGCCTGGGTGTTTGTGCTGGGTATGCTGGCCATTACTGCCATGATTGTGTATCGTCAGGACCTGGGGCCAGGGGGACATGTGTGGGGGCCTGCTGGCAGGTTCCCCACAGTGCTGGGGGGTGGGGGTGGTGGGAGACATGAGTGGGGGCCTGGTGGAGGGTGCCCCTGCACTGCTGGGGGGTGGGGGTGGTGGGAGACATGAGTGGGGGCCTGGTGGAGGCTGCCCCTGGTGACTGGGGGGGTGGGGGTGGTGGGTGACATGAGTGGGGGCCTGGTGGAGGGTGCCCCTAGATGGTGGGGGGTGGGGGTGGTGGGAGGCATGGGTGGGGGCCTGGTGGAGGGTGCCCCTGGTGGCGGGGGGGTGGGGGTGGTGGGTGACATGAGTGGTGGCCTGGTGGAGGGTGCCCCTGGTGGGCGGGGGGTGGGGGTGGTGGGAGGCATGGGTGGGGGCCTGGTGGAGCCTGCCCCTGCACTGCTGGGGGGTGGGGGTGGTGGGAGACATGAGTGGGGGCCTGGTGGAGGGTGCCCCTGGATGGTGGGGGGTGGGGGTGGTGGGAGACATGGTTGGGGGCCTGGTGGAGGGTGCCCCTGGTGACTGGGGGGGTGGGGGTGGTGGGTGACATGAGTGGGGGCCTGGTGGAGGGTGCCCCTGGTGACTGGGGGGTGGGGGTGGTGGGTGACATGAGTGGGGGCCTGGTGGAGGGTGCCCCTGGTGGCGGGGGGGTGGGGGTGGTGGGTGACATGAGTGGGGGCCTGGTGGAGGGTGCCCCTGGTGGCGGGGGGGGGGGGGTGGTGGGAGACATGAGTGTGGGCCTGGTGGAGGCTGCCCCTGCACTGCTGGGGGGTGGGGGTGGTGGGAGACATGAGTGGGGGCCTGGTGGAGGGTGCCCCTGGTGGCGGGGGGGTGGGGGTGGTGGGAGGCATGGGTGGGGGCCTGGTGGAGCCTGCCCCTGCACTGCTGGGGGGTGGGGGTGGTGGGAGACATGAGTGGGGGCCTGGTGGAGGGTGCCCCTGGATGGTGGGGGGTGGGGGTGGTGGGAGACATGGTTGGGGGCCTGGTGGAGGGTGCCCCTGGTGACTGGGGGGGTGGGGGTGGTGGGAGACATGAGTGTGGGCCTGGTGGAGGGTGCCCCTGGTGGCGGGGGGGTGGGGGTGGTGGGAGGCATGGGTGGGGGCCTGGTGGAGGGTGCCCCTGGTGACTGGGGGGGTGGGGGTGGTGGGAGACATGAGTGGGGGCCTGGTGGAGGGTGCCCCTGGATGGTGGGGGGTGGGGGTGGTGGGAGACATGAGTGTGGGCCTGGTGGAGGCTGCCCCTGCACTGCTGGGGGGTGGGGGTGGTGGGAGACATGAGTGGGGGCCTGGTGGAGGGTGCCCCTGGATGGTGGGGGGTGGGGGTGGTGGGAGACATGGTTGGGGGCCTGGTGGAGGGTGCCCCTGGTGACTGGGGGGGTGCGGGTGGTGGGAGACATGAGTGGGGGCCTGGTGGAGGCTGCCCCTGCACTGCTGGGGGGTGGGGGTGGCGGGAGACATGGTTGGGGGCCTGGTGGAGGGTGCCCCTAGTGACTGGGGGGGTGGGGGTGGTGGGAGACATGAGTGGGGGCCTGGTGGAGGGTGCCCCTGGATGGTGGGGGGTGGGGGTGGTGGGAGACATGAGTGTGGGCCTGGTGGAGGCTGCCCCTGCACTGCTGGGGGGTGGGGGTGGTGGGAGACATGAGTGGGGGCCTGGTGGAGGGTGCCCCTGGATGGTGGGGGGTGGGGGTGGTGGGAGACATGGTTGGGGGCCTGGTGGAGGGTGCCCCTGGTAACTGGGGGGGGTGGGGGTGGTGGGAGACATGAGTGGGGGCCTGGTGGAGGCTGCCCCTGCACTGCTGGGGGGTGGGGGTGGTGGGAGACATGGTTGGGGGCCTGGTGGAGGGTGCCCCTGGTGGCGGGGGGGTGGGGGTGGTGGGTGACATGAGTGGGGGCCTGGTGGAGGGTGCCCCTGGTGGCGGGGGGGTGGGGGTGGTGGGAGACATGAGTGTGGGCCTGGTGGAGGCTGCCCCTGCACTGCTGGGGGGTGGGGGTGGTGGGAGACATGAGTGGGGGCCTGGTGGAGGGTGCCCCTGGTGGCGGGGGGGTGGGGGTGGTGGGAGGCATGGGTGGGGGCCTGGTGGAGCCTGCCCCTGCACTGCTGGGGGGTGGGGGTGGTGGGAGACATGGTTGGGGGCCTGGTGGAGGGTGCCCCTGGTGGCGGGGGGGTGGGGATGGTGGGTGACATGAGTGGGGGCCTGGTGGAGGGTGCCCCTGGTGGCGGGGGGGTGGGGGTGGTGGGAGACATGAGTGTGGGCCTGGTGGAGGCTGCCCCTGCACTGCTGGGGGGTGGGGGTGGTGGGAGACATGAGTGGGGGCCTGGTGGAGGGTGCCCCTGGTGGCGGGGGGGTGGGGGTGGTGGGAGGCATGGGTGGGGGCCTGGTGGAGCCTGCCCCTGCACTGCTGGGGGGTGGGGGTGGTGGGAGACATGAGTGGGGGCCTGGTGGAGGGTGCCCCTGGTGACTGGGGGGGTGGGGGTGGTGGGAGACATGAGTGTGGGCCTGGTGGAGGCTGCCCCTGCACTGCTGGGGGGTGGGGGTGGTGGGAGACATGAGTGGGGGCCTGGTGGAGGGTGCCCCTGGTGACTGGGGGGGTGGGGGTGGTGGGTGACATGAGTGGGGGCCTGGTGGAGGGTGCCCCTAGATGGTGGGGGGTGGGGGTGGTGGGAGGCATGGGTGGGGGCCTGGTGGAGCCTGCCCCTGCACTGCTGGGGGGTGGGGGTTGTGGGAGACATGAGTGGGGGCCTGGTGGAGGGTGCCCCTGGATGGTGGGGGGTGGGGGTGGTGGGAGACATGGTTGGGGGCCTGGTGGAGGGTGCCCCTGGTGACTGGGGGGGTGGGGGTGGTGGGTGACATGAGTGGGGGCCTGGTGGAGGGTGCCCCTGGTGACTGGGGGGGTGGGGGTGGTGGGAGACATGGTTGGGGGCCTGGTGGAGGGTGCCCCTGGTGACTGGGGGGGTGGGGGTGGTGGGAGACATGAGTGTGGGCCTGGTGGAGGCTGCCCCTGCACTGCTGGGGGGTGGGGGTGGTGGGAGACATGAGTGGGGGCCTGGTGGAGGGTGCCCCTGGTGACTGGGGGGGTGGGGTTGGTGGGTGACATGAGTGGGGGCCTGGTGGAGGGTGCCCCTAGATGGTGGGGGTGGGGGTGGTGGGAGGCATGGGTGGGGGCCTGGTGGAGGGTGCCCCTGGTGGCGGGGGGGTGGGGGTGGTGGGTGACATGAGTGGGGGCCTGGTGGAGGGTGCCCCTGGTGGCGGGGGGGTGGGGGTGGTGGGAGGCATGGGTGGGGGCCTGGTGGAGCCTGCCCCTGCACTGCTGGGGGGTGGGGGTGGTGGGAGACATGAGTGGGGGCCTGGTGGAGGGTGCCCCTGGATGGTGGGGGGTGGGGGTGGTGGGAGACATGGTTGGGGGCCTGGTGGAGGGTGCCCCTGGTGACTGGGGGGGTGGGGGTGGTGGGTGACATGAGTGGGGGCCTGGTGGAGGGTGCCCCTGGTGACTGGGGGGGTGGGGGTGGTGGGTGACATGAGTGGGGGCCTGGTGGAGGGTGCCCCTGGTGGCGGGGGGGTGGGGGTGGTGGGTGACATGAGTGGGGGCCTGGTGGAGGGTGCCCCTGGTGGCGGGGGGGTGGGGGTGGTGGGAGACATGAGTGTGGGCCTGGTGGAGGCTGCCCCTGCACTGCTGGGGGGTGGGGGTGGTGGGAGACATGAGTGGGGGCCTGGTGGAGGGTGCCCCTGGTGGCGGGGGGGTGGGGGTGGTGGGAGGCATGGGTTGTGGCCTGGTGGAGCTTGCCCCTGCACTGCTGGGGGGTGGGGGTGGTGGGAGACATGAGTGGGGGCCTGGTGGAGGGTGCCCCTGGATGGTGGGGGGTGGGGGTGGTGGGAGACATGGTTGGGGGCCTGGTGGAGGGTGCCCCTGGTGACTGGGGGGGTGGGGGTGGTGGGAGACATGAGTGGGGGCCTGGTGGAGGGTACCCCTGGTGACTGGGGTGGTGGGAGACATGAGCAGGTGTGCAGGGTAGTCCCCTGTTTTGTGGGCTGCCTGCAGGGGCCGTCGAGGGTGACAGGACCCACCCAGCCTAATCGCGTGTGTAACTTCGCACGCACCCCTGTAATACACGTACCAAGCCAAATCGCGTGTGATAATTCCCGCGCACCCCTGAAATACACGCGCCCAGGCTATTCGCGTGTGGAAATTCCCGCGCACCCCTGAAATACACGTACCCTGCTGTAATCGCGTGTGGGACTTCCCGCGCACCCCTGTAATACACGCGCCCAGCCTATTCGCGTGTGGAAATTCCCGCGCACCCCTGAAATACACGCGCCCAGGCTATTCGCGTGTGGAACTTCCCGCGCACCCCTGAAATACACGCGCCCAGCCTATTCGCGTGTGGAACTTCCCGCGCACCCCTGAAATACACGCGGCCAGGCTATTCGCGTGTGGAACTTCCCGCGCACCCCTGAAATACACGTACCCTGCTGTAATCGCGTGTGGGACTTCCCGCGCACCCCTGAAATACACGCGGCCAGGCTATTGGCGTGTGGAACTTCGCGCGCACCCCTGTAATACACGTACCAAGCCAAATCGCGTGTGATAATTCCCGCGCACCCCTGAAATACACGCGCCCAGGCTATTCGCGTGTGGAAATTCCCACGCACCCCTGAAATACACGTACCCTGCTGTAATCGCGTGTGGGACTTCCCGCGCACCCCTGTAATACACGCGCCCAGCCTATTCGCGTGTGGAAATTCCCGCGCACCCCTGAAATACACGCGCCCAGGCTATTCGCGTGTGGAACTTCCCGCGCACCCCTGAAATACATGCGGCCAGGCTATTCGCGTGTGGAACTTCCCGCGCACCCCTGAAATACACGTACCCTGCTGTAATCGCGTGTGGGACTTCCCGCGCACCCCTGAAATACACGCGGCCAGGCTATTCGCGTGTGGAACTTCCCGCGCACCCCTGAAATACACGTACCCTGCTGTAATCGCGTGTGGGACTTCCCGCGCACCCCTGAAATACACGCGGGCAGGCTATTCGCGTGTGGAAATTCCCGCGCACCCCTGAAATGCACGTACCCTGCTGTAATCGCGTGTGGACCTTCCCGCGCACCCCTGAAATCCACGTACCCGGCCAAATCGCGTGTGAGACTTCCCGCGCACACATATTTTTTGTCAGCGTGTCCGTGTTTGTGGGTACCCCTTTGCACGTCATTTGTCCTGGAGGGCCACAGTATAGGACATTCATCATGGCAGTATATGGGTGCTATTTGTTGGCGCACCTTTTGGCGCACATTTCTTACAGCCGCTGAGACGCTACCGCCTGCTTTCTTGTGGCGGTCGTGTTTGTGCCTGTGCGCTGGTTTGAGCGTGCGCTTTTTTGACCTATTCTATTCCATGAATACGTGTTGTAGGCGAGCGTGTGGGCGTTCTGCGCACTTTTACCCTGTGCTTCCCCCGTGACGCCCACATTTTGGCAAGTTGTTCCCCATTCCGAGTGTTACGCCCCGTGTTCCGCCTACTTTTGTTGCGTGCGCCGCGCTATGTGCGATTTTCGCTGTGGACTGTGCGATTTTCGCTGTGACCTGGCGCATGCCGTTAGATGGCCTGTGCGCCAACGTGCGCCGCGCACTTTCTTATCGCACGTCCGATGGTTTTCTCGCGCACGGCCTTCCATGAATCGATGTGCGCTGCTTTTCGTGCGATTTTCGCTATTCCACTGCGATTTTCACTATTCCACTGCGATTTTCGCTATTCCACTGCGAATCGCACGTTTTTGGCCACTTGCGCCGCGCTAATTATTCCATGAATCGGCCTGTAAGTGTTTCAGAAGATAGCAGTATTTCCCTTGATCCTGGTGAGGGTGCATACAATGGGCACATGTGTGCCTTTCAGATAGAAACAAGTTGCCAAAAGATCACTTTGGGCATTGGCCTAATTGGCCTAGCTTGCTTTAGAGAGCGAGGGAGACTGGTGATGGCCAATTGTAGGAGGCACCTCCTTGAAATAGCAAAGTAGTGTCTCAACTTTAGCATTGGACTAGTAGGGGAGGAGCTACCTGCAGAGTTTCTAGACCAGCCAAGGTAGTGCTGGAATAAATATGAAGTAGTTAAGTTTAGGGATAGGAGGAAAATCAGAAGATGGGCTGACAGATGAGTTTACATCCCCTCTATGAATTTAATTAAAAAGAATTTTCTAGTGGAAATTTCTTGCACTGCAGAGAGGCGCAGAAGAGGACTCATACATTTACACACCACTATTTTAAGAGGAATCAGGTTTCATTTTGTATAGGACAAGGACATTTCAGGACTAATTAGTGATGGTTAACATGCAAATCTTATCCACGTGTAGGGAAACAGTTGTGATACTTGTTTAAGCAACAATAGTGGAAGCAGGCTATAACAGTCGATAATGGCCTGTGGCCTGTGGCTCTGTTTATAGGCCAAGGTCTAAACTCCAGGCCCCTGGTGCCATTACCACCCGATTCAGCCCTCCACCATAACAAAAAGACATTCGGCCTCATTACGAGTTTGGCGGTAAGTGCTAAAGTTGGTGGCAACTCTGTTACCGCCAACTTTACCACTATGCCAAATTTCAAGTTTGATCTACAGTGGAGGGATTTGCCTCTAGGAAAATCCTGGACGTAAATCCTCCATCTCTCTGCCAGAAAATTGGCAGAATCGGCAGAATTAGTGCAGTAATTCCACCAAAAAAAGCCCCATTGAGTCCAATGGATTCAAAATTAAATGGGGAATTACACCGCCATCACCACTTGTAATCTGGTGGAAATTCTTCCAGACCAAGTAGCGGTAACAGTAATTCATTTGGGTGGTGTTCCAGCAGATTTACTGCCAGGATACCGCCCATCTCGCAATGAGGCCCATTGCTTTTTTATATCATGCTTCATGCTGGAGTCTAGACTCTAAGTGCGGGATCGGATATTGAATCCGTGCTGCTCTGCATTGTCTTGTTTCCACTTCTCTCAGCCATGGGTTTTGTTTCTATTAGCACCGCAGCACTCAGCTCAAAGGTGCTTGATTTGATTTCATTTGATATGATTTGATCTGAGATATTTATAACGCGCACACACTGAACTGAATCGTATCCTGCCGCAGTTGGAATTCAGAACTGAGAAGCAAAAACAACAGTATGATTCGATATCGCTACCAAAAAAGAGCAAGGAGCGCTGTGGCATAACCAAACATACTTTAACAAGTGGGTTTTTAATGCTCTGAATATTTGCAGAGAATCTGCCCTTCTTAAACTAAGTGGGAGATTATTCCAGAGTCTTGGTCTGGCAACTGAAAAGCTACAGTCTCCTCGAGAAACACACTTGGTCCTAGAGACAATAAGTAAACATTGATCTTCTGACCTTAACGCCCGCGTCGGACTAGTAGTGGTTTGTAATAAAAATAAAGCGCTGCAAGCATATCGCAAAGATGGAGGCTATCATAGAAATATATAAATGGAATCCGGACTCAGATTTACACATCTTCCATTTCTATGATGTGGGAGGTGGAGCTACGTGAAGATCCGTGGGTGAAGGCAGACGGAGCACGTAAAGCTCTGTTTGGTGACTTGTGGGGGAGCGGCAAGGGGAGGTTTCAGGGAATTGCACACCGCGGCGTGACAGAGAAAGGCGTGGGCCACAGGATGAAACACTGGCTCATGCATACTTTGAGAGTCCGCTCGTGTTTCTGGGCATCAGGTTGGCTGGTGCCTTCTCCCTGGGTCCTCATGTCCATTTATGAATAAGAACTGTACGTTTGTGTGTCCTAGTCAGTAGTGCAAGGTCACAAGTGTTAGACTGCTTGGTTTGTTGCTATGTCCCAATCCACCCCCTACCCCCCGACCTCGGGCTAAATATTCACCGCAGTGAGCTCTCTTAGGAGTGACCTCTGGATTTTAAGAGACTTGTGGGGCAGACCAGCTGCTGCAGAAGTTGTAAAGTTGAAAAGTTGAAGCCATTTGCAGGCAGCACGTACAAGCTGATCAATGCAATGCACCCAGACTGCAGCAATAGAGACCATGTCTCCTAAGGACATTTCTGCAGTACCTACGCACTGAGAGGGCAATTGGCGGCAGAACACCAGATTTGTAAAATTTGTGTTTGCATGGAAATCCTGCAAGAGGAACTGCTAAGCCCTAAGAAGAGGTTTGGTGGGCTGTACTTGCTGGCAGGGTTCTGAGCTGTCAGTGCCCACCTCTGTGTGCAGTACAGGCACGGAAAGTTCTGGGGATGTTAAGGGGAGGCCGAGATGTAACCAATGCCTGCATACTGGAAGAGGGGTTTAGTAAATGGGGGATGGATTGCATGGAGAATGTTGAATTTGCCCTCATCCTTCAGCTAACTATCATAGCCATCTCAAAAAACAAATGGTCGGGTTCGAGACCTATTTTAATGCAACCATTTATCTTAGAGGGCTTAGGGGATTGTCTCAAAAAAATAACAGGACGTCATGACCAATCTACCCTGGACTGGTCAAACAGTGACTAGAAATGTACTATATAGGAAGGTGTTTGGGTTCCTTAATCAGATGTATCATAGAGGATTCCCTGGTCTACCAGCCACTTCACCCGATTGGACTCCTTCGATTGCCCTTTGGCTGAGATCTGGCCCTCAGCGGTCCTGTATCAAGCTGTACTACTCCGTCTCTAGTAAGTGCTACGGTTTGGGTCAGTGCCCCCAGTGGGAACCTTGGACTACTACCATTGCTACGGGCGAGAGTCACCCTGGTATCTTGTGCAGGCTCGCTGCTCTCCCATCTTGCAGCGCTTGGCCCCGCCGACCTGCCACACCATCTGCTACACTTTACCTCGGCTTGGGGTCACGTGACTGGATTGTGTGCAAGCCTGTGAAGTGTGTCTCTCTTGGGCGTTTTAGCCGTATGGTGTTTATTTTAAGAGCATCCTTTGAGGGGAAACCTCTCGGGCCTTGTTTGCAACTACTTGCACTTTCTTCTTGTGTTTTTTTTATGGTGCTTTCATGTGTTCTTTGTAACATGCAGATTTATAATGCTGCTATTGTCTACATGTATGTCTGCTGTTTGGTCATCAGTGTACATAGATAGTCCTGTTTATGTATCTAGGCATAACGCAGTTTTAAATAGTTTATCAGAGGGGGGGGAGGGGTAATCTTATCTTAATAATGTATGTTGATTGTGGCAATTCAGACAGAGGAGGGGTGGGCAAGAAGACATGGTTCAAACTCAGAAGTTGTATTAAAACAAAGACTGCCTCACCTATCACTTCACTTTGATGTTGCTTTTTCCTAAGCTTCAAAAGAAAGCTCCAGCCCAATCCAGCAGGATCCTCGCCCCGCACCCTTCCTGGGCTTCATCCTGCACTTTTCGTGCAGATTATTGCATCTCTGTCTGTATCCTGCCCCCGGTCCGCACGCGCCGACATTTAGGAAAAACAAAAAGTCGGGCGTGATGCAGCCTGAAAACGAGGCTCTGCCTTGGCCTCGTTGCCTAGCAACGTGTGTTTGTGCTGCATTTAAAGAAACACTTCCGAGCCAGCGGCCACGTTAGGCCATTATAAGGCCAAGCAGCCCTGTTTGCCCCTGTTCGCCGCTGACTGACACGAGGCGACTTCTTTATTCGAACTGTATGTACCCCATGGACATATATCTTTCACAGGAACCTACCTGATGTAAGTATAACAGCAACCTTGTAATATAACCTACTATTGTCATCCACTACCCGCTCCCATAATATTGTAGTCAGCCACTTCCTATTCCGCCCAAACAGCGCTTTGACTATGCTTGCTGCCTGTGCTTGCTGATCCATTGCTTATGTAATCAATATTAACGGCTCATTGTTTCAAACTAGACTCCTCTACCAGCCTGTACTGACATGCTATTATCGATATACCCTGCATCCTTTTCTAATTGCCTACGCCGATTGTCCCTCCTATGTCCCCTGAAATTGCCTACTGCCTATGGGATATCCTGAGGTGATGCTAATTGTGGCACCTAGCCTTATGCTGCCCACCATTTGATTGTTGCATTTAGCCTGTGTTCCCCACCATTTGATTGTTGCATTTAGCCTTATGCTGCCCACCATTTGACTGTTGCATTTAGTCTTATGCTTCCCCCATTTGATTGTTGCATTTAGTCTTATGCTGCCCCCATTTGATTGTTGCATTTAGGCTTATGCTGCCCACCATTTGACTGTTGCATTTAGTCTTATGCTTCCCCCATTTGATTGTTGCATTTAGTCTTATGCTGCCCCCATTTGATTGTTGCATTTAGGCTTATGCTGCCCACCATTTGACTGTTGCATTTAGTCTTATGCTGCCCCCATTTGATTGTTGCATTTATTCTTATGCTTCCCCCATTTGATTGTTGCATTTAGTCTTATGCTGCCCCCATTTGATTGTTGCATTTAGTGCTATGCTTCCCCCATTTGATTGTTGCATTTAGTCCTATGCTTCCCCCATTTGATTGTTGCATTTAGCCTATGCTGCCCACCATGTGATTGTTGCATCTAGCCTTATGCTGCCCACCATTTGATTGTTGCATTTAGCCTTATGCTGCCCACCATTTGATTGTTGCATTTAGCCTATGCTGCCCACCGTTTGATTGTTTCATTTAGCCTGTGTTCCCCACCATTTGATTGTTGCATTTAGCCTTATGCTGCCCACCATTTGATTGTTGCATTTAGCCTATGCTGCCCACCATTTGATTGTTGCATTTAGCCTATGCTGCCCACCATGTGATTGTTGCATCTAGCCTTATGCTGCCCACCGTTTGATTGTTTCATTTAGCAGTATGCTGTAGCCTAACCAGCCTAGTTCGCTTTCTGCTTAACCTGCCCGAAACACTATGTACTTCCATTTGTTAACCCGAGTCTATCTGGCCGTAATCATTAACCTTACAGCTCTACTTATTACCATGCCTTCTGTACTGCACCCAGAGAACGTAGGAGCCTCTTCTATGCCACCTATTCTCAAATCCCCATGCAACACAGCGCAGAGAAATCTCAGACTCTGTGCACGATTACCCAAAATATTCGAACCTCTCAATAAATATAATATTAACTTAGATCACCTTTGACTTAAAATACATCCCCCAATGGAAACCACCTCACTTCCCAGCCCCAAGCCTCGCTCTAAAAGAAACAAGACAACCGCTAACCCATATGCCTCCTCTAACTCACGCCTAATGACACAGTTAGAACCCGATCTCAAAGGCGCATTAATAAATGCTAGATCCTTAGTCGCCCATGCTACAGACATAGCAGAGACCATCTTGGAAAAGGACCTTGACTTCATCGCCATCACGGAATCCTGGCTCCACGATGCAGCAGGTCCAGCCCTAACGCTAGCAGTCCCAGACAATTATACCATCCTTAGAGCTGACAGACCAGAATCGCGTAGTGGAGGGATAGCGATTATCACCAAAACCAATCTCTCTATGAGAATTACCTCAACAACCAACGTTAAATCCTGTGAGTCACTATCCATTAAACTACCCACCGCCAACTCCCAAACGCTAAACATCCATCTTCTTTGCAGACCCCCAGGTCCGATCAGCACCTTCAATGAAGACATTACTACTATTATCCCAGAGAAGCTAAAAAAACTCTTCACAAACCCTAGTGCTAGGAGATTTTAACTTAGGGTATAATGATATTAATGATCACCAGGCTACTTACGTAGCTAACATCCTGACAGAATTAGGTTTTACTCAGAAAGTGAATACTTCCACCCACACCAAAGGGAGAACTCTGGATTGGATTGCCAGTCAAAATTGCAACCTCTCCATCACTTCCATCTCCCCCCAAATATGGACTGACCACCACCTAATCTCCTTTACTCTCAATACTAAAAGACCTACTGCACCAATACCTCCTACCGCCTTACCTACTTTAACTAGAAACAAGAAAAATATCACATCTGACAATATCCTACCATATATCCTTCCCAATCTCAATGCCCTACCAGACCATACAGAACCAGGCTTACTAGTGGATTAATACAATAATGCCATGACTACCGCTCTTGGCAGCATTGCTCCACTAAAACATAGGAATAGCAAACCCAAAATGCATCTCAACTCTTGGTTTACACCACACCTAAAAAACCTAAGCCTACAGAAAAGAAAATGTGAAACGGCATGGAATCTACACCCCACTATAGAAAATAAAACAAATCTAATAAGTATCGCAACTCAATACAAAAAAAGATATCATCATGGCCAAACAAACGTATAATAACAGGATTACACGAGCTAACTGTAGTATGAAGGAGCTCTTCTCCATTCTAAAAGAATTGGAAACCCCAATTGAAGTACAGGATGACTCTATTAAAGATAAAACTTGGTGTACCGACATTCAGTTTGCACCAACTAATAAAGTGGCTAATCTCCAAAACAAAATCTCTAAAGAAAGCCTTACTATCAGCTCAAACTCAAACTCCCCCGAACAAAACACTGAAGTCTAAACCCATAGGACATACTCAATTTAACTTCTCTAAGGTCTCAGTAATTGAGGTAGAGAAAACGATTCTTGCGCTTAAACCATCCAATTGCAAAGGTGACCAATGCCCAGCACAACTGATCAAGGACGCTGCTAGAGATCTAGCCCCTTTCATCACCAAACTTATTAATGCCTCCTTTACTACTGGCACCATCCCGCGTAACCTAACGGAATCCTGGGTACTCCCTCTTCTGAAAAAACAAACACTGGACCCTAACATACCCACTAACTACAGGCCCATTACCACAGTGCCATTCCTCCTAAAAATCTTGGATAAGGTAGCATACACCCAAATTCAAAACTTCCTTGATGTGAACCTACTCTTAGGTGCTCGTCAATCTGGTTTCAGACCACAACATGGCACAGAGACAGCCCTTATCGATTTTAAAGGCCCAAATAGATTCATTAAGAGATGAGGGAAAATTAGCACTTCTCCTCCTACTAGACCTCTCAGCTGCCTTTGACTTGGTGGACCATAAAGTCCTGGGCAGTCATTTGGATTCGGCAGCCCACTTCTCAAAGGAAGCTATAGTCTGGATACAGTCTTTCCTTAGTGACAGGACTATGAGGGTCTTCTCCCCATCGGCCGCAGCAGACCCGATACCTATTACTTGTGGAGTGCCCCTGGGATCATGCGTCTCGCCAACACTCGACAATATCTTCACCAAGCCACTCTCTGACGATCTTGACAATCTGGGTATCACTTATGCCAACTACGCAGACGATACCCAGATTCTCCTACCACTTACTGGGGATTACGGGGAAGATCTGGCTATGGTGAGTCTATAGCATCGTTCAGGCATGGATGGCCAACCATGGCCTGTGTCTGAACGATGACAAAACCAAGCTCATCATCCTGGGTACCACAGCTCGCACCTCAAAACTCAACCTTAATTACTCAGCGTTCATTATTGATGGGAATACCCTCAAGGTCGCCAGAGAAGTAAAAACCTTAGGTTTTTACCTCAACTCAACCTTATCTTTTACCACACAGGTAAATTCACTGGCTTCCTCTATGGCCTACATTAATACGAGCCGGAAAACAATTCCTGTCAGTTGACAGTTGCGTAATCCTATCTAGAGCCCTCATCCTATCAAAACTTGATTATTGTAATCCTCTCTACTTAGGGGCAAACAAACCATCAGCAGATTACAAGTGCTCCAAAATAATGCTCGTAGGACTGCCTTAAGCATCCCCAGAAGAGCACACATCTATGAAATAAAAAGGAAACACAAATGGCTCTCCACCCAAGAAATAAATAATCTCAAAACAGCCTCACTCATCCACAAATGCTTAAATAACAAAGCACCTCGTTACCTAACAGAATGATTTATCAGAAAAAAAAACCATCAGACCACAAAGAATAGCCTACCCCAATTGTCTTCAAGTGCCAAGATCTAAACTGTCCACCATTGGAGGGTCCAGCTTCCCAGTCAGGGCAGCACAATTGTGGAACTCCTTACCACACACACTCAGATCTGACCAAACGTTTATCAAATTCAGAAAGAACACAATTAAATGGCTCACAGAGAAAGATATGTAACCCACACTTTCCTACTGCACTAATCTAGCCCCTGCCTGCATGTAATGTATTTTTAAAATAGATTTGCTAATATGTAAATGTTTGTTAATTATGACATGTTGTCTACATATGCACGCTTCTATACATGTACTATACTGTTTTACCCTCATCCTGTAATGCCGAGGAAATTGTTTTTTTTACCACTGCTCCTTAACACCTGTAACTAAACTGTAAGTTCTCTTTTTTACCTGTGCCCTGATGCCTCTGGGTCCGGCGCGCACATCAAATAAACAAACAAACAAAAATAACAAACTGGTGCTCGTCAGGATGTCTTACAAGAATTTCAGACCTCTGTCCAAACCTGATCTACCCTATTATCTGGCCCTATCACTTAAAGCAAAGGAATCACAAACTTAGCCTAGGAAAAACATTACTTCCTCTCTCTTGGCTTGTGGTGGCTGGTTCAGGACCTCCAACACCCAATTGCGTCTTTTGCTCTCCCTTTTCCTTTCATGCCTCTGACTGTTAGTACAGTTAAAATGAGTCCTTTATCCTTTTTCTCTTTCTAGCAAAGATGGCTCGAGACCTCCACACAAATGTCTTTGTCAGTTCACAAAGTTTGTTCCTCAATTGGAGTAACTGGTCCTATAAACCAGTTATTTGCTTAATACAACATATTCTGAACTCGTGTTTTGGTGTGTGTTCTGTGCTCAATCCTCCAGGGTGTTTTAATCTCTCCTGGGTTATTGAATCTCATAGCCCTTCTTGGGCTTTCTGGCTCTTCAGCCTGTCTCAGGTTGGTACTGTTCTCGCCCCTCCATGGGGTACCTGGTTTACCAGCTCAGCGTGGGCTATGCAATCTCCCAGCCTGTCTGGATTTTGTATCACTCTCACCCGGTTATCTTGTGGCTCAGCCCGACGTGGGCAATTTGGCTTCTGCCCTCCTCCCACTCCTCTCTCAGCCATGTATGTGGTTCTCGGTGGCGGTGCTCGTCGGAGGAGGCAGCTTCTCCGTCTGCTGTGGAACCGCAGGGCTAACATCTTCCTGCTCAGGATTTCCTCTTCGGTTCCTCTTGTTGCGACCGACAGGACTTTAACGTTGGAGCTGCTGAACGCTGGTTTGATGTGTCTGCAGTGGCTCCGTTGTTTGCTTCCTTGAAGGTCATGACTGCTCTGGGTCTCTGCCTTCCTGGACTCAGCAGCGATCCGCAGGCTCTGAGTTTCCTCCCCCAACCACACCATCTGAGTGGCCCTGCCTTCGTGCTCGGTCCTCTCCTCTGTGCTCCATCGTCGGGCTCTTGATTGCCCCCTTAGGCTGGCTCTCCCCCTTTCCGCATTGGCTTTAGATGTTTTATGTTATGCACTGGAACAAGTTAGCAGACCCCATTGGATCCACGGTTCAGGTATAGAGGTTAACCGAGTGGGGTCAGAAACCAAGCCAGTCATTTTTAAAGGCCTTGCACATTATCATATCTTTCAACCCCCATATAACCAACAAGCACTGGGGGTTATGCTTTCAAGGGTGGTGTAGTAAAATGTCTCCAGGGATTTCTTGTCCCCTAAGAGATGGGTCGCCCACAGTGAGATCCCACTTGCCCTGTACCCTAGGGGTTGTTAAGCGGTGCTTGCTCAACTCACTAGTACCGAAGGGGATGACTCGGCATGGGGAGAAGGGATGAATTCACTGGATTTGTCACGTACCCCTTCTGTAAGTTTGAAGCCCCCCTCTTGTTGCCCTGGTGGGAAGCTGCTGAGAAAGTCCACATTCCCTGTTCCTTTCCCTTTCAATATTCTACTTTGAAGCCGTAAGGTTGCAAATCTAAAAACCACCTCATTACCCAGGCAATAGAATATTTTCTTTAACTCATCCAGGTTAGAGGAAAAGGGTCAATAACCAGCTGAAATGTCCACCCTGTTAAGTAATACTAGAGACTGGTAAGAGCCCATTTGATAGCTAAAGCCTCTAACTCTACAGTTGCTGTTCTCAGGTGAACAATGTCCTGCTAGTGTATAGGACTGGATGTTCTCATCCGTTATGCAACTGCAAAAGTACTGCTCCCAGGCTTACTTTGGATGCATCAGTCTGTAAGATAAACTCACGGTTGATCCTTGGCATTAGGTAATTATCGAAGGCCGTGATGGAATTCAGTCTGCTAAAATCAATGCAGAACTGCCGGGACCCATCAGGTTTGGGACAAGTACTATTGGGGAGGACCATGGGCTTTTGGAGGGCTCTATCACTCCCAATTTCAACATGTTTGTAATTTCTTCCTCTATGTTTTTTCTACGCACTTCAGGGATGCAGTAGGGTTTTAGGTTTACTGTCTCTCCATGGGGCGTGTGGGTATAATGGAAGAGGTTTCTTATCCTCCCGGCATCTTCGGAAAGACCTCAGGGAATTGGTTTAGTGAGTAATGAAAGTCTTGTTTTTGGATGGTGGTAAGGTTCTTTGGTATGAAATCGAGACCATGTTCTTCCTCAACCAACAGGTTCACCATGTTGATCGTACTCTGCTCCACCAGGTCTGCCGTCCATGTCTTTAGTAGGTTGCTATGGTATACATGTGTGTCTGGCCACATCTCAGGTTGGGAAACTAAGTAGTTGAGAAGTCTTTTTCTTTCGAGTATTTTGGATGGGCCATACCATTTTGACACAATTTTATTCTTGAACGTAGGTAAGAGGAGCAATACTTTATCCCCTGCTGAGAAGGATCTTGTCACTGCATTCCGGTCATGAAGGTCATTCTGGTGTTCTTGAGCCCCCGGGAGCTATTGGTTCCCAATATCCCATACCGTCTTTAAGTGAGATTTTAACTTATCGGCAGGTTGGGTATTTGGTAACAGTGTCTCTTCGCTTTCTTCCCAGGTTTCCCATGGCATATCTAGTACGTCTCTGGTCTCTCTTCCATATAGCAGTTTGAAAGGGGAGTACCCAAAAGGGCCCACAGTATCATCAGCTCCCAATTACGTACAACCATTTCCAGCAGCTTAGATAAGATACGATTTAGATATGCTTTAGGGTCTGACTGAATCATTCTACCAGTCAGTCAGCCTGCGGGTGGTAAAGGGAGGTTCTTACGGTCTTTTTGTTTAGTATTTCATTTACCCCCTACATGGGGCAAGACATAAATATGGTGCCCTGATCAGAAAGGATCTCCTTCGGGAAGCCCACCCGGGAAAGGGAGGGAATAAGATGCTTGAGGATCTGTTGGCAGGTGTTATTCCACAAGGGGAAGGCCTCGGGGTAACACATGACATAATCAAGAATGACAAGAATATACTTGTTACCCAACGTAGATGGTTCAAGGGGTCCCACTATATCCATCACTATGCAGGAGAGTGGTACTTGAATAATGGGCAAAGGCTGCAATGGAGACATTGGTACCAGGGTAGCAGAGGTATATGCATTACTCCAATAAACAATGATGTTCTTCTTCTCAAGTCTTACTTTTTGTCCAGTGTCGTCCTTGTGCCTCCTCCCATTTTTGTTAATTTCAGTTACTAAACTAAGGACTGCTTTGCCTTTGGATTTGCATCAGTGCCGCCTTTAATGCTGCTTAAAACATGCCATGCCTTAGAGATCATTTGTTGAACACTTCTTTTTCAACTCTCAACAGTAGTTAATTTTTCCGATTTGTTTTTCTGTTACCTACTAGTGTTATGTTACTGAACTTCATTTGTTATTCTTGTGCCATGTGTATGTTTGTGCAGAGCATTGGATAAAAGCACTATAAATATCCAAATAAAATGAATCCTGGTGCTACCTTCCTCTAGCACTTCAATCGCTCCTTTTCTCTTATGTATCCCCTTTTGAACTGCACCATTCTGCTCCTAAGGTAAAGGTGTTTATATATTTATTGCTCTAAATGAAACTGTACTTCTACTGACATTGGATGAGTCTGCTATTTGGTTGTGGATTTTCTGCTGTTCCCTTTTCGTCAATTTAACATCCTCAGCTGTTGTTAATTACTTCCTTTTTCAAATTAATTGGCTTTCCCTGTTTGTGTACCTTCAGTGGCTAAAAGTTTTAAACCTTGGTCCACCATCTTGAAGTCAGGCGAAAGTACTCCAGGAGTTCTGCTGTGCACTGTAAAACCCACGTAACATCACTAGGTTTATCATCCACTGTATCCCCATTCTAGGAATTAAAGTTTGATGCTTATTGACACAAGGATGGAGCTATGAGTAGTTTGTGTTGCTGTGGTGACTCTTGCATAAACTCTCTCTCACTTATGGCTTTTCTGCGGCCCGGTCTCTGCAGAATAGCTGGTCCGCGTGACAAAGCATTCTCAATGTCAGTGGTGGAGCAGAATAGTGATCTGATACGTTTCCTAGGACAAGGGTGGCTTAAGGTGCTGGGTGCAAACTCAAGCTAGTGGATGTTGGGCCTGTGGACAGTATAAGCAGGATCTCCTGATCACATTGCCCTGGTTTCCAGCACATGGCAGGGGGCAGTCACATTACCTTACTGCAGCCCAATTCTGGTGCTATTGACCCTCCCCAATACATCAGAATAATAGAGAAGCTCCTGAAAGGCAGTGAGGAGACCCCCCCCCCCTCTCCAATTAAGAGAACAGTAGATGTTTCCAAACAGGCCTCCAACGAATAACAATTGCATTTGCATTTAAGATGTATTTGCATTCACCAGACACTGTTAGCGCGCATGTTCGAAAATCTTTCGGAACATCATTATCTGGGACGTTCAATGAATCGGACAATCTTGTAGATGCAAAGGTTCAATCCCAATGATTGTATCAGAGTGAAAACCAAGTTAGAAAAGCATTGTCTGCTGGCAGATAAATCTACTATTGAGAATGCAGTGTTACGAGTTTCCCAAGCACACAGACTTCAGTGAACCGAAGAGTGTAGAACGCCTCCCCTATCTGTTTGCAGTATTTAATTCACACATTATGAAACCAGAAGCCCACAGCTCAGTTTAGGCAGCCTCAGGCAGGATCATTTCTTAAATCTACAATGACAGTCGGGCTCCAGATATAGGCATGGTCCAAAATCCTGAGATCAAGTCAGCCCCAGATGCAGTCAGGTAATCTAGCCAATCTTAACCCTTAATCAATTACCACTCCCAGGTACAGACACTGAGTGAAAGGTGCACTCTGAGGGAGGACGGAACATTAATGCAAGCAAAACCCAATTGCTAAGAACTGGAAGCTTCAGGAGCATAGGAGACTGGAGAGGTGGTGGCAGAAAAGAGAAGGGAGAGGTGGTGGGATGTGACGATTCACAGGATATCACCACTTCTTCCGAGAGGGGAACCCTTCCCTGTGAGGCTAGGTAGATGAGCCTGCTATGCAACATTCCCCCAAGGGGTGGCGGTCAGCGGGACCTCACAGGGAGAGACTACCCTCTTGGGGACAAGGACTCCAGTTCCTTGAAGGAACTCCCTGTCCCACTTTCCCATGAACTTTTGAGACCATCACTGCCTGAGAAGTCACATCCTGAAAAAACCACTATCTGCTATTTTAATACAACTTCCAGGATTAAAATCCAACACCGATCCACTGAGAAGAAGAGGAGTGGTGGAGTAATGCTGATCACTCTTCTATGGAAAATAGAGAAAACTGAGAAGAGTGGGAAGTATGGAGTAAGGAAGAATACTGCAGAGAAAGACTTCAGGACTTGCATTCAGAAGGTGAAGCCTGCAAAGTTCAAACCCAGGAGAGAGAAGCCAGTACATTCCGGGAGGTCGTCGGTTGAGAGGATGTGGAGAACGAAGAGGGACTCCAGCGGTGCAGAATCCGGCAGAGAGCTGACTCCTTTGTGTGTCAAGCAGTACCAGGTGGTGGTGTGACCTCCAGGATGTGGATTGCATGGACCAACAACGTCAAGACCATGCAGCAGAATAACCAGCGGAGACCAAAGCAGAGAAGGCGCTGGAAGCCTTTATCGAGATGGCGTACTCCTGACCCCCACAGGAAGAATGGGTGATGCCAACCCGACAAGGTAGATTTAACGGGAATGGTGGGAGACCTGGGAGGGGCCACGAGCAGGTGCTATACAACAGAGAGTATCACAAATACAGAGAGATTGATGAATTTGAGGTTCCAACAATGAGTCGATGACCGAAACCTGGAAATTGGTAAGGCTCTCAATATCAAAGCCTTACCAGTCATGCTGCAAACGAGGGGTGGATCAGTATAGAACAACTTCAGTTCTTGCAGAAACCGTATCCTAATATAGCAGCATTTTATACCATTCTGAAAGTCCACAAAAAGAAAAATAAACCACCAGGGTGGCCAATTGTTTCGGCCATCGGCTCATTGTTGGAACCTCTGTCAATATATACTGAGTATTTCCTCAAACCATTTGGAGTCAAGACTCCATACTATGTCAAAGACTCTACAGGCATGATCAATATCACCCAGGACATTACCATGGGACCATTAGGTATATTGGTTACCATGGATGTTGAAGCACTTTACACCTCCATTCCACAAATGGAGAGTTTGACAGTACTCTGGCGGATTCTGGATCAACGGCAAGCCCCAGACACCCCCCCCAAACCCCAACAGGGTTCATTCCAGAATGTGCGAGGTTGCCAAGGCCGCAAATCTTTTTTTCTGTTTAGAAATCAAATCTACAAACAACAGAAATGGGTAAATTTGGGCACCACCTTTGCCCCGGATATAGCGATCTGTACATGTCCAACTTTGAGGAAACATTTGTGTGCATAGCAACCAATGCGTTTGGTACCTACAACACTACATGGAAAAGATAGATAGACGATGTTTTCATGGTGTGGAGAGGAACAGCAGAATCACCTATTGAATTCCATAGATAGTTGAACAGATGCGATCCAAACATCAAATTCACTATAGAGTGGAGCTTCTTTTGTGTGAACTTTTAGATTTAAAAATCTTTAAAGATGCAGTAGGGCTCTGCAGCACTCTCTACTGATCGCAATAGTCTCCTCCATTTAACTAGTTTTCACCCAGCCAGTCTGAAAATGAATCTTCCGTACGGGCAGTTTCTGCGCATCCGTAGGCACTGCTCGGACAAGACAGATTTTGAACTACATGCTGAGCAATTCGAGACCAGACTAATGGACAGTGGGTATCCGGAAAAATAATGGTCAGGAAGAACTACAAAAGGACAGCCAATACCGACAGAGAGATGTGACCCGGGAGGATAGCTCAGCGGCAACGTGCTCGCCTTAGAAACAAGACGGCACAAAGCAACACAGGTTCGATCCCCGGGTCCGTGCTTAGAAACCTCTGGGTATTAAGCGCGTTATAAATACGCAACTAAGAGACATATTCCTGTAACAGGGCCTCGATACCCCGGGCTGTGTGAGCGCTTGAAAAAATGCAAATAAATAAATAAAATAAATGTGCCTCAATACTCGAGTTAAACAAGAGACACAAAGGGCCTCATTAAGAGTTTGCCGGTCTGGTAACTACCGTACTGGTAAGCTTGCCGGTACTGTAGTTACCGGACCAGCAAACTACGAATTCTGCTCGCGGGTGTTTTTTCACCCGCCAGGTCAGACCTGGCGGGCGAAAAGAGCACCCGCGATCAGAGAATATCAGATGCACCGGCATCATTCTGAAGGGTGCCGTGCATCCTACCTCCTCATTCCCAATTTCCGGATCTGGCAGGGCCGTAATGACCCGGTAATTGCCCATTCACGGGCGCTGGAAATTTTCGCAAGTTTGGCGGCAGCCTACCAGTTTTACCGGCAAGGCTATCACCAAACCTATAATGAGGCCCAAAGACTGTTTTGTGTAACCACATTCAGTCCTATAAGTAATGCCATAAAAAAGATTGTCAATAAAAACTGACACCTTGTTAAACAACAAGGATCTTAAAACGATGTTTGCATTTAAGAAAAACATCAGTTTGAAGCAGAAACACGTGCACACATATGTAGACATCAAAAGTGATCAGACATTCCTGAACCAGTGGGGGCTCCCACCAGTAACCAGCCACTACAAATGTGGTAGATGTGTTGCATGTAGATTTGCAGAGACCAAACAGGTTTGAACAGGGGCACACCAAGTGGGAGCTCAAGCATCACACTAATTGTCAAACAAAGCATGCCATATATATCATTATGTGTCCCTGAACATGGATTGTGTGTTAGAAATAAGATCTGGGACAAACCCTTAGTGGAACACTGTACGAAGATGGGCCACACTGATGAAGATCTTTGTTGGTTCATCTTACAAACATTGAAGCTCAGCCACGAGTTGGTAATATGTTGGTTCTGTTGCACAAAATATAGCAGAAATTGATTTATCAACTCAACCTGGTCAATCAAGGACTTAATATTGCAGTAGAATTGAATACCTTGATTCTGACATGATCCATCAATGAATCAGAGTGAGGCTGTAGCGACATGGATGCAAGAGCGACAGACAAGGAGGGCACACAATCAACTCCTGATACATTCCCTAATACTTGTTGGCGGGGCTGGGATTCTACTCAATCGAAAGTGCCATCTTTGCAGACGGTCGTCAGGTCGCCAGCCACCTCACAGAGCAGTGTCCCAATATTCAAACCAGCACCACAGAGAGGTATAGCACTCATTTAAGTTGGTTATCCGGGGTAAACTGCACTCAATTTACTATGGGTTTGCCGATGCAGCACCCATGAGATCGGCTAGGTACCGTACGATGGTCCCCTCATCCAAGACTAGGACACAAACATAACTATACATGCATCAGGGACTTGACAAGTACTTTACTGTTATTACTCACCCTTTGTGCATGAAGAAGTCAGCATCATGGCACGAAGTTACATACAGGCCAACATAGGAGAGATTAGATCTTATGCGCAACAGTGCTATAGTCCTGTTCCTAGGTCCATCACACAGTGGCTCCTAGTCCTTTGTTTAGCTTTGGCATATATTCTACCAAACAACGGGCATTCGCAGAGACTGGCGCAGACTAGCAGTCGTGGTGGAGCACAGAGTAAGGCAAGCTTTCCCTCACTGCGCGATGCGATTATGAGCTCCTCTCAGTACTGATCTGGACAGAATTTGTCCGTTACTCATGCAGGAGGGCTCCATACCAGGTCAACGGGAGAAGATGCCAAGAGAAGGGACTTGGGTGCCTTCCCATTTCAAATTGAAATGGGGACCATTAGAGTCGAGGCAGAGATATACAGACATAAAGAAATTAACGTCTCATGCAAGAGCATAGAGAAAGAGGCATTTGAAGTCCAACAGGACGATTAACGGATGCATTCCACCTGCCCATGATCGCGAGGGGGATGTAGTTCAACATTCAGTATCAGCTGTCCGGTCTGGCATTCTATCGACTAAACGTAGCCATCCGCGTGTTATTGCAGATACAGTGGAGGTAGATAGTCTTCACCCATGAAATAGCGGGAAGAGACTACACACAAAGGGAGACTCCGCGTTCCCCACATACAAAGAGAGAGAGAAAGCCACGACCAGCGGTGAGTAAACTATGGTCTTCTGTGGACTTAAACAATAGATTAAAAAACAGCATTTTAAGCATGGGCTTTCATTTGCAGTGCTCCGTATTTGTTTCGTAGATCTCCACAGCAATACTAGTTCATCAACAAGCACACCACGCAGATACCAGTGACTAAGATAATTCCATCATATGCAAGTAAGTAGGGTGAGTGGGTGGTTAGTCAGTATAAGCAGTTTACTGCATACACACGCATGCAGACAAGTAATAGAACACTGATTGTTGCCCATTCTATATCTTAATGCCAACAGAGAGGCTCCCTTTCAAGTGATACAGTCGCCCAAACATGAGTAAATAATTTCTGAAGTCCTGGGCCCACAGTTTAACTACTAAGTAGGTGCAGGTTCCATATACATATATGTGATAGAAGCTCGATCAGATGTATTCAAGTGGAGAATTGACAAGTCGGCACAGAATTTAAATGGTAACAGTAGCTTTTTTGATTTTTTGTAGATAGCCACAAGTACAGAAGGGTGTAAGGAGTGGGGCAAAGTGAGGCACCCACCATTGTCCCGAAGAAGGCTGGAGCCATCAGAGAGCTATAGTTAAAAGGCTTGTTTAGTCTGGCTGAAACACGTGTCAACGTCTTTTAGGTTGTGTAGCAATAGACACACCAGCAGAGAAACGCAGTGTAGGGGAATGTGTCAATGGTTCTGTTATTATGAAGCCTTTATTCAATCAAAGGGCTGATATATGTTGTGTGCATTGATCTGCAGTGTGAATGTGGTTACAAATGGGTACGCCTGATCAACTTGGTATGTATGTAGTCGTGGAAACAAACTGAAGAATATGTATTGAAGTGAATTTTTTAAAATATTTTTGATATTGCCAAATGTCATAAATGAATTTTGAGTAAAAATAAACAATAATTGACTTTGTACAGCACATGGTTATCATTTAATATAATCAGTTCTGTCCACCACTTAAGGTTTTGTTTAAGTATACTGATTACTTGGGTGACCTGGACTGTACCAGGTACCCTTATAGAGTTTAGAGTATATATTGAAAACATAGGGACTCCTCACACTCGTCGCAGTGATTACAAATGCAGTAGAGATACTGAAGAAAGTCAAACGACCGGTAATACTTGTATCAATGGTTGGGAAGACCAAGATCACAGCAAATAGGAACCGAAGAACCTACATGGTGGTTACCATAAGTGGAAGTGCTTGGGAGATAACAAAGTGGTACAAGGCACCGTGGACACTAGTCTCCGTGGAATGAGAGACTGTGAAACAAGTACAAGTGAGAAAGCTATTCACGCAAAAGAAACCCAGAAGACCCTAGAGTAGGAAAACAAGGAACTGTAAATAGGTCAAGACAGGGGATACCTGAGAGAAGGTGGAAGAGTCTGCAGGAGGAATTAACAAAACTGGTTAACTACGTCACAAGAAACCTTCCCAAGATAGTCTATTAAGGCTGGGAAGGCCTTTCCAGGAGTAGGGAGTCATTCTCCTGAAACCCATTTCGTTGGTTTGTGTTGGGTGATGCAACCGTTAGTGGTCGAGTCAGCGTAGGCTAGTGTTTGGATGGAGGACGGACTATTTTTATTTGGACTACCTCAGTAATGATGAGCACCCTAGTTAGATTTCAGATGGGTAGGGAAAAACCCCTTTTGGCAGGGATTGATAAACCTTTTGTTTATTATTGGAAGAAAATCACAGGTAAAAATGGCACCTCTTTTTCGCCTCCTTCTTCTGACCTACCACAGGAAGCAGTGAGGAAGAGCATAGTGGTAGCAAAGATGGTGGGAAAATCTGGAGTTGATTGGAAGGAGGTGATAAAAGCAGAAGAAAAAATAGAGGACATAATACCTGGAGTGGAGCGGAAGAAGGTGGTAACATCAGAGAATAGGTGGGAGAAGGTCAAACTGGGAGTGGATTGAAAGTAGGTGATTATAGCAGGGGAAAGGAGAGAGGAGGTAAAATACAGAGCAGAGTGAAAGGGAGGTTGTAACTGCAGAGGAAAGGTGGAAGGGGGTAAAACCTGGAGTGGCGCAGGAGGAGGGAGTGACAGCAGAGGGAAGGAGGCAACAGTAAAGAGGAAGGAGAAGGTGACATCAGAGTCCTGGGGTGAGACGGAACCAGTTGTGTGTGATGAAATCACTGCTGCTCGGCCAGAGTATAGGGATGAGTAATAGCTAACGTGCCTACTCAGCCGTACACTGCTACTAAACCAGAAGTAATGCAAATGATGAAGGTGAAACAGGCTCAGCTCAAAAGGTATATCTCCATCACCGCCTTTAGTAGCCTGGCCTAGGGCATGCGGTACTCTTCCGGAGGGATGTGAGCTGACACACAAGCAATCCAACAACAATAGTACTTTGGTACTGAAATAAAAGAATGCCCAACCCAGATCCTATACAAATAGGGAACAACTAATCAAAGCACTGTAACCCACCCTTGTGAAGGCAACACAGAGAATGCAGACCTTTGAAGTAAAGGGAACACTCTGGGTGTGAAGACTGGGTTGCACAGAGAATAATTGCAGTAGCAATGTCAAACGTACTCAAAGATGCCTTTATGAAGGTAGAAAGTAGGCTCTTCCAAGTCACTAGTGCCCTTTAACTTGGGCTAGGTGGATGTGACCACTGCAAATACGTTAAATATTTGTCATTGGAGCCCAACAACACCAAGCCAGGCATATAGGTACTTTTACCGGGTCGAGTCAGCATTGAACTGGTTCAAGTCAATGGTTCCCAGGATACCATGGGCTTCAGGACAGTCAAGTCGGCTTGAGGCAGTCCAACTGTGGTGCAGTCCTGTGGGAGTAATTGGCTCGATCGGGCAAAGTGCAAGTCAAATCGGCATCTCAAATCAGTTGAGTCTGCTCAAAGACGTCCACTTGTGAGATATGATGCTTTCATGCCAATCGTCGCTGGAGTGCAGGCACACGATGTGTTGATTCAGCGATGCAACTGCGCGCAGCGGATCAAATTAGAGGCACGTGTCAAATTCAGCATCAGATGCACCAGCGGGTCAAAGATGACTCAAAGGCAGGTTGCTGGAGAGGAGTGCATACAGTGATTGGAGTGTGTTGGAGAAGGACCAGAGTGGATCAAAGGGAAGGCTGAAGGAGCAGCGTGTGGTAGAGAATTGTTAACATATTAGACGCGGGTAGAAGGTTGAGAGGATGCTGGTGTGCAGCCGCAGGAAGGAGGCTGGGAGGAGATTATTGATGCATAAGGATTAACATCAAGAGGGTTAAGTAAAGAGGAGTGACGGAAGGCTTAACAGCAGATGAATTGTTGGAAGTGGGAGCAAGGGAAGGATTGAAGGATGGATTACCATCTGGAGGGAAGGTGGGTAGAGGAAAATGTAAGTAGGAGACACCAGTATTGTCAATGGGGATTGGCAGAGTCAAGGAGAGGGTGAGGAGGTTCTTGGAGGTGGTCAGCAAGTTGAAGTAGGTGGTTGGAGAATATTGAAAGGATGTGGGAAGGTTAATACAGTATGTTACAGGACAGTAAGAAGGAAGATTGTGACATAAGGTGGGGCAAGGTAGTTGAGGAAGAGATTTGTTTTGGAGGGGGATGTTACCACAGCAGGAGGCAGGAATCATCCGTGAGTGCGAACCCAGAAGGAGTGGAACTGAGTTAGGAGTGAATCCATGATTTGAAGTGGAGTATGTAGCCCAGGGTGAGAAGAGGTACAGGCTCATGGTGACGAGGAGGGCAGCATCCAATGAGGTTCTGGGGCACATGATAATTAGACAGGACCATGGGGTTCAGCCTGTCAGTCACCCACCCCGACCGAGACTGTCCAGATCTACAGACCCAGGAAGGCGACTACCCTTTACCACAGACTCTGCCATTGGGTAACCAACACCTTGAGTCTCCCCTGGAACTGGGTATATTCCCAAACAACTGTTTACTCTGTTGGGAAGGACTTTATAGGGAATCCATGCCCCCTCCTCCCCACAAGCAAACCCGCAACGAGAACTCCACTAAAGCTGGACTTTGACTCCAGGAGGGGGCTCCACCGCAGTTCCTTGGGGAGGGATTTAATTTACCTTTTATCCCTGTGATTGTTGTTTTGGCCCCAACTTTTACCAACCCCAAATAAACCCTTGTACACTTTATATTTGAGCCAGTCTTGTCTGTTTATCCTCCTGGCTATCCTGGCAAGTGAGTGCCATTTTTTGGTGTCGTTCTTGGTCCCAGGTGTCCACTACGTGACAGACCCTATATCATTGTTAGAAAATATTTTCCTTAAGTGCAATTTTCCCTCCATTTGTGAACCCCCCAAACATTTGTGCTCCTCTGGGCTTTCGCTCATTTGTTATGGGGAAACTGACATGTCCTTTAGGCTGTCATTACTGGGAAACTATGTTTCCATTCGTTTTCGACTTTGTTGCTATTTCTTGGTAACTTTCTATCTATATGTCAAGTACCTTACAGTACCACTCATAGGGGTCCTTTGGTTTTATGGCCCTAGCCACCCTCTAAGGGTTTTTGGTGTTTGTACGAGTGTGGCTAGGATAAACTGGGGGCAGCAGTTTACTTTTAAAGCATTCTTACTTCAGTTTTATGGACCATACCGTGCCAAAAATGGCCAAAAACTGCCATGCTGCAGAGTCTTTTGTTCTGTACTTTGGCCATTTCGTCCCTTTGCCTTCCCCCAGTTCGAGAGACCTGGATATTCCTTATTTGGGCATGCAACCTCCCGCAAAAACGGCAACTTTTGCGGGCTCCTGCATGTCACATGTGCTAGTGGTGAGGAAGAGGGTTGGGACTGTGTGGTCCCAATCCACACTACTGGGGCCAGTGTGTCTGGTATCCATGAATTGGCCCACGTCTGGCATGCATGCAAGAGAGCAGATGTTCCATTGGCTATCTGAGATTTGAGCGCAAACCGAATCTTGGATAAGAGAGTGGGCTCTGCATCCATTCTAGGTCTATCTACTGAGGTTCCCACCAAACCTCATAAAGAGCCAAGTATCCTTAAGAAGAAAGCAGATCGAGGAACCGCCGGGGACATGCTTAGAAGGTTTGGCACCCTGACCCTGCTGTTGTTCCATCAGACCCCTGTTTCTTCATCGCACCAAGCAGGTCTACCAGGGTGCTAAGCCCCTTTGGAGTAGTGGGAAAAAATACTCTGAGCTTCTCCTACTTAACCTTGCAAAGAGCCTCTTCGGGAGTTTTCCTGGGCCAGCCAGTGAACTGACCAGCTCGAACACAGGGTATCACACAGGAACACCGCGGTCCAGAGTTGAGGCGCAAGACTTCGGGAATCACTAGCTTCTGGTCCTGGGACCTCTCCCGCCATTGTCCTAGCTCCTCTGGGTCATGATTTACGAGTGTGCACCATGCCGCAAGCATTTGCGGGCCCTGCGTCTCCCCGATGTGGTGACCATCACTGAAAGTGCCTGCAGTTCTTGCGTCAAGTGTCCTGAGACAAGCCATACCAGAACGAACCTTCTTCTTCCTTCAAGGGCTGAGAAAAAGCAAACATCCTGTCACAGACGATGATCCCGTACCACAGCCACTGAGAGCCAGAGCATCCCAAAACTACAGGGTTAACACCAACAGGCGAAGCGGGCTAGACTGCCAAAGTTTGGTCTGGACTGTGTCGAGGGTTGTGAGTACTTTCCTAACTTACTGTTGGCCCCCTGGCACATCCATTCATTTTTACGCATGTGTGTCCATCAAAAGATACTCACCTTGGCTGGGATAGCCTGCGCTCCCCAGCAATTCCCAAACTCTGAGAGGCGCTCTATCCGCAAGGCTGGACTCTCTTCTAGGATTAGGAACTCATCCTCCTGTCCCTATCTTTTTCCCTCTCTCCCTCCCCCTCCCCTTACTTTATTCTATGCACTTACTCTATCAGATAGGTCCTCTGAACTAGTACAATAGTAACTTGTTTGTTCCTCCCCCTCCCGTACTTGTTTGTTCCTCCCCCCCCCCTCTCCAGCACTACCTGAAAGGTTGTCAGGCCTAGTACGATAGTCGCTTGTTTTGTTCCTCTCCTCCTCCCTCCTCCCGCACCTCCTGTCAATCTCTTGCACTATCTGAAATGTTGCCAGGCCTAGTACGATAGTTAATTTCACAATTTCATATTCTTAATGTCTCAAGGCCTTATTAGAATGTCATTGTATTTTCTCTTGCTCTCTCCCTTGCCTTGAAGCGCTTTAAAACATGTGTGTATAGACGCTATACAAATAAACTATTATTCATTCATTCATTCATTCTTCATCGCCTCAAGCCCCTTCCTTAGCTGCTACAGCCCCCTGAAGAGAACCCGCTTTTTCGTTTTCGCACGACCGCACGTTGTTTCCGCACAACTGTTTTTTGAGCGCTAGGCTACCCTTTTCGTAGGGCTGGACTACATAAGTTAGGGCTGGTTGATGAAGGACTGCCTAAACTGATATCTGTGTTGATTTAACCCCTTCACTGTTAAGGTTGTGGTTATTTTCTTGTTTGTGCATATTAAGTAGTTTTGGGTTCTCTAGGGTAATCCAGGCATGGAACCCTTGCTCACTGTTCTTAGAGAGGCACAGCTCCACCTCACTGACGAGGTGCTGGACTGCCCCGGCGCAGGACAAAGATTGCCCAGAACCCCCCTTTTTGTGCATATTTACTTCCCCCATCATCAGCCTTAGGCCAATCACATTATTGTATATACATTAGATAGTGTATGATCGTGTGTGGTATTGTTTCCCCATAACTGTGGTTTATTTGTGTTTTGATTCTAAGGCCTATAATAAATGTATTTTTGATACATCTGTCTAAGATTAATCTGTGGCGTTTTACTGTGTGTGCTCATTGTGGGCTTCCGATCACTCTCACCCCTCCTGAGACTTAGTCTTGACCGCCTGCCGTGCTCCCGTAGTTTGGTCTGGTTTGTCCAGAAGGCTCCCAGGTTCCAGTAAACTAGGGTGGCCTCCTAAACTTCTGCCCGCAAGGTCAGAGTTTAGAAATCCATCTTAACAATCATGTATTGCCAAACTCAGATATCTGTCAAGTCGTGTCTCATGTAGTACATTGTGGGGTGCTAAGGATCTTGGCGAGCAGAGAGGCAGGGATCGCACTTGTTCTGCTCCCAGCCTATCAGCGGCTGCCGGTTCCATGTTGCTGGCCTTTTGCCACACATCGCCAGTAATCTGGCCATGGGAGCCTTGTCCGGGATCAGATGAGCGAGTGAGCCAGTCAGTGGGGTCCTTAATATATAGCATGCAGCACAAAGCTCTTAGCACTAGTATTCACAGCCCCTTAGGTTTAAACACTTGGGGCACAGGTTAGAGGGATGCCCAGTGGCAGACCCAGGAGAGGGGCGGGGGGGGCAGCTGTCCACCCTGGTGCCTAGTGCACCCATCAGCCTCCAGCTGGTGCCCTATTATATGCCCCTCACCCGCCCTACCCCCCCCACCCCCCGCACCAAAAGCTGCCTCCGCTACTGGGTGTGCCTTTAGGCTCATCCATCTGAATACTACCTCTGCAGCCCCCCAAACCCCCATCCATTACTGGAGGGGTCAACCCATGGAACACCCTGGTCTTCATGCTACTACATCATGAGTCCATCTATCTGTTGAAATGGCCTTGATAATTGGGGGCACTATGCATCCGTTTGAACACTGTAATTCACAGGATGTTTACAGCACTCTGATCTTTTGCAGCAAATTGTACTGTATTTTTAAAGACGCCTTACAGCATTGTGCATAATGAATTGTTTTTAAATGATTCGTGTCTAAGCTTTTCGCAGCATGTTCAGAAACGTGTACATTTAGTTATGTGCAAATGAAACATACCCTGGTGACCACATTCACTGAAAGGCAACACATCCAAGTTGAGCAGTTTCCAGTGCAAAAAAACCTGACAGCTACTGTAAACTGTTTCCAGAATTTGTGGTGGGGCACACACATTTACTAAACTGAAACTGCAAGAGTTTAGTCTTCAAATCCCATTGCGCAAATACTGTAATTCGCAACCACAGCATCTTTTACGAAGTGAATAGTTTAGGTAGCAGAAGCAGACATTTAAATAGTGTCCACCAACTTCTGTGAAAGGGTTGTTGGCTGTTGTGGAAAAAAGCGACTATACCATTAGCGTAGTGCAATGCTGCCATCAAGTGGCCAAGCTGTGAGTTTTCTCTGCCGGCCTTCACATATTTATTTATACCTGTTTACCGCCATATCTGAGTGCTGCTGTGCATGCACACATGGTGTCGATCTATGTGCATTTTCAGCCTGCGGCAGCAAAATAGCCCAGCTGTCTACATAGTGCCCATGTTCGTGTGTCACATCCCACCACAGGTGGAAAATGACTTGCCTCCCTGTAAAGGTGCAGAAGGAGAGAGACGAGACACAGGTGGCCTATTTGTTTGGGCTAAAGACTTTTATTTAGACAACAATGAAAGGAAAAGGGCTTAAAGAAAGGCCTGACTGTCCCTAACCACTAAGATAGTTTGCTCAATCTCACAACTAAAACTAACGGTGGTCGAATGTCCAACATAAACGTCCACCTTCTCGTTTAACCTATCTCTGTCCCTACACTTAAAAAAAGAATAAGAAGGTGCACAGGGGTTTGTGTTCTCTAGCCGACAGTTCCAATGTTAAACACACAGCAAGTTCCAAACAGTGTTCCAACAAAAATTCAAAAAGGGCCAGTCCTTCCTGGATCCTCCTCACAGGCAGAAAACGTTTCAGGGTGTCGACAAAGAAAGTTCCCAAAATATGTTACAGTTCACCTGGCTTGTATATTCCAGGGGGGTCTTCCCTCCCCCTAGAATGCTTAAGTGGAATCCGAAAGAAAACTTGGCAAAACAAAGGGTGTTGTTGTGTTGGCAGGGGTGTGCCAGGGGCCCCAGCCGTCATTCACACGTGCGCTCACACACTTGTACAATGAGCCACGCCGGAGATGTGTGTCCCCGGCAGCAACTGCAAGCGGACCGTCTTTATTATCAACTGCGCATGCACGAGCCTCGATCCCTCCCACGCACGCGTACATTGGCGTATTCACTACGCAACATCCCTCCCTTTTCCCTTGAACAACAAACATTATCAAACATTAGAATTAACAGTGTTCTATTCAAACTGCAACTGACAGTGTATCACTGGTTACGAGGCAGGGTCCATGATAAAGTGTTGGAAACTCTGCAGCGGCTTGCGCCCCGCCCGGCTTGGGTACCTGCGTGCCTCAACATTGGGCGTCTCTGGTGTCCCAGGAGTCTCTGGAGGTCCATCGTTTCCTTGTGGCACTTCTGCATCTGGATCTGGGCCTTGCGAGACTATTCCTTCCGTGTTCGCCGACCATATTCGCTTGAAGAATGATACATTCCGGGTGACGGTCCCTCGTGTATTGGCGGCCGTGACCATAGACCCCTTGACGTGCGTCACTCCCAGAGGTTGTGTTTCGTATGGCAGTGACAGCTTTCCTTCAGGTCTCCGATTCCACACCAGCACAATGTCTCCCACCGCAATCTCTTTCTCTGGTAATCCTCGCTGTATTGTCTCTCTCTCGTTCTGAGCGGCCCTCTCCATTCGCACATGGTTGCTGTCAATCTCCCCCGGACGTAGCTCTTCCACTTCAGGTAACAGTCCTCTGGGTACCCTGCTGAAGAGGGCCTGCGCAGGAGCGACTCCCGTGGACTGGTGAGGCGTCGTGCGGTATTCTCAGAGAAAGTCAAATAGGTTGCCTCGGAACTCTTCCCCCCCCATTCATCGATATGCGGAACACTTTGTTGAGCGTTCGCATGAAGCGTTCGACTTCTCCGTTCGCTCTTGGCCAAAGGGGGGTGACTTTGCAATGTTTTATCCCCCTTTCCTCACAGTAGCGAGCGAATTGCTGTCCTTTGAACGGTTCTCCGTTGTCCGAGCATATCTCCAGGGGAAAACCATGGATGGCGAACATCTTCTCCATGGCTAAGATGGTGTGGTCACTGGCCGTGGATTCGACCAGCTCCAACTCTGGATATCGCGACCACTGGTCTGTCACCACCAGGAAGTGTGTTCCTCTGCCCATGGATCCGAAATCGGTGTGCACCGTCCCCCATGGGCGGTCACTCCGTTCCATTGCCTGAATAGGTGGCCCCCTCTCCACGGGACTTGCTGCCTGGCAGGGAATGCAGGCCCTCACAAATTCTTCAACCCTTTTTTCCAGATCAGGAAACCAGACCTTCAACCTGAGCCGTGCTTTCGTCTTAGCCATCCCCTGGTGGCCTTTGTGGGTGAGCAGCAGGACTTTGTTCACCAGTGTTCTGGGTATCACGATCTGGTGGCCTCTCAGCAGGAGACCGTCATCTGCAACAGACAGCTCATGGCGCGCGTTCCAGAGCGCTTGTAGGTCCTTCTGCGCTCCTACATTCCTCCGGGAGTTGTTCTGAAGGACTTCCCACCACTCCCCACTGGCTACGGCTTCTTTTATTACGATGAATGCCTCGTCAGTGTTGGATTCGTCTGCGAACTTGTGGCGCGCTAGGGCAACAGGCAGTGCCGACTCCACCACCAGGTGTATAGCCTCTATGCAGTCAGCCACTTCCTGCGAGTCTCTGGGCCGTCCGGTACCCGGATGGCGGGACAAATAGTCTGCCGGGTTGTGTGTCCCTGGGCGGTAGAGTAGCCTGACCCCATATTCCATGAGCGAAAGCATCCATCTTTCTATGCGAGGTGGAGGTTTGGACGATGTACCTGACAGAATCGGGATGAGAGGTTTGTGATCTGTCACCACGACAACTGGCTTCCATAGGATATAGATCTGGAAGTGTTTGCACCCCCACAATATGGCCAAGGCCTCACGTTCAATCTGAGAATACCTCCTCTCTGTCTCGGTGAGCGCCTTGCTCGCGTAGGCGATCGGTCGCATGGTCCCCTGATGGTCTGCCTGCATGAGGACTGCGCCCAGCCCCACCGGGCTGGCATCGACCACGATCTCCGACTCGCGGTCCGGGTTGAAATAGGCCATGGTCTCTTGTCCGGACAGGGCATTCTTGATGGCTGTGAACGCCCTCTGTTCATTTCCGGTCCAGGTCCACGCAACGTCATTTCTGGTCAGAACCCTCAGGGGTTCCAACAAGGAGGCTAGGTCACAAATGAATCGTCCACAATAGTTGACCTTCCCCAGGAAGCTTCTGACTTCTGCTGGGGATGTTGGCGGTGCTGCCTCTCGAATGTCTTTCACCTTTTCGGGATCTGGGGAGATGCCCCTAGCGTGGAATATGAATCCAAAAAATTCCAGCCTGTCCTTCAGGAATTCATACTTTTCTTTGTGCAGAGTCAGACCGAGGCTGCAAAGTCTCTCAAGGGTGTTTTCCAGGCGCTTTAAATGTTCTGCCTCCGAGAGTGCAAAGACCAAAATGTCGTCCGACATGTTTATGACTCCCTTGAGTCCTGACAGGGCCCCCCTGATGACATTTTGGAAGACCTCTGCTGCGGACGAGACCCCGAAACGGAGCCTTTTGTACTGGTATAGCCCTCGTGAGTTGTAAAAGTGGTAATATACCTCGACTCGGGGTAGAGCTCTAGCTGGTGATAACCAGATCTCAAGTCCGGTTTCGAGAAGATCTTCGCTCCCTGAAGTTCACCAACAATGACGTCTAGGGTGGGCGTAAGGTGGTGTTCTCTCTTGATGGCTACATTGGGCAGCCTCATATCCACACATATGCGTACAGCGGCCGGCTGTTTGGGCTTTGGGGCCACCACAATTGGGGAGACCCATGGGGTAGGTCCTTCCACTCTTTCGATAATATAATAATTATAATACAGTCAACCAGTGACTGTGGCTCTTTTCCTACCTGAGCCCGCAGATGGAATGGGATGCGGCGGTGCTTGAGCACTGTCGGTCTCACTGATCCATCGATGTGCAAACGTATGGGGTCGGCCTTTAGTTTCCCTATGCCGTCGAAGATCATCTCAAAGCATTGCAGCAGGCGTTCCAGATCGGCATGATATACCGCTAACGTGAAGTGCACAATGTTCAGCGCTTCAGACGCGGCACAACTTAAAAGGGAATGTGGGCTTACGCTGGTGACGAAGAACCGTGCTTTAATTCTGTTCTGTCCATGAGATACTGGAGCCGCCACGAACACTCCTTGGATGGGAAGCGGTGCATCTCCTCCAAATGCGTATATCCTTGCTGTGGACTCAGTCAAACTTGGCGGGCCCTGGAGTGCATTGTATTGTTCGGTAGCTAACACACAGACCGATGCCCCGGTGTCTATGAGGACCGGAGAAGGGACTTCTCCAATGAGTACTGTGCATTTTGGTTGTCGACTTTCGTCAGGGCCCTTGGCAATGCTGGAGATGAAGAAAATGTCCTCTTCTTCCTCTTCCTCTTCTGCGATGTTGAGGTCTTGCATACCCTGTTCGACAGCCGATACACCCCTCACTCTCCGAGCGTTGCTCCTACCAGCTCTCTCTGGCCCCCTCGAGGCCACTACTGGTGTCGCTGCCCTGCACACCCTAGCGTAGTGTCCTGGTGTGCCACACCAGCCACATACCCTTGATTTAGCTGGGCACTCCCCCACGTGCAGCAGGTCATACCCGCAGTAGGAGCACGACGGAGCAGAGCGTGGAGTCGTGGAGCCTTCCCCACTCCTCGGTGTCCACCTCGCTCTCCCTGGACCAGAACGTCCAATTGTAAATGCCTGTTCCTCCTTTCTCGAGTGCGTGGCTGCGTCCATCTTTGCCCCCCCTGGCCTCAGCAAGTTCGTAGGCTCTCCCCGTGTCCAGAATCTGCTGCAGCGTCAGCCCAGGTTCTCTCAGGACTTGTCTCCTCAGCTTCCCGGAACTGCACCCTTGCTGGTTACGAATCATTTCTACTTCATTCGCCCACCGGCAGGAGCTTGCTAGGTGCCACAGCCTCCAACAAAACTGGTCTAGTGACTCTTCTTCCAGTTGCTTTTCGGCACTCATGACAAACCTGTCAAAGTCTACGTTTGCCATGGGAAGGAAATGGTCTCTGAGCGCTTGTTTTACTGCGTCATATGTGACTACTGGGATGGTGAGCGAGTCATATATCCTGTGGACCTCCGTCCCTGCCGAGTATACCATGATGGCTATCTTCGCCTAATCCTACGTTTCTCCCGAGGCCCTGAAGAACATTTTGAATTTTTTGACCCACAGGAGCCATTTCGGCACTAATTTGGATGGAGGGCCCGTGGTGTGGAATTCGGGCATGGGAGCCAAAGTACTGTGCATCCTGCGTGGGACCGGGGCCATGGAACCCTCTTGCTCTCCCTCCTCACCCATTGTGACGAGTGGTACTCACAGGGGAATGTAGTCCTTCGTGGGTGTCACGGTGGTCTGGCCAGGTGGACCTACTTGCGACACAGTATTCTTCTCCGACACACCTCCTCGACTGGTTCACTTTTCTTCAATATCACAGTCCTGTGGCCGCACAGGCTGTGTAAGTTCCACAACTCATAGACAAAATGCAGCTGGCGCACGAGCACCCTCGCGGGCCGCAACCGCTGCAATCTGCGTGTGAAGCAAAATGGCGGCCAGCCATGCACATGGATCCGTGCCAACACGGAGCAACGATATTCCCTCCAATGCCGTCGGAGTGGAGAATTGCTCCGGAGTCGTCCTCGTCGCCAATGTTGTGTTGGCAGGGGTGTGCCAGTGGCGCCAGCTGTCATTCACACGTGCGCTCACACACTCGCACAATGAGCCACGCCGGAGACGTGTGACTTGCTCGGGTCCCCGGCGGCAACTGCCAGCGGACCGTCTTTATTATCAACTGCGCATGCGCGAGCCTCAATCCTGCCCGCGCATGCGTACATTGGCGTATTCACTACGCAACAGGTGTTACCTTGTGGAAACCCAGGGTGATCCCTTCCTCAGTGTATTCCAGCAGCAGATCCACAAGGGGTTGTATTCCTACTAGTTTGTTCACACACGCTGGGGTATTTCTTCGCATAGTGTGTTCCTCCGAATCAGTCTCCTACTCTTTATCGCCCAGACCACTCTCTACTGGGCTAGGGTCTCCTGCCCTGGGGTTTCTTTTTCTTTAATTCTGGTTGCCCAGGCCTTCCTGGGATAGTTGTGGGTCCGGACCCTTGGTTTCATCTGTCCCCGTCTTCCCCAGGTAGGTGGGAGCCTGATTTCCTCAGTTCCAGGCTTCCCCTGGGTAATGGTGGTCCCAGACCCTTGTTGGTAGCACTCCGCCCTGCCTCTCTTTGTATTGCAGCGGCCTCGGTGGACAGATCCTTCAATTTCTGTGGTAGGAATCAGCAGTCTTCCAAGCGGCCCAGCCAGTCTCTGCCTTGTGTGTGTCCTGCAGACTGCAGGACACTAAGGGACCATGTCACCACTCGTTGGGGGCATCCCTGGTCACTAGCTTCCTTGCAATTCCTCCAGGGAGGGACTGACTCTCGCTGGGTCTGCCCTCTGCACTCGACGCAGGGCTCCAGCTTGTCTTCTTAGCTGGTGAAGGTGCAGTCTTTCCTGGAGCTCCCAAGTAGGTAAGGACCACTGCTGGTCCTCCTGCTTTCCGGTTCAGGGCCTCCCCTCCAGCAGCAGCAGCATGCCTCCTGGCTCCAGACACCTCCAGGGAGTGACTGATAATACTTCCCAGTTCTCTTCTGCTATTTCTTTTGGGAGGGAACCAATAGCAAACCGGCAACCACAAGAAGGCTTAGAGTGGCTCCTGGAGGTAATCTTCATTCCTCTGTGTTTCTCCTTCATGCCAGTACTTACAAAGTAATGTCCATGATGGCAGGTCGTCTTCTTCTTTGCGTCAGTGGAATGAATGAAGGTACTCCTCTTGAGGGTAGGTCATCATCTTCCTCATACCAGTACTTTTTAGAGATGAGGAAAGAGAAGGTTGAAGAAAGGAAATAGGAATAGTAGAAGAAGGAGGATTCTGGGTCATAAGCAAAGAGGGAGGACACAGAGGTGAAACCGAATGGGGATGCCATGTCTATCCCACTCCCAAGAGGCTCGTCTCCCCTCATGTGATCCTCCCTCATATAGCCACCCACAGGTCGAGGACCAGGTAGCGGCCGCCTCCCCCTGGCCACATGAGGGGAGATTTTCCCCAGGAAAGTAGTGAAGACGTCGCCAGATTCATCACATACCTTTCCCCTACAGTCTGGGTCATCCCTATGTTTTCTTTGGGGGTCTCCAAAGTCCAGATAGATGGGCTTGTACTGTATTGGTTCTGAGCTGTGCAGTTAAATGGAGAGTATTTTCCTGGTGTCTTTCCTTGCGGAGAGGATTTTCTGTAGGTATAACCTCCTACAAGGATTTGACCGCGATATTACAGGCTCCTTTGCACAACCCAGGACCTCCATTGGGGAAACTGGGGAACTGTCCTACCAATAAGTAGTTTTGTGGGAAGATTATGGATCCCCACCACCTTGATCCGATCTCTTTTCTCAGGGAACTTGAGGGTGGCGGTATTTCTCACTATGGCCATGGACACAGTTGGTTTTTTCAGTGCCCTTCATCCTTCAACCTTTGGGGGGCAAATCTGATCGGATAGCACACCCCTCGCTTCCACTATCCAACAGGACCCAGATCTTCCTTCCTGTTAAGAAAACAGGAACTTTATAGGTATTCTGATCCCCCATTCGAAAAAGGTATTGCTACTCTTCTCATTTTTTTTTCTCTGGCCCTTCTCTTGGATTTTCCCAGGTGGTTCTTCGCAACAGGAGTTTCAATTTTGGGTCTCACCTACAGTTGGTCTCCAAACAAATGATCCATAAACCGCTGGAACACAGAGGATGCATTAGCCAAGCCGAAGGGCATGACTCTATACTCGTAGTGCCCCTATGGTGTTCTGAAAGTGGCTTTCCACTCCTCACATGGATCCGAATCAAATGGTACGCCCCACGAAGGTCCAACTTAGAATGGTTGCATTCTGTACTGCATCAAGAATATCCGGAATTATAGGTAAAGAGTATCGCTCCTTGGTTGTTACGGTGTTCAAACCTCTACAGTCAAAACATGGCCTGAGTTCGGTAGTCTCTGTTTTTGGAATGAAAAAAAGCAAGGTGCCGGCAGAGGGTTTTGATTCTCTTATAAGGTCGTTGGCTGGGTTCTGTCGTAGATATTCCTTTAATGCAAGCTTTTCTGCTGGTGAGAGGCGGAACATGCGGTTGAAAGCAACCGTTGTGTTCGGTAGGAGTTTAATCGTACAATACTCAGGTCTGTGTGGTGACAGGGACTTAATTGCCTCTTTTTCAAACATTTCCTTAAATCGTATATATTTCTGTGGTACGGTATTAGCAACAGTTAAGACAGCAAAGTCCTCTGCTGAAGGAGAGGATGCCATGAGTGATATTGGCAAGGAATCTGAAATACAGGATCTAATAGAGTACTTAAAACTCAGGAACAAACTGCGTGCTTTCCAATTTATGTAGGGATTGTGAGCCGTCAGCCATCGAATTCCCAGGATAATCGGATAATGGGCCGCTTGAAGGAGATCAAACTGGATTTTTTCCCTATGATGGTCAATAGGCATCTGTATGGGCAGTGTGTTGTCTGTTATGGGTCCTCTTTCTACTCCTTGCATCGAACAGACTGTAAAGCAATTGCCATCTGTTTTGCCCATGATTTGTCCATAAAGAACCCTGCCGAGCCTGAATCGACCAACGCCGATACCTGAATGGTATGTAGTTCCGTGAGTTGTAGTATCAGTGTCAGAACCAACAATGAACATGGTTCTTTCAAGTGGCTAGAAGGACGCTGTTGTCTTGTTGAGAGGGATGTGGTAATCGCTCCTGATCCTGTGTCCCTATTAGGACCAGGAATTGGAGTTGTGCATCTGAACCACAGTACATGCAGAGGCCGTTTTCTCTGCGTCTTTCTTTCTTCTGATGAAAGGGGACCTCTACCCATCCCTAACTGCGTAGGCTCAGCTGTGTCCTTGTGTACCTCATGTTGGTTAGTTAAAGAAAAAGGTCGGGAGGTAGAAGAACAGTGTTTTCTTCGTTCCTGCTTTCTTTCTTGTAGTCTGTAATTAATTTGGATAACTTTTTGTACCAAGTGGTCCAGTGTGCCAGGTCAGGGTACACAAGATAACTTGTCTTTAAGCTCATCTGATAGTCCACGGCGGTATGTACTGAAGCAAGTCTGGTCCGACCAATCTGCCTGTAACGCCAACCGTTTGAACTTAGCTGTATATGTCAAAATGTTCAACTGTCCTTGTTGTAACTCTAAAAGTTCTTCCTGAGCTGTATAAGCGAGATCCGGATGGTCAAACAGCCTCCTCAACAATTAGTTTTGTAACAAAGCCGGCATTGAGTATGGGGTCATTCGTGGATACTAAGGTAGTTGCCAGGCTAAGGCATTGCCGGACATGTGTGTTATCATGAATCCTATTTTCGACCCGTCTGTCTGGAAAGAGACCTCTCTAAAAGAGAACTGCACCGTGCATGCATCCAGGAACTCTTAGGTGTTTTGGATTCCAAGAAAACCTTTCCAGCATTGAAAGCATCCCCACAGCACCCATCGGCAAGGCATCACATGCTTGTAAAGCATGGCGCAGATAGGTGTTTTCATCCTGAACATTCTGGATCTCCACAGTGAGATTCTGAACTGCTGTGAGCAATTCCTGCACGGACCCACGTCTGGCATAATTGTCGGTTTTTTGTAATTGTAATTGGTTATTTATAATGCACTTAATACCCAGAGGTTTCTAAGCACGGACCCAGGGATTGAACCTGTGTTGCACCGCTTCGTCTTGCTTCCAAGAAGAGCGTGTTGCCCCTGAGCTATCCTACCGAGATATTTGCAATCTCTCAGTTTGGTGTCTCACCTGTGGTTTAATGGTGGTCTTCGTATTGTGGAGAAAAGTCCTGTCCTTCCTGGCTGCCAGCACTCCCAGGATAGGAACAGGGGGGACAGGGCACCAGAAAGGCCAGACCCAAGGTAAAAATCCCCTTCCCAGGGGTAAAAATATCTCATGGCACTGGATAATGGTTCTGCCGCAGTGTCAGCTGATGATGGTAATACAGTTCCAGATCAATGAAGAATTGCAACAAAGAGCAGCGGAAAGTATGAGGATGCTGGAGAAGCAGCAACAGTAGCAGGACAAGAGAGTGTGAGGAAAGCTGCAAAGGGGAAGCTTCAGCAGCAAGCAAGTCTGAGGAAGACAGAAGGGAGAACAGACTTAGCAAAGCAGAGTTCAAGTGAAGGAACTAGCGTGACCACAACACAGTTGCAATGCAGCGAGCTACGCCTCTGTTCTGTGTTTGTCTGATGCAGCTCCTCCCAGCAGAGCGCATGACGTGCCTGTTGCGGGGTGGCCATCTCACAGTTGCCAAGGAGTCTGTGTCATGATCCACAGAAATCGCCCCTTTTGGACTGCCTGGTCCCTGTCACAATGGGGCTTACACTCCTTGGTACTTCCAACATGGCCGTCTAACGTGGTACGCCTTCCACCAGCCTCCACGTCGGACGTAGCACATTCTACAAATAGACCACGTCCTCGTGGCCCCACGCGTCTCAACGCTATCGCTGGTAGTGACTAGACGTGTGCTCCGTAGTTCGCTGAACTATTCTCCTGCTCCTGGTTCCCGGACCCTCTAAATTCCCATCTTCCTTCCTCCCTCTTCTCTCTTCCTTGCTTCCCGGATTTCGTGTACCGCCTGCGAGTACACCTTCCTCGTTTCCTGGACTTCCCGGAGTCTCCGATTATCCCGGAACGCTGAACGCACGCTGGAGCCAGAAGAGGCTCGCGCAGGCTTGTACAAATCCCGATCCGTGCGCAAGAAGACTCCTTCCAAGAAATCCTGCAAGGATCGATCTCAGGTGAGAAAGGGGGAAATCCGTTACAGTCCGTCCAGCATGTTTGGCAAAGGGGACCACCATTGAAGGGTTGGCAAGCTCCGTGCATCGGCGCACGGTCGGAAATGGAAGCAGTGTCTTCCATCTGTCCTAGACCAACCAGCGTCTGTGCTGGGATGTAACACTTTGTGGGGTTGGGCATGCAATCCAAATCCCTATCCGAAAAAAAGTTCTGTTTTATAGCTTTTTCCTCCGGCTAGGTGGTGTTGTGTTTTCCCTCACTTTTTAGAGTATAGGGTATCTATAGAGTCAGAGGACATGGTTCATTGGATGGCCGAATTCTCTGCATGAATAACAGGCTTATTCTTGATCAGGTGGTACAAAGGAAAGGCCTGTCATTCTGCCTCTCTATCTAAAAATCTATCTAAAAATGGTGGAGGAGGTGAGAGACTCCCACTACAAACTCTGCACAGGAAATCCTCCTTGCAGTAACAACAGTGAGATTTGCTAGTAAGAAATGGGTAAAAATAATTGGTCTCCGGGTTCTCTATCTCCAGGGGGTTCGTAGCCTGATGAATCAACCTTCTCTGATAGTAACGGATAAGGATTGGAGTTCTTGGGGCAATTTTTAATGGAGCGAGACAGTGTTATTGGTGAAACAAAGGGACCAATGACTACCCTATTGGGTGTCACAATGAGGATTTCCCTGCTCTGGGAAGGGGCCTCAATGTCCTTCTCCAGTGGTTCAGGTACTATCCACTTTGGGACCGGTTTCAAGATTTCTTGATCCTCTAGGTCCTTCAGTTCCCCAGAGTTGCTTTCTACCTTATCCGTTCTATCACTTCTAAGTCTCATAATGGGTTCATTCTTTCCCACCGTTCCTGACGGGGAACTGTCTTCCCTAAAAGGATGGACTTTGGGCTTCTCCGGTTCAGTGAGTAGAGTAACTGGTTTGTTCATGTTATTCTCTTCCTTACCAGGGCTAGAATTCCTATGCCCCATGGACTCCTCCGGGTTACTATATGGGGAAACAAGGGTTGAAATGCCATGGTCGAATAACCAAAGGTCAGATTTTTCTGGGGGCTTGGTAACTCACCAGTTGATTGGAGAAATAGGAGGGTTATTAGTTTCTGTAACAAATTCATTTTGGTATCTGTCAGGGTCCTCACCCAGGTCAATGTGAGCTTCCTCATTTAAGGGATGGAAAAAATATTCTTGGGTCTCAGTAGAAGGAGACTTCCATAGGGCTTTGTACAGCAGGTTAACCCACTATTTCTTTCCTTTGGATCTTAATAGTCTGGTGAAAAATGTAAGAGGATCAACTACGCCTCCCCACCGTAAGACAGAAGGGTTAACCATTTTTGCCTTCTCCTGGTATCCCTTTCTTTTGGGGGTATGATTTAAGTAACCCACCTATGGGAAAGATTGACCCGTAGGTCCAAGGAAACCGTAACCTTGTGTGAAGAATCGTATGGATCCCTCACTGAAACCCTGCCTAAAGTCTCCTCGCAAGTGGCCAGGGAAGGCAGACACTTCCTGATCCTAACCCTGGAGGTGGTGTACTGCGGGAGGATTGATTGGGAGGAGAGAGGGCCCAGAGTGTTGAGGAGATTCCTCTGGAAGGAAATATCTTCCCAAAGTACCTAGAGAGGTGATGACCTGTTGTCATTGTAATGTCTGAACTCTCATATTTGATCTAGAGTTGTGGACCTTAATGTTGTAAAATCTGAGCAAACTTTACCAAAAGAAAAATCCATTTTGGTATCTCAGACTAAACACCTTCCTAAAACCCACATGTAAACTATAAAGGAATGTGTAACTGTCTTCAATAAACTAGCCTGCTCTGTAAAGGCCAATCTTCATAGCCCCTCTCTTAATAACTTTAAGGGAATTCATCCTACCCATAAAAGTAATTAAAAAATGCTGAAACTTACTTTGTTGAAAGAAATTACAAGTCCCAGTATCCTAGAGAGACTGAGATGAGGAAGAGGGCTGAGGAGGCATGCAGTTGTCATTGCAGTACTCAGGCAATTGAGGCTAATAGCCCACACCTGAAAATGATTACTGCATCTGTGAACCATAAAAGGCCCCCTCAGGGAGAGAGAGGAGGGAGGAGCTGGAATGGAATGAGCTGGAATATTGTCTGGAGTACAGGCTGAGGCAGTGGAAGCAGAAGGAAGACGCGAGGCTGGCAAACCAAGCAGAAGTGGGAGAACAAGATGGACGCCGGAATATGGAGACCGCAGATTTCACCTGCGTGTTCTGAGAATCCTGCCCTCCCAAACTCTAAAGTGCAGAGTCTGCAGAGTGGAAGACACGCTTGAGAAACAGTTTTCTGAACAAACAGAAGCCTGATTGCTGAGCTTCTGGAGTGTCAACACTGAGGCAAGAAGCAATTGCCAAGTTGATGGTCTCTGGAGTAGAGGAAACTCTCAAGACTTGTGGCCAGCCCGGAGACACCTGTTCAGGACAAGGGTGTGGGTCCCCAGTGAGCCAGAAGCAGTAGAAGTTGTAGTAGAAGCCAAGAAAGCAGTGTAACCCGCAGAGAAAACGCTTCAGAAGCCGGTGAGTGAAGCACTGTGTTCTAAAGCATTGCGCAAGCCTTACTGGTAATAGTAACTAGCTCCTTTGCCACTCGCTTAAGATTTTAAGGAAGTAGAAGATGACTACTGTATTAAAGATTCTTTAAACAATGGAAATGTAACACATCCGTATCAAGGAAAAGGCTTCTTGCTCTCATAGGAAGTTGTTACAGACCACTGGTCTACTATCCAAAGACTATTAATGTTCAAGGAGTGGTCGCGTGTCCCTAGTTAAGAAAAGGGAATGATGCAAAGACCATTGCCGAACACTTAACATTGACAATTTCAAAGTTACAATGTTTATTGTGGGAAAACTACATTTGCACAATCATCCACCTTTAAAGCTTGAAAATTACATAAAAGAGTGGTTGTGTGTGCCTATTTGTGGTTTCTCCTGAAAGACTGAACCTTATACTTTATATACAAGTGACATGCCTTTCATTCACAAGAGTATAAAATACTCAAGAGAACAAACATTTCCTAAAGCCAAGAGGTACCCCATACTAATTTTGAAGCTGAACCTGTCTCAGAGTTTAAAACAATCCAGCAATACTGTGAAGTTATTAACAGTTCATTGGCATAAACCAACAAGTATACAACTATTACTTGAGGCTAAACGCTAGTGTGTTCCCTTAGCTTTTAGAATGGGCACATACTTCCTCAACAGAGTAGGGAAAGTGAGGCATTTTCTTTTCAAATAAAATTACATATTTTGAAAGATCGTCAAACAGTTGTTCACCTCACATTACTGACCCCTCACACTTGACTTGTCTCTGGGGGGATAAGGTTGTTTTGGGGACAGAATAGCTTGAGGTCTTGGTGGCCATGGGGTTTTAGGTCTCTCAACCGAGTCAGACCCAGTTGTTCTGACCCTCTGAAATGGATTGAGTTGGTTTTGCTATCTGAAATAGATAACCGACTAAGGAACTGGATTCAATTAGCCAACCCCTTTCATGATGTGGTGACCATAAGGTTGTAAACTTGGTCGTCAGTTTTAGTAGTTTTAAGGGTCCCCCAGCTTGTGCCAGCTGAGTTGCATCCCACCCCTGACACCATATATGAGGGTGCAGAGGGAGAGATGCAAGACACAGGTGGCTTATTTGTTTGGGCTAAAGACTTTTATTTACACAGCAATGAAAGAAAAAGGGATTAGCGAAAGGCCTAACTCTCTACAACTACTAAGAGGGTTTGCCTTACCTCCAAAAATAAAACCAAGGATGGTCAAAAGTCCAACAGAAAAGTCCACTGTCTCGTCTAACCTAACTCTGTCTCTTACACTTAAAAGAAGAAAAACGTGCATAGGGTTCTGTCTTCTTTAGCCGACAGTTTCAATGTTAAACTAATGGAAAGTTCCAAAAAGTGTTCCAACAAATTTTTTGAAAAAGGGGCAAGTCCTTCCTGGGTCCTCCTCACAGGAAGAAAAGGTTTCGGGGTATCAAAAATGAAAGTTCCCAAAATATTTTACATTTCAACTGGCTTGTATATTCCATTTCAAGCGGGTTTTCCCTACCCCTAAGATGTTTACAAACAGTTCAAAGGAATACTTGGCACAGCTCTATGAATTTGTGGGAGTCTAGGGTTTTCCCTTCCCCGAGAATGTTTAACTGCAATCCGAAAGAAAACTTGGCAAACAAAGAGTGTTACCTGGTGGACACCCAGCATGATCCCTTTCACTTGGTGTATTCCAGCAGAAGCTGCACAAGGGGTCGTATTCCTACTTGTTTGTTCACACACACTACGGTCCCTCTTCCCCTAGTGTGTTCCTCCGCATCATTCTCACACTTTCTATCTCTCAGATCACTCTCTACTTGGTTAGGGTCTCCTGCCCTGGGTTTTCTATTTCTCAGTTCTTCAATTGTGGTTGCTCATGCCTTCCTGGGATAGTTGTGAGTCCACGATCCTTGGTTTAATCTGTCCCAGTCTTCCCCAGGTAGGTGGCAGCCTTCCGCCATGATTCCCTTTATTCCAGGCTTTGGCTGGGTAATGGTGGGTGCCAGACTCTTGTTGGCAGCACTCTACCTGGCTTCTCTTTATGTAGCAGTGGCCTCGGACGGATCCTTCAATTTCCACAGTAGGAATCGGCAATCTTCCCCAGGGCCCAGCTGGTTTCTGACTTGTGGGAGTCCTGCCCACTGCAGGACACTAAGGGACCATGCCATCACTAGTCACGGGCATCCCTGGTCCGCAGCTTCCTTGCAATTTCTCTTCGGAGGGACTGACTCTCCCTGGGTCTGCCCTCTGCAGTGGACCCAAGGCCCCGTCTTGCCTTCTTAACTTGGTGATGGTGCAGTCCTGTTGGTCCTTCAAGGGTCCTCCTGCTTTCTAGTTCAGGGTCTCCCCTCTGGCATCATCAGCACGTCCTCCTGGCTCCAGACTCCTCCAGGGAGTGACTGACAACACTTCCTGCTTCCCTTCCTCTATTTCTATTGGGAGGGAACCAATAGAAAACCGGCACCCACTAGAAGGCTTAGAGTGGTTCCTGGGGTTAATCTTCATTCCTCTGTGTTTCTCCTTCATGCCAGTACTTACAAGGTAATCTTCATGAGGGCAGGTTATCTTCTTCGTGTCTGTGGAATGAAGACAGATGGAGGACAAAGAGGAGAAACTGAATGGGGATGCTATGTCTATCTGGCCAGTCTATCCCACTCCCATAAGGGTCGTCTCTGCTCATGTGAATCTCCCTCATATAGCCACCCCAAAGGTGAGGATCAGGTAGCAGCCACCTCACCCTGGCCACACGAGGGGAGATTTTCCCCAGGAAAGTAGTGACGACATTGCCAGATGCGTCACACTCCCCAACAAGCCTAGTCCCCAGGTTTGTAATGTCTAATTGTACTGTGCAGTAAAAAGAACAGTCCCCACAACAACATATTATTAGAAACAAGAGTCCTTTCACTTTTGCAGGCTTTCAAGAAAGCTTTTCCCCCTTCATTTAAGGCATACATAGAAGTAGCATTAATGAATAACATCAATGGGAAATCCCACCTTATATGTTCCTGGATTCAGAGCAAAAGCTAATAATGACGTTGGCATAAGGGGTTTAAGAGAAATTACTCTCAAAGATATTCAACAAACACGGATGCACTGCATGTGGCTGTGGCCATCCACGTCCTATCTGTCAAGGGCCGCTGATTCCATGAAGAATAGTATACTTTCCTCAGACCGCACCCCCAGGAACAGAAATGAAATCACTGCTGGGAGATGGAGACCTGCGAAAAGGTTGATGAGAAAAACATAGCTTCTCCCAGACTGGAAAAGAAAAAAGGATAGGTTATACAAGTTAAGAGTACCTGTTACTGTTGACTCTTTCCCAAACCTAGTTTTCTACTTGTCCTTCCTTGGAGAAGAGATGGATTAATGAGCCTACTTGTCTTATGTAAGGAAGGCATGGTCTCAACAGTAAGATAGACACAAGTGACCATAGTTCAAGGGTGTTTATTGAACTTCAAAAAGGGTGTGATAAATGCCCATCTAATCCTAAATCTACAGTTCATCAAATAATTATAACGCAGTCCTGGTGGTGTCTTGTCAAAATAAAGGGGCCTATACTAAAAAACCTATTGCCTGTCCTTACCTCTAAATACAAATAGTGTAGGGAATAATGTTATGAAAAGAAAGAAGTGTTCAAAATGATATGTCAGGATGTTCAGGCTGTTGGCCTCCCTTCCCCATGTTTTTAGCATGGGACAAGGTGGTTCACTCGAGTTTAGCACACACTCTGGCTTCTTCGGCACGAGGACACAGTTCAATTTACCAGCATCAGGGCGTTCTATGGCCAAGTGCCTTTACTTATCAAAATCTCTTGCTACAGAGGGCCTGATGTACAAAACAAACAAAAAATTATTTTCCTCTCACAAGTACTCAATTCAGTTGATTCACTCTTCATCCTGGATACCCCTCAGCCGGGCTCAGATCCCTTTTCTTGCAATGTTTGTTACTTTAGATCCCCCTCTTCCAAGCTCAGATCCCTCGTTACAGTGTTCAGAGAATATTCACCTCGGATTCCTCTCAGCCGGGCTCAGATCCTTCCTCTTACACAATTAGTCTCCCTCAGTGGGGTTCGGACCAATTTCAGTTTGCATTAACCATCAAAGACTTTCTAATGTGCACAGTGTTTAGCTTGACCCTTTTCAGGACCCCTTTGATCTCACAATTCCTTTTCACAATTGCCAAACTTTTGCATACCTAACAGAGACCTTCAAATGAGCACCCGTGTGGCGCTGGACCAGTCTGTTTACGGTATCTTTCTTGGCTTCAAAAGTTCAGTCACTCCTTTATTTTTCAATTATATTCACGTTGCTAGTCACATACGCTTCACACACAATTCTCTTCAGATTTCTTCATAAAATGTTGCTGCTTGCATCCTTGGTTCTAACCCAGACCTATCTGGTCTCAGTCTCCCCAACTCACTGGCTGTGCTGACTTAACTGGGGCTGCTTTGTTGTAGGAGCCAAGGACAGTACCCCAGCGGCAAACGCTCCTCCCCACCTTGGTTATCGACTTGGGAGAGCCCTGTGTACCTCCGACAAATAATGCAGGTTTCTTCAGCTATAATTCCTGGTCTTATGTTTCTTATTTTCCGAGGCTCACAAAAGTAACGGTCTGAAAAGGGTAAAGGGACTTAACTCCTTGCAACCTTCTCTGGTCTTGCCACCTTTCTCCTCGCATTAAACTGCGATTTTGGAACTGCTGCTTCCTCGTGTGCTTTGCCTTGCTCAGAGTGTGCTTTCGTGCTCCGCCTTTTATCCATGTGGGGAAGCGTGATGGAAGTCAGGTGTGTGTAATGATCAGTAATTGCCTGACCTCGCCTGACCATTGTATTGGGACATGCCAGGTATATGGCTCTGAGGTCAGTCCATTTTTGCTCACTATGAGCTGCCCGTGAGAAAGTGTTTGGGCATGGAAAGGGGGCTGGGGTGAGTTCCTAAGTATCCTACCTATTAGTATGGGGGAAAGGTGTTAAAGGGAGGGGGATACCGTGTCTCACCATCCAGTGTCCCACTCCCACTTCCCAAAGACCCATCATCCTCCCACACTGGTCCACTGCCAGGAACTGGATCCAAAGGCGATGGCCGTGTCCTGGCCACCTGGATGACAGATGCCTGGGGACTAGTGGGTGAGACACCTTCAGGTTTCTCAAACTTAACAGAACTAGCAGAGATACACTAGAGTCCATAGATCAGATATTCGCCTGCTACCAAGTCTCAGTACCATGTTTATAAGGGTTCCAATGGGCAGGAAAGCAAAAAGGAACACAAGTTCGCAGGGAGCTGACCCAAAAAGTACGAGGGAGCAAACTATAGGAATTGTTAACTTGACAATGTTGTTATACTAAATATAAACTGCATCACTAACCTGGGTAGACTGCGGTTCTCAATGAAGACAGAAAGCAAGAAATTGGAAAGCTTCCCGTGAGAATCCTGCTCCCCTCTCTCCCTGCGGTAATGTCAAGGGAGGAGGAAGGCACAACCCCCAGGGAAACCCTCCTGGGGGAAAAAACCCTGTGTAGCAGCGACAATCCCGACTGGGTGGTGGAGTAAGGATGCAGTTCCTGCGCCGAGTTGTACGCGATGAGGGATGGTGGTCTTTCTATGAAATAAAGGCAGAACAGGTAAGTGTAAAGAAAGAAGAGAGTCTCGGTATTGAGCAAGTAAACTATTGGGAAAGGACTTACAATACATTTTACAAAGGTGTTCAATACAAAACTGGATATTCTCTGAAAGATGAACACGTTTGGGGAAAGTGTTTGGAAAGTCGGATCGGTAGTTGGGCTAAATGGAAGAGAAAGAGGATTCAGAAATGGATGGTCTGGAGGGAAGGTAATGAATGGATTGCAATGAAGGATAAATGGAACACTCACTGCCAAGGGCGGAACTTCTCTCGAATATATATCTGTGTAAGTAGTTGGCGACCAGATCGTGCTGAGAGAAAGAGATTGGGAGAGAGGAAAGTGAATTTAGAACAGCGAGAGAGGTAGCAGTCAATGGAGTGAAATAGTTAAGGTTCCTAGCAGCGGACTTACGGAGCGTCTGTAAGAACACTAGCAACGCATTTGCTTGAAGCTCTTCCTTCCTTATCAGGCATCACGTGATCAGTCGCGGAAATGGCAGACGAACGTGAAACAGCTAGACCGCTGCTTCCAGTATGCAATGCTGCCGCATCAGCGGTTATTCCAACAGTGTTTCCCACAATTCTGCCTAATCTTCTCCTCTGCCACCATGACCAACATTGATAATGTGCAACAGGAATACAGGGAATTCAAAAGAAGCAAAACAAAAAGAAATGTCCAGGCATCCGCATCCAAAAACACAACCCAAGAAAAACAGCCAAAGTAAAAAACCAGAGCTCCAAAGAGCCGTGTAGACCAATGCCAGCAGCATGATCCAAGTTGCAAAGTCTGCGAAGAAATAAGCCAGGGGTCCAGGACGCCAAGAGAAACTAGGAATCCATAGAGAAAATACAGGAAAACACTCCAAACACCACTTACAGGCAAAAATACCACTGAGGAGCACCGGTCCATGGAATGCAGGTGTTTTGTCCTCTTGGCACATCCCGCGAACAGATTGGTTCTGTGTCATGGGAGGTGCCGACATCATCAGCCTCACATGACATGTAGTGATCATTGGCACCTGAGCTGCTGGGACCTGTGGTGCAGAGTGCATTACTGGTCCCCCAGATGCCACAGCAATGTCCAGCTCTGCCGTCCACGGCGGTGCAGAGAGTATCCAGGGCGGTGGAGAGTTGCGACACTAACTATGACCTCCAGGCTCATCCTATATTCTGACATGGAGCTGGCATTGTATAACAGCCAATGCTGTGGCTATTGCAAGGTAAGAACAGAAGCCAACACACCAACAGGCTGGATTAGTAAGATTTTATGTATTTCAATAATGCATGAAGTTGCATCATTGAGTTACCACCAGGCAGTCCATGTCTCCACAGCCTCTCTCTGCCATTTCTCCTCCCAACCGGTCCTCCTCCCCACACCCCTCACTCTTCTGTTTCCTCCGGCTTGCATTCATAACTGTTCTCTCAGAAGCCAATGGTCATGACCACACCCATACATGGCCTATGCTGCTGTCACTGTACCCACAAGGCCAGGTATCCCATGAGGTAAAGTAACTACAGAAATGGAGTCGATAGGTGTACGCCTCCTATCTATACCTCAGTATTTCATCTGAAGTAACTGTTAAATAAAATGTGGTTGAGCAACTCTAGGACAAATTGTGGATTGCCCTGAATCTCTGAATTGTTAAGTAGTAGCCATTCGACAGAATCCAGACCTTCGCCATGGGGGATCTAGGTGTATAGACTGCAGACGTCAAGACTAAATAGAATACATTCTTCACCGATAACTGAAAAATCTTTGAGGCCGTTCAAAAAGTTGGTTGTGTCCATATGTGACAGAAGGTTATTTCATTTACAAAGTTATTCCTAACACTAGGTCCCTAGTAAAAAAGCTTATTCACCCTATGTGTAAACAGTCTAGTGCCCATGGGATTCTGAAGAAAGCGGCCACTTGCGAATCCCGCTGAAACCGGTTGACTGTTGTTATAGCAAAATCTGGTGGATAACCCAGACCCAATACCCCTACATATTAAGTAAAGGGCTTGCAAAAAGAAATCTAATGTTATCATACCTCCATTTGCTTTCCACAGTACTAGTACTGTACAGAGCAAAAAGAGCTTTTTAATAGAGTTCTATGTGACAAGAATGACATAGAAATCTCTTCTTATAAAACCTTGTGTTTTTGATTTGCATTTTGATAAGCCACACGGCTGGGAGGCGAAAATATTAAAATACGGATATCGACCCCCAAATGTGTGCACTCTTTTTTAGCTAATAGGAAAGTGGTTTAGAGAGGATAGAGACAGGTTCACAACATCCCCTTGCAGTCGGCACATCAGCACCCACTAGGGCTAAGCACCGATGGGCACTAGTCTGTTTACACACCAGGTATCCCATGAGCCTGCTATCACAAGATGAGCTTGGAGGCGCCCTCGCCGGGTAGCGAAGATGCCACACACTAAAATGCTCTCAAACATGTGCACCATCATGCTCACTCCCACACGCACCACAAACGCCTTTCGCACACACACACATATTCCCCAAGACCACAACACACCTCCTTCCCTTCACACCCACAACCATCATATTGACACATTAGATGTAGCATTACATATTCACTCATGCAAGAATCGTTGATGGTCACCTCCTCCATTGAACCACATGCTCGCCACCCTTTCTTTATTCCAAACGTGTCCATTGCTTAATTTCACTGCTCATCCCAGATCTTCAGCCACTACTATTCTTCCGGTATAGATAGCCAAACCCTTCTGCATCACCCCAGGCATTGAAAGTTTGACTTCACTGCCAAATGCAAAGCTTCTCTCTCTGACCACATTCAAGCTGCTTGGCTTTCCCCTTGCTCTCTGTGAACCTCAAGACTCTCTCATCATCCACTTGCAATGTTCTGCCTCTACCCATCCACAGGGGACACAGCTTGGTATTGGGTTTGCGCCCTCTCATTAACTCAAACGGTGACAGTTTAGTGACTGAGTGTGGGACCACCCTACACTGGTTGACTCTGGCCATGACTCCACTCAATCAATCCCCTCCGGACCCCAAATCTAACTGAATCACAACCATAAGGGTTCTGTTGAAATGTTCTATGCACCCGTTGTCTCACCCCCTTCTTCAATTTGCTCATCCATGCCTGGCCACCAAAGATCCTCTCTGATCAGTCTTGGTCTGTGTGATCCCAAAATGTCCCTCATGGCCAATATCCACCAACGTTTCCTCACTGCCTCAGGCAGTACCAAGCTGTGCTCTGCTATACAATGTATCACCCATCACACTCAGTTTATTCTGTATTCTCTTGTATGGATTCAATTCCACACTCAAAAACTCTTCTCTGTTTTGCCACCCGTGCTGAATGAACAGTTTCATCCTGGTATACACCATGTCCTCATCACACACTCGCATCCGACTAGATTCATTGTCACATCCCTCCACCACAAACACCTCACCCATTCTCCAGTATCATCCTTCACCTCTCCCTCATCATCATCAATGCAATTAGCCACATTTGTCGATAGAGCACCAGCCACCACATTCTCCTTGTCACACACATGCTCCAACTCAACGTCCAAGCACTGCAGTGCCGTGATCCATCAGACAATCCTCCTTGAAACTCTGTCCACACCCTTCATATTGAAAGTGGAGAGCAATGGCTTGTTTTCAGTATGCAAGGTAAAATGGCTTCCACACAAATACATCTTGAACTTGACCCAGTAGCAGGCCAATGCCTCTCATTCAGTTGCAGAATACTGTGCTTCTGCACCCCTTAATGTTCTTGAGACAAAGGCCACTGTGCTCTCCTGTACAACATTGGACTGAGCCAAAACTGTGCCTAGATCACTCTCACTGGCACAAACCATAATAACCCTGCGGGGCACGCGCCGGCTCGAGAACTTGAAACAAGCATACAGCATCCTCTAATAAAATCTGTCACACATTTGGCACAAAACATTACTATCCTACGTGGCACGGCGGACGATTGTAGAACTGAAAACAGCAAAAACCACTGCATCAACTCATATCCACGGCAATCCCGTACCTATATGTGATCGAAAAAGTAATATGCCCCGAGGCATTGCGGGCGATCGTAGAACTGAAACCAGCGAAAAACCAGTATGGCACCTCATATCAACAGTGATTCACTACATATTTATGAATGAAACAGTAATATCATATCCACAGCGATTCACTACATATTTGGGATCTAAACAGTAATATCCCACGTGGTATGGCAGCCGATTGTATAAATGAACAATTGAAACCGCTGCGTTTACTCCCATCCAAGATAATTCTGTATTTATATGTGAGAAACACAGTAATATTCCATGTGGCATGGCGGCCGTTCGTAGGAATGAAATGAGCAAAAATGACAAAACAGTACACACCTCACGTGGCACGGCCACCACTCAGAGTGAAACAAAACGAAACAGCTTTGCAACAGCATATGGCGCCAAGCCTTTAAAGTTTGAAGATGAAATCAGCTGATGCAATACTGTGGATGCCCCCAAGCACACCCCTAAATCCCATAAAGCTCTTATTTTTTTATTGTAACATTTAGTTTATACAAACTTTTATTACAAACAACAACCAATCCCACATAAAGCAAACAACAATCAATCCTACACAAAGTGCAAAACTAAAGGGAGCGACATTAAATGCACATAAAGGAAAAACAAACCAAGAAACAAGGGGAAAGTAGACAGGGTGTCCAGGAAATCACATATCCAAGTGACCTTATTTAACCTCATCTATATTTCAGAAATATTTAATTAATTCTTTCCTAACTAGATCATTTTAGAGATCTCATTTCCACTATATTACTACATAAGTTAAAAGGCTTAAGTACGATGTTACAGCCCCCTCCTCGTCTCTCCCTCTTCAGTTAGCTCAGACATTATTGGAGACTCGTTCATGGCTTTAGATTGTCTACCAAGACTGTGTCTAGGAAATCGATCACCGCACACGTTTGATGTATGTTGTTACTTGAAAACATTGCAAACCACCAGTCCTCCATGTTGTCATTGAAAGGCGCATAGTGTCCTAATAGAAGAGATCTTGCATTTACAAGATTTGGACATTCCTTTATTAAATGTTTTAATGATTCTTCGTTCGTTAAGCAAAATCGGCAAATGTTGTCTTTTGTGTTTGCTTCATGTTTGATCCAAAGAACATCTTTAGTATGAAACGCATTCCACTGAAGTTTCAGGAACTTCCTTCGATTATATCTTGATGGAAATTTCTTTAGATATTTTGGCAGCAGGTCCAGACTGTTGGCAGCTAGACCTAGATTCAGGGAGGTCTTTAAAGCTGCTCTGTTTTCATTGTTCTGGTTCCAGCACCACAGTCTCCATTTTTTCTTCGCTAACTGGGGTACAGCCATCACGGTTTCCCACTTTATGTCGGCCTCTGCAACAATTGTCTTTATTTTGTTAACCCAGCATTTCAGAATTCCATTGTGCGGGTATTGTGTAGTTGGAGCCATTATTTGATAATCAGGAACCGGGTCAGATAAGAGTCTTTTCCTTAGTGTTGCAATGGATCACCACAGCACTGTCACATACAGGGAATCCAACCCCAATTCGTGCCTAATGGCATTATAGGGGTGTGGGATGGTAATCTGAGAACTCGTCTCCAGTACTGCCCTTCCAAGGCAGCCCAACACTGATGGTTCAGGTTCCAGCTTGCTTCAGCACCGTAGCTGATCGCCGGAACAACTTTCTGCTTATAAAATGTCAGGGCAGGAATTACTGTAAATTTGCCATAGTCTGCTTGTATTCTTGCGCCTTGCAGGGCATAACCAGACACTCGATGTTTTAGGTCCTGAGCCCAGTCCTATCCTCTAATGGAGTTGTTAAAAGCACTCCTAAATATCGAATCACAGACTTTTTCTATGATTTCGTCGCCAATTGACCATTAAATGATTTGTCTTTTTACTGATAGTATCTTGGTCTTCTTTTCATTTATTTTCAGGTCATTATCTTCACAATATGCCTGAAATTTAACAAGTAGTCTTTGTAACCCAATTGGTGGAAGGTAAAATAGCACAATGTCATCTGCATATATTGCCCAGCTAAGATGCTGGCCATTGACTTTAGGAGGAAAGCACCTGGCATCCCGTAGTGCTGCACGGATGTCCGAAATGAATAGTTTAAACAATAACGCAGCCAAAGGACAGCCTTGTTTCACGCCTTTGGTTGTGGGGATTGCTTCAGTCAGCTCCCACTGTGCATTTATTCTTACGCTAATCGTAGTATTAGTCTGCAGGGCGATCAGTGGTTGTAAAGCTCTTATGCCAGATAATCCTTTTCTCCTGCAGTATTCATAACGAAACGTACCCTCAACCCCTGCCACCTGAAGGGAAGCCAGGAGAGTCCAAAGCGGCCAGCGCCCTGAATCCGCTGGGGATGGAAACGGGCGATTAGTCTCACCCTTGGCTTTCGTGCGGGATGCCTTTGGAGGCAAAATTCAAATCACCCGCTACTTACCCCCGCAAAGTAAGCTCGCTCCTCCTTGACACGACTCCAAGTCCAACGACGCAACTCCGACTCCAACCGGAGTTCCCTGCAAGAGAGGGAGGTTGGCCAGAGGGGCAGCCCGCTATGCAGGCTGTCCCTCTAGCACCCCCTTCGGGGGCTGGACATCCGATCATCCAGCAACATCAAAAGCCATTTGTCGTACAAACCAATCCATGGTTCTGTCACGACTCTGTCATACAAGAGACCCGCCACCCACCTGCCCACAGGAGAAAAAAAGGGGTAGAGGCTGCAACGACCAAAAGAAAGCAGCCAGATTGTAGAGGGCGTCGACCAGTCTACCAGAAGAATGGGTGAGTGTTTCCAAAACCTGAGAAGCGTTAAAGAAAGGCACAGAAACCATGCACCCCACAATGCACAGAGAGGGCTCCCAAATCTAAGACGGTTGAGGATGGCGGAGGCGGCACTTGAAGGACCTGGGGCGTGGGTAATGCCAAGAAGAAGAGCCGAGAACACAACGATCATGCAGAAACCAGGGGAAATGGTGAAGATGTCAGGAGAGGGTTTTCAAAGTGCCAGTGCAACTAAAGTGCTTACACAAAAATATGTCCCTGGAGGAGTGTTTCAGCAGCCGGTAGTAACAAATGGAGCAATACACCAATGAACAACTCTCGTGACATTATCCACTCTTACGTACACCAACGGAATTCCCAGCAGGATGGCAGTGGATACAAGTGGCATTAAACTCTGCTGCACATGATTGGTGAGGCCCTGGGATTGTGAACCCCTTCGTTTTGTTCTATTGCCTTTCTGTGGCACTCATACCCCACAGCTACCTGCTAAAGCAGAGTGGCGGCCCTGATCCTCCATTTTCCTGCACTGGCTGACCTACAAATGCCGGGCGCGACGCGGCGCCACAACGAGGCTTTGCGTCCCCCGTTGCCAGGTTACCACACTGAATATTGATGTACGACATCCGCCGGCAAGCGGAAGAGCGGGCCGACAATTAAATAATAAAATAATAATAAGGCCAGATAAAGGCCCTGTTTGCCCCTGTTCGCCTCGGAGAGCAAGAAGCCTTTGACCATGTGCATGAGCTACATTTACTCTCTATTCAGCCTCCGCTGCTTGTCTCTGCACCGCCAAGTAAGGTAATGCTCACCCCACTTACCAGAATGGCCGAACTTTCAATGTTATGAACACCGCTACTTGCTCGATTGCCAATCATACAATCACACGTTACCTAAACCGATACTAGGTACTGTCCCAAGTTAACATTTCCATTCATACCGCTCTCCTTGCCTTACTGTACTTAAAATGTCAGCCAAATGTTAAACTGCACTCTACAAAACCTGCCTGCTAATACTGATCTAGCTAACTCCCAGATTGCATTTGACCATCTGCTAGCAAACAGAACTAGCCTGCGTACCTTGCCGCCCTGTTAGTAAATGATTCTAGTGTATCAGAATAGACAGCGCTTCCTGTTAGCCCTTCCTATTAGACTGTGCTCTACCATACTCGGCCTTGCTAATGCTGAACTAGTTCCTGACTGCTCTGTTTCCTTTCTGCTAACACATGTAACTAATCTGCATACCTCACCTCAATGGTAGCAAATGATACTAGCATATTCCACAGACGATGCATGACTGCACATTGCCTGTTAAACTAAACTTGTACTGATTGCACATTGCCGTGTTAAACCAAACGCGCACTGATTGCACATTGCCGTGTTAAAAGCGAACTAGCCTACTCTACTAGAGGGCATTACGCAAGTACATTATGCATGCTAGTATCCCACATCTAGTCTCACTGTGAGCCATACTGGCACTAGGTCCATTGCCTAATATTACAGGCCCTGCTCCCCCACCCGCTCTGGTCTCTAACATAACAGGTAACATGACAGCCACCCCACAGTCACCTAGTAATCTGGGCCAACGACCACCGCCACCTAATGTTAACCTCACCCAGGATCTACCCTAAACGAATAGACCTTGCCACATATCCTCTAGAAACATCAGACTCTTCTCCAGACTAACCAAACTATTTGAACCACCTGCCAGCTCAATGACTAATACAGGCCTTAGGAGAAAATGTCCACACAACAAACGTCCATAACCAACAAAAAAAACAGTCCCACCACTCTACCCATACCCAAAACGTACAGTTTCACCCATAAAATACATCAGCAGAACAAACACCACATTGCAATATCGCATAATGAAGCAAACAACTATATGTCACCCGACCAAATGACAAGCAACCTAGTTCCTGACCTTAAGGGGGTCTTAATAAATGCTGGATCCCTAGTGGCCCATGCCACAGAGATAGCCGACCTAATTCAGGCAGAAAATTAGGACTTTCTAGCCATTACTGAATCATGGCTACATGCAGCAGCAGGCCCTGCCTTCATGCTCACAGTACCTAACAACTATACTATTCTTAGAGCAGACAAAATCGAGGTTCGCGGAGGAGGCATAGCTAAATCTAATCTAGCCTTGAGACTAGTCCCCTCTCCTGACGTTAAATCCTGAGAAACCCTCTCTGCTAAACTACCTATCTCTGATTCCCATACGTTCACCATTCATCTAATATACAGATCTCCAGGCCCATTGGTGCATTTGAAGAGGAAATCAACACCATTCCGACAATCTAAAAAACACCTCGCAGGTACTCTTGCTAGGGGATCTCAATATGGGATTCAATGGTCCCAAAGACCAGCAAACAGCAGCAATTGCCAATGTTCTTACTGAACTCTGCCTCACTCAAAGAGTGACACTTCCTACACATGACAAAGGAAGAACACTTGCCTGGGTGGCAGATTACAACTGCATAGCCTCCATCACTGCTATAACTCCACAGTTATGGACAGACCACTGTCTTGTAGTATTCACTCTAGCAGCTAAAATTCTCACAATCAAAAACAATCTACTTCCCACCCTAACGAGGAATAAAAAGAATATCACGGCAGATAAACTCCTACCCTTAATATTACCAACCCTTAATGCATTACCAGACACCATTGGTCCTACTACTTTAGTTAACATATACAATGAAAATAAGTCTGAAGCCTTAGACCCCATTGCCCCTCTAAAAATGAAAAAAGGTAAACCTAAAGCCTGGTGTAACACAATCCAGTCAGCCATGCTGAACAAGCTTGAAACTTTGCAGGCAAAGATCATCGCTCATCAAAAAGCTCTGGCCATACTCATAGCCAAGAATCACAATAACCCACCTCCACCTAAGACCATCCCTAGTTGCTCCCCGGTGTTTGACTTTAAAGACATGAGCGAAACAGAAGTCATCACACTTCTCCAGTCTATCAAACCATCAAATTGTAAAGGAGATGCCTGCCCAGCACAGGTCATCAAGGACTGTGCACCCTTCCTAGCCCCATTCATCACAGCATTCATCAATGCCTCCTTCCGGTCCGGCCATGTCCCCCTTGGTCTCAAAGAAGCGTGGGTTCGTCCACTGCTTAAAAAACCCTCCCTGGACCCTACCGTCCTAGGAAATTACCGGCCCATAACCACTGTCCCCTTCCTCTTAAAAATCCTGGACAAAGCAGCCTACCTGCAAGTTCAGAAATTCCTTGAAGAGAACCATCTCCTTGGCCTACGGCAATCAGGGTTCAGACCTCGGCACGGCACAGAAACTGCCCTCCTTGACCTGAAAAACCAGATCGATGACCTCAGAGACGCAGACAAACCTGCACTCCTACTGCTCCTAGACCTCTCTGCTGCGTTTGATCTATTTGATCACAAGACCCTTTGCCACCACCTTTCCACAGCAGCAGTATCAGGTTACAGGACTCAACATGGCACCTAAACGGCACTGATAAGATCTCCAGACCCAGATCGACGAGCTCAGCGACAAGGGGAAATCAGCCTTACTACTCCTTCTTGATCTCTCAGCTGCGTTAGACTTGGTGGACCACAAGGTCCTATGCAATCACCTATAATTCAGCAGGCCACTTCTCTCAGGAGGCCATAGTCTGGATTCAATCCTTTCTGAGCAATAGGACTATGCGAGTCTTTTCGCCATCAGCAGCAGCAAAACCTACCCCTATTATTTGTAGAGTGCCACAGGGCTCCTGTGTCTCACCCACAATGTACAATATATTTACTAAGCCCCCTTTCGATGATCTGGACCTTCTTGGTATCACCTACACTAACTATGCAGATGATACCCAGATTCTCATACCATTTACTGGGGATTACGACAAGGATTTGGCCTTGGTAAATAGAATATACCTCATCATCCAGCCATGGATGGCTGTCCACGGTCTATGCCTGAATGATGACAAGACTGAGCTCATAATTCTCAGATCAGTCTCCAACCTTAATAAACTGGGCCACAAATACACCTCCTTTAATATCGATGGCAACACTATTAATGTTGCTAAAGAGGTAAAAACGCTAGGCTTTTACCTAGACTCCACCCTCTCCTTTACCAAAAAGGTTAATTCCATGGCATCTGCCTCTGCATACACATGCAAGCTAATCAGAGCCGGTAAACCTTTCCTATGTAACAATAGCCGTACCTCTCTGGCCAAAGCTTTAATCTTATCCAAATTGGACTATTGTAACTCCCTACACCTTGGAGCCAATAAGTGCACTATCAGCAAAATTCAGATTCTCCAGGATAAGGCCCTTCGAGCAGCATTGGGCATAACTAGAAAAGAGCACATATCAGAGGCAAGGAGACACTTTAACTGTTTTTCTACCAGTGACAGAATCCTGCTAAGAACTGCCTTGCTAACACACAAATGCCTAAATAACGCTGCACACCACTATCTCATAGAGCGATTCGCTAGAAAATCTTCCAGCCGGCCCATTAGAATGGCAAACACAAATTGTCTGATGGTACCAAGGTTCAAATTGACTAAAGCCGGTTAGAGTAGTTTCCCAGTCAAAGCTGCACAGCTCTGGAACGCCCTACCCCTCCTCCTTGAGGGCAGACCAAACCTATCTGAACTTCAGGCATAACTGCTCCAAGTGGCTCAATGAAAATGACCACTAATACACTCCAGCTACCCTCTTTTCACTATGACTCGTTATTTTGAACTGTAAATGCCCTGTTGATGATGTACATTATTGTTAAATTATGCAATTATGTATTGATTTAGTTATTGTATGTATATAACTGTGTAACACTAAGCTGAAATTATTCATGTATCTTCTGCGGCCTGGTACCCTTGGGTTTGGCGCGCATTACAAATAAATAAACAAACACCCATCCAATGGACGGATAGAAGATTTAAGAGAAGGAAGAAACGTAAATACCAGGAGAGACCGGTCAACCTTGGATGGAGCTGCCCAATGCAAGTGCCAACTCACTGCTGCAAGGCCAAGCAAGACTACATCACATGCCGGGAGAAGAAAATCCACTCCTCCAACTGAGAGCTCATCAGAAGAATGAAAGAAGGTGAAGATTGAAAGACAAGGAGTGGGCATCAGGAGAAGGACTGAAGGAAAGTGAGCGAATAATAGTGACAGAGACAAAGAGGCCCCAGACATCGACAAGAAATCTGACAGCAACACAGTGATACGTGGGGGGCATATGTTGTAGAGTGAAATGGTACTGGTCCCACTTAAGCGAGAGAACGATAACGACCGTAAGTGGTGGGAATGGACCCGGGACATGAGGGAAGCAAGGAGGAAGAGGAGGGGCTACTAGAGCCCGGAAAGGCAGAATTGATGGAGAGGCGAATAAAACAAGTTCACATTCCACTGTGGCTCGGCCTCCTTTTTGGGCCCTATGCCCCATTGCTCACAGAGCACCGCTCTGTCCTTCCACACTCAGTGGCCCCGTTCCCAGGGGCCAAAACAGTTACTTAGGGGTATGTCAAACATACTGCCGGGCAGGGGAGTATCCAGCATTGTGAGAGTAGGGGGCCGAGCCACGAATAAAGTCCTGCTACTTTCCCCCCAAAGGCAGCGCGCTTAATTCCATATGGTCTCATTCGCGCCCACAAACCACCCACCCCTGCCCCAATCGACTTTTATGGTAACATTAGTGGCAGCTGACATTTAAACCCATAACAAAAAAAATAAATCTGCAAATCATTACAGATGCAGGGAACTCATCTATTAGAGCTCTGTCCAGGTGCTCTGGGGCAAAATACATACAAACCTACTAATTTGCATATGGATTGCACCAACAGAAATTACTTCACAGAAAAGGACATCGCAATGAGCATCATCAGTCTTTGATACTTGGAGGCACTGTGGAAGTGACTTTCGAATATGTTGCCATAAGTAGCTAAGTGGCAATATACCTAAATTGCACTACTGTTACCTATGGAGCAAATCTATAGTCTGGCCTTTTTTTAAATAACAGCATGATATATTATCATAACCTCTGAAGTGACTCACAGAGGTGCAGATAAGACACAGTGTGATTAAATGATCTGCCCAGGATCACACAATTTGGATAAATGGTGAAACCGGGATGTGGACAATTTAAGCAACTGAGCACATCTTCCCAGGTTTCGTTGATATGGATATTTATTAAGGTTTCCCTTTGCATTTGAAGTGCTTAATAAAAATGAACGCACTATATGCTAATTTGTCCTGTTACATTGGAATTAAGGCGGTTGTATTTGAAACCGTTTCTCATTGAACAAGGGACATGTAGTGCTAACGAAGCTATGCAATAGTTGTCCCGGAAGGATAGCTCAGCAGCAACGTGCTCGCCTTGGAAATAAGACGAAATGGAGCAACACAGGTTCGATCCCCGGGTCCGCGCTTAGAAACCTTTGGGTATTAAGTGCGTTATAAATAACCTATCATATCATATCATATCATGCTGAATTGACAGGAAAGTTGTCTTTGCATCTGCAAGGTATGTGCATCGGTTATGGCTATTGAGGCGAAGTTGTATGGGGATTTACCCACTCAAATAGCCAAAAACAGGAAAATATTATAAAGAGGATGAGGGCATGCTCTCCTCAAAATATATGGTAGCAGATAACAATGACATAATATTTCTAATAGGGCCTTTTTCGGAAATTGTTGGATTTCATTCAAGCATTTCCGTGAACAAGAACAAGCAGAGGAAATGCTAAAATTGATATGTGCTCGGAAGAGTCGTCACATCTGGCCATCATAAATGCCTGCTCGCTAACCCAGACAGGCAACATGTTAGTTGGAGTCAGTGCAACGTCATGGGTCAATCATTTCTCAAGGGTGTTCAAGGCTTCCATCTGTCAAGAGCATGTGCAGTGTACAGAACCGATAGTCGCTTGGAATATTGACTATAGTAGGGCCGATATAGAGGAGGCGATTGATTGCCTAGCTAAACAACTCTGGAGCAGCAGGTCCTGATGGCCTAACAAATTTAACGTTAAAGAAGACAAAAGTCCTTTGGGACACCTTTATAGAAACCCTATTCAAGAAGATAGCCTCGACAAGAAAAAACCCTTCTTCCTGGCAATCGGCGGTAGTGGTGTCCATATTTAAAAAAGGCAATCGGGCAGATCCATCCAACTACCGTCCGATTAGCTTGTTAGATGTAATTGGGAAAATGTTCCCCTCATTTTTGCAGAAACGACTGGTAAAATGGGTATCGGAAGCTAATATCGACGATAGGCAGACTGGTTTCACCAGAGAAGTATTTGCTCCAGACTTCAGAAACAGCGCCAGAGTATTGTGCATTAGAAACTGAAATTTATTGATTTTAGTGCCCTTTTAGATAACACGTGTTTCGACGCACCAGTGTCCTTTTCAAATCAGGGCCAATGACAATACTAATAAATGTGTAGTTAAAGTCACAATGAAAACATGTATTTGAAATCAAAATGCACAGTAAAACAATTATGGAATGCAATCACAGAGAATTAGGGAGGGGTGATGGGGAGGAATTTCAGGGTAAGTACAAAGAAAAACAGCACAAATAGAGAAAAAGTATAAAAATAAAAGATAAAAAACAAGAGATAAAAAGCAACACGTTAGTCCGTACTCTGAAATGAGACTCTATGTTTGGTAAAATTAATTAACATTATATACTATAGGTAAGTAATATGAGGTTGTGCCCATGGGGGCCTTAACCTAAATCTCAGATCAAAATTGTTTCAATTCCGTGGAACAAGGTGTCATGGGATAAATCCCACTAGTAAGATTCATGCCAAAGAGTCATTATTTAGGCGGTAATTGAAATGCATATAATACATCATTTATGAAGTCCAATATCAATGGATGTCTTGGTTTAAAAAGGTAGTTTAGGGCGGGTTTGCCTATCCCGTATGTCTGTACACGGTGCCCGACTGATAAAATCGTTCAGTGATAGTGTGCCATGAAAAATAATAAAGGATGGCCTCGGTATTATTAATTTTACAATTACGGATGTATCCGCGGAGATGCTGTATACTATCCGAGCATAATGAAATAGCTTGTTCGCAACACTAACATTCATCGATAAATATTTACTTAGTCCGTGACATAGACTTTCCTTTGCTGCAATTGTATACCAAAAAGTTGCTGCGTACACCAGTTGTGTTTGTAAAAATAATAAACGCTTCCTCTGATCAAGTTACGGCGAGCACGATAATGTAGCTTGTTCATTTACCTAGCGTTCATTAATAACTGTTTAACTTAGTCCGCGGCAAAGGATTTCATTTGCTGCACTTGTTTACCAAAAGATGCTACGTACACCAGCACTGCAGTTGTGTATAAAAACGTTTCCTCTGGTCCGATTTCAGTCAGAACATGTACTTAAAAATGCAAGCGTATGAGAAAGAACGCTCGGTTACATGATATTAGAATATAGAACTAAGAATCCGCTGAAAGCACAAAGGATTGGTGCTGCAGCTTACCTTCCGACTCGTACTCAAGTACATGTTCTGACCAAAATCGGACCAGAGGAAACGCTTTTATACACAACTGCAGTGCTGGTGTACGTAGCATCTTTTGGTATACAAGTGCAGCAAATGAAATCCTTTGCCGCGGACTAAGTTAAACAGTTATTAATGAACGCTAGGTAAATGAACCAGCTACATCATCGTGCTCGCCGTAACTTGATTAGAGGAAGCGTTTATTATTTTTACAAACACAACTGTAGTGCTGGTGTATGCAGCAATTTTTTGGTATACAATTGCAGCAAATGATAGTCTATGTCACGGACTAAGTAAATATTTATCGATGAATGTTAGTGTTGCGAACCAGCTATTTCATTATGCTCGGATAGTATCCAGCATCTCCGCGGATACATCCGTAATTGTGAAGTTGATAATACCAAGGCCATCCTTTATTATTTTTCATGGCACACTATCACTGAACGATTTTATCAGTCGGGCACCGTGTACAGACATACGGGATAGGCAAACCCACCCTAAACTACCTTTTTAAACCAAGACATCCATTGATATTGGACTTCATAAATGATGTATTATATGCATTTCAATTACCGCCTACATAATGACACTTTGGCATGAATCTTACTAGGGGGATTTATCTCATAACACCTTGTTCCACGGAATTGAAACAATTTTGATCTGAGATTTAGGTAAGGCCCCCATGGGCACAACCTCATATCACTTACCTATAGTATATAATGTTAATTCATTTTACAAAACAGGGTCTTATTTCAGAGTACGGACTAACGTGTTGCTTTTTATCTCTTGTTTTTTTATCTTTTATTTTTATACTTTTTCTCTATTTGTGCTGTTTTTCTTTGTACTTACCCTGAACTTCCTCCCCATCACCCCTCCCTAATTCTCTGTGATTGCATTCCATAATTGTTTTACTGTGCTTTTGATTTCAAATACATGTTTTCATTGTGACTTTAACTACACATTTATTGGTATTGTCATTGGCCCTGATTTGAAAAGGACACTGGTGTGTCGAAACACGTGTTATCTAAAAGGCACTAAAATCAATACATTTCAGTTTGTAATACGCAATACTCTGGCGCTGTTCCTGAAGTGTGTAGCAAATACGTCTCTGATTGTTCTTTCAAGGGGTGGGGGTCGAAAACCCCTTTCTTGCTCCACACCAACTGCAACACTTTTTTGAATACCAATATTCAACCAGGCGCATGGAAACGTTCTCAGTTGGTACAAAACAAAACCCCCACTAGTGTGGCATAACTTGGTTTCACCAGAGGCATTGGTGTAGAACTAAACCTCACTCTGCTCAATCTACTGAAACTTGGGTAAATAGAGTGACACTGTGGAAGAAACTGAAAGAATGGAAGGGCCCAACAGACCTATTGCAAATCCTCATCCAACTTCATTCCCAAACATCCATCCGAGTAAGACTGAATGCTGACGGTGAACTGTCTGAAAGTATTCCCACGGAAAGAGGTGTAAAGCAGAGTTGCCCCTTAGCGGCACTAATCTTTAAACTATATATATCCAATCTACCCGAAGCCCTTTACGGATGTAACACCTTTCCACCAAAAATGAATGGGCATCAGATTAGTTGGGCAACCTATGCTGACGATTTGGTCTTGTCTGATACCACACCAATAGGCCTACAATGTCTATTATCGAGACTAGAAGCCTATTTACAGATTAACAACATGGAGATAAATGTTGAAAAATCAAAGATAGTTGTTTTTGGGTCCCAGCTCGTAATTAAGGGGAGACATTTCAAATGGTTAACCACTGGTAAACAATTGGAAAGAACGGAAAACATCAGATATCTTGCAATCATATTCAAATCAATAAGAGAATGGGAATGGACTGAGTATTTGAAATCAAAAATGACTAACTTAAAATTACAAGGCGCCAAACTACATTGTGAATTTCGCAAATTTACACTCATGCCGGTGATTACGTTCTACTGCCAAAAAGTGGTTGCTGCAATCGCATTTGGAAGCGAAGGCGGATTCAACATTAACAATACTGTGTGGAACTTGCTAAGAGGACAGTTTTGGCGAAAAGTATTAAGTCTGCAGAATAATGCCTCTATTTGTTCGATTTGCTACGAGTTGGGGTTACCGTCTCTTGGTTCAGCAGTATTATGGAAATCATTCTCCCTATTGAGGAAGATGACCATGACAAACACTGCTAACCCATATGCGATCCTAAAAGAAGCTACAGACAAACCCTATCAAGGACTGTTAAAAGAATGGTCAATAAAAATGTTAAAACATCTGGCCCGCGTGGGGGCCACTCTTGATTTGCCATATGATAATCCATGTGCAGTCAAAAAAAAGGTGAGGAATTGCGATTGGATTAATAACGTTAATAACAGAGCAAATCTCAAATCCAGTCTGCAACAAATCAGTGAAGCCTGAGGAGTGAATCATGTCCGAGGTATTTACAGCAATTTCCATCAAGATACCACAGAGACCAGTTTCTGCTGCTACGCTTGAATCAGTTGCTAACCAAAGAGATGCTCCTGTTAAGGCATGATAAAAAGACCACAAATAACTGTCGAAGATTTTGCAACAAAGAAGTGGAATCACTGAAATACTTGGTTGCCGAATGTCCGACGATTAAGTCTGAACGAACCACAGCCTTGGCGGAATTTGCTCCGCTCAATGGAAACCTGGAGGACTGGTGGGCCACTTTATTGGCTGGTACCAATGTTAGGCTGACTTGTGCAGTCATAGACTATCTAGACAGGCTACTGGCGACACAGTGAAAGCACCAAGGAACCAAGGATCAAGCAGTAATGGGAATTTGATGTTTTTTTGTAAAAGGTTTTTGTAAAAAAATAGTACCTTAAATAAATGAATAGAAAATAGGGCCCTTTTCCTTTTTATTGGAATGTATTAGTCTGTTTTATTCTATTTATTTAAATGCATTTTGTTCTATGAATATAATTGTTGCAATTTGATTGTGCTTGGGTTTTTATACCGAATAAAGTTTTTAAAAAATAAATAAAAAAACTGTTACCTACACAAAAGAAAAAAATATGTATATAATACTACTTCATAGCAATGGCTTGGAAGTAAAGCACATTACATTATAAACTATCCTTTCATAATTAACTTGACCAAATATACATCATCATAGAAATATGTTGATCAATAAAATGATGGCTTTAGTTTTTTTTATCCCCATCCTGCATGCAAAGTCACAATAGCATCATGCAGGTTAATGTGAGCCTAACAAATCCCCCATGGGTAAAGCCATAGTCATTATTTCATAAAAACCTGAAGAATTATGCACCCCTCTCACTTCTGATCACTCCCTCCCATGTACATTTCTAAAGGGACATCAGTCCCTCCCATTAGTTCCCCCACCTCCCACCAGTGCCCAATTGCTCACATTGAAATGCTCTGTTGACACAGCGCAACGCAAATGCCCCTCTGCTGTTGCCCGGAGCTCCTTGGGACATTGTCGTGGTGGCGGGACACCTCTCCCATTCGGAAAGGGTAAGGTGTCTTGGCATGAGCGTGCTGAGCAGGAGTTGCTCGGCACACATTGTCCTCCCAGCCGGACACCTTTCCCGTTGGGCACCCTCATTGAAGTGCCCACTGAAAAATGTCCCAGTTAGGCTCTCAAAAGAGCCCGGGGGGGGGCAGCTTGCCCCCTCTACCCCCCCTGCTCGGTACGCCATGCTGCTGGGTTACTCCTTAAAAAGGAGGAGTCAATCGGCATTACCTACTGATATTTTCATTTGGAATCTGTTGACAACAGGTTGCTGTCCTGGCTTTTAAAACTATCCCTTTTCCATAGAGTGTAGGGGGGACACCCACCACTCCAGACTGTGGCCCTTTTGTCGGACACTAGACAGATTAGCACGGGCGCACAGCTGTTTATATTTAAAGGCAGAATACATACAGAAGTACAGCTTGATGTCTTTTTTTTTCCCGTGCCAGTAGAATATTTTGACACCCCGTATCTACCGTAAGTGCACACAGTCGGGCAGTGATGAGAAGCAGAGCGCAGGCAGCCAGCGCCAGCATAAACAAACGCGGCCCACGCCGGGCCCAGCCAAGCCCTTGGAAAGGAGCCGCTGGCATGCGCGAGGCCGCCATCTTGTTTATAAGGGAAGATTCAGTGGGGAGCGCCGCTTTCAAGTCAGGCAGCCCAGGATGCCTTGCGTTCCACGAAATAGGGCTGCAATGTTGTTTTGTCTGCACCCAACCCTTTCAATGCACGGCTCTGGAAGTGGAAAGATTCTGGCAGCCTCCCAAGCCCAGCTCAAATGACAAGTAAAAAAAAAAAATACTATATATCAATCAAGAATTGCATATTAGATTTTTATTAAAATAAAACAGATTACGTTCAGCACTTTGCAGAAATGTCTTCAACAGTATTTTCTGGAAACCTGTCAGTGGGAGTCCTCACGTCCCTTTGAACAGCTTTTTTCCACAGATGTTTTTGTTGTGTTTTTAATCTGAAACAATATGCTTTCCTCCTGACCAGCTTTTCGTCCACATGTTCAAAAAGAGGTCTTAACTTGTAAAGTAAACATCTGGACTGAGACCTTTTTGTATCACTTATAACACAGGGAAATTTGTATAAAATGCTGCAAATTATGCTCTTTCCATACTTGCCAACATTCTGCAATCAAAAAGTAGTTTTTTTCATGTTTCAAAAATAGTCATTAGCAAAATGGTATCGTCGCAGGACATGAATTCACACAAAATGTGCCCCTGATCAGATTACAAGAAATGTCTAACTGGGATTGTCGGATTTCTTGAGAAATCACATAACGCAGGAGTGACTGTGAGTACTGTGCTAAGCCTTCTTAGTTTTGGCCATTAAGGGTGTTGAGAGCGCCGCCTATAAGTCAACCATTGGCAAGGACAGTGAAGATAGATAGGAGAGACCCATGTGCTATGAAGAAGCACAGCCTGTTGGGGGGCCGAGGGTTTGACTTCATACCCACCCATTCACCACGACAGTCCAGATGCACTTTCACACCCATTACGTGCCCCTCCCTGTGCACAATACAAATCAATTGGATTTGTATGAGCACGCTTTGCGCTTTTAAGGTGACTCCAAAAGTATTAATAAGTAGTCTATTGAAGGCAATGGATTAATTACAGCTGTAAACCAGCACCTAGGTTGAGAAAAATTTCTTGACCAAGTATGCCTTCAGTCACTTGACTTATAAGGAAGTGTGTGTCCTTGCACTATATTCCTGTTGGAGACACGCATTGGCAAGGCCAACAGTGTTGGATCTTTTGTGGGTATTCTATGGGCATTTGCCAGGCACGGCCATGTGCCCAGTTACTGAAATAATGTACTGTCTGTTAAAGTTTCATGGCAGGCAGCAGTACCACTGTGGAAAGGCCTGGAGGGTGCCTATGGCATGCATACACAAAAAGCTAGGACGTTTGGCTTTGCCATTGCTGGTTTTCGGTGGGAGTGTTGTGCAATGCACAGATATTCAGGCACAGCCAGAGTGCCACACTATTACCATATTCCAACTGTTGACATGTAATGGGCTCTACTACCATTATGGGAGCGCTTGGAAAGTGCATATCACCTCCCTACAGAAACACCAAAACATTTTGCCTTTACATTGCTGCTCTTTAAACATCTAGTAGGGAATCTACAAACTCAAAACAGGAATGGATGTAACCACACGATGTTTCGTTATAGAACTATTCAAACAGCCTAAACAATACAGATCACAAACCTTACAAGCAGAGAGAATAAAGGCCCAGACATAAGTACATAAGAAAAGAAAATTCAACTAACAGATTTTCAAGCAAAATAATTAACCAACACACTGAATACACATCACTATATATTGTAAAACGTGGTGGGGTGCTATTAATTATCACAGAGGATAGTGTCGGGGCATTCAGTGTACTGTGGTTGGCCGTAACCTCATTCATTCATACTTATTATAAAATGCACACTCAATCCACATACCAACACATAAGCAAACACACACCATGATATCAAAAACTCTTCTTTTAAACATGGTCATCTAGAATTTTAACAAATATAGAAAAAAGAAAGTAAACATGCCAAATGTCCTCCTTCCTAAATATTGACACACTTACATATTAACTAAAAAATCAAGAAAAAGAAGTCTGTTGCATGCTATTTAGTTCCTGCCATTCGGTCACTGCAAAACAAATCAGGGGAAAAAATACAGTTGTTTCTTGCAGGATACAAGCAGTCTCGGACTGGCCTATGGGTGAATAGGGCACTGCGCAAACCAAAAACTGAAAATTCTATTGTGGACCCGTTTTTTGGATCAAAGTGGGCCACTTTTTTGGCCCATGTGGGCCAGTTTGATAAGTTACTTCACAATGTGACTAGTAGTTTGGGCCTTTGTTGCTGAATACATATTCATTAAAATGTACCATTTGCATCACCCTTTATCTATAAACTTTCCCCTGGGGTACGATTTAGTCTGTTACAAAAGGAATGAATTGTCATTTGCAACTGTGGGCCACTTTTTCATTGGTGTCCGAAACAATTTTTATGCCGCAGTCCGACCCTGGATACTAGATCGGGTAATTACGTTCCAATAACAAAAGCTTGAAAAAAGTGTGTGTCACTTAAACCCACCTCGCTCAGAAAACACGGATATGATAGGTTATTTATAACGTGCCTAAGCGCGGAGCAGGGAGCAGGGGATTGAACCTGTGTTGCTCTGTGTCGTCTTGCTTCCAAGGCGAGCACGTTCCCTCTAAGCTATCCTGCCGAGATGTTGTTTTCATTACTATGGATATGAGACGATCCAGCCAGCACAAGCAAGCAAGAGGGCTCGCAGTACTTCTGTGCATACATCACAATTCCTCTGTTGCTGTAGTCAGAGTCTGCCCATCGATCACTACCACGAGTTACCAGAAACCAGAGGGTAATGCCATGATGTGATGTGTCACAGCCTGAACCAGTTTAAAAATGCAGTAGGATACAATAGTAAAATCCGTAGGCGGTAGGGCTGTCTGAAAAGCAGTAGCCTGCCACCTAAATCCATAGGGTTGGCAAATATGTCTTACTACTAGATAGCTGTGACATCACTACCGACCTGTTCTATCAAAATGACATGGCCGCTGCACTATAATTAGTAATTACGGTTTAGTTGTGATGTTACAATGCCTGCAGATGAAGCAGTAAAGAGCAGAATTCCAGCTGTGATTTTCAGATTTTCAAATTCGTATATTATAAAATGGCCCTCGTAGACCCTCTAGGTTGGGCCAGCGCTGAAAACAAACGTATAATAAATAAAATAAGTAGCATTCTGTCACTCCTTACAGACATGAACTGAGAAGTAACTGTTTATGGGATGTCACATGGCCGAGGGAACACAAAACGACTGACACCAGAGTAGGTGTAAACAAGTTTCATTAAACTATAGTCAAACATAAGAAAATGTACATGGAAATTAGTGCAGGGTGCCAAAAACACAAAGATTCTTGGGAATGTTAGTCCTTGAACTCAGGATTGTAAACGAAGGACAGCAAACAAATAGGTATTCAGAAAGTTCCAGACAGGAAGCCTTCAGTCTTTATCACTTTTTCCGGGGACCACAAGGCTTCTACCCCTCTCTCAGGATTTAGGGGTTCCTCTGTTTTGCCTAGTGCCCCAAAAGGCGTCCCCTTCACCATGGCTCTGTTACTTATTCCCCTCTTCCGGGGCCAAAGGGCTCGCCCCCTCTGTCTTTTACACAGGGACATGGTGCCCTGCTCACTAGTCTGCACCTAGGGATATGAGGCCCTGCTCACCCTTCCACACACAGGGACATAGTGCCCTGTTCACCAGTCTGCACCTAGGGATATGGTGCCCTGCTCACTAGTCTGCACCTAGGGATATGGTGCCGTGCTCATCCGTCCATACAGAGGGATATAGTGCCCTACTCACTAGTCTGCACCTAGGGATATGGTGCCCTGCTCACCCTTCCACACACAGAGATATGGTGCCGTGCTCGCTAGTCTGCACCTAGGGATATGGTGCCCTGCTCACCCTTCCACACAGGGATATAGTGCCCTGCTCGCTAGTCTGCACCTAGGGATATGGTGCCCTGCTCACCCTCCCACACAGGGATATAGTGTCCTACTCACTAGTCTGCACCTAGGGATATGGTGCCCTGCTCACCCTTCCACACACAGGGATATAGTGCCCTGCTCACTAGTCTGCACCTAGGGATATGATGCTCTGCTCACCCTTCCACACACAGGGATATAGCGCCCTGCTCGCTAGTCTGCACCTAGGGTTTTGGTGCCCTGCTCACCCTTCCACACACAGGTATATAGCACCCTACTCACTAGTCTGCACCTAGGGATATGGTGCCCTGCTCACCCTTCCACACACAGGGATATAGCCCCCTGCTCACTAGTCTGCACCTAGGGCTATGGTGCCCTGCTCACCCTCCCACACAGGGATATAGCGCCCTGCTCGCTAGTCTGCCCCTAGGGATATGGTGCCCTGCTCACCCTTCCACACACAGGGATATAGTGCCCTGCTCGCTAGTCAGCACTTAGGGATATGGTGCCCTGCTCACCCTTCCACACAGGGATATAGTGCCCTGCTTACTAGTCTGCACCTAGGGATATGGTGCCCTGCTCACCCTTCCACACACAGGGATATAGTGCCCTACTCGCTAGTCTGCACCTAGGGATATGGTGCCCTGCTCACGCTTCCACACACAGGGATATAGTGCCCTACTCGCTAGTCTGCACCTAGGGATATGGTGCCCTGCTCACCCTTCCACACACAGGGATATAGTGCATTGCTCGCTAGTATGCACCTAGGGATATGGTGCCCTGCTCACCCTTCCACACAGGGATATAGTGCCCTACTCGCTAGTCTGCACCTAGGGATATGGTGCCCTGATCACCCTCCCACGCAGGGATATAGTGTCCTACTCACTAGTCTGCACCTAGGGATATGGTGCCCTGCTCACCCTTCCACACACAGGGATATAGTGCCCTGCTCACTAGTCTGCACCTAGGGAAATGATGCTCTACTCACCCTTCCACACACAGGGATATAGCGCCCTGCTCGCTAGTCTGCACCTAGGGATATGGTGCCCTGCTCACCCTTCCACACACAGGTATATAGCACCCTACTCGCTAGTCTGCACCTAGGGATATGGTGCTCTGCTCACCCTTCCACACACAGGGATATAGCCCCCTGCTCGCTAGTCTGCACCTAGGGATATGGTGCCCTGCTCACCCTCCCAAACAGGGATATAGCGCCCTGCTCGCTAGTCTGCCCCTAGGGATATGGTGCCCTGCTCACCCTTCCACACACAGGGATATAGTGCCCTGCTCGCTAGTCAGCACTTAGGGATATGGTGCCCTGCTCACCCTTCCACACAGGGATATAGTGCCCTGCTCGCTAGTCTGCACCTAGGGATATGGTGCCCTGCTCACCCTTCCACACACAGGGATATAGTGCCCTACTCGCTAGTCTGCACCTAGGGATATGGTGCCCTGCTCACGCTTCAACACACACGGATATAGTGCCCTACTCGCTAGTCTGCACCTAGGGATATGGTGCCCTGCTCACCCTTCCACACACAGGGATATAGTGCCCTGCTCGCTAGTCTGCACCTAGGGATATGGTGCCCTGCTCACCCTTCCACACAGGGATATAGTGCCCTACTCGCTAGTCTGCACCTAGGGATATGGTGCCCTGCTCACCCTCCCACGCAGGGATATAGTGTCCTACTCACTAGTCTGCACCTAGGGATATGGTGCCCTGCTCACCCTTCCACACACAGGGATATAGTGCCCTGCTCGCTAGTCTGCACCTAGGGATATGATGCTCTACTCACCCTTCCACACACAGGGATATAGCGCCCTGCTCGCTAGTCTACACCTAGGGATATGGTGCCCTGCTCACCCTTCCACACACAGGTATATAGCACCCTACTCGCTAGTCTGCACCTAGGGATATGGTGCCCTGCTCACCCTTCCACACACAGGGATATAGCCCCCTGCTCGCTAGTCTGCACCTAGGGATATGGTGCCCTGCTCAACCTTCCACACAGGGATATAGCGCCCTGCTCGCTAGTCTGCCCCTAGGGATATGGTGCCCTGCTCACCCTTCCACACACAGGGATATAGTGCCCTGCTCGCTAGTCAGCACTTAGGGATATGGTGCCCTGCTCCCTAGTCTGCACCTAGGGATATGGTGCCCTGCTCACCCTTCCACACACAGGGATATAGTGCCCTACTCGCTAGTCTGCACCTAGGGATATGGTGCCCTGCTCACCCTTCCACACACAGGGATATAGTGCCCTGCTCGCTGGTCTGCACCTAGGGATATGGTGCCCTGCTCACCCTTCCACACAGGGATATAGTGCCCTGCTCGCTAGTCTGCACCTAGGGATATGGTGCCCTGCTCACCCTCCCACACAGGGATATAGTGTCCTGCTCACTAGTCTGCACCTAGAGATATGGTGCCCTGCCCACCCTTCCACACACAGGGATATAGTGCCCTGCTCACTAGTCTGCACCTAGGGATATGGTGCCCTGCTCACCCTTCCACACACAGGGATATAGCGCCCTGCTCGCTAGTCTGCACCTAGGGATATGGTGCCCTGCTCACCCTTCCACACAGGGATATCGTGCCCTGCTTGCTAGTCTGCACCTAGGGATATGGTGCCCTGCTCACCCTTCCACACACAGGGATATAGTGCCCTACTCGCTAGTCTGCACCTAGGGATATGGTGCCCTGCTCACCCTTCCACACAGGGATATAGTGCTCTGCTCGCTAGACTGCACCTAGGGATATGGTGCTCTGCTCACCCTTCCACACACAGGGATATAGCGCCCTGCTCACTAGTCTGCACCTAGGGCTATGGTGCCCTGCTCACCCTCCCACACAGGGATATAGCGCCCTGCTCGCTAGTCTGCCCCTAGGGATATGGTGCCCTGCTCACCCTTCCACACACAGGGATATAGTGCCCTGCTCGCTAGTCAGCACTTAGGGATATGGTGCCCTGCTCACCCTTCCACACAGGGATATAGTGCCCTGCTTACTAGTCTGCACCTAGGGATATGGTGCCCTGCTCACCCTTCCACACACAGGGATATAGTGCCCTACTCGCTAGTCTGCACCTAGGGATATGGTGCCCTGCTCACGCTTCCACACACAGGGATATAGTGCCCTACTCGCTAGTCTGCACCTAGGGATATGGTGCCCTGCTCACCCTTCCACACACAGGGATATAGTGCATTGCTCGCTAGTATGCACCTAGGGATATGGTGCCCTGCTCACCCTTCCACACAGGGATATAGTGCCCTACTCGCTAGTCTGCACCTAGGGATATGGTGCCCTGCTCACCCTCCCACGCAGGGATATAGTGTCCTACTCACTAGTCTGCACCTAGGGATATGGTGCCCTGCTCACCCTTCCACACACAGGGATATAGTGCCCTGCTCACTAGTCTGCACCTAGGGAAATGATGCTCTACTCACCCTTCCACACACAGGGATATAGCGCCCTGCTCGCTAGTCTGCACCTAGGGATATGGTGCCCTGCTCACCCTTCCACACACAGGTATATAGCACCCTACTCGCTAGTCTGCACCTAGGGATATGGTGCCCTGCTCACCCTTCCACACACAGGGATATAGCCCCCTGCTCGCTAGTCTGCACCTAGGGATATGGTGCCCTGCTCACCCTCCCAAACAGGGATATAGCGCCCTGCTCGCTAGTCTGCCCCTAGGGATATGGTGCCCTGCTCACCCTTCCACACACAGGGATATAGTGCCCTGCTCGCTAGTCAGCACTTAGGGATATGGTGCCCTGCTCACCCTTCCACACAGGGATATAGTGCCCTGCTCGCTAGTCTGCACCTAGGGATATGGTGCCCTGCTCACCCTTCCACACACAGGGATATAGTGCCCTACTCGCTAGTCTGCACCTAGGGATATGGTGCCCTGCTCACGCTTCAACACACACGGATATAGTGCCCTACTCGCTAGTCTGCACCTAGGGATATGGTGCCCTGCTCACCCTTCCACACACAGGGATATAGTGCCCTGCTCGCTAGTCTGCACCTAGGGATATGGTGCCCTGCTCACCCTTCCACACAGGGATATAGTGCCCTACTCGCTAGTCTGCACCTAGGGATATGGTGCCCTGCTCACCCTCCCACGCAGGGATATAGTGTCCTACTCACTAGTCTGCACCTAGGGATATGGTGCCCTGCTCACCCTTCCACACACAGGGATATAGTGCCCTGCTCGCTAGTCTGCACCTAGGGATATGATGCTCTACTCACCCTTCCACACACAGGGATATAGCGCCCTGCTCGCTAGTCTACACCTAGGGATATGGTGCCCTGCTCACCCTTCCACACACAGGTATATAGCACCCTACTCGCTAGTCTGCACCTAGGGATATGGTGCCCTGCTCACCCTTCCACACACAGGGATATAGCCCCCTGCTCGCTAGTCTGCACCTAGGGATATGGTGCCCTGCTCAACCTTCCACACAGGGATATAGCGCCCTGCTCGCTAGTCTGCCCCTAGGGATATGGTGCCCTGCTCACCCTTCCACACACAGGGATATAGTGCCCTGCTCGCTAGTCAGCACTTAGGGATATGGTGCCCTGCTCCCTAGTCTGCACCTAGGGATATGGTGCCCTGCTCACCCTTCCACACACAGGGATATAGTGCCCTACTCGCTAGTCTGCACCTAGGGATATGGTGCCCTGCTCACCCTTCCACACACAGGGATATAGTGCCCTGCTCGCTGGTCTGCACCTAGGGATATGGTGCCCTGCTCACCCTTCCACACAGGGATATAGTGCCCTGCTCGCTAGTCTGCACCTAGGGATATGGTGCCCTGCTCACCCTCCCACACAGGGATATAGTGTCCTGCTCACTAGTCTGCACCTAGAGATATGGTGCCCTGCCCACCCTTCCACACACAGGGATATAGTGCCCTGCTCACTAGTCTGCACCTAGGGATATGGTGCCCTGCTCACCCTTCCACACACAGGGATATAGCGCCCTGCTCGCTAGTCTGCACCTAGGGATATGGTGCCCTGCTCACCCTTCCACACAGGGATATCGTGCCCTGCTTGCTAGTCTGCACCTAGGGATATGGTGCCCTGCTCACCCTTCCACACACAGGGATATAGTGCCCTACTCGCTAGTCTGCACCTAGGGATATGGTGCCCTGCTCACCCTTCCACACAGGGATATAGTGCTCTGCTCGCTAGACTGCACCTAGGGATATGGTGCTCTGCTCACCCTTCCACACACAGGGATATAGCGCCCTGCTCACTAGTCTGCACCTAGGGATATGGTGCCCTGCTCACCCTTCCACACACAGGGGCATAGCGCCCTGCTCACTAGTCTGCACCTAGGGATATGGTGCCCTGCTCACCCTTCCACACAGGGACATAGTGCCCTGCTCACTATTCTGCACCTAGGGATATGGTGCCCTGCTCACCCTTCCACACACAGGGATATAGTGCCCTGCTCACTAGTCTGCACCTAGAGATATGGTGCCCTGCTCATCCTTCCACACACAGGGATATAGCGCCCTGCTCACTAGTCTGCACCTAGGGATATGGTGACCTGCTCATCCTTCCACACACAGGGATATAGCGCCCTGCTCACTAGTCTGCACCTAGGGATATGGTGCCCTGATCATCCTTCCACACACAGGGATATAGTGCCCTGCTCACTAGTCTGCACCTAGGGATATGGTGCCCTGCTCACCCTTCCACACAGGGACATAGTGCCCTGTTCACTAGTCTGCACCTAGGGATATGGTGCCCTGCTCATCCTTCCACACACAGGGATATAGTGCCCTGCTCACTAGTCTGCACCTAGGGATATGGTGCCCTGCTCACCCTTCCACACACAGGGATATAATGCCCTGCTCACTAGTCTGCACCTAGGGATATGGTGCTCTGCTCACCCTTCCACACACAGGGATATAGCGCCCTGCTCACTAGTCTGCACCTAGGGATATGGTGCCCTGCTCACCCTTCCACACACAGGGGCATAGTGCCCTGCTCACTAGTCTGCACCTAGGGATATGGTGCCCTGCTCACCCTTCCACACACAGGGATATAGTGCCCTGCTCACTAGTCTGCACCTAGGGATATGGTGCCCTGCTCACCCTTCCACACACAGGGGCATAGTGCCCTGCTCACTAGTCTGCACCTAGGGATATGGTGCCCTGCTCACCCTTCCACACACAGGGGCATAGTGCCCTGCTCACTAGTCTGCAGCTAGGGATATGGTGCCCTGCTCACCCTTCCACACACAGGGATATAGTGCCCTGCTCACTAGTCTGCACCTAGGGATATGGGGCCCTGATCATCCTTCCACACACAGGGATATAGTGCCCTGCTCACTAGTCTGCACCTTGGGATATGGTGCCCTGGTCACCCTTCCACACAGGGACATAGTGCCCTGTTCACTAGTCTGCACCTAGGGATATGGTGCCCTGCTCATCCTTCCACACACAGGGATATAGTGCCCTGCTCACTAGTCTGCACCTAGGGATATGGTGCCCTGATCATCCTTCCACACACAGGGATATAGTGCCCTGCTCACTGGTCTGCACCTAGGGATATGGTGCCCTGATCATCCTTCCACACACAGGGATATAGTGCCCTGCTCACTGGTCTGCACCTAGGGATATGGTGCCCTGCTCACCCTTTCACACAGGGACATAGTGCCCTGTCTGCACCTAGGGATATGGTGCCCTCCTCACCCTTCCATACAGGGACATAGTGCCCTGTTCACTAGTCTGCACCTAGGGATATGGTGCCCTGCTCACCGTTCCACACACAGGGACATAGTGCCCTGTTCACTAGTCTGCACCTAGGGATATGGTGCCCTGCTCACCCTTCCACACACAGGGACATAGTGCCCTGTTCACCAGTCTGCACCTAGGGATATGGTGCCCTGCTCACCCTTCCACACACAGGGACATAGTGCCCTACTCGGGATATGGTGCCCTGCTCACCCTTCCACACGCAGGGACATAGTGTCCTGTTCACTAGTCTGCACCTAGGGATATGGTGCCCTGCTCACCCTTCCACACACAGGGACATAGCACCTTACTCACTAGTCTGCACCTAGGGATATGGTGCCCTATTCACCCTTCCACACACAGGGATATAGTGCCCTGCTCACTAGTCTGCACCTAGGGATATGGTGCCATGCTCACCCTTCCACACAAAGGGATATAGTGCCCTACTCACTAGTTTGCACTCACTAGTCTGCACCTAGGGATATGGTGCCCTGCTCACCCTTCCACACACAGGGACATAGTGCCCTGTTCACTAGTCTGCACCTAGGGATATGGTGCCCTGCTCACCCTCCCACACAGGGATATAGTGTCCTACTCACTAGTCTGCACCTAGGGATATGGTGCTCTGCTCACCCTTCCACGCACAGGGATATAGTGCCCTACTCACTAGTCTGCACCTAGGGATATGGTGCCCTGTTCACCCTTCCACACACAGGGATATAGTGCCCTGCTCACTAGTCTGCACCTAGGGATATGGTGCCCTGCTCACCCTTCCACTCAGGGATATCATGCCCTGCTTGCTAGTCTGCACCTAGGGATATGGTGCCCTGCTCACCCTTCTACACACAGGGATATAGTTCCCTACTCACTAGTCGACACCTAGGGATATGGTGCCCTGCTCACCCTTCCACACAGGGATATAGTGCCCTGCTTGCTAGTCTGCACCTAGGGATATGGTGCCCTGCTCACCCTCCCACAAAGGATTATAGTGTCCTACTCACTAGTCTGCACCTAGGGATATGGTGGTGCCCTGCTCACCCTTCCACACACAGGGGCATAGTGTCCTGCTCACTAGTCTGCACCTAGGGATATGATGCCCTGCTCACCCTTCCACACACAGGGATATAGTGCCCTGCTCACTAGTCTGCACCTAGGGATATGGGGCCCTGATCATCCTTCCACACACAGGGATATAGTGCCCTGCTCACTAGTCTGCACCTAGGGATATGGTGCCCTGCTCACCCTTCCACACAGGGACATAGTGCCCTGTTCACTAGTCTGCACCAGGGATATGGTGCCCTGCTCAACCTTCCACACACAGGGACATAGTGCCCTGTTCACTAGTCTGCACCTAGGGATATGGTGCCCTGCTCACCCTTCCACACAGGGACATAGTGCCCTGTTCACTAGTCTGCACCTAGGGATATCGTGCCCTGCTCACCCTTCCACACACAGGGACATAGTGCCCTGTTCACCAGTCTGCACCTAGGGATAGGGTGCCCTGCTCACCCTTCCACACACAGGGACATAGTGCCCTACTCGGGATATGGTGCCCTGCTCACCCTTCCCCACACAGGGACATAGTGTCCTGTTCACTAGTCTGCACCTAGGGATATGGTGCCCTGCTCACCCTCCCACACAGGGGTATAGTGTCCTACTCACTAGTCTGCACCTAGGGATATGGTGCCCTGCTCACCCTTCCACACACAGGGACATAGTGCCCTGTTCACCAGTCTGCACCTAGGGATATGGTGCCCTGCTCACCCTTCCACACAGGGATATAGTGCCCTACTCACTAGTTTGCACTCACTAGTCTGCACCTAGGGATATGGTGTCATGCTCACCCTTCCACACACAGGGATATAGTGCCCTGCTTACTAGTCTGCACCTAGGGATATGGTGCCCTGCTCACCCTTCCACACAGGTATATAGTGCCCTGCTCACTATTCTGCACATAGGGATATGGTGCCCTGTTCACCCTTCAACACACAGGGATATAGTGCCCTACTCACTAGTCTGCACTCACTAGTCTGCACCTAGGGATATGGTGCCCTGCTCACCCTTCCACACACAGGGACATAGTGCCCTGTTCACTAGTCTGCACCTAGGGATATGGTGCCCTGCTCACCCTCCCACACAGGGATATAGTGTCCTACTCACTAGTCTGCACCTAGGGATATGGTGCTCTGCTCACCCTTCCACACACAGGGATATAGTGCCCTGCTCACTAGTCTGCACCTAGGGATATAGTGCCCTGCTCACCCTCCCACACAGGGATATAGTGTCCTACTCACTAGTCTGCACCTAGGGATATGGTGCTCTGCTCACCCTTCCACACACAGGGATATAGTGCCCTGCTCACTAGTCTGCACCTAGGGATATAGTGCCCTGCTCACCCTCCCACACAGGGATATAGTGTCCTACTCACTAGTCTGCACCTAGGGATATGGTGCCCTGCTCACCCTTCCACACACAGGGACATAGTGCCCTGTTCACTAGTCTACACCTAGGGATGTGGTGCCCTGCTCACCCTCCCACACAGGGATATAGTGTCCTACTCACTAGTCTGCACCTAGGGATATGGTGCTCTGCTCACCCTTCCACACACAGGGATATAGTGCCCTGCTCACGGGTCTGCACCTAGAGATGTGGTGCTCTGCTCACCCTTCCACACACAGGGATATGGTGCTCTGCTCACTAGTCTGCACCTAGGAATATGGTGCCGTACTCGTCCTTCCACACACAGGGATATAGTGCCCTTGTCACTAGTGTGCACCTAGGGCCATGGTGCCCTGCCCACCATTCCACACACAGGGATATAGTGCCCTCAGGGATCATTTAGGGGTTGCCAGAGGTTGCAAGTGCGACCTCTGGGGTCTCCCTTGCGACCTCACTGGTCTCCTTTGCGACCGATATTCTGAAAAATATCTGATGGGTGCACAGATTTGGTCTTAAACGAAGAAATTGGTCCTGAAGAAGATGGTGCACGAGAGGATACATCATTGAAACCGGTCGAGCAGACTCCTGGATATCCCCTGAGTAAGGGCGACACAGAGTCGCCTCAAGCCATTGGGAACACTGATTAGTGGCGCTCAGATTCTATTTGTATTTTATGCTGAACTATAATCTCTCAGAAAATTAACTATTGTGTTTACAGCGGAATGAAAAGCAATCTGAAGGAGTATAACAACAAGAGGAGAGTGTTATTTATAATCTTAATTGTTTTATTACACTTTACTTTGAATTAATCAGACACACTTTGCAGAAGGCGAATAAATTGTCCTTTTTCTGACACACAGTCCCACGTGAACTGTCTGATTAACAAAAGCATGCAGCTTTGGGAAGAATGAAGCCCAGCTGCAATTTTTAATTCCTTACTGTGTTTTTTCTAGTAGGATAATAATTCATCAGTAACTTGCTTCAAATCTACCAAACTCATTGTAGGACTAGGGCGAGTCTCTCTTCACCTATCTCTTTTAGATAGGCCGCGCCACAGCGCTCCCTAGGGCCAGTGAGCACCATGAAGGGAATGAGTGTTCTTCCGCTTAAGGAGTGTTAGGGCTACAAATTGATAGTACATTGAGTAATTAGCTCGAGAAAAGCTCCATCCTTTTTATTTTTTGTGTGATACTGTATAGAAAGGTAACAAAGGACAAAGTACCCCAGATCTGAGGTATTATTCTACAAAGTTACAGATCCCCCTGTTTTGTTTATAGCCTTGCTCACCCTTCCACATACAGGGATATGGTGCCCTGCTTACTAGTTTGCACCTAGGGATATAGTACCCTGCTCACTAATCCATACCAGGGATATGTGTCATGACCCTGCCCCTGGCCCTCACTGGCAAGTCAGCCTTCCAGTTAGGGCCAGGTCAAAGGCCTTAAAACCTCATCCAAGACTCCCTTGGAGTCAGTCCTGGCGCCTTTGGCACCAGGCTCATAACCATCATGAAGACCAACATTAGAATGGGACTATTTAACTTGGGGGAGGGGGTTCAGCCAACATGGAGGTACACACATAGCTCAGTTACAAGGAACTGAGCTATGCGGTCTAGTCTTTTGGGTGTGGCAGGCCTGGGACTACTTTACCTGGACTACTTCGGGTGTGGCAGGCCTGGGACTATTTTACCTGGACTACTTTCCCTGAGGCTATTTAAACCGCACCCAAACAGCAGAACATGCTTTGCGTTATTTTGCTGTGGGCAGCATAACGCTCACCGTGTCCAGTTCTTTGATGCCAGCTTACTTGAAACCAAGGACCTGCAGAGAGAGAAAGAACACTACGAAACTTACCTGGAACAGTATCCCGTCTTCGATCCATCGCCAACTTAATTTCCACTCACCTGAAGGTACGAACGCCATCATCCGCCACTGCATGCATCCTGAAATACCATAACCTGGAAAGAGGAGAAAGAAAGACAGCATTAGTAAGCTTTTACTCACGTTCCCTTCCGAATGAAGAAAGCCACACAATTCTTACCTGGGTAGTCATCTCCTGGTCAGTATCATGGCGGGAACATTACGGCGCTCGGCGAGGAACATCGCAACCTGGAAGGAGAGAAAAGACACAGGTTAGCAATATAAAAGGCGAAACAGCACCATGCATTACTCACTGGAAAGCATCGCGCACACCGCGCTTTCACCTACCGGCCCATGCTCATCTTCAAACTGCATGGCAACACCAAAATACCTTTCCATACCTAAAAGGAAAGAAGCAAGACATTATTATTCGAACTAAGAGGAACATAAGAACTGCATATAAAGACTGTAAAGCAGCAAACCTACGGAGTCGCAGCAGGCCTGGATTCCCACAGGGGGCTTGCACCAGTGAATTAACTTGGTCGCTGCTCGCCCCTCACATCTACGCGCCCCTGCCATGAGGGGCAGGACGGCAAATCCACCTTTTACAATATTAAGGTGAGGAGAGGGCCCAAAGGGGAGGAAGGAGTTGAGACCAAGGGAGGTGGGAAAACATAAAGACAATCTGGTATTGAATCCAGCTCTCCTATATTGCAGACCTATCTTTAACCAGAGGCCTTACCAAGGGACCGGGAGAGGTTTCGAGAGTGCAAATCATCCAACCAGGCCCTGTCTCTTAACTGTAACACTCCCCTCTTCTGGGCTCACAGGGCCCTCCACTTCTGCTACACAATTTAGGGGTCAAAGTCTCTCTCTCTTTTACTACTACTCATCCCTCCCTTCTCTTGTGTCCAGGGTCTCCTTCTGTTGGCATCAAGGGCTCTACTCTTTGCACTGGAGCCCAGCCCTCTTCTGTGTTTCCAGGGGCACACCTCTGGGTCGCCTCTTGCTCCCTCTTCATCACAGTAGCACACTTTACTTCTGGGTTTCAGGGGACTCCTCACCCCCTCACTGGAGATGACCCCTTTTCTGGGGCCCAAGGGGGCTGTCATCCCCCTCACTGTAACAGACTGTTGTTTGCTGCTCTTCTGGGGCCCAGGGCACTCCTGCCCCCCCACCCTCCCCCATTACTTGATCAGAACAATTTGTGGGGGCTACTGTATGCTCTTCTGTCCCTCAATGGAGCACACCCCTCTTTGATTAATTGGCTTCTTATTCAAAGCCAGGAGAAAGAAGTCTTTAAAAGGCTTGACACAATATTTGATTTTTTCAGTTGGTTCCTAAGTGCAGGAGTTTGTATTTATCTACTGCTCTGATCCTCTCTTGCCTCCAGGCTGTCTTCTTGCACAGAAATGTGTTTTGTGTGTATCTGGTGGTTAAAAAATAACTATCCCAAGGGACAGGAAAACCTATAATAACCCCGCCCCCCCTCCGATCCCCCAGTCCAAAATTGTTTTCCATTTGGGAAAAGGAACAGAAAAAGCAAGTATTTCTCTCCTTAAAAGCTGCAAATGCAGGTAAGGGAGAAAAACGGTACCCCTTTTCAAGCACAGGTTATAATAGCACCAAATAGACTATTGTAGAGGAGGTCCCAAACCCGATCCGCACTCCAAACGCCCATTTTGAAGTACCAGGAACATTTACGCCAAAATATGTGAAGTATGATGGGCAAATAAACCAGCAGAGAGCCGCAGTGGGGCTCTGTCCAGTACCTATCAGACTGACAGCACCTATTGAAGTACCAATACCTAAGAAAACCTGGATCGTGAGGTACCCATTGAGAAAACCATATCGACAAATGAGACAGAATGATGATTGTCAAAATGCAATACCTGAAGAAGCCAAGAAGATACTAAAAGATGAATGATGACATCATAAGAACCCGGACTGACTCACATATAGAAGATAGGACGACCTGTGAATGATGAAAAGAGATGAAACATCATGGATAAGTGACATCCTGAGTTTGAAGTGAAATGATTGATGTCAAGTGTCCGAAACTTATGCCATGAATGTGATGAGGATATTCAGCCAGTTAAAACATGTACATATGCAAGGAACTGCAAGAAGCAAGAATTAACGAGGCTTGCTTAAGCTTAGTACTAAGATAGATTGCGGAAAGCACAACCTATACATATCTACCTAAAAAGGAGCACGTTATATAAGTATACTTCCACTATGCACAAGAGCAGAATCAACCAAGGTTATTAAAGGTCTCGAGAAGAGAGCTTTGCAGCAGGAAAATCGAAGGATTAAGGACAGAGAGAAACTCAGACAAAGGCAAATTGTGCCAAGAAGCCAAGGTTGTATCATCCGGAATAAGACCCACCGTGGATACAATTAATAAAGAGAAGAACAGAGTATCCTATTCAGAAAGGTCAAGATAAGCCACAGAAGGCAGATGGCTGTAAAAATTAAATCAAATACACAAATTGCATGGAGAATAAGACAATTTCACGGTGTTGAAATCACGTGACCGAGCAAGCAGAAGTAATGACATTTTCACACCTATGCATGGATTTGTGCCATGCCCAGATGCCTTAACTTTTCCAGACCGAGAAGCAGTCTCGAGGCCAAAAGACAAAGGAATAATTGACACATGACCACTGAAGTGATGATTGATTGTTGCAATAATTGGAGGGAGGCTGGGGGTGCAGACGAACTCCCTGCACCTGGCCGGCTATTCTGCATGCTGCTAAACTAGTGGAAAAGTATGAGTGGGGTTGATGCCAACCCAATCATAGTGGACCAAGTAATCAAGGGTTCTATAGTTAGTATAACCAATGAGACGTCATACTTTTAGTGATGTCTACAGTAGCCAGAAGGGCTTAGGTTTCCCACCTGACACTATTTATCCAATCCCCTCACTTTGTTACCATATACAGATATAACCCCTTATTAAAGTTACCTTCCTAGAACCAATAGAATTGCATGCCAGATTTTAAGCGTTACATGTCAGCGATGATGAGTTTTTAGTATAAATTAGGTTTTTTTAATGAAATTAATTGGAGTTGAAGTGAGGACAATCGAGCGATTGCTGATATTCATGAACTCCCTGTTTTTTGTACTTGTCATTAAACTGACTCCCTTTGCCAAACCATTGAGTTGTCATTACTGATTTGATGCGAGAATATTAATCTGCAATCCCATCCAGCTCTATGGGCCGGTTGGGGTCCTAGTGCACACTATAGTGTAATGCAATTGGATAACTCACATACACAGACGTAGTAAGAAAATATAGATGTACATTGGTACCCTATGGTGGGTCAAATAAATAGTATAAAAATCATGTGCATAAATTACACTGACAATGCTAATCTGGATTATATAACAAGGAGCAATAGCAATCGCAAGTACCGTTCAGTACAGGTCTAAATAAAGACGGTCCTACCATCAAAATGATTTAACCGGAAAAGCAAGACGCTTAGCAACCACATTCCAGACCCCGAACAGTGCCAAGTTGACTGAATGTGAAGGAGAGTTTAGGCAATATGCCCAACAATCGTTTGACTTAATGAAATCGGAATCGTGGACCATATTCTCGTATGTACACATATACACAGTGCTCAGGCTGCGATACTCAGCGAATAGATGTTTCTATAGATTCATTACTCCTGCATATGCGGCACATTTGTTGGTCCACTGCTAAATTAATTTGAGTGCCCAAAACAGACAATATGGGCAACTAGTTGATGCGCAAACATAGCATCAGTCTATGCACTTCTGGCCTCGGACTCGATGTGATGTACTGTTTAGGTTTTCTATATCTATGAGCTATCCCAGCTGTGCATTTTAGACTTTTTAATGTGGAGATATGTTCATAGTTTCTATTCCAGTCAGCCAGCTCAAGCTTGGTTTTAAATGAAGCTTTCAGTGACAAGTACCTCCCGCTATCCCAATTTGGGTACCAGTTAGTTGCTAGGAATGTCTTCATTACCAAATCATCATATGAGTCACCCTTAACCTGCTTGCTTCGCCCACAGTTGGCACCCAAAATTTTCAGGATTGGACAGAGTGGCTGCAACTTGGCCTTAAGGTATAGCTCGACCCTTTTCTTTTCCACCAGGGCAGCTAATGGTATTTAACCCAGCTCCAACCACAGCGTTTCCACAGGAACTGAAGGTCTACTTTTCAAAAGCTTCCTCCAGAACGCACCCTCTATCTGATTCAACTATCTTAGATCTTTCATTCTCAATGCCTGGAGGCCATATAGAACTGCCAGGCAGAACGGTTGTATACGAATTGTTCGTTTTACAACTGTTCGAATGACAATTCACCTTTTCACAATTGACCGAATTGTGAAGGTCAATTGTACCATATATATGGGGGGAAACCCCCCACAACCCCCCCCCCCCAACGCCAAACCCCCCCAACACCCCTATATATATATATATATATATATATATATATATATATATATATAATCAAACCGATATATATATATATATATATATATATTCGGTCAATTGTGAAAAGGTCAATTGTGACCCTTTAAATTCGGTCAATTGTTCATTCGAACAATTTGGGTAATACCGGCAGAAACACTGTCTATAGAGTGATCCGACGGGCTAACCAAGCAGACCAACGCGGACCTACGCAGGTACTAACCTATGATATCTATAAGAAACCCCTCTTCGCTTTAACCTCAATCCAACCAAGGACTAGACACCCACCAGCCTTGATAAAGACCTGTACGGTCGAAACACGTGTCAGCACCACCTGTAGAACAATGTTAATACACCTTGAGACTTTGCTGTATTAAGAACAGCTAAATAAATCATCAAGAAATTGAATAAACCAAATAAAAATAAAAACAAAGAATGAATCTTGTGGACTCTACCTGCCTGCTCAGCTGAGTAGGGACAAGAAGTTTTTGTATACTAATTACAGCATGAGTGCCAATCAAGTAGAAACTAATACCAAACACCCAGGCATACACATTAGGCACCACGAGCACGGGCCTTCCATTTCCTACCCACCGGCTGCCAGTGCATTCAAGATCTGAAATAACAACAGGCGCAGAAACCCACAGTTCCTAGTGATCAAAAAATTCCTCATTGATCTCACTGTCTATAGAGTGTTGGGTCCCCCTCCAGGGAATAACCTGCCGCCTGATATGCAAAACGGCTGAACAAGTGAGTCTAAAGTGCAGCCTTCCTCTTTTTGATGGAAAAATGTGGGAATAGCAGTTATCTACACTCATCTCCAGCCCAAGATAGGGGTAATATTCAACATATTCAATATCTCCCAGGCTGGTAACAACTTTCACTCTATCAATTTTCTTTCCTGCCACCAGCAATATTTTGGATTTGGCAATGTTCACCACAAGATCATTCTCCCTGGCATATACTGCCAACTCCTCCAGCATGGTTCTACACCCAGAGAGAGTGTTATAAAAGATTACAAGATAGTCAGCATATAACATACCAGCAATCTTTGCCCCTCCTATCCCTGGTGGGCAGTAAAACCCATGCAACATTCTTTTCAGCAGATCCGACACATAGAGGTTAAATAGCAGAGGAGCCAGGACACATCCTTGCCTGACTCCCCTGCTGAGTATCACTGGCGCAGTCACTCCCCCATCATTGTCCAAGTGAACTCTAGCACTCGTGTCCTCATCCAACTTCCTGATCAAGGTCAGCAGCCAACCCGGGCAAACCAGTGACATCACTGACAAGCTCAGGGATCGTCATCTGTTGACCACAGGGGGTCCCGGATATCCTAGTGTTTCCCCTCAGCATATCTTTCTCTGAATCCCTGACGGACACTCGCGAATCTGCTCCAGTTTTTTGATTTGTAAACATGATGCACCCTGAGAGATTTAGTCCTGAATACAGGACTGTTTCTCGGGGATCTGCTAGTTTCTAATAAGCTGCTCTCTCTGGGGTTTAGGAATAGTATAGAACTGGTTCTGTCAGTCCTACTCTCACAAGGACCTGTGCCTGGATGCAGTGTTGGCACTGTGACTCTCTCAGGAGGAGTATGTTTATTTTGTGCACGGTACGGTATTAAAGGGGGTGACTGTGGGTGGTCATGTATTATTAAGAATGAAATCCCCCCTACCGTATGTAAAAAGGATATTCGAGGGGATTGGGTCCTCCGACGTATTCCATATCTACGACAGTAATCACCACTGCTGTGCTGCTTTGGAAAATCTTCGGCGTCTGCGTCCTGCGTCGATGACGTCGATATGTCGCCCTCGAGAACCTCCTCCGACGGCCGACGTCACTGGATGTTCTAAGTAGGACGCACGACGCCCGTAGCCTCAGTTGTAGTTTTTTCCCAGAACGTGTGCCACCAGTCTTCTGCCAGTCTGACACACAAAGCCTTGCGGAAACGTAAGCTGCAATCGCATAAGAAATTCTGTAGCGGGGAAGGTAGGGAGGGAGCAATATGGAATACGTCATCGGACCATCCCATCGAAAGAATGTTACCAGGTAAGAGAGTAACTTGTTCTTCGAGGGGATTGGGTCCTCCGACGTATTCCATATCTACGACAGACTCCCAAAGCAGTACCAATGCAAGGAGGTGGGAAAAAGAATTTTAGAAAACAGAAATTTAGCATGCCCAATCAAATTGCGGAGTAAAGGACCGCCTTGCCAAAGGCCAGATCCTGCCCCTGGATGGAATCAAGGGAATAGTGACGTACAAAAGTATGTACCGAAGCCGAGGTGGCTGCATCACAGATGTTGCGAATAGGAACACCCCTCTGCAGGGCAGTAGAGGCAGCCATACCCCTGGTAGAATGGGCCCGTAAGCCGACCGGTGGGTCCTTACCCGCCAAGCGGTAACACTCAGAGATAGCCAAAATAATCCAGCGAGACAAAGTCTATTTCATCACAGCCTGTCCCAAATGCTTTCCAGCGTAACCAATAAAGAGCTGATCGTCCACTCTGACCCGGGGCATGCGTGAAATATAAAAGCTTAACGCTCTCCTAGGATCAAGCTTATGGAGCCTCTCCTCTTCCTTACCAGGATGCGGAGGAGGATAAAATGCCGGAAGAACAACCTTCTGGCCTAAATGAAATTCCAACACCACCTTCGAAAGAAAAGAAGGACGAACTCTAAGGACAACCCTGTCCTTATGAAACACAGTGAAGGGTGGCTTAACTGAAAGTGCCTGTAACTCACTCACTCTGCAAGCGGAAGTGACCGCAACTAAAAACACAGTTTTAAGAGTTAACAGTCTCAAAGGGCATGAATGCAAAGGCTCAAACGGAGCACCCATAAGAAACTTGAGAACAAGGTTCAAATCCCAACCGGGCACCTGGAAAGGTGATGGAGGGAACACATTAGTGAGCCCTTTCAGAAACGGAGAAATTAAAGGAATTTTAAAATAGGAACACTCTTCAGACGAGCGCTTAAAGATGGACAGAGCCGCCAGGTAACCTTTAATGGTACCCACTTGAAGGCCCCTGTGGACCAAAGAAAGCAAAAAAGACAGAACCATGGGAATTTCATATGCAAAAGGATCCACATTCTTAACCCTGCACCAGTCGCAGAACTTCCTCCAACGGCAAGGGTACAGGGACTTTGTTGCGGGCCTTCTGGCCGAAAGCAACACCTCCATCACGTCTTCAGGGAGGTCCCAATCCTTATACCTCAACCTTTCAGAAACCAAGCGTGAAGGTTGAGGGACCTGACCCCTGGATGGAGAACCTGACCCCCCTCCCGTGAGAGCAGATCGTCTCGTTAGGGAAGACTACGTGGAGGGCAGATGGACAAGTCGAGAAGGTCCGCGTACCATGTCCTCCGGACCCACGCCGGAGCAATGAGGATCATCTGGGAACCGAACCTCTGTAACCTCCGCAGTACTTGCGGGATGACGGGGACTGGAGGAAACGAGTACAGCAGTCGGAATAACCACTCCACCACGAACGCATCTCCTAAGGCTCCGTTTGGAGGAAATTCCCGCGAGCAGAACCTCTCGCACTTCCGGTTGACACTGGAGGCGGAGAGATCCACTTGAGGGGTCCCCCAAAGGACGAAGATCACCAGGAGAATCTCCTGAGCCAACTCCCACTCGTGAGAGATCGCGCTCTGCCTGCTTAGAGCGTCCGCCGTCTCGTTTTCGTCTCCTGCCTGATGAACTGCCGAGATCGAAACTTCCTGCTGGATTACCCAGACTCAGAGCTGCATCTCCTCCCTGCACAGAGGAAGTGACCCTGTCCTCCCTTTTTGTTGAGGTAGTGCATGGCCACCGTGTTGTCCGTCAGGATCAGGACAGGATCAGGACATTCTTTCCTCGCACAGTCGGCAGAAAAGCCTTCAGGGCTAGCCTGACGGCCCTCAGGTCCAACAGATTGATATGGAGTCTGGACCCCGACGGAGACCAACGACCGCTGTCAACTCGTTGGCATGAGCTCCCCATCCCATGAGGGATGCGTCCGACACGATCGTCACCTCCGGCCAGGGCAGCCAAAATGGAGCCCCCCTCATCAGATTGCCTTTGTCGGCCCACCACAGAAGGTCCCGGGTGACCGAAGACGGCACCTGAACAGGGTCCAACATCCTGCCGGAGGACTGAGACCACTGGAGCTTGAGGGCCCACTGCAAAGATCTCATCCGCAACCTGGCCTCTGGCACCAGAAGAATGCAGGATGCCATGAGGCCGAGCAGTCTCAAGAACTCGAACGCTGGGAGAGTCTGGGCAAGTTGAAACTTGTGCACCATCTGCTGAATGTGATGAGCTCTCACCTCGGGAGGAAAACACTGCCCCAGGGACGTGTCGAGCACTGCTCCGATGTACTGGAGCCTCTGAGTTGGTGTCAAATGGGACTTCTTTAAGTTGAGGGAGAAGCCAAGCTTGTGGAGGGAGTGGCAGGTGACTGACAGATGATCCAGGACTTGCTCGGGAGAGGGCGCTCTGGTCAACCAATCATCCAGGTAGGGGTGGACGTGAATCCCTCCTTTCCTGAGGTGCGCTGCCACCACTACCATGAGCTTGGTGAAGACCTTCGGGGCGGAGGTCAATCCGAACGGCAGGACCCGAAACTGAAAGTGCGAGTCACCAACCGCAAACCTCAGGTACTTCTTGTGCTTTGGAAGGATCGGCACATGAAAATAAGCGTCCTTGTCGTCGAGAGAGACCAACCAGTCCTGAAGTTGAAGGGTCTGGAGGACTTGAGAGAGAGTAACCATCTTGAACTTGACCTTGCTGAGGAGTTTGTTCAAACCGCGCAAGTCCATGATGGGTCTCAATCCCCCGTCTTTCTTGGAAATCAAAAAATAAGGGGAATACCATCCCTTGTTCCTCTCCGCTACAGGCACCAGTTCTATGGTGCCTTTCTCCAGCAGGGATTGAATTTCCTGCGCAAGGAGCGGATCCGGATCAAAGAGAGATTCCCCGGTGGATTGTCTTGAGGCCTCTGCCGGAAAGGAAGACAGTAGCCGTGGGTCATGATCTCCAGAACCCACATATCTGAAGTAATGGCGCGCCACTCTGCAAGATGCTGCGCCAGCCTTCCCCCAACCGGCGAACCATGGGACATGGCCTCATGACTGAGCTGAAGCGGCTGTGGCTTTGCCTGAGGGTAAAGAGGATTTTCCGAAGCAGCACAGCTCTGGTGATTACTCTCATAAATATGGAATATGTCGTCGGACCATCCCATCGAAAGAATGTTACCAGGTAAGAGAGTAACTTGTTCTTTTAAGTCATTTCAGAGTTTTATGGCCTCATAAAGAAACTCCACCTTCGGCCTTGTTCCTATATCTGGTCACAGAACTCTTCGGTGGCTTGCAATATAAGTATAACTTATTGTAAGGGGGTTCTTTACCCCATATATAATAAGGTACAGTGACAATGCATTAATGATGTATAATTAATGTGCAATAACATTGTCAGAACCTTTTAATAATGTGTAACTAATGACCAATTATTGTGTAATGTACACTTCAGTGCTAGCTATACAGTCGTTGTATGCAGAAAGGGTGATTTACCACTGATAAAGAGAGAACCTCACACGGTTGCTTTGAGGCCAAAACATTGGATGCAACAAAAAAAATCCATTTTGAATGTGCTTTATGTACAGCTCTGTGAAGCACCAATTGGTGTCACTGGCGCATTTTAAAGTTTGGAAATGTGACAGGATCAGGGTCTTGACCCTGTCAAGGGGGTGGGGAGGTGGGAGAGGGACCCTTCTCAACCTGGAGCAGGAGGCTCACTAAAACAAAAGCCAGAGCCAGCCCTGCTCCAGATACGGGAAGTGGAAATTGGGGGTGCTCCGATCCATGAATAACCCCCACCTGACTTGGATCTTACTTTTAGTGCCCCTTTTTGTCACCTAGTGCCTCGCGCTACTCCTTCTGGCCCCTGTTCTCTTTTTCCAATTTCAGAACCCGCAACTCCCAGAATACCCTTGGGAGCAAACCAAGAAAACACGGACCGGCATCAAACGGAGGAGAACACAGAAGCACCGCAGCTAAGACACAGTATGAGCCTTTACCACATCCCTAGAGTGACCAGAAAAGGACAGAACTCGCCACCACAAAGAAAAATGAATTTCCAGGCAGTCAACACACTGGAAAAATAGCAGGGAAACCATCAGAGACTGCCCAGAAACCTGTACTGCAAGAGGGGGGAGGGGCCTAGAAGGGTTTTTCCTAAACCTATCACTTCTGTGACACAGCATCAGGGGTAAAAGACAAGCACCAACTGCTGCAGAGAGTCAGATGAGCACTGCAACCAATGGAAGGAGGAGCTTGGGACAGAGACACCAGCACCACATTATAAAAGGAGACCGAAGGAGAGGTGGACAGTGGGTTGTTCAGGTGAGGCCAGAGGAGGTGAAGGATGGCCAAGAGACCAGGCGGAGGGCTGACAGAGGAACTGAGTGCTGGAGAGCTGGTGGCAGAATTAAAGCAGAGTGCAGCTGAGGTGTTTGTGTGTGAGAGTGGTATCAGTTGTGTGTAGTATAAGGAAAGGCGGAGAGGGAGGTATGGAAGTTGAGTGAGAGAGAAAGAAAGATAGAAATAGCATGGGAGACATGTGTAGGGGAGTGAGGGTAGTTGTTAGAGGGAGAGGGTGTTAGGAGAAAGTAAGGATATTAGAGAGGGGTGTAGGAGTGTGGGTTAAAGAGAAGGGCGCCTGAGAGAATGGGGTGTGGGGGGTGATTAGAGTCAGTGTAGTGGCAGACTGAGAGGGGCACCGTATTCCTGTTTTTGGGGAAGAAGAGTAGTAGTAGTGAGGAGAGAGTTGTAGTAGTGTGGAGAGGGGCGAGTAGCAGCAGAGCTGAGGGGGTTGTTAGGAAAGATCGTAACATTGGAGGGTGGAGGTAGTAGGAGAGAGGGGTATTGGAGAGAAATGGGAGAGAGACATCGGAAGTACAGAGGAGATGCGACATAAGAAGGAGGGATAGTTGGTGGAGTTGAATGGAGGAGAGTAGGGGGAGGAGGACAGTAGTAAGGCGAAGAGTGGGACTTGAGGGTCTGACAGCTGTGATGAATCCAGGCAATTCTTCCCTTCTCCCCAAGGAGGAGCCACCCCCTTTGGGACTACGGAGGTGAGCCCGCTACGCAATACCCTCCCTCTGGGACAGGGCAAATGGCATCCCACTGGGGGTTACCCCGCTACCTCCCTTGGGTACAAGCAACCCCAAAGCAAGAGTCTTATTCCACCTCCCTTTACTTCAAAGTCCCAAATGTTTGTTGGTTATATCGGAATTTAACAAAGCCATCACGTATAGGGAACATTTAAAATGGATGGCTTGGTTTCTGACCTGTATTTGTTGCTGCCCTTTTCTGAAGGCTGAGACCAATGGAATCTTCTCTTACATTTCATGCAGGGACAAAAATGCACTTCAACACCAACAGAGGAGAGAATCAGCTGGAAAGTGAGAAACGCCGGCTTGTAGGGCTGCACAGAGGTGAAAGCCTTTCCTTTACAAGAGGAGCATTTCGGAGGAGCCACGCAATTGGCGTGTTGGGTGGAGACCTAAGGCAGCCCATGGAATGCTGCCACTTCGACAAAGGTGCAGAGCCCAACAAACTCTGACCCCCAAGGAAGGGAGAAAAGCCACGCTAGAGGCGACATACCAATGTCTTCCCTATGTGACGCTGAAGTTCTGGAGAGGAAGAAGAGTCACAAGAGACCCAACCGTGACAACCAGAGCCAGGTCAAGAGCGTGGGTACAGAGAAGACTGCTTGTCTTAACGAGAACCACAGCTGGAAAAGCAGATATGCAGCATCGTACAAGGAGCGGGTGGAAAGCAGCGAGACCACAACGTAGTTCATGCTGGCCTGAGAACCTGCATATCCCACAAGCGGGGGAAAGAACTGACAACCAAAGCAGAGCTGAGCAGGACTGACAGGCTGCATAACCCACAAAAAGGAGAAACAACTGACAACCAAAGCAGGGCTGAGCAGGTCCATTGCCCACATTGGAATGGGAATCGGTATACTCCACGAGAGGAGGAAAGAACTGAAAGCCATAGCAGGGCTGACTAAGCCAGTAGCTGATGCTGAGCTGAGACTCCACATACATCACGAGAGGGGGTAAGAACTGACAACCAAAGCAGGTCTGAGCTGGCCCGTAGCCCACCAAGGCCAAGTGTCGATGTACCCCGCAAGGGGGAGGGAGAACATTTTTGTTTTGTGAATACCGGCCATCCCAAGTTAGGAGTACTTGTTACTCCTAAAGAGGAAAATACATCTCATGATGCTTTGCCGGAGGTGAGGCTTTTCATTTCTGAAATTCTGCCATATTGATAATCATGAACTGCAAGAGTAATATATCATGCTTTATTTTTATTTTTTTAAATGACGTTGAAAGTATGTGGGGGTGGAGTAAGGTAAGTTTGATCCTGGAACATGTTGCAAGGATTTATTTTCCAAGCATTTCCCTGAGATCTAAGATGTTGATCCTGATCGAGCAGCAAAAGAAAAGAGTAAACACTTGGAAAATATTACATATTTTGATGAGGCGTGCACAGTGCATGCTATTTGGTAGGTGAGACATAATGTATTCAGAAAGCAATCCCTGTATTTATATATTTTTATTTTAAAAAGCATGAATCGATTCCTAAAGCTGCCTAAAATATTTGTGAGGGTGTAATTAGTGGATGTCATATTTTGGGGTTGTGGGAGAAGTCGCTTAATTTGATGCTTGTTTGTAAAATTAAGAGGCCCAAGCTGTGCCAATGGGTGTGTTTTTATCCTTTGTTTTAATTGGACAACCAGTTAATGTGATTTAACAAAGATCTCGATATTACTTGCTTCTTTTCACTGAAGATCGCTGTCTTTGTATAATAATTATGTTTTGAAGTATGGATAACAAAGAGCATCTTAAAATGTATTGAATGAGGAGAAGATGCAAGGACTATGAAGGGGAGGTATTGCTCAAGTTACTCTGGAAACCGGTCTCATGAGGATGGAGAAATATATGTACTCCCCCCATGTCATGAACCGCCGATTACTTCCATTCTGGACTTCGTGGTCCATGATGTGGCGAGGTCTGAACTCCGTGTTCCTTCCAACATGGCCATCTCTTTCGAAACACTGCTTACCAGCCTTTGTGCGTTACATGCAAATTCCTACTAAATAGCCACGCCCCCGCAGCTCTGCGCGTCTCAACGCTACTGCTTGGAGTAGTCAGACGTGTGTTGCCGGAGTTCGCTCGGCACTTCCTTTCCAGTCCTTGTTCCCAATTCCTTGATTATATTTTCCTGTTCATTCCCTTTCTTTACCCTCTTACTTCCGTGCATCCTTCCTGGATCCTTTCTGTGCTCGGTCCTACGGTCCTACAATACTTCCGTACCTCTGAGTCAGGACATTGTTCCCTTCCTGGTTCCCGATCCTGGATGATTGAATGTTAACCAGCACAGGACATTGCAAACCTCACGCTGGAATCCAAAGACTCACACACGGGCCTGTATAAATCCCGGACCATGCGAAAGAAGGAAGTCACTTCCAAGAAGGTTGCAAGTAAAGAAAAACAGGTGAGAAGGGGAGAGACTTGTGACACCCCATTTCCTTGAATCCTATTTGCTTGAAAATGTTTTACCACATTTGATCGCCAAAATAGACGGGGCTTGGGGTTAGGTATTTAGAAAGGTAGGTGGGGTGTAGAGGTGTGTGGTTGGTGCTGCGTGGGGTCTCCCACCCCCCGCATTTGGTAAAATGTGGTGAAAATAAATTTGAGCCATTGGGCTGCAAGGAAATCACACAGATCCTAAAAATATGTCCTATTTGTTCAAAGATCTCCATCCTGTTGTGAGTCCAGGCCATCCGCGGATCGAGAGGCTTGCGCCTGAAATCTTGATCTTCTTATATATAAGTATGTATGTAAGTTCATATATAAAACCGTAATTTGAGTTCTCTGAGGTGAGTGGAATGTTTGAGGAGCACAGCAGTGAACATGGAAAATAATTGGTGGGAGAATCCCACAAGGGCCAGGGTGGGGGCAGAGTTTGGGGGGGCGCAGCCCAAGGAGGCGGGGATTAGGATTTATGCAATGTTTGTCAGATACAGGTATCTGACAAACATTGCATGAATAAATAAAGAATCCGAATCCGGATCCATGTATCCGACAAGCATTGCACAAATAAATAAATCAACCGGGTCGTGGCTGTGGACCGGGTTGAGGTTGAAGACTAACTTCTTCTTGTGACCCCTTCCAAGGGGTCACAAGAGGAAGTTACAGTTCGCTCGCAGGCGCTTTCTTATTCTTTTTTTTTCTCCCAGCGCTGAGTCTGGCCGGATCCCAGATCCCGAGATCCGGCTACACATCTGGTGCCGAATCTCGGATCCGGCGAGAGCTGGCCCAATTGCCCGCACTGGAGGAGCATGAAAAAGAGTTGTGGGCTGAGTTTTCTTCTGAATGGATACAATAGATGGTGGGAAGTGAAATATGCACTATTCCATCTCAGATCTCAATTTGGAACACGCTGCAAATCATAGTCCATATAAAAGACTGTATTGAAGTACATAAATTAAAAGGCAATTTCAAATGTATTCTATCAAGGCATATGTGAGGAGCATGAAAAAAGTTACTTTACAAACTGGAACAAAGCAGAGAGAGAAAAATATACACTCATTGTTCAAAGAGCTTCAGCCGCGCCTTGATTGTGGGCCACCTGAGAATTGAGATGCTTGCTCTTAAGATCTCAGTCTTCATATATAATCCATATGTAAAAGTACATAGAGGAAAGAGCAATGCAGAGGTTATTATGGGAAGGGAATATGTACAGAGGATGAAACACACGTATGTGGTGAGTTTTCTTTTGTTCTGGTCCAATGGTGAAATGCCCTATTTGCTCTGAGATCTGGATTCCCACAGCTGTGGAGCTTCCAGCGGAGTTGGTGGCCTAGGGTCTTATTAAGGGTCTTGGAGAAGATTGCCCAGAGAGCGGTTGGGTAAGGTACATCAAAAGGATGCACAATGAAACCCCACCTCCCAGAAAGGGGCTCTTACCACCCTCAAGTTTTTGTCTTGAAGCCTCATTGGATGCTCCAGCCAAAGGGTTTTCTAAATTTTGTTTGCGGAACTTAAGAATGTGGAGGGACGCTAATTCTCTTTTGCTTTTGATACAAATGGGGTTTGGGAAAGGGATGCCGCTTCTGTCCAATTTATCCCTGTTACCCTCTGAAATAAGACTTGCCATTTTCCGAAGCGTTCATTCATTATGCTCCTGCATTGGATAAAACATCTATAGCACACTTTCTGGTAAAACTGCTGGATATAGAGGGTTGCCTGGAGAATTGCTGATGCTCTTCTAGGCGCAAGGTAGGATAATAGTTAAACTGGCATTGGGGAAGCTACACCTAGACTGACCCCGTTCATGAAGATCCTAGTCTTCAAAGACCATCTTACCAACCATTGATCACTTCACTCAAGCCCAATTCCCGACCGCTGGAGATTCTGCCTCAACATGCCCCAACCCTCTGCATTCCGGACCTTCTGCTAGCCCGGGGTGCATCCCCTACGTACAGCACCCGTACGCTGCTTCCCGGCTGGTTCGCATAAATACATACGTACTGCTAGTATTCCCATGTTGGGAGGTTCAGAACAATGGTGCGATCTTGTGCCTTTATTGCTCTATATACATATATTTCAATGATCTGCCAAATGCATTTATTAACTTATTTTATTTATTTATTGTTCGCTTGTTAGGCGCTTATACAGGAAGTAAATATTGTTTCAAAGCATCCACAGGGCAACAGGGAGGAGACAAGGGATACGAAACAATTAAAATACATTCAAAAAATGTAATACAGTGGGGGAGGGGAAGAACAAACCTATTATGCCTTGTGAGTATTCAGAACGTGCAAGTGCAGAAGTGAAAGGGAATGGGATAGGTGCTGGGGTGCTCAAAGGTGAACAACAGGTGAAGTGTAATGTAAGGTAAGTGCGATCCTGCAGGGGTGGAGGGTGAGCCGAGGCAAGTGCTGAGGATAGACAGAAGCTGGAACTATTTTGTGTGGGAGGTCAGGGCCCCGGGGATGCATGAGGGCCCCGGACACCAAACAAGCAACTGTGAGATTAGCAGAAGAGAGAGGGTGGGAAGGAGGAGGTAAAGAGGAAGGTGTTGAGAATCTTCCGGAATTTAAGAAAGTCCTGCTGAAGGTGCATAGACAGGGGGAGGGTGTTCCATAGGAGGGAGCCAGCTGAGGAAAGCGATCAACCTCCTGCTCTCTGGTTAGCTAAACGCTTTACACACAGAGCTGGTGTCAGGGGAGCGCAGAGGTCTAGAGGGGGAATATTTAGTAAGAAAGAGTTGCAGTTAGTGTGGTCCCCGGCCCGGCCCCAGGCAGTCTTGTGGATGATACAGAGGGATTTTAATTTAATTGGTGAAGCACATTGGGAGCCAGTGAATACGTTTTAGGGCAGGAGAGATGCAGTCCCTGGGCTTGAGGCCAAGGATAAGTCTTGATGCCCTATTCTGGATTAGCTGGAGTGGTCGCAGAGTGGACGAAGGTAGATTCAGGAGGAGGCTATTGCAGTAGTCAAGCCTAGAGATAATCGGGGATCGGATAACACTGAGCTTCTGGGAAAAGGTGAGAAAAGGTAGAATTTCCTTTGAGAAGGAAGAGCTTGGCAATGTCATGAGGGTGAGGGAAGACGGAGAGAGTGGATTTGAAGATGACTCAGAGGTTTCTGGCTTCAGAAGAGGGAACAGGGGGTGAGCCCATGGAAGAAGGCCAGAGTGAAGGGAAGAAGTTAGGTGCCGGGGTCCCAATGGGACGGATCTCCATTGGAGAAGGCACAGACTTTACCACCTAATTTGGGAGCAACTTCAATGCACACACTTTTATATGTGCATGACACTTTTATTTGTGATCATACGCCATTTGGCCTTGAGCAACACTAAATACCTTGATTGATTACTTTGAAGTGAATGGCCTGGTCAATCGCTCATTTGTGTAGTGATTGGCCTGGGATAAACTTGAAGTTGTGTCGATCCATAAATCTCTGTGAGACTTGTACAACAAGAACTTGTTTTGTCATCTGTGAGGGGAGGGGAAAAGACTGCTGCTCTAATTAAATGTGATCGTAAATATGGTGCCAAAACACACCACTTTGGCAAAAGAAAATCATGGAAAGATGGTGCTAGTAGGGTAGTATAGCTTAGTGGCAACATGCTCGTCTTGGAAGCAAGACGGCACAGAGCAACACAGGTTTGAATCCCGGGTCCACGCTTAGAAACCTCTTTGGTATTAGGGGTGTTATAAATAACCAATTATAATGGTGGCTCAGCCATGTTCGAAAAGGGTTTGTGGTACCACCAATCCAGTCTGGAGGCCTTCAAGGGGAAGGGTTTAGGAATACTTTACTTATATAATAGTCATGCAAGGTACTTTGTGCCTCTGCTTTACAGTGTGTATTGAAGTGGTGGCACGCTTGGCTGGATCCTTCAAGACATGGGGATAGTTCAAGATAACCCACAGTCCGTGTTTCTTGGTGATTTAAAGGATTTTCCAGACAGCATCCGATGCGAAAGATTTAGGCCAGTGGGTGGCGTTTAAAAGGGTAGCAAGAGATTGGTTGATTGGGGACGAGAGGAAAAATTACTGGATGGATCTGGGTCCAACTCTCTAACAAATCTCCTGCAGTAGATGCAAAGTGTAGGGAGGAGGAAGTCGCGTGCCCCTGTTTAAGCTGCCTCCCTAACTCATAGGTAGGGAGATTGCGCCGTTTTGTCTTGCTTTGAACATTGATATGTAAGGAGAGAGAAATGCTTATGTCCAAATGGTTTGTACCGGAGGGTCACTGCCTGAACAACCAAACAAATGTATATATGGTGACAGACGGCACTAATGGACTAAATAGGTAAGACTCACAAATAGAGGGCACGAGTACAATTTATGACGCATGAACCTAACAAGAGGATTCCCATCCGTTTAGTATTAATGATAGATTTTAGGCAAATGGAGTGAGCCTAGTGTAAGCCTCACCCTATTCAATACTAATAATACATCCAATGCATTTCAGGTAAATGTGGAGAGGAGACGGTGCATTGCCAAGTGGGCATTAATTACCTAATGCAGCATACTTGAGAAGACGTAGGCAAGTCTGCTAGGTATACAGCATTCAGTTTAAATGGCATGCTGCAAGGCACAATTATGTTAACCATGGCATGAACACACAAAGCCTACGGTCACTTTAGGCATTCAACCTGACTAGGAATTCTACGACGATAGTGTAAAAATCATTGATTGTAGTATAGAATCTGTATTAAGTTGTTTTTAAAATTACGCTGTTAACTAAGCATGAATTTATTTCACCGGTGGGGAAAAAAAAACATAGGAACATTTCACCAAATCATTACAATTATGTTATGAATTAAAGAGACATACTGATTTGTTTTTTATATTTATTGATCATCTCCAAGAGAACATTAACAAAGAAAAACTGAGCCCACTGAAGTTAAACGTCATGACACAACAGGGAACTATTTTGTGAAAAAAATTTAAGAACTGGCCTAATATTTACTAACGTATGTGGCTTTTATCCGCGTGAGTTATATTTCTCCCAAAAAAATTGTAAATCAACAATTGTACAATTACACATTCAGGAGGGATCTTGCGCCCTGATGAAGACCTGATAAATAACATGCACAAGGGTCGAAACATGCATGTTGACATTATTTAGATAAAGAATCATTCTCAAAATAACTTGTCCGTGTCATATATTCAATGTATTTTTTAACAGTTGTGGAATATGTCTACAGTCTTGACCACGTTTTTTCTGGGCACCTAGCATATTATCGGCTAGGCACAAAACTCACCCTATTTTGCCACACTTCTTTTCTAGCCCGCTGAATTTGTATCAATATATACATTGAATTGATGATTGGAGTGATTTTTTTTATGCATTGTTCAGCCATCAATTATTTGAAATAAAATTAAAGAATGATATGATCAGACCTTGCAATTTTGTTTTATTTCCATTAGAAAATTCAAAGCCTATACCATTGCAAGTGAAGTTGTCTGCTTTATAGATCCCCCACCTAAATCATATTAGATATGAAAAGGTAATAGGAATTAATTTTTGGAAGTCTGTTAAAGTTCAACAGAAAAGTGCACTGTGTGCGTGTGTGATTTTAGTCAATATATTTATGTTTGAAATTCCATTTCCAGATTCTTGCATGCTCGCTTCTTTCTCTATTAAATTGATGCATGTGTTTTTATGATTGTTTTTGGTTTTTAACACCCGTTTGCTTTTTAAGATCATAGTGTGCATGGTAAATGGTGAGGATTTTTTAAATTTATTTTGTTTGCTTGTTAGGCGCTGTTTCAAAGCGCCCACAGGGCAGGTAGGCGGCAAGGGTGGGAGAATACTTTAGAAAACACAATATTTAAGAGCAGAGGGTTCAAAAAGGTAGAAAGGACGAACCTACTATGCCTTGAGTGTATTCAGAATGTCAAGTGCAACAAGGAAGAGGGGAGAGGGAGTAGGTGCTGACAAATCCTAGCTCATGGGTGAGCCGCAGATGAAGTGCTCAGAATGTTGAGTGCTACGCTGACTGGGGCAGCAGGAGATGTAAGTGCGAACCTCCAGGGCAGAGGGAGTGTAAATGCAAGTGCTGTGGATAAACAGGAGTTGGGCAGAATTGCTGTGGGAGGTCAGGGCCTTGAGGATGCATAAGGGCCCAGGACACCGATTCAGCAACTGTGGGATTAGCAGAGGAGATAAGAAGGGAAAGAGGATGAAAAGAGGAAAGTCTTAAGGAGCGTCTGGAATTTGAGAAGATCTTCTCAAGGCGCAGGGGTAGGGGGTGACTATTCTATAGGAGGGAGCCAGCTGAGGAAAGTAAACGGCCCCCGCCCTCTGTTTAGCAAAATGCTTTACACACAAAGAGTTAGTGCCAGAGAAATGCAGTGCTCCGGAGGGAGAGTATTTAGTGAGATAAAGTTGAAGATAGTGTGGTCCCCGGGCCCAGACAGCCTTGTTGATGATGCAGAGGGATTTTAATTTAATCCGTGAAACAACCAGGACCCAGTGAAGACTTTTAAGTGCAGGAGAGGTGCAGTCCCTGGGCTTGAGGCCATCGGTAAGTCTTGCTGCCCTATTGTGGATTAGCTGGAAGGGTCGCAGATTGGAAGAAGGTAGATTCAGGAGGAGGCTATTGCAATAGTCAAGCCTAGAGAGAACCAGGGCTTGAGCCACATTGAGCCTATAAAGGAAAGTGAGAAAAGGTCAAATTCCTTTGAGAAGGAAGAGCTAAAAGTGGGATGTCTTGTCAATGTCCTTAGTGTGAGCAAGGAAGGAGAGAGAGGAGTTGAAGTTGACTCCAAGGTTTCTGGTTTCAGTTGAAGGTGCAGGGAGTGGGCCCAAGGAGGAAGGCCAGAGTGAGGGGAAGAAGGAGGGAGCAGGGGTCCCGATGGGAAGGATCTCAGTTTTACAGGCATTGAGGCAGAGATAGTTGGAGACGCACCAGGACTGGATGGCAGATAGGAAGTCAGGGATGATGGAGGGTGCAAGAGGGTCAGCAGGGAGTTTGAAAAAGAGCTGTGTGTCATCTGCGTAACACTGGAGGTTGGAGGAGAAAGAGGAGATGAGACGTGCAAGGAGAGTAAGGTAGATGTTAAAGAGCCAAGGGGAGAGTTTAGAGCCCTGGGGGACTCCACAGGTGGAGAGGGAAGTAGGAGAGGAGCAGGTGCCCAGGATGACATGGGAAGAGGAGTTTGTGAGGAAAGAGGTCACCCAGTCCAGTGCCCATTGCGGGATACCAAGGGTATCGTGGAGCCTTTGTATGAGGATGAAATGGTTGACTGTGTCAAAGGCAGAGGAGAAATCAACAAGCATAAGGACAGCTGGGGAGTTGGAGTCCAGTGATACGAGAAGTTCTTAATGGGTGTTCAGAAGAGCTGTTTCTGTGCCTCTGGATGCTCAGAATCCAGATTGATGGTCGTGGACACCACCAACAAGTTCAGTGTGTGAGTTGAGCTAGGGCAAAGTCAGCTTCTCAAGTAGCTTCCCCAGGAAGGGTATGAGGGAAATAGAGTGGTTGCTGCCAGGGCAAGTCGGGTCAAAGGATTTGTTTTCTGGAGTGGGCAGTTAAGGAGCAAGGGGAAAGAACCAGTGACAAAAGAGTGATTGCAGAAATCGGTGGAAGTAGGGGCAAGAGAGGCCATGTGTATATGAATTGCTTGCATAGCTTCACTTGTGGATGGTCACACACAAAAGATAACATGCACCATATAAGGGGACGCCTCTTCCACCGGCACACATGGTTTACGCTGAAGCTGGGTATTCAGGGTTGATAATGGACCGGTACAGAAATGCGTACAGTTATGATCTGCCATTGGAGGATGTGATTGGTGGTATCAGGGAGTTTGATCATTTTGCCAAAAAGGTTCTTATGAAAATGGGGGCTAGGTTATATCCCAAGATCTGGAAGATGATGGGGAGAAATACTTCCCATGGAATGTTCTTTTTTTATTAACTATAGGCTATATTAGAACCCTGGATGGGTGAATAACTCTTCCTCATTGGTCAATTTGAGGGCTACACAAGCCAGGATGGGCTCTGAGTTTTCTTATAGCCCATAGTTTTCATATAACTGTAAGGAACTCATGGTGGCAACAGTAAAGACAGACAAAAGTGATCACGATTCAAGGGTGTTTATTTAAACAATGAGCAGGTTGGAAAAACACCTAATCTAAACCTAAATCTAAGATTGGATCAAGCGTCGACCATCAAATGAAAAATAAGACTGTCCTTGTGGAGTCTTTTCAAAATAAAAAGGCTTATACTAAAAAGAAAAATTGCCAAATCCTTATAACTAATTACAGATAGAGTGTGGGATACGGTTTTCAATAAAGAAAGAAGTCTTCACCCCATGCACTTGTGCGTTTTCAATGTCACTGGGCCTAGTAAAATTGTTGTTTTGTTCTCCCCTGTTCCCCTCCCTTGCCTTGTCACACTCTGAAACGTTTGTGTAAGAGCGCAATATAAATGAAATATCAATTCAATTCAATTCACAAATAATACGTCAGGATATGATTGCCAGGGGTCTCCGTTCCCCATGTTTTCCGCACGGGACAAGGTTGGTCTCCTGAGAACAGCACACACTCAAGCTTTCCCAGCACGAACCGACATTTCCGCTCCAGCTATTAGGTTCTTTGATGGTTATGTCTCTTCTCAATAAACAGTCTCTCCTTCGAGGGCCTGATAATTTCAACTAGCAAACACAAAGTTCTGTTTCACGTATGGCTTTGGGTGATGACTTCACCCCGGACTCCCCCTCTTCCAGGCGCAAACCCCAAACACAAAGTTCTTTTTCACGTACGTTTTGGGTGACGGCTTCACCCCTGGTTCCCCCTCTTCTGGCTGCAAACCCCTCTCAAGTTGTGCTTGCCAAATCAAATACACAGTTCCTCTCTCAAAGAACTTTGGGTGGTGATTTTCCACCCCCCGGAGCTCCCTCTTTTGGGCTCGGACCCCTTCTCAATCATCAGCCTCCCTCCTTCGGGTTCACAATGACTTTTATTGTATTCACAACTCACAATGTCCTTTTCAAACACATATCACTGTGGACACCCCTCCGCCGGGTTCACTCCTGTCTACACGATGTTCATGTAACTTCAGATTTCATCCCCTCTTGTTAGCAACCATATGCCAGGTTCACTCCTGCCAACCTTTAACAGTTCTTTTAGGCCTACCTCTTCTTGTAGTCTTCCCTCTACTGGGTTCACTATTGCCAATTTTTCCAATTCCAGTTCACTGTGGACATCACTCTGGCGGGTTCACTCCTGTCAACATAATGTTCGTGTACTGCTTTTACCATGCGAGAGTCATTTCCTTAGTTTCCCAATCATCTGTCGGTCAAAGACTTTCAACTGAATGTAGGATTTGACACAACCCCTGTATGACAAATTTGACCCCTCTTCTCACCTTTGTCCCAAGGCCTTCTGGTTACTGCAGTTCAATAGTAGGGTACTTGCCTAGTGTTTCTCAAGTGAACACCCACATGGTGTTTGATTGTGTTATGCTCGCTTTCCCCTTTTCCAGTAAGCAATCCGTTTTTAGTTTATTCAAAACTCAATTAGACACTTGCTACTTTCTTTCAACACAATTCGGTCTATTTATCGGCTCTCCCCTCGACTCACCGGCTGTGATAACCTGCTGGCTTTCTTGTCTTGTAGAGTCAAGGCTGGTACCATTGGGCCATGCGTCTCTCCCCGGCTTGGCCGGCAGTGGAGGAGACACCCGAGTACCGTTGACATCTGCTGCAAAATATGCTCAATATTGTTTGCAGTCTTACGATTCCTTTTCTTGAGGCTTCACAGGTTTTTGTCGATAAGGGCAAAGTCACTTCTCCCCTTGGTATCCTCTCGACTTATGCCGTCTTTTGCCTTCTCTTGAAATGCCGTGCTGAGTTAGCTCTCACATTGTGCGGTCTGCCTTGCTCGTAGTGTGCTCTCTTGATCCACCTTTTATCCCTGTGGGGAAGGGAAAGGGCCATCAGCTGTGTGTGATTCTGATCAATTGCCTGACTTTGACTGACTCTTCTATTGGGACATGTCAGGTTAACGGCTCGGGTGTTAGTCCGTGGTCTTTCGTGCTGTGCGAAAATGATCTTACCTGAAACGGGGGGGGGCAGTGTTTTGGAATATCCTACATGGTAGGATGGGGAAAAGGTGTCGAAAGAAGTGGGATACTGCGTCTCACCCGCCGGTGTCCGACTCCCCAAGGACCCCCCATCCAGGTGATCCTCCCTCACTGGTCCACCCCCAGGAACTCGATCTAAAAGCGATAGCTCTGTCCTGGCCACCTGGATGACAGATCCCCGGGGACTAGACAGGCAGACACCTTCAGGTTTCTCACATAGCTCACACATGTGGCCTTTGCTTTTTATTTTTAGCTCAGAAAGTCACTTCTAGTGGCCTTGTTTAAAATGACATTTTCCTACAAATACCGTCCTTTTTTCATTTGTTAGTTAATTATTCTTTTCATTCATTTAAACTATCGGTAAGCATGACATATTTTTACCATGGTATTTTTCATGTTTTTTGTAAAATTGAATATTCCACATGGAATATTTAAGTTCCCAAAAAATATATAATAATTTTTAAAAATATATTTGTTTTACATATATGATATGATATGGCATTTATAACACGCCTATACGCAAATGTTTATATACATAAATATTTTTTTTTTGGCCATGGGTTCTAATGGCTTTACAGACCTCACCCTCGGGCTGTACCATCGTTAAGGGCCCTCAGGCCTCATTAAAGGCCCTTGCTACACTCAGCCCTTTATCTCGGTCTGCAGGGTCCATAAAACCCAGTACAGCCCTCGGTGGAGGTCTATAAAGGAATTTTGTACCCTTGAACACTTATATAAATGTATGCTGAACCATGTTGGATTAGTATGACATTTGTCTGTTTGTATTTCTGCAACACTGCTCCCAATAGAAAACCTTTTTTAAATGGAGTTTGTGGCTCGTAGCTTAATTATAGTCAAATAGCGGAGTAATTAAACCAACTTGCTTAAAAATTGAATGTATGTTCTTATCTTTCTTAGAATAATAACTAGAAACGCGTGAGTAAGCACTGACGTTTCCTAATGTGTATTCTGCCCCAGTAACTCTAGATCAGTGATCCCCAACGTGCGGGTCGGGAGCAACATGTTGCTCGCACCGCCTCACAATGTTGCCCGCCAGTTGCTTTGGCCACTGCCACTGTGTGGCCGCCAAGGAGGAGGCAGTGCTAGAGTGATGGACAACAGTAGCAGCAAATGCAGAGCCAGGAAAGCTATGGAAATCTAGCCTAGCAGCCTGCCCTGGCAGAGACATGACCTATCACTTGTCAAGGCATCATTGCAGTGGGCTTCTAGAGGCTGAGAAGTGAAAGGTGCTAATGGACTAAAGCACACGTTATTGCACTATCACAACGGGTGGTCAGGTGGGTCTGCATTGTGGGGAGCATGGCAGGGGGCTCATGATCTGAACCTTGAGGCTACAGATTAGACGTAAAGCAGTCTGTAGGGTATTTTGTGGAGATTTGGGGCCTGACGGTATTTTCTTACCGCCGAAATATAACTTAGCAACAATCACTCCTTGTATTCAGATTGGGCCATGTACGACAATAATACAGTGAACATGCATTATTTCAGCACCCAGGCATGCATATTTGGTATGCGTGGGTGGTAGGCGCGGTTGGCGGTATTTTGGTGAGCATAATTCCCTTGTTTTATTTGTGGCCCCAATGTCCAAAATCCCTTATCTTTGCTTAGATTTTTCGTGTGATCACTAGAGAGACCTCAGACCTACATTTTAGGAATACCACATTTTTCAGTGATAGTGTTGGTGTGCCACCATGGGCGAACTCACTGACTTATTTACGACAGAGAGCTATATATGGTAGTCTTGTGGTAATTTCCACTACCTTATATACGGTAGGGAGCTATGTTCAGAGAGTCTCTCTTCCCGTTGGCTCATGTACCTCCAACAAGCTATGCTACAGTCACTCACAATTATTCATACTGATTCTGACATGCACACATCTGTCTTAAAATGACCATTGCACTGTTTAAAAATCTCCCCACATCATCGGCATTGTAATGGTAAATAGTAAATACACCACCCGTCTGTTTTGAAATATTTTTCTGTATTATAAAAGTTGCATTTAAACACGATCTCATTCTTTACAGAAATAAATAAAATGGTACAGTAAAAGCATTGTCTATGACACACTGCAAAGAGAGTGGCGGAGAACAGAACTCAAATTGCAACATTAGCATTTGATTAAGGCATGCACAGGAATCCTACACTGACTGCATATTACCGTACACACTCAGCTCCCACACTTCTCATTACCTTATCTTTTTAGTTGTTCTCTTTGGCTGTTCTCTTTGTGAATGTGGCTCCCTTGAAGATTAACTCCAGCAAAAAGGAACGCTTGCCTTCTCAAACCGGGGTCATTGCCTGGAATTCTCAGCTTTTGCAGATAGGAATGCCTCAGCCAGTGGAAAGGTCCTTCTTTCAGCTCTCCCCAATCTCGACTGCAGCAGGACACAGGAATCTGCATTCAGTCAGGAGCCCCACACCCAGGTCTTCTCCCCAGTAGTGCAGAAAAATGTCTGCCTGTCTTTTTCCCCGATACTGCCCACTAAAACTTTCATCTCAGCCCTCTGTATGACGTGTCCCAATGAAATCCATCATCTCTCATCCTCCTACTCTCAACAATAGCTTCGCTTATACATTTGCAATTGTTGCAAATCTGACTTCCTTCTTCCTGCAGTTACTGTGCACAAAAACACGGAGAATCAGGCAGAGAAGAGAAGAAAAAAAATCTGCACACACATTTAAATGGCTTTCAGAGTATGCCTAATTCTGCAGTGGAGAACACATTTTATTAGTGGGTTATGTTAAATAAGGTTTTATTAGTCAGGTTAATGGTTAATAGGTTAGCTGTTAATTTTCAAATGTGTCTCTCGCACCACAGGCATTTCAGGTGAAAAATAGTGTGCATTTTTAAATGAGCACGTGTGCTTTTAACTGTAAAAATAGATTTGCATCTTATATGTTAAAATCGTTTTTGACTGAATAGCCTGTCTTTCCTTGTTAATCTGGTAACCCATATAGCAATGCACCGCACCCTTGTGGTGGTGCTGCGAAAAAAATTGCTACCTGTGCAGTAGTGCTGTACTCTGTGCTGTTTGCTACCTGTGTAGTAGTGCTGTACTCTGTGCTGTTTGCTACCTGTGCAGTAGTGCTGTACTCTGTACTGTAACACGCCAAATATCCTTACATATACCCTCCTTTTGTTTTTAGAACTTGGCTATAATCCAAGCCAATTCCTAAAAACAACTTGTTCTTTTTTTTTTTTACAATATAGCAATCCAACAAAATGAATATTCATGTGCATCAATGAAAATTTGCAATCAACATTTCATCTGAGTCCATCAGTTCATAAAATGTTCCACATTTGCCTTCTCAGTTGAAGTGGCATTACTTTAAGTTTAAATTTTCCAAGTCAATTAAAAACAACGAAATAAAACAACTAACTAAAACAAATAATTAATATAACAAATTAAAATAAATAATTAAAATAATAAATACGTGGAACTTCATATGCCGGAACTTTTGTTTTGTCTCTTTTGGTATGTCCCGACCAGCGATGTTATTCGGTTCATTCGAGTACTCTTTCATCTTGGCAATCTTGAATCCACAGTAGTCATCTCTTTTGGCATTCCGGTTATTTTGTCTTCACCTCCACCTGGAGGCAGGCATCTTTTGGTCTTCATCCAGGGGACTCCAGGACTCCATCGTCTCCCGTGGCCTCTGATCCCGGAACCTCCGACCAAATAATGTTAATTGTCTAAATCAAAATAGAAAATAAACAGATTAAGTACATAGCACAATACTAACTTCATCCTTTTGCCAAAAATAAAACATGCTTGGTAAAAATATTTCATTTTTTTTTTTCTGAAATTAAACACAAGTTAAAAGAAAACAAGCAGATATTCAATATTTAACACACTTTCTCTCTGCACACCAACCATGAGCTTCCATTATATGTGCATTTATTTATTTATTTATTTATTTATATTTATATTATATATTTTTACATATATTACAGTGTTTATGTACCACCATAACAATCAACTTTTTTTTAACTTCTTTGTCACTGCCTCCTGATTGTACCCATTTATTTTCTCTTTTTGTGTTCAAGGGATTTTATCTGTTTCTACATGCTCAAGCCGCCTGATCTCATGTCTGGGATGGCATGGTTTGATTTGATTTACATGGACAAACTGCTCTATTGCTGTTTCACCTTCATTTTTCAAAATTTTATACACTACAGGAGAGACCTTATCTATAATCCGAAATGGCCCCTGCCAGGCTGCTAGAAATTTAGAATTTTTCTGTTTACTTTTTCCAAAATGAAACTTGTACACCTGATCCCCTACACTGTATTCCTTTGCTGATGTCTTTTTATCATAATATGACTTTGCACTGTCAGCAGCTCTTTCCAGATTTCTCTGCACAAAAGCAAATGCATGTTGCAAATGCCTCCTCAGTTCATCAATATATTCATGAACTGTGGATGCACTCACTAGAGTTTGCTCATGTGTTCTGTATAGTAGGTGTTGTGGTAACACCATTTTCCTACCTGTCAAGACCTCATGAGGGCTAACACCTGTTGCTTTGGCAGGAGTCGATCTGATTGCCATCAAAACCAATGGTAAACGTAAATCCCAGCTGGAACCTGCTTCTGCCACAAATTTCTTTAAAATATCCACAACAGACCTATTGCTTCTTTCAACTGTACCTGAAGACGCCGCCCGATATGCGATATGTAGTTTCCTTTTCACACCTAGTATTTGCCATACTTTACTCATTAGAGTACTTGTGAAATGACTTCCTCTGTCTGACTCAATTCTTTGTGGCAACCCAAACCTTGAGAACACATGGTTCACCAGCAATGTGGCTGCTGTTTGCGCACTACAATCTGGTGCAGGAATGCATTCAATCCACTTTGACATCAAACATACCACACTCAAAATATAACGGTGTCCCCTGCTCGACCTTTTTAAAGGACCTACATAGTCTATTTGCAAATCTGACCATGGGAGAGTTAGGCCTCTTTTCATCAATGGTGCTCTATGCATTGGTGAAGCAGGTTTAAATTGGGCGCATACTAGACATCCTCTAGTATATAATTCCACATCTTGGGACATATGTGGCCAGTAAGCATAATCTTTTAGTATTTCTAATGTTTTTTGTGAACCTCTATGGCCTGCAGTTATGGCATCATGTGCATGGTGTAGCATTAGTCCTCTGAATGAAAGGGGTACTACCCACTGTATTTGCCCTGTTATGGACTCTCTAATCATGAGTCCATCCTGTAATCTAATTCGTGTTTTGTTCTTTAATAACACCCTCAACTCTTCTTTTCCCATACAATCATTTTCTGTTAAAGGATTTTGTTCAGGATCTATCAAATGATTATAATAGATTCCCAAAATTTGATCATTCTTTTGTGCCTCAATCAAATCTTGGTCTGGCGTGTCATGACTCCACTGCACCACCGGTTGATCTACCTCCTTTGGTGCTTTAGAACGTGTCACTGCATCAATTTGTATTTCACCCATTAAATAATCAATATGTAGCAATTCTCCCATCACAGCCCCAATCTTAGCCAGATGGTCTGCCTTATCATTTCCCTCCTTATCCTCTCCTGGTGTTTTTAAATGCCCACAAATTTTTCTCCAGTATATTGTTAAATTATTTTCTGACACCAATTTGTCTATGGCTTGTATCATTTTTCCATGTTTAAGTGGCTTTTTGTTGTATGTAACCATGCCTCTTGCTTTCCAACCAGGCAAATACTCCACAAAGCTATTCCGTGCATAGTCAGAATCAGTCACCAGTACAATTTCACTGAACTTTTTATCAACTGCAGTAGCAATTGCTTTATAGATGGCTGCCAATTCCGCCACCTGACTGCTCCTATCCCCAATCCTCATCCCTATACTGGGGACGCCTTCACATTTCAACCAGACATTTCCTATTCCTGCCACTAACTGTTTATTACTGTCATTTTCAATGTGAAAAGCACAACCATCCACATATACAGTTGGCAAATCCTTGCATGTTTTTTCATCAAAAACTTTGTGTGATGATTGTTCAAATTCCTGCAAACTAGTTTCCACTTCCATTTCATTTGGTATTTGTTCAGCTGCACAATCATGTAAGTCAGCTAACCCTTGAGCAATTGGGCTCTTTTTATTTTGTCCATATCTCACTTCTACGGGAAAACCTTGTAATGCCAGCGTCCATGAAGTGATTCTGGATTGTGCTAGATTGCCTGATCTAATTCTTTTACTCTCTAAAAATTGCAAAGGTTGATGATTTGTTTCAATAATCACCTTTTCTCCCTGAACAATGGGGCGGAAATGTTGTAGCGCCCACACAGTGGTTAATAGGGCCTTTTCACATTCATTAAATTTCATTTCAACTTGGGAAAATGCCTTACTTGCATATGCAATGGTTTTGTGATTCAAATCGTGTTTTTGTGATAACACTGCTGACATACAATGTTCAGAAAAACCTATTTCTATAAAGAAATCCCTGTCCTTTATGGGGTATGCTAAACATGGTGCCTTTACAAGACATTCCTTCAATCTAGCCACTGCATCAGACTGCTCTCTTTCCCATCTCCAGGGAGTATTTAGTTTAAGCAGTTTAGTCAATGGTTGAGTGATTTCTGCATAATTCTCAATGAACTTTCTGTTATAGCCTGTCATCCCTAATAAACTTTTTACTCCTTTCACATCTTTAGGATCTTTTAATCTTTGTATGGCCTCTATTTTCTTCCTTTGTGGATTTAGCCCACGTTCAGTCACTTCATGCCCTAGAAAGTTCACTTTTTTCTTGCACCATTGTGCTTTTTGCAAAGATACTTTGGCGCCTGCTTTCTGCAATTGGCCAAGTACATGTCTTATTTCATCAAAATGGCTTTTCAGGCTTTCATTTTTTATCAGGACATCATCCACATAAACTATTGTTCCTCTTTCCGCTGCATCCGGCATGGCCTTTCTCAAAAATATGCCAAATTCACTCCCACTATTGATGTACCCGAACGGAGCTCTAAGCCAGGCATATTGAGTCCTGTCAAATGTAAAGGAAAATAAGTGTTGTATCTCCTCTGCCAATGGCACACACCAATATCCAGATGTGAGATCTAATGTGGTAAATACATTTGAACCATGTATCTGAGCTAGGCCCTGATCAATGAATGGTAGTGGCCATCTAGATACTGGTACTCTTTTATTTAACTCTCTTAAGTCTGCACACAGCCGCCATTGACCATTTGGCTTTAACACACCTAAAATAGGCGTATTGGATGTGCTATGAATGGGCCTGATTATTCCCCGTGATTCCAAATTTTTAATAATCTCTGCCAATGATTCTAAACATGCCAGCGGTAGTCTATACTGGCGTACAAACACTGGATTCCTGCTACAACCTTCTGGTAGTGTGGCCACATGTAAATCAGTTAAACCACAATCATAAGCATCTTTTGCAAATACATCCTTAAACTCCATAAATATTTCCCTCAGGTCGTCTCTATCCTTATCGCTGTCACATGCATCCGCTAAGGAGATCTGCTCTTCTACCATTCTGGAAAATTCTGGAAACTCTTCTGGTAAAGGAATCTCAGCGCTTTCCTCTAACTGTGTGGCTGTGTCTTTTTGTAGAGCTGCCACTTTTAAATATTTTGGCATATCAGCTTCCACTTCAATGGGCTGATTTCCTGTTTCATTTTCATTTGAATTAAATATTATGCAATCCTCTTGATGGCAGCACACTGTCTCATTTGAATCATAAGGATACACAGAATGAATTTTAAATATTCCTTTGGGCTGAGAGTCCAGGTGTTCTGGCAACTCGCCCTTGGCATCTACATATTTTTCAGGAATATTCCCAATCACCATGTTATTTAAATCTGCCGTATAATGTGATTTTTGTATGGCCATTCCTAATGGGGAGTTTTCCTCTAAATGAATATCCTGACAACCTTTATTATTTACCATGATTTTTACAGATCCCTCACCAATGTCTACCAATGGAATGTATTCATAATCCAGGCCTTGCTGTTTTATGGATTCATTCAGGCATACAAATGCATCATAGCCTTTCATCTGCTGTCCATTTTTGCATTTCAGTGTTATTGCAAACTGTTTTGTAAATGCAGGAATAATAGTATTTTTCCTCATTTGTAATTCGACTGCATAAGGAACCAGTTGTGCACAATGATAAGCCCTTCTTTTGTCTTCAAATTCAGGTGCCGGACCACCTAGGCGTGACCATATTTTTTGATTAAGGAAATCTAACACCATACACATTCTGTGCATGATGTCACTGCCCATGTAAAATTCATTTTGTGCTCCACTCACTATCCATACATTATGGTAAATTGTTTTCTGCCCAATGCTAATTTTAAGCATGCATCTGCCTGCAATTCGGTTTTCAAAGTCTGGACTGTCCAACCCAGAAACATATTGGTTTTTAATCCTAAATTTCGGGATTTCTTCCCTCTCCATAATTTTTTGCAACAATTTCTCATTAATGAAACTCCTTTCATGTTCAAGTGCTAAAGTGGCTTTTATTGTTTTAAGATAATCATTTATACCAACATGAACCCATGGTTGCTCATCTTCCATGTGTATTTCTGCCAGAGTGGTAATGTGTTTTTCTGAATCTGTTTTAGGAGCAATATTCTGTTTGCATGTTTTCTCTTTTAAATAGAAACGTAATGTGTGCTCATCTATGGCAGTCTGCCAGTCTTTCCTTGGGTCCAAGTATATTTGTACAGGTAGTTTTTCATTGTCGCTCTGCATTTTGTCTTGACACATTAATATAACAGTGACACTAGGTATGCAGCTATTCTGGAGATATACCTCCACAGCATCATTTGTTTTGGCAACGGTGTGACATTCATTTATATTGCTGTTTTGTGATTTTAGTTTCTTAGGCCTCAATGGTTTTTTGGTTAAGGACCACAGCACTCCATTCACCCCATCTATGAGAGGAGACAATCTTTTCAGGCAATCTGTCCCCATCAGAAATGGAATTTCACAAATAGATGTGATCAATACTTCTTGTTTCATTCTGTGCTTTCCTATTTTTATGTCAACCTCAGTTACACCTATGATGGGCACCGCCTCCCCATTAAAGTTATGCACTGGACCTTGATTTGCCTTCACTGTGATCTGACTCTGTGGAGGCCTCCCTTCATTGATACTCTTTACCAGCTCCTTGGACATAATTGTGGCCTGTGCGCCAGTGTCAATCATAGCGAAGGTGTGGCATTTTTCTTCTACAGTGATGGGTGCATAATATCTGTCCTCAACTTCCTCTAATACACATAAGAAATGTGAATTCTTACTGATTTCAGGGCTCACCTTTCTCAGATCTTTTTCACTTTTGGCTAAGCACATTGGTAAATGAAAAGACATTTTTCCCTCCTTTTTACCCATTTCTGTGCGAGATATTTTATTCATTTCTCCATGTTCAGAGGTTTTTTGGAGTGTGGCCACTGTTCGCCCATCCATCTGGGTAACATCAGAGACCACATTACAACCTTCCAACTGAACATGTGTAACAACATCATTCAGCAATTTGTCATTTTTTAATTCTGTGCATTTGTGATAATTTAGTGTAATACCAGCCCTTTCAGCCTCTTCAAAAATATGTGGCTCAAAGAATTCTTCAGGTGATTGACTTGTACCCTCCTTGTGAGTATTTCCTTTTTCTGTCTGTGTTTGGTCATTGTTTTGCTTGCCCAGGGAAGGAGCTATGGCATCCCCACTTACTCCCTGTTCACTGGTATTCCCCATGCATGAGTCATTTTTCTTAAATCTGTTCCTTTGTTCTTTTGGAATTCCTAATGTTTCTTTTTCATTTGTGCAAATCTTTACTGTTTTATTTAGCTCTAAGTTAAACCGTACCTCTTTTTTAGAAGTATTTGCACTTTCTATCACAATTTCATTTACTGGTACTTTCATTTTTAATCCATTAGGCATCTCAGAGTCGTTATGCAAAATTATATCAGAGCAATCTGTCATTTTGGCACTGCAGTTATCATGAGTACTTAGTCACTTTTCGGAAGCCCCCCGGTCATTGCTATGGCCATCAGCCCCCTCTTTGGAAGGTTGTTTTTGCGCTGTATAGAGCTTTCCTATTTGCTCAGCTAACATTTTCACTTGGGCCTCAAGGCACTGGAACCTTTCCATCTCTCTAGGATCCTCTTTCTGTGGCCTAGGTCGATATTGGTTGTTTTCCCCCTGATTGGATCTATTCTGATACCTCTCAGGTGATTGATGTCGGTTGGGATGGTTTCTGAACTCTTGATTCATTTGTGGAGGGGAGCGGGTTGCACCCATCCTTTGATTATAGTCCCCTGGTGGGGAATCATTGTACTGGCGTGGACTGTAGTTCACGTTTTGCCTCATGTCCTGTCTCTCAGATTGTGGGTACTGGCCCCTATGTTGATTTCCATTATCAGTAAATCGATCCACATATCGGGGCCTATCCTGATTACCATATATCATGGTGTTGGGATCAAACCTACTCTGTGTCCCCAATGACTGGTAGGGACCATCATTTCTTTGATCTTGATTTTGTCTCTGGTTATTGTTCATACCTGCCATATCTGGCCGATATCCTACCCGGGGTCTATCCCCTAAATATCTAGTGCTGATGTAGCTCTCTCTATTACTAGGATCATGTGTTTGGAACATTGGTACAGGAAATGGCGATCTTTGTTGATTACCCCTTTGTTCAGGTGTCACATTATTTTTACCTTGGCTTTGAGCAGACTCAAGGGACATTTTGGCTGACCTGATTTCCATTACTGTGGCTGAGGGTTCTTTAGATTTAGGCCTGGTATCTTTCATTTTATCACTTTCTCTACCCTGACAATAGAGTACCTCATATAGCTTTGTGCTTTGATGTACAATCCATTCAAGGGACTTGTCACGGTCAAATTCACGGACCAATTGGGATATGATGTCTTTCTGTAGCCCATAGAAGTATGCAGTTTTAAACTCATTGGAATTTGAGTCAAAAGATACATCAAAGCGAGAGAATGCTCTTTTTAAGTCTTGTAAAAATTGGCGAGGGGATGTATTAGGTCCAGCAGTAATTGTGTACGCGACTTTCTTTGCCTCCTGCAATGACTGAAAAGGAGAAAAATGACGCCTAATTTCTTTTTCAAACTCCAGCCATGTCATATTCTGCTGTTCATTTAATCCCCTTATGATGCTGGCCGTCGGGGCATCTAAAGTTAAATGAAAATATTGTCTGTACTGTTCCTTAGGTATCTGGAGTGCTTTAAAAATGTCATGTACCGCTTCTAAGTGATCCTCAATGCAGCATTCACCTCCCTTTTTAAATGGTTTGATCAGGGCTTTAATGGATTTCATTATTTTTATGGGGCTACTTGTTGCAATGCATGGAATTGCACTATTTTGTGATTCAATCCTGTTTTCAGGTGTATGAGATTGGTGGCTGCCCCCAATGGGAGTATCAAATCCCCCAAGGGCGCTGCAACCAAGTTCATTCACCGGCCCAGCCACTGTAGCACTAGCTCTTTGGGCATAGCTAGAATTCACCTCCACTCCATTGAATGTGGTACCCTGCCGCCTCTCCTGGGACCTGGGCATGCACATTTGCTGTTCTAAGTCCTTACACTTTTTAAGGAGTCTGGTTGCTTCATTTTGCAAATAATTATTTTCATCATTCATTTTATTAATCACCTCCTGCATATCGCACATTTGCATTTGGCATTCATTGAACTCTTTATTTCTCTTGTCTCTTTCTTGAATCATTTTAATCATTTCTTGTTCTGCACTCTGGAGATCACCTTCTTTTTCGCAATGTTCTTTTTGTAAAATCTGCATTTCTGAAACAACCTCATCTTTATCCTGCCTAATGTGATCCACTAAGGCTTTTAAGTGTGCCAATTCTTGCTCACTATCTTCAAATTGTTTCTTGCTTTTGGATAACTGAGTATCAAAGTCTCTGCATTTTAATTGCATGTCTTTTTGGCATACATCCAATTCTGCTCTCAACATTTCCTGATTTTTACTTGCCCCCTCTAATTCAGTCTTTAACCTGTTAATTAGCTGAGTATCATTCTCTTGCATTCGCAGGGATTTGTTTAAAATAAACCATATTTTGCCGCATAGCCGTATTAAACAGTCTTTCTCTGCACTTTTATCGGCTGCATTCAATAATCTTGTAAGGCAGACCTGAATTATGCTGCCTTCTGCAAAAATATTGTCTAGTTTTTCTTTCTGCACCTCACCCTGAATGCGGTTACTCCATTCTAACGTGCTATTCGAAGACCAATTCCCATGTGCAAATAACTTTGCCTCTAAATATTGCACTAGATCTGAGAATGTGGTTTCCCTTTGTGACATTCTGAAATTCGTTTTTAGTGGCACACTGCTATTATAAAATGGGTTCCCTTTAATGTGCAAATGGCAGTGTGAGACACGCTTGCCACGCCCAGTAGGTACTCTATGATCACTTTCCCGGCCTGCAACGCACCATAAATATGTAGGGTATTTTGTGGAGATTTGGGGCCTGACGGTATTTTCTTACCGCCGAAATATAACTTAGCAACAATCACTCCTTGTATTCAGATTGGGCCATGTACGACAATAATACAGTGAACATGCATTATTTCAGCACCCAGGCATGCATATTTGGTATGCGTGGGTGGTAGGCGCGGTTGGCGGTATTTTGGTGAGCATAATTCCCTTGTTTTATTTGTGGCCCCAATGTCCAAAATCCCTTATCTTTGCTTAGATTTTTCGTGTGATCACTAGAGAGACCTCAGACCTACATTTTAGGAATACCACATTTTTCAGTGATAGTGCTGGTGTGCCACCATGGGCGAACTCACTGACTTATTTACGACAGAGAGCTATATATGGTAGTCTTGTGGTAATTTCCACTACCTTATATACGGTAGGGAGCTATGTTCAGAGAGTCTCTCTTCCCGTTGGCTCATGTACCTCCAACAAGCTATGCTACAGTCACTCACAATTATTCATACTGATTCTGACATGCACACATCTGTCTTAAAATGACCATTGCACTGTTTAAAAATCTCCCCACATCATCGGCATTGTAATGGTAAATAGTAAATACACCACCCGTCTGTTTTCAAATATTTTTCTGTATTATAAAAGTTGCATTTAAACACGATCTCATTCTTTACAGAAATAAATAAAATGGTACAGTAAAAGCATTGTCTATGACACACTGCAAAGAGAGTGGCGGAGAACAGAACTCAAATTGCAACATTAGCATTTGATTAAGGCATGCACAGGAATCCTACACTGACTGCATATTACCGTACACACTCAGCTCCCACACTTCTCATTACCTTATCTTTTTAGTTGTTCTCTTTGGCTGTTCTCTTTGTGAATGTGGCTCCCTTGAAGATTAACTCCAGCAAAAAGGAACGCTTGCCTTCTCAAACCGGGGTCATTGCCTGGAATTCTCAGCTTTTGCAGATAGGAATGCCTCAGCCAGTGGAAAGGTCCTTCTTTCAGCTCTCCCCAATCTCGACTGCAGCAGGACACAGGAATTTGCATTCAGTCAGGAGCCCCACAGCCAGGTCTTCTCCCCAGTAGTGCAGAAAAATGTCTGCCTGTCTTTTTCCCCGATACTGCCCACTAAAACTTTCATCTCAGCCCTCTGTATGACGTGTCCCAATGAAATCCATCATCTCTCATCCTCCTACTCTCAACAATAGCTTCGCTTATACATTTGCAATTGTTGCAAATCTGACTTCCTTCTTCCTGCAGTTACTGTGCACAAAAACACGGAGAATCAGGCAGAGAAGAGAAGAAAAAAAATCTGCACACACATTTAAATGGCTTTCAGAGTATGCCTAATTCTGCAGTGGAGAACACATTTTATTAGTGGGTTATGTTAAATAAGGTTTTATTAGTCAGGTTAATGGTTAATAGGTTAGCTGTTAATTTTCAAATGTGTCTCTCGCACCAAAGGCATTTCAGGTGAAAAATAGTGTGCATTTTTAAATGAGCACGTGTGCTTTTAACTGTAAAAATAGATTTGCATCTTATATGTTAAAATCGTTTTTGACTGAATAGCCTGTCTTTCCTTGTTAATCTGGTAACCCATATAGCAATGCACCGCACCCTTGTGGTGGTGCTGCGAAAAAAAATTGCTACCTTTGCAGTAGTGCTGTACTCTGTGCTGTTTGCTACCTGTGTAGTAGTGCTGTACTCTGTGCTGTTTGCTACCTGTGCAGTAGTGCTGTACTCTGTACTGTAACACGCCAAATATCCTTACAAGTCCATCGATGAGCCTGCATTTACTGGCCCAACCAGCCTGGGCAACGCTCTACAATCCTTGCACCAATCAGAGCCAGAAGCACTAGATGGAGATGGCCCTCCATTTGTTCAGCAACCACTGTAACCAGCTTGGCCTCCCCTTCTGCACTCTGGTAAGGTGTAATGGAGCTGTGAGCAGAGGATTGGCAAAAGCGTGATGGCCAAAAAAGTTGCATGAATGCCCAACTGTTCATAATTGCATAGGTTCCATGTAGCTTTTTTTTACTTGCAAGATTTGTGTTTGCATCCGCCATTCACATTATTGGTTAGAAATGCCCAGCAAATTAAAACGTCTGTCCACGTGCTCATGTTTGTGTGCTGATTAGCACTGGTCATCTCCTGTTCCTATGGAAATCTAGGTAGTGGACAATTGACAAAAAATAGATTGCATGCATGCCCCTTACCATCATCACATCATTTGTGTGTGCTTAATTTGTACAGGCAGGGTTTGTGTTACTTATTCATTGCAGGGTCCTAGTATAAACAAAATGGTATCATCTGATACTTCGTCCATCTGGCATTTGGATAATTGCAAAAAATCAAGATGGATGCCAAATTGTCCATGATTGAAAACATTCCATAAATTAATTACAAAAGAATTTACTGTGTGTATGTTTTAATTGCAATGTCAGCACATTCCCCCTGTTACCACTCAGTACAGTGGTCACTGATTGCTCGAATTTGTGACCAGTATTACTGGCCTAATGTGCTTAGAAATGCATCTAAGGCCTTTATGTTTGTTTGAAAATATTCCTTGAGGAATAATCCTAAATCTCCAGCCAGTAAAACACGTTTTAAATCCTGCATGGTGTGACCCGTGTTAATGGCTTTATCTGCTTAAAAAGGTACCATTTTGCTTCTGGAAAGCAGCTTTGGAACCTATCAAGCTGATCACAGGGCTGGGGGTCCCCTGGGACCCTGGGTGTGGGGGACACCAAGGAGGGGGCATTCCCTTTAACAGGTCAGATAGCCAAATTAATCATGCACCTATTGACTTGCTGCTAAGATCTCCGTTGCTCGTCTTTGGAAACATCCGGAGGGCCCATCCTTGGCAATCTGGTGGTCAAAATGTTGGGACACTGTAGTGTCAGAGAAGATTACTGCTTTTTTCGAATGGGGGACATCACGAGCTTCCAGAACATTTGGGCTCCCTCTATGGAATGTGCAGAGAAATATCCAAGCCTGACCTGTGTCCCCCCCATTACGCGGTGGCTCACATAGGCCCCCATGTTACAAAGAACTGGTGTTCTTCCTATCAATCCCTCCATGAACAACAAGGGAGGTCCTCGCGAAGTCCAGGCCCCCTCCAGACAAACTATTGCTGCTCCTCCCATGTTGTGGTTCTCTGTCCATAATAACCCGGTCTGAGATGATCATGCTACTGTAATTTGCCTTGATGTACTTGTCTATCGTAATGAAAACTCCTAATAAAACATTTTTGTTGAAAAAAAAAGGCAACTTACACCATTTGTAAACACCAACTTGATCTCGAATTACGTGAAAAGCCAATTGAAATTTGTATAGAGTAGATTTGCAGCGGGAGGATAGCTCAGTGGCAATGTGCTCACCTTGGAAGCAAGAGAACACAGAGCACCACAGGTTCGAACCCCGGGTCCGTGCTTAGAAACCTCTGGGTATTAAGCGCGTTATTGTCATGATGCCCGCTCCCGGGGAGCCGGTTCAAGCCCTGCGTCCCCGAAAGCGGACATCCAGTCCCCAAGGAAGGACCCAGCAACCCCATATAGGGGCCCTTTGGACAGTGTCCTGGCGCCTATGGCGCCAGACTCATAAAAGACATCAGTCCTGGTGCCATAAGGCTCATTATGGGAGTGCTTGGGTGCACTTACCTGATGCAGACCATGATGCAGGATCCCGGCCTCCTTGAGGCCTGAAAGGAACTACTTTACCTGTGGGACTAATTTACCATCTGGGCGTGGTCGGGGAAGGATACATACCTGATTGGAGGAAGGATACATACCTGGAACTTCTTCCAAGGCTATTTAAACCCCACCCGAACAGCCACACGTGCTTCGCGCTGTTCTGCATCTAGCAGCTGGACGCTCACCGTGTCTGCTCCTGCATCCTGACTTCTGCCACGCCTGCCAGCATCCTGGATCACCTGCAAAGGAAGAGAAGAAGAGAACAGAAGAAGGAAAAGTCCTTACCTGCTAAATCCGCATCCCGGAGACATCTCGCCGCCAATCCTGAAAAGGAAGACTTTTATTTAAAAGCTCATCGCGTCGATCGCTGCAGCGCCACATTCCACTCACCTTTACAGGGCGCCTCCATGTTCAGCAGCGATCATCCGGATTCGCAGTCATGCCCCAGCGCCTAGGGAGAAAAAGACCAGAACAAAAGGTGAGAGAGAGAAGGGAATAAGGAAAGCTAAATCTCCATGTTAAGACTTACCTGTTGATTCATTCCCTCTTCATTTCGGGTCTGCGCCGTATCTTGGCATTTCCGGACCCCGGCCCCTAAGGGGAAAAAGAGACATCAGCGTTAATGAGCGAATGAAAAGACATTACCAAAAAACGCTCATTAAAGACTTACCTGATTTCTACAAGGATTTCACCTCTCATCTCGGGTCGGTGCCTGTTCCCCGGCATTCCGTACCCCGGCCCCTATGGGGAAAAAGACACTAGCATTAGTACATTAATGCATGGACACAAGGGGAACCTCTTATCAAAAAGCTTACCTGGAAGCCAAGCAAGTTTGGTTCTCACCAATCCGAAAATCCAGTGAAGTAACTGGATACCAACGCGCCCCTGCATCAGAAGCAGGATGGAGAGCTCGTCCTTCCAGACCCTATGGTGAGACGCTACGAGAAATCACAGAAGGGTTTCAAGGAGGGTGAGAGGGGAAAGTGGGAGGCCGATTGCATTACCCCGCAGACAGTTAATCCCCTATTTTCGCCTACAGAAGGATACTTCTGCGAGACAGACAAGCCAGATTTGGGGGCCCGGTCCAGTCCGTCTTCCGAACCCTGCACATCCCCTTAGAAGAGGTCACAGCAGCGCGAACCAGGCCAGCGCCTCCGTGGGAGTCAGGTGAGCGTTACAGTTATAAATAACCAATCATATTATATCACCTCGACTAGATTACTCTTAATTGCTGCACATTCACTTAACATTCAACATATGGCTGTTTATAACGTATATTGCAAACATTTTGCCACCACCTGAAAGAAAGTATATTCTGTCTAGGTATACATTCCGCTCACTGTTTCATTTGGTAAGAAAATGTTGCTCATTGCCTACAGAAGGTTGGGGCCCCTGCTCTAAATGCTCCCCTGATTTGAATACGTGTCTTGCTAGATTCTATGACGCTCTTCTGTATTGTTGCCACAAGGTGGCGCATGTGCCACAGGGAAAAAAACAAGGTTTGATTCATTGTGTGAAATTGTGCCACAGCCTTGCATGAACGGGGCACCGGAGTAAATGACAAGTCGCCCGTGATCATCTTCGATCTGCACCTGGTACCTGCTCCCCAAAGCCCAAAACGAGTGAAAGTCTGGTGGCGCCTCGGTCATCCTTGTGATGCACACGTGCAAATGACATTAACAAAGATTTGCTCTTGGGTATGGGCAGTGGTAGAAGTGTACCAAAAAAGTAGTGGAACTTTGAGTCCGGCGGAGACAGAGTAAGAAGGAAGGGAGCGACGTGCAGCACAATGTTCAAAGTCAAGCTGGTTGACAGCCAATTCTGTTGAAACAGATTTCCGTGTAGCTGTAACTGACATCCGGTGGAGAAGTGTGCTTTAACTTCACAAAGAACAATTCCAGAATGGTGAAAATGGTTTGCTAAAAGAGGTGCAGCTGTTAACAGTAAAAAATAAAAGTAGTGGAACACCGCTCCCGACTGTTCCCGCTCACTTCGATCACGGGGTATGGGATGCCCCAGGCATGGGCAGATTAATGCCAGCTTTAGCCTTTGTGGATGATGGGGTCTCGGGGATGGGGGGATTTTCCTGATTTTCGCCAGTGTAAACCTTTGAGAATCGCTGCAGCTGAGAAAGTCCCAGTTGCAGGCTAGTTTCAAAGAGTGTGTTAGGATGAGACTCAATAATACAGAGGTCAAGAAACACCAAATCAAGCACAGAAACATTGGCGCAGCTGGAGAGAGAGCAGGCGGTAGCTACCTCAATGCAAGCACGACTGAACGTGGGCCCTCATTCATGGGCGTGGCTTGCATGATCTAAGACGTGATGGGCGTGGCCTAAAGACGAACATGTTAAAATGGTCTGGCCTATATAACTAAGTGCCTATCGCAACACAGTCTGCTTGGTACAAACTAAATAGATAAATCAGCCTGCCGGGCCGGCACACACTGCATAAATAAATAAATAAATAAATAAATAAATAAATAAATAGGGTTGTGTATGGAGGTGAGGCCTTGTGACCCAAGAACTGTTCGCGCTCAGAGCACGACGAGGTTTATTTATTTATTTATGCGTTGTTTATCGGATACACCTGCAAACACCTTTACCACAGCTTTTCTCTACTTATCTCTCTTTTTCATCAATCTGCTCCTTACTCTCCTTCCCAGTTTCCTTTCCTCTTGTATCGCCCTCTCTCCGTTGTTCCCCTCTTTGCATCACTTATTTTCACCACATTTCGTTTCGCTCCTTGAACAGACCTGGTTTATTTATTTATCTATGTATGCATTGTTTGTCGGATACATGTATAAAACAAACAATGCATAGATAAATACATTAACTACGTCATGCGCAGAGCGGGAACAGACCAAGACCCAGTTTATTTATGCATAAATAAATAAACTGGGTCTGTTCAATCATGGGCTCCGTGATCTAATCTATATCGCACAGCCCGCAAGTTCACTGAGGGTGCGGGCATGATTCTGCTCACAGACAACGAAGGGACTCTAACTTCCTCTCCTGACCCTTTGAAAGGCGTCAGGAGAGGACATTACAGTTTGAAGATGCCGCAGTGTTTCCTGCAGGCAGCTGTGACTGACAGAAGTGCCAGCCAATCACAGCGTCGCACAAACAGTTTGGGCGATGCTGTGGCTGGCTGGCACTTCTCTCAGTCACAGCTGCCTGTTTCAATCATGGTGGTGGGCTCATCTCCGGCTGCGGCCGTGGCGGGATAATGACCCGCTGCAGCGTGGTGGGAAGGGGGCCCCACAGGGTCCCGGCGCAGCCTAACTTTTTGGAGAATGCCGGGGCTCGGTTCCAGCTGGCCCTGGCGCACTTAAAGCACTGAGGTGCATTATAAAAAAAAACAAATTAAATTCGTCGTTATGGCCTTTCCCACTCACTCTGTGCCTATGACACATCCCATGGAATCTCTTTGAGCTAGTCCTGTGCTTTCTGAGCAGCCTTCTGAAAAGTAAAAGCTTAATTGTAAATATAAACCCACTTCTGGTGTAAAATAAAATCTTAACCAAATGTACCTTCAGCTACGATTGATAGGCAGTATGTGTGTCCTTACATACAACCCTTGCATTGAATTCCACTCAAAACACCACATTGTCAATGCCAGCAGTTTTGGCTCATATGTAGGAATTAGATAGACATTTTCCAGGCACTGCTACAATATTCCCAGGTACTAACACCATTTGGCAACTGTTGCCATCATAAGGCCAGAAAGTGCCATTAAGGCAGTACCTGAAACATGCTAATTACATCCCTACACAAAAGCCAACGCTGATGGCGTTGCCAATGCTTGTGTTTTAAATGGCACAATCGTGTGCCAGCAGGTAGACTGGAACGTCAAAAGGACCCACCACTGAATGAATGAACGACTGGATGAATGAATGAATCATATTGCTAGCATCCTTTCCCTGAAATGCCTCTGGTGGCTAGATTTCATCAGTCCTTGCCTGGAAAAGGAACACTTGTTGAGGAGACAAGTTGTTATGATGCCATTTTAATAGGCACATAATTCTTGCAGGCTACCCTGCATTCTTGGTGCTGAGAGGACGTGCTTTCTACATTGTAGAAGTTGAAACTGATGACTGACTCCCTCTTTTGTTGCATGTGTTGAAGTTCAGTTGAAAGGAGTGAGCATATCTATTTCTGAAGTTTATCAGACAATCCAGGTGACTCACAGCGACAGCGATATGTTAAGCAAGCCTTTTTAATGTTGCTATTTGAGGTGGCGCTTAAGTGCCACATAGAAGCCAAAACTATTGCGTTGGAATACAGATAGGAGAGAGCTGAAATATGAAGAGGGGCACAGAGTTTGTAGGTAATGTTCAGATATTTACCCACCCATTGACTGCCCATGGCAATCCATATGGCCATTGCCACCAACTACCTGCCCCTCGCCGCCTAAAACATATCTTCCTGGAATCTTTTTTGAGCTAGCTCTATCAAACAGTAACATCAAACTGTGTGCTGTACATGACCTGTAACTGTTTTTTCAAAGCAGTTTTTTTTAAGTGTAAATGTGCTACTGGTGTAAAAATAAAATCTTAATCAAGTGTGACTGCAGCCACTAGATTTACAAGCACTCACGCCCTGGTAAAAAAGAGGCTTTGGTCAATCCTACTGTGTTGAGTTCTGTATAGACTCGGCCATCCTATCCCCATGCACTTGCATTATTTTCCAGCTGTTGAATCTTATGGCCAGTTAATACCACTATGGCACTGCCTGGCAAATGCCTATCCCATGCCTACACATAAGCCAACACTATTTGCTTTTCCAATGCATGTTTAGTATGATTCTGCCAGAGGGGCAACCCCCTGTTTTGTGAGATGGAGTCCCTTTTTGACCGACCTAGCTTGAGCGAAGATGTCTTAACTTTTTGAACACCAAGAGAATCACTTTGCTTACAGTGACCCACAAACCCCATTTCAGGGCATATTGTAGGTAACATGATCTGGGGAGACTGTTTTTCTCAACTTTATAATAGTGTAGAGAGAGAGTGCCTGTGACTGTTTCCCCCTCTTTATGCTGTCAGGTCAGTCAGCATTTATACCCCAGATGAGGCCAACATGAAGGTGAAAGACCTTTAGAAGAGGGTGAACTAATAATATTGTGATTTTGATGGCACATTCATGAAATACCATGGCAGAGCAAGCTGATGGTGTCAGAGGGCTGACCCCCTATGTGCTATAAGCACCATCACCCTACATACTGCATGGCCCTGGGAGGTGCACTGAGCAGAGCAAGCGGGCGAAGCGGGCTGTTGCCTCCTGTTTTCCGCTGTGAGCATCGAGGGTCGCTAGGGGGCGCTGCGTGTGTACGAGGCACTATACCACCTTGCTTTGCTTTGCATGACACCTTTTGACTGGTTAGGCAGATCCTGCATTGAGAATGAGCCAGATACTGTTTGTTTGCGCACGGGGTGCAGCCCAGTTGATAGCACAACATCTGGGATTGTAAATTGTAAACTTTTTTTATCCACTACATTCTTCCCCTGGGAGTTATACCTGCTAAGTGGGAGAGTGTTAACACATATACGTTTTGACCTGGATATTACACTATCTGGAATTGTAAACTGTAAACTTTACATACTTTACCCACTCCATTAGCCTTCATTAAGTTATACAGAGTAAGTGGGAGAGTGTTAACACATATACGTTTTGACCTGGATATTACACCATCTGGAATTGTAAACTGTAAAATGTGCGTACTTTGCCCACTCCATTAGACTTCTTTGAGTTATACAGGGTAAGTGGAAGAGTGTTAGAGCTGATCATTTTAAAGTTGGATCTTACAGAACCTGGGATTGGACATTATAAACTTTGCTTCCTTTATCCAAACCATTCGTCTTCCATCAGTTAAACATGGAAGTGAAAGGATGTTAGAGCTGATAATTTGTGACTTGGATATTTCAGCACCTGGGATTGTAAACTGTAAACCTTACTTACTTTTACCCACTTCATTAGTCTTCTTTGAATTATATAGGCTAAGTGGAGGAGTGTTGGAGCTCATAATTGGTACCTTGGATATTACAGCATCTGGGATAGTACATTGTAAACTTTACTTTCTTTACCCACTCCATTCGTCTTCTGTGAATTGTACAGGCTAATTGAAAGAGTGTTAAGACTGATAATTTATGATTTGAATATTACAGCATCTGGGATTGCAAACTTTACTTTCTTTACCCAATTCAATTGTCTTCTGTGAATTGTACAGGTTAAATGGTAGAGTGCTAGAGCTCATAATTGGTATCTTGGATATTACAGCATCTCGGAATTTAAATTGTAAACTTTAATTTCTTTACCCACTCTTTTCATCTTTTGTGATTCATACAGGCTAAGTAGGCGAGTGTTAGAGTTTATAATCTGGGATTTGGATATTACAGCATCTGGGATTGTAAATTGTAAACTTTACTTTCTTTACCCACTCATGTATGCTCTGTTAATTTTACAGGTTAAATGGAAGAGCCTCAGAGCTCATAAATGGTACGTTGAATATTACAGCACCTCTGAATGTAAAATGTAAACTTTACTTTCTTTACCCACTCTATTTGTCTTTTGGGATTTATACAGGCTAAATAGGAGAGTGTTAGGGTTGATAATCTGGAACTTGGATATCCCAGCATATGGGATTATAAATTGTAAAACTTTACTTTCTTTACCCACTCCACTTGTCCTCTGTGGATTGTACAGGCTACGCGATGGGAGCGTGTTAGTGCTGATAATTTGTCACTTGGATATCTGGACTCTTTGATCCTTTCTAACATTTTCTTTTTAAAATGAGCATAGGCAACACTTATGTAGTCATGAACTCTTTCCAAGAATGAGAAATCAAGACATTATGCAAAGTTCCGTAGGTCCACCAGTGGCTTCAGTATTTTATTGCATATACATTAAAACACAGATAAAAATGTGATCGGCGGCTTGAGCATTTGTGTTTCATAAATACTTTATAAATTACAAGAATAGAACTTCCAGCGTAAACATTTTCTAAACATATTGTAATTAACTGCTTATCAATGTTTACAGCTTTTTGAAGGCACATAGTGCAAAATACCTTTTTTTCTGATACAGACATCAAGGAATATTCTTCACCTATTTCATTAGCCAATCACTGATATTGAATCTCATCTTCAGCAGTAAATTGCAGGTATTAAACAGGGTACAATGAAATGACAATCCATAAGCAACTCTTAATGTAAATGTTTATGGAACAGCTGCCATATGAGAAACACGTTGCTCACTTCTATACAGTCAGAGGTTGGATGCCATTTTGGTTTTGAAATAAACTGTGCGGTACTGTCAATGTCATGATAAGCCCCGGGAACCCATTTGTCAGGGAGGAAGCTTGGAAAAAGGAATGCCATCTATAGCACCCAGGATATAATATATATCCGTGAAGATTTTCCCTTTTTCTTTACAAAAATTGGGGGAATTCGGTTAGCCCCAGTATTACCAAGTGTGATAATGTTAAACACAACAATAAACTCGCTCCTGGGATAGGAAAGTGTCTCGTTCTGTGCGTTGGGCTAGCGCACAATTAATTGGGGATCCTCAACAACACTAAATGAGAACACTAAGAATCGAATGAGAGAAAACCTAAGATGGCTTTTTATTAAATGTATTGATCACTAATTAAGAGCATGGCTTAGCTGAACCTTCCAATGTCCTTTGGACATATATATATATACCTTAGAAAAGTGCTATTATTTTACCACAAGTGATATTGACATGTTCTAATTCCGGGTTTGGAAGACAGTCATCTCTATTTCCTCCCACACCTAGGCCTGTGGACTGTCGGGCAAAAACCTAGCGCTCTTGGCTTCTAGTTGTGGGAGAGCGCTCAAGGACACCAACTGAGGGTCACAACTAAAAATGGAAAAATAAGTGCAAGATGGAGGCATTGCGGAAAGAGCAGCAAGGCATGCCTGCATATGTTTTGGTTGCTGTTATGTTTTCAGGTGGCTTTCAGGCTTGAATAATTTATCATCCTCATATAAAGCAAAATGAGACAGTCGTTAATACAAAAAGGTGTTAACATAAAGCAGAGCTACATGGACAATGTATAAGAACATTTCCCATAGCTGTGAAATAATGTTTCTATTTTGGGATGCCCTTTAATTTGGCAATCAGCAGAGGGAATGCTACGCAAACATGACCTGGCAATGCAAGCGAATGAAATGCGATTCGTTTAAGTATTCTCACAGAATATCTCGCCATCCTAGAATGTTCTGTGCCCTCACATCTTTGCCACTCAATTTCCTTGCCCTGTGGCCTTTGAAGAATTGCAAACAGCGAGGCTCTTGCAGATAATACAGGTATCCCTTACAGCACCATTGACATTGAATGCTTTTTTAATAACCCCATAAAAATAAATAAGACTTCCTATGGACAATATAGATTGCTGACTCAGTGCATTTGAAGTCCACTTTCAAATAGCACATGTTTCCAATGCATAGTTCTATCAACGCTTTGAAGTAGATACAGATCGAAACACATACATCTATTTACATACACAACAAAAATAGGCTGAGGTTTGTGTGTGAACATGCATATTGTACAGTAAACAGTTGCATATGCAACACTTTCTAGAGGTAGAACTTTTAAAAATCAAGGTTTCACTTGATGGAAACCTTGACAGTAGGATGTCACTTTCGAATCTCTATGGTAAATTCTATATCATGAGGTGGAGTTTGTTTCATGACTGTTTACTGCACAATGTGGTGCATGTGGTGGACACTTAGTATTCTGCTCGAAACACCACAAACAACTGAACATTTGAGATACAAAAACAAGATTATTAATCACATATCAGAAGGGATTCTCTCTCTGTCTAGATTTCAAATGTTGATACGAAGGATTAAAGACAATGGTTCAATAAACAGACAAAGCAATTATTTTAAATTGGTTAGGAGTTGAGAAGACACTATATCCAGAACACAAACTAATATATCAGAACTTTACAGCACAGGACGCATGATCGCGAACATTGGGATCAACACGAATGGCTATCGCTGGCATCAAGTAAACCGAAATGCAGTTGTGTAAAGGTTTTATGAAGCGTCCCAGGTACAATTGCTTACCAACTGAAATTCATTGAATCAATGTTTTCTAAATGCTGAACATGTCCGCGCAATATAATTTCTAGTTAGATAATTAATGACATCCTGAAATAAGCCAGAACAATACTGAGAGGTGATTTCCCGGTTCCAGTGTGGGTTTTCCGATCTCTTTCTTCAGTTCTGTCCCTGATTTCACTGTATCTGAACCTGCAAGCCAACACTTGTAAGGGGAATGCACTTTCCGCAGTATCCCCCACATTTTCCATAGATTTTGGTGCCATCCTGCAAACATAAAGATCAAAGTTTAGGGGAGATCAATCGGAGCATGAAAAAAGGCATACACATTATTTTAAAAATTGTTGTTATAGTGATGGATTATATTAAATCCCTCATTTTTAGATTTTCAAGTTACTTGATCTTTGCAAACATTGCTTACATCTCACGCACATTCTATGTAGATAAGCTAGATGTGAGATAACCTTCATGCTGTAACCTCAATAAGTTCTAGATAACAGAGGGCGCGCGCCGTAACTTTGCGCGTGAACAGTAACTTTCTATGGAGAATTCACTGAACAACGTCAATGTTCTTGTGGAACTTAGTGCAGTAATAAGCAAGATTTCTTCCAGACACCATGCCCCATAACTTAAAGCAGATATGTTTTCCAGACAGACTGGTAGGTTCATACGGAGTGCACATATGTGGACCACTTTTGTTAATGATTCTGTAATGCACGAGGAAGCATCTGGAGGTACTCGGCCAGTTGGACATGTATGACAACATCTATCTTTCCATAGTAGACTACGCGATAAGCATTACGCATGAGAGTGAGGTGAAGGCTTAAGAACTGAAACAAGTTATCTATTAGTAGATTCCCTTAACCCCTTAAGTGCCAAGGACGAGTATGCTCGTCCTTTTTGCATAAACTTGTATAACATCCTGTCAGTTTTAAGAAGGTCTGGTGTTGAAGATGCGTGAAAGAATGAGGGAAAGCATATTCAAATTGGTTTGTTGTTGTTGGACATGCTCAAACATCTGGCTCCTCAAATGCACTCTTAACCCAAATCAGTCTGGCCTAAACATATATGGATGACATGTGCGATATCTTGCGGAAAGCGAGCTGGGCATTGACTGTTGAGCAGATCCGCCATTACTTACTTGCGACCTGTGTACTTTGACGGTTGCGTAATTTCCCTGAGCAACCCATCTGGCTTCGTTAGAAATTCTAAGCCCGGTCCCCGAAAGATTAATGCTGAACCGCCCCTGAAAAAGAACGACAACATTTGGCAAGTATTGAAAAACATGGGCATGACAGCCTAAAAGAAACTGAGGTATGGCTTATTGATCAAAACAGTTAAAGCCCATCACCGTGTCATGTAACACATATGGAAATCTGCGTTGCGCATGATCCGCAGCCAGCGCACCTGCTCTTGGTTTCACTGATGTCATGAGCAGTTTTCCATTTCCCACAGGTGGTGGCAACCATAGACCTATGATAAGATTTCCCCAGGAGCCCATTTGCAGCATCATGCATGACCGTGATGGCAATTAATAGCTATGGCTGTGAGGTCCTTTTGCATCACATGTGCGTCCTGTAAAGGAATGGCCACAGAGTCCTCCCGCATTGCACCGCAGCAGTGACATTTGCAACAAACATTGGTAATGCCAACAGTTTGGGCTTTTGTGTAGGCACGGGAAAGACATTTGCGAGGCACTGCCTTAGTGGTATTAACTGGCCATCGATGGTAGCAGCTGGGAAATGGTGCACGTGCCTGGGCATATAATTGCAGTGCCGGGCAAATGCCTAATACTTATACACATGCCAAAACTGTTGGCTTTCCCAATGCTTGTTTTTAACAGGACATCTGTGAAGGACACGCATGGTGCTTATACATCGAGTGGCTGAAGGCAGATCTGGTTAAGCCATTTTTATTACAGCAGTAGCGCACTGACAGCTCCAATTAAGCAATTTGCACTCAGACAGCTGGTTTGAAAAAAACCACTGGCAGGCACTTCAGTCACAAAGGTTGATGCTAAGGCTTGATAAAGCTAGATCAAAGAGTTCCACAAGGAGATGCTTTGGGCGGGGACGGGCAGGAACTGTGTGGGAATGGCCATGGGGATTAGCATGCCCATGGGCAGTCAGTGGGTGGGTAAAAAAAAAAAACACCTACACACTTTGTGTCCCTCTTATGCCATTTCTCCCTAGTTGCACTCGAAAGCAAGAGTCTCGGCTGAGCGCACTACCATATAGACAAAACAAAAAAAATGACACTTTCCATGAGTAAGCAGCGCAATGCACGGATGTGCAATAACATAAATAAATAATGCAGGATCTTTTAGTGCAAATTCATGTGTGAGCTGTGCAATTTAGGAGAGCCAGTCTATGGTCTAAAAGAGACTACACTATTTTCATTTTAAGGTACATTTTCAAGCTGGGCGTTTTGTGGCAACAAATAAAAAAAAAACAGGACATATGCGAGAAATAAAATGCGGTACCTGAGGACACTTTGCAGCACTGTAGCAGTCACCGGCGGTGGCAAAGGGCACTGCTTTTCCGTACAGAGTGTGTGCAAACAGGAGGTCTGTAGCTAAGGAAAAAAGATTCCAATCAGAGCATTAGGTCTGCAAAATAGTTCGCCTTTAGTACACTTAAAAGGCACACTCATAAATATGGACTCGCTTTAGGAGTGGAGAACAGGAACTCCTATTATTCCACTGAATTGACATCATTTTATCAACTGTAAGAGGAGGGGGTGGGCGATGCGGTGGACCTGGCAGGCTTTTTCCTCAGTGCGTTGGTGACGTAAATGACGCAGGTGAGCATGCAGCGTGACCGCGTGGGCGTGACGCATGTACAGTGAGCTGGTGGGGTAGAAAGAGGGAGGGCGCACGGCTGAGAAAAAGGGTGCCTAGAGACAGCAATTCGTTAGCGGTCATTTTGCAGGTGCTGATTCGTAAAAGGCATTTTTGGGCTTTTTGTGCATGCTTTTATACGAACTGCGTAATTCTCAGAGAGGCACAGCTCCACCTCACTGATGATGCCCAACAAGGCTGAAACACGTGTATGGGGTTGCTGTTAGTACTCTGTTCAGAGAAGAATTGCCTAGCATTTCAGTGCTGGACTGCCCCTTTGCAGGACAAAAACTGATATGCAGGGATAATTCTTCTCTGTGAAAGGGACCGTGAGCTAAAGACTTGGTTGAGACTCTCCCAGGGACCATCCACCCAAGAACGGTTCAATGGGCCATGGCCGTGCTGGTAGAGACTCCCAGACCCCCCCTTTGATTTGCATATTAAGTATCTTTGGGTCTCGCCCTAAGTTACCAGGGTAATCCAGACGTGGACCCGTTGCTCACTGTTCTCAGAAAGGCACAGCTCCACCTCACTGATGATGCCCAACAAGGCTGAAACACGTGTATGGGGTTGCTGTTGGTACTCTGTTCAGAGAAGAATTGCCTAGCATTTCAGTGCTGGACTGCCCCTTTGCAGGACAAAAACTGATATGCAGGGATAATTCTTCTCTGTGAAAGGGACCATGAGCTAAAGACTTGGTTGAGACTCTCCCAGGGACCATCCACCCAAGAACGGTTCAATGGGCCATGGTCGTGCTGGTAGAGACTCCCAGACCCCCCTTTGATTTGCATATTAAGTATCTTTGGGTCTCGCCCTAAGTTACCAGGGTAATCCAGACGTGGACCCGTTGCTCACTGTTCTCAGAAAGGCACAGCTCCACCTCACTGATGATGCCCAACAAGGCTGAAACACGTGTATGGGGTTGCTGTTGGTACTCTGTTCAGGGAAGAATTGCCTAGCATTTCAGTGCTGGACTGCCCCTTTGCAGGACAAAGACTGATATGCAGGGATAATTCTTCTCTGTGAAAGGGACAGGGAGCTAAAGACTTGGTTGAGACTCTCCCAGGGGCCATCCACCCAAGAACGGGTCAATGGGCCATGTTCGTGCTGGTAGAGACTCCCAGATCCCCCCCTTTGAATTGTGTAATTTTCATGTTTGTCTATGGCAGAGCAGGGACATGGATCACACATTTCGAACATGTCACTTACATCCAGTTCATCCTACAAAGCTGACCTCATCTCTGCCCACATCCGATCTTGATGAGGGTGGAGCCTTGTGTGGATTCGCATGGAATTCACCAGCTTTTTTGCACGTTCTCAAAGATGGCCAATCCACAAGAATCCATGTAAATGCCGCCTGCCATGTGCAGGCATGGCGAGACGCATTTACGGTTTCATGCATGACAAAGTGTAAATACGCATGGAAACCCAAGACCATCTTCTATCCCAGATGTTGCAGAGGACTGAAATTCCTTCAAGGCCTTCTTTTCAGGCTCCCAAGTCTGCCATTCAAGAGTTGCCAGAATTGGCTGCTCTGTTCTTGTCCCTCCTTTCCCTTCTCCCTCTCTCTTCCCGCCCTCCTTTACTTTTTTCTATGCACTTACTCTATCAGAATTGTCCATGGACCTAGTATGATGGAAACAAATGTTGTTTCCCCCCTCCCTTTACTTGTCCCCCGCACCTCTTCCAGCACTATCTGAAATGTCATCAGGCCTAGTACGATAGTCGCTTGTTTTGTTCCTCTCCCCCATTTCTCCTCCCCCCTCCTCTTGTTAATCGCCGGCTCTACCAGAAATGTTGTCAGGCCTAGTACGGTAGTCGCCTGTCCGTTTCCCATTTCCTTCCTTATCTGTGTCTTAGCTCTTGCACTATCTGAAATGTCGTCAGGCCAAGTACGATAGTTATTTTCACATTCTTGTTGTTCATGGCCTGTAAGAATGTCATTGTATTTTCCCTTGTTCCCTCCCTTGCCGTGAAGCACTTTGAAACACATTCTGTATAGGCGCTATATAAATAAACTATCATATCATATATCAATTACTGACCTCCTCAGCATCTCACCCATTCATTGCCTACCCACATCCCCGCATGTGATCTTCAAATCTTCATAGTCCTCAGCGGATCCAGTTACCTTGCAAAATGTTAAGCCTGTCTCTGACCTTCCATGTGTTTCCGGAGTGTTTAATTAGCAGCTAGCTCACAGTTTTTTTAGATTTTATTGAACAGGAGTGACTATGAGACCAGTGCCTGCCACCTCACAGGAGAAAAGACACCCTCAGGGGTGCCTGAGGAGAGTACCTCACAGCAGAGTCCACGTGCAGGTATGCACCTTGAACCTACTTAGTCTCTCAGTGGCCTTCCATACAATCGATCGCTCGAAACCATCCACGTCACATCAGAATCACAATGACCCCTCTCAACAGGCTCGTAGGTTTTCTTAGTAACAGAACCCAACAAGTGGCGCAGTCCTCATTCTGGTCCCCAGTCGCCATGATCGGCCTTCAAGAGGTCCAGCAATCCTCTTCAATGTGCACATGGCCCCTCTGACCTGAACTGGTACGTGACTGGAATAGAATCTTTACCACAATGTTCAATGGTAGCAGAGTGCCCCTACGCCTTCAGGCATGGCTGAATTCCAAGCGTCTCTTTTTCACCCCGTCTTTAAGTTCATGGACAAACTATGGCTTGGAATTCACCATGGTCAACCACAGACAAAGTCCATGGCTAACCACAGTCGGCCTATGATTCTGGACATCGTTGACTACTGACAGTATGGATCGAGGACAGACCATGGGCAGCACAGACTGCTGGTGTACATTGCTATACATGGCAGCCTCTGATCCTGAAGAGTTTGGAGAACCATTAACATACATGAACATGTCGATGTTCTGGCATGTCTGTTTATCTCTTATTTAAATGGCATATTGTCAACACTTTGGGCAAAGCATTCTGGCCAATCAAGACACGAGGAACATTCCAATGTTCTGATTATCTGAAACAGCAACACCTCATCTGTGTACAGATTTGTTTTGGCTTCTTAGATTGGCTGAATCTGCAAGGCCGAAATGGCCCAAAATCAGAATTCTGTACAGCAAGCGGAATGGCAGCGGGAAAGGATTGTCTGCCCATTTCACCACTATGGCAAAGGGTTTTTACCCCTAGCTCGGAGAGCTGTCCTTAACGGTATCTTGGTGCCACCCACACAGTTTCTAGGTTCTTAGATACATTTTAATGATAACAAAAGTTTCTATAAAAAATCTTTTTATTACCATTTGTTGATAAAAACAAATGCACAAGGTATCTGTAAGAAAGCAGAAAACTCAGCAATCACAAGTAGTCCAGCACATTGCTAAGCTCAACACCAGTTATAGAACAAAACCAGAGATTGCTCACCAGTGCAACCACCCCATGCAAGAGGGTGATGGGAGGTGCAATTAGTCCATCAAAACAGCTCTCAGCTTAGAATCCCACCCCATCATTAATCATGTAACAAGTGCTGTATGCTCGAAAAACGGTGCTTGTCCCATAAGTTTGAGAAGGTACTTTTAGTGTACTTTTAGTGTACAGTCTGAACTCAAGGATTGTGATATTCTTTGAAAGTGTGTTCCATGTATTGGGAAGATATAGAAAGGAACTAGAAGATAGACCTTGGAGTTCATTCAATGTGTGGGGTGCTGTAAAGGTATATAGCATTGTTGGTACCCAGCTAAATGTGGGCTATCGAAGTCCCACATATAGTTACATTTACAGTCAATCAAGTTATGAAGCTGACAGTATTTTCCAAATTATTCTCTTTTACGGTTTGAGGGCCACACCCAAAAATGCATCAAAGCCTCTTGATTGAACATAATCGGTAAACCTACTTTTGATTTGCATTGAGATGACATCAAGCCTTATTTTGCTGAACATCGTATATCCGGCGGCGAGGTAATCATTTTTGCATTCGCATTCAAGATTTCGGCTTCCATTGAATGGACACACGTAGGGATTTTTCAGCCTGTAAAATATGATATGATGTTACCTTTTAGCACCTGTTTAGTAGGACACACACATAGAAACAAGATATGGATGCACAGATATATTTTATTCGTGTGCATTTAAAAAGGGATACCTACATTTCACCGAATACAATTTCACCTAATGAGAAATCTTCAATTTCTTTTTTCTTCGAATTTGGTTGGATAAGTGTGTACATTTTAAAACATAGATGCGGGTGGGGTAAGGGGATAGGATAAGGTAGGGGGAACTGGACTGGGGCCTGGGGGGTCTACCACACGTAATTAAAAAACAATGAGAAGAAAAAGTAATTAGAAGATTTCACCTTTAGGTGAAGTAAATTTGGTGAAATCACATCCATCTATTTAAAGATACTAATGATGTGACATTACAAAGTTAATGTTAATCTAAATATATACACATTTTAAGTATATGCATACATAGACATTATATTTTACTATTGTCTGCTTAAATGTATATCACTGATGTGACATTATGTTAGGTGGGACCCGTCGGGGAAGGGGAAATGCATAAGGATACCAACCAGCGTGTCCTTCGATGGTTCCTATCTCTGCAACCGTTCAATTTCCTTACCATACACAAGCCGACTGGATTCAAACTGGTGGCCGACTATATGTCCAGGAATGCTCCCTTGCCCAATCGGCCAGGGTTTGTGGTGGGGAGATTGAGGTGGGACCTGTCGGGGAAGGGGAAATGGGAGACCCTGGGGTCGTGGAAGTTGGCCGCGAGGGGAAAAAATACACACCCATCCCACCAATCCTTACCTGTGTGCACCGAGGCCGGCGTCGGAGGTTGTAGCCCAGGATCAGGGCTGGAGATGGCGAGCCCGCGAGAGACGGGGCAGCTGCGTAGCCAAGACCTGCGCACCCCGGCGAGCTCCTCTCGCCGCCGGAAAAGACACGGAGGGAGAGATGGCTTGCTAGGCGAGGCAGGCCGCTCTGCAGGAGCAAGGATGCGTTGGCCCACATGGAAGGAGGGAGGAGGAGCGCCGAGGTCATCCAGAGGGGGGGCCTCACGTGACGGACAGGACTGTGGATGGGTCTTCCCTGGCAAGCGGGAGAATCAGGTGATACGGAAGCAGACGGCAGCCTTTAAAGGAGGTGGGATAAGGCAGGATCAGCCAATGGGAAGCACGACAGACAGGGAAGGTTCCAATTGGAGGGGAAACAAGTCACTCACAGCATATAAAATCCCGGGAACTGATCAACTCTGTGTTGTTGCTTTTTCTGGTCATACAGAGAGGACGAGGAGAGAAAGAACGACTGCTGGGCCTATCCGGACACCAAGGAGGCTTAGGAGGGCTAAGTTACGACCCTGGAATGCTGCCTGAGAAGTGAAGTAACTCTCAAGGACTAAATTGACTATAGTTTCTTTTGGTTGAATTTTATGAATAAAGCCTGAATTCAGCAATTAACCACCTGGTCCGGGTCGTGATTCTTACACATTACAAAGGTGATGTTAATATTGACCCGTATAACTTAAAACAAATATGAAGAAATATTGAACAGCTAGCCAGCAGTTCGTTTTTAATTTGCTTGCGGCGATACATAGCAACATATCCCTTTTGTCATCCACAGATAATGGATGAAGGACGATCCCAAACGTGGGCCAAGAGTGGTCAGCATTGCTAATTTAATGGCCTGTTAGCCACGCGGGGTGACTGCACATAAAAAATCGTTACGTATTTGAATTCTGTATCCTCCTGCTGCTCGCTCACTCGTACTCTATATGCCCCAATTGCCCTCCACCTTACTGGCCCTGGACCAGCCGAAGCTGCCTTCCTCTTACACTCATTATAGTTTAATATCTTTATCCGGCTATCTGCATTACAATACACATAAAACATAAATAAAGCACCAATTGTTAAAAGATGTACTACATCCAAAATAGCATTGCAACACAACTCAATTGATTATATATTAAGAAAAAAACATAGGGAAGGGGCCGCACTAACACTCTCAAACAAACTATATATAAACGCGCAGGTCCTTATTGCCTTTATTATAAAATGAGGCCTGAGCCAAAACCGGCAAAGAGCTAAAAAAGAACAGGCCATATCAATAGTAAACGAGTCCGATCTTCCTCCTTCCCCATTTCACATGCCGTTCGATTTCCACTTCGCCACATTATAGGTTTATTCGAGGGCAATATATATAGTCTCCTGCCATCTTTAGATCTAACTCCAAATTTCCTCTAGATTTTGTGGATATACGCGATTGTTCGTGTACGTCACTAGTGAGGGCAATTTATCCATGCTTTACGTGTCCAACTCCCTCCCGTTTTTACAGCCTTAGTTTTAAATTCCTTTTTGAGAATGCTTAGTGCCCTAAAATATCTCTCCAAACCAAGTCATCCACCTGCATTTTACCAATTATACTTATGGATATCCTGGCAAACAGCCATTTCATATACCCCTGCATTCAGATTAATGTTAGTGGAAAAACCCAAATGTTTAAAAAAAAAGTAAATTAAGAATCTAGAGTGGGCCTCTACCGCCTAGATTGGTTACCCCCCAATTCTGTTCTTATTACACTACTTGGAGCACCTGGTGGAAGGCCCATTATTGCACTCATTCGCCCTCCCGTTTCCCTGTCGTGGGGACTCCCTTTCCAGATGAAATAGGGTAATTCCAACAGTGACCATCTCCACTCCCTGGAGGGGGTCCTGAGGAATTGCTGCCCACACTGTACCCCTCAGCTACCTCCAAGACTAGACTGCATTTCGGTATACAGTGGCTAGAATGTACACACTGCACATTAAATGCTTTCATCCCCTTTTTGTGTCCCGAACCAGATCAGTGGGCTCTGGCGGAATGTAATGCCTTTGGTCCTCTAGGACGGGAGGCTCTATTGTCTACTAATACTAAAGTTCATGTATGCAGTTCATTGGTTACGACATCTTTGCGCATTGCGTGGAACGATTTGTTGTCACTTCTGGACAAAGATGCTTTCAGATGCTTAAGGTCTTCTATTTGATTGAATCCTAAGATCAGCGAGAACACTAGAACAATTTTTTGGCCAGATTGGTTTCTGGTTGGCATTAAACAGATTGGTGATCTGGAGAGAAATGGCCGATGGATGACCACTAATGAGTTAAGAGAGAGGTGGAATTTCTGGGATATGACTGATTCGGCATACAGACGTTTGAAGAGATGTGTGGGAGACATTGATTGGACTAATACTGTGAACTTGGATGTTTTTCTTGCAACTACTGAGAACAAGATTGGTGGCTTAGCGAGCAGGGTGTACAGGATGATTGTATTGAATTATGGTGGTAAGGATACGCTACGGAATGCTTGGAGTATGAGGATTGGCTCCGAGATTACACCTGATTGTTGGCGAAATATTTGTAGAAATGTATCATTGTGTTCTCTGAACCTGGGTGAACGGACGAGACAGATCAAAATACTTAACCGTGTTTATTGGTGTCCTGAAAAACTGCAAAGAGGAGGGATGGTTGATACTGATGAGTGTTGGGGATGTATGAATGCTGTTGGATCTATGGAACATATGTTATGGAGTTGTGTAAGAGTTTCTGGCTTCTGGTCTGAAGTCTGTGAGGCTTGTTCTCAGGTTTTTGGAGGAGATCCAAATTTGGACTTCAAAACAATGATACTAGGAGATGACTCTGAGATTGATGATCTTTGCTCAGCCCATAAAAAAATTCTTTTTAGGGGGGCAATTGTCGCGAACCGATTGATTCTTCGGGGCTGGAAAAGCCGAGTTTCTCCTTCAATGGAAGAATGGACAGATGAAATGCATAAATTGTCGAGAATTGAAAAAATGATTTATAAATTGAAATGCAAATTGAGTCTTTATGAAAAAAATTGGAGTAGATTTAATGATCTATTTTAAGGTGGGATTTCCACCCCTCTCTCTATCCTTTTTTTTTTTTTTTTTTTCTTTTTTCTCTCCAATCTGCTTATGGATTTCTCATTATATATGAAATTTGTATTTGGTGTATTGTTTTTGATTGTTATACGGTTTTTTATATTGTTAATAAATATAAATATATGAATTTAAAAAAAATGATATGATATGGCATTTGTATGATATGAGATGTATTTAATGTGTTTGCACAGTGTGGCCCCTGTTTTCTGTTCCATCCACCCCCCTTCTTAACTCAGTAGTGGGTATTCTGGAAGTTTATCGTGGACTTGTGAAAAGTGACAAAGTACTGGCACTCCCACAGCCATCCAAATGCTCTTTTTCTATTAGTGTTGCTCTTCTAGGCACATGCCTACTTCGTTAAATAAATGAATAGATGCAAATAAATAATTAATTAGCAAAATTAATATGGGCAAATTGCGAGTAAACTTTGTTTTCTCCACTCTGTGGAACAAAACCTAATGTTAAGATAACGTGTATTTGTAGAGCGCACGTACACCTCCCAGAGGGCGTTACTGACAGATAACAGATGTGTATTGTTAGCCAACTCAGTGGTACTCATTTTATTGACCTCTGAAGGATGAAGGGCTGAGTGGATCTGCTGGGATTCGAACCTGTGACCATGAGGTCAAACACAGGCACCTGTAATGGATGCATTAATCCAATGAGCCACAGACCAGGCTTATATGATGTGATGAGGGACGGGAGGAAATGACATACAGGATACAGTTTGCTATATTGTGGCTGTAGAAAAAACCATTGCAGTTAAGTCACAAATGCCGCAGCACTACCCAGAGCCATCACTGGAAGTTCACATTAAGTTTAGGACCATAGAGCAATGCATTGTGGGCATGATAACTAGGTCAAAAGCATGCTTGTTCCAGAAAATTGTTTTGGTCTCCATCAAACCATCATACACAGCTTTCAATGATGCAGACAACTGCATAAATGTTCATCACTGTGTAGTACATTCTGACAGCCTTCTTCTTCTTCTTAATTATCGGAGGCGTGGGCGGACCCACGCAGGCGCTTCCCCATCCTATAGGATGATGTGCACCGTACCCACTAATTATTATTTGGCTCCATTTAAGCTCACAACTCCTCCCACCTCCCCGTCTGCCTCACAAAATCCAACATCACACTACTCCTCCTCCTGCCTCTCTCCCCATCACCTCTCAGTATAGTCCTCCCACTCAGCTCAGCCACACCCAACGCAGTCAACCGAACCCTCATCAATTCTCTCTCTGCAACATGTCTTTCACACCTAATCAAAAAATGTCCCACCGTTTCAGGCACCCCACACACCGCACAGTCCCTTGATTCACGCTTCCCTATTCGAAATAGACAGTCATTCAGCCCCACATGACCTATCCTCAACCGATTCAGCATCACCTCCTCCCCCCTCCTCCATTCTGAACTCCCTGCATCCACCTTCACCGACACTTTCCCACAAACACCGAACATTCACCTGTCCTTTACCCCATTCACCCACCTCTGACAGCCTTGTCATTGGGCTATTGTGGTATGCAAAGCAAACAGATCAACGTTATGGTGGGTTTATAAAGGCATGAAAATAAGACCTTGAACCTGAAATGTGAAAGTAGAATATGCCATTTCAGCTGCCACGTGTGCCACAGCGCCACTCCGGAGCCATCACTGCAAGTTCAGCTCTAGTTTAGAGCCACTGCGCAATGCACTGTGGGTATTTAAATTAGCTCAAAAAGCAGTGAGGCTGAATGCTGTTTAGCTAGGTATTTACGTATGTTCCTTGGACATAAAATTCCTCAAACTTAGAATGTTAAGTCATCCAAAACTGTAGATGTTCACTGTAGAAATGCAAACATTACGGCAGATAGCAGATATCCCCAAGGACGAAATATGGGGGCTTTGCTTACTCGGGTCATCAACTGAGAAGTAGGAGGGTGTTATTGGATTAGTTGGCCCAATGCACATTTCTGATATTAGAGTGAGGACCTGACACGGTCAGATGAATGGTGTCTTGTGATAGGCAATGGAGGCCACACATGCTGAAATGACAGCCCTGGAGATATGCACTGTTGGCAACCTCTTGTGTTGTGCAGTTGGGCCTCAGCCCCGACCGTGGACCAGTAAACAAAGGGGCGATGGTGTGACAATGGTCTTGTGTTGAGACTATCTGCACCTTGAGGTGGTATAAGTTTGGGCAACAGCTTGGCCAATGAGTAAAGACCATGAAGGAGGTGATGAGTAGTGGTGATGGACCACGCACAACATTGAGACTATGGCTACTAATCCAAAAGACTTGTCCCTGCAGTGACCTTCCTCATGTCTGAGCGAGCACTGTGGTTAATGCCTATGCCTGCATGTGGATGCATTTGGGTTGTTTGATCACAGTGTAAACATTTGCGGCGGAATTAACCGTAGTCAACTTCACTGCAAATCTGTTTTCACTTTGGCCAAACAAACCAAATCATGCCATGCTTCCAACCTTCCACTCCCTTCCCCTACTTACTGTTTTTCCCTCCGCCTCCACACTCCTCCTGCACCCCTGCAGCATAAGATCTTTCCCTCAAACGCTGGTCGGATCCCACGCCGCAAGGTCCCTTTTTAAACAAAACCTTTAAGCGGTCGGGTGCGGGGGACACCCCCACAACCCCCGCTGACATTATTGTGAACAAGGGTGTGGGTGACACCCCCGCAACCCACGACCCCCTTGCTCACTATAATGCCCTTTTGAATGGGAGATTTGATCGTAATGATCATATTCGATCGAATCTTTCATTCAAACAATTTATTTTGGTCAACTTGGGTAATACCCATGTGGATAATTGAATGTCCTGCTGGACCACCCTTGAACCAATTAGTCCCTTAGAACCTCCTGTCTGTACCTTTTCCTCTTGACATCCTAAGGGTCCAATCGCCCTAAACCCTTAGCCAGACCAAAGGATGAGCTTTTTTTGGTCAATATTAAAACCCTCACCTCATTAAGGATGACCTCAACGCTTCACTAATTCACTCTTGTGTGCAGCCTACATTTTACTTTTCAAGAATTCTCTCGAGGGGACTTTTGACCTGGCCTGCTCCAAACATAACTCCAAATCCTTTACCCTTCCAAATAGGAAGGGCCTTTGTTTTACGATCCGTACTGAGGAATAACCTACCCTTCTAGCAGAGAGTAACTAATGAACTGCTTCTTATCAAATTAGATTTAAAAGACAGTGTGGCTCATGAAATACTGCTTAAGAACTACAATATTGGCCACTACTGATGATGGCCACTTAGGAACCCAGGCAGATGCCCACCAAATCCGAAAACAAGGTGAAGTGCCAGTTTGTGAAATTGAGAAACCACCTTCTTTTTATTTAAATTAAAATCTGGCGAGATATTGAAGATTTTATTAACTTTGTTGACGGCCATCTTGATGATGTCATCAATGGTACACACCAAACACTGACACCATGGAAACTATACATCTATGGGTACTTTCTGATGACACCAAACCAGTCCCATCCTTTCCTCACTAAAACCGCCACAAACTCAAATGCTCCTTTACAATATTCTGTTGCACTATTTCCCCTGTAAAAGCATACAGTAACTATGTAAACCGCATCTTAACATATACCTGGATTCAAATAACATAGCTGTGGTGCAGAACTGGAATGAATTGGACAGAGGTGAATTAAAACTCAATTTTGAAAGAAGACCGAGAAATAGATTAACATTCTCCCTCTAAAAGGGGAAAGGGTACACCTGAATGGGTTTCGTTTGAGGCTCGGTCAAATGAACAGAATATAAATATCTAATGTCATCCAAAATACGCCTACCATCCATAAAGCTGATGCCAGATCTGTCGTGAAAACCAGCATGTTTCAGTCTCGGGAGGATAGCTCAGGGGCAACATGCTCCCCTCGATGCCCGGGTCCGCGCTTAGAAACCTCTGGGTATTAAGCAAGTTATAAATAACATATCATATCATGGCCGGGGGGGGGGGGCCTAGAACGTTGCCATTTTGCTACCAGATACAACACAGAGGAACTTCCAGCCCTAAGGCCTTATATCATCTGCCTAGAGTAGCTGAAGTCCTAAGGCACACCCTACGGACTGTCCCACGACTCGTAGAACATCCTCCGGGATGCATACGGTTTTGTATGATTGCAGGACACCAAATGAGCTTCCCTGTGCTTGGCCCTACACATTGCATCTTCTGTAATAGATGGAATGAGACATGCACTTTGAGGCTGGCATACCCTTAAAAGATTATATCACAGCACATACTCCAAAAGATGCTTTTTCTGAACATTTGCAGCTCGCCAAAATGGAGACCTTTCCATTGGAATGCACTTACAGTGGCACAATCTGAAATGGCAGCCCCCATGCAGATGAGGGCGCAAAACAGCAACATGCAGAATAGTACGTATGTGGTAACTTTGATTCAAAGAGGATTCAGTTTACATCCATATTTATAAGGTCTATTCTGGAACATTCTCTCAGGAATGAAAGATGTCTTACCTGTAGCCATACACTTCTGAGAAGTTGTCCGCTTCTCCTTTAGGCAATGTAACATATTCCTTTGGGCTTTCGGACGGCATGCCTGCACAATAAACCTGCAATGGGAAATAAATAGATTTTATATAAATAGTTTAAGACTGATCACTTAATCAGTAAAAGACGGGACTGCATACATTTTGTTGTGAAGAGTGTTAATCACATTGGGGGATGCAGGTTTGAGGGTCAGGTTGGAAAAATCGAAGTTTAGGTGAACCTTCATGGAATATATGGGGCATGTCCACATCGGTAATGAGATCCGACCAAATGATAATTTGTTAACAGGCCATCACAGATCTTAGGCATCCAGTATCCAGACAGGATGTGATGGCCATTTTGGGGTTGTTGGAATATTATAGGAAAAGTGTTGTATACTTTTCTAATAAGACACATGATACTGGACATCTTTTAAAGAAACCCTTGATTTTTGACTGATCTAAGGTGTTTAAGAGAGACTTTATTGAAATCAAAAAGGACATTTTGGGAACCCCATTGTTGATCAGATTTGATGATGAGTACAAAACTATTTTGTAGACGGATGCCAGTGGCACAGTCCTTGCGTGCGCGTTGTTTCTAGTTCAAGGCTGTGAGGATAAAACGGTTGTTTTCCTCGCACTGTTTCAATGGAGCAGAGTTGAGGTATTCGTTATAGGAATGTCTCTATGGTGTTAGTAGGGGAAACCAAAGTTTGAAACATATTTCTGGGGACTGAGATTTGTGCTACGAAGTGTCCGCAAACCGGTGAAGTACATGTTCACCAGTAAAGGGTGGTCAGATGGGTCACATACACGTGGGGCCCCAAAATAGAAGCCAAGTGGGGACAACATGGCGGCAAACGCCATGCATAGGATCTTGTCGACCTAGGGGCAGAATGGGACTTGTGAGGATAATGAGGATGAACAGGTATTTGCTACGGTGGCAGCACTAGTGGCAGAGCTACCCAAGTCACACCTAGGAATCGCCTGGAGGGCAGGGATTTCAGTTCTTTTCAGAAATGCAAGAGAAGCGGCCCTGATCGCCACCAGGATGGTGTTCCTGTATGTTGGGGCATAGCAGGAGGAAAACTGTTTCCTGTTCTTTTTCCTGTGGGGAAAGTTTAGTTTCCAGCCTAGAAATGTTCTGGCTCCTAGAGGAGTGTGTACCACTGAAGTGTTAGGTTTCTCCGGAAGGTAGGCGGCCGACCGGGTGGTGGTTGCCTTGTAGGTGATACAGGCTTACCACAGGCTGCAGATGTAAGAAGATTTCAGGAGGGTCATGAATGAGATATGCGTAGAGGGTGGAATGGCCCTTGGGTGCTCGAGGATGATGCCCCCTGAGGAGTTTGTGAATGATTGGTTGAGTTGGCAAATCTTGGGGTGAAGACGCCCAAGGGGCTTTGTGCCACGACTACTGGTGTCCTGGGCTTGAAAAGGATGTGGAACACACTGTGAGGATTCTTGAAGCTTTCAGGGATAGTGATTGGATTGTGAAGGTTAGGAGAGAGCCCCTGGCTGTTAATTAGTTTTTTAAGGGGCCTGGGAGGAGGTGGCATTTGAATTTGTGGGACCAGTTAATGCAAAGTTTTCTCGAAAAGTCCAAGCTACGAGTCAGGCCACCACATGAATCATATGGTTCCATCTGGAGGTTTTGAGGGAAGAGGGATTTTCTTCCAGGCTTCTAACAGACAATGGGGTGCAGATGACCTTGAGAAGGAATAGTCACTCACTGTAAATGGGGTGACACATTCCCATTGTGCACTGTATCATTCCCAGTCCAATGGTAATGTAGAAATGTTCAATCACACTTTGCTTGAGAGTGGGGAGATGGCTCTAGGATTTGGGGGTGACTGGGAGTACAATGCTCAATGCCAGATAGCCACGTATTGTCTTGAACCTCGTGCCCTGATGGGCCTCACTCTTTTTGAGATTCTCCAATGGAGAAAGCCTAGTACAAGAGTCTGCCGGGTGAGTGAGAGGGTCAAGACAGATGAAGAAAGGTTGGGAGAGGAGGAGGATGGAATTCAATGGGCAACCATAGTATATCATGATGTGAAGTACGGTTTTAAACAGAAATAGACTGAGGGCCAGGGACATGGTAAGAATGCTTGATCATGTGCTGAAAGAGCTATCTTAGTTTTTAAACCCCCTTTGAGTGGTAGGTCTATTTTAATATGCAGTCCATTTGGAGAATGGAAGAGTTTGAAATAAGCTGCAAGTGGTAACATGTAGGTAGGATTCTCCATCTTGTTCTTCCGTAACGGGTAAGGAATGTTGAGTTTTCTTCTTTTCTTTGCCAGTCTCTTTCCCCAGGGACTCCAGGGCGGCTGGTGCTAATGTCACTAGGCCTCAGCTTGGTCACATCACTGGGCTGTTACCAGGGAGCTCTGAAAATGCTGATGTCAGGGTATTCCATCTGCATGGTTTTGGGAGGCACTTGGAGACACCTGGTGGTGTGGAGGTCTTGAACCTTCCATTCAAACAACACCTTCCTACCCCAGATGTGGACAGCAGCACCGTGCTCCAGCTTAATGCTGTGATTAACATCCGATGCAGGATCAGAGGCAATCCTCAAAGCGCGTGTTCTGTAGGTCCTCTCCTAGAGCATCATTTCACCTCTCTCCAAAGGCCTCGGTAAGCTCAAAAGGATCTCAGATCAAACTACACACGGACAGCACAGCGAAGCATGTATCTCAGCACTACTGATGAATCCCATATCGCGTACATCAACATGTAGAGGCTAGAACCAGGCCATGCGCGTACCCAAGTAAACCAGTATTAAGGAGAGATGACCATGGTAAAATGCTCATCTGCGTTAATTCAACAAGTTGACATTCATATTTTATCGATACAGTTTCACTAAAGATGCCAGGAGTCCTGACCCGTCCAAAGTGGATGCACTTCCATCAACGCCTGCACCCACATACATCACATCACTTTGTTCTGTTCTTGGAATGGCCAGTTAGTATGCTGTATCAATAATCTGCACCAAATGTTACATAGTTTCCTGTTGGGACCCTCTGGACATTAGTGGCTACATGACACTTGGACACCAGACCCCATTCCCCGGATTTCAGCACAAGTCAAAATTTGTTTGTGGATTTGTGGCTTGTGGTATTTTCTGCCCGTCTTGCCAGCCACCTGATTGGCTGAGCGCCCTTCCCTGGGTGTGAATAGTTATTTGAGATAGGGAATCAAGGAATCGCACGCAACATGAACTGTAAGACATAGGAATCACTAGACACAGCCAGAGCCAACCACGAACAAAAGTAATCAGAGAAAGAACAGGAATCTGGGGCTCATTGCAATGAGTCTTTCTTTTATTTTTGACACAAGAACTTGACTTGAGATGTCACCACCTACAGTGGCCCACCACACCCACCTGAGCGCACTTGTTAGGGTTGGAGGTACCTAGATTTATATGTTTGATAGGTCTTGTTATGCCTAAATCCTGCACTATTGTTGACATCTCTAACTAAACATCTCCCCTTACACACCGATGTGCAGTAGGACATTTTGGGCGTGTCTCTGCAGAGAATTGGATTACCATAATAAACAGTCTTGGACCCAAATGACCGGACAGACTCAAAGAATATGGAAAAGTACTACTTTATTATCTGTTCAATAAAGTAGAGGAATCTGGCAAACAACAAATTGTAGTCCACACACTCACAATACAGATTGGTTACACAAAGGCTTTATACCTCAATGTGCGTCAGCTATGAAATCATCCTACATGGCAAGTAATGAAATCTATCGGGTTCAGGGATTGGTTAGGGGAACATGTGTAATTATAGAGTCTAAAAGTGTTAGTAACTTTATTAGTTGCCCATCCTCTGGTAGTCAAGCCTTGAACTTTCCTTCAACTACGTATAATACAGATTATAGCAGCATAACAGTAGCAGATTGGCTCATGCAACATTGTGTGCTCATCGTTGCATAGGCCCTCATGTTAGGTTGGCATCCTATCCCAAGCTTGGATGCTCGGCTCATTAGCAGCACGTAGGAAAAGCGAAACTTAGGTGCAGAGAACAACATCAGACTACTGCCTACTTGCCCAATTAGTCTACCCTCTCTCATCAGCCAAGCCTTCAGCAAAGGCCTCTCCTTTGTACTTGACGTTGATGGATCGTCTATTCTCTGGAACTTTAATGGGAGTTAAGGTACATCGTTATCTTCAACCAGGGCTTATGAATAGGCCTTGTTTTCTGGTCTTGCACCACTTGTGAAGAGACCACGATTTTGTCCATTTCACCTTTTATTTAGAGCTATTTGATTCAATTATCTCAGGTGTCATTAACCTCTTCGGCCTCTGGTTGCTCCGTCTCAGATAGGCATTTTTGCATCTTTTATTGTCAATACTTGGCACTCATAAATGTTTGCTCATTTACATAATCTAAGAGAAATATGTCCTGCATAGATTACTTATCCCCGTTGACTCCCCTTGAGCCCTTCAGTAGCTTCTCGCTGTGGCATCCTTGATCACCGGCCAGCTGCGATTCTTTGTTCATTTACACATTTGTATTTCCAGCCTCTGTCAGCTCTACAGCTCTGGTCTTTCTCCTTCGAGCTCTTTGTTTACTATTATTGAGAACCGGCGTCTATCTTTTCAACATGGCCGCTTTACCCGTGTTATGTTTTCTACTGCAGCAAACGTCTATATTTCTCATCTACCTTGCGTTTCTGCGTATATACATTCCCTGCTCATCTGGTTACTAGTCTTCTTTGAATATATGGTCTCTCTTTTTACTTCTACGTATGTTAACTCTTGTTTTTTTAGTTACATCTTCATTCTTTAAGTATTCTTATATCGTTTCAGTGCATCATTGTATCATCTCCTTATGACATCACTTTGACCCTGTCAGATCTTCTTTACAGTTCCTCGCTATTCAGTGGTGTCTGCAAATCTCCTGCTACCACCTCAGTACGAGGGTACATTCAATACAGTTGTCTGAGTGCATAATGTCTCTCATACACTCAATGTGGTATTGGGATGATACCTAGTGTCATACACAGTGTCATCCTGATGTTCATCTAGTATGATGGAGGTGAGGGGGTGGAGTCTATCTGGGACATACACGCCTGCTCCTTTACACCTACATAGATAGCTCTCCTATACCTACATTGTTAATGTAAAGGATTCTTCTGGACGGTGGACCAGCTGGGTGCAATAATGATGTTCCAACTCGATATTGGCAGAATTTGCAATGGTCTTACTTCCTCTCTTTTCAATCCACCTGGTTTTGTTTCTAAGGACTAGCCTGAAACATTTTAGAATCTAAAACAGAGAAAACCTCTGCATGGACATTTCTAAAATAAAAAATCAATGTTGGATTATGTAGATTTCATAGTAATGGCTGCATAGGGTTCGCATAGTAAATGTGCTGCATTAATTGGGGATGCAGCAGATTTAAAACCAGTTTCATGTTTATCACCCATTGTCTCAACAGCATCAAGCAGAGCGTTGCATGTCACGTGCCTCCATTACAGCTTGGGCAACCCCGTTAAGTGGTAGTCACTTGTTTTGATTGCCAGTAGCCTTAGCATTTTATGAAAGTCCAATTGTAAATACATGCAGGATCTGCTTATATATACAAATACCTTTACAGATTGGCCCTTAATATTCAGTAGGAATTCACCATCCTTCCTTAGTCGCTTCTTTATCTGTAGGTCTTTGCAGCTGGTAAATCGTTCACCTTAGTAAAAAAAAAACAATTACAATAAATACAGAGCAAGATTAACAGCACCAAGGCTGTATTTAACACATTTTTCTTTGTAGGTCAATTTTACTTTTTCACACCCAATGTCTTTTTAAAGAGCGTAGTTATTGCTTGATCTTTGTTATGTGATGTATGGCTCTTTCGTCCTGCTTTTCGTCCTCTATGCTGGGATCGACTCATTGTAGTGTGTCAATGGACTCTACAGTTAACGTCCGAGTCACAAGTGGAGGGGTGTTCAAATTATTTTCCATTATTTTAATGTATACTTCTATTTCTGTTTCTTTTCCACCTTATTTTTTTTGACTGTCCCTAACCAATCCAACCTTTTGCATAATTGCAATGCATGTGGGCTACACCCCCACTAATGAGTTTTTTTTATCTATCTAGATTTGTTTCCCTGTACATTCATTTGCCTGACTGTCATTCCCATAATAGAGTTGTTGTCAATTACACGTTTTCTCATTTTGTAGGATCTCGTTGATATCATTTACATTCTTTTTTAAAGAAGAATTCAAGCGCAGAAACGTCACAGGCATACTTCATATTTTAAGATTGAGACACTGCAACTACTGACTTTATGTCTATGTAATTTTGCAGACCTGCGATTTTGTTTGGGCCAATTTACAGAAATCTGCAATTGTAAATCTCAAAAGCCCATATAGTTTTAAAAGGGATTTTTGTGCATTGCCCTCATTGTAGAAATAATGGAACAATCTGTCGAGGCTGGAGCTAAGTGTATCCTTAATGAACATGGACCAATAATAAAACGTCCCTCAAGCCTTCTATCAGTTATCATCTGGACTTCATGGAAAATAAATATCATTTAATGACCCTCACTAAACTATTTTATTTTTTAACTAGTTTTTATTGAGAGACTGTGCCGCTATAACCGCACACTAACTTCCACTCTAACAATGTATTTATTCCTATGGGATAGAGTGTGCCTTTCTTGAAGTTTGTCCACTTGAATTAATGTAGGTATTCACCCAAGTCTGATAAGTTTGATTATGCGACTTAATTTGAAAATCACAGCATCTCTTTTCATTGGTGGGAATGGTGAATGTACTATGCCACTTAATATTTTGGATGGGATAAAAATGGCTCTGTGATGCCGCATTCACATTTTAATGTATATGTTAATGGCCTCAGTAAGGCTCTTGTTCTAAGAACAGTTGATGTACCACATATGAAGGGTAATCTGATTCCATTTCTGATGTACGCAGACAATACTGTTTTAGTTGCTAGAACACCTGCTGCTCTACAAACCTTGATAGATGATTATAGAAATGTTATTATGGAACGTAGATTAGTGATTAACCAGATCAAATCTAAGATCTTCATTATTCCAGGTCATAGAGCTTCTAAAAATAGATTTATTTTTCAATAGGTTTGAATTAGGCAAGATGGCTAATGTTGATTATTTGAGTCTTCACTTGTCAATAATTTTACTTGAAAGGCCATGTTAGTTTCTTTACAATCAAACAAATGGGGGTATTTTAACTTTGTATGGTAACCCTGGAGGACAATCAGTAGTGCCAGCATTAAGAGTCAAGGAGCACTGGTGTTTGGGTGCACAGAACAATAAAGCCCCTAGATTCCGTGGAAGTAAAATGTGCAAAGTCATTCTTAGGCATACATACATCGACAGCTAAAGAACTGGTCTATCCAAAACCAAACTACAGACCAATGACTTATTATGTAGTATTGGACTCTGTTTTATTGTGGTTAGTAAGTTGGAGGAACGATAAAGTGATTTTACCCCTGAATCTATTACATCGTGTTATAGCTCTTGATGGTTCAAAGGGAATTAAGTGATGTGTCAAGACAGTGGGGTAATGAGGTCTTGCAGACCTGATTAATTATTGTATCTTTGATTACAGTCGTAGAAGGGCTCGGTTGAATGGAAGGCACTGGAAGTTGATGATGAAAACTTAATTAAATGGCGGCATGAGTAAGATGTCTTCTAAATCTTATATTGTATCAGCACCAAAATATCATTGGACAATTAGCATTTCTTTTCCATATTCAGGATTATCTATCAAGCCAGGATTTTAATTACTTGCATGAGACTCGACTAGTTTCCCCCTGCATGAGAATAGGAGGAAGTGGTATAAAGAAAACCCTCCTGCCTGTATTTGTAATAACCAAAATTGTTCTTGGGTCACTGATATGCTCAACCTAGATATACAATCAATCAATCATACGTTATTCGGCTTTAGCCATAAAGTAAAAAACAATTATACAATACATACAAATTCATCACCATTTCATGAAATAGCAGATAACATGCATATGTCAAGAATGCCCTAAAAAGGAATGCCATAACACACATACATCAATTTTCATCAACATATCACCAAATAACAGATACAATGCTTATATAATATACAATGGCTGGGTAAATGACTATTCAACAATGTCTGGAGTACCCAAGGGAAGAAATAACTTACAACCCCTTATTTAAAATCATTTACAGCATCGAATTTGCTGCTTGTGTCTTTAAACAAAACTATAGCTCATGGAAGGGAATAGAATAGATCGCACTGCCCTTATACTTCCTTATCGGCCCAAATCAACTGGCATGGCTTATTGAGAAATGTAATCTTGCATTCCATGCCCAGTATAGGTATTTTGCCACCACTAGCACAATGGGCATATTTTAAAAGAAATTCTACCTCTTCTTTCTATTTTAGATTTGAAACAATGTTATGCAGCTTCTTTCTTTTTAATGATTGTGAATGATTTTAAGTTCTGTTGTTCGCTTGGAAGATATCAATGGAAATTCAATCACAAATGTTATCTTTTTAATTTTCTATATTGGCATGATGTTTTACATTCATACAATTTTCATATATACTTCTCATGCTGATCTCTCTTTGGCACCATGAGGAAATACAAGTTTAAAGTCCTCTTCCTCTACCTCCTCTTCCTCTCCCTCCACCACTTCAGGCCCCTCTCCAGCCATCTCTCCTCCTCCTTTCTCCTTCACTCCCGATGATGTTTCTAGACAAGTCCGATCTATGAAAGTCTTGTCAAAGCAGGTGGTCCCCTGCTCCTCCAGGACAATCAAATACCACACTGACACCATCGCTCCAGCCCTGGCCGATTTCTGCAATCAGACTTATGCTACTGGAACCTTCCCTTACCCCCTTATGCACCCTCTCCTTAAGTAGCACTCTGCCGATCCTTCCTCTCTGGCAAACTAGCGCCGATCTCCAATACTCCTTTCTTTGGCAAACTCCTGGAAAAGCTGCCCATCTCCCAGCTTATTCTCCATACTGAATTTGTTGGTTGTCTCCACAACCAGTGTCTGGCTTCAGAGAGGCAAAAAGCAGGAAACTGCTCTCCTGAACACCTGTGAAGACTTTCTCTCTAATCTCAACTTTAAGCTTCCTTCTGTCATCATTCTCCTTGATATATCCTCTCCTTTTGATATGGTCCGCCACGCCATCCTAATCAGTTGTCTCTGTGAGAACCTGGGCATCACTAGTCAGGCTCTAGCCTGGTTGACCTCCTTTCTCTCGATAGACCCTCCCAGGTCCAACATGGGTCATTTCTCTCTACCACCCCTCTCTCTACATGTGGTGCTCCCTAAGGGTCTAACCTCTCTCCCTGTCTCTTCAACCACTACCTGGCACCTCTGGCCCATCTCATTTCTACCTTCTGTTCTAACTTTCAGTGTTATGCGGATGACACTCAGATCCCCTTCAGGCTCCCCTCAGCATCTTCTGCTCTCTCGCTCATACCTGACTGTCTGTCTGCAATTCAGGAATGGTGTGCCTCCAACAATCTCTGCCTTAATGCCAGTAAGACTGAGATCCTTCTCATTGGGACTCCTGCTTCCACTTTCCCTTTTCCACTCTGGCCGCTCTCCTGGGCCCTCTATCTGCACTCTCCTGTGAGACAAAGAATCATGGTGCCATCTTTGACCCCAGCCCCTGCTTCTCTCCTCACATCTCTTACATCTCTAAGAAGTCACTGTATCAGCTGAACCTCCTCAGAGGTATTCCTCCTTTTCTCACTTTCCCCCAGAAGCTCACTGTCTCCAGAGCTCTGGTTCTCTCTAGGCCGAACTACTGCAACAGCCTCCTTCTAAATCTGCCTGCCTCTATTCTTCGTCTTTTGCAACTAATCTAGAACAGGACATGCAAGACTTGTCCTGGGCCTCAAACCCAGGGATTGTATCTCTCCAGCCCTGACATCTCTCCAGTGGCTCACTGTGGCTATAAGTATAAAGTTAAAGACCCTCTGCATAGTTCACAAGACATTCTGGGGCCAGGGACCACAATACATCCAACTCTCTTCCTAAGCATCTTCCTTCTCGAGCCCTCTGGTCATCCAACTCTCTGGGGGTCAGGATCTTTTCCAGGATGAGAGTGGGGGGTAGATCTCTGTCCTCGGCTGGGCCCCCCCTCTAGAAGAGCCTCCCTGCCTCTCTAGAACTTGAGCAGGTCCACCTGAGGTTCCGGAAGTAACTCAAGTCCTTCCTTTTCACTTCTGCTTTCTCTCTCTCTCTCCCCGTGCTGATGCTCCTGTCTGCTGCACTAACTGGTTACCTGGCCACCCACTGAACCTACGAGACTAGGCTCCTGCATGAACAGTTGTCCCTTGCACTGCCTCCGGTCCTCCCAACCACTTACGAGCTGTATCTCCAACCCTACAGTCCCCTGACTCCCTACACTTATGAGCCACCTACGTGGCAGCACTTACCACGTTACCATTGTACTCTTTCCCAGCACTTCTCCTCCTCCCTCCCCTTCGCACTTGCACGATCTGAATGACACAAGGCCTGGTAAAATCGTTTGTTTTGTCCTCCTTCTGTCTTCCCTTCCGTGTCTTGATGTGCGTAGAAACACTTGTGTACAGGCACATTATAAATGTCTTATCATATCATATCATGCTCCTGTTGCATAAAGTCCTACAGTATAATCTACCTCTTTACTGATTTAATGTGTTCATCCTTTACCAGCTCAAATATTTGGTTTATCCTCTGGAAAGTTGATTGTCAGCACAATCATTAAATGTAAGACTATAGAAAGCAACCGCCTATATGTCTGGCAAGATTAAATATGGAAATCTCCCTTTCCTGATGTAAGAAACTAAAGCGATCTGAGCAAATTCTGAAATTCCAAAATATATCCTTATAATTGTAGTTAGACTCCTTTAAGGGACTACTCTGGTAGGCGACACTTTTGTTGATATAAGGTTGAATAGTTTTAAGAGTTCCTGGTATTGTTAGATAGACGCATCCCATCTGAGTTGGGTGGTAGGAGGTCTATAAAGCCACCTCGGAAGTGAAACAAAGTTTATACAAATTCAGAGATCAAGGAAAGCGCCTTGTTTTTAAGTGCAATATTTTATTTTAATTTTTCTGCCCCTAGTGATGACACGTGTTTCGGCTACCGAAAGCCTTTTTCAAATCAGGGCTTCACAGCATAGTATCATTTAAAGTCCTTATTCGTTAGTTTCTGTTCCTTATTTTTCAGGGTCCAATCCCTTTCATACAAGCCCTCCGGCGTCTCTCGCGTTCGCGTTGCTGGTTTATCCTCTGGAAACATGATTGTCAGCACAATCATTAAATGTAAGCCTATAGAAAGCAAGCATCTATATGTCTGGCAAGGTTAAATATGGAAATCTCCCCTTCCTGATGTAAGAAACTAAAGCGATCTTAGCAAATTCTGAAAGTCCAGAAAATATCCTTCTCTTCAGTGGATCAGTCCATGGTGGAAGCTTTACAAATCAACTTCTTCATTTACTTAACAAAACATAGTCTGAAGAGGCGATTTAAGGTTTTCATACCTACATCCCTTGAAACCTACCATATTTTTAAAGAAATTAACTATTAATTCTCAAGCATAGAGTGGAAGACAGTCCATTCACTATGATAGTCAAAGGTCTGGATGGAGTAGATTCCAAACACATCGTCTCCTAACATTAACACAGGATGTTTGGTGGACCCAACGTTGGTGCGTCAGTAAGGCAGGGACAGAACTTTGACTATTACCTGGTTAATGGACAGGCAGAAGAGTTTACATACGAGCACCAGTAGCTAGGGACATCAGTTTGACTATTACCTGGTTAATGAACAGGCCAAATAATTAGGGGCGAGCACCAGTAGCTAGGGACATCAGTTTGACTATTACCTGGTTAATGAGCAGCCAGAAGAGTTTATGTACGCGCACCAGTAGCTAGGGACAGCAGTTTGACTATTACCTGGTTAATGAGCAGGCAGATGAATTTAGGGGCGAGCACCAGTAGCTAGGGACAGCAGTTTGACTATTACCTGGTTAATGAGCAGCCAGAAGAGTTTATGTACGCGCACCAGTAGCTAGGGACAGCAGTTTGACTATTACCTGGTTAATGAGTAGGGAGAAGAGTTTAGGGGTGAGCACCATTAACTAGGGACAGCAGTTTGACTATTACCTAGTTAATGAACAGGCCGAATAATTAGGGGCGAGCACCATTAACTAGGGACAGCAGTTTGACTATTACCTGGTTAATGAGTAGCCAGAAGAGTTTATGTACGAGCACCATTAACTAGGGACATCAGTTTGACTATTACCTGGTTAATGAGCAGGGAGAAGAGTTTAGGGGCGAGCACCAGTAGCTAGGGACAGCAATTTGACTATTACCTGGTTAATGAGCATCCAGAAGAGTTTATGTACGAGCACCATTAACTAGCGACATCGGTTTGACTATTACCTGGTTAATGAGCAGGGAGAAGAGTTTAGGGGCGAGCACCATTAACTAGGGACAGCAGTTTGACTATTACCTGGTTAATGAACAGGCATAAGAGTTTAGGGGCGAGCACCAGTAGCTAGGGACAGCAGTTTGACTATTACCTGGTTAATGGACAGGCAGAAGAGTTTAGGGGCGAGCACCAGTAGCTAGGGACAGCAGTTTGACTATTACCTGGTTAATGGACAGGCAGAAGAGTTTAGGGGCGAGCACCAGTAGCTAGGGACAGCAGTTTGACTATTACCTGGTTAATGAGCAGGGAGAAGAGTTTAGGGGCGAGCACCATTAACTAGGGACAGCAGTTTGACTATTACCTGGTTAATGAGCAGCCAGAAGAGTTTATGTACGAGCACCAGTAGCTAGGGACAGCAGTTTGAATATTACCTGATTAGTGAGCAGCCAGAAGAGTTTATGTACGAGCACCAGTAGCTAGGGACAGCAGTTTGACTATTGCCTGGTTAATGGACAGGCAGAAGAGTTTAGGGGCGAGCACCAGTAGCTAGGGACAGCAGTTTGAATATTACCTGGTTAATGAGCAGCCAGAAGAGTTTATGTATGAGCACCATTAACTAGGGACATCAGTTTGACTATTACCTGGTTAATGAGCAGGGAGAAGAGTTTAGGGGCGAGCACCAGTAGCTAGGGACAGCAGTTTGACTATTACCTGGTTAATGAGCATCCAGAAGAGTTTATGTACGAGCACCATTAACTAGGGACATCGGTTTGACTATTACCTGGTTAATGAGCAGGGAGAAGAGTTTAGGGGCGAGCACCATTAACTAGGGACAGCAGTTTGACTATTACCTGGTTAATGAACAGGCAGAAGAGTTTAGGGGCGAGCACCAGTAGCTAGGGACAGCAGTTTGACTATTACCTGGTTAATGGACAGGCAGAAGAGTTTAGGGGCGAGCACCAGTAGCTAGGGACAGCAGTTTGACTATTACCTGGTTAATGGACAGGCAGAAGAGTTTAGGGGCGAGCACCAGTAGCTAGGGACAGCAGTTTGACTATTACCTGGTTAATGAGCAGGGAGAAGAGTTTAGGGGTGAGCACCATTAACTAGGGACAGCAGTTTGACTATTACCTGGTTAATGAGCAGCCAGAAGAGTTTATGTACGAGCACCAGTGGCTAGGGACAGCAGTTTGAATATTACCTGGTTAATGAGCAGCCAGAAGAGTTTATGTACGAGCACCAGTGGCTAGGGACAGCAGTTTGAATATTACCTGGTTAATGAGCAGCCAGAAGAGCTTATGTACGAGCACCAGTGGCTAGGGACATCAGTTTGACTATTGCCTGGTTAATGGACAGGCAGAAGAGTTTAGGGGCGAGCACCAGTAACTAGGGACATCAGTTTGACTATTACCTGGTTAATGAGCAGGGAGAAGAGTTTAGGGGCGAGCACCATTAACTAGGGACAGCAGTTTGACTATTACCTGGTTAATGAGCAGCCAGAAGAGTTTATGTACGAGCACCATAGCTAGGGACAGCAGTTTGAATATTACCTGGTTAATGAGCAGCCAGAAGAGTTTATGTACGAGCACCAGTAGCTAGGGACAGCAGTTTGACTATTGCCTGGTTAATGAGCAGAGCGAAGAGTTTAGGGGCGAGCACCATTAGCTAGGGGCAGCTGTTTGACTATTACCTGGATAATGAGCAGGGAGAAGTCTTTAGGTGCTAGCACCAGTAGCTAGGGGCAGCTGTTTGACTATTACCTGGATAATAAGCAGGAAGAAGTCTTTAGGTGCTAGCACGCAGCCTTGTCACACTCCTTTCGGTATTTCAAGTGGCTGTGATCTTTCTCCACCTAACCCCCACGGAGTTGGAGCTTTATCACTACTATATAAGAATACAATAGCACATAGTATAGGGGTGGGAATTCCCAATTCAAGTAAGGGGTTTCAAAGCTTTGCCCGGGGCACCCAATCAAAGGCTATGTTTATTTCGCTACTTGGAGCTTAAGTCTCAAACATTGATCGATGGCGTTGATTCAGGCTTGGGTTCCTGATCGCAGGTGACTTATGGAACCCTTCCCCTCTATCCAATCTTCAAGCTGAGCAAAGGCTGCTCTTGCAAAGATTGTTCCCCCAGAATGCAGCACGTGCATTAGACCTGCCACATGCTTTTCCTTCCTGGCTTTTTCTGAATGCTTCCAAACTATACACAGCCGAGAATGTCCCACTACTTCAGAATGCTGGGTATCCATGGTCAGCTTTTCTCCCAAATAGCCTGGGATTTCAGCTCACTCCCTAAAAGCATGCCTTTGTGACCTCGGAATGTCACTAATGGTTACAAATCTATGTTTTTAAGTAATTATAATAAAGAGAGGACACTATCGGGCCCCCGGTCTGTCCTATACCGTTTCTGATGCTATGTAGACACACAAGGCGGTAGAGGAGTGCAGTGGGACAACTGCATGATAGCTTTGCTTCTGTTTGCACGCTGCAATGTTTTCTAAGTAGGCTTCCTAATATTTTTGACCTTGCAGGTGATAACCCTGTATGTTCTGGGAAATCTACCTAGCAGCGGGCATATGGGCACTGTACCAAAGTATGCTGCAAAAGCATGAAACATCTGAGTTTCTTATGGTTGCAACCTAAGAACCGCCGCGTGGCACTGTTTCAAGGCACTGCTTTTTGGATGACATCAAAGTTCCACAGAAAGTAAGCAGTACTCTTGAGCCCATCCAAAATATACTGGGCTTCATTACGAGGTTGGAGGTAACCAGGCCGTTTATACCGGCATGGCTACCCCCAAACTCGGGTCTGGCTCTGGCTCCCGCGAAAGGGGAATTACCGGGCCATTCCGACCTCGGCAGGCCCTTGCGCGGGACCCAGGGCTCAATGGGAATGGGGAGGATGGTAGCAGCGGTACCGTTCATAATGGTACTGTTGCTACCATCCTGTTCTGCTCGCGGGTGACCAGGCGTGCAGAGCAGCACCCGGGAGCAGAACTCATAATGTGGCGGCCTGGTAACAATGGCGCCGGTAACACTACCGACGCCGTTGTTGCCTTACCGCCACAATCGTAATGAGGCCCATTGAGTGTTTATGATAGTATCCCAGAAATCTTTAGGAGACTTGCATGGAAGCAATGCATTAGCAAACCACCCTGATGGACTATGCTGCATGCATTTCAGAAGACAGACTCTGCAATTCAGGTAAAGGCGGCGGTGCTCAGGACAGCTGAATGCCTTTTGCACAGATATTTGAATACAGGTGATGTGTATGTAAAGCAGACTTCAGTGTATAATTATTGATCGTGCACACTTACATTCTTCTGCATGGCAAAGTGTTTTTGTTTTTGGCATAAGGTGTGGTAGACACATGTCACTGGACACGCCGCGATCAGTCTTACATTCTACTCGTCTTTCCATCTTTCCAACTCCACACGTAACCGAGCACTGTACAGAAAGTGTAAGCAGGTGTTATTTTTCTTGAACAATAACCAATAAGACATATATATTCAAAACTAGGTAGCAGTATGTTTAACTTACTGACCACACGGCTCCGTTTGGAGGATGACATTGGCATGTTAATAAACACTTCATCAATATACTGGAAGGTGTGAAGCTACAAAGACTAGGATGCGCCAATGCAGACAGCCCGAAAGTTGCAATGCACAATAATCTTGGTGCAATGTGAAGCTGTCATTGGACAACACGAAATGTGCACACACAAATGTGAAACTGGCATGGCAGTTGCCTGTGAGCAAAGTTGCATAATACTTTCTGAGGCAATCGCAACTGGCTAGGCCGTTCTTGGGAATAGCAAAAATGCATGGCAATGTGTTTAACTGGGTCGGAGTGACAATAGCATTGCAGAGTGTAAGCTGGCACGGCAATGTTTGTAGAGGAATGTTAAACTGGCATTGTACTGTTGGAGCTGGCATGGCAATGTCTATAGAGGAATGTTAAACTGGCATTGCACTGTTGGAGCTGGCAAGGCAATGTCTGTAGAGGAATGTTAAACTGGCATTGCACTGTTGGAGCTGGCATGGCAATGTCTGTAGAGGAATGTTAAACTGGCATTGCACTGTTGGAGCTGCTATCACCGTTTTGGATGGCAGCTTGTAAATGATGGGTACCAGTTTTCAGTGGGCAATTGAGTCTGCTACATCATTTTCTGAGTGTAATATAAAACTGGCATGGGCATTGTATGTGGGTAACGATGTGGCATGATGACGTGTGCTTAACTAGGCAATGTTGCCCGTTGCCCAGTCCATGAGCACATGCATGCAACCACAGCAGGGATCAACAATGAGCTAAATAATTACACTGAGGGGGGTATCTCTGGGGGGGACTCAGAGTTAAGACGATCACCACTTCCCACACCTGCTGAATTTCATGGTTTTTATTTTGTGATAAATCAGATCATTTTAACTCTGTCTTAACTAAAGTTTTAAAATATGTATACACATATATACAATTCTGCCCTAGATTTGTATATGTATGTATGAGTTTGACATTGCACAACTGTTTAATTATATATACACTACCTACACCTGGTCATTAAATTAATAAAAGCAGTCCTTCATATGCACTCGTTTTGCCCATGCACACGCGCCTCCACACTACCAGGGCCCGCTTGAGCACATGGAAATCCCATTATGGAAGCACACAGCATATCCAGCTTGGATCAGGCATCGTCTGGTCTAGAACCAGCATATCCAGCTCCAGCTAGGATCAGGCATCGTCTGGTCTAGAACCAGCATATCCAGCTAGGATCACGCATCGTCTAGTCTAGAAACAGCATATCCAGCTAGGACATCCAGCTAGGATCACGCATCGTCTGGTCTAGAACCAGCATATCCAGCTAGGACCACGCATCTTCTGGTCTTGAACCAGCATATCCAGCTAGGACCAGGCATCGTCTGGTCTAGAACCAGCATATCCAGCTAGGATCACACATCGGCTGGTCTAGAACCAGCATATCCAGCTAGGACCACGCATCGTCTGGTCTAGAACCAGCATATCCAGCTGTGACCACGCATCGTCTGGTCTAGAACCAGCATATCCAGCTGGGATCATGCATCGTGTGGTCTATAACCAGCATATCCAGCTGTGACCACGCATCGTCTGGTCTAGAACCAGCATATCCAGCTGAGATCAGGTATCGTCTGGTCTAGAACCAGCATATCCAGCTAGGACCACGCATCATCTGGTCTAGAAACAGCATATCCAGCTAAGATCAGGCATCGTCTGGTCTAGAACCAGCATATCCAGCTAGGATCAGGCATCGTCTGGTCTAGAACCAGCATATCCAGCTAGGTTCAGGCATCGTCTGGTCTAGAACCAGCATATCCAGCTAGGACCACGCATCATCTGGTCTAGAACCAGCATATCCAGCTAGGCCCATGCATCGTCTAGTCTAGAAGCTGGCATATTATTAACAGCTTTGCTTCAACACAAGCTGTGCGGCCTTGAGACTTTCGCCCACGCGTATCTTTAACTAATCACAGCTAAGAATAGCAGTTCCCTACTATTACAAACATTCTCCCTACCACCGTTCCAGCTGAACTGGTTTGTCTTTTCATCTAACCTTCCCATCTCTATCTCCCTCCCCGCATTACTCTCTTCCGTTTTACCCACAAACTAAGACCTGGAGACACCCTAGCAGGTGTGGTGCCTGCCCCTTTAAGGGCACACATGCAGTGGAGTGACTCAATAAACAGGGCATGCTACGGATCGCCAGTGCGACCATGGAGCCCGGACAGAGAACACTGTGTTGCGTGTGTTCTGTATGCTTGGGGGGCTCACTGGGCCAGAGGGGCACACCGGCGACAGTCAATACACCACTTCTTGGATAAAGAGAGGTGCCGTAGGACGACAACACAGTATAAATAACGGTTAACATGACATAACTTGTTAAGAAATGTGGCGTTATCTGCAACAATATAAGGCAGTCACCATAAATAACACTATACATACATTGAAGGCTCAGTTATATGTATGAGTCAGAAACACAGACACTTCAAGATTAAGTACGTTTACTCACCTTGCTCCATTTTCCCACTTTCCACGTGGCTGCCTGTAAACATCCCTTGTGTCTGCATTTACGCATTCGTGGAAGAGGCCGCACAGGGCACTTCTTGTAAAATACCGATCGTAATCCTTTGGCATAATAATTCCGGTCCGGCAGCAAATCCACGCAGCGCGTAACCTTCCTCTGGGAAGTAGTACTACAGCGAGCAGAGCACTAAAATATCACACAAAAGAAACGCATGGGATGAATTGTTTTGGGACAATTACTGTAGCAATGAACATAATAAAATGCACATTTCATCTCTATGAATCACATTTCTCTTGCAAAGTTCTGAATGCAACACAAGAGCTATCAAAGTAAGAGATCTTTTTCTTATGAAAGCGCGATACCCACCTAGTAAATACTTAGGTCAAGGGTCTGAACCTTTGGTTTGACAGATGTTTTAGGCTACAACTCTCATCCCTGATGGGGTTTGTAGTTCAAAACATCTGGAGAGCTACAGAGCACATGTCCGTCATCTAGCTGCATGTGAAGGATGTAGGCGATTAAGCAAATATGGAGGTAAGGAAGATCAGCAGATATATACTTCACTTTAAGATGCCCCGTCTCCTGCAACTCCCCATTCTAGCAAAGGATTTGACAAGGACTTTTCTGTGCAAAGGTTTGTAACTCATTCGCCAATTTGTAGATGGTCTACATAGAAGCTATACTTCCCTATGACCTACAACTAAAGTACGATCACACTATTCAAAATGTGGCATTATACACATTGTTAAGAAAAAAAGGCAGATAACCCAGAAAATGGCCACCCTACCCTGGAATGCATTTCCTCATTAGATAAGGAAGCAAGAGTACTGAGGCATTCTCCTTGGGCGGGCCCTAAAAACATACCTTTAGTGTCTAAATATTCTTCCTTAGAATGCCCCCTGTCTGCCAGAAATCCCTGTGTGGCCGCCATCTTCTTCATTATAAGCATCATAATTATAATCCTTACTTTAGACATGCTTAACTTCAATGAAATAATCTTTATTTTAGACATGCTTAACTTCAATGAAATAATCTTTACTTTAGACATGCTTAACTTCAATGAAATAATCTTTACCTTAGACATGCTTAACTTCAATGAAATAATCTTTACTTTAGACATGCTTAACTTCAATGAAATAATCTTTACCTTAGACATGCTTAACTTCAATGAAATAATCTTTACCTTAGACATGCTTAACTTCAATGAAATAATCTTTACCTTAGACATGCTTAACTTCAATGAAATAATCTTTACCTTAGACATGCTTAACTTCAATATAATCCTTACTTTATACATGCTTAATTTCAATGATATAATCCTTACTTTAGACATGCTTAACTTCACTGATATAATCCTTACTTTAGACATGCTTAACTTCAATGATATAATCCTTACTTTAGACATGCTTAACTTCAATTATATAATCCTTACCTTAGACATGCTTAACCACAACATTATCCTTACCTTAGACATGCTTATCTTAAATATAATCCTTACCATAGACATGCTTAACTTCAATATAATCCTTACTTTATACATGCTTAACTTCAATATAATCCTTACCCTAGACATGCTTAACTTCAATGATATAGTCCTTACCTTAGATATGCTTAACTTCAATATAATCCTTACCTTTGACATGCTTAATTTCAATGTATAATCCTTACCTTAGACATGCTTAACTTCAGTGATGGCAATCAATATACATAGTATACACCTGCAGAGGTTGAAGTGCACCGTCCTTAACAGTGTTTTTATTGTGGCAGATATTACGATACCTGTGTGTTTGGATCCTGCTGTTTCCCCCTTTCCTTTTTCCTCCCTCGCCCCCACTTTCAACCAAAGTGCTTTAAAGCATCTTGTTTGCTTGCTGGGGTATATAAAGAACCAAACAATTGTACAAAATAAAACAACAAAAAAAAAAGAAGTAATCATCACTGTGATAGGAGGATGATAGTGATAAGTACTTCAACCTTCGTGAAAAAGCATTGTGAGAGATAGCCGCCCTATTTAAATAATACCTGTTCACTGCACTTAGAAAATCTCCATTACCTTCTAGGACTCATTCACCAAAAAGTATACACATTTGGTTCTGTGTGATTCTAACATTCACTCCAAATACTTTATAATATTAGCCTTTGTATCTGTTTTTATGTTGATGTTTTCCAAAGTGCGGAACAAATGTATGACACTAGATTTGGAAAGCTAACACATTCTAACACCGCAGCATAATAATTTCAGTTACACTAATAACAGATATCAAAACTGGAATTTGTGTGATTCTCACACTCCAAATCCACGGCTTCATGTTATTATTTGCATTTGTTTTTTATGTAGATTTATATAGCATATTCACCAAAGCAATGAACTCATTTACTACAAACAGCCCAATAAATATGGAACAACAATGGATGAGATTTAGAGAGTATGCTGGCCTCTGAAGAAACAACCTAATCCTGCAGTTCCTGGACTCTCTTCCTTGAAGATATATCATTGTAGATAATGAACTCAAAGAAAAAGATTGAATATGCAAAAACCCTATCCCTAAGAAGCCTAAGAAAATTTTGTAGATGAGTGATACCCCCAATTCTCAAGGCATTTATACTCTCCTGCTACAGGTAGCTCAAGATGTCGGTGAAGTGAAGGCCTCTATGGCTGATCTCAACCCAAAGGTGTCTCAGCTGGATAACAGGGTCTCAGATAGGTAAGAATCCTCAATTTCCATGAGCAGTGACATTGCCGGAAGCTTCAGAGCTTACAACAACCTTAAAGATGAGCTTCAGAAGGAGAAGGAGAAATACCTTGAACTGGATTTAAAGCTGAGAGGTAAAACATAAGTGTCACACCCTTCCTTCCTTCTCACCTGTTTGTCCTTGATTGCAGTCTTCTTGGGAGCTCCTTCCTCACTCATTGAGACTTGTACAGGGAAGGATGTGAGTCTTCGGGTTCTAGTGTGAGGGGTGCCGACTGCATTAAGCAGGGTTGCGTTCAGTATCCAGGAGGGTTACGGCGACAGAATCCAGGAAGGGAAGGAAGCGGGCGTCCAATACTCAGAGAGTGCCGGGGGGCCCACGGCACCGAGCACGAAACGGAGTCCGGGATAAAAGGAGAATCGCCTGGCAGAAGCAAGGCAGGAAACGGATGGGGATTCCAGGAAGGAGAAAAAGGTAGGAGACTGGAAATTAGCACTAATAGACGGAATTGATGCACTCGCCGAGCAACTCGAAACAGTTGCGTTGAGACGCGCAGAGCCGCGGGGGCATGCCTATTTTCTAGGAAGCAGAACGTTGCGCGTAAACACTAGAGAGCAGAGTTTCCGTGCTGTCGGCCATGTTGGGAGAATTACCGATCTGATGTTGCGGTACATCATGGACCACGAAGTCCAGAAGGGCTGGAATCAGTGGTTCATGAAAATAAGACTTGTTGCGATAGAAGAAATGGCAGAATCCAAAAGTGAAAGCCTGACCCCCCTTTGTGATGCATGTTTTTAAGGACTGCTTTAATTTTGGCTCTATCACTATGAATGATAATGATCATGCTTTCAGAGTTGGGAAGAAATTAGGCCCCAGAGCCAGGCACATTCTGATTACTTTTGTAAACTTCAGGACAAAAGAAAATTTCATGAAAGCAGCTAGAATGAAGGGCAGTGCTAGCTACAAGGGAAGCCCGATTTCCCTGTATCCAGACTATCCCAGGGAAACTCTGCTGATAAGAAGATCCTTCAAGCAGGCTAATGATTTGGCCAAGCTACTGAACATCAAAGCTCACTTGAACAAAACCAATGTGCTGACCCTGGGTCTTCCTGATGGCGAAAAGACTACTTCTGACCCCAAAATGGGCATAGAATGGTTGGAACAGTTAAAGGGTGATTCTGCCTTTATTTCATAATGTGAACAGTTGCTCCTGGCTCCCTGCTGGTTACTTTATTTTTTCCTCGTAATGTCTCACTTTGACACATTTTTCATCGTTATTTTAATTTTTGCACTTGGCCCAAGCAATTTTCCCCTTTAAAATGGCACCTACGGAACAGAGACAGTTTAACGTTATATCTTCGAATAAAAACATGATATGAGGTGGGCTGGCCCCATTGTTTATGATCGTATTGTACGCTGCCTCAGGACCCCTCCTCTCTTTAGCCATACCGGAAGGCTACACCATCATCAGATGTGATCGCAACACTGATCAATCTAAAGGAGGCGGCGTGGCTATCATCCACAAAACCTCGCTTAATCTCCGATTATCCGCTGCTCCTTGCCAAATCACATCAGCTGAACTACTTACAGCTAAACTAGCCATCATCCCTAACCAGACTGTTACACTCCACATCATATATAGGCCTCCTGGACCACTCTCTACCTTTGCCGAAGACCTTTCCCACGTCCTCACTGTCAACACCAAATCTAAGTCCCAAATCATTGTACTAGGTGACTTTAATCTAGGCCACCTTGACCCTAATGATGCACCTGCCCACGAAATCAACAACATTTGACTCAATCTAGGCTTCACTCAACGTATTATCTCTCCTACCCACTCCACGGGCAGGACCCTTGACTGGATAGCAGACCTCAACTGTGACACCACGGTCAACTCTAATCAACCATGCACATGGACCGACCATCACCTCATCACCTTTAGCATCCCCACTAAAATCTTACTTACATTGCACCAGCTATTACCACAAGAAATAAGCGCAATATTACCTGCGCCAAACTACTCCCACTCATCCTCCGGGCCCTTAATGATCTTTCCTCTTCATGCTCTGATCCCACAGTCCTGGTTGACACGTACAATCAAACCATGCTGAAAGCACTCTATCTCATTGCACCCACTAAGTTACGTAAACCTAAACCTCGGGTTCACATCAACTCCTGGTTTACGCCACAGTTGAGAACCCCTTCGCAAGGAAAAAAGGATCCTCGAATCACGCTGGAAGAGCCACCCAACAGAAGTTATTAAGGCAAGTGTTGCCCTAGCAGCCTTAAATTATAAAGAAGCCATATTCTCTGCCAAAAAGGAATCTTACCATAAACGCATCGAGCAAGCCCAATCCAACACTAAGGAATTATTTAAAATCCTTAAGGAACTGGAATGCCCTGCCACCTCGCCTGACACCGGCTCTTAAGACAGCTCCTGGTGTGCCAGCATTCAAAAGGCCCTCTTGGGTAAGATTGCCACACTTCAAACCAAAATTAATGGGAAAAAAAACAGTCTGCAGCCCACCATTCCCCTACAGAATATTGCCATGGATAACCCCACTACCCACGCTGAAACACTGCAACCATTTAACTTTTCACCCCTCGCCATCACGGAAGTTGAACATATCATTAACACCCTCAAACCTTCCAACTGCCAGGGGGACCTCTGCCCTGCCCCCATTATCAAGGAGGCCGCTCATAACCTAGCCCCCCTCATCACCACACTTATAAACACTTTCTTCAGTTCGGGGATCGTACCAAACAACCTCAAGGATGCTTGGGTCATGGGTCATTCCACTCTTAAAAAAAACCACTCTGGATGCCAACATACCTACTAAAAACCGGCCAATCACCACTGTCCCTTTGCTTCTTAAAATCCTTGATCGTGCAGCATACCTGCAGATCCAAGAGTATCTGGAAAGCAACAACCTCCTAGGACTTAGGCAATCCAGATTCCGACCACGCTACAGCACTGAAACTGCTCTTCTAGATCTTAAAACCCAGATTGAAGACCTAAAGGACAAGGGTAAATTGGCCCTACTACTCCTTCTAGATCTCTCTGCTGCTTTTGATCTAGTAAACCACCAAATATTATGCCGCCACCTTAAAACTGCTGCCCACTTCTTAGATAAAGCCACGGTCTGGATCACTTCCTTCCTCGACAATAGATCCATGAGTCTTCTCTCCTACCGCCACTGCTGATCCCTCCCCTGTCACCTGTGGAGTCCCTCAAAGATCATGTGTATCCCCGACACTCTACAATGTCTTCACAAAACCCCACTTTGACATTTTAGATTCACTGGGCGTCACGTATACCAACTACGCCGATGACACCCAAACACTGATTCCTATCACAGGAGACCACAAATCTGACTCCCTAGTCATCAACCCTATCTACCAAGTCATTCAAGCCTAGATGGCTCCGCATGAGTTGTGTTTAAACGACGAAAAGTCTGAGAACCTTCATCATCGATGGCAACATGATTAAAGTCGCTAAGGATACCAAAACACTTGGTATTTACATCGACTCCACACTCTCTCTTACTAGACAAACAAATGCAGTATCATCTGCAGCAGCGTACACATGCAGGCTCATCTCAGCATGCCGCCCCTTCCTCTCATCATCCAACTGTACCACACTAGCCAGGACTCTGGTCCTATCCAAAATCGATTACTGCAACGCCCTGCACCTGGGCAACAACCAATGCAATCTAAAAAAACTCCAAAACAATGCTATCGGTTCGGCTCACAACATCCCGAGAAACCTTCACATTTCAGACGCCAGACGGAATCTACAGTGGCTATCAGTTCCCCTAAGAATTTCTCTCAAAGCATTGGCGCTCACACACAAAAGCCTCGCTAACCAAGCCCCCAGCTACCTAGCCAGCAGATTTACACGACACATCTCCTCCAGACCACTCAGAAGTGCCCAAACTAACTGCCTTGACATCCCAAGCTTTAACCTCCAAAGATCCGGTGGACGCAGTTTCCCAGTCCTAGCAGCCAAGCTATGGAACTAGCTACCGAACCCCATGAGAGCTGAAACCTCCTTCCCAGCCTTCAAGCGTAAAGCCAAAGCCTGGCTGTCATCCTGCGACGTACCATGCCCTCACCTCTAGACAAGATTCTGCCAGCCAGTGTCCCTCTCCTGCCAGCTTGTTCCGTGCTTTAAATGTCCCGGCATCAAGTATGCGCTCACAGGGGGCGTGGCCAACAGCCGAGCGATGAGGACGTGAGATCGCTTCGCTCCCGGGCCGCTAGCCGTATCCTGAAACAATCCTGCTTCCTGCACAACCAAAAAGCGCCTATTCGACGTGGGAACCTCTGCTGAATGTCCCGACCGGTTCCTGGAGGAAAGCGGTGCCGCGGAACCCACTTAGTAAGATATTTCTGAAAGCGAGCGGACGCGCCGCGGAGCTCGCAAGATGGCCGCCGCGAACCGCGGATGAACAAAGGGTGCCGTGGTCACCAACAAGCACTACTGAATTTTGCCTGAACACCGGCGGCCGACGGGGTCGAAGCCGGGCCGGACCGCACGGCAAACGAAGGATCCTAACTTCGAGGATAAATCGTGAAACGGAAGGGATACGCCCCTGGACACGGCGTTGACAGTCAGTGATAGTAGGCACACGGCCTCGCACCAATATTCCCGCACATGCGGCCGCGGCCTGCAGATGCCACCGGAGCGACCACTAAACTCCTGAGGGGACCCCTGCCCGTCACCGGACGACTACCACCTCTATCCTGCGGTACGGAGAGGGGGATAAAGGGAAAGCGGGAACCCGCCATTTTGGGGCACAGGGACCCCGTGGGACCGATCTACATCCTCGCCCATTCCCGCTGCCCGAGAACCGTCGACAACGGAATACGAGGTGAAACTACCTCACGGCACACCTACTCACGGCGAGACACCGATGATTGGTGGCCGCGGCTTTGGACACCGTACAGACCCAACTGCGTATTAAACCCTACTACAGTGTCCAGCGGACCGCACCCGAACGACGCTGCCCAACGAAACATCTGCCCCGGACGGTACCGTTTAAACGCCACAAACCATGCCGGCCACTACGGGGAAGGACAAAACAAAAAGAGGGACCAGCCAAAGTAGGATAGATCAATTCACCACGGCCGCAGCAAACGCACAAACGGACCACGAACAGTCGAACCCCATGCTAGAAACAGAACAAGCCATATCCCTAAAGGACATCATGGCGGCGATAACTAACTCCAGAACCTCTATGGAACAAAAGATGGACAGCATCAGTACAGATGTCTCGCTTCTCCGTCATGATCTCCAGAAATTGTCCTCCCGCACGGGAGAAGCGGAACAGCGGATCTCTGGGAATGAAGATGGGCTGCGCACCATGGAACAGAGGATGGCCGGAGTGGTGGCGCGTTTGAAAACACTGGAGGAGAAGGCCGAGGACAGTGAAGGCCGATCGAGACGAAACAACGTGCGCATCCTGGGCATACCGGAGAAAACGGAGGGCCCTTCCATGGAACTGTTCCTAGAACAATGGATCACCGACATGTTTGAGCCCCAGACATTCTCGAAGTTCTTTTCAATCGAACGAGCGCATCGTGTCCCCTCTGGAAAACCGATACCCGGCGCCCCGCCACGCACCATAGTCGCAAGACTGCTGAACTACAGAGATAGAGATGCGCTACTCCAGACGGCGCGAGCCAAAGGCACACTGACCTTCAATGGATCCAGAGTGACATTCTTCCCTGACTACACAAGGGAGATCCAGAGAACCAGGCAATCTTTTGATCAGCTCAAAAGGCAACTCCAATCCTTACACGTTAAATACGGCCTGCTCTATCCGGCCCAGCTCAAAATTTACCACGGTGGGACAACAATACATTTCTCAGACCCGAAAGAAGCATGGAATTGGGCAAAGCAGCACATTGCAGGCGACTGGACACTCGCAAACAACAGAGGCAGAAACAGAAACCGCCGCCCACCACCGGACAGAGGACGCCCAGCTCCACAACCCCCGGTGCAGGAACCACCACAACAAGAGGAAATGGACTGAAACATTGATACTGATGAGGCATTTTGTTCGGCCACGACATACCTAACGAACTATTAGATCACACCGTGCTATGTAAGGCACGCAGCCTGGGAAGCACGGGGGCACTCACTGCATCGGCCAAAGCCACGCCCTCAGATCGAGACTTGTGACCTGGAACACCAGACTTGCACAAGAACAGTAAGTCGGGAGAAAGGTGTAAACAGCTCACATTAAGTTGAATCTGGCGATATAGTTGTTTGTAGCCAGTAGAGTTAGGGCGACAGATACTTCATGTTGGGGAGGAGTATAGGGAGGGGGGATGGGGATTTGTTTCAAGTTAGTTATGTTCCGAGATACCACACCACCTGTAATGCCAAAGACTACACCACCCTTAACGCACCAATTGTCAATCCGTACTTGCTAGCACTCTACACATCACAAATGGAATCACGCCCGATAAAACACCAGCCTGGTTTCAACCCTGACTGTCCTCATTACAACATGAAATGCCACAGTGCTATCGGGGGACTAGTGCACCCTGTTATCGCTGAAACACATGACGAATAGCTGGAATCACTAACGTGAACAGAAATAGAACAATCCGAGTGTTGACTTGGAACGTCAATGGGCTCGGCAATTGCATTAAAAGACGCCTAGTGCTGCAAACGCTGAATAGACACTCCCCGGATGTAGTATTCCTGACGGAAACACACCTAGCCGGCACCAACTGCTTATTCTTTAGACGCACCAACTACAGGCTAGCATTCCACGCCGGTTTCACCATGGGGTCACGAGGGGTACTGATCCTCATACATAAAAGACTTCCCTTTGTCCCCAAATCCACCACGCAAGACACGGGAGGGAGGTTTGTACTCACGACAGGCACGATTGGAGAGCGTTCAGTGACCATGATGGCGGTGTATGCACCTCCTAACCTATTGACCCCCCTGACTAACGATATTACGCCTCTAATTATGAACAACCTTGCAGACCTTACGTTGATCGGGGGAGACTTTAATGAAGTAATGGACGTGGACCTTGACAGAACACACAGAAGATCTAGAAATCCGAATGCACGCACAAAACTCGCCACATTTGTGGGCGCACTGGGACTACAGGATGTGTGGAGAACGCTACACCCCGCCACAAGGGAATACTCATACCATTCCGGTGCACATGCCTCGCTGTCTAGGTTAGACTACCTCCTATTGCCACTGAACAACATGCACGAGGTCCGTGAGGCATACTTTCTCCCCAGAGGCATATCAGACCACTCCCCGCTTGTGACAACACTTAATACCAACAATTCGATCCCACCACCCAGCTTGCGACTGAACAGTTACTATTTAGGCTTCCCAGAGCTGGTTGAACACATCCAAAAGACCACTGAAGAATACTTTGAAAGGAACACCAACTCAGTGGATAGCCCGGTAACCTTGTGGGAGGCGTTCAAGACAGTACTTAGAGGGGAAATAATAGCCTGGATCACAGCCCATAAAAAGAAACAAACAGAGGCAATACACCATGCCGAAGCAAACGTGCAGAAAGCAGAGACCGAACACCTAGCCCATGACAACTTGGAAACGCACCGTGCACTACAACTGGCGCAGGCGCAACTCCAACACATAGCGTTAGATAACGCAAAGCAGGCGCACACCGCAATGCGTGCAAAGATATACGAAACGGGGGATAAAGCCGGGAAGATGCTGGCATGGCTGGAACGCAAAGACCTGGGATCCAGCCAGGTCAGGCAACTAGCAACAGGAGAATCAGACCCATTGGTGAAGGACGCAGACATAGCGGAGGGTTTCGCAAAATACTATGCTGAGCTATATAGGGCACCAGCCTCACCACCCGTGATGAATGTCCTAGAGGAGATTGCCCTCCCCACCTTAAGTGCAGAACAGTCTACCCTGTTAGAACAGACAATCACTGAAGGCGAACTGACCCAAGCCATGTCAGAAATCCAATCAGGTAAAACCCCGGGCCCGAATGGCTTCCCCATTGAAACATGGAAAAAAATAGGTGCACACATAATTTCCCCACACTTACTTCGCGCACTACAGCACTCTCACTCACAGGGCTGTCTCCCCCCTGATCTAAGGAAAGCCACAATCGTGGTCCTGCCCAAAGCAGACAAGCCACCCGACAAGTGCAGCTCCTATAGGCCCATCTCTCTCATAAACTGCGAAGCCAAGGTGCTGGCCAAGGTGCTAGCCAACCGCCTCCAACGGGTCATACACACACTCATACATCCCGACCAGTGTGGATTCATGCCACAGCGGTCTACTAGACAAAACATATACAGGCTGCATACTGCACTGGAGAGAACACCTGAGATTCAGGATCCTTTGGCTTTACTCGCTGTAGACTTCGAGAAGGCGTTCGACTCAGTCTATTGGGAGGCAATATGGGCGATCATGCAACGCATGGGCTTTGGACCATACTTCATGAGCTGGGTCAAATTACTTTACAACCGCCCCGAAGCAGCCACGAAAGTAAATGGACACGTCTCCAACCCCTTCTATTTAGGCAGAGGCACGAGACAAGGGTGTCCCCTGTCTTCCCTAATCTTTGCAATAGCAATTGAGCCCCCAGCAATTCTACTGCGATCTACGCAAACATGGAGTGGCTTTAGGTGGGCAGACAACTGGGAGGACAAGGTATCCCTCTACGCAGATGATCTGTTAGTATACCTGAAAGACCCACGTACATCCTGCCCCATAGTGACGCGATTATTAATTAAATACGGCGCATTCAGCGGTCTTCGCGTCAACTGGAATAAATCCAGATTGTTTCCACTGCAACACATAGACAATGCGGTACCGGATGACTGTCCATATTATGTGGAGAAAGAGAAGTTCAGATACCTAGGCATACAAGTCACGAACAACCTGACAGACTATGTGCCCAATAACCTGTATCCAATAATGACGAGATTCAAAGAAGACGTCCAGCACTGGATGTCCCTACCACTGACACTACTAGGCAGAGCCGCACTGTTTAAGATGCTGGCACTCCCCCGCTTCCTTTACATACTTCAAAATGCACCGCTACCCATAGCTCCTAACGAATTTCGGAAAATTGACCAGTCGCTACGCAAACTGTTGTGGAAGGGAGGTCATCCGCGCTTAGCACTAACCACGCTACAAAGATCCGTATGGGAAGGTGGGATTGGATTGCCCCGAGTGCAAACTTATTACTGGGCCAGTCAAATGGCAATAGTGAACGACAAACTCCACGCAGACATGACACTACCACACAACAGAGAACCAGACCCTACCCAAAAAGAACGGCCCATACTTCGATACCTCTATCGACGAAAAAAATCGAGCCAATACCCCATCCATGCTTTCACACCTATCTCTAACATGGTCGAACGTCCACAGATACCTAGGTTGGGATAATAAGCTGACCCCAGCTCAACCTTTATGGAATAATAAACTGCTTCCGGAAGTGAACAAACTTCCAAAATGGCACTCCTGGACCCAAGCGGGTATCACCAAAATTGGCGATGTAATACAAGGTAACGAAATGGTACCTCTTGCGAATCTAATCGCCAACTCCGGTCTGACAACTAAAGAGCAGTATCGTTACACACAACTCAAACACGCCATACAAACTCATCTTCCTGAGATGTTTGACATGCCGGAATACACCCCTTTGGAACGTAACCTATTCCCAGACATGATTAAAAGTAAAGTCACATCTACCATGTATGGTGTCATAACGTCATTTGCCACCGAGGAACTGACGAACCTGAAAACGAAATGGGAGGGGGACATAGGTAGTATGCTCCCTGAGGATTGGGTAACTGCCCTGATGTTCCCTAGAGAAATAGCGATCTCCTCCAGATTGAGATTGGTACAACTAAAGATACTGCATAGAATATATTATCCGAGAGTTGCCCTTTTCAAATGGGGTAGGGCTTCCTCTTCCACGTGTTTGAGATGCAAACGAGATGAGGGCACCTTCTTTCACATTCTATGGGACTGCACCATAATTCGACACTATTGGCAGCAATGCTGCGACGATCTCTCAAGGGTTTTGGGCAAAAAGGTTCACAGAAATGCAAAACTGCTATTATTGGGGATAGATGATGAGATTGATCTGTCACGGTACGAAAAAGTGCTATTGTTCACGGCCAGTGCATTAATCAAAAGAAACATAGCGCAACTCTGGGGCTCTGAATCAGCACCAAAATATGAACAATGGACCACGGACATGAGCATTTGTGTCGCAATGGAGAAAAGAATCTACACGGCCAGGGGATGCCCTGAAAAAGGCCCGAAAATTTGGCAAAAGTGGGAAGACTTACACTGAAAGATACCCCCTGCTCGGCAGGGAGGTAGCACCCAAGGACATGAACGGATATTACAGAGTTACACGCTACAGGCACGATAAAGACAGTTGACAACGCCTAGGAGCATTATAGCAATGGATAGGTGAAAAGTGTTTGTTGGTGGGTGGGGGAGGAACGTAACTGTTTTCTCGCTGTGCGAGACGTGTGTTTTCTTTGTGTGAAAAAACAATAAAAATTGTTGTATAAAAAAAAAAAGTATGCGCTCACACCCACTAGAGTGCAGCTTGTGCTGGTCCCCCGAGAAGATGAAATTCTGCCAGCCAGTGTCTCTCTCCTGCCAGCTTGTTCCATGGTTTAAATGTCCTAGCATCAAGTATGCGCTCACAACCCCTAGAGTGCAGCTTGTGCTGGTCCCCCGAGAAGACGTGATTCTGCCAGCCAGTGTCTCTCTCCTGCCAGCTTGTTCCGTGGTTTAAATGTCCCAGCATCAAGTATGCGCTCACAACCACTAGAGTGCAGCTTGTGCTTCTGGCCTCTATCAATCATCTTCCTCGTCACAGTACTTTTACATCCAGGGAAAGAGAAGTCAGTTCTTGATGACTTATATACAGAGTATGGGAAGGTAGTCTTAATAGCTTTCATGGCTGAGTGAAGGGGGTCCGGACAACATGCCATTAAGGCATTGGGAATAAAGGGGGTATCCCTAGAAGGAAAAGGGGATTCCATTTCTCGAACAATGATATCGTGTCACTCCCCGAGGGTTGCCTCCCCCATATGATCCTCCCTCATATAGCCACCCCCACAGTCAGGATCCGATAGTGGCTGCCGTCTCCTAGCCACATGGGGAGAGGTCACCGCTGGGAAAGGAGTGATGATACCATCGGATTCATCGCAGTGGTGAAATAAAAACGTAGTTAATAGTGAGTAAAGTAAATACATATAACATGTTAATGCATTTAGTGTGGTTTCATTTTATAATATTTGAATAACGAGCGTTTCTTTATAAGGTATGCATCGAGAACATAAACGTGGTTGAACTTGAAAGTTAAGGCACTTTTGTATGTTTAACCTTTCACGGTGGTGCGTTAAATGCTGACTGTCGCGTTGAAGGTGGAGTGAAAAATAGTATCCTCCTAGAGGGTTGTCATGTTAAAATAGATCCTCCTGAAAAAGTGCGTTGATGTTTCCCGAATACAGGGAAATGCATTCTGCTGATCCCCTGTTGGCTTCTGAAGTCAGAATGTTTGATATGCAGCCAATATCAGAAGTTATTGGCTGCCCTACCAGCATTATGCTTGGCTGAGAGGAGGTCAATAATGATCTCCATTTGCTAATTAACTAACATTTTTTACAAGCAACACTTTGAGTATTAGATGATTTTGCAGTTAGGCTACTGCCGTCTTTTTTAGCACCCTTCTGCTTACTATGTGACCCAGAATACAGTCCTCTGGGCTGGGAGGCCATGCTAAAGTACTGCAGCACTGTACGAACAAGGTCACTGTCAACCAGTGTGACATTGCAACCCTATACACAAGCGTGTTCCCTGGCTTCGCTTTGAAACGCCTTCTTTCCACCTCCTTATGGGCTTTACAAATCGGACAGACTTGGCTGAACTTCGGGTGCTGCTATTAACTCTCCATGCCTCCAAACCCCCATGTTTCTACAGACCTGAAAGACATCCAGCAAAGGCAGGGGCTTCTGGCAGGTCTCCCCCAGCCCCCTCAAGTATCTACAAACCTGCAGAGAGACGGGCACTGCCCTGAAGCCACCTCTGCCACACATGTGCAGACTGGCAGGAGGGAGAAGGGGCCACGGTCTTGTCACTTTGGCATAGGAGCTTAGAAGCCTAGCCGCTGCTAACAGGGTGCTAAGGGAAGTAGGTAGGAATAGCCTTAGCAATGGTGAGGAGGTTTGGAAGGAAACCAGGAATATGTCTTGATTGGTTAATTGGGATTTGAGAGGACGATGATGGAGTGATGGCTGGACAATGTGCTTTCTTGTCAATTATTGAAAGGTGGCCTGGAATCCTGCCGGAGTTGAGCTCCGCGAGCTGGATGCCAAGTATGGTTTCCACCTGAAGAGGAGAGTTCTGATGCACATGGGGAAGTGTTTCATTTAGGTTGGATGGTCTTCGTGCTGAGAGAGAGAGAGATGTGAGTTAGCACAACACCAAAGGCAGGATCACCATGTATTTGTGCATCCATACATGTCATTTGTGCATGCGCAAATTTGATATGCACCAGTGCAAATTATGTGTGTGCCCGTTCTAAAGCATTTTCAATGTATTTGCACCAAGAGCAAAAGGGCATTTGTGCATGAGAACTTTTATGGCAGCGCGGCATTGGGTGTGGATCGAGTATGATCACTATCCTCATGCCCTGCCATGCCATGCTGCAAAGAAGATATAGGTATGCGGGCAGGACCATGCAAAGCAGCAGAAAAGTGTGAAAAAGTAATTGGCTATAAATTACACACACCGCCCTATGTGAGGCTGGGTGATCTGATCCCCTCTGTTTCCTCCCCTGGTTACTTGCAGATCCATTGCCCCCTTCCCTGTTGTTAGATTCCCCACTCCCTTGTTTCTCTGCTCCCTAACCTTGTTCTTCCCTCTAAGACTGTACAGTTCTGCGTTGCTTCCCGAAGCTAGGTCTGCGCTCCATAAATACCCTAATCATCATCATAATAATAATATGAGTGGGAACAGTCTTCACTCTTAAGTACATAGAGCATGGATCTCTGGCCAGTCAATGATTTCGTTTAGGCCTCCAGCTCTCTTCATGATGTAAATACCTCAGTGGCAGTAGCTCACCCAGCTGCCATGAGCCAAGCAGCAAGGAGTGGCCACATTCTATATAGAACTGGTAGCTTTCAGGTAAAACCACCATGCACCGCGTAAAACTAGCAGAGGAGCCGCTTTCAATGTACAGATGATTGTCATCCTAAACATCTGAAACTTTGCTCTTCTATGATGTTGCTCTGCACCCCTAGATGGAAAGTTCCCTGTCCATGTAATTGGGTATTACCCAAGTTCACCACACATGATTTGACCAAGGTCGATTTGACCGAATTTCGGGAGTTTTCTTTTACCGCAAATATATGTGGGGGGTGGGTTTGGGTTAATTAATAATATAAGGGGTTTTTGGGGGGAGCTGCAGGTGTCCCCCCGCGTATATTTGCAGTTAAAATGATCGAATAACAAAAAAACAGATTCGGTTAAATCGACCACGGGCAAATAAATTCGGTCATACAACCCAAATCCTGTAATTGTCATGTTATGAACTAATACGTTGTGTTCGTTGCAGCTATATTACAAATGATGAAATGACATGTTTAGCATGGTTGGATTGTTATCAACTATGGGTCTCAATGACAGCAAGGGGTTCCAAGCGATATCCGATGGCCGCCGAGAGCAAAGCTTGAATTGTCTATAATGGCTCTACAAACTCTGAGGTGGAATACACCCCGAGTTTGAATGCTTAACCATCTATAATTGTATTTTGCGTATCCCCACTATTCCCTGCAATCCCCTTTTCCCCATGGGCTGTCCCCGGGACCAGCATTGCAGCAAGTATAGAAAGAAGGCATGAGAAAACTATATGTTAATGTTAAAGGACATTGTTAAAGCACATTTGTACCGCCCACTATCACCACCGGAGTGGTCCGGAGTGGTCACCTGACGCACTGGCGGCTCTGAAAGAGGAAGGGAGGGTGAGTTAGTGGGAGGAAGCAGGAAAAGTGAAAGAGAGCAGTGATGTGCTGTTGGCGGCCTCAGCCCGGTGGGTCCGTTGGCTGGGCCTGGGGTGTTTGCGGCCGGTAGACGTCATGTACTGTTGTGCAAGCCTATGTGTGTTTTTTGTTTTGTTGTTGCAATGTAGTGAAGTTTGTGCGGTTTTTTGTGCTGTAGGTTCATGGTTGTGTTTGGCTCGGAGTTTGAGAGGTGTATGCAGAGGGGGAAATTGTTAGTGGAATTGGTTAGTTGGCATTTCTATCCTGAATTGAGGCGCTGGGTTTGCGTAGTCTCCCCTGATGCGTCTCTGTCCTGATCTGGGCCCGTCTGGCATTCATGGTCCCTTTCACATCTGGCCTCCACCTCCACCTGCCTCCCTCACAACACCACATGTCCTCCCTACATACTCCTGTGGCCAGTGCACCAGCCAATGTCCACAACTCAGGTAGTGTGGCGATTGCCAATATATTGACAATTCCACAACACTGTGGTACATGGTAGCAACCAACGGGCGGGTGAAGATGTTGGGTGGGATTAGCTGGGGTAGTTGACTCCGTCGCCATGGGTGTCACCTGCGTTCCAGTCCATCCGGTGTCACCCGTCCAGTTGCCATGGGAGCTTCCCTGTCAGTTCTGGGGCTGTCAGTTTCTTTTCCAGTTTAGTCATCCTTTTTCCTATTGTTTCGGTTTTCAGTTTGAGTCTGTGGTGTTGAAGAGCCAGGTTTTTAGTAATTTCCTGAATTTGTGGTGATCTTCGGTGTTTCTTATTTCTTTTGGGATGTTGTTCCAGGTTTGTGCAGCTAAGTGGTAGAAGGAGGTGCCTCCAAGTTTTTTCTTAAGGTATGGTTTTAGTTTCAGGCGGATTTCGTTGCTTGATCAGAGGGGTCTCATTGGTTTGTAGATTTGTTATTTTCTTCTGTAGGAATTCCGCTCCTTGTCCACTGATTGCCTTGTGGTTTTGAAGATGATGCCAGTGTAGTGTTTTTAGGGCAGGAGTGTTGTGGTCTCTTCTGGATAGTTTGAGGAGTCGTCTGGCTGCTGCATTTTGGATCCTTTGTAGTTTCTTCAAAAAGTATTGTGGTATTCCGAGGTGGAGGCTGTTTGCATAGTCGATTCTTGACATGATGAGGGCGACGATAGTGAGTGTTTTGTGTGTGAAGGAGAGGAAAGGTAGGCTTCTTCTTGTCGTGTGGAGGAGGAAAAAGCATGTCTTCACAGTTGCATTTATTTGTGGTTCTATGGTTAGGGTGTTGTCCATCTGGACTCCCAGATTTTTTACTACCTTAGATAGTGTTGGTGCGGTTCCCATTTCCGTTGGGCACGGGATGGCGGTTTCGTTCTCTTGGTCTTTGGATATGATCATGATTTCTGTCTTTCCTGGGTTGATTTTCAGGTTGTTGGCATTCATCCAGTTGAAGACTTCTTTCAGACAGTTGATTAGGGTTGAATGATCGGCTTCTGTGTCTTTGATTTTGTAGATGATTTGAGTGTCATCTGCGTAGTTGTAGCATGTAATGTTGTATTTTTTGAAGATTCTGATGACCGGAGTCTGGTAGATGTTGAAATATAGTGGTGTTAGTGAGGATCCTTGTGGCACTCCACAGTCGTTAACTCGTGGAGTGGATTTGAAGGGTTTAATCCATACGGTTTCTGTTCTGTCTGTTAGGAATGATTTAGTCCAGAGTAGTGCTGTGTCTGTTATGCCTATGTCTTCTAGCCTTTTGGTCAGGGTGTCATGGCTAACTGTGTCAAAGGCTGCAGAGAGGTCGAGCAGAATAAGGGCTGAGGTTGTGTTTGAGTCTGCGTTAGTTTTTAGGTCGTCCCAGATGAATAGTAGTGCTGTTTCCGTTCCTCTTGCTGGTCTGAAACCGACTTGAGCTTGGTCTAGCAGATGGTGTTTTTCTATGTGTTCTTGTGTAAGTTTATATACGTAGGTTTCTAGGAGTTTTGCCGGGTAGGGAATGTTGGAGATCGGCCTGTAGTTGGAGAGGTCTTCTACGTCGCCACTTGTGTTTTTCAGAAGTGGCTTGATATATGCTGATTTGAAGATCCTCGGTACAGTCCCTGTTGCTAGTGATAGATTTAGAAGGTTTCTGTAATATTCTGCTGGCGTTCCTTGCGTGAGGATTGATTTGTAGATGTCTGGGGGACAATGATCCATGGGTGATCCAGCTTTCTTGCTGCGTTTTACCAGCATTGTGACTGCCTCTGCTGATATTTCAAGAAAGTTTTTGAGTTTGTGCTGTGGTTCTGTGTTAGGTTTGTTTAGTTGTATGTTGTGGTTGGTTGGTCTCTTTTGTATGGTTTGTCGGATGTCATTGATTTTATTTTGTTGAAGTGGTCTGTCAGGTTGTTGCATAGTTTCTCTGAGGGGGTTGGGGTGGGTTTCTCATCTCTTTAATGATATTAAACATTTCTTTTTGTGTGTTGGTGGCATTGGTGATTCTGTCATCGTAGTGCCTTTGCTTCACCTTTTGAATTTCCTTCTTGTATGCGTGGATTTGTTTCTGGAACAGTGTTTTTTGTCTGGGTTGTATTCTTTCCTCCATTCCTCCTAGTTCCAACTTTTTGTTTTCCTTTTCATGGTGTTTTGTAGTGGGGTGAACCATTTTGCCATTGCTATTTTTTTTGATGGGCTGAATGGTTTTTCTGGGGCGATTCTATCTATTGTATCTGCAATTCATTTGTGTAGTAGCTCTGCTTTCCCGTCTAGGTCAGGTAGCTCTAGTTCTATAGTTGAGGGTTTGGTTAATTCCAGTTGTTCGAATAGGTTGCTTTCTTTGACGTGTTTCCAGTTTCTTTTTGTGGTGGTTGTGAGTTTAGGAGGTTGGATGCAGACTTGGGTAGGCAGGGTGATCACGAACGGGATGATGAGGTGGTCGCTCCAGTGTATTTGTATTGGCGGTGCTGTGGTAATGAGTTATTCTTTGGTGAAAATTGCGTCAAGGGTATGTCCTTCTGAGTGTGTTGCCCCTTTGACTAGTTCTCGTAGTTTCATGGTAGTGAGTTGTTCAATCAGTGAGTTTTGGGAGTTGGCGTGGCTGTCTTCAAATCAGATGTTGAAGTCCCCCAGGATGATTAGGTGTTCATGGTTGATGGCTAAGTTGGTGATGGCTTCTGTGAAGTTGTCGACGAAAGTTGCATCATATGTCGGTGGTCTGTATACCAGGATGAATGTGATGTTGGTTTTTGGGGTCGCTGTAAGGTGTATTACCATGGTTTCGCAGTTGAGGATGTTGAGTGGTTCATCCGTTTTTATTTTACGGTGTCCTTTGAATGCTATTGCGATGCCTCTTCCTTTTTTGTTTTTCCTGTTTATTTGAAGGCATTTGAAGTTGGTTGGAAGGCAGCTTTGGAGTGTGATTTTGTAGTAGTCGTCCGGCCATGTTTCTGTGATGAACAGGATGTTAAAGCTGTTGTCATCGAGTAGGTCGAAGATCTCTGTTGAGTGTTTTGACATGGATATTGCGTTTATTAGATTGCAGTGGAGTTTGGAGGTGTTGTTTGGTTTGGACTTTCTTGTTGAGGTCGTCATCTGATCGTTGTTGAGGTTTCCTTCCTGGTCGATCTCTTGTTGGGCTGTGGGTTTCGGGCTGTCAGCGTCTTCGAAGAGTTCTTCTAGGTTCTGTCTTGGGTTTTTGTTTTCATCGGGTTCGTCTTCCAGGAGTTGTGGTTGTCGATTGGAAGTTCCTCTTGCTTTGGTGATGTAGGGTGTTATCGCCTTGGTCATGTGTTTGTTGTTTTTTTTGTTGTTCATCCTTCTTCTATGTGCTTGTGTTAGGTTGTTTGATGTGGCGGCTTCTAGCATTTGGTTGGTTTGCTGTGGTGACCAGTTGTCAATGAGGTATGGAGTTAAGTAGAGGGATTTGTCTCTTCTCTCAGTGATGGTTCGATTTGTATTCCTGTCTGTGGGGGTGCGTTCTGTAGTTGTCTTTCTTTGTTGCTGTTCCAGAGTGTTTGTTCTTTCGACTTCTCTTTTTCTTTCCCTCGGGATGGGTCGTTTGCGCGGCATTATAAGATTGAGAGTTGTTTAGTCTTTGTTTGTTTGGTGATTTCCAGTTGGTTCTGCTTTGGTCTGGTTGTCTTGTGGAGTAGTAGTGGGTGTGGAGGGCTGTCCTCTACTAGTTTGGGCTCTGTCTGTAGGTGGTATTCCGACTGATGTTGCTGACTCGTTCAGTTGCAGTCTTGAGAGGGGTAGGGTAGGTGGTTAAGGGTTATATGGTTGGGTGGTATCGGTGGATCTCTTTAGTGCCCGTCTCCCTGAACGCGGTTCATTGCGGTGAGCTAGCTATGTGGCTTTGAGAAGGGTATCTACTAGTTGAAGAGTGGCTTGGAGGGGCGCAGCTAAGATTTACGCCTTATGAGGCGTGAGCCCCTAATCGGAGTGTCACTCCGCAGTAAATTACTGGTGGGTTCTGTCTCACTTTAGAGTGAGTTGGTCAGCGAAGTATGAGAGACCTGTGTAGAGAGGGAGGCACCTATCAATGCAATCTAACATCACACAGTGGAACTGGAGACAGAATCCCTGCTAAATTTGAGAGACTTGTATAGTGGGAGAGAGGCCTATCAAAGCAATCTAAATATCACACACTGCTATTTGGGTACAGCACCCTGCTAAATTTGAGAGACCTGTATATTGGGAGAGAGGCCTATCAGTGCAATCTATATGTCATACAATGCAATTTGGAGACCGAACCCCTGCTAAAATTTGGGAGGACTGTATATTGGGAGAGAGGCCTATAAATGCAATCTAGATATCATACAATGCAGTTTGGAGGCCTATCAGTGCAATCTCTATGTCATACAATGCAATTTGGAGGCAGAACCCCTGCTAAAATTCGAGAGACCAGTATATTGGGAGAGAGGCCTAACAATGCAATCTAGATATCATACAATGCTGTTTTGAGACAGAACACCTGCTAAATTTTGAGAGACCTGTATAGTGGGAGAGAGGCCTATCAGTGCAATCTATATGTCATACAATGCAATTCGGAGACAGAACCCCTGCTACATTTTGAGAGACATGTATAGCTCTATACAGAGCGGGGAGGTCTGTGGCGAGCAGGTCAGATTTGTCCAATAGTAAACCATGATTTAATTTTGACTAGGTTGTGGGGTGAGGGAGAGAGATGCAGTGCGGAGTAATCACCTTACTTAATATGGGTTTGCTAAGTGGCTCGTATTCTAGTGTAGAGTGGATGCTCTGCTCCTAGTCCAGGGCTACTCCTACCTTACTGGTCCTTGTAGTTGATGGTTGCCGGCTGGCCACTGGCTTCCCCTGCGGACACCTGCTGACACTTCCTGGAGCCGCCTGTGTTAGAGCCGCCCTTAGCCGTGGGGCTGCACGGGCAGAGGGCTGCCCTGGGAAGACCAGTGATGAAGGCTGAGAGGACCAATGAGAACGGGGAATTCGGGTCGGGAGGCGGGAGGAAAGGAAACCAGGAAGAGGGTGTGGGGTGGGAGAGAACGGCAGCAGGGGCAGCAAAGGGCCTGGGGGCTTGCAACAAAATGGAGAAGGCCCGGAATGGGCAAACAAATCAGCCGCACTCACCGCGCATCCACTGCAGAGTGGATGCTGTTGCTCAGACACCGACCGCTAGGCCCTGCAAGACTTGGTCCGTAGGACCAGTGAGAACGGGGGAAGGCGGGTCGGGAGGCGGGAGGGAAGGAAACCAGGAAGAGGGTGTGGGGTGGGAGAGGTCGGCAGCAGGGGCAGCAAAGGGCCTGGGGGCTTGCAACAAAATGGAGAAGGCCCGGAATGGGCAAACAAATCAGCCGCACTCACCGCGCATCCACTGCAGAGTGGATGCCGTGGCTCAGACACCGACCGCTAGGCCCTGCAAGACCTGGTCCATAGGACCAGTGAGAACGGGGGAAGGCGGGTCGGGAGGCGGGAGGGAAGGAAACCAGGAAGAGGGTGTGGGGTTGGAGAGGTCGGCAGCAGGGGCAGCAAAGGGCCTGGGGGCTTGCAACAAAATGGAGAAGGCCCGGAATGGGCAAACAAATCAGCCGCACTCACTGCGCATCCACTGCAGAGTATGAACAAATTAGAAACTGGTTTCCTCTCCCCTCACCAGGGTTGTCATTTGGTAGTCGCTGGGGGTCAACACCTGCGGCCCCGGAGGTCTCCCTTGATACCCATAAAAAAATAAATGTTTTAGTTTTCTTTTTAATTTGAAGCTCCTGGGCTGTGTGCAGCGATGTGGCTCTTTGTTTCTGGAGAGGCTGGCTTTCTTGTTCAGGCCTCTTTAAAAAACTACAGGGGTTCTACAAGTGTAACACTTTGAGCAGTGACCCTAAATTCGAAAGAATTAGAATAACAAATAATGTCTTTTTCTGGAAATCTATACAATAATTGCTAGACCCATTAAAGGTTTATTTTCAGGCACACTTCAGTCATTGAGTTCGTCTGTTAAACACCTCAAATTCACAATGCAGACAAAAAGCATTTAGAGTAGAATAAGCATCCATCTCAGACTATGTACTTTACTTTTCGCAAGTTGTAGTTATAGGATGTGTTTTTCTGCCGTTGTCTCTGTTACGATCATCACAAGACATTCCATCTCGGGGCCCTCGGTCACGTGACAAAATCATTATGCCGAAGAGCTTGTGTATAGTGTAGAAATGTTTGACCATAGCACATAAAGTGGCCCTTAATTTAAGTGTGCCACAATTAATGCTTTGTTGTAATGTGTCTTTCTTTCCTATCATGCTGTTCAGGATGTTTTTTTGCATGGATGAGGTAACGAGTGCTGAGAGTACAGGATGCCGTGCAAGCCCGCTACGTTCCCCTGCGCGCTACTCTAAATTCTTTAACACACAGTTATGAACCCTCCCAATGGTATGTATTTAGCCAACCTCCAAAGCCTGAAAAGTATATCCATGCAGGCTTGATATGAGGCCAATCTTTGCACCCGAACTGCAGAGGAACTGGCCTGCTGTTAAATCTCATTTAATAGTTTAATGGTATCCACTACAGAGTGTAATTTGCTTTCTAACTTTGAGAACATTCAGACATGTAATTGCTCATTTTACTATAGTCAGTAAGATTGCTAAAGCCAGTAAGATAGGTCAGTGGGTTGAGCGCTTCCTGCTGCGATGTGTGTGTGATCTACAGGTTCGAATCCTGGCAAGGCCAACTCAGCCTTTCATCCTTCTGAGGTTGATAAATGAGTACCAACACAGGTTGGGTGATATTGTATGTATATTTGTACTATATGAAGCGCGTAAGCACAAGTGCTATATAATAACACATCATTATCATTTGCCTTGGACGTCTGCTTGCATTACAGTAATTTGATCATATTGCCCTATACACACTGATATTAACGATACATATGGTGATCCATTCTTGTATGAAATGTATATCACATTACAGTGTTATTGTAATCATATTTTTCTTAGTGTACTTAGGAACAGTGCTATGTGATGCCACTTCGTGTTTTGTCAAGGGGTGAAAGGTTGTCCTCCATCGCTTCCTGTGATGTCACTTCGGGGTGTGGTCAAATGACATCACTTCCTGTGATGCCATGAGAGGTCAAGGGTTGTGTGATGTGACTTCTGCTACACCTGGCATTTTGGTGAAATGACGTCCCTACCCCTCACCCATAGGAACCCAAAAAGAAAATACCTGGCAGAGAAAATCACCATGATGTCATGTGATGTTATATTAGCAGGCATTTGTAGAGATCAAACTATCGCCTTTTCAGTGGCTTCTTGGCACTGAACCATGGGAGCGCGGCTGACTAGTCAGAGTAAAGGGAATTTAGGGGAAGTGGCAAGTTGTCCATTTTAGCTAAGGTTTCTTTTTAAGGTTTTGGCAGAAGAGTCCATAACTTGGGGGCAGTAGATGAGGAATTCCATACTCTCCTGCCAAAGGATGTAGCTTTCACAATAGGTGCATATGGTTTCCGATGGAAGCCATCACAATGGACATTCTGTTTGGAACATATGAAAGAATTATATGTATCATGTGTATGAATATATGTGAGCTACTCACACAAGGTCCTTCCAAACTACTGGGTTATCCCAACCCAGGAACCATTCACAAGCCACCACAATGACCCACATTGATTATTGCAAAACCATTTTTTTGCAGAACTCAGTGAGGGTGAAAAATTCAGAGAACAGAGCTCCAAATCAAGCAATGTGAAATGTAATAATAATGTACGTATCAGTGAAGGAGGGCAGTGGGAGGACTAATGCAAGGGCAGACCAGGAAGGGGAATGTCAGCGAAGATGAACGGCAGCAAGATCTCAATAGGATGGGTAATAGAGTAGGGGCGGTGAGCACATAATCGGAGGTGAGGGCCCGACATGGAAGGCAGCGAGATGACAATGGCGGCCGTGGCCTATGGGATGAGAGCAGGAGAGTAAACGGCCAAAGAAGGTGTGTTGGAATAACGAGTGGGCACCGGCAGATGGACAGGGCGAAGGTGAGGTCAACCGGGAGGAGGAGTGGTCATTCTGGCAGATCTCTTCCAGATAGCGACCAACAACAAATCCACGCTGGAAGGGACACAGTACGAGGGCGGAGCACTTTGTGACGAAAAGGCACTCGCTGCCTTATTTCTGCAATAAGGGACTTGCACAATGATCACACAGAACCATCGGAACAATGAAAATTGTGTGAAGCATACCTGTGACAAATCTTCTGTGACCACCACAAATCGGCAGCGCGCATGCCTGCACCTTTTCGTGGAAGGAGGCCTTGTAGAAGCATCGCAGTAGTTGTCCTTCACATGGTTTCTGTTGCCATCAACGCACTTGATCTTGCGCTGGGACTCGCCTTTCTTGCATGCCATGGAACACTAGATGCAGAAACATGTTTTAGAGGTAGATGTTTTAGACAGCTCATTTGACTGTATTTCATGTTAAGCAAGACATATTGACTTGTTGGAATGAGGGATGGGTAAGGATTGATGTGTGTGGATTTTGCGGGTTGCATTGCACAAGCAGAACATCATCCCAGACTCTCTGGATCATCAGGGACACTGACTGTCTTTAAACAATACATCAGGCCTCATTAAAAGTGTTGCAGTCTGGAAACAACAGTGCCAGTAAGCTCACCGTCACCCTTGTTTCTGGATCACCACACTACTAGTGTGCCTGCTGGGGCCTCTGCGCTTGACAGATCTGACCCTGCTGGGCACAGCGGCCCCAGTAGGCAGATTCATCACGGAAGCACCAGCACCGTTAGCAATGGTGCCAGTGCTTCCATCTCCCCATTCCCATGGAGTTCTATAGGACTCCATGGGAATGGGGACGTACAAAATGCAGTTCCCGACTTCCCGCGCTTCCGGGACTTATAATGTCCAGGTGGCACCAGGATGTCAGGCATCGGATATGGTGTTAGAGGGTTGGCGATAACCAACGCCGACCTCGTAATGAGGCCCATCATCTTTTTTTAAAACTTTTTTGTAATTTTTTACGGCCATTGGTTTACTATTTGAAATCTTTTACCATTTATAACATAATACAAGTTAATACAATATGCAAACATTAAAATAATTATAAACACCCAGTTAGATAAGAAAAAGAAAAACACATTCATTTGAGTACATCCTAAATTCCTGACACAAACATTTCATTTAAATTCATAATGTATTCCTAATATATCGGGCATTTAGTCCTTAGCCATAATTAATTAGATACAATCAGAATATCATTCATGAAACCTCTCTAGAGAGAAAAACAAAAATACTATTGGCCAACGACTTACACCTCCTAACCCTCTATAGGCAATGTCCCTATTTTAATAAATATCTCTTTTAAAAAGTTAACCAATGCTAAATTCAGTGTTAGTCGTTCGCCATGTACCCACCACTGATCACTGCATCTAGTGCGTCGGTCGTTGATGACTTTGCTCAGTATCCTAGTTCTCGTCTCAGTTAGTGTTGTGCAAAACAGTACCAGGTGTTTCAGAGTCTCTTTTTCATTCTCCCGTTTGCACAGCCTACACGATTGATTAGCCATTTTGTCTCTACTGCATTTGACCAAAATTTCTCTTTTAGGTAAGAGGTTTAGCCTAAACCTCATATATTGCACTCGATAGAAGCCGTTAGGAAAATTTTGAGATATTTAGGCAAAGAGTTAAAACGCCGGTTTTCAGGTATCGACTGTAAGTCTGCTTTGCTGCTGTCTCTATCCAATCTTTTCCCCATAACTTTTTTTAACCAAAGTTGGTTTCAACACCAATGTTTCTTCCGAGACACTCAAGTCCACCAAAATCGCCCCGCAAATACACTTCCATTCTATTAAAGTAGGCTCCAAATTATTTAGTAACGCCCCCTTAAGTATGCAAAAACCCTGCACTTGCTTTGTTGCTATGCACTTATTGTATAGCATTAAGCTTTTCCAGTCCACCATTGCGTACATAGATGTGAGACCCAGTTCCGTCCTTATCACCTGGATTGGGACACACCCTGGAAGTGACAGCACTTTTTTCCAAAATAAACTCTCCAGCGTTGCCCATGTGTCAGCTTTGAGCGAGAAAAAAGCCTCTGCTCCATAGGTCAAAATTGGGATCACTTTAAGACGATAAAAGGACACTACGGGAGAAAGGGAGAATCTTCAGTTTCTTTTTTGAGATAACTCTCGCTTGGGACGCCAGGTTTTTCGCTTTTATGTGTAGAGCCAATTCTCTTGGGGTGTCTTTTATGCTGGTATTCAGGTGCACCCTTCGCAAACTCTCCCCTCCCAAGAAGCACTGATGTTTACACCTTTCACTCCCCGTAGGTGGCTGTAAAATCAATATACTAGATTTCGAAATATTGATCTTCAAGCCATTTTCATCGGTGTAGGCCTGTGGCGCATCTAGCTGCCTTTGCAGCTCTACTGGGGTATGGCTCACTAGGACCAAATCGTCCGAATACAGTTGTCTGTCTAGATGCACCCCATGAATATTAGGCAGGAATCTTCTTGCAGTTATCAATGTTTTGTGCAAGTCCGAAATAATTAAGTTAAACAGAGCTAGTGCCAACGGGCGTCCCTGCTATAACCCCTTTCCTGTTGGAATAGGCTCAGAAAGTGCCCCCTTAGTGTCCAATCGGACTTGCAAGGAAGTGCCAGAATACAAGCCTTGTATTGACTCCAAAATGTCCTTTGGACAATCCCAACCTTTCAGTTTAGCCCAAACTTTCTGTCGATTGATCGTATCGAAGGCTTGGGCCACGTCTATGAAAGCCAGGTCCGTTTATGCATTTTTCCCTCTCCGAGCGTGCTTTCAGCATGTTAATAAGGAAAATGTTCAGGGACGTACATACCCCTTTTATAAAATCCGACTGCAAGGGATCCCAGTTTCCAGATAGAGAGGCCCACCCCAAAAGCTCCTTCAGCACGAGTGCTGCAAAGATATTCCCAACCACATCAAGAAGGGCAATGGGTCTATAATTGGGGTCTGACCTGTAAAATTTGTACCACCACTGATTTTTTCCATGATGGTGGAATTTTTCCCATCTTTCCTATATAGACTAACGGCTTCAAGTGAAACAGTGCCCATTCCTCTGGGTTCTCTTTAAGCATCACATTGGTTATACCATTCGGACCTGGTGCTCTAGACTTACTTGCTTTTTTAATCAGGTCTGCGATGGTGTGCAAGTCCACCGATAGAGACCATTTCCTGCACGTTGGATCAGCGTATGGTGAATCTCCCACTCCATTTTCCAAAAACAACGAAAAATGCTCAACCCATACCTCGGACGGGACAGCATTTGTTAACAGTGCCTCCTGGGGACTGTTCAAGGAATGTATTCATTTCCAAATGTCGCCCATCCTTTTCATTTCGACACAGTTGAGCATTAATTCTCCATCGTGCTGCAACATCATAAATGTTCTCACTTTAACCCAGTTGCAATATTTCTGCTTTCATTTTCTATTGGAGTCCACACTCTCTCCATTTCTCTTTCAACCCTGCCCTTAAATTCCTCTTGGCCTTCACCAATTCCACATCATAAACATGCAACTGAGTGAAGCTTACCTTCTGGGCAGGTTGTCTTGATTCAGTGAAAATCATAATAAGCTTGTTGTAATGCAACATAGAATCTACTTGATCAGTACTGGCTTTCTTCGCCTGATCACTGAATCTTTCGGTCAGCCATCTTTTTTTATAGTTAGCCTAGTCTCCCCCACCCAGAGAATTCGATCGCCTGACGATATGTTTCCGTAGCGGGTCTTTCCCATTGTATCCAGGTAATCTTCAGGATGTTGTGATCACTGGGGTTAGTGTGTCTAATTTGCAACGTTAGGGTTCTTCTCAGCATGTTCTCTATCATGAATATGTAATCTAATACCTTTTTCTCCTGCCCTCGCTTCCATATCGTTTGAGCTGACTTGTCCTTGATTTGGCCATTCAGCAAATGCAAATTTCTGTAGCTCAGCTCTTTACCCTAAGCATGGCCTCTCAATTCCGACTTGGATGAGGCAGTGTGGATCTCCTGTATCAAGGTATTATTACAATCAAAGCAGTGAATGTTTAAATCTCCACATATTGTTACTGCTAAACCTGGCCAAGCCTCAAAAGACCTATCTATCAACTCCATGATTGTACTCTGAAAGTTAACCACAGCTTTGGCTTCGATGTTCCAATACAAATTCAATAACATTAAACATTTCCTAGTGGATTTGAGTTATTAACCTCGATCATTAGCATTTGTTTATAAGCATTTGGATATGTTGTTTCAATCACTACCAAGCCTCTTCTGTTTTTCACAGCTGTCAGCAATCCTGAGCTTGGTCTCCCTTTAGGCTCCTTCAGTGCCTTATTCAAGTGTACCGAGAAGCAATCCAAGACTGGCCTTGTTCTTAGCCAGGTCTCCTGCAGGCATACACTATAATTCGAATTAAAATCCAATTCCCCTTGCCAAACAAATGAGTATGCCCTCTTGTGTTCCAACATCCCAAGGTAAAAGGTTCCGAGTGGCCTGGCTGGGCCAGTTACACTCTTCGTTTGTCGGTGACTAAGGATTCAGACCCCCATCTGAGGGGTGGTAACTTTTTGAGCCTGTGTTGGGGGAGAAGAGCCACCTCTTCCTTTCTTCTGAACTCAGTACCTCTTGATTGGTTAGACCACCCAGCCAGAGGATCAACTTTAGAGTGGTGTCATTTGTCAGGCAGCTGTGTTAAATCGAACCCCAAACGTAAGAGGTTATCCACTTCTTCAAACAGGGACTACCTTACTAAGTTGGATACAAGGTGAATAACCACCCTGTCCAGGCGGCGTTCATCTGTGAATTCAATTATGTGCAGGTCATTGGTTGATATCGGGTGTAAATTTGGAACATGATGCAGTAATAAAATGTAATGTATTTTTTTAATGTAAGGCCATCATTGATATACAGGATGCGTTCCAATAGCGGGCAATTTGTGCGAAGAGTAGTGTCCTTGGAACTGCTGAAGGTTTGTTTGCTTTTAGGAGGGTTCTCTTCCAAATTCGTGGATCTCCTTCGACTCCGGGGCCTTGAGGCCAGCCCCTTCCGCCTATCCTCCAAGGTTAAAAATATGGGGCTTGCCCCTTCTGCCCAATGAGACTCAGATTTATGGCTCTTTACAAGTGTGGGCTGAAATGATCTTCAATTTAAGGAGGGCATCATGTGACGAGGTGTAGCCTTAGTACTACTATGGGTATGATTCCTTTTAGGAGGACTCTCCTCCAAATTCATGGATCTCCTTCTGCTCTTGGTCCTCGAGACCAGCCCCTTCCGCCTGTCTTCCCGAGTTGTGAATAGGGGGCTAGCCCCTTCTGCCCACGGAGACTCATTAGATTTACAGCTCGTTACAAAAATGGGCTGCAATGTTCTTCCATTTGGAGCGGGCACCCCAGAATTTTCCTCCTTGGTACACCAATCCACCACTCTGGTTGACCCAATGGTCCTCAGTGGTGGAGGCTCCGTCCTGTACCTGTACTTGCCCACCTCATGGGGAGAGTTGATGTTTCTACATAAAGACAACCTCAGGGTGTTTCCTTTTTCATTCTGGTGAACAGAGGTTGTTGGTGATAGAAAAGGTGCATCATAAGAGGCTGGTTCTTCTTGAGGTGAAAAAGTAACATGGAACTGGATGCACCTGGGAATGGTCTTCAGGATTGCATCTTCTTTTAAGTGGGTTTGAACCAACAACCTGCGTGTCAGAACGTCCTGTATCGTATCCTTTGCAGCTTCCAGTCCACACACATTGTTTGTCTGTGAAATGGTGCGGTCTTGACCAAGGTGTCCCCTTGAGGTCGACGTCTCCAATAAGTCACCTTTACTAGATTTTTCCTGATCCGTTATTGAAGTATTCAGTAGGTCCCGTTTACAAGATGTTTCTCGGTCTGATATTGAGTAAGTTGAGATATTCAGTAGGTCCTGTGAGAAACCTGAAAGTGTCTCACCCGCTAGTCCACAGGGATCTGCCATCCAGGTGGCCAGGACACAGCCATCATGTTTGGATCCAGTTCCTGGGGGGTGGACCAGTGCGGGAGGATCACCTGGGTGAGTTGTCTTCAGGGAGTGAGAGTGGGATACCGGACGGCGAGACGCGGTATCCCCTTCCCTGTTACACATTTACCCCATCCTACCAGGTAGATGCTTAGGAACTCAACCCCCTACCCTTTACAACATAAACACTTTCTCATGGACAGCTCGCTATGAGAGAAAATGGACTAACAACAGAGCCTTATACCTGACATGTCCCAATGCATTTGTCAGACAGGGTTTGGAAATTACTGACCATCACACACCTGGCTTCCATAACACTTCCCCACACGGATAAATGGCGGAGCATGAGAGCACACTCTAAGCGAGGCAAAGCACTCGAGGAAACAGCAGTGACAGAGTGGTCTGGCACCGCGTGCATGCTCATTTGAAGGTCTCAGTAAGGTATCTAACTGAGAGTTGACAAAGGTGAAAGAGTGGCAAACAACTGTGTATCAAAGTGGTCCTGTGACAGGTCAAGCAAAATCCCATGCACAATCAATCGAAAGTCTTCGATGTTGATACTGCCAAGAAAGTTGATGACAACGTAGATAAATTTTGTCCGAGCCCGAATGAGGGAGACTGACTGAACATTGTGTTAAAACGGATCTGAGCCCGGTTGAGGGGCATCCGGGGTGAACCATGAATCACCCGAGAAATTGGATATATGAAAATCCTACGAGCATTGTGTTAAAGGGGATTTGAACCTGGTTTAGGGGGATCTGAGGTGACTAGTGAATCACCTGAGAAATTGAATACGTGTGAAATCCTGAGAGGAAAGGAACGTCTTGTTTGTCGCATCAGGCTATCTGAAGGAAGAGACTTTGAAGGCAAAGAGAATTGGGCATGGAAGGCCATGATGCTAATGTTTGAACTGCACTCTCGTGCTAGAGAAGCCAGAAACTGTGCCAAACTCGAGTGTGCCGCCTTGTCCTGTGCTGAAAACGTGGGGCAGGGAGGCCAAGGGCCAGAATATCCTGACATATTTCCTGAGCACTTCTTTCTTTTACATAACATTGTTTCCCACACTATTTGTATTTAGAGGTAAGGATTGGCAATAAGTTTATTAGTATAGGCCCTTTTATTTTGACAATACACCATTAGGACTGAGTTATTTTTATGTGATGGTCATAGCTTACGTCAATATTTATATTTAGGATTCGATAGGTATTTTTCAAACCCTTTATGAAGATCAATAAACTCCCTTGAATTGTGGTCATTTGTGTCTGTATTACTGTTAATACCATGCCTTCCTTACATGTGGTGTCAGAAGTGGGATGTGACTCAATTGAGACAAATTGGGGAACCCTAAAATTACAAAAGCTTAGTCATAGAGCCTCAGATTGCTCTTTCACTACGAAACAATCCATAGGCTTTGATATCAGTAGCAGCAGAGAAGCTACTATCCCTCCAGGGAAAAGAGGAATGATTCCACATACTTAGTTTTCATACCCCCTCATGGGCTCATCGGTGTTATATAAGATTTGCTCCAAATTCTGGCCTGGCCTGGAAGGTCGGTCTAGATGTCCTAGCAGGCGACATAGATCCCGATTTCCGGGGAGACATAAAGGTTCTCTTACAGAAACAATGGCGAAATTCCATTTGAAGTAAATCGTGGGGACAAAATTGCACAAGGAATACTTGAAAGGGCCCTATTTCTTGTTTTAGAGAGAGTGAACTGGAAGATACCGAGAGAGGCACCTTAGGCTTTGGGGAAGCTGATAAACATCTACCACTGGAGCAAAAAGGGAAGAAGAACCTACCCTCCTTCCCAACCTAACCTTCGCCCAGCGAAATGATCCAGCACTCACAGAGGCTTTCTTGTAAGTGATTCCTGAAGGGGGAAGGATTGGAGAAGGGAAGTCCCTGTCATGCATGCTGGACGTGGTCCTACCTCCTACGCTCGTAGAACAGCTAGACCGTTCTATTCCAAATGGCGGTTGTTCGATACGTTGCCGGGAAAACGAAGTTTGCACTTTTCACGTCGCTAACTTCACGTGTATTCTGCTTCGTCACGTGAACTACGGCATTACGTATATAAGCAGCGTGGAAACTTAACTCGCTGCTTCTGATCGAATAATTTGGCGTTGTGTAGCTGGACCTCCGATCTGCATCCTTGCAGGTTACTACAGCTACTTTTTGGGCCTTCTATAGCGTGTTTTCCGCCACACGCTGATTCCTGGAGCTGTTTGGTTGCGTGTAAATCCACATGCGCACGTTGTCTTCATACGCGGCTGGCCTGGGCTGCGTGAATCCTGTTCGCGTGCAAATCCACACGGGCACGCTATCTTCAAGCACGGCTGGCGTGGACTGCGTGAATCCTGCTCGCGTGTAAATCCACACGCGCACGCTATCTTCAAGCACGGCTGGCCTGGACTGCGTGAATCCTGCTCGCGTGTAAGTCCACACGATCACGTTGTCTTTAAATGCGGCTGGCCTGGACTGCGTGAATCCTGCTCGCGTGTCAATCCACACGCGCACGTTATCTTCAAACGCGGCTGTCCTGGGCTGCGTGAATCCTGTTCGTGTGTAAATCCACACGCATACTTTGTCTTCAAGCGCTGCTGGCCTGGACTGCATGAATCCTGCTCGCGTGTAAAATCCACACGCGCACGTTGTCTTCAAACACGGCTGTCCTGGGCTGCGTGAATCCTGTTTGCGTGTAAATCCACACGCGCACGTTGTCTTCAAACACGGCTGTCCTGGGCTGCGTGAATCCTGTTCGCGTGTAAATCCACACGCATATGTTGTCTTCAAGCGCTGCTGGCCTGGACTGCGTGAATCCTGCTCGCGTGTAAATCCACACGCACTCTTTGTCTTCAAGCGCTGCTGGCCTGGACTGCGTGAATCCTGCTCGCGTGTAAATCCACACGCACACGCTATTTTCTTCGCGGTTGTACAGAACCGCGTGTACTTTGTTTATACCATAAAAAGGGCGCTATTTCCAACTCCTGCACCTGTGATATTAACAGGGGGATTGATTCATTTCTATACTTTACTCTACGTGGGAAGGAAGCTTTTCAAGGATTATTGGAAGGTGACAGTGAACAGTACTTTGGACGCTATCCTGTGGTGCATCAACCCGGTATCTAGTGTGAGCCTCGTTCCGTTCGGGATAAGTCTCCCTTACTAATCTTCCCTTCCTTGTCGTTTGTTCTACCTTGGATTTCCTCAAGAGACTCTGCTGGATTCTTCTGCCCTAGACTTAAGGTCAGTGTGTGCATTCATGTCATTTTCTGTTCCATCATACTCAGGTTGAGGGCAGTTATTTATGATACTTTATTCTGTTCTAGGCTGACTTCCTATACCTTACCCACGCCCTTTCCAGTGATCCACCGCTCTGCCTGTTTTACCAGTCAGAGAGTTGTATCATTTGGAAGGTCTTAACTTGACTTCACAACTATCAAATGGTGTGAACAGGGATCCGGAAGACCCTACCACCTGTATCCTTTTGATTACCGTATCCTTTTCAGTTAATACTTTGGTGCTCTCTGACAGAATCAGAAGCCATGGAGGGTACGGATCCTTTAGCTGTTTTGACTCAGTTGATCAGCGATTTGAGAAATGAAATGGTTACGGCACAGGACATGTTACGGCACCGTATGGACGTTATGCAAGACGCCATGCACGGTAGTCCTCAGGGAGCACAGGTTCCAATGGCCACTGCATCTGGATCCGGGACTATGACACCCCCACAGGAAACTATTAATGTGGTTATGCCCACTCAGTTTCCCTTGGCCCCTCCGGAACGGTTCACTGGTGATCCCAAAACCTATAGAACCTTCGTTAATCAGTGCCGACTCCATTTTCTTTGCCGTCCTACATCTTTTCCTGACCTAACCACAAAAGCAGCATTCGTGCTTTTGGAAACAAATAGCCCTTTGTTGTACGACTGTGACGATCTCTTGGCTGCTATGAGTAAAGTCTTTGACCTGCATTATGCAACTCAAGCCATGGATCTGGAGTTACTTAATCTACAACAAGGCAATCAACCTCTTTTGCCTTACATTGCCCGGTTCAATCAACTAACAGCCGAAACTCAATGGCCTGACGGCAAGAAAACGGCTGTTTTCTACAAGGGTCTTTCAGAAGAACTGAAAGATGCCTTATCTACAGTTCCGGTGGTTCCTACGGGATTCACAGAGTTGCTCGATTTGGTTCTACAAATCGATGCCCGAAGGAATGTTCGGAAAGGAGAGAAAAAGCCCTTCATACAAGCCTCGGTGCGTTCAGAGACACCGGCAGTCCTCTCAAACGACCCCGAACCCATGCAGATTGGCACCGTGAGAGGCCGGTTGTCCAATGCAGAACGAGAGAACCGAAGAAAGAACCATTTATGTATGTATTGCGGTTCATCCGAGCATTTATTGGCGACATGTCCTAAAAAACCCATCAAGCGTTCGGGAAACGCCAAAACTCGACAATAGCAGGAGTCCCTATGTCGAGTGTTTCATCGGACTCCAGTACCATTCCTAATCACGCACCCGTACTTGTTGAAGTGACGTTACGTTGTGATGAACGAGAATTGGTTTCCAAGGCCATTGTTGATTCCGGAGCCACCAACAATTACATAGACATCACATATGCCAAGAACTGTTCCATACCCCTTGTAAACAAAAACAAACCTGAAACGGTTAATACCGTGGACGGATCTGTTTTGACTTCTGGTATGGTAACCCAGGAGACGGTATCTGTTCAGATGACATTATCGAATAATCATTCGGAAGAAATCGTCTTCGATGTCATAGCTGCTCCGCAGTACGAAATCATACTTGGTCTTGCATGGTTAACCCTTCATAATCCTGCCGTTGACTGGGTTTCGGGATTGCTCCGGTATCCTTCGATTCATTGCAATGAACATTGCTTTACCAGTCAGGAGGTGTCAAACAAGCAACACATATTGGCCTCTATGGGGGGAGCTTCAACTATCAGCGTGATACATCAAAGCGACACTACCATACCATGCGAATACGCTGAGTACGCTGATGTCTTTGATAAAGGCCAGGCAGAACAATTGCCTCCCCATCGACAGTACGACGGTCCTATTGAATTGATTCCTGGTGCCAAAATCCCTACAGGTCGTTTATATTCACTGACCCCAAAAGAAGACGTTGTGTTGAAAGAATACATTGACAAAGCTTTAGCGATGGGTTTCATACGGCCATCACAATCACCTGCTGCGTCTCCTCTATTCTTTCCGAAGAAAGAGGGGGATCTAAGGCCTTGCATTGATTACAGGGCACTTAACGACATCACCATAAAAAACCAATATCCTTTACCACTGATAAACGTTCTATTGGATCAATTAGGTACTTCCAGTTACTTCACCAAATTGGACTTGCGAGGAGCATACAATTTAGTTTGCATTCGTGAAGGCGACGAATGGAAGACCGCTTTCAAGACACGGTATGGTCTTTACGAGTATTTGGTGATGCCTTTTGGACTGTGCAACGCTCCCGCCACTTTTCAATTCTTCATGAATGATATATTCCGGGACATAATGGACCAGTTTGTGGTGATTTATCTGGATGACATTCTGATCTATTCATCATCTTTTTCGGAACACGTCAAACACGTTTCTACAGTCCTACAACGACTCAGGGAGAACCTTCTTTATGTGAAAGCCGAGAAATGCGTCTTTCATTCACAGGAAGTGGAATTCCTGGGTTATGACATTACCAATCTAGGTGCTCGAATGAGCCGTTCCAAGGTGAAGGCCATATTGAATTGGCCTATTCCGCACAATGTCAAGTCATTACAGTCTTTCTTAGGCTTTGCGAATTTTTATCGCAGATTTATTCATTCCTTCTCCAAAACAGTAGCTCCTTTGACGGCTTTAACTAGTTCCAAAGTTCCTTTCTGTTGGAACCAAAATGCCCAAGCATCATTCGAAAAGTTGAAGGAAGCGTTTACCACTGCACCCGTGCTTCAACATCCAGATCCAGATCGCCAGTTTATCATTGAAGCGGATGCATCCAGTGTCGCTACTGGAGCGGTACTCTCACAAGTTTGCACAGAAACCAAGGAGGAGCACCCAGTGGCTTTCTTCTCTCGCAAACTTACCCCATATGAACGAAATTACACCGTCACTGAGCGGGAATTGCTGGCTATCAAGGATGCCTTCCGAGAATGGCGTTATCATCTTCTTGGGGCCAAACATCAGGTGTTGGTGTACTCTGACCATAGAAATCTTCAAGCATTCAAATCTACGAAATGCCTTACGGCTCGACAGGCCAGATGGCATGTCTTTTTTGCCCAATACGATTTCCGGGTCACATATCGTCCTGCCCGAGAACACGTTAAGTCGGACGCGTTGTCTCGTATGGGTGAAGAGGCGAAGGAAGAAGCACAAGTACAAAAGCAGTTGTTGGCAGATCATGTAATATGTAGTTGTTCTGTTCAACCATCCTTAAAAACCAAAGTACAAGAGTGGGTGAAAAAACATCCACAAGTTATCCGGGATATGAATCTGGACGTACATAACAGTTTACCATTCACACAAGGAGTGCTCTACCTACCGACGTCTTCAACGCGGAATAAAGCCCTCAAGTGGAATCATGATTCCTTGATCGCAGCCCATCCTGGACGGAAGAAAACACTAGAGCTGCTCAAAAGATGGTGCTGGTGGCCATCCATGTCAAAAGATGTCATAGATCATGTATCAACTTGTTCTGTATGCATCCAATGTAAAAACACTCCTGGTAAACCAGTGGGCTTACTCCAGTCCCTACCTGTCCCTAACAAACCATGGGACATGATATCTATGGACTTTGTGGAAGAACTCCCACCAAACCAGGAGTACGATACCATATGGGTTGTAGTGGATTATTTCACTAAATTGGCTCTTTATATTCCCTGTATTGGTTTACCAACCGCTGCTGTTCTGGCTGACCTATTCATCCAACATATATTTCGTTTCTTTAGTCTACCATCAGTAATCATTACGGACAGGGGCTCGCAGTTTGCGTCACGCTTTTGGACAGCACTAACATCTGCATTACCGATTGATGATAGAATGTCCAGTGCTTATCACCCTCAAACTGATGGACAGACCGAAAGAGTCAACTGCACTATGGAACAATATCTGCGGTGTCTGTGTCTGCAGTACCAATCGGATTGGCTCACGGTCCTGCCGGCAGCAGAATTCGCCTATAACAACTCCTATCATAGTGCCATAGGCACTTCACCGTTCTATGCTCTTTATGGACAACACCCCCGATCAATACCTTTGGATTCCAGCTTGTCTTTGGATACTCCTGCCGCAGGCCGTACTTTTCGTGATCTGAAGAAATTACAGAGGAAAGTGAAGCAGCAATTGGAGCAGGCTAAAAGACGCGACAAGTTCTATGCCGATGCTCATAGAGTACCCGCACCTGTCTACAAGGCTGGTATAAAAGTATGGCTGTCCACTAAGAACTTGAGGATTCCAGGCAAAAAGAAATTATTGCCTAAATACATTGGTCCGTATGTAGTGCTCCAAGTAATTAATCCGGCTGCTGTCCGTCTGGCTTTGCCACAACGATGGCGAGTGCATCCCGTATTCCACGTGTCACTCATTAAGCCATGTTCTGAAGCTACTAGATTGCCTGTACGGCCTGTTGCTATTTCTGTGCGGGTTCAGATGAATACGAGGTACAGGACATACTGGATATGAGACTACATTCTGGTAGGCCGTTTTATCTGGTGGACTGGAAGGGCTATGGTCCCGAAGATAGGTCCTGGGAACCTCTTTCTAATATTCATGCTCCTGCTTTATTGAAGCGTTTCACACGAGAAGGGGAGAGGTTGCCCCTTTGGGGGATGGCACTGTCATGCATGCTGGATGTGCTCCTACCTCCTACGCTCGTAGAACAGCTAGATCGTTCTATTCCAAATGGCGGTTGTTCGATACGTTGCCGGGAAAACGACGTTTGCACTTTTCACGTCGCTAACTTCACGTGTATTCTGCTTCGTCACGTGAACTACGTCATTACGTATATAAGCAGCGTGGAAACTTAACTCGCTGCTTCTGATCGAATCATTTGGCGTTGTGTAGCTGGACCTCCGATCTACATCCTTGCAGGTTACTACAGCTACTTTTTGGGCCTTCTATAGCGTGTTTTCCGCCACACGCTGATTCCTGGAGCTGTTTGGTTGCGTGTAAATCCACACGCGCACGTTGTCTTCATACGCGGCTGGCCTGGGCTGCGTGAATCCTTGTTCGCGTGCAAATCCACACGGGCATGCTATCTTCAAGCAAGGCTGGCGTGGACTGCGTGAATCCTGCTCGCGTGTAAATCCACACGCGCACACTATCTTCAAGCACGGCTGGCCTGGACTGCGTGAATCCTGCTCGCGTGTAAGTCCACACGCGCACTTTGTCTTCAAACGTGGCTGGCCTGGACTGCGTGAATCCTGCTCGCGTGTCAATCCACACGCGCACGTTATCTTCAAACGCGGCTGTCCCGGGCTGCGTGAATCCTGTTCGCGTGTAAATCCACACGCATACTTTGTCTTCAAACGCTGCTGGCATGGACTGCGTGAATCCTGCTCGCGTGTAAAATCCACACGCGCACGTTGTCTTCAAATGCGGCTGTCCTGGGCTGCGTGAATCCTGTTCGCGTGTAAAATCCACACGCATATGTTGTCTTCAAGCGCTGCTGGCCTGGACTGCGTGAATCCTGCTCGCGTGTAAATCCACACGCACTCTTTGTCTTCAAGCGCTGCTGGCCTGGACTGCGTGAATCCTGCTCGCGTGTAAATCCACACGCACACGCTATTTTCTTCGCGGTTGTACAGAACCGCGTGTACTTTGTTTATACCATAAAAAGGGCGCTATTTCCAACTTCTGCACCTGTGATATTAACAGGGGGATTGATTCATTTCTATACTTTACTCTACGTGGGAAGGAAGCTTTTCAAGGATTATTGGAAGGTGACAGTGAACAGTACTTTGGACGCTATCCTGTGGTGCATCAACCCGGTATCTAGCGTGAGCCTCGTTCCGTTCGGGATAAGTCTCCCTTACTAATCTTCCCTTCCTTGTCGTTTGTTCTACCTTGGATTTCCTGAAGAGACTCTGCTGGATTCTTCTGCCCTAGACTTAAGGTCAGTGTGTGCATTCATGTCATTTTCTGTTCCATCATACTCAGGTAGAGGGCAGTTATTTATGATACTTTATTCTGTTCTAGGCTGACTTCCTATACCTTACCCACGCCCTTTCCAGTGATCCATCGCTCTGCCTGTTTTACCAGTCAGAGAGTTGTATCATTTGGAAGGTCTTAACTTGACTTCACAACTATCAAATCGTGTGAGCAGGGATCCGGAAGACCCTACCACCTGTATCCTTTTGATTACCGTATCTTTTTCAGTTAATACTTTGGTGCTCTCTGACAGTCCCTTTTTCTTCCTAAAACAGGGATTACTGTACAGAAAGGAAACATCCACAGAAGGCCTAAGTAAAACTCTCTTAGTAATCCCCAAAACCCATCAGAAGATCGTGCTAGAGATTACACATTCTCTTTTAACAGGGGACACTTCGGACAATCTAAGTCCCAGGCGCACATCAGTGGGATGTTTTACTGGCCAGGGACCCATGCTGATATAAAGAACTTCATTCAGATGTGTGAAATATGTCAGAAAACCAGTACTCATATTCCCCTGCCTGCCCCTCTGAATACTTTACCAATAATAGAAGTACCTTTCGTAAGGATTGGGATGGATATCATTGGACTGTTGGAAACCTCTTGACTGGGTAACAAATATGTCCTCATAATCGTTGATTACGCTACCAGATACCCCAAGGCATTCCCTATACAGAATCCCACCACCCAACAGATTTTAAAACACCTAGTACCATATTTTTCCACGGTTGGTTTTCCTAAGGAAATTATAGCGGATCAAGGATCCAATTTTATGAGCAAACTCATGGTGAAGTCAAGGAATTGCTCCATATCGCCACTTTAAGAACCTCCGTTTTACCACCCATAAACAGATGTATTGGTAGAAAGATTCAATAAACCACTCAAAAATATCCTAAGAAAGTTGGTAGATAAGAACGGGAAGGACTGGGACCGCATGATACCATGCACCCCATTTGTAGTAAGACAAAACCCTCAGGCGTCCTCTGGATGCTTTCCTTTTGAACTACTTTATGGTAGGGAACCTAGAGATGTTGTGGACATGCTCTGGGAGACCTGGGAAGAAAGAGAAGAGGCACCCATTCCCCTTTCACAAACAGCTACAGGATTCCAAGAGCATATGAAACTTGTTCGAAATCTAGTCTATACTCATATGGAAAAAGCCCAAGCACAACACAAGTCCACCTATGACAAAAAGGTAACCTTAAGATCATTTTCAATAGGACAAATAGTCCCCCTAGCTACCTACCTCGGAAAACAAACTTGTCTCAAAGAGGCATGGGCCGTATGAAATATTAGAACAAACAGGTACCTGTACCTGTAAGGTAGCCCAACCTAACAGGAAACAAAAGACCCATCTCTACCAAGGTAATCTCTTAACAGAAAAGCCTTCCACTGCCAATGCCACAACGCTATCTTGTTTGGTACCAGAAGAAATAGATAGCTCTTGGGGAATTAATTCAAAGTTATCTAGTCAACAATAAGAATATTTAAAAGATTTAGTCACAACATTCCTCTATGTATTCTCTGAGAAACTAGGAAGAGTGCAAGGCACTTATCACTATATCAGAACTCCAAAGGGAGAAGTGGTCCATCTGAAACCATATAGACTCCCGGAAGCCCGTAGACAGATAGTGGTTGAGGAAGTGAACAAAATGCTAAGGGTTAATATCATTGAACCCTCTTCAAGCCCATGGCCCTTCCCTATAGTATTGGTCACAAAATCTGATAATTCCTGGAGGTTTTGCATAGTACTCCGACAGGTCAACGCCATCTCCGATTCTGATGCCTATCCCATGCCGCGCATCGACAAATTGATTGATAAACTCAGAAATGCCACCTTCTCATCAACCCTAGACTTAACCACATGGACCTGATAAGGAAAAGACATCTTTCACCATGCCCCTGGGACTATTCCAGTTCAAAGTCCTCCCTTTTGGCTTACACAGGGACCCCACCACTGTCCAACGATTTATGGACAAAATATGACCTCCATACTCCAATTTCTGTGGGGTTTATATTGACTATATAGTCATTTATAGTAAAACTTGGGCTGACAATCTTTTCCATCTCTTTAGTATTATGAGAGCCCTCGGAAAAACTGGCCTAACTGCCAATCTATCCAAATCCAAACTGACTTAATCAGCCATGAAGTACCTCGGCTTCTTGGTAGGGAATGGTAGTGTCCAACATCAATACGAAAAAGTGAAAGCTGTCCTAGATACCCCCACACCTAAAACTAAGAGAGAGTTCAGATTATTCTTAGGGTTCATGAAACTTATTACCGTAAGTTTATACCTAACTTCTCGGACAGGGCATCTAGGCTGACAGACAAATTAAGGAACGCCGAACCCTAAAGAATTCATTGGACTGATGAGGACGATGTATGTTACAACCTAAAACAAACCCTATGCCAGAACCCGATCCTAAAAGTAGTAGATTTCTCGAAAGAGTTTGTGTTGCAAACAGACGCCTCCAATACAGGGCTAGGAGCAGGCTTGTCATAAACTTGTGATGGATTGGAACCCCCTATCATATTCACTAGTCGCAAACTCTTCCCATGTGAACAAATGACTCTGTACTGGAATTGGAGACACTTTCCATCAAGTGGGCCATCACCTGCCTTAGATACTACCTCCTAGAAAGGAAGTTCCCACTTGTCATGGATCATTTTCCATCAGTATGGATTAGCCATCGAAAAGATTCCAACCCTCGAGTCATGCAATGGTTCTTAGACCTGCAACCCTACTGTTTCACTGTGGAGCACCGAAAAGGCAAAGACCAAGGAAAACGTAGATTTCCTTTCTCGGTTTCCCTGTGAAACAGATGCAGCTGGAAGAGCATGTGAGAAACCTGAAGGTGTCTCACCTGCTCTTCCCCAGGGATCTGTCATCAAGGTGGCCAGGTCACGGCCATCTCTTTTAGATCCAGTTCCTGGGGGTGGACCAGTGTGGGAGGATCACCTGGGTGAGGGGTCTTCGGGGACTGGGAGGGGACACCGGAGAGCGGACGTGGTATCCCCTTCCCTGTAAAACCTTTCTCATCCTACCAGGTCGGATACTTAGGAACTCTGTATACCTGACATGTCCCAATACAATGGTCAGGCAGGATCAGGCAATTACTGACCATCACACACACCTGACTTCCATTACACTTCCCCACAAGGATAAAAGGCAGAGCACGAGAGCACACTCTAAGTGAGGCAAAGCACACGGGGAAATAGCAGTTCCAAGGTGGCAGTTTAACAGGAGGAGAAAAACTGCGAAAAAGAAGGGGATTGCAAGGATGGAAGTGCCCTTGACCTTTTTTCAACAAGGAATCGTTACTTTCACGAAGCCTCGAGAATAGAAAGCATAATACCAGTTGTAGCTTGGACTGGCCCCTGTGCAATAGAGAGACATGTTTGCTGGACACCTGGGGATAGGTCGAGCACCCATAGGCAGAACAATGTACTGTTGCAGAGCCCCAATAAAATATGAGGATAATTATATTTTCCGGACGCATTTGTTGCTAGTGGAATTTTCTTTGATGTACTAAAGGTGGCCGTTAGTACAGTGCTTGGCTGCGAAGAACGGTATAGCATCTTTACCAAGTTAATTCATGTGTATGCACAATGTCAATACATTACATCATAGGCAGCTTGTACAGTAAAATGTATGTGTATACAGAGCATTCAAAAGGGAACAACCGTGAAGGCACTAGATCATTATTCCATCCTGCGGTTGCCAGCATCGCAGATCGGGCACTTCACCACTACACCATCTAACTTGATGAAATACAACCCACAACTAAAGGTGAAATGTCACATTTTAGGGCTGCATGTTCCAGGAAAAACATTGGTATTGGTTCTTGGAGTTTAAACCATGCACACCTTTTAACGTTTTCAAAACACTATTAGATGAAAATATCCTCCCTTGATTTTTTGTGTGTGTTGAAGTTATGAAAGCAAACACCATTCATCCTATGCAATTTGTATGATTATGCAAAGTCAATTGAATGCAATTTGCATATTTCACCTTGATATGCTAATTTCTGGTGCTGTCACATTCCATTGCTATGTTAATGAGTACCATCACTTTGTTTTAGCACTTCACCCCTGCTTTCTTAGATGAATAGACATGAGGGAATGCAGTACATGATCCTTACCTGCTGCCATTCTTATATTATTAGACATGAGTGAATGCTCTGAATTATCCTTACCTACTGCCATTTTTAGATTTTTCGGCATGAAGCAATGCACTAAATGATCCTTACCCTCCTGCTGTTATTAGATTATTAGACATGAGGGAATGTATTAGGTAATTCTTACCTGTTGCTATTGTTAGATTATTAGACATGAATCAATGTACTAAATGATCCATACCTCCTGTCATTCTTAGGTTATTGCACATGAGGAAATTAACTAAAAGATCTTTATTTCCTGCTATTCTTAGATAATTGGACATTAGGGAATAGACTAGATGATCCTTACCCCCTGCCATTCTTAAATGAATGTGCATGAGGGAATGCACTAAATGATTCTTACCCCCTGCCATTCTTAAACAATTGGACATTAGGGAATAGACTAGATGATCCTTACCTCCTGCCATTCTTAGATAATTGGTCATTAGGGAATACTCTAGATGATCCTTACCTCCTGCCATTCTTAGATAATTGGTCATTAGGGAATACTCTAGATGATCCTTACCTCCTGCCATTCTTAGATAATTGGTCATTAGGGAATACTCTAGATGATCCTTACCTCCTGCCATTCTTAGATAATTGGACATTAGGAAATACGCTAGATGATCCTTACCTCCTGCCATTCTTAGATAATTGGTCATTAGGGAATACTCTAGATGATCCTTACCTCCTGCCATTCTTAGATAATTGGTCATTAGGAAATACGCTAGATGATCCTTACCTCCTGCCATTCTTAGATAATTGGTCATTAGGGAATACTCTAGATGATCCTTACCTCCTGCCATTCTTAGATAATTGGACATTAGGGAATACTCTAGATGATCCTTACCTCCTGCCATTCTTAGATAATTGGTCATTAGGGAATACTCTAGATGATCCTTACCTCCTGCCATTCTTAGATAATTGGTCATTAGGGAATACTCTAGATGATCCTTACCTCCTGCCATTCTTAGATAATTGGACATTAGGAAATACGCTAGATGATCCTTACCTCCTGCCATTCTTAGATTACTGTACAGGAGGGAATGCACTAGATGATCCTTACCTCCTGCCATTCTTCAGCGAGCCACTGGTACTGCATGCACTCAGGTCGCCAGCAGTGTTTTCGACTATCAGGCCGTGCCATAGCGTTGCACATTGATTGATGCACTTGGCCCTGGCCTTTCAGTCGGCAGTAGACCTCTCTTTGCTGTGTTCCCCCTCCACAGGTCACCGAACACTAAAGAAATTACAGAGCAACTGTGAGATAAACCATAGCGTTCGTGGCCTTTGACATCAGCAAACCCACAGCAATTGAAGATTGGCATCAAACACTACAACATTCAGTCCATAGAAAAAAACATAATCTACGACATCCAACATTGCCTTTGCCATATTATGCTGACAGGTAAAAATATCAAGTCATTCAAGCAGGCCAAAATAAAAAGTGCTGAATATCTACTACATCTAAATAGAGTCCTTAATAAAAAAGGGGTAATTTGGCTGGAAGGACAGCTCGGGAGTAATGCGCTTGCCTTGGTAGCAAGACAACACTGAGCAGCACTGGTTCGAAACCCGGTCCCGTGCTTATTTATTTAATGTGTTTTTTAATAATACGCCTAATACCGTACCTGCGTTCGGTTTCTAAGCGCGGATCTGGAATGCGAACCTCTGTTGCTTTGCGCTGTCTTGTTTCCAAGACCATCGCATTGCCCCTATGCTATCCTCCGTTTACAACAAGCTGGAGCCCGGCATGAAGCGCGATATAAGAACCCAATTTAATTTTATTTTGTAACCCTTTTAAATTGCATGGAAGCGAACGGTAACCGTTTGCACTTAAGTGCAAAAAGTCCCTTTCTGTGCGATTTTGCACATTTGCAAAATTGAGTGGAAATGTGAAGAATACAATGTAGGCGAAATCGCCTTCATTCTTCACTTTTGGAAACCGTTTTTGGGCAAAAATGTAAAAGCGCCTGAAAATGATCCTTTCCATGGAGCATTTTCACTGGCTTCCTATGGAGCTCACCTGTTTTTATCAGATGGAAAAGTCAGGCGGATTCTATAGGAATCCATTGATTTTCCCCCAGCATGAAAATAATGCTGATGGAAAACCATGGTGCTGTTTGAAGGCGGAGTGGGAGAGCAGCGCAGAAGCATCGGTCCTCCGCTTTCAAATTGCACCAAAATCCTCTGGGTCTTTAAAGTAAAGAGCATATGCTTTGATTTTGCACTTTACTTTAATGATCCAGGGGTTTAGAAAATGACCTCCAATGTATTACTTGAAGACCGGCAGGATAGCTCAGGGGCAACGTGATAACCCATAGCAACCCAGGTTCGAATCCCGGTCTCACGCTTCGAAACCATGCATTATAAAAGAACAATGATCATAATTATAATTTTGTAGGGTGGAGAGCGTGGATACCGGAGGTTAAGGGGCAGCTGTAAACAAATGAGGGTTCCAGTGGTACTCGGCCCCTCCACAATGATGCGCCAACTGAGCTTTTCAGGATAAAACTTTGGGGAGTCTTGGTACTACGCTCTGGGTAACAGGGGCCCTTGTGGCAAGCCCTGCGCCAGCTGCTGTCCAAGCTAGAAGGAGCGCCGGGGCGGACTCCTGTTTGCAGCCTGCGGCTGATTCCCTTTGTCACCGTTATCTTTTTGCGGGTTCATAGCTCCGGCCCCTTTTCATTCCGCGAATCTCGCGAGATCATCTGTACGTGATCTCGCGAGACGGAGTCCCCCACACCTCCCTTGGTGGGAAAAAGGCAGACGTTAGTTCATGACAAAGGCAGTGAACTTGGTGGGCCTTCTGCTCTCTCTTTGGGGTCTGTCCAGGCTCGGGATGCCACCCGGGTCTTGGATGGTGATGCGTAGAGCCTCGGGTGGTGTGAGGTCCCTTGGGATTGTCTCCCATTGCGGTTCTCAGAACTGGTGTGGGGGGCTGAGGTGTGCATGTTCTCTTTGGTCCCTTTCTTCTGACGTGTCGATTTTTGAGTGTTGGTGATCGCTGAGCGGACCCCCTTGGTCTTGCTCACTTCCAGCTCCCGTGGAGGGGTAGTTTGTGGATCCTCTCTTGCGGTACACAGCCACTCTGTTTAGGTTCCATCGTCTTCCATCGCTGGTATGGATGTGATTGGTCTGTTTGTGGGTCACTTCCATTGCCCTGCTATATTTGGAGCCAGTAGTGGTGTCTTTTTTCGGGCAGGCCTACTTTTATAAGGTCGCCTTCAATGACCTCTGTGTTATGGGTCACCAGGCATCTATCGCCTTGGGGCTTCATTGCTTCTTTGTTCTGTTGAATGCGGAACACAATGTCACTCATGCCTAGGTCTTCGTCTTCTCTGATTTGATATAGCCACGGGGGTACTAGCGTGGATGCAGCCCTTCTCTCTCTAAACAGTTGAAAAGGGGATACCCCAGTGATTGCGTTTGGCGTGATGCGGTGGGCTGCTACGGGTTCTTTCACTATCTTGTGTGATGCCTGATGCACAGGCCAGTTGCAGAGCACCTTTAATAAAACGGTTTGCTCTTTCCACTAGTCCATTTGCTTGTGGATGGTACAAACTTGCCCTCAGTTGGCGATTGTTGTGCTACCTCAGGAATTTCTCCATTTCCCTGGAGACTAACTGCACACCATTGTCAGTTACTATCTCCTCGGGGAGCATCTCCCTTTGTAATTCGGCACTGAGCACCTCAATGACCATGTCGATGGTGATGTCTGGCACAAATTCGACCTCTACCCACTTTGAAAAGTAGTCCACCATTACCACACCATATCTGTGATCTGGCGACATGCCATCTAGCGGCACAATGAAGTCCAATCCTAATTTGTAGCAGACGATGTGTGGTATCAATGTGGGTACCATGGGTGCCTGTCTTACTGTGATCTGCTTGTCACTGTTCTGCACTTGTGGCACCTTTCAATCATCACCCTTATTTCCTGATCTATTCCGGGCCACCAATAGGCATTGCGTACTCTGTGTCTTGTCATGTTGCTGCCCAAGTGCCCCGAATGCGCTCTGCAGAGTATTACTTTGCGGATGCCTGTCGGGGGAATGACTCAGTCACCTCTCAGTACCAAGCCGTTCATCACTGATCTCGTCGCTAACTTTCCAATACAGGCGGAGACTCTCTGGGACTGCCCTCTCGTTAGGCCATCCTTCGCAGACCCAGACTGCTACATGGCGCAGCGCACCATCTTGTTCCATTTCTTCTTGCCATTGTCGCTCGCCCATCTCTATGAAGTCCCTGTTCCTCAGGTCACTTACGGAGGCCACTACGCATTCATCTTTGAGGAACGTGGTCTCTGGGATGTTGTGGTCGAGTAGCCTGGACATGCAGTCTGCTTGAGCATTTTTGTGGCCTGCAATGTGGGTGATTTGATAGGTGTACTCTTGGCGCTTCGCTGGAATTCTGGCCAGCCTTGGGGTGGCTGTTTTGGTGCCGCCAGGGCTTAGCATGTGTATCAAGGGCTTGTGGTCCGTGATCAGTCGAAATTTGGTGCCCCAAATGCATGACCTGAAGTATTCCACGGTCCAGGCACACGCCAGCATCTACTTTTCTACAGTGGAGTAGTTTTTCTCCGAAGTAGAAAGTGCTTTGGGCGCGAAGGCCACAATATTTTCTGTGTCACCCCTTTTCTTGGTGAGGGTGGCGCCTAATCCATACCGCTAGCATCTGTCGTGATGCATGTTTCCCATTCGGAATTGAAGGGTTTGAGACAGGGCGCGTGCAGGATCCTCCTTTTGACCTCCGTGAATGCCTCATCTTGTTGACGTTCCCATATGTACGTCGTGCCTTTTTTTTTAGGGGGTCCCTCAGGGGCGACGTGGTTTCGGGGAACATGGGGACAAACTTCACATAGTATTCTGCAAGCCACAGGAAAGATCGAAGCTCGTCCTTTGAAATCGGGGCCGGGGCATTGGTTATGGCTTCTAGGATGTTTTTCTTGGTGCTCACTACTTTTCTCGAGATGCAGTAACCCAGATATTCAACTTCTCCCGTGTTGAAAATGCATTTTTCATGGCGCAAGTCGATGCCTGCATTTTGTAACTTGCTTAGCACTTTGTTCAAGGCTTTGTCGTGAGTGACTGTGTCTTTAGCGTAAACCAGGATGTCGTCCTGGAAGTACGAAACTTTGGCGATGCCATGCAGTACCGCGTTCATCATCCTCTGGAAGGCCAAAGCTGCTGAGGATAAGCCAAACAGCATGCGTGTGCATTGGTACGTGCCAAAAGGGGTGATGAAAGCAGTGAGCGGGTGTGAGGACTTGTGCAGTCGTATTTGATGGTATGCATCTCGCATGTTCAGCCTTGTGAATATGGTTGCTTCCTTCATCATGAGCACTATTTCATTGATGCTGGGAAGCGGAAAGCTGTCAGTGACCACCTCCAAACTCAATCTGCGTAGGTCTATGCAGAATCTCAGCTCATCAGAAGACTTTCTTGATGAGCACCACTGGGCTCAGCCATTCGGAGGATTCCACTGTCTCTATGGTGCCTTCTTTGACCATCTTCTAGAGATGAGCTTTGAGTGCTGACTTTGCTGTGGCTGGAACTGGTCTGACTTTGTGCTTGACTGGAACGGCATTCGGTTTGAGGCAAATCTTGTGCACATAGTCTTTTATCTTTCTTGGTGTTTCGGAGAACAACCCGAGAAATGCTTCTCTCAGGTCTGACGCTCCTTCAGCTGAGACCAGCAGAGCTTGATCGGGAGTGCTAGGGTCTAGCCGTATGCTTAGCTTATGTTGGTCGCCCCATCCCAACACGGCTGGGCCCTGGGACAAGAAGTAGACTTTCGTGGTGGTGGTGGTTCTGCCCTTGAATTCGATTTTTGCCTTAATATATACTAGAAGGTCCACTGTGGCCCCTCCGAACATTGTCGGTTTATGGCTGGTGCTCCTAATTCCGACTCGGTCCCATCCCATCATTTCTTTGTACGTCTGGATAGGGAGGATGGTGAGGTCCGATCCTGAATCTTCCATGACACGTGCCTCCATCCCATCCACTTTCACGATGCAGTGGGGTTTTTTCTCTCCTGACTTGGCATGCGTTGACCGTGATCACCATGGGCTTGTCATGCTGGTCGTCGTCGCTGCTAGAGTACCTGTCACCGTCGACTTGAGCAATGGCCTTCCCCCGTCACGTACAGGCTGCAGCCACATGGCCTAACGTCTGCATTTGGAGCATTCTTTATTTCTGGCTGGACAGTCCGGGTCGCTTGCCATGTGCTTGATGCTGGTGCATCTATAGCACTTTGGTGCTTCTCTCTGCCTGGGAACTTTATCTCTGGCGGAATCACTGGGCTGTCTGTCCTTGCGCCCTATCCACTGAAGAGTGGACAGTTCTGGAACTGGTGAAGGCCCTCTGACTTCTTTGCGCCTGCTGGAGGTTTCCTCTTCAGCCCTGGCGATCTGTACTGCCTTGTCCAGGTCGACCTCTTTCTCCTGAATGTACTTGTCCTGCACTTTCCTGGAATTCGTGCGGACTACCAGCATGTTGCAGATGACTTGCTCAACGTTGTCCCCGAACCCACATGATGCTGCTAGTTCCCTCATTCTGGTGATGTAGTCTACGGATTCATTGCTCTCTTGTTACCTGGTGTAACATTTGAGTCTGTGAAGCACTACATTTTCTTTGTTTGTGAATCTCTTCACAATATGGCGGACCGCCTCCTTGTAGACATCATCGTCGTCGCCTGCAACAGGCATATCTTTTAGCCCTGCAAAGATGCGCTGTCCTTCCACCCCCATGGCATTTCGCAACATGGCCTTCTTTCTGGCTGGTGCATATCCAGTGCCACCTAGGGCCTCCAGGTAGGTGGAAAACAGCGGCTCCCATTGCTACCATGGTATGGTAGGGGTGCCCGGAGAGGGGAGGAAAGCGGGGCGTGGCGTAGCGCCCTGCATAGTCTGCCTGGGTGGGTTCTATTCCTCGTCGCCAATTATGTTGTGGTCTATTCAAAAGACAGGACACAATTTGTGCTCAACGGTGTTTGAGACACCTCTTAAAATGTAAAACAGGGTATTTAGAGTTCCGTGCAGGGCAGGGCTGGATGCTTACTCACTGTGCTCCATGCATGTAGTTGGCTTCACTACATGAGAGTGTGCTTGCACTCACACACTCAGTTCACTCAAAGCACCCATGAGACTATCCTTAGTCTTGGTATTTAGCTCTGGGTAACAGGGGCCCCTGTGGCAGGCCCTGCGCCAGCTGCTGTGTACCAGCTAGAAGGCACGCCGGGGGTGACTCCTCTTTGCAGCCTCTGGCTGATTCCCTTTGTCACTGTTCTCTTTTCGCGGACTCGTAGCTCCGCCCCTTTTCGCTCCGCGAATCTCGTGAGATCATTTGTGCGTGATTTTGACCCCATAGATGAAGCGTCTATCACCACGGCACTGCGCACATTAGTGGGTGGCATTGCTTGTAATGGCATGAACGGTTTTGCTCTCTTTCAGGCTTTGTGTGAAGTTTATCGGGGGAATTCGAGGCTGCACTTAACATGCTACAGCCAAAACCTAGTGTCTTTGCCAATGCTTGTTGTAAATGATACATTAGTGTGCCAGGCAGACTTGCCAAAATGATATTGGAAACTATATCCTGTGTTTTAAAATACTTTCTTTTGAAAATGTACAGTTTGGTTGTGGTTGAATCGACCGATTTCATAATTATATGCAGATGAAGGAGTAGGAGGCTGCGAGCATGGGGCTGGGAGGGGGGATTTTGGAGGTACCCCCCACCCCCAGGAACAAACGGTCAAATTCAGGTTAACCAAAAGTGCACGACCAAACTGCAGACTTTCAAAGCATGTAGAACGAGTTAAAACCGGTATCCAGTGATTATACCTAATAAAAAATAAAGAATTAAATTATAACGAATACAAAACAATGAAAATACCGAATTGGAGGTGGGGTAAGGGGTTCACTCTGGTTGGAACAGGGTTGGTTGGGGTTTTAAACATGGGGAAAGAGGGAGCTTGGGGGGGGGCACCCCCCAAAATATATTCAGTATTTATTTTGTTAGTATGGGTTCGTTAAAATGTCATTCTTTATTGTTTGGTTTGTTAAAATCTCATAGAACCATTAAAACGAGCTTAATCTGAAATAACTTAAAATAACCCTGTTTTTATTCAAATATTTCTATATGTGATGGCTCGCATTTACCATTTTTGTAATGCTTGGTTTGAAGACGAACAGGAACCTAATAATGACTGGCTTTATAGATTTGAATTTTAAAGTGAGCAGTTAAGACAGTAGAACTGAGCAGCGAGCTGGAGAGGTGGAACTTATTTCAGGAATCTGTGGCATCTGGAAAATGCCTTAACGCACTTAAAAATGCGATAACACACATGAAAGAGCTTTGGGGGCTGAGAAAACGTCAAAGCAACGTGCAAAACCCCAGCATTGCATCTTCCTGTTTGCCCATGTAGTCAAAACAGAGTCAAGGTGAGGCCTTCCAGTCCTGCTTGACATTAAAAAAAGGGAAAACCATATGACACTGATTTACAATGCTAATTAACATTTTGAAATGAAATGAAGCGCAGAATATTTCAATGTATTTATTATGTTATTATTTATTTATTTGCCGAAAGCCCACACAGACATCAGGGCGCAGCACTTCAACACTTTTAGCATCTAAATGTTTGGTAAGTGCTTGGTGAATCCTGGCAGTAGGGGTGCAAGCCTAAGAACGGATGACCAACAGCGCAATAATGACATTTTGAATGAGGTCCACCCCATCTGCTCCTCGCTGTCATTTTATTGGTTGGGATATGTTTTCCTGAGGGACGCCTCCTCATTTAGTCATTTGTTAGCTGTTCACTATTATCTCTGGGCTTTTTCTTACTTGGCCCTGAGGCAAAGTAAATTAGATGACCCTCACTTTATGTGTCCTTGGAGACAAAGTGACTATTCCATGTGGTGATCCTAGAAGGCTGGCACCTCACATGGTCACTTCCAGGCGCTTCATGATCCCGGATGAGGGTCGATCATGCAGCAGAACCCACACTTGTCTGTGTCACAGGGGGAGATTATGATGTCCATTGACTATCATCACCATCATGCCAGCATCCCGCAAGGACATCTTTCACTCTACAAAATGCCTTTCACAATATCCTCAAGTACTTAGGTTGTGCTTAAGGATCTCAAAAACCTTAACTCGATCCACCGCCACAGACCTTTAACCACATCTTCCACTGCACGCAGCCATCCGGAGCCTTGCAATGCTTGCATTAAATCCATTGGTATTAGCCGTTTCTTATTATCCGATCGTACTCTAAGCATGAAATTGATGTCTTGAATCGTCGTCTTTCAATTATGCACATTGGCTTCTCAGTACACAGGCACGACTCTTGCGCGTCAGTGATAGTTGATAGGACCGCATCGGTATTCCGTGGCAAGCTGCATCACAGCAGCCACAGGTAGAGGCTGACCACCTCTCTTGATGGGCTTGCAGCTCAAGCGATTAACACAACATCACCTCATGCAGTGAATCACTTAATAGTCAATTATCTTCCACCACATCCGACTCTCACACTAAATTTTCACATGGGTCCCTCCGGACCCTTTTCATATTCCTTATATCTTAAGCTGTACTTCATGAGTGACCATTGGCCAGTCATTGGCATCTGAAAAGTGTAAGGGACCTGTGTATCTAGACATAGACATATGATAATCCTGCTCCCAGGAACTTCCTTGCAAACAAGAAAGCCACGGAAGCCCATCTGCTGGTTCCAAACCATATACATTTAGAGGGCCTTATCGCCGACCACGATGAACCGATACAACGTTTGTTCATCAAGGGTGGGTTTATTCACCTTATTCTTTCTCTCGAATAAACTAATCGTAAAATATAGGGAGTTGTGGGTAAGGGTATTTAAGCAGGTTCTGGGATATTGTAAATAATAGGGGAGAAGATGATAGAGGGCGAACCTGCGAATATAAAAAAAAAATTGCAATTCGTTTTTTCGAGGAAAGAAAATTGGCAGAAACCCATTGAAAAAAACACTGTTGACGAATGAACATAGAACCCGGTGATCCATGTGTGAAAATGAATGCATATTGCCTTGATATCCTTTGACTATCTTTCGGCATTCACAAACTGTTTTTGGAGTGTTTTGTTTCTTTTTTCATATACATTAGATCTGCTTGAGAGCTAAAGCAGTATTTAACCAAACCCAGAGAGAAATGTCTTGTAGGATGAATGGACATGGTGGGAGCCTAGCATATATATGTTGCAAAATTCAAACAAGCAATGCTTCTTTCACTGGTATCAATCCTTCATAACCATATGTCTACCTAGACTTACTCTGCCGCTGAGAGTCCCAGAACACTCGTCGGCGCGGATTTTAGCTAAGCATAGGCACACAAAGCGTTAGATTCAACACCACACACAGGAGTGATAAACTACAGACCTGGCACCCATTATTGGGTCCTCTTAAAATTTGTGCCAAACTCATGGTTTTGATCTCAAGTAAATTTCCATTTTTAAACCCACGGTGTTAAGCGTTGAAAGCTAAGTCTGGGAAAGCTTTGAAGGCAGTCTTGGGATGGGCCTTCCTGGCAGCGTGCCTCAATCGTTCACTCTACATGGTCTAATAACTAGTCTGGAAAGTCAAACTTAAGCAGATGTGTGGCTCAAAACCAGCAGCCGTGTCATTTAGCGGAGGCAATGCTTGGGGCTACGGTTACGTGGAAATCATTTTAGAAGCCTTCACGGAGCAAGAAATTGAGGCGATCTATTTATCATCAAAGGTGCATTCTAGGAACCAATTTCGGAACAGATTTCACACGCAGTCCAGCTGTTTAAGGGTCCTTGAGGAACTAGAGATAAAAGAAAGACTCTGCATCCCTGTAATTCGGGGAAGCACTTCTGCTGCCATGCCATGTCATTATTTCTCCCATCTTTTTGTGAGTGTCAACAATCTGAAGGACCTGCTTCACAATGATTTGCACTGGATCCAATGAGGAGGTGCCGTTGAGCATCTCCGAGATGCTCACGCGCATGTGCGATTCAAAAAGATTTGTCCAAGGACTTAGCAGATCTTTGGGAATCAGGCCCACATGTTTGGCATAGTTGGTCTCATTGCGAGTTTGGCAGTGCAGTAAACAAAATGGTGGAATTACCGCTGTTTTTACCACATCGCCAAATACAAACTTTGAAGGAAAAGTGAAGGGGTCAAGTTTTGGAAAAAAGAGTGGAGGATTCAACTCCACCAAAAAGCTGGCGGTAAGTCCTCCACTTTTCCTCTCTAAATCGGCAGATTTACCGCTGCAGAATTACCGCTCACAGGAAATGCACCAAAATCCCCATTGAGACTTGGCGAATTACACTACCCTACCTCCACTCATGAACCACTGGTAAGCCCACAAGACCGAGTGGTGGTAACAGTAAATGATTTTGGAGGTATTCAGAACATTTACCGCCAAACTCCTACTGAGGTGACTCTCTCTCACCTAATAATACTACAGAGGTGTTCTTGAAGTGCAGAGCGCCTCCAATGCACTACAGAACAGAATGGTGCACATTGATTATTTACCACAACTGGTAGTGAAGGCTGATGGGGATTGTTTATGCATGGAGTAGTGTACCTTGGGGGTTCCCCTCCTCCAAGGAGTATAGGCAGGGAAGCGATTGTGCCTGTTATTCTCTAGTGGCCCCACCAGATAAGCGGTGAAAGGGCCACTATACAGAAAATAGGGTTGGTGGTGCAGCAAGGTACACAGAGGGGTATCGGCCTGCAGAAGGGTGGTACAGGAGGCGGTACGATGAGGGTCTGCGAGTCTAATGCTTGGAAATTGCACTTACCTCCTTCCACCTGTTGGCTTTCCACGAAGGGCATCGGTCCAACCTGCAAGTCCTATGGGTTTTAGGCTTTTCCAAATGCCGGCAATTTTCTTCTTCCAAATTCACAAAGTCCTTTGAAATGCAATGCACCTCTCTGAGCTTTACACCTTTTCCACAGGACACTGAGCACTAGAAAAAAAGAGCAGATTGGTTGGGTCTTCTCATGTTTTAAATTGGCGTCTAAAATATATATATTTTTAAAAGAAATCACGCTACTAAAAGAGCAATATTTTACACAAATCAAAATGATACAGCACATGAAGGTTTATGTAACTTCCCCTTTCAAGCAAGCACGTGTGCTTATATGTTTACAGCTCATCACATCGAAATATTGATTCTTCAAGTCTTTGGGCCTGATCACGAGTTGGGCGTTTAAGGGTCCGCCCAATTCCGAGTCTAGCATGTTTACTCCAAGCTCGGTGTAAACACTCTGGAAAAATGTCAATTTTTGACGCGCTGGCGGTATTATCGCACGGTAATTGCGAATGGACCCAACGGGGAATGGGGACAAACAGCACCCAACCCGTGATCTGGTGGTAATACCGCTGGACGGGTGGGCGCTAACGCTAATAAAATACCGCCCAAATTGTGATCAGGCACTTTGAGTGTAATTCACTGCCTTTTTATGTGTTAGTTCACCAATGCCAGACAACAGTAAGCCTTTAAACACACACAGAGCTAGCACCCGTGCTTAATGTGTGGGGGTGTTTGCCAGGGCTCAGCCCTGGATTTTATTTTTGAGCCCTTGCACATATTGTCTCAGACTCAGTTTGACTATGATGTGGTGTTTTGGCAACGCTATTCTATCTGTCCGTCAGTGGTAGCCACGCAACAAGCAACAGCAGTGTGCACTGGCCACGTGCCCCTGCATCCTGAACTGGCTCATTGAAAATCATGAAGCCGATGATGCACACTGACGTGGCAGTGCTAGTTAACCGCTTCCATGAATAACACCCAGTTGGAAGGTGACCATGCCGGGCGCGGCTGTGGTCATTGCACGCACACTGCTTAGGTCAGTCTGCATGACGTTGGTACCGCTCTGCTAGGGTTTTATGTTCATTCATGAACAGTGGGTTGTTGTTTGATGGCTTTTTTGCCGATTTTGTTTTTTTTTTTAAAAAGCTAATCGAAAAAAGTATTTTTCATATGTGGTGGTACCCCCGCATCCCCCCCACCCTCTATTCATTTTACACTATTCCTGACTCCCCAACAAGATGTATACCCTCACACACAACCCCCTACAGTTTATTCGTTTTTTTGGAGAAAATATTTTTGCCAAAACACAACGAAAAAACACTGTCGATGAATGAACGTCGCACCTTCTGCTACTGCAATAACTGGCAGCTCTGCCACAGAATAATGGGCTGACAACCAACAGGAAAGCCAGCAGCACCAACACCGGGGCAATGCCAGGGTAAAGGCCATTTCCCAGGAGCAGTGAATGTCCTGAGAGCCAACCTACACAAGAATATCTGTGTTTGACAGAAACAGTTATCTGTTCTGTAATGATTTTGCCTGCATTTTTCCATCAATTTACCCTGGGGGGTAAAGCACGTATGGTCTGTTTTCTGTGCCTAGGCGGACAACTTAAAAAAAAAAACAGCACAATGTTCACCATGATTGTGTTTAAAGAAGCACTGAAACATGCGTCTCATTTCAAGACACAACTGGCGTGTTGTGTTATTTTCAGTTATGTTCATTGGTATTTGTAAACCCCAATGAGCCTGTGCGAGTCTCAACTTTAACCCTTAATATGTTGACATGGTGGGGAACAGCCGTGGTTGGTGGCAACAGTGGCGGGGAGCTGCCAGCCTGGAAGCATACTAGAAGAAAATGTGGGTACTAACAAATTTTCTTTGGTACAAATTAAGCACTGGCAAAGGCATAGGAAAGAAGAACCTTGGGTCAATAACTCCCTTATTAATGGCTCTTTTCCAAGTAACCCGTGTTCAGAGCTGTATAAGGAAGTAGGGTCATCTTCTCTATGCACTAAGCGGAAAAATCATGTTAGCTGCAAATCATCCCTCTTCCTGCTGCTGCAGTGTGTCCATAGACTCTCAGCTAAACACAACCATACCTCTGCTGCACCACAAACCACATGCACTTCACAACAGCCGACATGAAACCAAACCATGCATAACCATACCTCTGCTGCACCACAAACCGCACGCACTTCACAACACCCGACATGAAAACAAACCATGCATAACCATACCTCTGCTGCACCACAAACCGCACGCACTTCACAACACCCGACATGAAAACAAACCATGCATAACCATACCTCTGCTGCACCACAAACCGCACGCACTTCACAACACCCGACATGAAACCAAACCATGCATAACCATACCTCTGCTGCACCACAAACCGCACGCACTTCACAACACCCGACATGAAACCAAACCATACATACCCATACCTCTGCTGCACCACAAACCGCACGCACTTCACAACACCCGACATGAAACCAAACCATACATAACCATACCTCTACAGCACCACAAACCGCACGCACTTCACAACACCCGACATGAAACCAAACCATACATAACCATACCTCTACAGCACCACAAACCGCACGCACTTCACAACAGCCGACATGAAACCAAACCATACATAACCAGACCTCTACCGCACCACAAACCGCACACACTTCACAACATCCTACACAAAACCAAACCATACACAACCAGGCCTCACCACCACATAATGGCTACCGACCAAAAACGAACCAATGCTCAGTGACCGGTTTCTCCAAACTCAAGCTGCCAACAGTACATCAAAGCTCTCTTGCTCTTTCTCCCTCTCAACCCCACTAACAAACCTCCAAGCCCCTCCCTCCCATTGCATATCTACCAGAGCGCCACAAGACAACGCCAGTGCGTGGTGCAAGACCCTTTAACATAACATTACAAGCACTGACACAGCCTTTAGGCCACTCACAAGCAGCATGAAGTGCTCAGCTATGCCCATTGCATGCTTCAAGTGCTCAGGCACTACCACCATTGAGTACCACGTATGGATGATAATGGTGACACCAGTCGTTAAAGTGCTTAGAAGCCGGAGGAATCTGGCACGAAGGGCTATATAAATCACCAAATAATTGTTATCATCAACATCATCACAAATAACGCTTCCTTCAGAAGAAGCAAGTCAGGATGATCCTCAGCCTTCAAACTTGAGTTCACATTTCCCCAGTATAAATCACCATAACATAACTTGGGGAAACTAAAATGTCTGTTGACCAGTCTCTTATAAAGAAAAGCATCTCCCCCTCACACAAGGCCTGTTGGATCGGGGCCAAAATACCTTTCATGCTTTCTCAGTCTCATTGCAATCCCAGCAGGAACCCTCAGATCCGTTCCATCTAAAGACCTGCAACCGTAATAAATGGGTGCAAAATGCAAAAAAATTGGAGAGCGAGATAAGCAACAAGCGCGCCATGGGCCCGAAAGAACAGCAAGACCAAACACAATTCAAAAGCTGGTTAGAGGCTCCCACCTTCACAACCTGCAGCCTGTGCTGATCGGCCCCCTACCCCCAGGAACTCAACCCCTTTAACCAGCAAAAATGTTGAGACTATGCCTCAACTGTAGCTGCCGTGTTTTCTTAACTCCTGCCCACCTCACCTCCAAGTCCTCCTCCTGACACATCCATCTTATTGTCCTTCTTCCACCCACTGTGGGTTTCTGCCTTCCACTACCCGGTTTTCTCCTAGTTCCACCCTCTGCTTTTCTCTCCCTTCGACCCTCTTCTGGTTTCCTCCTTACAACCCCTGCTGTTCCCTCCCTTCATCCTCTACTGTTCCCTTCCTTCTAACTTCTTCTGTTTTCATCCATTCATCCTCTGCTGTTCTCCTCCATTCATCCACTGCTGTCCCTTTCGTTTTAAATGTTGCTACTTTCCTCCTGGCAACCTCGGCCGTTCTCCTCCATTCATCCTCTGTTTTTCCATTCCTTCTAACTTCTGCTGTTTCCCTCCTGACAACCTCTGATGTTCTCCTCTGTTCATCCTCTGCTGCTCCCTTCCTTCTAACTTCTGCTGTTTCCCTCCTGACAACCTCTGCTGTTCTCCTCCATTCATCCTCTGCTCTTCCCTTCCTTCTAACCTCTGCTGTTTCATCCTGCAAACCCCTGCTCTTATCCTCCATTAATCCCCAGCTGTTCCCTTCCTTCTAACTGCTGCTGTTTTCATCCTGCCAACCTGTAATGTTTTCCACCATCCATCCTCTGCTGTTCTTCTTCCTGCTACCTCTTAAACTGGCCGACTTGTACCACCTGCCATTCTCTCCTCTCCCTCTTGAGCCTCCAATTTTCTCAACTCCCTCTGCTCGTTCTCTGTCATCCGCGTATCACTTTCTCGCAACCTATACTCGATCCAAACTCTGCTAATGTCCTGCTGGAATCGTCCACGCTAACCACTTCCGGGTCACCTCTTCCATCACCGGCCTTGGCTGCCTCTCGTCCAGAGTTGGGCTCAGGATTTCTGGCTGTATATCATTATTTACTCTGATTGGCCATTGGTCTGATTTGAAAAGCTGCTGAGGCTCATCTGTTGTAAGACATTACTAAGAAAGTATACAAAAAGTTTAGATTGCGGCTTCAAAATGCCAGTCTGCCATCTTGGAACTGGATAGTGCATCTCGCTGAACATGCGCGGGCAGTTGCAGCCTCAGGAGGGGGTCCATGTAATCGCTGTGAATTCAAAATGCTGAATACGAATATGCCAAATTTTGTTTTCTTTCACTGCAAGTATATGCGGGGGAGACCCGCACCGACACCCAAACCCCCTTCGCCTTATTTATTACCCTAATACCAACCCCCACATATACTTGCGGTGAAATGTGCAGTAAAAGATTCCACATTTTCACATTCCGTTTTTTCGGTTTGGAGTAAACGGGTGATACCCCTCAGGAGCAGAGTTGGCTCTGAGGCCTTCTGTTGAGTAAGCGCGTGTGAAGTGTGGACTGTATGCAGCCAGTAAATGCAAAGTATCTGCCCCTTCCCAATGACCGAGGGTCGCTGGGCATGAGTGAGGCAATCGTAAATGTGGCAGTGCCTTGCTCAGGGATGTTGCTATGTGGGCTCCTAACCCAGAGGGTTGACAAGACTCTGCCTTTTCTGTACTAGAGATGGTTCTCCTGGAGGGGCCAAGGTCAAATCATACGCACATGCGACTGCGCCCTGCATGTTACATGTGGATAAGTCGTCCATATCACACTAAATCCAATATCTATTGGCTTCTGGGAGGCATGCAGCCACCTGAGTCACCCCACTACAAGTTTCCAAAACAAAGCAGGGGATTTTCTCACAGGTCTTACAATTCAGGATTTTTATAAGTACTGTGGTTTGTCGGAGGAAGGGGTCGGACTCTTTGAGTACATTTCTAAATTACTTTTGTTAAATGATCAGAAAATGGCCCAGCTTTCCCTATTCTAAAGGGGTTTCCTTACCTATCTAAAGGAACTCAAGGTGCTCGTCTGTCGTCATGGTGTCCCAACGAAAGGAAAGTCCACCGTCCAGAGCGAGTTCTGTCCCGGCCCAGGGACGTCATTTCATCAAAATGCCAGGGATAGCGGAAGTGATATCACACCATTCTTGACCCCCTGATGAGATTACAGGAAGTGATGTCATTTGACCCCACCCCCAAGTGACATCACGGGAAGTGATGGCAAACGACCTTCAGATTTTTCAGATGCATCTAGCACCCGTGTTTCAGGCACTCTCATTTCAGCCAGATATAAGAACCGAGGCATCGAGGGGGGTGTGATTTGTCTAACGATCACACATTTGGGGAATGTAATTTTCCATATTCGACATGGAGCCTATGTGTAAGACAAACATAATGCAGTACTTATAACAGGGTAACCGAAATCTCTAATGCAGGCTTCAGCTAGTGTATGAAACATCTATAGATCAATGGACACAGAATTACTTGTTATCTGTGGCGTTGCTGTGTTAAACAAGCCAAAAAAGCACTGACCTGGGGAGGCGTGCGCTGCTGTTTGCCCAGGAGGAAAATGCTGCACGAGCAAGGCCTGAAAATTAACTCATTGACCAGGATTTAGTATCAACAAAATTCCCTGCTTATAACTGCATCTATGAGTCAGCTGCCACTACGAAAGAAGGTACCTATTAGACTGGTCTGTGTGCACAAAGTGGAGTGCACCTGATAATGTTATCTTTGCTGGAGTATAATAGCTGGCAAAGGTTCTTTCAATATACCCAAGACCCCCCATAGTTTGTATTATCTAAGCCTAATACTGGATGCCAGAGGAATTAAAAAGCCCCCACCATTTAATGTAATATCATTGCTGCACACATAAATCAGTGGCACCACACAGTTGTTTTAAATTGAAAACACCCAAGATTTGCTTCTCACCCGGGAACTCAATGGCCGACTTCAAGGCGCGCACTGCACACTACCACTTTGTTAGACAATGGCATAACACAACATTTGGGCACCCCACGGCAATCTCCTTAACAAAAAACAGCGCATGCCCGGACCACCACGTGTCTTCAATGTCCATGAAGATTATGCTGCTGCAGGGGCATGCACTACTGCATGTGAAAGAAGTATATATGTTTTTTAATGAACGCTTTAATGTTTCAGGTAGCGTAGATAGAAGGGGGCGGTGCTTGGTCCACAAATATACCAACCATTGGTAGTGGCTGATGAGTGTTTTTTGGAGGGTGTAAATATTTGCCACATGTATGCACTTGCGACTGAGCGTAACGAGGGAGCGCAAGCTAACGAAAATGGGTTTGGCGGTTGGGGATGGATTCTTCCCCCGAGAAATTTTTTGAATGATGGGTTAAAATGGCGCACTACACAGCACGCTTTTGGGCAAATGTGGAGGAAAAGCCAACAATCGTTTTTTTAAAGTATAGGGTAAAAAATTAAAAAAAACTACAATAGATGCAAGTCACCAAAAGTGCGCAGGGCATTTCCCAGTGCATTATCATGCCAGACCCTGCAAAATATGCCAGTATAAAAAAACATTTTCATGCTGGCTATGCCCGTACATTTCCTTGCTTGCTCCACCAGCATATGCTAGTATTCCCATATAAGATCATTCTTATGTTTGCTTTAAGGTTTTTCTTTTATAGTATCACTACTGGCACTGGGCACAAAAGTGGCTTTGCCAATATATGCCAGTACTCCTATGTAAGAACATACTCCCATTGGTTTGGTCATTAAAAGTGGCATATTACAATAAGAACACATATCCAAACTGGTTCTGATGTAAGCCAGTCTAGATCCAAAAGAACACTTATCATGCTAGCTTCATCATAGATGCTCAGTTAGTAAAAGGTCATGCTACAGTAAAATATATACAGGCTGCTACACCAAAGCATCAGTTTTGCGAGGTAACACTACTTATCATGCTTGCTTTTTTAAAGATGCTGAGTAATAAATGTCATGCCACAGTAAGTGATGGCTAGACTGCACCAAAATGCCAGTCTAGCCAGGTCATGACACTCATGCACTTGGCGTTGTCAGAAAATACCAGTAACACATGCAAAGTCATAAAGGATGTGTCAAAAATGCTCTAGTGATCCCGAGTGTCCCAGGTCCTTACACAAACACACATACACATGCATCCTCTTTCACCTACCAGTCACTCACCCATACATCCCCTCTCACATTAATTCACTGTGCATTCAACACTCAGGCACATGAAACACCCACCCACCCACAACATTCAAACACACACTACTGCATTCATACTCATTCACCCACCAGTCACTCACTCGCACCTTCTCTTACATCCACTCATTGCATTCTCTACACAGGCACACACCCACGCAGAACATTCAAAACACACCATCACATTCATACTCATTCACCCACCTGTTGCCTCAACACACTGAATTCTCTACACAGGCACACACCCACCCAGAACATTCAAACATACATCATCACATTCATACTCATTCACCCACCAGTCACTGACTCACACCCTCTCTTACATCCACTCACTGCATTCTCTACACAGGCACACAGTCATCCAGCCAGAACATTCAAAAACACACCATTGCATTCATACTCATTCACCCACCAGTCATTCACTCACTCACACCTTCTCTTACATCGACTCATTACATTTTCGACACAGGCACACACCTACCCACAACATTCAAAAACACACTATCACATCCATACTCATTCACCCACAAGTCACTCACTCGCACCTTCTCTTACATCCACTCATTGCATTGTCTACCCAGGGATACACCCAGCCACCCAGAACATTCAAAAACACACCATCACAATCATACTCCTTCACCCACCAGTCACTCGCACTGAACGAGGGAGATCCATCACCTGAGAAAAGCCAGAGTGAACCTGGTGGAGGGAGGCTGAAAGCACAGAGGGGTCTGCGCCCAGAAGAGGGGGACCCATGGGTGAATCCAATCACCCGAGAAATACATAAAACAGAACTTTGTGTTTGTTCGTTTTTCTTATGGTAAACTTATCAGGCCCTCAGGACCAGGAAAACCACAACCACCAAAGGCCTTGATATTGAAAGGAACAAAGGTCAGCACCCGGAAGAGGGATATCCATGGGTAAAGAGCCCTCACCTAAGTAAAACCAGCAAACAAACTTTAATTTTGTTGAAGGAACATTTGTTTTGTTGTTTGAATACATCAGGCCCTCGAAGGCAAGAGACTTTCAAGTGAAACAAGACTTGGCCATCGAGACTCTTGATAAACTGGAACAGAACTATCCACTCGTGCTGGGGAAGCTCGAGTGTGTGGTGTGCTCCAACATCCCACCTTACCCCGTGCTCAAAACGTGGAGAAGGGAGAACCAAGATAGCGCATCCTGACATATTATTTATGAACACTTCCTTCTATTCCTGAAACCCCCCCCCCCACCCTTTTTGTATTAGTTGTAAGGTTTGGCAATAGGTTTCTTAGTATAGGCCCTTTTAATTTGACACAACGCCACTAGGACTGCCTTATTTTCATTTGATGGTCGACACTTGATCCCATCTAAGATTTAGGTTTAGAATAGGCGTTTTTCCAACCTGCATACAGTTTAATAAACACCCTTGAACTGTGATCACTTGTCTGCCTTTACTGTTGCCATCATGAGTTCCTTATATTTACCTGAGGTTTTGTGTCAGTGCCTTGAGAAACTACTCACAATGCTTCAAGGCGCCCTACCAATGTCCTTTCATGCAGACCATGGCTCAAGCTGCCAACGGGCACTCTATGTGAACGTTGGCAGAAGGGATTCCAGTAGTGAATGATACATTCAATTACAGTTGTTTCTATGAATCATACAGTACTAAAATATAGAATTTGGTAAAGATGGAACGAATGCAAACCTTACCAACAAATGTACTGATATTTAAACACATGGACATGTAATAGGAGACCAAGACACTTGGTGTCATGTTGGGACTTTCCAGTTTGACCACATCGTTATGTGAAAGTTTGGGCTAGGGTGGAAAAGGAAGTGACGTGGGTCAAGAGAAAACGGTAGTTAGAAATCAAATAGAGTTGAGACCGGACGCATTATCCATGTGGGCCTCTTTTACTTAAGCGCAGCGCTGCGTAGACACAGAGTGACTCAGCCGCCCCGCCAAGAGTCACCCAAACACTCGCGACAAAGGAGGTGGCGGACCCAACGTTGTCCCGCTGAGGAGTGCCCTCTTCACGCGGCATGAATGTGAGAGGCGCGGCCCGCCTACACTGTGCGCACACACCTGTGCCATCATGTCTGCAGTACCAGGTGCACATTAGGCCACAGACAGGGGATGTACTGAATTGTGTTAATAATAGTATATTGGGTGCTTCACACTTGATGACGTACGAAGAAGAATCCCATGCGGAAGAAGATGAGCAGACAAGGCGGGGATTCCCTATGGAGCAGGCGGCCTACGTACAGGGACGCACCAATCAGCGACTTAGATTTGTAACCTATGTGATGTACGTCAGTTTTCATACTGTTTACCTTTAAAAACTATTGTGCATGCTGATTTTGTCAGAGTGCTCTGTGGAGCAGACTTCTTTGCTATCGCGTACTAGTTTTTAAATGAGAATAAACCTTGTTCTCCCTGCAAGAGGTGTGCTGGGCCTTTTTCCCTACTGGGTTATATTTTTTCTGGTGTGAGCATTGTGGGGCTTCTCTACAGAATTAATGGAAGTGTGTTTGGAAGAGGTTATCAGATATGGCAAAGAAGCTTTGTTGTACTGTGTAGAATTAGGAAAGATCCAATAAAACCACCCAGTCCAGTTCTCGCATTAAGAGAAGGTTCCCATGACAACAAAGGATGTCTCTGAACAGCGTCAGGTTCCAGCTCATCTGAACTAAACGGTGTAGATGGGTATACCACAAACTATTGTCCATCCAAGGTTTCTGCAACAGTCGCTAAAACTGTTCTGATTTCCCGACTGCATTAGCAATAGCGATCATGGGATCCTTGTGAAGGCAAAGAATCGAGGCTGGGGAGTAACCTGAAGCAGACAAACGGATGCCGCCCCAATGAAGCCAAAACACAGGAAGGTAGAATGCGGCAAGCTCAGAAAGCAGGCCACACAGACACATCCAGAATGAGCAAATACTTAATTGACCAGGCCAGCGTGCCTCACATCACAGCCCTTTTCAACACAAGTCACCAGATCCTTCCTAATAATCAGCATAGTAACCAAGAAATTAAAGCTTCCTGTCAACCAGCATAGATCACATGAAATTCAAGGATCTCGCACAGCCTTCTTCAAAAATGCACCTTACTCCTACCCTCTACATACCTGTCCCAGGAATGTCAAATACTAGGACATGTTATCCACACCTGGCACCATCATGTTGCTGATTCACATCATGAAAATGCACCAGTCAGTAATCCCCTCCTGACACCATATGGGAACCACCCATATCGATCAACAGCCTTGCAATTGCTGAATGAGGGATCATTGACTGTGCTTGTTTCCCTTGGAGGCCTTCATGACTTTTCCATTAGCCGACTTACTGGAGTACATAGCCACAGGAACAAGCAGGGGTGTTGCTAGGTCTGGAAAAGACCCGGGGCTACGCTGATGTCGGAACTGTTGGGACTGGGGGCTAGCTAGCCTTTTGGCTGTAGCTCCTGAGATTATATCCGGGGCTATAACCAAAAGACCAGGGGCTATAGCTCCCTTAGCCCCCCCCCTAGCGACGCCTCTGGGAACAAGACTCTTCGAGACCGAACATGCAGTGTTTCAGGTCACATCTGCCTGACAGAACCAATGGCTGCTGATGGACAACTTCCTCTTCGATCCTACCCACATCATTATTATCATCGTACACAGAGCCCTATATTCTCAACATCATTAACTTATACGTCCTTTCTTCCAAACAGCAGAGCCCCTCAGTGAGGAAAGGCTACCATTTCACTGTTATGCTGACGGCTGGAACATCTACCATCGAGTGGACATTCCAAGGAGTGGTCTCTGCCCTTTGACAGGGGCAACCTGATGCCTGGATTGGGGAAAGAGGATTCCAATGGAATAGCATCTCAATGGAACTCTAGCTATCAGGCCAATCAGGAAGCCTGAATTTCCCTTTTCGATAGTGGCACCTCCCTCCTTCTGTCAAAAACAAGCTTCCATTTTCAACTCCTCAGACAAATTGGCCACTTGATGGACTGTAATGGCAGCAGGGTGTGGTACTAAAGGGACTCTAACACTGTTTCCCTAAATCAAACTTAAGCCGGAAAAGTGCGTACTGCGCGGCTTCTTTCAACCATGAGGCAGATGGCCCATTGCCGGGAGAATGAACATTTAGTGAGAGATTTTCAAGTTAAAGTGCGAGAGGAACCAGAAAATCTAGCAGTTCATTTATGACTTCTGCCTCTTACTCGCTACCATGATAAGGGTGCACCTGTGGGATGCAAGCAGTCAACGGCGCAACTGAGAGATACCGGCAAATGGAAAAAGCGCAACAAACTATAACCATTGCAAAGACCTTTGAGTACATTACACCCTAAGACTGTGTTTTTACCAATGCCAAGGAAACCAGGAGTTGCAACAAGCATGAATTCAAAATGGAGTCTATCTCTTCAAGTGTGAAGAACCTAAAATCGGTAAGGAATAGGATTTAGCTAACTGGCGAACACAGCCTGTGCTCCAAGAAATACGCTGTAAGGCAATAAGAGTTAAAGTAATCATCATTTTGATTTTATTTATTTAATCGTTTTTTTATAACATGCCGAATACCATACCCGAGTTTGGTTTCAAGCGTGGATTCGGGATTCAAACCTCTGTTGCTCTCCGTAGTTTAGCTTCCAAGACCAGCGTCTTGCCCCAGTGCTATCCACCGTTCCTATCATGTTATTTGATAGGAAGTTGCAATGTTTTCAGATGCCATACAAAGAACAAAAATGCAAAAATATAAATCGACGCAGCAGATTTACCATATAAACATAGCCATGATAATCTTGAGAGACAGGGGGCTGGGAATGAGGGTGGCAGTGGGAACCTCATGTTAGTAAGGTGGGTGTCATAAGGAAAACCAAGCAGTTAAGGAGTTTTCCCTCCTCTTAAATGCTATGTTTTGAAAGTGGAGTTGGTAGAGCTAGAGAATTTATGGGGAGAGCCAGGCCAGGAGTTTTCACTTGGCTCTAAGGGGCAAACCTGAGGCAAGCTGGCAAAAGACCCATATCGCATAAGCTACTTCGCGGCCCGGCCTCAATGCAAAATCAATACCTGATGGCCTGCCTGCCGTGACCACCCACAAAACTCTAATCTGGAGCCCTGCCTCCTCACCCCACACAAATCCCATCCCTGCTGTCAGGGGCGTTGCTGGGGGGGGCTAAGAGGGCAATAGCCTCTGATCTTTTGGTTGTAGCCCCTGATAGAATCTCAGGAGCTACAGCCAAAAGGCTAGCTAGCCCCCAGTCCCAACAGTTCCAACATCAGCTTAGCCCCGGGTCTTTTCCAGACCTAGCAACTCCCCTGCCTGCTGTTACAATGTTGGCAGACAGGGCACAGTGAGATCAAACTATTTGCCCAGGATCACATACTCTGGTTGAGGTATTGCTGGTATTTGAGCCCAATTGCAAATGTAAACACTTAACCTTCTCAGCCCTAGCTGATAACACGTTGTGTAACTGTACTGCTTTTAAGTGCTAACATAATTCTGTTTTATACAGATGACTTGAAAAGTACACAAAACACGAATTATACACTAACCTTTTAGATTTCTTTTTTTATTTATTTGTTTTTATTGAATTTGTGTTCATTGCCAGTCGCAATGAATGAAAAAATATATACAAATTCAAGGTTACATAACAATATCGGAGCATTTCTAAACTATTGGGGGTTATTACGAGGTTGGAGGTAACCATGGCGCTATTAGCACCATGGCTGCCTCCAAATCCTCACCGACTCCGCCCTGGTAAAGGGAGCTATTAACGCCCCATTCCAAGGTTGGCGGGGCGGTAATTCCCCATTCACAGGGCCCTTCCCCATTCCCATTTGAGCCCCAAGAGGGCTCAATGGGAATGGGGAAGGTGCTAATAACGGTACCGCAAATTGCGGTACTGTTATTAGCACCAAAGTCCCTTTTTGCCGGTCCCGTCCTTAATGCCTGGTAAAACCAGGCATTAAGGGAGGACCCACAAAGGGAACTCGTGATAGGGTGGTAAGGGATTACCCTTACCAGTAATCCCATACCGCCCGGGTCGTAATGAGGCCTGTTGCCTCTCCATACATCTTTTACATGCATCCATCTTTGAGCTGCAAAAGTTTGGCATGACTTCCACTTTTCCCTCCCTCCACCCCCGAGTGGGTCGAGCAGACATCTTTGGGAATATGTCTCTGTGTATCTTTGAGTGGTCACAGTTCATTGTTGAGGGAATTACCCATTTGGTGAGTCCTTTTTCTTTTTTTGTTTTTGCCTTCACTCACAACCTCTTGAATCACACCCTGTACGTTTCAGCTCAGTGCATCAAATTTCATAACATTTTGACTCCCCTGATAACTAGTTATTCGTAAAGTCCATCCATAGAGTCTCACATTGTGAGGATCTCCCGTGGAGAGAAGCTGTTATCTTTTCCATTATACATATGTTTGTGATCACATTAATCCACTCGTTCTTACTCTGAGCTGTTCTGGACTACCATTTTGTTACAAGTATGGCCACGGGCTGCTAGTAGTAACTGAGGGATCAGACCTTTAATCCTACTCCATTCATCATCACTGTTCTCTAGATCAAATAATATAAGATGAGGGTCTGGAACTCTTTGGATACCATCTATTTCCTTAATCCAACCTAGGGCCTCTTCCCAAAATGCTCTTCTTCCGGAACAGCCCCACCATATATGCCAATAGTCGGCGACCTCCCCACATTCCCGCCAGCATCTTGGGTTGCTCGTTTGGAACATTTTAGAGAGTCTGAGAGGGTCGTATTGCCATCTGTGTAATAGTCTGATAGCATGTAATTTGTATTAGCTTGATATGGGCGTTTGCGATGTCGCTTTGCACATCCTTCCCCACATTTCTGGACTTAGATGTTCCTCTAAGTCTCTCTCCCATCTTCTTCTCAGTGGGTCTGTGGTCTCATCCCCTGCCTCAACCAATTCTTTGCACATAGCTGATATCACGCCCTTCATCTCTGTCCTATAGTCTAGTACCTTTTCAAAGGGGGTAAGGTCTCGCATCAACTTGTCTTTCCAAGCTGGTTTCATTAGAATGCCTTTAATCTGTATATATTGAAAAGTGGACAGCGTGCCTATCCCCAAGGCTTCAGTCAGTTACGGAAGTGTGATAAGAGTCTTTTTTTCTGTATTTTCTCTCTCTAGGCCAGCCTCATATCATGTTTGGAATCTCTCAACGTTGGGGATGTGTTCATTGATTCCCGGAGACCATAAGTGACTCAGTGGGGATGGCCATGCGGAGATCTTTTGCATCCTCGTCCCATTTCTCTAAATTCCCCATATGGTATTCATAATTGCGTGGTCTTTGATCCTGTTGTGGAGTTTCTTTTTAGGGGCCCAGAGCCACTCCTATACCTTGGCCGGTGATAGATAGTAATTGTCCATGTGTATCCATTTGGGTTCTTTGTGGTTGCGTAAATGGGAGGCTTCATAATATTTTCTGCGATCGGGGAGCCCTACTCCGCCTTTGTCTTTGGGGAGTGTTAGGGTGTTGTTTGCGATTCGAGCCTTCTTCCCCTGCCAAAGGAATTTCACTATGGCTTGTTTGGCCTCGAAGAAGACATTTTTGGGTATCTCTATGGGTAGCATTTGAAAGGGATATAAGAACCGGGGGAGGCAAACCATTTTGACAGTGTTGAGTCGCCCTAGCCAGGAGATCGTCAATTTACTCCATTTATTAAGGTCAGCATGGAATTGTTGAAGGAGAAGGGGGAAGGTGGTTTCATATAAGTCTGCCAGGTCTTTAGTAATCTGTATTACCAAGTATTTCAACTTGGAGTGCTCAGTTTTGAGCCCAAGTGGGGAATACCTGATTTCATTGCCTTTGTCGATCCCCGTAGGGGAAACAGAATGGATTTTGGTTTTGTTCACTTTAAACCCAGAGAATCGGCCGTATTCTTCTATTAAATAGAGAGCCCAGGGAATGGACTTCATGGGATTAGTCATATGTAAGAGTATATCATCAGCGTAGAGGACCACCTTATATTCCACCTCTCTGTCGTATCCCCTCTACCTGGGAGTCAGTCCTCAATGTTTGTGCCAGGGGTTCAAGGGAGAGTGCAAAAAGAATTGCAGAGAGGGGACATCCCTGCCGCGTGCCGCGTCCTAGTTCAAACCATCTGGAGTATTCTCCATTCACAAATATGGATACTTTGGGGGATGTGTATACCGCCTGTATTCCCTTTATGAACCTCGGGCCAATCCCCACCTTACCCAGGACTGCTCTCAGGAATCCCCACAGGTGGTTCGATGCAAGACTGGTGCTACCAACCGGGCTCAATCGGACGCCACCAACTGGGTGCATCTAGGTTGAGTAGGGAGATAGGGCGATATGATCCACATTTTTTGGGGTATCTTCCATCTTTGGAAATTACCGTGATCAGGGCACGGGTGAAGGAGTCTGGGGCTTTCCCTGTTTCCAATATTTCATTAAAGAGGTCTGTCATGAATGGTGTTAGTTGTGTACTGAAGGATTTACAGAATCCCGCCATGTAACCATCTTCTCGCAAAGATTTACCTAGTGTTAGCCTCTTGATTGCATCTTGAACTTCTTGCTCGGAAATGGAGGATTCTAACAGGTCTGAGTCCTGGCCTGATATCCTGGGCATATCAATAGAAGACAGGTACGTTTCGGTTCCAGGTTGATCAGGGTTTGTCTCTGAGGTGTATAAGTCTTCGTAGAAGGAAGCAAAGCATTCAGGGATGGTAAGGTTAGTATTGGCAGGGGAGGGGTTATCCTCGATTATTTCTAATACTTTACGCTCAGCTTTTTATTCCCTTAGTCTTGAAACTAGTAATGCGTCAGCCTTGTCTCCTTTCTCATAAAATTTCAGTTTCAGGAGTCAAAGATTGCCCACTATCTGCTCGTGTTCTAATAATCTCGGTTCCTCTCTTTTTCTTTTTGCTTCATTAATTTTGATGGGATCGTTCACCTCATCTCTCATGCGTTCTCCCTCCAACTGACAAATTTCGGTTCTGAGTCTGTGTTCAATGATCTTACTTTCCCTCTTTTTGCAAGCCCCTTCCTTTATTAAAACACCCCTAAAAGTGGCTTTCCCTGCCTCCCAGACCACTTGCTTGGATACCCTCCGAGGTTATTTAATTTGAAATATTTGTTTATCTCAGTCTCCAATGTCGTCTTGAAGACGGAATCCTTCCAGAGATTTTCGTTACATCGCCATTTCCCTCCCACCACTGGTAAATTCTCCCACCGAAAGTCTGCTATCACCATATCGTGGTCTGACCACATAACTGGGATGATCTCTGAATGTGTTGTGATGTCGGAGAGATCTTTGAACAGGTATATATAGTCGATTCGGGTGAACGTGTTGTATGGGTTAGAGTAAAAAGTGTAGCCTTGTTCATTTGGATGCATGTCTCTCCACGTATCGATCATTCCATATGTGTCCATTATCCCCATGAATTCTGTGCGGTCTCCCCGAGTTTGGCCTCTCACATCGGGATTACCAGGTTTCCAATCTTTAGCTGTGTCTGCCCATTGATTGAAGTTCCCTCCTAGAATGATATGGCTGGAGGCCTCTAGTATGGATTTAGGGATAGATTTTGCCAGAAATCTAGCCTGTCCAATGTTGGGAGAGTAGATTGTGGCAATCGTGACCTTAACCTTAGCAATGTTTCCCATCACCAGTAGGGCCCACCCTTCTACATCAGACCAGGTCTTGCATACCTCAAATTCTCTACCTTTTCTGATAAGAATCCCCACTCCTCCTTTCCTCAGTGGTCCAGATCCCCAGAACTCCATCCCCATACGTTTTCCCAGTATTTGCCGTTCTTCCCCTTTAGTGTATTTTGTCTCCTGTAACAGGAGAACATCAATCTTAGCCCTACGGAATTCTCTTAGTACCAATGATCTCTTAGTTGGTGAGTTGTGCCCTTTTACATTGAGTGTTCCTACCGTTAGGGAATCCCTTCCCCTTACTTCAGTAGTCAGTGCCATTGGAAATTCTTGTGGGAAGGTAGCTTATCTTCCGTGACCAGTATTTTGTTTGCTCATTACGTTTCCCACTATGTCGAGGGTTTTGGACCTGTATAGGTGCTGCTTCAACCCTTTTCCCTTATCTTTTCCCTGTCCCTGCCCCCTCCCTTTCTTCACCCGGTTGGTGGTGTCCGATCGAGCCCGGTTGGTAGCACCAGTCTTGCATCGAACCACCTGTGGGGGCCATTAGTTCACACCCCTTGACCTGATATAATATCTCAATCTCAATTGAGCCCCCATTGGGTCCCCCCAAATTTCAATGTCCTGGCCGTACCGTAGTACCAGAAGTGGCCGCTTATTCGAATCACAATCTGTATAGTAGAATAAATTCAGTCTAACCACATTCAAGAATGTTCAGTTTTCTCCCTCTGGGGAGACATTGCATCTCCGGTACTTTCTTGAGCCTTTCTCCCTCTTCCTCCTAGGGCCCTGGATGCACCACCCTCGATCTTCCCGTCTCAACTCTTCTCGATTATCGTCTTCTTCCCTGGGTCCAATTAGCTCAGCGGTGCATGCCTTCATTTCTTTTTCGGATCTCATTTGTATCTTGTTTCCTTCATATTCAAAGGAAAGGGAGAAGGGGTAGCCCCATCTATATAGAATGCTCTTTTCCTTCAGCCATTTTGTAAGCGGTCCACACATGCACCTGCGGGTCAACGTCAGTGAGGATATGATACAATATGATAGTTTATTTATATAGCGCCTATACACAAAGTGTTTCATAGCACTTCAAGGCAAGGGAGGGAACAAGGGAAAATACAATTACATTCTTACAGGCCATGAACAGTAAGGATGTGAAATTAACTATCGTACTCGGCCTGACGATATTTCAGATAGTGCAAGAGCTAAGACATAGATAAGGGAGGGAGGGGGAGAGTGGGAAGGAAATGGAAACAGACAGGCGACTACCGTACTAGGCCTGACGACATTTCTGGTATATTGATATTTGGGCACTTCCTAGAGTGATTGCCTCGCTGCTTCTGGCTTTTTCAAGAACTCTGGCCTTCTCTTGGAAGCGATAAAATCGGGCGAGGACCGATATTGGTCCACCCGGGGGACCCCCAGCTCTGTGGATTCGTTCCGTTTTGGGTTTGTCTATTGCGTCATCCGTCACTAAGAGTTTAATGATGTCGTGGAGCGTTTTCCTGAGATCGCTTTCAATTTCTCCTTCTCGTTCTGGAATCCCGAAAATGCTGAGATTGTTTCGTCTTTCCCTGTTTTCCAAGTCGTCCATCTTGAGTTTGAAGTCCTCTTCTCGTTGCTCCAGTTCAGTTATCCTCTGCTCGAGCTGTGCTTCAAGGGTATCTATGGACGCCAGGTTGTTCCCTACTCCATCGAGCCTTTCTTCCATGTTGTCTAGTCTTTGTGTGATCTTGTCTATTTTACCTCCTATGTTGGCCCCCATGTTCTTGATTTCTGCTAACAGGGCTGCAATGTCCCCTTTCGTGGCTGCCGAGAAGTTTTGTATGGTATCCATCGCTGCCACATTGGCGTTGCCAGACCAATTGGATGTGGGGGTGTAGGCAAATGAGGCTAATTTTTGTTTCACGCTCATCTAACCTTGGGAGAAGCATTAGCGGCGTGTAGTAATTACAATGAGGGCGAGTTGGTCCAGACGTTTGGTGGGAGTCTTGGAAGGATATCGCTGGGTCTCCCTAAGCACTGAGAGGCGGGGCACCCCTCTCAGTCCCCCTCAGAGGTTTACCAGTGTTGCTGTTAGTGGGAGGTTTCGTTGTGTGAATGTGTACTCTGCAACCTGGGAGGTTCAGCAATGTCTCCTTAGTGTGTGATTTGGTGTTCAGCTTTCCTACACGCCCCTTTCTCTTTTAACCATATGTATGGTGTGGTGAGTTGGTTGTCGGACGGTGGAGATGCGTTACTTCAAGAGTATCGGAGGGTGTCTTCAGAATGGTTCCAGGAGTAAGCTGAGATGTTGGGGTCATTGCCAAATCCACCCGTGTTGTATCCCCTCGAGGATATGCAGTTGACTTTGGTTTATTGTTCACTTAGGGGGTGAAGAGAGGTGGTGGAGCTTATAGTCTCTGTGGTGTGCCCCTCCCCTGTTGCGTCCATAGAATGACACCAGTTGGGGGTTGCTGTGCGCACTTATACTATATGGAGTATTCAGCTTATTGATCCGCAGTGGTTGGGTTTGACCAGATTCTGATGGAGTCTCAGGGGGGAGCGCCGTCAGGGCTCACAAGTTTACCCTCCATTTGTGCTGTTGGGATGAGGGCGGCTGTTTAGTACTGCAGCGTCCTTTGCTTCTGCAAGATTCTTCTGGGGCACAGTCCTTGTGCCAAAATATTGAGCTGAAGGCTCTTTATCTGTCCCTATCCCGCTCCCTGTTCACCTGGGTGGGACTGTACAGCTAGTCTGGGCCTATATCATCTTGTGCGGTTGCGTATGGTCTGAAATGTCCATTTTCTGTGCTGCACTCCAATGGATGGTCAGGAGCATTTGGGACCGTCGGGATCGTTCCGTATAGAGCTCTGAGGAGGCGCGGGGGCATGGGGGTGAGGTCTCCGTATGTCAGCCTACCTCCCGAGGTCCCAGTAGCCCCCACGTTTGTGAGGCTCACGGTACGTTGCAGGGGAATGCGCCCGAGCCGCCGGAGCCGCGAAGATTCCAAGGGCGCCGGGAGCGTCACACAGGCCCCTGCCTCTGGTCCACCTCAGGTGGGGTTCTCCGGCAGCCTCCACCACACGGTTCATGTCAGGACCTCACACCGCACCTCCAAGGTCACTAGGGAGAGCGGAGCCTGGGCGAATCGCATCCCGCAGCACTTCCCCAGCGCAAGTATGAGAGGGAGCAAGTTTTCCAACAATGGCAAGCTGGGCGCTTCCTGCCCGAAGAGACACACCTTCTCGGTCCGCTTATCCACCAATGTTCCTCCTGCAGTTGCTTTGCAGTTCGGGACTGTAGCTGTGCGTTGATCCTATGGGCCCTGCCTGTGGCACCGTGGAGAGACTCTTCCTCACAGCGCTGTCCCTCAACGCACTTGTGCTTGGCTGGTTTCGCTTTCGCCTTCCTGGGTCCGGCGGGCCGTGGTTTCAAGTGTTGCTTTTGGGTGGATCCCTGCACCGATTTTCGCTGGAATTTCTTCCAATGAAGGGGAGATAATCCCACCACGGTCACTCACTTTTCTCCTGGGGGGGGTCCAAAAATTGGGGGCTCAATCCGCTTTATGGGGCCCTAGCAGAGAAGCTCACGCAGAGAGCATGGATTTCTCTGCGCCCCCTGGTGGCCAATCCTGGTTTCCCTTTTAGATGTATAATCCCTTATGTTGAACAAAGAAACGTCTGATTTTAGCTTTGTTGATCCAATCGGAAAGGTTAACTACAGGTACCATAATGTGAAGTAGTACCAGCAGAAAAGATCTTCTCTGAGCTTGGCAACCGTACAATTCAAGACTTAGGCGGCAACAACAAAAAGCCCACAACACTGTGCATCAACGTCACGTCATTGTAGTCAATGTTTGACACAGGCATGCAGCTTGTTATTCTGCATGTTGTGAAGATCCGACAAAGAAAAACCCTTTTTTTGTGCAAGTCAAACAAGCATAGGATTAAAAAAGACAGCTGAAAAGGGGGGGGGGGGGTTATTGTGTGACCTTGTTTGTGAAGAAGACACAGTCATGGAGTCAACCGCAGGTGTGTGAGGGGTATCAGGCACACATGCACCAATCAAGTGCTTATATCTGGAAACTTCACTCCCTGCGATGGCAATATGGAGAAACGGCAGCTGCCCGCTGGAGTCACAGCACAGCTCAAACATACCATATTCTGGGGGTTTCTTTATTGTTCATTGGCTCGTTACAAACCTTATACAAACGCTGTATACAAGCACACTATCATTTTTAATTAGATCGCACAATTCACAATTAGACATTATAGATCTAGATTCAAAATACACACATTCATAATACAGCAAAACACAATATAACATACAATATTCTTGTAAACATCATTTTTCCTTTGATTACACACAAGTAAATAAAAAAAAAATATAACAAAATAAATGTTTATTAAACCAGGCCAACATTATCCAGAGCCCATTTTGTGGATGACAGGTGTGTGTAATTAATTTCACATTGCTATAATTTGCCTTACGGAATGTAAGGGCAAGCGGTAGGAGGCTGCACGAAACGCACCTTTTCCCTACGTTTGAACGCGCCGTCTCGTTTTCATTGATGTGTGTAATGGCTTTTGGTTTTTCATCCCTCGCAACAACATAATTATAGCGCCCTTTCAAAGGCAGGTTTTGATGTCAGAAAGCCAGACATGAAAGTCCGCAGCGGACGGAAAGCCGGAGAGATGCTAACAAGCGATAATGGCCCCGGGGCCTTCGAGGAACGGCGGTAAGTGCGTGTGTAGGGGGAGCACGCGGGACGCGCCCTCCACACATTCCTGCTGGCATCCTGCCTTTGCTGGGAAACAGCTGCGCCCTGAGGCAGCGCAGCCTAACCCGCAACACCGATGCAGAGGGGGAGATCTCCCTTCCACGCGCCTCCTCCGCGCCACTCCTACCCCCGGGACTCTCCTCTTCCGGGCGGTTCAAGCTCCTCTGGACGCACCAAGCACTGCAGCACTGCCGGCTCTCGCGTGGGGGGCTTTCGAGAAGGCGGAACGGTGGAGACCCAGAGCTCGAGGGGTGGACTGGACCCCAGAGGCGCAACGGTGCATCGTGGGCCGCAGGTGTAAGTCTCCCAGCCCCTACCTTCCTGCCATCCAGGTGAGATTCCACGGGCACTAAGTGCCCGGGAAGGAGTAACTGACCTTCTCCCGGAAAGAGACGAGTAACTGACCTTCTCCCGGAAAGAGACGAGCACGTTTGCAGCAGCCGGTCAGGCTTACTACAGTTTCTCCCTGGGAGACGTTCTGATTTACTCCTCACTTAACAAGGAGAATGAAGCAGTCAACTTCCGTGTGAATTACACAGCTCCTCTCCGCGAGCAACTCTGAAGTACTCCTCAAAAAAAGAAGAGTATGGCTACTAGCAACTTCTTTGTGATTCGAATACCCTCTGCCCAGCAGTAACCCTGCCATACTCCTGATTTACTCCTGGAGTCGAGGCACTTGCCACTACTGTACATTTTTTTGCAAAGCATTTAAAAAAATGCCTTTATTTATTTGTGCACTTAAGAATAACATAAATGAATAGCCTCTCCCCGGAACAAACCCCGAATTACTCCTGGAAATATAAGGGTACATTTACTGGGATTGTACAACATCTCCACTGGAGCAGGACTCGCGCCCGGTGGACAGAGTCCCTCGCGCCCCCCTCTTTTTTCAGGCTCCCCTCCACTTTTTTCAGATGGCACCATAATATTCTAAGTTCTGGAAATGCCACATTCCATTAGTATGTTAATGATTCCCTGCACCTATTTTTTTTGTTTAGACTTGACTCCTGCACAGGAGTAAGTCCGACTTACTCCTGACTTCGTCTTGGAAAGAGAGGAGTGCACCTGAAGTAAGTTGGCGGTACTAGCAGCATTCTTCCAAGGGCCGCCCTCTGGAGCTAGCGCGTGTGCATGCATGCATGCATGCACGCGGTGCACATGTAAACGACTCTACAGTCAGTATTGTCTTACAGTGTAAAGCGGCCCGCTGTTTGCTTTGCATGCGATTGTATTCTTAAACCGCCGGACACGCATTTTAACCTAATGGTAAAAAGCATGTGCATTTAGAACAGTGGTAGAATTTGCAAAAGAGAACCTACCTGACTTTTAAAAGAAATATATATCATTTTTGAAATATGCCATTAAAAATAAAAAAAACAAGGGGTTTGTCTGCAATGTTTAAAACCTTCTGTACTTGTTCGCCGCGACATAAAGAATTAGAGTAAAACTTCAGCACCCTTTTATACATGTATTTGTAGATTGGATGCGGTACTCACGACCGAGTAGTTGCAGAGCGCACGTCCTATCGCGTATAGGTTGCAACAGCAGTAACTAGGGACAAGGTCAGTCATTAAAAAAAAAAAAAAAAAATAGATAGATATAATAGGAAAGTTCATTTGAGCCAAGTCACACATTCCACAACGCCACCTAGTAGCCATCGCTGGAAGTTCACCTCCAGTTTTGAGCCACAACAGCAAGGCATTGTAGCACTGCCCTCTTAGACAAAGTCAATTTCCTTGAGAAACAGATGTGCAGTTGAGCAAATTTGCATACCCACAATGCCTTGCTGTAGTGGCTCAGAACTCGAGGTAAATTTCCAGTGATGGCTACTAGGTGGCGGTGTGGAATGTGTGACTGAGGCTCAAATGGACTTTCCTACTTTCACATTTCAGGTGAAAGGTTTTTTTTTTCAAACCTTTTTAAACCCACCATAACTTTCTTGGGGTTGTGTGTGTGTGTGTGTGTGTATGTATGAGGTGAAGGCTGTGATGGTGAGACGGGTCATGGATGAGTGGCAGGAGAGCTGGGTGAGTGGGGTGAAGGGCAGGTGGATGTTTGGTGTTCGTGGGAAAGTGTCGGTGAAGGTGGATGCGGGAGTCTGGAATGGAGGAGGGGGGAGGAGGTGATGCTGAATCGGTTGTGGATAGGTCATGTGGGGCTGAATGACTGTCTGTTTCGAGTGGGGAAGCGTGAGTCGAGGGACTGTGCGGTGTGTGGGGTGCCTGAGACTGTGGGACATTTTCTCATGGTGTGAGAGACATGCTGAAGAGAGAGAATTGATGAGGGTTTGGTTGACTGCGCTGGGTGTGGCTGAGCTGAGTGGGAGGACTTTGCTGGGAGGGGACGGGGTGAGAGGCAGAAGGAGGAGCAGTGTGATGTTGGATTTTGTGAGGCAGACGGGGCGGTGGGAGGAGTTGTGAGTTTATGTGAGACAAGTATTGATTGGTGGGTCTGGTGCACATCATCCTTTAGGATGAGGAAGCGCCTGCATGGGTCTGCCCACGCCTCCGATAATAGTAAGAAAGAAAGAAAGAAAGAAAGAAAGAAAGAAAGAAAGAAAGAAAGAAAGAAAGAAATATATATACTATTTATTGTTATGTTTATAGCTCAAAAGAGCTTCATCACAAAACTCACAAAACAGTTCAATCATATTCAGTTATACATAATTGATCAACACATACCTACAATCATTCATTCAGATCTTTATATATTGTTATTGTTATTTTGCATTTATATAGCGCCTTATATACCATTGGTATGGTCTGAAGGCGCTGGTAGGTTGAACGCCCTTGGGAACCGAAGTTCGGGTCAGTAGAGAGAGTAGAGAGTCTAAGGTGCGTGTGCGCACCCGGTATGTGTGCAGCTGGTGCGGAATTCGTGTGGTAGCTGCTTCTTAGTGGTAGCTGTGGTGGTTGAGAGATCAGGAGTATGTGTTCGCTCTGGCAGGATTTATCCAGACCGAGTATGGCTGTGTTAGGCCTGAGGAGAACGCCTGCCTGGGGGGTGTGTAACCAGCAGTGATTACTTAGAGTGATGGGGAGTGAGCGGGAGATGTTGATATGAGAACAGTTATACCGAATGGTGTCATAGTATCTCTGTGTTCTATTTGAGTGGTGGTGTAAAGAAGAGAGTAAGCGTGGGGTGTGGTATGATATATGCTCTTTCAGATGTTCCCTGCGTTCCAAAACATATTATGTAAGTCACGCAATTCTATGGGATCAGGTCCGTTCTATGCATTATTATTCATTTCAGGCATTCAAGATTGCCCTACACATTCCTGTCTGCTCGACACAATCACGCACTCTAAATGCAATTGGGGGCACTTCTAAATGCAACTTTTTCAGAGAGACTATTGGGCACAACTTCTAAATGCAATTGGGTACACTTCTAAATACAACTTTCTCAGAGAGACGTTTGGGCACAACTTCTAAATGCAATTGGGTACACTTCTAAATGCAACTTTTTCAGAGAGACTATTGGGCACAACTTCTAAATGCAATTGGGTACACTTCTAGATACAACTTTCTCAGAGAGGCTATTGGTCACAACTTCTAAATGCAATTGGGTACACTTCTAGATACAACTTTCTCAGAGAGGCTATTGGTCACAACTTCTAAATGCAATTGGGTACACTTCTAAATGCAACTTTTTCAGAGAGACTATTGGGCACAACTTCTAAATGCAATTGGGGGCACTTCTGAATGCAACTTTTCTCAGAGAGACTATTGGGCACAACTTCTAAATGCAATTGGGTACACTTCTAAATACAACTTTCTCAAAGAGACGTTTGGGCACAACTTCTAAATGCAATTGGGTACACTTCTAAATGCAACTTTTTCAGAGAGACTATTGGGCACAACTTCTAAATGCAATTGGGTACACTTCTAGATACAACTTTCTCAGAGAGGCTATTGGTCACAACTTCTAAATGCAATTGGGTACACTTCTAGATACAACTTTCTCAGAGAGGCTATTGGTCACAACTTCTAAATGCAATTGGGTACACTTCTAAATGCAACTTTTTCAGAGAGACTATTGGGCACAACTTCTAAATGCAATTGGGTACACTTCTAGATACAACTTTTCTCAGAGAGGCTATTGGGCACAACTTCTAAATGCAATTGGGTACACTTCTAAATGCAACGTTTTCAGAGAGACTATTGGGCACAACTTCTAAATGCAATTGGGTACACTTCTAGATACAACTTTTCTCAGAGAGGCTATTGGTCATAATTTCTAAATGCAATTGGGTACACTTCTAGATACAACTTTTCTCAGAGAGGCTATTGGTCACAGCTTCTAAATGCAGTTGGGGACACTTCTAAATGCAACTTTCCTCACAATATCACAATATTTACTTATTCATATTATTTCATTATCGTTTTCAAGCAATTCTAGTTTATCCATAATTCTAAACATTTGCATAGTAACATTTAATTTTAAAACTAGTGCATAGTCATAGTGAATTATATTGAAATATACAATATTGAGGCACATCATCAAACTTTACCAGTAATCGAGCCTAGCAGAAGTCATCACGAAATACTTTTGGACTCAGGACATTTTCCAACTTTGTCTAACCTGAGAATGGCCTTCCAGATATTAAGTAAGTCTATGTGCATGGTTTTGTGCCCGGAATTCAGCCAATAAAGCCAGAAGGAATGTGTGTATATATATATATATATATATATATATATATATATATATATCTTATTTTCAGCTGTCGTTTCCGCAGTTGGTGGAGGAGCACTCCAAAGTCCCAAGTCCCAAAACAGAGATCAGGAAACCGAATCCACAATACTCCTGCTTTATTTAAGTTTAAAAAGTTCCATAGAATATGTTGCACATCCTCATGGCATATAGAAAAAGTTTTGACAAACCACTCACATCAATATAATTTTCCATTGGAGCAAAGTCACACACCCCACAGCGCCCCTAGTAGCCATTGCTGGAAGTTCACCTCCAGTTTTGAACCACAACCGCAAGGCATTGTGGGTATGCAAATTAGCCCAAATGCAAACCTTTTTCTATTTGAGTATGCTACATATGCCCCAGTTTAGAGAGGAGGGATAAACTTACTGCATTACTTCAAGAGGGTGAATGCAGCTTCTCTTCTGGACCATGAATTGGGGTGTTTGAAATCATTCACCAATGCCCCGCCCAACCCCCAAATGTATTTAACTGCTGTACAATAGACACTCGTTTTTTTGTTAGAGAAGAGAGATAAACGACCACCTTGCAGCAGTGAACCCTCTCGATCAAAGGTGGAAAGGCAGAACACCCCGGGATAAAAACCCTGTAGCCGGGGGGTTTGACAAAGTGAATGAAGAAAGCTCGGCCGCGGCAGTTACTTTTGTGTTTTTAATTCACGTCCACAATTCTAATGAATTCCTTGGTTGGTATAATACTGCGAACACTCAGATTAGAATTGATGTACAATTCTGCAGCCGATACATGTTTCGCACCAATGCGCTTCTTCAGTGTCTTTCTATGAGAGTATGTAAGTGCTGAGAGAGGAGATACAGGAGGTTACAGGCAGGGGAAACAGTTAGGGAGGGAAAGGCGGGTCCTGTCCGAGATGCAGCGGTTCCACAGATCATTGGTCTGTGAGATGTTTCTTTGAAGAGATGCTCTCTGCCCCTTTTCTGAATTGTAGGGGAGGGAAAGGGGGCCATCTGATATCCAGTGGGATGCCGTTCTTTATTCAGAGTTTGTCCCTTCCAAACAGGGGTTTGTTTTTAATCTCCAGAGAACACCCCAAAATGGGCAAAAAATTAGGGAACACATATTACGTATTTCCTACCTTCTTTATGCCAAAGTGTAACAACTTTAGCAAAGAAACCTTGCAAATATTTTTCCTATTTGTTGTCAACATGATTCCACATTTCTAATTATAGTCACTTAAGAAATGCCTTTGAGACACAGGGATATTTTCAGCCAGCAGGAAGCAGATTCATTGTTTTACATTGTTTATACGACGCCCTAAAGAAGCACGTTAGTATGAAACCCGTTTTAGCTGCAACTTTGTATATTGGTTCTACTTACTACACAAATTGTTCCTATACAAAATGAGTACCTTGACCAGTAAATTAATTACATTTGTGAACGGAAATTGGATTACAGCAACAGCTGGAGCCCCAGTATGTCCTTTCTTCAAGTACATTTTAGTCACTGGCTACCAAAATGGCAGAAATGTATTAATAACATCTCCTTTACAACTGTTACACGCTAATCCATTTGTGAAACTCTCCAGTCTACCCTTGAATAGTATTGGTTGGCCCTTCCTTATTATCAACGCCTTAGGCGCAATTGATATAATATGATATGATATGGCATTTATAATACGCCTATACACAAGTGTTTCAAAGCGCGACGAGGCAAGGGAGGGGAAACAGAAGAAGGACAAAGACAACGATCTTACTAGGCCTAGTGACATTCAGACCGCGCAAGTGCAGGGGAGAGCGGATGGGAAAAGTGCGGGGGGGGGGGAAACATGTAGAAAACGCAGATGTGGCAAATTTTTGAGGTCCCCAATGTTTGTAGCTGTGCAGATGACCATTTTCACAAAGGTGACCTGCTCATTTAGGCACGGTGCCGCATCCGCGCAAATCATGTACATCCTGGTTGCCATGACTACATTAGTGTTCGGCAAGTACGAACCCGCATCTACGTGGATGCTGGGAGAGCAGTTCAGCATGGCGGACCTTGACGGGGCTGCCATGCTGAAATTCAAAACTTGGCTGACCCAGTTCTATCCCCGAACAAGGGGTAGAAACTACAAAGCGGTAGTGATGGATAGAAATGTAATTACGAGAACATCAGCACATGTCATATTCATTAGAAAGTGAGGAACAATAAAGTACTAGTTACATTAAGCATACAGAGCATCTGACCAGCATAATGGTCTCTAGGCTGCATGGGCGTGCAGAAATGCAATACTGCGGCCTTCAAGTTAAGTTCATCTACAATTCAGCTAGCCTATCACATGTGAACCACGGAATTTCATAGCAATAACATCTACAATAGCCTAATAGTTTAATGGAAATCCTCATCACGCTAACTCTGACTTTTTCTAATCACTGTGCTTTTCTTATGAGAAGATATAGCCCCTATGCTATAATTATAACTTTTCTTTTAAAACGTGCTGTATACCGGGGACAAGTTTCTAAGCGCAAGGCCGGGATTCAACCCTGTGTTGCTCTGCGTTGTCTTGGTTCCAAGACAAACACATTGCCCCTGAGCTATCCTTCTAGCCCTAAACCGGGGATATGTTTCTAAGCACGAGACCGGAATTTAAACCTGTGTTGCTATGCGTTGGCTTGCTTCCAAAACAAATGCGTTACCCCTAAGCTATCCTCCTGGCCCTATACCGGCAACCAGTCTCTAAGGGCGGAACCAGGATTCAAACCTGTGTTGCTCTGCGTTGTCTTGCTTCCAAGACAAATGTGTTGCTCCTGAGTTATCCTCCCGGCCCTAAACTGGGGATTAGTTTATAAGTGCGAGACTGGGATTCAAACCTGTGTTGCTATGCCTTGTCTTGCTTCCAAGACAAACTCGTTGCCCCTGAGCTATCCTCCCGGCTGTATACCAGGAACCATTTTCTAAGCAAGAGACCGGGATTCAAACCACTACCACATATATAAGCAATCCCATGACCCCTCAAGAAAGCGACCAAAGGGGTCTCCTTCTAGGGTAGAATACACATAGGGTCGCCCCCCTACCATAATACCTGTGGCATGCAACACACAACAATCAAACGTGCCATCATCATCACAACTTATGCCAGGGCTGTAGCTTGGCAAAGTGGGGGGACAGAGTAATGAAGATCTCCAGCAAGTGGGCTGATCAGTACCGCCTATCCCTCTTCATAGCCTTTGTATCTCACATGGATAGACCCAGTACGCAGCATTGCATTTTCACACAATTAACAGAGCTCAGAAACCAATAGTGCACACACACACATGTAATGACACACAAACCAATCCGAGCACATCTGCACCGAGGTTCATCACTGGATTATTGTGTACATCAAACGAGCAATGAGTGAAGACATTTCTGCAGGCCCAAGTGGCTGTCAAACACGTCACCAAGAGTGACCCGTTAATACTCTACACCAGTGGCTGCTCCCGAACAGCAGAAAGCACTGGCATGTGTTCATAAGCTAAGGCAACTGGCTTCCTTTCCACCTGCTGAAAGCCGGATCCTGCACTCTCTTTCTCTTATGACCAGGGCAAAAGCCAAAAAGCACGAGCCAGCGAGATTCCAACATAGACCAGCAGCCACCACAAGAACAAGGCCATGCCCTAATAAGCATTGGCAAAGCCAGCAGGTGAAGCTTTGCAACTGTGGAATGGAAGATGGGTGCATGCAATTATAACTAATGAAATAATAACTAATGATATACAATAGGTTATTTATAACGCGCTTAATACCCAGAGGTTTCTAAGCACGAACCCGGGCGGGGGGGGGGGGGGGGTGGAACGTGTGTTGCTCTGAGTCGTCTTGCTTCCAAGGTGAACACGTTGCCCTGAGCTATCCTCCCAAGACTAATGAAAATAATGTAAAAAGAATGAATACAAAATAACGAATTCCAAAATAACAAATTCATTTTATGTTGGTTTTGGGGGGGAGGGGGGAGTTCCCTGTGCAACCCCCCCTGTTAATAATACTTTTCCCTCCACCCCGAAAACCACTATTACCACTCACAGCCCCATTTTTTGTTTTTTTCAAAATTTGGTTCTTTTTTCATTAGTTTTGTATTTGATATAATCACTGCATACCGTGGAAGACATTTGTAAAGCATCTAAAGAAACAAATGTTAATCCTCTACATGTGTAAACCCAGACCTATTGGCGTTGCCAATGCTTTTTATGGTACGTTTGTCATTGAGGAGGATTCCCACTGCTTCCACTTTGTAATGTCTGAGAGACTGCCACACTGCAGCCTTCGTCTTGTCTTCATTTCAGTGACCAGGGCCTCTCCTGCACCCCTTACCAAGTCTAGAGGGATCATGAAGCCGCGCGTCCTTGGAAACACCCTGAGTAGCCGACGGGCACAATATCGATACTATGTGACCAACTAGTCCTGTGAAAGGTCGACAGGAAACCATTGTCTACCGCCCAGGCTCTTAGTCGAGAACAAAGAACGCAATCATCGGTTTCCTTATCGATCAAAAGACAATACGCGCTACACTAGACTCCCCAAGGCTTCAACTATGCCCCCCCTATCCGAACTGAAGTAATAACCAGTTCCCCCAAAGATTAGAACCCCTGTCCATAGATTAGGCAATGAGCGCCCGGCCGTGAGAGCCCTTGTGCAAAAAGGAATGGTTCGATGGAACCCACACGTCACAAGGTCGACGTCTGGTCGAATCAGTCCAATCCAGGAAGAACACGTTTCACATCCAATGAGAAAACAGTGTTGTCAGGGAACAACCGGAGGCGGAACACAGATTCCAGGTAAGTCAAAGACCTGGATGCATTGGGGGTTCTGAAGGCACATTGCAAGATACATCAGGGAAATTGTTCAGGGTGTGGGTAACGAGAGCGTACATTTGGGTCTTTAAGCAAGTCAATGTCTGAACCAAAAAGTCAGCCCTCTGGGGAATTCGAGGAAACCAGGTGCGTCACAACACAGGCCGAGGTCAAAAACAAAGAATTTAAGCAATGCAACATATGGGCAATCGCAAGACTGACCGGCGACACCAAAATCCGAACTTGCTAAGGAGTGAATCCGCGTACCTGTTGCATAATTTAACTTCCGGTTTCATTCCGATTCATTGCGGACACGTCGTTAAACCAGAGTCATCAATGCTATTCCACCTAGGGTTCATAGTCCGGAAAGATTTGGCTTGCCTGCAGGGAAGTCGCCACCAATGTAAAAGGGTTTGCGGTAGGGGCGTTGCTAGGAGGGGCTAAGGGGGCTATAGCCCCTGGTCTTTTGGTTGTAGCCCTGGATAGAATCTCAGGAGCTACAACCAAAAGACTAGCTAGCCCCGAGTCCCGACAGTCCCGACATTAGCGTAGCCCCTAATCTTTTCCAGACCTAGCAACACCCCTGGATTGCGGTAGGCTCACTGCTTGGGCAGGCACCAGCCAAAACCTACACCTATGGCAATACTCTGCCAGCTATCATGTAAATGCCCACACGCCCTTCCTGTTCATTAGACTGCTATCTTACTGACAATAAATAGCACAAGGCCCTAAACAATGCACATATAACCACATCACCCCAGCAACTGCATAAAACAAATACAACTTATTGCAATTAACACGAAGCTGGAAGCCAATGAATAGGGCTGACAAGCTACCGGAGCTGGCACCAGCCAAAACCTAACACTGTGACAGAAATCTGCAAGGTATCCTTGAAATACCCATGACTACCTACTGACAAGAAACGGCACGAGGTCCTTAGCAATGCACATGGAGACACTTCGCCCCAGCAACCGTGTCAAACAAATACAATGTTTTGCAATTAAAGGTAGGCTGTAAGCAACAATGTTCCCCTATAATAACATGAGAAAGATGAATTCACTGAGACATAGGGTTACATAAGATGTTGCAGCTCAAAGTTGTCACTCACAAGGAAAACACACAGTGCATTGCAATTCCAAAATGTCACCAGTTCAAACTCGCTTTTATGTAAACTGCAAAGGGCCAAGGAAAGAAACTCCCTGGACCATGGAGCAGCTGACTGCTATGCACTGTGCGGCCATTGTTATATTATTTAAGCCCATTAATAATGGCAGCCTAATCAAATATACAGCAAGTATTACTAACAAAAAATAACAAAAACATCAATCTACCCAGAGGCATACATAAAAATAATAATAGCAAAAAATGCAAGGCAGCACACAAGTGGAAATAAAAGAATGTAGGAAACAACATAGAAACACATTGGGCCTCATTATAAACCTGCTGGCCTGGAAACAATGGTGCCGGTAAGCTCCGGCAAAGTACACGTCTGCCTGCCAGAGCCGCTGTGCTCGAGGGGTCTGACCAAGGCCGGGCACAGCGGCCACGATAGGCAGACCCCATTCCCATATGGAAATCGGGAATTACGATTTACCGGCGCCTGACGGCCCGGACCGCCGGGCTTGGAATACCCTGGTGTTACCGGGAAGTCAGGCACCGGTAAATTATTCCGAGTCCGGCGGCAACCCGGCGGTAGCACTGGCAGGGTTATCGCCGGACTCGGAATGAGGCCCATTGAGCTTTTAAAAGCAACGTTTAAAAATGTGCTCCTCCATTGCAGAGAGTTCAACTATCTGCTAAACAAAGGATGACTGAAAGAGCTTTCCCATGATGCACTCTTTCTGCATCACGGAGCAGGCCATTGATGCTGGGGCTGTGCTAGGCTGCTCCTAGAGCTTTGGAAGGCAGCTGATATCTTTCTAGCCCGCCGTAAAATAATCTCGAAGCACTGATATGTTTCTAAGACAAAAAAAATTAAGTTAATTTTAGGGGCAACATTCACAACTCTCCCGCCTGGCGACCTACAAGGAAGCCCTTCTTTCTACCAAATGTCTGATTCTATAACAGAAGCGTCACCGGGCACGTTGCTTCTTTTCAGGGAGTTTCAATGCTTCCCCTCTGTATATCTGGTCTCCATCTTTAATTGTAGCAGATGTTTTTTTGGCGAGGGAGGGTAAAGTTGCACTTCTTTTTGGACAGAAAATATTTGTCCGTATTTGGCATTGTGTTATGCAGCAGCCTGCCCCCTTTACAAAAAATAAATAAAACATGGAAATGCAGCTGTAAATGCAAAAAAACCATCAACGCTGATAGATCTGATCCTTCACACACATCGTTCCACAGAAAACTCAAAAACGGGCTCCTCGCATTCAAACGGTAGCAACTTTGATCCTAGAAGATACCTTGGCACATTGTAAATATTGGTAATACCTGTAAATATTGTACATTGTAAATGATATTGCATGCTGGCTCACTTTTATGCAATTGTAATAATGTCTGTAAATATCTGTCCAGCGCCCAGATACCTACGGGTTATGCGGGCTTTACAACTGCTAAATAAATAAACACTCTGGGCACTGTAGAGGAAGGGACCCCTAGAGGAAGCATTCCAAAACGAAGCCATCTACTCACATAGGACCCAGAACCTCTTCGCCATGATGCACTTAGACATACATAAGAGAGCATCTGATTGGCACAAGGGTACGTCTGCATACAAGAGAATTAGCAGAGATACAATGCTCTCTCTGGCCAGACCTAAACACTGGCAAACTAATAGCCTGATGGAAATGTACATGAGAGACAATGTTAGAAAAGATAGAACAACACCTTCTCTTAAAGATCTGAGATCTGCTCCCTTAAGAACTGTGCACCCATCGCCCAGGTGCACGTGCCGAGGCGATGGTGATCAGTGGACGTATATGTGGGACGTATATGTGGGTTTCTTGTAGATTCCCCTGCATGGCCCTCGAAAGAATTGGCAAGTCCCAAGAAGGAAAAGGAGATCTGGATGATACAAAATACACCCTGCAAAAAAGCACTGATGCTCAATAGTTTGCCAGTACGTAAATGCAACACTAGTAGACATGACAGTGCACATGTGGTTTAATCTAGAACTGGCTGTACGGAAAAAAAAGGCCTTTAGCTGGGATAGAGATGGTAACTTGCAGAAATTGGTGGGTAGATGTAGCTTTGCTTCATATGTGCATCAAGAATTTCCTATAAAAGGGCCCTTTGAATACATTGTTAAATTTAGTACTTATAAGATCCGAAGATTTATGATACAATCGCGTTTTAACCTCCTTCCAACGTGCTCTAGAATAGGGGCATGGTTGAACACGCCATACGAAGAACGCACATGTCGTTTATGTAAAGTTGAAGTGGAAACTCCAAGACACTTATCACCGAATTGTTAAGCTTTGAGAATGGTTTATAAGAAAGGATATACCCATTTTAATCAAGGATTTACGAACTACAATGCAGATCAAAGTTGGGCACTTTTTATGCTCTGGGAATAATCTTAAATTAACTTTTAATTTATATCATTTGTGGCAGAAAATGATGGAAAAACTTGATGAGATATGAGAAATGCTAAGAATGATTGAATATCATTTTCAATTAGAAGTTTTTACAGAATGTGGAATTTTTTATTGTGCTGATTTTTTAGTTGCTGACACATTTTATTATAATGTTGAATTCATTGTTCTTTCTTTGTTATTTTTACTTTCTTAATGATTGTAAAGAGTTCTTAAAAGGTTTGTTTTTTAACCATGAACACTATAATACATAAAAAAATGTGATCTATGCACATGTACATTGCACTATGCATACATACAGAGAAGAAAAGGGATTTTTCCAGTATCTGATGATTTGATTTTTTTTTAATATCAAGAGCCAATGCTGGAATTAGAAACCAAGTCCCCAGCTTCAAAGGTACACACATTTGACCCTAGACCAAAAACAATCAGTGCTGCACAGTTTTGAACCCGAGAACAAGAGCCTGAGATATTTTAGTGCACGGTTCTGCAACCTGCTGGTCTTCAGGTGTTTTGGGCTGTGATTCCCATGCTCCCTCACAATTGAGAATGGCTGTTAGGCCTGAAGGGAGTTGTAGTCTAAAGCATCTGGAGAGTCACAAGTCGCAGACCACTTATCCAGAGTCTGGCTCGAGAGAAGTGGCTAGTTGAGGAGATGTGGAGAAACCAGAATACTCTGCCCTTGGTTGTTTATAACATTTCTCCCTTTTGATTGATGAACCTGAAACCTCATACCATGACAGGTGTTTACCCTCACTTTCGTTCAGGTCAATTTCTCGAGGGCAGCTTAGGAGAAGTGCAGGTGTAGTCCACACCAACATCCCGAGTTAATAGCTCCCTATCTGAGCCTCTTGAGGGTTTAGTGTAAATTAGTGGGGCAATTGTTTAGATGTTCAGCTCAGAATTCTTACTTTCTGCCATTGTGGAAAAAGTAGTACTGGTTTAGTTTATAATTCGTGTGAAAATCTATGTCCTTTTGTAAATACAAAAATATTTAAAAATAAAGACATTCCGTTAATCACTGACTCCTCAGCGATATTTCATCTGCAAAGAACTGAACAGAAGATAGCACAGGGCAACATGCTGGTCTTGGAAGCAGACTACGCAGAGCAACAGAGGTTCAAATCCGTGATCCGTGCATAGAAACCGAACTGGGGTATGCTATTAGGCGCGTAATTAAAAAAAACAAATAAATAAATAAATGCCATCTACCCTTACATAGAGGGATTGTACATTGCGGCCACACTCATATCTTGCACTAGAAATGGACATTACCTACCGCATCACAACCACACACGTTCCAAACACAGCATTGCCATGGTGACAGGTGGAGGCAGGTACAAGTAAGGGCTAGTCTACTATTTGCCACCGACTGTGCTGCATGCTATGCACATTTGCAAAGCTTAAAGGTGTCCGATACATAGCATTTGCCAATTATCTTCTGTAGTGGCATTTACTAAATGCTGGTAGACCAGATAGATGGAAGACACCCAAGCAGTGGCGCATTTAGGCATTCTGCTGCCCTAGGCCCAAATAAGTGCATGCGCCCCCCAACTTTACCCCAACTTGGCCAGCCTCTGCAACTTCATCAGATTCTGCCTCTTTAACAAACTGTCCGCGTTGGCCAAACTACACCCCTTTACCACCATTTTGTCCCCATAACTTTCTAAATACGTTTCTAAGGTTGCAGGCACTAGAAAGCTATTGCTTCCTCTCTATTAATTCAAGCCTGTCATCTTCTAGGTTATGTTAGTTGAAAGAGTGTTTTCAGATCTCTGCTCCCCAAGATTTGGAGAAGGCAGTGTATTGTACAGGTGACTGCACTAGAGGTAATTGTAATGGCCAATTGCCTACTTTCGGTTAGGTACGAAAACAATCTTTTAGAGGAAGCAAGTGAGAGAAGGTTGGAAAGAGGAATTTTGGCTTCAATGCCGATATCTGGGTTCTCTCACAAATTGCCTGCTGTCACTCTATGAGAAGCACCTAGACTGGTCTGTAATATTAATGCAATGTAACAAAATGTCTACATCCAGTCTTGTCAAATGGTAAAGTTTACATATGAAATATATGCAAGGGGTACAGGCACATCTTATAAAAATGTTGAATACAAATAACTCAACCCCCGTTGTCATGGTTACAGCCCTGGTGTTAGCAGGGGCAAAATGGAATGAAGGCAAGTTACCTGCTGCAGCAGATGTACCTCCATTCCCTGATTAAAATATGGCAAAATCCCAAGTGAAGAAAACTCTGCCTGGGCATAAACACCTCAGCAGAGTAAAGACAGTTGGAGAAGTTTCCTGGAATCTTTGGCTGTGCATTCTCTCGGTGGAGTAATGGATAAGGGCGACCCTGCACACTCATGTGTGGGAAGCAACAGGATTCCTCGTAGCTGCACAATGCAGGCACCTTTTTATAACAAATGTAGTGGTGCATACTGTTTACATCATTGCTGTTTCTGCAATTGTTCAAAATACCCAACGCCACAAGAGTAAAATTGAGCAATGGATCAGGCGTTCCAGCACAATATCACCTTTGTGGGTGTGGTTTAGGATATGGGTCTTGCCAGCTCGCGTTTAAGGTAATCTAAAATGTTTAACTCCGTAGAGTTGTTTGGACTGTACAATAGGTAGGAGCATTTTGAGATTTGTGGGTATATATAGATGTCCTGCTTTTGTTTCAAGTATTGTTTCACAGTAAAAGTCCTACAATGTATTTAAAATATGGTGAATGTAAAAATGACTTATAAGCATCACAGCTTTGCATTGTGGGACATACTTTGCAGATGGTTCTCCTGGTAGTACTGAGCGTGCATCGGAATGTCATCAAAGACACATGATAAACCCAGCTGGGCTACCATGTGCCTGCTTAGCACTGAGCAGCTTCTGTAAAGATGGCTGAACGCACATCTTTACAGGACACCTGCACAGCTGTGCAACAGTGTGGACCTTTGGCACACAGGTTTTCATCTCACCCTTCCATGGCTTTGGGGATCCTTTCACAGGTTTCTTGATGAACTTGCGCATTCAGATTTAGTCTTCGCCATTTTAACTTCTCTATGATCTAGTTCTTGCTCACACCTTTTGGGCGGCCATAGATGTCTGAAAGATCGGACGGGGGAGGGAAATGAGTGCTTGCTTCTGAACATCATTTTAGTGCCACCTCTGGGAACTCTGTGCTAGACCTAAGCATAGTCATGCATTTAATACTGTAAAATGATGCCTCATTTTTAACTTTAACTTTTCTGAAAGGAAAACTCTCATTTAGGCAGTGATTTAAAAAAATGTATGTCTTGTATTTGAATATAAACATGATTTCTTAACACAGTGTATGTGTTATTGATTAGAAAGCATTCCAAAGATAATGTAAAGTGGTACCAATAAGACCAATGAGTTTTTTTGTTGTTGAATATTAAAGAGCGTTTTGGGAAGATAAGAATGACCAAAGAGCTTTATATCTGTCATATATGTCTGTGAGAGTTGTATGACTGAATCACTAAATATATAAAGCACGCTGGTAGGCGTTTCCTTTTTTATTATTAGAACAAAAGTCACCCTAACAATAAAGCTTTTGTAAATATCAAACATATATAGAAGTTTGGCCATTAAAAGCATTAGCTGTCAAAGTGGAATGACTGCTAACAGCTCATAATTACTCACACTATTGTGGATCAGCCAGACTCGGAGAAACAAATTGGCTATATATTTTAAAAAAATGACAGCCAGTAAATTAAAAATAAACTGCAAGAAAAATGCTGCTCCTCTGGCAATCTGCAGCCCTAGTGCTTGGACTAGTTGGCCTTGTTGTACATACTTCTATGCAGCCATGGCATCGACTTGCCCATAGCAAAGATTAACTACCAACTACCCTTGCATCCCTCTGGCCAGAGACCCCGCCACCATAACACTAAAACACTCCATGCCAAACACCCTTGACGGCAACTTAAAAGCAAATTATATGTGGGTCACCATGTAAACACATACATATGCACTCCAGGTAACACACATGTAGACGATTGCCCACATACAAAGCCCGGTCTCTTCTGATCAGCAACCATCAATGACACACAGGGGATCAAGGGAATCCACCTGCGATAGATGCTACCACTTCAGGATGCATATGTGGGATCCCCCAGAGTCCTGTCCTGCGGTCCCAATAGAAAGCACAGGAGCCACCGATCCTGTAAACATCCACCTCATTGGCTGAATGAAAACCACATCCTAAGGGTCCTAGAAGAAGGGTGTGAGCAACCCCCTCGGTGGAGGTCCGGAAACAGAATCTTCTTAGGAGAGACCTAAATTCCCTGGTCCCCCTAGCCCATTGCAGAATCTGAATTTTTGGGACTACATCGCCCACAATGCATTGCTTCTGTCACGCTGAAAACCCAGAATCTGGGAGCTATAGGAAAAGGGGTCCCTACTCATCTGCCCTAAGGGAACACACCACATACACTACGATGTGCAGGTCTCCTCCTCTCCACTCGGCAGCAGGGCTTGCCCTGAAATACAAAGAGGCTCCATGGTGTAGAACTTGCTCCTGCTTAATCCTTATATATACAGAAAGAACTGCTCCCATTAGTTTACACAAAACTGATCAGCCCTTGTAGGGAACTTTCCTCACCAGCTGTTGAAGAGGAAGAAGAAAGGCACAGGGACACATGGCCATTCTGAGTCTCGGAATACCAGGAACACACTTGTCAACCAACCAGAAACATTATCCCAATTAATCCTTTATAACTAGGCACAGGACAAGGATTCAAATCTGTGTTGCTCCGGGTTGTCTTACTTCCAAGGCACTAGCGCTGCCCCTGAGCTATCCTTTCATACCCTTAGCCATAGGATGCAATAGTCTGTGTTTAGTCAGTTACAGAGAAGAAAGGTTGGAGATATTTGGAGATTGTGGAAAAGAGCTGTACGCTGGAAGAGGAAGGAACACTTGTGAGGGTTTGGTTGCTATGAAAGGAAGGAGCAAAAATAGGAGAGATTGAGAGATCAGGAAGGAGGTGGGATGGATTTGCATGGAGAGGTTGCTGATTCAGGAGGGAAAGGGTAGGTTGGAGGAGACGGGAAAGAATGGACTACCAAGGACCAATAAGAGCATTGCTAACCCACAGCAAGCAATTGAACTGTTGGCCAGGAGTCCTGCTTGCTCAGAGCACTCAAACAGGTACTCGTGGGAATTGCAGGCAGGCCAATGAGCATACATACACATTTGCCCATTAGTCTGGAACCAGAAGCTGCTGACCTGGAAGCTCCCTATAGTGACATGGAAAGGAAGTGTACACGAAAGTTAATCATCCCACAATTAAGCGCTCGTTGTCCTGTTATGTCTTAGTAAATTACTTGCTACTGAAATTGTATATTTCCTTTGGTTTTATTTTGTATTAAACTTGGAATATTGAATCGTATCCCAAGGAAGCAGACATTCAATTGTGTGACTTCCTGTGACATATAAGTTACATGCAATTGCTGTGCGTAGCCGACCGTCGCCTTTGGTGCATGTGCATTAATGTTTCGCCAATGAATTGGCTTTGTCAAGGCTAAAACTACAAGTTAATTATCTTTACAACGATGTCTAATTTTACAACGTTGCTGTCTTTGACCCAGTGTGTCTGCTATTTTCTGTTTGAACCCAATCGAGGTAAGTGCAATATGTGCATAATATTTATTTTACACATTCACACTAGATGTCGTACTATGTGCACAGCATGTGAATCTAAGCAGATACAATCATCAGAAATGCTATTACGGTAAGTAATGCATGCCATTCATGGTCATTCCATCTGCTTTTTGTCGATTAGGAGCTTGGCTAGATATTGATGGGGCAAGTCATTGGATTACCTCTCACCTTACTCAATTGCGTGGCTTGGTAGGATTGCGTTATTGTTGGAATGTGTTCATCGTAGCGTACGGTTACTTCCTTGTTTATTGGCGATGAGCCTCTGGTGGCTGCTCATATTTATCGGTCTCCCGTGTGGCAATGCCCTCATGGGGTTCCTCTGGGCGATGCAGTGGGTCCTTCTTTCAGGCTAATTCTTTCCAGACCGTGCTTCCGAATGTCCAGTGTTTTGCGCTGACCGAGTGTTCTCAGGTGTCGAGCCTGGGTATAGGGCTACAGCAGCCTGCTTTCCTATTGTTAAAAAACATTTCTTGAACCTTTCTTTGTAATTTAATCCAGGGTGACAACCCTATGAGAAAATGACATCGAGTCCACTGGAAAACCCTGCCCCCTCTGCACTCATCCCTTTATTGCCACCCTCATTGTGTTACATGAGAGGGGTTCATGAACAGTCATCCTTCCTCCAGCCCTTTTGTGTACTGTAAGAAATAAACTTTAGTATTTGACCCCGAACATAAACCACTGAGATCTCTGTTCACGCTACATCATCACATTTCTAAACTAACCAATTCCAACCCAAACCATTCTCTTGCTTGTACCTAACCTCCAAGGGGCCATGAAAACAGAGGTTGTGCTTTGCAAGACCCAGTAGCATACCATAAAAGGGTGTATCATTACACAAGTAAGCTTCCATGGGTGGCTGTGTGGTGCTCCCCTGTTCGAGGCAACCTTTCATTCTAGTCTCCTTGGGGCTGTGTTTTGCATCTTTCCTTGATCTACAGAAGGCACATCCAGGCCAGATGTCTTGTGTACCTAGGCCTCATATGCTTGTCAGTGGTGACAGGGAGCACCCATGCTGAATGACCCCCTGTTCCATTAAGTATATGTCGAGATGGCAAATGTGTAGCGTCAAGAGTTGAGATGATCGGCGTGGGGCCCGCCTGCACGGGAGGGCACATATAGCCAGCATGTTGAGTGCCAACCCCTTGTGGGCATTCTGCATTTTGGAGTAAAGATGGCAGTGCCAGAATGTTGAAATTTGAGTGGTTAGAAGGGATAACAGATTCCTTTTAGCTGGACTCTCTGAAAGGCTATTGAGTCATAAGCAACCTTGTGGTGGCTGTTTGGCCACTAGCTACTGGCCTAGAGAGGGACTGAGGCTATGACATCTGACATCTAACTCTCAACCTCTCACCCATCTCTACAATAGCACACTGTCTTCAATCAACATATATCACACACGTCAAGCACTCACTACGCTTCCCGTCTTTAGTTCCTAATCCTGCCACGGCACCATGCCCATAATGGGACACAATCTTATTCTGGTCAGAAGAAGTCTATGTGCTATGGCCAATCAGGAGCCACTAATGGTTTCCGAGGTGTTTTAGTCATCAAGGTTAAGGTCATGTGTCAGCAGTTCAGAAGCATGGGGTTAGCGGACGGACAGACCGCAAAGGAATAGCCCACCCGATCTAGATCCCTGGCAGATCCGGGGCTATAGCCCCCCTAGCAACGCCTCTGCGCAGCTGTACCTGACCGCTGGGTGACCAGCTGGACCATGAGGCGAGCCAAAAGGTCAGGACAAGCAACGCTGTGGACAAGACGGAAATCACTGGAACAAGTGATTCCACAGAGCTTTGAGGAAATGGAACACATCCGTGGACCGTCCCTAGCGGAAACCCAATAGCGTCTCTTTCCTGTATCTGTGCAATGAGCTCCACCCGCAACAGGTCTAGGCGCAGGTGCGGTCAACGAACACTAATTCTCATTCCTGAATGGAGAAAACCCCACCCTTGGAGAGTGCATTACTGGTACTTCCATGAAGGTAGGCACACTTTCAGTCATGATGACCAAAAACCGAAACCCGTTACCTGGGGAACGGGACCCGCGACATCGCAAGGGTTCACCACAAGCGAGTGGCTGGGCAGGGACACCAGTCTGTGCACTGGTACAGGCAACAAGCCTAACAGTTAAACAGGTCAAAGTAAATAGAATGCCTGCTACGGCTTTGGTAGCATGGTCCGAGGGCAGGTGATACTCCCCAGAGATGTGGATCAACAGGAGTAGCTTCCAAACAACCAAAGTGTGGTAAGTACTAAAATAAGGGGCAACATCAAGCAAGACTTCCTAAAAATACTGATTTTACAAGTTTTTCACAAAACCTAAGGAATGATCAAAAACAAAGCACATCCCTGCATGGGAAAGACAGGTAACGCAAACTGTATATATGAGCTGGTAGGTAGGTTGAACAGATACTGCATGAGGGAAATGGTAGGTGAAGTGATTTAAAAATGAAAAAAACATCAAAAACGTTTTGGGATAACATAGGGAAAGCTAAGACCAGATGGTCCCATAACCCAGGGTGCCTGGTAAAGAGCATCTTATCGGCCAGTTCTCTACCTTGGTTCATTCTGGATCTTCTAGGGTCCTCTGACAAGTATGAAGTGAAGCAAACAGTTCAGTCCAGATGTCTCAAATGTAGAAAGTGACTTCAAGATACTCAATTACAGCACGGATGGCTTGGAGCCGGGCAATTTTGAAAGGCTTAGTAGCTCAGGGCTCTCGCAGATTAATCGTGGCTTGACGGCTCACACCAGACTCAAAGTCCCAGCACATACCGGAGATAATTTCTCTGGATTCTTAGGGGTCTCTTAAAGAGAACTTTGGTTAGGTGAACTTCTCTTCTGCCCTCCCGTTGCAGGCTGAAGAGTATACAGAGGCCCCTCCAGACACCCTGTTTGTGGGTTTTTAGGTGCCCTGGTCTCTTGTTCCTCAGTTGCAGGTAAGCTCCAAGGTTCTTCTAGCAGATGTCCCCTTTGTTCCACAGAGACATTAGAGAAAGGATCCCTCTTCTTTCTTTGATCAAAGGTCTTCACTCCTGAAGAAGGGCACTTTGAACTGTCAGCAGCCCCAACAAATAGCCAGCAGAATATTTGGGTTCCCCCTTCACTTGTAGATGAATCCATGCCGGGGATTAGTAATTTCCAAGCCTCCTGCTAGTATTCATAGGGGATCACTCCTTACACTATGTTCCAGCCTCTTTTGCAAGCAATTCGGAGTGGAGTCACAGCAGGGCAGAGCTGGGCATGTATGAAGAATTCAAAATGCAGAAAGGCTCTTTCCTGTGCTGGAACTCCGATGTGGCCTTAGCTCTGCCCATACCCTGCTTCCCTGAGTGCAAAGGCGTATGCCTCCAGTTATCTTCCCTTCCTCAGTTGACCCCCTGCTAACAGAGGCTCCATGGGTTTGTTATGGGAGAAGCACAATCTTTAGAAATGTTCACCTTCACATCCCAGTGAAATTCTCTCTTGGGAATTGGATGGCACAATAACGTATCGGATCTGAACAGGGAATGCTTTCACAGCAAAGTTTTATTTCATCTAGAGAACCAATGAGTGTAAAGCTAGTTTAGTCAATTTATGTCTGTTAAAAATTCTTTTTGCTATAACTTGTCAGCGCTTCTGCCATGGAGGGTCGGTGACACTGCTCTCGACGGTGTCTGTGGCTCAGTGGATTAATGCATCCACTACAGGGACCTGTGTTTGACGTCATGGTCACAGGTTTGAATCCGGGCAGGTCCACTCAGCCCTTCATCCTTCCGAGGTCGATAAAATGAGTACCATTAAGTTGGGTAACAATAAACATCTGTTATTAGTTCCAAGATGCCCCTTAGGGGGTGAACGTGCGCTTTACAAATACGCCTGTTATGTTCATCTCTGCCTGCCACGTTAGTGCCTCCTGTCGCGGTGGCCTTGTCAGGGAATCATCAGTGCTCTGGGCTCTTTTCCCTTCTGCGATTCTTGTTACGGGGATTGAAGTGCTTCCTCCCCCAGTGTCCCTGGATTTGGCGGTGTTTCGCGGGCTCCTGGCCCACCATGTCCTCTCTGTGGTACTGCCTCCAGGCTCCGTTCGCTCGGCGCTCCAGCAACAGCGCCCGCTGTGTGTGTCTCCTCCCCTGCCGTTCCAATTAGCATCAGGGAATCTCCTCCTCTAACTGAGGACTTCAGCGTTTTTATAGGTCTCTCTGTAATGGGAGGTAACATGCCTCTGATTATAAGATGTTGAGTCTGAGGGGGGTTCAGCAGTTGTATCAGAAAAATATAAAGGTCTTATCACCATCACAATTTCTTTGGACTCCATATAGGTAGAGAGTGCAGTCTTTACGGGAGATCTCACTCTACCCTACGAGCTCTCATCTCTCTAATTGAGGTCCCACTTGCCCAAACCCCTAGGGAGGGATTTGCAAAGCAGGTTCACCTCCCAAGCCTCAGTGAGGCTGGCTCCCACTTCAGGAAAACGGACACATTTCCAAGATTCGACACAGGTTGCATTTAAGATAGGCACCCCTGGACCAAAACCTCTGTGATCATCAGTAGTCCATGTTGGTGGCAGGGTAAACTCTAAATATAAGCCATGCCTGGGTTACATCATAGTGCATGGCATTACCCATGATCATTGCAGCCAGATCCAATTTGATATCACGCAAGTGTCAGTCCTGTAGGGCCAGTTCAGCTGTAGAAGGGTTGTTTTCAGGCTGTTCCTTGCACTACTGGCAGGAATGTAGCCTAAGGGGGATTGCCTCTCTTTGTTCCTTCGCAAGGGCAAGTAACAACCTTTCACATGGACAGCCACTGCACAGGATGCTGGCATGGGAACATGACTCAAAGGGCACACCCGTTCTCAAAAGGCTTGGCCTCACACCAGAGTGCTGCATATCTAAATGCCTTTGATCCTATTGAGAAGGGTATGCAGCGGGATAGTGTCGACAGGTGATCTCTGTACAATGGTGGAATACATCCACCATCTTGTTTCTCTGTCTCCTTTTCTCTCCTTCCTGTCCCCCCAATATTACCTCCACTTTGGGTGTGATGTCAGAAGGGCAAAGTCTTCTCATTTCAAGAGCAGGGATGGGACCACAAAGTCCTTTCCAGAGTTCTCGAAGCTGTGAGGTGAAGGCAGGTCTTCCAATGAAAAGGCAAGTTCTGTCCCCACACTATCGCCAGGGACCATTAGGGGTGAAGCTGCTGCTGGAACAAGACCTTCCTCTCTGCCAGCCACAGCTGTACCCAGGACCTCGCTGTGTTGGAAGTCCCCTGCAGTTGTGTGCCAGTTGCCCTTGTGTTTGGGAGCACGACAAAAGGTCTTATCTTGTCCCTGAGCACCTTGATCGGGATTCACAGCAGCCTGAGTGTCAATATAGCTGGGAGCCTAGTGTTTGTCACTGTGGCACTGCTTGGAGCCGTGTTTCAATAACCGTTCGACATGTTTGAACCATCAGGACCCTCCGGTTCTGCCTTTTGCACGCTCCCAATGTTCAAATTGCCCAATAACCGCAAAAAGGTATTATTGACTGCTAACTGCCCACCTTGGTCTATTTTTGGGCTCTCGACACTGATTAGGTCACTTTTATCCCTTTTTTGTGCCCAAGAGCATATCCCTTTTTAACAGTGTCTTTTTAATACACTTTCTCCACCTGTCTCATTGCCCAGAGTGCTGTATCTGCTATCTTTGCATATTCTGTGTTCATTGTACAGGGTTGGGGTTTTTGTAATGTTTTCTAGATTGTTAATATTGTACTTGGTGTGTTTGGTTAAAGCATATATATTTTTATAGAACCTTGCTTGGATATTCCTTTATTTTGGACTGTTAGACTTTGCGTTTGGGTTGCTACTGAACCAGATTCACACCCCTCTTGAGAGTGTAGCCTTCCCTCAGCCCATATTACCAAAACAAGCAAAGGAGGTATACTTCTTAACTGTGCCGGTTTTACTTTCATGACTGTGTTGGCACTTGGTTTTGTAGAAGAGTGATTGCGCTGAGTAGCGCTTTAGCCTCGGCTCATCCTTGTTTTCCTGCAGGGCAGAAGTCAATTCACACCGGGCTTTGTACCAAATCTATATCTGGGGCCAGTCTGCCTTTATAGATTTTAAAATTGTTTCTCTGACCCTGCCCGAGGCTGCCTGCACTGAGCTGAGAGCTTCTGCTTTGCCAGTTCCTTAAATATGCTTTCCTCGCGACCATAGCTGACCGCTCCATTCAACCCTAATTCTGCTGCCCTGGCACGCTCTTCTGCTGGATCCGCCCCATCCATCCCACCTGCTCTCCTATACCACTGCCCTTACTTATAACCCTCTGAGTTTGTACTCTTTATACAGCACCCCGTCACTTCGCATTTAGGTTTTTACTCTATAAATCCCATGCATAATCGCTGTCTTGCAAACGTTAGAATTCTATGGTATCCAGTAATTTTATTGCAAACAAAACTGAGTGGTAAATTTCAGAGCAGACCATAACACCAAAAAACAGTGCAAACATTCATTAAATATATAAAGGGTAGTGGGGTAAGAGGTTAAAATGGGTTGGGGTAGGGTTGAGGTAACGTTAAAAGGTTACAAAAAACAGGGGGTTTTGTCAGCGATTAAATTTACCACTCTGTAATTGTGGTCAGTAAGATCACATATAACCAATTCTACACATATTGCTACAGGGAGTTTTGGAATTCTCCTATATCTGACACATGCCACATATGAGCTTCCACATCGCACCTTGAAACACTTGTGTATAGGCGCATTATAAATGCCATATCATATCACATGTGCATGCAAGGAAACTAGATCATGGGCAAGGATTCATTTAAATGACTGAACATTGGTCCTGATGATAAATTAATTATAACGCGCTTAATACCCAGAGGTTTCTAGGCACTGACCTGGGGATCGAACCTCTGGTGCTCTGCATCATCTTGCTTCCAAGGCAAGCATGTTGCCCCTGAGCTATCCTTCCGAGACACCTGACAATGAATTCTGCTTACCTATTTATTTTGTTATATCGACTAGTGAGCCAAAACGTATTTGGCAGGAATGCCCTTTGGGTAGGCTGACATTTAGCAGTCTCACTTCAGCTTTATTCTGATATGTATGTATGCATGCAGGTAGGCAGGGTTGGAAATTGAGGGGAGCTGGAAGCTATTTAGCTCCTGCTTGTGGGCTAGAAGAGCCTGGTTAGCTTGACACCAACAGCTACCAGGAGCTACTTTTGGCTCCTCAGTCCAACTGATGCAAAACAAACACACCTATGTGAATTGAACTCTGTGCGTTTGGAGCATTTTATAAATATACATTAGGACACATTATATCAGAGAAGTCCCTCCCTTGCATCTGATTGGCCCCTCAGGCATTTTGAGGTAGCACCCTGTCAAGTGATCTTCCATTTGCCTTTAAAGACTTGCCTCTGCTGTGAACTTAGTAGCTACCCAAATTAAAATAGTGTGTTTTTTAACTATATTTCATCTCACATTTACATGATTAAGTTCGGCTTCTGTGCGACTTACAATTGAATCTTGTGATCACACCACCACCATTAATGCAGCTCCGCTCAGGTTGGAGTCTCATCTCACAACCTCCATTTGGCTCCCTTGCTTCTCAGTTACCGGATTTCAGCAACATTGGACTTTGCGGCCTCCGTGCTCGTCCACGGCCCTGCTTCCAGATAGTCCAGATAGTGTAACTTTACCAGGGGACCTCCCCTGCTTCACCATGCCATCCTCCCTCTTCGCTCTTTCTTTCCTCCTCAGAGCTAATCAACACACATCTTATAATCCACTTTTTCCAGAGGATCTAGGCTTTTCAATTAAAGATCCAGCTGCTCTCTTCTCTTGTGGATAGCATATTTTCTGTTGTTCCTTCTTCAAGTCTTGATAATTGAAAGTATTGGATATGGGAGACCGCTCCATATATGCCATTAAAAGGCTTGGTTTCAGAAGTTCCTCACAGTAACGGGAGTCCTTGTCCCCTAAGAGGGAGTCTCTCCCGGTAAGGTCCCACTTGACTCAACGCCTAGGGAGGGTGTTGCGGAGTGGGGTCATGTCCCTAGCCTCACAGGGATGGGCTCCCCCTTCGGGAGGAGTGACAAATTCCCTCAATTTGTGACACAATACAGTTAGAAAGCTCCTTTAAAGTGTATGGTGTTCTGTCTAGGCTATGTAGAATACAGTGTATGACAAGAGCATTGGTGTATCGAATTTTGTATGTGGCACTTCAAATACTTCTGAGTGATTGCCACACTACTCAGTTTTAAAATCCTGTTGTGTTACACATACACCAAAAAAAACCTTCACACTTTAGAGTAAGCACAGGCTATTGGAGCTCTATTGGGAATTAATTTAATAAGTCCATGGGGGGGATCACTTGCAATTATTTGAGAAGAATGCATTTATTCTCAAGTATAGTCGACACGTGTTTGCGCCTAACACAATTTCTCAAGGCTTCACAGGTGCCATGGAGAATGATCGCGCCTGTGGTTGTGGATGATTCTTCCTCTCAGGGGTTCCTGATTCTGTCCTGGTCTCCATTTACCAAGATCTTAGGACAACTTTGCCTTAGTCCCTTGCCAGGCTTCTCAGGAGGGTGAGCTCTTTCACCTTTCTTGCTGCAGGGATACTCTCCTTCCCCCTGGTCAATCAGCTTCCTCAGCCTCTTCTTGGGCTTCTCAGGCAGCTCAGCTCTTCCACCCTATCTAGCTTGAGTGAGGCTAAAGGGGTACTCTCCCTCTTCCCCATGGGTCAGTTTCTAGCAGGCTCTTCAGCCAGCGTCCAGGCAGGCAGTGCTCCAGGGAAGTTCAGGCTACTTTACCCAGGCAGCAGCTCCTCTTCATGCAGCAGCGTCTGGAAAGAAGTACAAGGAACCTGTGCCTGACTGAGACAAGTTCAGAATGAGCTGGCTCTGCTTTTATAGCCAGACTTCTCCTTATCCTGTTGGCTGCTGATTGGAGGAAAGCCCTGCTTACAGGATTGGCTGGCAGGGTGTTCCCACTCTGGTTCTCCTGTGTTAGGCTCATTTCTATTGGCCAGTTGGGCTTCTAGTGCTTCAATTGTATTTTCAATTTCTTCATTTCTTATCATTTATTCTTCTATTATCCGGGCCTTTTGAAAATATTATGTGTCTTGTCATTGTGCACACGCTTTTATTTTATTAATTTAGGTGAATCCTTACCTTTTCCCAAGTTCCTCTACGGGGATTTCAAACCAGGTCCTCCCATACGCTCTATGGGGTTCCAAACATCCGGGACTTCTCCTGGCACTGTCGAAGGAAAAGTCTGGGGCCTTTCCTCTGAGGTCATGCAGTGTCTCTCTGCCGTCTTCTCTCATGGACTCCCCTCCCTCAGGGCGGAGCATGCCACCGTCCTGGCTCCCAGCATTCCAACACAGGCATGCCAAGGGGTGGATGCCCATCCATTTCTCCACGCATTGCAACCTGCGCCACTGCTGCCACATTCCCGCTCCAGCGGGTCACGTCACTACCACCACCAGGCAGTCCTGGCTAAAACTCTTGTGTGGATCGCGGCTCCAAGATTCACCACACCACATAACAAAAATATATAACTCAAAATATTAAATACGGAAACTGTCTGCATTTGTAGGAATTAAAATAAGAAAGAGCAACAAACTGAACATATTTGCGGGAACATGGCCCGATTATTAGACCGGTGCGTGCATGCTTCCAAAAGCTCCCAATACCAAAATGTGATTATTTTCTTCTGTCCATTGTTTTCTTTTAGTACCGTAATATGTATTTGTAAAAAGAAAATCTGTTGCTAGAATGCTGTTGTGGTATAATGGACCCTTCTCTCTGCTTACAGCAACAAGGGTGCATTGCAATTGAAGAACATCCTCTGCCAATAACGGTGAAAACAACGGCGTAAACTGGTCAACTTCCATGGGCTTTCACCTTTTCGACTAGATGTTGGTAAGTTTGCAAGAGATCATCACACTGAAAGGCGTGCTGTATGTGGAGGTCCTTACAGTGCCTTGGGATTTGACTTCAAGTGAGTTACACTTTTCTAGACGAGGCCATCTGTAAAATCCACAGAAAGGATGGGGGCAATCGAGTTGTCAGTCTAGAAAAATAGATACCTCTCACGACCAATGGCAATGTATCATATTGGCCGACGACCAACCGTCTCATGCACTAAACGTCAGAAATACAGACTCATAAGTTTGACCAATGTGCGGCCATTTTGATGTAGCTAGAATCGCCATTTTGTTCGCTAACGTTTGCTCATTGCTTTTTGTTCAAAACTGCTTAGCCGAAAGCTTATTATGCTTATTCTGCTTCACCGATTACTTTGTTGTTCAAAGCGAAAGAGCAAGGCCGCGAGGCCGCGAGTTATTCGTTGAAACATAACGTAGGCAGCCCCAGGAGGAATGCCCAATCCCCTCCCGCATATAGCCTTGGAGGAGAGCAACACAGCGTTTAATCATTTCACTGATGCCAGCCAGTCTTGTTAATATGGTAGAAATGCTAGAAAGAAACAGCTAAAGGCTTGAATTATACTTTTCTTACGGGCCCCCTTTCCTAAACCCAACAGAGCGAGCTGACTCCCAGGACACGAATAGCAAATAGGAGATAGCAAGGCCTGGAATGCGACTCTTCCCCCGTACGCAGCTTGCCTGCAAGAACAGAAGCACTGTTCTGTTCAACAAAGAAATATGTCTCTAGACTCGCAATGTTGCATATTGTTGCTAAAATAGATGTTTGAATGTGTCATATTCGTCGAAATTGTCAATCATCAGACCCAGTTCAAAGAAACTGTACAATGGGCATAATGAACATGTCATGACTGATTGCAGGATGTCCATTTTGTATATATGTAACTGATGTACGTTATTTGCTCTCTTGCATCCCTCGAGGTCTGGAGACACACGTCGCGGGGCCTGAGACAGAGTTGGCCAACTTAGACTTTTTGCTTTGCAATAAACCCTAGCTTTTGGGAATACAACCTCGTGTCTGATGTGTCAGTTCGTGTGTGGTGATTTGCCTTGTTTCCACTACGTGAGGGTCCCCTAGGGGCCCCTTCAAGATGGCGCCCGAATAGGGACCCTCCCCCACGTGTTCCATCGTGTACGTTGTAAGGTAAGAAAGGCGGAGAGAACGGCGAGGCCGAGACGATCGAGCCGGGATCAAGAGGTGTTCGGTGCACCCCTGGGTAAGTGATGAGACTCCTATGCAGATCTGCACACATCTGATCCCTGATCGACGTACCCGGCCAGAGAACAAGGAGGCGAGGGTCCCAAAACGAGGCATGAGCCAAGAGACGTAGACACACGTCATTGGTTGCGTCAGTATATGGACAGATTGTGTCTTGGAAGACAAATTGACTTATCAGGTGAGTCGTACCCCGATTCGAAATAGCCCTGATATTGGTTGAGAGTTGACTTTGCAAAATCAAACGCCCAGTGTAAGGTTGATTAGCCGAGGGTAAGGTTAAAACATGCCTGGGGTATTGTCCACCCTAGCAGGGTTTTTCCACTGCGGTAGACAATCTTTGGAAGATGGCCAAGTTGCGCCACTTGGGGGAACGCCGGCGCACGAGATGTATGTAAAGCATGGTGTGGGTGCGATAATGTTCTGTGAGAATTGGCATAAGCAAACCAGAAACCAAGAAGATGTTCAGTGTGGTCTCAAAGGCGAGAAAGAGATTTAAGGAGGCAGAGAAGCAGATAGTCCACGTAACGCGCATTAGCAAACTCCAAAACATGAATAAATACAAAGATATGTACCTCGATTAACAAATGGATGCACCAGATATAAAAGAACTCCCTCCTTTCTTTAAATGCCATTCATTCTAGGAAGGAAGAGGAGTGGTTGTGCGCGGGGTAAAAGGTAGATTGCATCATAGAAGCAGAAGAGGGAAATGCCATAGTACAGAGGGAGTATTGCGTTCTCCATTTCCACCAGTTAGCATAAGCAAATGCCCATGGTAGATCTGTGACAGACATGTAAGCCACCTGTGGCTCTTCAGGTGTTCTGAACTACAGCATCCATCAGTACTCGCCAGCATAGTCCACGTTGAAGCATGAAGGGAGTCGTGGTCCAAAACATCTGGGGAGCCACAGGCTACACCTGGTGCTGGTATAGCAGGACTGCTTTATTCACCCTAGACCAGAGGTCTGCAACCTGAAGCTCTCCAGATGTTTTAGGCTACAACTCTCAAGAGACCTCAACATTGACTATGCCAATGGGAGTTGTAGTACAAACCTCTGGAAAGCCAAAGGTTGCAGACAATATCCCAAACATTGCAAATGATTGGGAACTCAGAATGTGACCCGTCGTCCCTTATTCAATTGCCAAATCCTTGAGACCTATTCAAGCAATCTAGATAAGTATGGACAGATCATTTTCAGGGTCAAAGCAGCAAGTCCACAACACAGAGGACAATAACCACTTCAATAAACAGAGTGTTAGGTTTTAACTCATTTGATTGGCTTTAGTAGATACATAAATACACAAACCAGCATGTGCACGCACAAAGACATTTTCCAGATTTTCTTCCAAGGTGAACATACAGATCTGATACTTTAGGAGAGGGGCAGTAGGCTTTGCCCATCACCCACTCCACGCGGTAAAGTCCTGACAAAACATTTTTGTCCTGGCACCTCGCACGCCCACCCCACCAACCCCCCAAAAGTTCATGTTCTTTGTGGATTCAACGGTGGGCCCTCTAGTCCCCCCATTATATGCATCGGAAATGCTACAGCTCTTCAGTTGTTTATGCTCTGAACCACACTTCCTTAAGGTTTGTGCCCCCTTGCAGGTGTCCCGTCCGTGCCCCACCTCCAGTAGAATGCAGATTTGCTCCACCTGCCACCCCCTACCATCTCAACTGATAATGCTCCGCAGTGCCCCACTCCCACGTGCTTTGTGCACCCAAGTAGAAACCATTGTAGCACAGCTACCACAAGGATAAGAAATCCCTTGGCGGTTCCCTATCAACACAGATTTAGCCATGCAAACACTGATATGGGAAACAGGTATGAATTGTGGTGATTGTACCTTGATGCACCGTTCTTTCCTGTTCTGCACTTGTGAGAAACCTGAAGGTGTCTCCCTGACTAGTCCCCGGGGATCTGTCATCGAGGTGGCCAGGACGCCACCATCACTGTTAGATCCAGTTCCTGGGGGTGGACCAGTGAAGGAGGATCACCTGGATGGCGGGTCCTCGGGGAGTGGAAGTCGGACACAGATGGGTGAGATGAGGTATCCCCCTTCTTATAACACCTTTTCCTCATAGGATACTCAAACACACTACCCTCCACCCCTTTCCGACACAAACACTTTTGCACACTACGAAAGACGACGGACAAACAACCGTTTACCTGACATGTCCCACCACAAGGGTCAGGCAAAGTCAGGCAACTGACCAGAATTGCAAACACATGATGGCCCTTTCCCTTCCCCACAACGATAAAAGGTGGAGCACGAGAGCACAGTACGAGCAAGGCAGACTGCACGCCGAGAGAGCTAACTCAGCACGTCAGTTCAATAGGCGGAGAAAGATGGCACGAATCGAGAGGGTGACAAGGAGAGAAGCGACCTTGCCCTTTTCAAGCCAGGCCCATGAAACCTCCACGGAAGGAATAGTAAGACCGCGAACAATAGCCAGCGTTTGTTGCAGCACATGTCAACTGTACATGGGGCTCTCCTCTGCTGATAACCAAGCCGGAGAGAGACGCTTTCCACCATGGTACCACGCTTAACTCCAGAGACAAGCAAAGCCAAGCGGTTCATCACAGCCAGTGAGTTGAGGGGAGAGCCGATAAAAACTGAACTGTGTTGGACAAAAGTAGCAAACAGCTAATTGAAGAAAGTACAAAGAGTTGATAATACAAGAGGGGAAAACCAGCTACAGAGAAGTCAGGCACCACGTGGGTTCTCACTCTGGAAACGCTGGGCGACCACCCTATTGTTGAAACTACAGTTATCAGAAGGCCTTGGGAAAGGTGAGAAAGGGGTCAAAGTGGTCATACAGGGATCTAGTAAAATCCTCTGTACAGTCAAAAGCCTTTGACCAACAGATGATTGTGAAGCTAAGGGAAGTGAATACTGCATCGTAAGAACTGTTGAAGAAACTGAGTGATTGACAAAGTTGGCAAGAGTGCACCAGACGGAGGGATGCCGATACAGAGGGGCGAAGCAAAACGTCCAACTGAATAGGGGTCTGACAAGAATGAACCCGGCAGAGGGATGTCCACAGTGAACCGATTGAAAATACATTGAGATTTGTGAATGTCACAGATGAGATTGTGTTGAAAGCCGTAGTGAACCCGACGGAGGGAGGCTAATATTCGAGAATGGTCTGAGCCCGGAAGAGGGGGATCCAAGGGTGAAAAGGCATCACCCAACATGCAAGCAGAAAGGAACTTGTGTTTATTATTTTTGGAATACCTCAGGTCCTCGGAGGCAAAAGACTCTTTGTACAAATGAGACTTAAACACAGAAGCCCCTGATAGCTGAGAACGTAACTGTTGGCTCGTGCTGAGAAAGCTCGAGCGTGTTCTGTGCTCTGGCGTCCCGCCTTGTCCCGTGCTCAAAACATGGAGAGGGGAGACCCCGACCACCACATCCTGACTTATTATTTACGAGCACTTCTTTCTTTCATGTGAAACTTATCCCACACTCTTTGTTTATATTTAGCGTAAGGATTGGCAATAGGTTTTTCTTAGTCTACCCCTTTTATTTTGACAAGACGCCACTAGGACTGCCTTATTATTATTTGATGGCTTTAGCTTGCTCCCATAATAGATTTAGGTTTAGATTAGGCGTTTTTCCAACCCGCATATATAGTTTAATAAACACCCTTGAACTGTGATCACTTGTGTCTGTCACCATGGGTTCCTTGCACACTACACACTGTTTCTCTGTGTTTGGTTGAAATGCATGATTATTTCACATCTCACTTCCTACTCTCCTCCTGCATACATACTCGGCTCACCTCCTTGCCCCCTCTCGTGCCCCTTGTGCTCCCTCTTGTTTCCACTCTCATCGCTCCTTTACTCTGGAATGCTCTTCCTCTCCCTCTAGGCACTACTCCCGCTCTATCTCTATTGAAATCCAACCTCCTAGCTCGCCTTCCTGCTGCTGAAGAACCACTTGCATAGCATTCTACGCCACCACATATCCCCGTTCTCCTCTCCCGCTACCTCGCTATGACAACCCCACGGCTCATAACCCTCACTCCTTCATCCCAAACCATAGCACTTCCTCCACTATCCTGTTCCTACATTGTGTATGTATAGGGTATTTGTAAAGCGCACAGACCGTGAGCTATCGAGGTGCTGGATTGTGCTCTACTGTCCTTGTCCCAGGTTCACGTTTCAACCCTGCGAGCGTCCTCTGGTCTTATGCCCTCACCCATTGTTAAGGCCACTGGTCCTCCGCTCCGTAAATCAATGTTAAAATATTTTGTAAGCATTTTTGTGCCAAAAATGTACTGTTTTTCACTATACTTTTCATTTAATAAATTCAGAACAAAAATAAATAGTTTACTTATTAGTAAAGTAAATTGGCAACATGTGTCAGTAAATTGAATGTTGTATTCTTTCTTACTATTTAAATATCAAGGTTGTCTTTATAAGGTAAGTATTTTAATTGTAAACTTGTTTTAACTGCAATGGTTTTAACATAGGCATGCACTGGTGCAATGTAAAACGGGCAAATTTTCTCTTTCAAAAAGTGAAAGCATTTCCCATATTTTCGTTTTTAATTTGGTGCATCAATATGTATGCTGCTGGTCACATTAAAGGTGCAGTTAAAAAAAAAAAAAAGAGACTTGCAGAAAGGGAGCGTCTGGCTGAAAGAAATATTGCTGGGAAATAGTGTTGCTATTTCCTGAATGCAGCGGAATCCTTACGGTTTCTAATATCAGAATGATTGAACTGCAGTCACTAACTGAAAAAGTCAATAACAATAGTTATTGACTACATTCCAAGCATTCTGGCCGGCCCAGGAGAAGGTCAACAATGACTTCTATGTGAAACTAGCCGATATTATTACCCAATTTATTAGCACTCAATTTGCAGGCATTGGAACAATGAAGACCTAAGTCGACTAATGCCAACCAAGTGATCGTGAAGTGAATCGAACAAATTATTTTAGCTGTCTTCCTCAGAACAAGGAAAATGTCACCAACACCAAGCTCTGGTTTAAACATGCACCATCTCTTCTGATATTGATATCATTCCTGTGTGATCTTATTTCTAGAGCTCTTCGTTTTAAAACCCCCCAAGTGCATTATAAATGGGCACTTAGGAACGTCTTTGGGGAAAAAGGTAGAGAAGAATTTAGTAGCATTATTAAATTATTGTCAAAATGCCACTGATGTCAGTAAGCAGGATATATACCAGGAACAGCCTCAGATGAGAACAGTGATGCAGACCCACTGGCTGAACATTGCAGTTTTGAAGTTCAGATATATTGGAACCTCGCATAAATACAGCTTCAAGTAAGTGCTTCCATGTTCGGTGAGCAATTGTTGCCATGACAGAAAACCACCTCGCTGTTTTCAAAATCTTCATTGGACAACCTCAGAAAAGAGCGGGAAACATGCGGGAGGGGCTACTTAATGGTTTGGTGCCTTGAGGCCCATTCAAAGGACAAAGAGGTGGGCACTTCTTCCACAGTGCCCATACCAGGAACAGCCTCTGATGAGAACAGTGACGCAAACCCACTGGCTGAACATTGCAGTTTTGAATTTCAGATGTATTGGAACCTCACAGAAATATAGCTTCAAGGTTGGCACCTGCGTGTTCTACATTTATATATATGTATATTTTATTTTCTTTTTTCTTACTGTTTTATTCTCTGTTTTCTCCTCCTCTCCCTTCTCCCTCTCTCTTCTCGCCCTCCTCTACATTTTTATATGCACTTTATCAGAATTGTTCCTGGACCTTGTAAGATAGCAACAAATGTTTGCTCTCCCCCCCTGCCACCCTCCAGCCCTATCTGAAATTTCATCAGGCCTAGAACGATAGTCGTTTGTTTTGTTCCTCTCCCTCCTTTCTCCTCCCCCTCCCTCACCTCGTGTTTATCGCCGGCTCTACCAGAACTGTCGTCAGGCTTAGTAAGGTAGTCGCCTGTCTGTTTCCCATTTCCTTCCTATCTGTGTCTTGGCTCTTGCACTATCTGAAATATTGTCAGGTTGAGTACGATAGTTAATTTCACATCCATCCTTACTGTTCATGGCCTGTAGGAATGTCATTGTATTTTTCCTTGTTCCCTCCCTTGCTGTGAAGTGCTTTGAAACACATTGTGCATAGGCACTATATAAATAAACTATCATATCATATCAGTTACTTTCCTTGTTGAATATCTCCACACACAAACCGACAAAAGCAATGCAATCTTTCAAGGATTCTTGGACCCCATGAGAACATGCAACCTTTTCCTACTTTGATAGAGTGTAATCTGTCTGCACTGTTTAAAGGGCATTTAATACCATTCTAGCACCTCATGTTGGGTTTCTCAGTTTTCTAAGCACTGTAACAAGAACTATTCTTGTTACCCAGTTTAAGGATACCGGATTTATCAGGCTCGGAATGAGGAAGCCCATCTTATCCAATATTTGATCAGCACATCCCTGAAGCCCATCCTATCCAATATTTGATCAGCCCATCCCTGAAGCCCATCCTATCCAATATTTGATCAGCCCATCCCTGAAGCCCATCCTATCCAATATTTGATCAGCCCATCCCTGAAGCCCATCCTATCCAATATTTGATCAGGCCATCCTTGAAGCCCATCCTATCCAATATTTGATCAGGCCATCCCTGAAGCCCATCCTATCCAATATTTGATCAGGCCATCCCTGAAGCCCATCTTATCCAATCTGCTTCCAGGGGAATCATTATCCATTGGGGTTTTAACGGGCCCCAAAACCTTTGCCGAGGGCCTGATGGCTGTGTTCGGAGTGGGCCTCCATCTCGGCCATTATACAGGGATTGGGTCCGACGATTCAATACCAGAGTACCCCAAGCAAGCAGCACCTGGCTCCCATCTTAAGCTGGGAACGTGCTCACGTCACGTGCAATCTACTGCCGGCACTTCCATTAAGCAGCATGGAAATGCCTGTTAGGCCATCTTTAGAGTTCACGATGGGAGCAGCACATTACAAAGGTGCTTTCAAATGTTAAATTCTGCTGTATCGGAAAATCCTGCAGCAGCAGGCTAATGTCACGAGCTGTTTTTTTTTCTTTCTGTACCAAAACTAAAAATGTGCTTTTTCCAATAACCAAACCGTGCCTACAGAACAGTACAGCGCACGCGCACATACTCTGTTTCTTCTTTAAAGCGAGGAATATTACATTGTAGAGGCCACGTGCTGCAGTTCCCTAACAATGCATACACATATGGTATATATTACACGCCACATTTATAAACCAGACTAGGCTAGACCTGACTTCCCTGGAATTATTTTCTTTGTATTAAGGCCCTGTTTGCATTAACGATTGGAAAGCATACAGCATTTAAGCAAAGCCGCATAGCTTGTGCTGACATTATGCAAACATGCTGTCTTAAAATGCTATTTTCAGGAACTGAGTTTATTAACAAGAAACTAGCACTGTTTCTACCCAGTCATTCTTATCATCCTGCTGCTATTGGATGACTGCCAGTAAAGGTGCCGAACATATGTGTATTCTCTTAAATGACCTTTGCACCCGGCAATACAGACCTTTTAAAATGGCTGCAAGCTACATTGTGAAATCATACACATATACTAATAAGACAACTGTGAGATAAAAGAAAATATTACACTAATGCCTTAATACAAATGACACTGTTCTGCCATACAAGGGGCCTGCACCATTTAAACTATCACACTTCTCTTGGGAACATACTACAGTAAATGTACTTTATTTGACAGCAATATAAAATTCAATGAATATTGCTTTTAAAATTGTGTGTCAACATGTTGTAGTTTGAGTATGCTGCTTGCTTTTTTGTTGAAAGGGCACACCCACGCATCGGTTTGACCAGTTCACCTTCGGAAACAGATGCAATATAAAAACGTGTTTGTTCACCTACCAGTAGTTTTGAAAATGGACTAGAGGAGACAGACATTGTTTTCAATGCTGCCATTTTACATTATCCTGACCAATTCCGATAGGAATAGTGATGCATTTAAAAACCTCAAATTTCCCCAAAAACATTCCCCTCCCTTCCTCCCTTCCTCCCTCCCTCCCTCCCTCCCTCCCTCCCTTCCTTCCTTCCTTCCTTCCTTCCTTCCTTGTCTTTCTTCCTTTCTTCCTTCCTTCCTTGTCTTTCTTCCTTCCTTTCTTCCTTCCCTGTCTTTCTTTCTATCTGTATCTTCTTTTTCTTTATCCCTTCTATGTCTTCCTTGATCGACCTCCCCAGGCCCGTCTTTGTCTCTTTGCATGGTATATAACCTGCAAACCAACAGTAGGTGGGACGTAACCTACTGTCCAGGCCAAAGTCATGCTCTTTGCCCCAAAATGGGAGGCTTGCACCCACTGTTTGGATCACAGGATCCAAGTCAAGTCCTTTACAGACCAGTCACTCTCGTCCAACAGGAAGATGATAATAAAAATTGTACATTCACTTTTGTGTACTGGTACCTGACAATGGCCCTCATTACGGGTCCGGCGGAAACTATGTCGGTAAAATCACTGCCTGACTTGCCAGAAACACCGGGGCATTACATGCGGTTAATCAGGCGCCGGTAACATGTTGATCCCCATTATGGGAGAGGGGACCACGGAAGCTCCAGCACCATTAATAACGGTGCCTGTGCTTCCGTGAAAGTTTGCGGGCGGGTGCTGTTCTGCCCGCCAGGTCTGACCCTGGCAGGCAGTATGGCACCCGCCCGCAGACTTGTAGTTTGCTGGCAAACGAGTAATGAGGGCAACTGAAAGCACTTTTGAAAAAATGTTCACTAGTTTTTGTATATCTACACATGAGTAAAGCATGGGTTTCTATGGCCTTTTTATAATTGTCCAGATGAAGCTTTCGATGATATAAGCGAAACATGTGTCAAGTAAAGCTTAAACTGTTTGGTAAGAAAGGTGTTTCTCAAAATTAAAGAAGTTCATTCTACCATCACGAGAGATCTGTCCAGTTCTTTAAAAGATGCATGAATGAAAGTTTAGACTTTGGATCCGAGCAATGACAAATCCCTGTCTCTATTTAAGCAATATTTAATCAGCAGGTGCAAGGTCAGAGAAGGGTTACCATAGAGACCATGCATATATATGTAAAAGATAAGCACAGGTGTCGCATTTCTGTCGTTGAAACCTCTTTCTACAGTATCCACATATGTTAATTTACACTGCTAGTTCACAAGAATGTTCAGTCACATCCTTTAAACCATCAAAGAGATTGGAAAAGCCACCTTTGGATGCATTCTAAGAACCAGGCATCCTCCGCGGACAGTAGATGTATGAAACCTGCTCTGCACAAGATGGCTTCAACTGCATTTCTGTTGACACCCAAGGTGAGTGAGACTGTATGTTGTGCATTATAAACTTGAGCTTGTTTTCCTAGGAACATGTGAGCCTGAGAGCTTCGAGGGTGACTGCTATTCTCACTAATCAATTCCTAAATTCCAAAAATTGAATTTTTCAATCTATCCTGCCTTTTCAATCTATCCTGCCTTTTATGTATTTTTGATCTTACATTTAAAGTCTGCCAAAACACCAATTTAAAAGTATTTCAGAATGTCCAGTTTTGCAAGCTGGAGGAATGCATGCGAAAGTACAGAGGCACGGATGCTGAATTGGAGGTCACGTGTTCTTACTTATCCATTCAGGAAGCTCTTCTAGAGAAACATGATGGGCGAGTCTAGGGTTCCTATTGAATTCATTGCAAAGATTACTTCAAAAAAAGGATCATTCACGATTCTGTTTTCTCCTTTTCCTGGACCTGATCTGAATTTCCCTGCCACTGGGGCAAAGTGATGCAATTTTTCAATACTGACAAGTAAGCAGCAGATATATCTGTGGCACCACTTATTAAATGTGTTGAAAAGATGATCTGGGTCACCCCATGGCAGTAAGGGGACTAACGTAACACATTATTGAACGGTGAACGGAGGCTCACACAGCGGCAACGCGCTGGGCTTGGAAACAAAACCATGCAGAGCAACAGAGGTTCGAATCCCGGATCCGCACTTAGAAACTGAACTCAGGTAATGAGCGCGTTATAAAAAAAAAAATAGCATCAGTGTTGTCATGAACAAGAGAAGCCGATATGAAATATGCACTGAATTTAATAATAGTAATTATAATGAGTTGACGGTGAATGAGTTTATAGTAAATGGTGATAATTCATTAAACAGTGGCATAAGATATAATTAAATATACAGTGTTAATGTGACTGTCTTGACTAGGCCAGAGATTCTTCCTGCCCAGGAAAGTTGCATCAAAGGTAAGTTCGTCTCCCCCCTTGCATTTGCCAATGATTGCGTATGGACAGTCACCAAGGGATAAAGGCCTTTTCACTGTAAGGTGTGTTGAAATGTTGAAAGGAGTACTGTGGTACTAGCTAAGCCAAAATGATTAGGAGTGGTTCTGGCTAAATGGAAGAGTTCCACACAGAAGCCGTAGATTTTATAGTAAGCGTTTTTAGTCTTGGGATCAATTCTGGCTCAAAAGCCATTTGCATCAAACCTTAGCATGTGTTTGGTTAAAATGTGGATCTCCCTAAGGGCAACAAACATGAGCGAAAGGCAGTACCAGATTTTCCATTAGGGCAAGTAGGCCCTGGCCGATTGGCCCCGCCCCGCGACAATGGATCAAAATAAAGTGGTGCAGAAAATGAAAAAGCTTTTAGGAGATAAATCGGGCTTTAGAAGTGCCCACAGCACTGAGTCAGCATTGCTGGACTTACAGACAGAAATGTTGAGCATCCTGGACAGAGGTAAAACAGGGCTGTTAATCCTCTTGGACCTCTCGGCGGCATTCGATTTGTTAGATCACGGAAAGCTCCGAGAGGCCCTAGGCGCAGCTGGTAACTGCTCCCATGATGCAATAGATTGGGTGTCTTCATTTTTAGAAGACAGGAACTCAAAAATCAATTGGGCAGGTCATTCCACCTCACCCAAACCTGTAGATTGCGGCGTCCCCCAGGGAGCCAGTTTCTCACCCTTGCTCTTCAACTTATATATCCGCTGCCTTTGTACTCTTTTATCTCAGCTCGGAATTTTTTTCACCAACTTCGCTGACGATACACAGCTCATTCTAGAGCTGAGCGGAGACCATCACGCAGATAACGAGAAGCTATCGGCTATTTACGACATCATCGAAAACTGGATGATTGCACACTGGATGTGTCTTAATAGCTCCAAAACGGAACTCATGACCTTCGGAAGCGCTAAAGCCTTAAACAATCTTGGTTCGGATTACTCCACATTCACCATAAAAGATTCTACCATTAAGGTATCTAATAAGGTTAAAACACTAGGTATTTACTTACAATCCTCCTTAGGTGCAGAAGCCCAAACCGCTTATTTAAAGCGAAACTGTCAATACTACCAAAGGCTTCTATGTCAGATAAGACCTTTTCTTAATACCAAGAACAGCACCACGATAGGGAGAGCCACCATACTATCCCGCTTAGATTATGGGAACGCGCTAATGCTCGGCGCCAGCAACAACTGCCTGAAACAATGTCAGATTATCCAGAATAATGCTGTTAGGTCCATCACTAATAAATCCAAACGTGAACACATCACCAAGGACAGAAAAGATCTTCATTGGTTGGCTGTAAAGGAACGGATCAAGTTTAAATCACTGATCCTAACCCACCGATGCCTATATGGCACGGCACCTGCATACCTTAAGAATAAATTCAGCTGGTACGAGCCGAGCCGTAGCTTGAGATCTGCAAAACAAGGATTGATCAATCCCAGCCCTCCAGGTAAAGCCACTGGTCTCGGCCGAGCCTTTCCGAACCTGGCGACTTTCCACTGGAACAAACTGCCTTGCAGCCTCAGATTGGAAAACAACCTCCAACGCTTTAGGAAACAATTGAAGACCTTTCTCTTCATATAATTAGACAACCTCCACACCGCTTCTAGTTGCCATCGTTCTGCTTCCTCCCTCTCTATGCTCTCTATGTGTTGTCCCGTTCTTCTTCGTCCTTGTGTCCTTGTCGCGCCCTGATGCTTGCGAGCTTCGGCGCGTTACAAATAAATAAATAAATAAATAATAAATTGTGAGTGGGGGGGCTAGCAGCCTCCACAGGGTTTAATCGGACCCTGGCATAAGGGAAGTCAGGAGAAGACCCACTTCATCCAGCCTACCCAACCATGCATCCTGTCTATTGTGTTGAATGCTGATTTGTAACAAGGCTTACACAAATCAAAGCTGAAGCCTAATTAAGCCCTGGGCCCACCATAGAGTCTTCCTGTTGACTGTTTACAGTCAATGTTATGGACAACAAAAGTGAGCTTGTCGCGCTGATATTCAGAGCTCGATGTATCTATGCACAGTAAGTCTTTTAAAGCATTTGGTACTACACTTATGTGATGTTTTCTACTGGATCTGGTATTTGGATGTTTAATTCTGTTTCATACTCTTACACTCTCTGCATGTGCATGCACCGTGAGGGATATTTCAAAAGCCTGAGTTCCAGAGTCTCAAGAGGCACGTTGCTACCTTGGTTGACCTTGGATTGAGATGGCAGGTGGAACCATTCTCTCTGGTGCTTAATCGGGGTCCCACCAGCTATTTCGTCCCCGGGCAGGCAACATGCCTGTGAGCACTGGACACCACCTCTTCCTCGCCCTTGTGGTTGCAATGGGGGTCGTTTTTATGCATGACCTGCTGACTTTGCCAATTGCCCGAATAGGTTACCCATTTCTAAGTAGCGATGCCGACATTAACGTCATCTCTGGAGTCGCATAGCAAGTCCACCTTCCTTAGTTATGAAGCACATCCTATCCTCAGCCACACATCCCATGAAGCAACCTATCGCATCACCCTGCATAGAAGCTCAGCAACCTTCAGGGCAAACTCAACTCAATCCCCACAGGCACACATCTACACATCGCCACCACATCTACGCATCACCTTCTGCAGCCACACATGATTCTCTGCTGTCAGAGGTGGCTCAAAGAACACTCCAACTCCCAGAGTCAGTTCAAGAGTTTTTCTAGTAACGTTAGGTAGGGCACTAGGGATGTCCTGCTCTCGCTCATCTAAAAGCACAAATTCCTCCCTTGCCCAGGATTCTTTACTCCCTGGTCTTGTCTATACTGAAGGTTTCTCCCTACTATCAAGGTTGTGTCTTAAGCTTGAAGGGAAAACCTAAAGGTCAATGCCTTCCTTACCTGTCTGAGCTCCCCCAGGGACATCCTAGAGTGACCTTGCACTATCAATGTTGTTTGTTGACTAAAAATGATTATTAGGGTTTTACTTTCAGACATACGGCCCGACTTGGCCTTCTTCCTATTAAGCCCACGTACTCCTCTCCCTGTCTGATGTGTCCCTCTCACTATTCTCCTGCCCCCAACTACACCCACCTTCACTCCCTACTCACTGCATCTTCCTCTTATGTGTCTCATGTCTCTCACTCCTTCTATGCCTTACTTCAACCCTTGCATATTACTACACCTTCCTCTGCACTACTCCTCCTTCTTCCAGATTACTACTACCTTCTTGACACTACTACTCCCAACTCCCCACTACTGTCCCTTCCTCCACACTACAACTCCTTCTTCCACACTGCAACTCCTTCTTCAACAATACTACTACTTCACTCCACCATCTATACAGTCAGATTCCATTCACTTCCACAACCACTTCACATTCACTACCTGCATCCCTCCAATATCACTCCCTATCCTTAGACACACTCACAACACAGTACCACTTACACTCACTAGCCAACGCCTAACCTGCTACAAACATCAACTCATCACTGCAGTCCACCATCCTTCCTCCTGCTGGTTTCTCGATCTGCCACCTCCTCTTCCTCTGACCTCACCCGAACAGCCCTCAACTTCCTGTCTCCTGGGAGCTTTCTTAGCCCATAGCCTCCGAATGGTGGAACGTCCCTATCCAATCTGGTCCTGTCTTCCCTGCCAGGGGGTGTTACATAAATGGAAGTTTTTAAATAGAGAGTTAAGCCCCACCCCTTTTCTCAGCATGGGAACACTGTGAGACAGCAGTGACGGCCTGCATTGTGTGATCTCCAAGGTAGGTGTAATCTCTAGTTTTTTAAGTTCCTGGTGGTCCAGGGGTTTCCCTGCAGCTTCTTGACAGTATGCGCTGGTACTGATGAGCGGTGCACGGCTGGCCCAGCAGCCGCATATGTTTTCTGATCTTTCCCTGGCCGCTTCTCTCTCACTGTTTTATTGTTTGTAATTGCGAAGCAAAGAAAAAGAATGAAGTGGAATAGATTACATTTGCGAAGCAAACAACACATACCTATAAAATGTGTTTTTTAGAATATATGGTGACTGTAATAGAATAGTGATAGGGCCAGTGCCTTGACCTAACTCGTCACCCCAGAAAAGCGGCCCACCAGTGCAACCTAGGTATAGCCATCTCACGAGGGTTTAGTTAGATTTGTTGGAGGGCAAGTTAGGCGAGTGTTACACGATTGGTAACAGACTTTACCAATCACCGGCTTATACTAATATCGAGGGGTGATTTTCTTTTAACTCATATTTCATGAGAAGATCAATAGTTTTGTTGTTCTTGCTTGTAGCAGTACTTACTGGTTGGAACCCTTCACCACTGTTTGAGATGCGGTTTTGATGCATTTGTATTTGAAACTATCGCAGGAAATCCTAACTCCCGCTGGTAAGTGTTGTATGACTCTTCACTAGTCAATTCTTGCCCCCATAACACAGACGATAGGGCTTTGTGACAAATCCCAGGGTATGGTCACTCCTCCCATAGGGGGAGCCCCTTGCCATGAGGTCAGGGAGGCAAGGCCAATACCCGAAAGTACCCCTGGGGGTGGTGCTCAGCGGTGGATCTCATGGGGAGGGAAAACCCACTATGGGGCCAGTGAAGACTACCTTGGGAGAACGCGGTATTCACCTCCTCCATCTCTGTCCCCTTTTTCCTCTCACCCCACTCGATCCCTTGTGGTCCCCCACACACCTATGTATTTCTGTAGGGTGGAAGACCCCAACCATATAGACCATACTGGTACGAGGAAGAGTGAAGGCTATCTAGATAGAGTTCATGCAACCAATGACAAGAAGAAGAAGAGTAGGGAAGGAGGAAAAAGCCCACCGCAGAACCAACATATGCACTATAGTCAACCAGAGCCAAATATAAGAAGGGAATAAGGACTGTGTACTTTGTCAGATCCTCCCCGCAGGAACCGAGTGCTAGCTGGAGGCTCACCACGGAGAACAGAAAAGGCTGATTGAGCCTCGCCAAACACACACTTTGTTTCACGTTGTCCAGGCTGGAAAATCGGAGGTCCGGGGAGATCGGGAGTCGCATCATGTGCTTGGATTGAGAATCACATGCCAAGAGGAACCAGAACTGGGAATGCGGCATGGACACGCCGAGACCACTGGAAGGTGTGTGAAGCCCGCAGCAGGAAGAAGCAGTTCTGTGAAGCTGACTAAGCAAGCCGATAACACCACAAAAGGTATAGAGGGATCTGGGAACCACAAAAGAGACAGAAGCTACACAAGTCAGGGGGATCCAGACACAACTCACTGGGGTCTGGGACCCACACACGAGAGAGAGAAGTGGGATACTTGGGCACTGTGTTGTGAAAGAAAAGAGGAGGGAAGGCAATTCCCCATTAATCCTGTTGTGTTTTTGTACAGGTGTGGAAGAGCATATAACAGCAAGAACTTTTAAGTTAAATACCAACTTGTGTTTTCTAATCAAGAACTGAACATTTAAGTTAGCATCCAGAAGGAGAGAAGCCTTCTTCTGGATCAAGCAGGCACCCAGTTATTCCTTAGTCTAGAGTGTAAGGGACGGAAATCGGTTTGGACAAAGGACGGTGGACATTTTACTTTATTGAACATCCGGACATATTTCTTTAATCTTTTTGTTGAGGTAGGGCAACCCCTCTTAGAAATGGGGCAAGATAGGTTCTTCTTTTCTTTACTTTTATATCTAAATAAAAGTATTTGCCAACAAACATGCCACCACTGTGTCAGACCTGTACCTTTGTACTCATACAGCTCCCGTTACCGTGTTGAATACCTTTGGGACAAGATACCACACAACCTAAGAGAGGACCACCAGGAACAAGATTCCTTTGAGGGAATGGAGAGAATTTTCCTCTGCAGCAAATGCGCGTCCATATAAAAATAATATTAAAGATACAAACTTTGTGTGTAGGAGGCAACCTCGTTCCTCTGCATTTTAGCCACCTGCATCCTCAGTTAATCTGCCAACTGTAAACTGTCCTTCTTTCTTTAGGAAGTTCAAATCACATCTTTCCCTTAAATCATTTTCCAATGTATATCTGGACATGGCCCCCATTTATCGATCTGTACAAGGCAACCCCATCACGTTTTAGACCCTTTTTGTTACAACACTTCTCATTGGATTGATGAAAGTATGTTTTGATGCGAGGTAGGGGTTGGGCCAGACATTAAAACAATTTGTAAAAGGGGCCCTTACCAACGTATTCATGATATTCATGCTTTCATAGACTTTGTTGAAGGGGATCAACGATAAGGGGCTAGACTCTTCGTTATACTTTCTCTATTTTATGATGACTTCTTATGGAACCAATTCTTCAATTCCATTAATGCCGCCTGAACCTCAAAAGTGAAATAACAGGTTTTTTAAAATAGTTGTTCACTTCTTACAAAACTACTGTTTGTCCTCTCGTCATCTTACGTATGAGAACGTGGCTAGAACCTCTTCCTTTGTCCAAGCAGAAGGCGCAATCTACTCTTCCTGGATCATCTGGGATATGGAAGCTAGGCCTGATGGAAGTCATGCTTTTCCTGAGATCATATAAACTTTAAGGAGGTTTGTGCTTCAATCTCACCTGGCTTGTTTGTCGAATCGATGAGTCAGAGATTGGTTTTCTCATCCTAATCACATGAATGAACGAACTCTGGTCGCAATCATTTCTTTTGGAGACAATTTCAGTGGGAAAACACTTATGGTCCTTGCAGCCACGCGTTGGTACACGCTGCCAAAACACTTGCAGAATGAAAGCAGCCATCTAGTCCTCAGCAACGAGCTAAAGACACTATTGTTCAGGGATCTGTAACCAGAGGGTCCTGATGGTTCATCTCCCTGCCGCCTCGTTATCGAGAGCCAAGATGCCCATGGACCACCCACAAACATGAATACAATTAGTTACTTGTTTATTTTCAATTATTTATTTGCATTTTGTTGGGCTATTATTATGTTGTAACTGTGTGGGTGCGTATTTTAGAAGAGCATTCTATACCCGCCCTACAATTTCAATCTCTTATGTTTTACCCAAATATGTACCTATACATTTCTAATGAAATACTACATTATTGATATCATTGTATCTAAATGATTTATATAATGAATAGAAGTCAATGGGCCTCATTACGACCCTGGCGGTAAGGGGTTAGCGCCATCGTTAGCTGCGCCGACCCCTTACCGCCAATCACGAGTTCCCTTTCCGCCATGGCGGTTATTACACCTGCTTTTAGCGGGTGTAAAAAACCATGGCGGTAAGGGAACTTGGTGTTAATTACGCCACCGTAATTTACGGTGGCGTAATTAACGCCTTCCCCACTCCCATTATGCCCTATGGGGCAAAAATGGGAATGGGGAAGGGTAAATGGGGATTGGGGATTTACCGCCCCGCCAAGGTCGGAATGGGGCGGTAAATCCCCTTACCGCCATGGCGTTAACGTAGTTAGCACCATGGCGGTAAAGTCACGGCCCTGGCGGTAACTTTCCGCCAGGGTCGTAATGAGGCCCAATGCTTCTATTCATAGTTTAGCTATGTTGATGAGATCTCTTCAGCCAATGCAATTGAGTATCTTAATTTGATTAGGATACGTTCCCAAATCACGCCTCCGAGATAATAGAAATTGGTGGATGGCTAAACCTCACGAAAAACATTATGATTTGACTTCCGATTGGAGTTGCCAGCTGGTAGGGGTTGAAAACATTTAAAGATGTAACTTGATATAAGGTCATAACTTGCATGCCATATATTGTATGCATATTCAGAATTCTCTCTCTGACATGTTTCATTAAAAAAGGTCAAACAACATGAAACATGTTTATGATTTTTTGGTACATCATATCCTGTGTTGGCCCATATATTCATCCATGAACATCAAAAGCTTTGTTGCAAAACTTACATCACCATTACATTTCACAATTACAAATATGTTTTTTATAAATATCTTTATTCTTCGGTTGCAGGAAAGAACCAACGCATTGGCACATTCGTAACCCCTTAATGGTACTGCTCGGCAGACAATATCTCCCACCCACCGGGTGGTTTTCTGAGGAGTAGTGGCCATTTTGCCCAATTTGTTAAAGGAACAGCATCAAACCCTCTTACTCGAGTCCTGTAAACATACCGCAGTAGGATAACATTCAAACTATGGATACTATGCTGAAGGAATATAGTCTCTATACCCCGATGCCACAAGTATAGATAATGCAACTAAAATCTTGTTTTACTCGGTAAACAAATTCTACTTAATGCTTATGCTGTGTGTATAAAATATGGGTATCTGATATACTCTGATACCAGGAATGCATCCCATCGATTACACTGTGATGTCCCACAACTCCCGAATGTAGCATGATTTTCTACATCGGTCTCGGGAGGATAGCTCAGGGGCAACATGCTCGCCTCAGAAGCAAGACGACACAGAGCACCACTGGTTCGATCCCCGGGTACCGCGCTTAGAAACCTCTGGGTATTTATCACGTTATAAATAACCTATCATCAACCTATCCTCATCATCCGTGTGGCAGTTCTGATTCTGCCCCCTCGCCATTTAACAGACATCAATGTTGGCCTTCTCAGGAAACTCTTCTACATACGTAACGCATGTTCTGCGTGCTAGGAGAGTGCCCTGTTTTAGACAAAACTTAGTTAAGAAGATCTTTTCACAGAAAGATAATTTACAACCGTGAGTCCAGGGTTTTCATTCAATCTTAATCTTTATTGAACTCATTCAAAATCCAATAGAATCATTAAAAAGCATAGATGTTACATTCCAGGACATTGTACAAAACATAAAACAATTGACATTTAACCAAATGTAAGATGTTCTGCGTCCAAATGCCCGAGCTGCAGTATAGCTTCGTGTCCCGTGTCTTCTACTGTGGGCAGAGCATGACCCCAAGTCCCACCTATAATGTTGACATATGTGATGTCCATGCACTGCTCACACATTGGGAGGCTGGAAGCACAACTGGTTCATCTATAGTAGAGGCAGAAATTATGCATGGTGGTCTTATATGGTCCTTGACTTTCACGTACACCAGCACTTGATTGCTGGAAGTGCTGCCTCAGACCTCATCTGGGATTCCCAAGGAGAGTGGCCTCCCTGGATTTCTGTACAGAGGCATATGATGCATGTTGTAAATATGTAACTCTGGTAAGAGACAAGCTTAAAACTCTCCTTATATTTAAAATACACCAAGGAGACCCAGGCCATGGCATCCTTCATAACTTCGTAAGTAAGTCATCACTATCACCGTGGACAGGATCACCCTTTTCAATATCAACAAGATCTGACCACACCTCGCCCACCACTCTAATGTATACGCTGGACCTCTGAACACCCGACTACTATGCCAGTGTAGTCCTGGGCCTTTCACTTCCCTCAACAAACTGCTCAACTTTGCTACACACCCTCTAGATCATATATCGATCTTCTCCCACCTCGGCATACCATCAGCACAGCAGATGGCTCTTCATTGAAAATCATTCCTTCAAATTCCTACTCCTTGTTTTTGGATGAATCCATTGCCTCGCCCCTCGGCGATCTGGTGGCGTTAAGCTCCCTCTACTCTCCTACTCAAACTCTCTGTTGTCAAAACCTTAACTAACGCTCTGTTCTATATCCCACCCCCCGTGCCAACTTCTGCTATGTCCTACGGGCCAACCACCACTCCAATGCTCTACCCACTGACAAAAAACAAAAAATGGGTCAATCAGTGGAGGTATTTAATATCATGCTCAATCTCCACCAGTGAGGCATCCCCTTATCCTCTGCTTGACCTCCCCTGTAGACTCTTCCAACACCAACCTGGGGGGGGTTGTCAGGATAGCTCAGGGGCAACGCGGTTGTCTTAGAAGCAAGACAACGCATAGCAACACAGGTTTGAATCCCCGTCTCGTGCTTAGAAACTGGTCTCCGGTATTAAACGTGTTATAAAAGAACAATTATAAAAACCTGATACTCAACAGTTGTTTATGTGTACATCTGTATTTAGGAAAACTTCCTTACACCCTACCACCTTCCTTCCCCAACCCAGACCTGCTGCTTGTTACTTTAAATATGTATTGTCGTGACCAGTGGGCCAAGGTACAATATTAATGAGATATGTTACTGTCATTAAAGGTCCCCTTTTTATGTAACCAGGCCTGGCTCACTCATTACCCGACTCTCCACACATGTACCTACTGGAACTATGTATGGTTACCCTCAATTGTGACTGCTTCTGAGTTACCTTTTTTGGTTCTCTCGACATTACTTCTGTTCCAAGTGCCAACACAAGCTACCAGATAAATACAAATCTTATGGGCCCTTGACCGCTCCTGGATCGTATTTAGCATCTGGCACGTAATGAAGCATGAGCCGGTCTAGTTGTTGAAATAACACAAGACATACAGTGAAATCCCTCGCTTAATGCTTGAGAAACTGAACAATGGATTAGAAAACAGCCTTTAGGTGTAAACATAGGCTCACCGGAGGCCCACTCCGGCAGCTCATTCAATGGATTGATCGCAGAGAACACTTGCACAATATAAGCAGTGAACCCTCTACGCTCTCTAAGGAAGCTGTTCTCCACCGTGCCCAAGTGGTGGGAGAATATGAGGAGGACATGGCTTAACTCCCCAGACCTCGGCAACTTTACACACCACTGCCAGTGCCCCGGTCTGATGAGCATCCAGCGACTCTTAACATGATATTGCCTCCATTACAACACTCCACCAGACAGTTGTTGATATTTTGCACATGCAAATCTAGAACATGCCCAACTACAAGTATATTGATTGCCTGGTATATCTTCAACTACAGCCGGCCATCACCACATTTGTTTGAAGATATCTCTTCCAAATGCTTACAGGAGCAACACCTCTCTAAAGCTGACTGCAAAGCCATCCACTGCCTTCCAACTTCCACGTAGGGCCATCATACCGAGATTGGACTGGTGCACCCTTTGACGGGGAGCGATATTTGGCAAAAATCCTATTCAAACTGACAATCTTGCGATGTAGAGTGGACCAACAAAGGGATGAGGAGATGCCCAATTCACTGTGGCACTTGTGAGTTGGTCCTGGAGACCCAACTGTTACCAAGGGACTATTGTGTGAATATAGGCAATGATTGCATTACGCCCCAGGCCTTCTATAAGTCTCAGGAGGATAGCTCAGGGGCAACATGCTGGCCTTGGAAGGAAGACGACACGGAGCCCGGGTCCGCGCTTAGAAACCTCTAGGTATTAACCACGTTATAAATAACCTATCATATAAGAAGGCTCAAGAGAGAATTTTGGAGGCAGGTTGTGTGATGTTTAAATGTGGTCCTGTCCTGTAGCCAATCTATGCATGCTGAGGGAATGTCAGTGCTTGGAGTGACAGCTCAGGAGAAATTTGGCTGTGTGAGAGTTCTGAGAATGTCTGTTGGGGCCTGAGCTGGGTGTGCTAGAGGATGGACAGTGGGTGGTGTCTGTCTCCGTGTATATACTACAAGAGTAACTGGAACCCATGAGATGCTCATATGTAAATAAAGCGTGCCTGGTTCGTCATACTCGAGTGGCTTGCAGCTAAAGGTATGTCTCTGGTGATGCATTGCAAATACCGGGAGCGGCTGCCACCATCCCCGGAATTGACCCATTTCTTTGCTGCAAACTCTGAGGCGGTGTTGTTCCAAAGGCCATGCATTTTGAACCTTCGCAGGATCCTCAGAAACTCAATGTACCTCTTCACGCCAACTCCATTTGTGCCAACTCGTTCCTTACTACAAAGCGTGAGATGACCACTGTTTCCCAATGGTTCTCTTGTTATTGAAGCGTGAGTGGAAACCAACTAGATCGACCGAAGGAGAAGTGTTTTTCTGAGACTATAAATATTCCATTAACAAAACAGAGCCCAGCCGCTCCAATTTACATTGGCGGGAATTAACATTCTAGTTTTCCATCCAACATAAAGGCTCCAAGATTCTGTTTCATCCTTCACTCTTCATTTCGCAATGGGTAATGAAGCGTTTCAGTCTAAACATTATCACATAAGAGTTAATCGGCCCTTATAATTGCTGCAGAAGGCCTAACCTCAGAATTAATGACCCATCTGCGTTAAAGATGCCAGCTAACAATGCCGATTCTCAGTAAATTCTACTGTCTTCTCGTGGGATCTAACAGCGAGGTCTCAACAATGGGAAAAAGATACAGGTGCCCTGGGTCCCGGACATTTGGCACATTGGGGTGTTTTGAATTAAGGGCTGACTCACCTCAGTGACCTGTACTGACAATTCATTTCTGGCCAGTGATCTAGTGGAGTAACTTTGCCAAACATGTTGGGCGGATGGGGGGGGGCATGCCATCTAAATGAAAGGGGCCCCTGCCAAATGAGCGGGACAAAATGGTGTACCACAAAAGTTGGGGGTGGGGGGAGAAGGGGCCAAAACACCCTTGTCCCCCACTAAAATTACGCCCATGCAGTGATCCAAGCCAATTACCTCCTTTAAGAGAGTTAAGGAGTTCTTTTCTATCGTGGGTTTCCTCTTATTTACCTAAGCAAACTATTTCTGTTTTTTGGGGTGGCAACACTTCTGCACCTTTGTCCCTTGATCACAGTGTTCTTCTAGGCTCGGTCCTGGGTCCTTTTCTAGTCTCCCTATATACCTCACTACTTGTTCCTATAATTTCTTCTTTTGGACTATCGCATCACTTCTATGCTGATGATACTCGGCTCTTTCTGTCCTTCTCGTCTTTCACACCTGATATTCATCACACTCTTTCATCATGTCTTTTTGCCATCAAATCTTGGATGGCTTCTCATTTTCTTACTTTAAATGCAGGAAAGACTGAGGTCTTATTCTTTCCTGCTAGCACTCTCCCTCGACCTCCCCCGCCTTTGTCCATTTCTTTTCCTCCCTCCATCCTATCTATTTCTCCCACTGCACGTAACCTTGGTCTCCACTTCGATTTTAACCTGTCCTTTGCCTATCATATCTCTCTCACATCTCGCTCCTGTCGCTTTCACCTTTATAATATTCGTAGAGTCCGTCCCTTCCTCACCTTTCATGCTACGAAACTTCTTGTCTCCTCACTAATTGTTTCTGGCTTATTTTTTATTCTGTTACGCTCTTTGGCCTTCCCTGCTCACGCTTAGCCCCTCTTAAATCAACCTACCACTCTTCTATTAGCCCACTTTGTCTTCTTTCCTATCGGGACTCGATCTCTACTTCTCTTGCCTCTCTTGGTTGGTTGGTTCCATTCTCAGCTTAAATTTCACTTTCTTTGTTTAGTTTTTAAATCCTTTTATGGGCTCGCCCCTGGCTATCTTGCTTCTCTTCTCTGCTTCTATACTCCCTCCCGCACTCTGTTCTTCCTTTCTTTTCAGACTGAATATTCCCCACCCCCCCGTGCTCAATCCCGCTTTCATTCTTTTTAGCTCTTTGCTCTTCATTGGAACATGCTCCCTCTGTCTCTCCGTGCTATTACTTACTAGTCTCTGATCCGTTGTTCCCTGAAAACTCACCTGCTTCATGGTCCTTGATTGCCTTTTACCGGAAGTGCCTGAATGTTGACATGCATTACTGACTTTTTTGTACCGTTGTTTTCTTCCTATGTAAAGCGCTTGTCATGCCCCGCTTTCCTGCACACGGACGACTAGGGCCGTCCGTTTCCAGGTGGAAGTTGCCCTGGCGACTAAATCCAAGCCGCGGGACACGCCGCACTACATTTCCCAGCATCTCCACTTCTTACGATCATGTGACACGCCGGCAACGCGTCTCACGTCCTGGGAATACTAATCGTACTTAACTAAGCCGGTCCATGCAATAGGTGCTCCTAAAACTAAGCAGTTAGTTTAAGCGCCCGATTCATGTTATCCTGTTTCCTGAACCTCCTAGACCCGGCTCATGCTTTAAGGATTATCCTATACGTCTTAACCCTTACTATTTCCGGCGACAAAACCCCCTCCTGTTTTCCCCTTGGTACTCGAACTCCTGGCTTTGTATAACGGACTGGTCTCTCCTACTCCTGTTTGTTGTGACGTTTTCGGATTTGTTTCTCACCGCTGAATTTCCAGATAAAGCTCCAATTGTCCCATCGGATCCCTATCCCTATCTTCACGGACTTCCTACTCCCCCTTCCTTTCCACGCATCAACGTGACTATATGGACGCTATCCTGATTCTACTGGTCACTATTTTGGATCGCTCACCTTCACTGCAAGGACGCTTTGCTGAATACTTTCAGGGATTGCTTTTGGACATTAGCTGCGCCCTCTTGCCGTTCGGGTTAGGCGGACATCTACACTAACTATTACCAACTGGAAACCTTTCTCCTGCATCGCCTGGTTGTCGTAGAGCGCCTTGGACCCACACATAGGTTGTGGGATTTCTCTCTAGATCAGCAGGTAAGAGAGGGCCATTGTGGGTGGCTGGTTGCTGCATTTCGGGTAAAACTTAGTTGCTCTCTTGAACCATTGTTTTTTGTTTGTTCCCTTAGCTCTGTTGTCGCTGCTCCTGCCTTTTCGCCCAAGCCCCTGGCCTGTTAGTTATTATTCAAATTCCTACAGGCTACGCTCTTGGGGGGGGGGAAGTCTTGTTTAGCATCACGCGCAAGGTGTCCCGGAAGAATCTGGTTCGCTGCACGTTCAAGATACCCCAGAACGGAAGGGCCCCCTGAAAGTGAATACCGACTGTATCCTTTACACGACGGTATCCTTTACAAAATTTGTCTAATCTGTGACAGCGCTTTGGATAAAGGCTATACAAATACAAAGAGAGAAGCATCCAAGCCTTTTCTCATGTTTAGGTCTGATTGAGGCCAACAGAGCTTCTGTATTAGAGGAACACAGAAGAGTAACAACAGGACTCTGGCCCATGATGTCGGCAGAAGGTGCACCAGTTTCATTGGTTGTTCCATATATATCCTTCCATTAAAGTCTGGTAGGAAGGCAAAATGGGATAGCCACTAGAGGGCATCTGTTCTCCAATCATCACTCATCATCAGCAGACTAAAGGTCATCACCCAAATGTGGGGGTACTTAGTGGGCTTATGGGTAGGACTGGGTAGGCTATAAGGGTTAGTGTATCTCATCCGCAGTTGACCGTCCTCCCCAATCAGCTATGTGCATTATGTGGCGTTCAGTTGTAGAGGATATTTCTACCCAGTGAGGTGGATTGCATACTTGGATAGTTAGCATATATATATATATATATTAGGATCTGTATGTGTTGCCAGCAGAAGATGGATTGGATTTGTTTGGAAGTGGATTTGGATGGTAAAGGGAATTGCACTCGAGAAAAATTCATCCGTATCCTTTGTTATGTGCAATGCTCACAAAACCTCAGACTATGCTATGGACTGGTCTACTGCCTAACCAAGAAGCATGATATGGCATTTGTAACGCGCCTATACACAAGTGTTTCAAGATGCGACGAGGCTAGGAAGGTGGGAACAAAGGGAGAGAAGAGACAACGATCTTACTAGACCAAGTGACATTGAGAGCGTGCAAGTGCAGGCGAGGGAGGAGTGGAAAGGTGTCATGCATGCTGGACATATTACCTCTGGACCTGGAAAACCATCTTCACGCAGAACGGGTTATGCTCATAGAACTGCTAGACCATTCTATTCTAAATGGAGGTTGTTTGATGTACTGCCGGGAAAACGACGTTTGCATTATTCACATTGTTGAATTCACGTGATTCAGGGTAGTCACATGTGTTACTGCAGTACGTTCATAAGCAGCGTGGAGACGTTGCTCGCTGCTTCTTATTGAACCAATATGGCGTTGGTAGCTGAACCCTTGATCTGCGTCCTGGCATCTTGTCAGTTACTTCCTTGGCTTTCTTCGGCGTGTTCCTTCACACGCGAGTTTGGCAGCACTGTCTGCGTGCACTTCAGTCACGTGTATCCTCACACGCGGGTTCCTGATATCTTCGCATGCTGCTTTCCTGACTGTGTGTAAATTGTCGCGTGTAAATTCCCACGCGGACACTGGAACTCTCCAAGCGCGGCTGTCCTGGCTGCGTGTACTTTGTTCACGGGTAAAACCTCACGCGAACGCTGGGATTCTCCAAGCGTGGCTGTCCTGGCTGCGTGTACTTTGTTTGCGGGTAAAACCTCACGCGGACATTGGAACTCTCCAAGCGCGGCTGTCCTCGCTGCATGTACTTTGTTCGTGGGTAAAACCCCACGTGGACTCTGGAACTCTCCAAGCGCGGTTGTCCTGGCTGCGTGTACTTTGTTTGCGTGTAAAACCCCACGCGGACTCTGGAACTCTTCAGGTACGGCTGTCTGGCTGCGTGCACTTCTGTTTGTGTGTAAAATCACACGCGGTCTACTCTACTCTTTACACGCTGTGGTCCTGGTTGTGTGTACTTTTGTTGCGTGTAAATCCGCACACTTACTACTGTACTTGCAAGCGCAGCTGTTCAGGCTGTGTGAACTTTTGTCGCATGTAAATCTGCACGCAGTTTTTTTAACTCTTTGAAACGTGTAACTCCACACGCATTCCTGGCACCTGTGATGAGATAACAGGTGGACTCATTTCATTTCTGTTCTACGTGGGATAGGAAGTATTATCAATAAATGTTTATTTGAAGGTGATTGTGCACAGTACTTTGGACGCTATCCTGTGGTGCACCAACCCAGTATCTAGCGTGAGTCTCGTGCCGTTAGGGATAAGTCTCCCTTACTAACCTCCCCTCCTTTGTCGTTGTTTCAATTCCTGGATTTCTTCTGTGACTTGTTGGTGGAGATTCCAGTTCTAAGCCTACAGGTTAGTGTTGTAATTAGTGCTACTGCTGTACTATCAGTGAGAGTTTAGTTGGAACAACTTCTCATGATGCTTATTTATCCTAGGCTGACTTCCTATAATGCTCCCACGCCCTTTCCAGTGATCCCTCTCTCTGGCTGTTTTACTAGTCAGAGAGTTGTATCATTTGGAAGGTCTAATTTGACTTCACTACTATCAAGCCGTGTGAATTCAAGGATCCGGAAGAGCCCTACCAATTGCATCCTTTTTGGTTACCGTATCCTTTTCATAAGATACTTTGGTGATTTATGACAAAAGGTGCCACGGGAAAGGGGAGGGGGCAATGCTGTACATGGGATCAAAACAGTAACAAGAACTGCGGCCAGCAAGTAGCAGGTGCAAGGGTAAGTGCAGACAGCAGGTGTCCAAAAGTGCAGGTAGGGGGACTGTAGAGTTACAGATACAGATCCAAGTGCAAGGGGTTGCCGGGATGCAGTGCAGGTGTGCATCTGGGCGGCTAGGGACCTGGGCCCTAAATCAGAGGGTAGCCAGGTGATCAGTGCAATATCAGACAGGAAATCAGCAGGGGAGAGGAAGAGAGAAGGCAGAAGCAAAGAGGAAGGTCTTGAGGTGCTTACAGAACCGGAGATGTACTTTCAATCACTACAACCCCCAAAATGCACTATGCTGGTCTAAAGGATGTTCAGGATTTGGTCTTCAGTTTTCCACACATCAACCGCAATGGTGAAGAATTGGAACGGGAATATACACTTTTCTTCCCTACATTTGACACAGTGCACAGTGATGCTCTACTGGAGGCCTTCGATTTGAACATTGCACATTTTAACCTTCCCGAGGCAGTGATGCTGGACAGCATGCAACATAAAAACTACATTTGCCACAATGCATTGTACTGGTACCCTGGAAGCTGAATGTGAATGTTCTATCCTCATTAATACGAAGGAACAACAAGCAAATGTGTTAAACATCTCGGAGTAATAATCTGAGATTTATGTAGGGAGCATATGATTAAGGACCCTGCCTGACCCTAAGGGTGAGATGATCAAGGGAGCGGGATCCACAGCCAGCTACTTGAAAATGAACCGACAGGAGGTGTGGGAAGACTACCGTGACCAACTCCACCATACCCCCATCCATTTGTCAGGGGTTTGTCACATTGCTACACCATGGCTCCTCTACCTCTAACTCCCTCCGGGTCAATCGTTTTTCAAAGAAACGAGCTGGCGCTAGATCTCTATCTTCAGCTTGGGCCTCCCTCTGGAACACCCTCCCTGCCCCTCTAAAACTTGAGGAGAACCACACAGCCTCTGTCCCCTGGGCACTGGGGATTGTATCTGTACCCATACAGCCCCCCTCTTTTTTGTTCCTTCTTTTTCTACACTTATCAGACTTACCCAGTCTGCTGCCTTAAACACAGCACTTGCTGGCTGCACTACCACTGTTTATTGCCTCCATTTTCTATTATTTTATTTATAATTATTTATCTGCTCTCCTCTGCTCCTTACTTTCTACTCTCCCCCTTCCATGCACTTTTCCCCTTTTCCCTTCCCCATGCACTTACGCGTTCTCAATGTCACTGGGCCTAGTAAGATTGTTGTTTTTTGTGTTGTTTCTCCCCTGTTCCCTTTTCTTGCCTAGTCGCACTCTCAAACACCTGTCTATGAGCGCGATACAAATAAAATATCATGTCATATATGCCCCAACCCCCTGTAATGGGGCATAAGAAGACTCGCCCATCCACCTGAAAACCTATTGCTCCATTACCCTCAGACTCTATCATTTGTAACGGTCACATGACATCCTCCTCCCAAGAGGGATGATGGCAGAGGAGTATAGAACATAGAGCAATATTAGGGCAACTAAGGCAGGAGGGGTTATTGTAGTCGTTCCAAAATATGGAGAGAAGTTTCCCTCAATTGTATTAGAACCAGAAAACCACCTGATGCCATTACCCGGCATGTTACTGGCACTGCATTAGAAATGGCGAATGATCATGCGCCAGGAGGCCAACACTACATTTCACCTTGGAGCACCGCCTCATGTAAAGCTGAACCACAGAACTCTGGAAAAATCAATCCCGCTACAGACGGCAAACAAATGTGGATCCAAAAAGGATGCAGCCACAATAAAGGCTTGGGTCACATATCCTATGGGTCTAGTGGAGAGACGATGGCAACGGCAGAGCGCCCATGAACTAGAACAATTCAACCAATCAGAGTTTCAGTATAATGTCAACCCACGCCTGAGTAGTGCTAAAAAAGGGGCAGTACCTGGGAATGCGGTGGGATGAATCTAGCGAGATCATCACTGAAACCCCTGTATGGGCCTCCTCTCATGTGGCGAGGGGAAGGCAGCCACTACCTGATCCTGGGGGCGGTATTATGTGGGAGGATCACATGGGAGGGGACTCATATCAGTGGAAATTGGTGACCTCTAACTCATGATTCCCCTATTCTTCCTAAAGCATTGAAGGCATATTGTAAAATAGAGCAAACTAATGTACCTGCTGTGCAAACATTATGGACTTCAAGATCCATGATGCCAGTGGTACAGGGACAATGAAGAAGGGCTCAGAGTTAGTAAGGATCAAAGGTGCTATTAACCATAATATGTGGTCTAGTTGTTATAGAGCAAGACGCCTGACTGGGACATTTAAACTCTGGAATGAGTAGCAGCTGGAGAGAGATGCAGAAGGAGTAGCAGAGGAAGAAGCAGACCGGAGTGCTGGGATTGCCGTAGAAGCCGAAGGAAGAATGCCAGCTGGTGCCAATGCCGGAAGTGAAGGCGAGTGCGCAGAGCTGGAAGCAGTGTTGGGAAGAGAAGCTAAACTGAAGGGGAGATATGCTCCCAGCCCAACGTGTGGCGCTTTGGTGTGCAAGAGGAGGCAGAGGACCAACAGAGCAGGCAGCCCTCCGGAGAAGAGCCGTGCAGTTCGCTGAAGTTAAGTGGGAGCTGGCAACGAAGTGGACTGGATGCAGGAGGTCCGCCACAGCAGCAGACAGTTAGCAGAGACACCAAAGAAGACCAGTGAGTTGGCCTGACATTAAAGGTGACGGCGGGGTGCTCTGAGCAGGACAATTGCCCGTAAACAACAATTTTGAATATTGAACAAATAAAGTATAGAGGTGACAAGGGCGCAATTCCCCTTTTATGGGATTCCAACTGGGGTAACCCTGTAACCCACATTGATAACAGCAAATAGGCTGTAAAGAAGCAGTACAGAGGTGACAAGGGTAGAACTCCCCTTTTATGGAACACCAACTGGGGGAAACTTGTAACCTGCATTGTCAACAACCAGGAGGCTGTAAAGAAGCAATCAAGAGGCAACTTCAGCCCAATTCTCCTTTCTTAAGTTTCCAATTTGGGGAAACCTGTAACCCACATTTCCAAGAGTCTAGAGACTATAAAAAAAGAGGTAGCCATTGTTCAGACCTCCTCACATGGGATACTGGTGTGGAGAACCTTGGAACAAATAATGCCACTAAGATCGATTGTAGTTGTAGGAGTTTTTCGTCCTGGTAGGCGGGTTCAACAGGATAGGGATCAGATCAGTTAGTCTTGGCAGGATAGAAGGAGATAATCTGAAGAAGTGTGTTTGTGGTAAAAGGGTGTGGTGGAAAGAACTTGTTAACTCTATTATCATTTTGACAGCTGTTGCATCACCAAAGGTAGTTGTTGTGCTGTACTGATAAAACTATTCCATTGGAAGAATAAGTGTGATATGTTAATAATTTCTTTACATCTTGAGGCAAACAATTGCCTTGATTTTTTAACTTGTTTTGTGACAGAGACATTTGCCTTACCAAGAAGAATATTGTGGAAAACAACAATTGCTTTGATTTGTGAACAAGTATTTGTGGAAGAGACTTTACTGTACCAAGTGGAAGGATGCAGTTGAGGGAAAATACATTTTGTGTTGAACTGAACAGAACTTTGTTGAATCAGAACCTTTCCAATGGTATTCCTGAATTGATCCAGGGGAAGGAAGCCCAACTCTGATCACAAGGAGTACTTTCCAAAATCTATACGTTTGAACTTGTATACTGTTTTGTTGAACTGAAGAAAGCCAAATATTTCTTGTATGCTTTTGTTGGGTCTGTTAGTGTGAGGGTCAGAAACTTTTTGGACACTAGGTCATCCTTTTTTAGGTTTAGTTTGCTAGATTGGGACATTGTTGTTAGGATAGGGGGAGAGAGGCATTTATCGCATCCCTTTTTATTTAATAAATGGCAAACATTGAGAAAACTATACTTTTGTGTCCATCTCACATTCTGACCCCTCATAGATGGTAGAGAACAGTGTGCATGATTTGAAAAGGAGGCGAGGTACCGGAGGACACAGGAGAAAAGGGAGCTGGTGCAGGAAAAATGATGCTGGAGAGAGGTGCCCACTAGAAGGGATTGAGGAGTGAGGTGAAGAATAAGAAGGAGGTGTATAAGAGACTGCAGAAGGAAGGATAAAAGGAGAACAGTATAACACAGGATGGATGTGGTATTCACAAACAGCACAAGGAGTGATGTGGCGGGTGGAGTAATGGTAGGAGTATCTGAGAGAGGTGGTTGGAGGTATACTGGGAGGAGAAAGGGGAAATATCCTGAAGAGGTGGTTGGATGCAACATTGTGTGAACGCCTACAGGATAAAGATACAACGCAGGGGGCTGAAGACAAAGTAGATGCAAAGGAGGGGAAAAGGGCAGAGAGGATAGAGAGTGTAGAGGAGTTTGCAGGAAGTGAGGAGGTGGAACAGGCATGTGGGAAAGCATCAATGAGAAGCAATGGCAGCCCTTCAAGGAGGTAGATGAGGATGAGGATGGGGTTCTAGGGACTGTATACAGGACCTCAGGTGGCGGGGGAGTAAGAAAGGTCAAACCAGCACCAGAGACTGAGACAATGGTATGGCAAGCTATAGGTGGATGTTTTTGGGTCTGCCACTATACCATCCCATTTTGATCCTGCCGATAGGGAAGCAAACTTACTGGTGATAGCTCTCTGACACTGGCTAGAGGTATCTGGCCACAACTGCACAGTGATCGCAACCTAGCATGCAGTGCTCCTAGGTCTTCCCAAGAGTCAAGGAAGAGCCAGAGGACCCGTTTTAGTGGAAGAAGAGACAGGAAAGGCACTGAAACCTTGAGACTGACAGTGCTTGACGACTTGTCTAGGTAGGGATGTCATTGTTTTCAGATTGAGGACTGAGGACCCAGAGACTTTGTTAAATGCAGAGACTATATTGAAAAATAAGGCTTCTTTTTTTGTTTTTAGATCCTAGGAAAAGGCCGCCCTTTTTAAGTTCAAACGTGTTTGAAGCTGAACTCCCACGGGTAAGAAAGAGGTGTGAGACAAAGGAATTTGGAAGTGTGCATTATTCTATCCCACACTGAAATCTCCTTAATAAACCTTGAATTTTCTTCATCTCTGTGTCCGTCCAATTTTGATCCCAATTTGCTTCCTGACAGAGCCCTAAAAAAGGTTTGGAGCATTAAATATTTTGCAGGGGCTGCTGTACTGAGTAAGGTAGTGTGCATTCTGGTACATGCACTGCTTTATGGTTCTTTACACTTTCATTTCTTCCTTTTGAAGCTTTCTCACACTTGCCCACACTCTGTGATGGACCTTCGGTTGGCGTCACTTCTGCCCACACGGGAGCCCCTTTCCATGAGGCCAGGGAGGTGCGGCCGCTGAACTATAGTACCCCTGGGGGTTGTAATATGCAGGAGGACCTCATGGAGAGGAACTTCCCTCTTGGGGATAAGGATGTGGGTTTGATATACGGCCCCTTCAGCTCCCAAGTCTTCAAGCTGACATCTAAGAACCTGGCTCTGAGGCATGGCCTCCTAAACCCTCAACCCCCCACAATCCGATAATAACACCAGGTTTCTTTAAGGGTAACCATCATCCCATGACTGAGCTTTACCATTCTCTCTCTGTGGAGATACCAAAGTCTATAAAGAGCTCCTATATCAATGCTAATATGCACCATTGTGATAGCAGTTCTTCTAAATGTGTTGGTCATGATGTTAAGAAGACTGCGCTAGACCGATTAGCTAATTCTAACATTTTCCTTAACAGGACTGAGACGAAGAAGACGGATGCCAATACAAATAGTATAACTGACTCAAGTATTAGCATGAAGATGATCACCATCCATAAAAGCACTGAGAAGAAGAGGCCCTCAGGAGCCATAACGAGTGCCCCAGGGAACAAGAAGGAACTCCAGCGGTATAAACGTCCGCTGAGGCGTGGTCCCTTCCACGCCTTAAAAACAAAAGGAGGACTGCCTATCATGGAGACGCAGCCAACCAGGATGAGAGACTGTGAAGCATGGGAAGCATGAAGGAGATGCGGAAAAGGCCAGAAAAGAGCCGAGAGCAGTCCGCTCCTGGAGTCAAGAAGACAAAACGACTCCTTCACCCGACAGCATCCAAATGGTACCGGGAGGATGGCAGACAGTGACGGGAAAGCAAGAAGCAGCCTCCATGCCATTACTCCAAGGGCCGGGCAGGAGATCTGCAAGGCAAAGGAACAAAGATGCAGAGAAGCCTGTGCAACACTCCGAGCAGGAGAAAGACCCCAGGAAGAACCGGCAATGCCTCTGGGGTGCAGACAGGGTAACGGGAGAATCATGGGGACTGGTTGGGGCCAAAAGGTGTGGGAGACTGTCTTCCTCATGCCGGTACTTGGCAAGTGAGGCAGCAAAGGGACCATAAAGAGCGGCGAAGAGAAACCGTGGTCGAGGACCCAACCCAAGTGAGTGATACGAGTCATCTTCCTCATGGCAGTACTTGGCAGGGAAGTGAAACTGAATGTGAGGAGAAGGGATGTATTGTCCTGGCCCACGAAGGAGGCATTGTGTGGAATGTTGACAATCATCCAGTAGAAGGAAGGTATTCTCCTGGGATTAGCACACTGCTTCAGTAATTTGGGAATCGCTGGATGCCTTAGTTATCCCAATTTGAAATGTGGAATGACAAGTCTTTGTGATTGTGGGCTTCCTTATTCAAAAAATGAGTTGAAATCTCTCCCCTAAAGAACACATGAAACTGGGGTGTTGTCACGATGGCCCGGATTCCTTCAGAATAGTGAGAGGCGAGTTAGGAGCTGCTGCTGCCACATTTAAAAAAGAAGCAACATTTCTGACCCCAAGCCATTTAAAATGATGTGCGACCTATTCAACAGTACAAATGACACCCGATTGGATCGCTATCCAAGCTGGGAGCCGATAGTTTGCCATAAATAGTGTCCGGATTTGAATTACTCCAAGAACATGTGTGCCATATTAGAACAACATAGTTCTCTGATGCCAACACGTGTTGCTTCAGAGTAATCTGTTTTGTTTCCAACTGTATGCTGAGAACTGATTTAACTTTAAGAGTGGAGATGCATTTCAGGTACAGAACCATGGCAGTATTCCATGCTGTATATCGTGTAAAGTTTGATCTACAAAAGCAAAGTCTAGCACAAGCACAAAACAAAAACAAATGAGAATGACTATACTAGACAATGACCACAATCATTGTCTAATATAGTCATTCTTATTTGTGTTTTCTATGTGTGGATGTTTGTGCAAATTCTGATGAAAATATTACTGTGACAACTGCGGGCAGGTTGTGTTTTTCTTTCTGTGGACAAGCTGCATGTATTCAGTTAAAGGCGGTGGGGGCCATCCCCTGCATTGTAAGTTAGGAGACACCTTCATTACCTTGATTTTTTTTTTTTAATAAAAGACATTATTCAGATTAAAACAGCGTCTTTTTTGTCTCAGATCGTGAGTGGGATTCTTGCACTGGGGAGAGTATTACATTTGTGTCATCTTTTCCTTAAAAAGAATGTTTAGAATCATCAAAGTATTCCATAGCTAGAAGCCAATACAGCATGTACCGGTGTAAGCTTTAGTGAGATTTGTAAATCTCGTATAGCATTCCATAAGGCAGGGGTCTGCAACCTTTGGCTCCCCAGTTGTTTTGGACTACAGCTCCCATGGGCCTCCACTATGCTGGCAAGGGCTGGTGGGATTTGTAGTCCCAAACATCAGGAGAGCCAAAGGTTGCTGACTCCTGGCATAAGGCAAATACTAGCATGAGTGGTGAAATAGACTAAAAGCTGCAGGCGGTGTGCATTGGAACAGAACATATGACTACACACTGTATTGAACACGATTCCTCATTCTGTCCTGGAAAAACATGAACGTGTTCTTGCACTGCATAAGATGGTTGTGCCTACGCCACGCTATCTGCTCCCTCTGCTACTCTAGGCCACTACCACCACAGGCCAGTTACAGCACCCCACACAGCCCATGTGACAGAATACATGCTTCAAGTCATTGGAATAACATCGACAGATGCACTGTGCTTTTGTAGCACTCAGCTTTGCTTGGAATCAAAAAAGATCTACTTCCAATGGACATTTTCTGAAGTTTAATGCATGCAAAATGATGTTTTTTCAGTAGTGTGCATGCACAGTTATTAAAAGTAACGACACATGCTGTGATTCGGGGTAACATTGTTTAATATTTTACAAATGGAACTTTGAAACAAAGTCTTTATTCCTCAGAAAACAGCTCCAAGAAGCCCATCTCCAGGAACGGGGCCCATTCTACAGTTAAAGGCTTTTAGAAAATGGGGGTTAACTGTGAACCCTTTGAAGATGTGCAAAGACCTTACATGCGCACTCAAATACGATCTAATAATGGGTAAAAGTACATTGGATTTTACATAAACATAAGACAAGACAACAACAACGTCAAGTTACAATTTCAAGCATAGTTGATATTTCAATGGCCATTCAACAGCAATCAGGACAATCTTTTAACAAAAATAAAGGTATGTAGTGGCCAATAGTCACATAAACAGGACAATCTGTTTGGAATGCTGGAAACATCTTGAAACAACTTTTTGAATAAAATATATATTTTTCATAATTTAAAAGTCAGCATATGAGTTATTTACTTTTTGAAAAAGACACATTGGCGGACAATTCAATGTATAAGCACCAGTCTTGGCGGGTACAAAAAAAAACAGTATGGTGCAAAACATTGAATTTAAGGTTGCAGGCCGCTAAACTTTAAAAAAATCAATATTTAAAAAGAAGAAGTATTATAAAAATCTATCAGAAGAATGCTTAGCAGCTTTCAGCTGGTTTTGGTAAACCACAGAGTCTGCTCTATTCATCCCTTTTAATATAAAAGGTTAACTTTACAGATATGCACGCCATTTGCTTTTTACAACAGACAGAGCGATGAGGGCCCATCATTGTAATTGGTTATTTATAACGCGCTTAATACCCAGAGGTTACTAAGCGCGGACCCGGGGATCGAACAACGGGTGTTGCTTCACGTCATCTTGCTTCCAAGGCGAGCGCGTTGCCCCTTAGCTATCCTGCCGAGACATCAGTGAAATGACAGCACATCTGGATTCAAAGGCGTTCACGCCAAAGTACCCCATGGGTTGTTTTTTTCTCCATGATTTTCATATTTTGAAACTAGTAATGCTATATTTCTTCCACGTGCGCAAGAAAATTGTCAAAATAAAAAAAATATCACTACTTATAAAAACAAGGCGCTGTTCATAGATATGCACAAAGGGTGGCATTTAGTACAAACTGTCAAAGAAAGAATTGGGTGTTATAATGCCTTACTAGGGAAGTCCAATTCATAAATAAGTTGCTTTGACATATACCTGGGGAGGGGTATTTGATTCACAAAGTAGCTGCTACGAGTAACATTTACTTACTCCTGAGTAGTCCATGACTTACTTACAGTAAACCAGGAGCGGTCAGAGTTACTCAAAGTAAGATCTTTCGAAAATGCCCCTTATGTTTTCAAAGTGGTTTTGTGCTGTAAACAGTCACACACTTAACACCTTTAGCACAGTGTAGTTGTCCACTGTTATAACACTGAGCTCTTTACACTGCTGTAAATGCTATCACCAAACTGTACAGTATTGCCTATGATTAGAAAAAGACTACCATAAATGCATTCCATTTGCTGGGAAACACTCTGGTATTTTAAATTGTATAATTCAGTTCTAGCTTTAAAAAGAAGTGGCAAAGCCCACCGGTCTGGGGCTTTCAAGTGTATGTGGGTTGCTTCTGGCACACATGGGTGTACTGGAGGGAAGTGGATGGCTGTGGGGTTTGGGATGTGTTCTTGTTTGTTGGTGTTTGTATCGGGGGTTAAGTGTACACTTTGTAAGTGTGATTGGATGTACGTTGCAGAGCAGGAATGGAACATACATGCCTAGCTAGTGCCAGCATAGGGCCCTGCTAGTTCCAGCATATGGCCCATATATGTCCAGCCCTTACCAGCACAGGGCCAGCTACTAGGCCCACATGTAGGACATTGACGTAATATGCCCAAGATCTTAACTGATTGCAATAAGATAGTCGGGTGCTTCCCCAACATACCAGTCATCCATTCTGTGCATTGCTGTGTTATGAACTTGCTCTCCAAAACCTTTGCCCACACAAGCATGCAAAGATACAGTCGCAAACACATGAATCCATGTGGCACACAGAAAAAGAACACCCACCAAGAGGCATGCACTTGCGCGTGTACACACACACAAACACACACACACCCACACACACACACACACACACACACACTCTCTCTCTCTCTCTCGCCCCCTCTCTCTCTTCCCTCTCTCTCTCTCTCCCCTAGCATCATAGACCAATAACCATCATCGTTGTCATGATTAGAAAGACAGGTGCTCTTAATGAACCCCTGAGCGCCATCATACCACTATATCCAGCTACTACCACCACATGTCAGGCATTTGCCCGTATTTGCCAAAGTGTTTCCACCAAATGCCCAGGCACTGCCAGATAATGATCTGGCACGTCATGTATATGCCAGATACTCCCGAAATAGCCAGATACTCTCAGCATTTATAGATGCCTCTGTTCCTGCCCCGGATGGCATCCAGTGTTTTTAATGAATGAAAAATAAAGAATGACATTTTAACAAATCAAAAAACAACGAAAAAATACCGATTTTTAAAACTATATGTATGTGGGGGTTGGGTAAGGGTTTACATCTAGTGGGGAGGTGGGGGGGGGTTTAAACATGGGGAAATAGAGGGTTTAGGGGACTCCCCCAAAAAAGAATTAGATTATTTTGTTGTTTTTGTTTTGTTAAAATGTCATTCTTTATTTTTGTTTCTGTTAAAATCACATAGATCAGTTCAGCCTTATAAAAAAAAAAACAAGCATGGCATCTTGCACCAAGTTAACAGATAACAGTAGCAGAGCTTGGACCCACTTAACTTTCAGGCCGCATCAAGAGACCATTTTCAGACTAAATTCAGCTAGACAACAAAAAGGAAACACCAATGAACAACACACCATGAATAAAGACCATGACATTACAGGAGATACAGGAGAGAACACTCATTCAAGTACATAACATAAAATGAGGCAAACAAAAACAAAGAGCAAAACAAACACCGTACTATGTCAAGTCTCAGACATCGGGGACTTGTTCTGTTAGATCTTCTACAGGGGGGGACAAACTGCAACTAAGGTACTGTTGGAATGTGCAACTCTCAGCAAACCACAATGCCAGAAACAAACCAATGGTTGGAATAAATACGCCCCTACCCACACCAACAGTTCTTCTAATTGTGTTTAAAAAAAAATCTAAAAGTTTCGGTTTCGCCGAGAAGTTTTGATGTCCTCTTGACAGCCTCAGTTCCGTTAGCACTGTTTGCGGAGCACGGCTGGGGTTTATGCATCGGTAGACTCCGCACGACGGCTGCGGTTTATGGATTGGTAGACTCCCACGTGCTGTCGTGCGGGACTATGTGTGGTTTGTTTTGTTCTTGCAGTGTAATGACGTGCATGCAGATCGCTGTGCAAGGACGTGGTTGTGTTTGTTTAGCGTGTATGCGGAGAGGAGGGTTGAGGTTTTGCGGTGGGGTTACTGGTGCTTTTATTACCTTGTCGTTTCGGACATACATGTAAACATAATGATCAGTTTTGGTCTGAATATGCCTCTATCAGCCTTTCCGACAATGGATTGAGCCAGTATAGTACATTATCAGTGACCTGCCTGTCCTAGAACACAGATCCACTTGGAGGTGCCACAGTGATAACTTGCTATAGGTCATACATGTGAGCACCTTAGGCGGGAAAGAGAAAGCCATTCATGGTTTCTGGCACCTCCTGCAGTTCACAGGTACCTCCTGTAGGGTGGGGACTACAGTATCTCAACGACCAGGCCTCCGCCCGATGTCCTACTCTACTTTGCTGTTAATTGATAGTTGGAGAAGAGCCCCTCTGCCCTCCGTTTATAGTTTTCCTAGTAGGTACTATTATATGTCTCAGTTGTCAGACCTGGGATATCAGCCTTTGCTCGCGGTTAGCAAGGGAGCGGAATCACCTTTGCTGGTGCCCGGTTGGCCTCGGAGCCTTGCTAACAACCGTCTGCTGCATCGGAGTTAGGGAAGAGTCCTGCTGGGCATCCAGTGGAAGGGAGGAGCAGCAGGGCACATGCTCCTCAAAGTGGCAAGCTAAGCAGATACAACATTTTAGTAGTTTTTGCACACTGTCCTCAACCAAACCATGTTTTAACTTACTACAACCTTCACAGAGGAGGAACAACCACTTGTATATCAGTCGGGTCCCATCTACCCAGGCAGTCCAGCACCAAAATGCTTGGCAATTCTCTGACGAATAGTACCAAGAGCAACCCCAGAGTTGTGTTTCGGCCTTGTTGAGCCTCGTCAGTGAGGTGAAGCTGTGCCTCTCTAAGCACAGTGAGCAAGGGGTCCACGTCTGGATTACCCAGGTTAACTTATGGTGAAAACCCAAGTCCGCAAAAGTTCTGGGAGCCCCTCTACCGAGAACGAACACGGCCAAAACCTGTTCTATGGAAAGATACCCACTCGGGAGGATCCTCAACCACGTTTTAGCTCACTGTACATTTTCCAGAAGTGACATTTCCATCTGCATGTCAGCCTTTGTCCTGTCCTGGGGCAGTCCAGCACCGAAATGCCAGGCAATTCTCCTCTGAACAAGAGTACCACAGCAACCCCAGACAGGTACAGACCCTCCTGAGTGAGAACCTACTGATATAGAACAGATCATTTAGCCGTGTTCGTTCTCGGTAGAGGGGCTCCCAGACCTTTTGTTGATATGTACATATACAGTTTGTAGATTGCTTAGGAGCTTGCAAGGAAAAGGGGATAAACCTGTGCTTTTCCTGTAATAACTGGCTGCTCTCTCTCGGCTGTATAGAAGGGAAGAGAAGACTCTCGATGATGTGCTAGTCATTCGGGGGAGGAATAGCTCTGGATTAAACACATACCTTGAAATTGTGCTTATTTTCTCCTTGAATCATTATATTATGTTCTTTCCTAATACCTGCCTTCAAGTTACAGGGTGTACCCCAAACACTGCAGGTGGAGGCACTACATGCTCATTACTTCTAATGCCGAGTGAGACCCGCACACTGAGAAGCAGCCCCTTCACCTCTTTGTGGCCTGCCTTTCTGATCACATAACCGGTTTTGCCATGTTTTCAGGGACTTGAATGGGATCATGCTTGCCGGCAGGGACCCTCCTGTTTATGCTAAAATGACACGGTACGCCGGGTTAGCATGTTTCATCCTACGCAAGCCATAAATGTAGAGTGGACCCGACGGAGTCCCAAACAATTTCCGGTTCTGATGCCATGACCTCGTTCCTTTGATGTGACTTCCATATTCCACTGGTATGACGTCATAGTAGACCGAAAAGGCATATTGAGAACAAAGTGTTTGCTAAAGTCTTCCGCCATAGGCAACCTTTTTGTAGGTTAACTGTAATTAGAATGCTATGCATCTACATTTTTCGGCATTGTAACATTATTCCTAGGGGTAATATTCCTTATCGTCCATTTACATAGGAAGAGTATTCCCAATTGGTCAGGAGTGAAATCACCACTCCTCATCGTGAACCGAGTGTCGTTTCGATTTACTCAGACACTTAACAATGAAAGGCTATACAAACATATGTTTTTCCACAAGGGACAACTTTTGTTGTATTTGGCCCTATCATTTTGGCAAATCAGATTTGTGTTGGGTTAATAAATGGGGATATCAACCGCACCGTTATCCACCCACTATCCCAAGACGATCCCTTGCACGTTCCCAAGTTTTTAATCCCTATTTTTCCCCACTGTATTTTAACCATTTCTAACATACTTTCCCTGACGTATTTCTGATACCCTGTTTGTCTATGGTAGTCTATGGTAGTCATACCAAGTCAAACATCAAATGTTTTTTCGTCCAGGGATCGCATATTTTATTTAGTAAAACTGAGTCGACTTCAATGAACAAATCCATATTAACACACAATTTCCAATACTTACTTCGATTCAATTTGATTTCATCATTTTTTTTCACTGAGAAAGAATTCATCAATTTTATTTTAAAGAACATTTTACCACAAAAGTATGCGGGGGGATACCCTCTTATCCCCCACATACATTTGCTGTAAAATGCAGTGGAACACATTTCACAAATTCTCTTTCGATGGAAAAACCTGCAATATGATATGATATGATAATAATAATGATTTAGCATTTATATAGCGCTACAAACACTCAGGTATTTAAGCGCTGCTTATTATTACCCACAGTGTGTGGTGCTCATTTATCGACCTCGGAAGGAAGACAGGCTGAGTTTGCCCTGCCGGGATTCGAACCTGCATCAGCAGGCTCTGCATGGATACCACTCGCTGTGCTATTTGACCGGCTGTGCTGCTCTGTATCATCTTGCTTCCAAGGCGAACACGTTGCCCCTGAGCAATCCGCCCGAGACAATGGGATGGAATCTTCCTATCTCCTTAATTGTGCCTATGTGTAAAAACGGCCTGCGAGTTAAAAAATATGTAGCCGACGGACACATGGGGTCTGCAGTTTCCTTTCTAAATCTGAATGTTCCAAGCCCTTTGCATTTAGACAGAAAAAACCCAAGAAATACGAAATATAAAAAATGAATTTACTAGGAAAAATAAAGTTTGAGATATTGTGTGTGGATTACTTGCAATTGCTGCCATTTAAAACTCTGGATGAGAGAACCACGCAAATGGTTATCATGTATCTTACAGCCTATGTGTCTGATTCACATAACGGTGAAATCCCATTGAAAAATGCTCTGTGAATCAGGCCCTATGTGTTTATCCAGTGACATGAAAGGAATTTAACCCAGGATGACCCACTGCTTATAACTGGTGGAGATGTTTCAATTATCTACACATTTGCGAGTCTAATAACTGGTCTGCATCATAATCGGCAGGTAGACATGTTGCAGTAGGTGGCTACATTGCCAATGCAGGAAGCCCAAATGCAGTATTATAAAGGGACCCGTCATTTAGGGAAATAAATGATCAAATTTGGGAATGGAGTAGCCTCTTCAATGGGTCTTTTGAGCCCATGGGCTGATAGAAACATTAAAGAATGCTGTCTGACACGATCTATGTGTTTTTTCCTATAGCTGGACTATTGAAATTCTTCAGAGAATGTCTTGGTTGTTAGTAACTCTGCACTATGACTTTTGTGAAATAAGACGATCGGTAGGTCAGTACTGTGTCATTATAAAGGTTCTTGAGTTGTATTTATGCATAGGTGGTTTATTTTTACTACAAACATTTATTTGAATTTATTTTTAGACAGATAAATCAGAATTGAATAACATCGATAAGAGGGCGCACGTAGAGTTAGGGAACCATTTTGTTTTTAAAGAGTATTTAGTATGACTTTGTGCACCAAATATGTGTGTGTGTGTGACTGTGCAAAGTTGTATAATTTTATATGGGTGTGCTTGTGTCATTGAATGTGAGCCACTTTGAGTTTACATATGTTTTTAGATGAGTGAAAGGTAGCTATGTGTGTGGGAATCTTGGCATGTGTTAGTGCATGTGTGTGTGTTTGCTACACAGGCCCATCTCTGCGTGCAAGTGGATTTGTGGGGGTGAATGTGAGTGGTCTAGTGTGTAAATGGTTCTATGTATTGTGACGAATCTGAGGATGTCTTCCTTTCTCCCATAGGAGGAGACCTTTTCCATGGGGTCAGGGCAGTGTAGAACTCACATCAAACATTAATTCCCCAGTATACAACTTTGTTTGAAAATATAAAAAAAAGGGGTCTGTTACACTGGGCTGGACAGACAGAACATTTCTACTGTTAGAAATTCTGGGAAATTAGGCTGAACCCCACAGAGCCCGAGTGGAACTAGGAGACCGTATTCAGAACACCTTGACCCTCTCAAAGACGCTTCCAGAGGTAATGGTGGCTCTCTCCCTAGAACAACTAGTTAGTGGACACCATCCTTGAAGATGGCCATCTTACAACTGAACAAACCCTCATTTCCGGAGGCAGTTGACACGGATCAAACCTATGCTGAGGCTGCCAAACTTTTAAGAAACTTACATTGAGCAATGACATAAACAGCTAGATCAAATCTAGCCCCCAATCGATGCTGAGTAAGGAGTACAGGAAAACGGATAAAGACACCTGTATGGGAAAATATACAAGGGTTGAGAAAAGAGGTAGAAAAGAAGAACTAAAGCCCTTCCTGATAAGCGACACAATACAATCCATGTCCTTGGAGAAAATTCTGGCAATTCCTACAATAACCAGTTTCTCCTGTGGAGGAAAAGGCCATATGGCTAGGGTCTGCCCCAAAAATCAAAAAGAGGTACCCTTGGAGGTAGGATGGGTGCAATGTGAAGAATATGTGTTTGTACCTGACGATGAGGAACACATTGATACCCTTTGCATCCCGGAGCCATTTAAAACCCATGAACCAGTCAAAATAAATGGTCATCCTGCTTACGCATGAGTCGACTCTGGAAACCAACAAACTGCTATCCGACCAGACGTCATACAAGGGGAAGATGTGAAAAGGGAAAAACCAGTCTGAGTAACCTGTGTTCATGTTGACCATCAGATCTACCTAAAAAACCCTGTATCAATTAGTATTCAAGATCAGGAGGCCGGCGTCCTGGCTATCCTGCAGGATCCACCATGGATGCCTCCTGGCATACAGGATTCCCTGCTGGTCTCTTTGCTGCTGGTCTCCTCCCTTCTTACACCTGCAACCACTTGACAGCATGCAGATGTGAGTTCCAAATTGTAATTGCTGGTTGCAATTAGAGGAGAACATGGAATATGCCTGACCTTCTCAAAATTCTGCAGGCCTCTTCCTCTTCTCAGCATTAGAGTGGTGAAATGACTTACTAGTGTTCACTACTCCTAGTTGCCTCTTCCTCGTCCCAGTACTATAATGGGTTGAATGAGGGGAGATGTTTTGCAACAGCCCATGAATGCCAGGGAAGAGGGGGAAGTTGGTTCTCAATAGGGAAAGTGGGATACCTAGTCTCGCCTGTGGATATCGTCTCCCAAATACCCAAGGACCCTCCACCCAGGTAATCTTCCCTCGCTTCTCCACCCCCAGGCTCAGGATCAAAATCAATGACCTTTCCCAGGCAACCTGAGGAGAGGATCCAAGGGGAGTAAGTGTAAGGATACCCTCATGTTTCTCACAGTGTGCATGTGTGTGAGAAAGAGCTTGCGTGGGTGCCTATGCCTGTGTGAGCATGACTGGGAGTGCATCTTTGTGTATGGTGCAAGGACATGGGCATATCATAGCAATATATGGCATGTCATGTGATTACATGGTTATATGGAGGGAGGACTACCTGGGGAGATGGTATGAATGCTTGTACATGTAGTGACAATAATTAACAGGTGGGCGGAGTAGCAGAGCATATGAAGGCCCATGTGCATATGCTGCTTTGATCTGAGCATATCATAGAAGTATCTGTCACCCAAGACTCAGTCATGGTCATATGATAGACCTAGCATGCAATGTGAGAACATGTCCATATACCGCCAGTACCCAGTATTCAACAGGGTATTGTGGCATAGTGTGACACCACTTGGGTGAATTAAACCAATGCCTGGCATATGTTGACTCTATGATGACAATGACTGGCATGGGGTGGTACCTAGAATACATGGGTATATTATTACGATATCTGCCATTTTAATATAGTATTTGGCCATATGATACTACTACCTAGGCACAGGGTCGACATCAGATGCTGCAACACTGATACACTGTTTCATACAACACTCCAATCATATGTACATTTGGTCATACAGCCATGTATATACAAAACACTGAACAAACATCAACACACCAAAAAATCCCAAGCTAGCCATCCAATTTCCATCAATACCACCATTAGTGCACTAGAGACTATACACCGGGTTGTATTGTAGAAGCCTTTGCAGTCGGCACATCAGTAAAGGACGCAGCCTCTCCTGCGGCCATGGGTGCTCAATCAGCATTTTCACACAAAAGCAACACACGCATGCACATGATGCACAAGCGTGGTCGTCTGATCACTGTAATGCACAGTCCCACACTAAGAATACTTTTACGTCCTGCAAATCAGGAGAGCATACACTCTGTTATTGTTGCATCAACAACAAGCTTCTGCAATACCAGCTGTTTACCCCTAAATTGGGCTGAACCTATTGTCTTGGTCATTCTTTTGTTCATGCACCAGATGCCATGATTGTGTAAGCGTCCATGCACACAGGTTAGCATAACACATTAGTGCCTCCAATTCTGTGGTGTTTACTTCCAAAGAAAGGTCTGAAAGACAAATTAAGAGTTTGATTTATTGAGAAAATAAGGGCACATTTTTTTTTTTAATGGACCTCACAATTTAATTTTGGTCTGAGCTACGCTAAGATTTTTTTTAATTAAAGGAGATGATCACTAACATGTAAACGTTAAGCCCATTCATTAAGTTTGTTATGATAAGAGGGTGCGAAGAAATATAGATTGTCTACAGTCGATTAATGACTTTATTTGCTGGTTGGATTTAATGCTGTTCTGTGCATTTCTGATGAAATGTATTTCCAAAAATAAAACAATACTACAAATTGTGTCTTTAAAGGTGGTCTTTTTCCTAGAACTAGTTGCATTCTTCTGAGTTTCAAATATTCAGAGAAATGATTTCTTATTTTCCTCTGTGAGTTTTAATGAAGATCAGAATCTATTCGTTTGACGGATCAGACAGTTTGGTATCTGGGGTTTATATATTCCGGGCAGAAATGTTCTGCTCACAGGCTTGCAACATATCACAGACAATCAGAGTCCGCCAGATGGATAGACAAAAGATCAAATACCTTTAAAAAAATGCATTTTTCACTGATGTGATAAACTGCTACAGAATTTCCTTTTCCAGAACTGCCTAACCTGTTGCATATGGCTTCCATACCATCTGACATTAAAAAGAAAAAGGGTTTTGAACTTCCCCACTAAATTTTAGAATATTATGTCAACAATTCCATAGATACAGGCCAGGAAGACTTCAACAAAGCGGTCTCGGTGATATATATTTTAAAAAGCGCATTCTTCCAACATAGACGAGTCCATATTCCTCATATTGAAACAATATGTAGAAAACGCAAACCATACACAACTGCATGGTAGACGAAATAACCAAAAGTTTTTTCCGGCCCGCAGGGAGTATAAGGAACTACTTTTTTCCTATCTTTGTTTATTTTTTATTTATTTAACAACAACTCTGATTGCACAGTGGAAGAGTCACCTTATACAGATTGTTAATGCATAATTTAAGTATGACGGTAAAAATCATGGCTGTACTATACGATTATTTACACTTGCCCCCAGAACATATCACACAAACCGCGCACCAGTGAGGAAAGGCAGTCCTATAATACGATTTTACACCAGGATGCCACGGCGCACAATTGCACGGCTCCATGCAAAGTGCGTAGAATATGGCCCGCGATGCCTTAAAGTGAAATATGCACAAGAAGGACCAATTGGAATCTTTGGGACTGCACCATGTCGCAAACATCAAATGCATGTCCCACTGATCTGCAAATGGTGCAGATAGTAACCCTGCGAAAATAAACATGTTATAAATACCTGGAAACATAGCTTACACTTTCTATACAGTTGCATGTGCAGATACTCAAAGTTGGCTCAAATGTGCCACTGTTATATATACAAATATGTACCATACAAAAATATATAAATAAAAAATATGCTTATTCATTACAAGGCATGCCAACACGGCACATTCTATTGTATGTACAAACGTATCATAAATATATAATCAATACATTGGTGAATCAATAAATATGTTTCGTTGGATATTTCCAATATGGATAATTTACATAGGATCCCACGGATGTCGCACACCTGTACATCACTATGTTGGAGGGCATCATTGATGAACCGGACGAGGGCGGTAGAGGTCTTTGAAGAAACTCACACATGGACAAGGAGTGCACACAGAAGGGTCAAGCAGTATGCACACAATGGCTAAACTCATTGACGATGCATCTCATTTTCCCACTACTAAACATGTATTTAAATTCTGACAAATATGTTGGGGCAATACGAGTGTGCCAGCTGGCAAGTGATATTGAGCACAAAAGATATTAGAATGATATTTGAGAAAAGGGCAATTACCAAAATGGTTATCTAAAATGATGCCACTGGTTCTTCCTTTGCTGGGGGAGCATGTTTTCTAGTTCTCTCATGTACATCTTTCAGATTTTAGTTTTATACATGCCCCATAACACTGCCAATATGTAATCCTTTCCCAGAGATGTCCATGACAAGCCCAATTTTGGACAATTTCCTACAGTATTGTATTTAGGACCTATGGTACTTCTAAGACACAACTCCTTTACTATGCGAGCTGAGGGGCAGGAAATGTTGAAACATGCCTTATTCAGATTCACAGGGAAAAGCTGGTCCAACTTTGGAAGGGGGAGAACCTTAGTTATGGCCAGCAGCCAAAAGGTGATCTCTCACACACACACACACATATCCCCACCTCTGGATGACACCCAGACATCCGGATCTTCTTATTAATGGTAAGAGAATAGGGAGAGGTTCTACTTCTGACAGGCACAAATAGTTTGTTATAAAAGATTGTTCAGCTCTTACACATTCTGTATGTTTTAGGATGAAATTGAACTGAAAAGATGTCAGTGTTTTTTTTTTATTTGATAATATTAATTGATAATATATTTTGTTGATGAAAAATGAAACCCTTAATCCCATATCGGTGGGGGCTCATCTTTAGGGGGTGGCCATGCTCCATGGCAACTGAGATTCATGACAGTCTTGGTATTACATGGCACTTTGTCACAACCTTTAAACCTAACCTCAAGCCATAGGATTCTGTGGAAAAACAATAAAAAAGGAAGAAATAAGTTGAAAAAGCCTTTAAAGGGATCTTGGTGAATTATTTTGCTAGGCAAGCTCACTGTCTGAAAGCATTTGTTTGAAATACTTCCTTAAACACTGTATAGCTTTCAATGAAAAGGACAAAGTATTTTTGAAATACTATTTTAAAACTATTTTGTGGACTATTTTTTAAAATGGTCTGTATGGATTACAGCTCATTCTTATCAAAGACAAAAACAAGTTTTAATTGAGGTCGGGTTAAACCACCATTGAAGTATTGACCTTTTGACCCTTCCCAACCACTCCTGCATAATCTATGTTTTTAACAAACATATGCCAAACACGTACCCCATGTATTTTTTATTATTTTTCTCACTTTGTGCACTGGTTCATCTTAGTTTAAAAATGTAACATTTTATAAGTCTATGCTTAACTAAGAGTCAATTGTGAGAAACCTAAAGGTGTCTGCCTGACTAGTGCCCAGTTAGATCTGTCATCCAGGTGGCCAGGACACGGCCATCGCTATTGGATCCAGTTTCTGGAGGTGGACCAGAGTGAGAATCACCTGCATGGGTGGGGGTCCTCGGGGAATGGACGTGAGACACCAACGGGTGAGACATGGTATCCCTCTTCTTATGACACCTTTTCCCCGTGAAAACTTTCGCATATCACGAAGGACGATGGACTAACACCTGAGCCATTTACCTGACATGTCCCAACACAAGGTTCAGGTAAAGTCAGGAAATTGACCAGAATCACACACACCTGACAGCCCTTTCCCTTCCTCACAGGGATAAAAGGTGGTCCACAAGAGCACAATATTAGCAAGGCAGACCGCATGTCGAGAGAGGTAACTCAGCACAGCAGTTCAAGAGGAAGAGAAAGAAGGCGTGAACCGAGAGGGTGACAAGCAGAGAAGCGACATTGCCCTTTCCAACCGAGGCCTGTGAAACCTCTGCAGAAGGAATCGTAAGACGGCAAACAATAGCTAGCGTGTGTTGCACCAGATGTCAACGGTACACAGGAACCTCCTCCGCTGATATCCAAGCCGGAGAGAGATGCTTGTCTCTGTGGTGCCAACCTTGACTTCAGAGAGAAGAAAATCCAAGCAGTTCATCACGACTGGTGAGTCGAGGGGCGAGCCGATAGGAAACAGAATGTGTCGAATGAAAAGTAGCAAATGGCTAATTGAACTGTTAAAGTACAAAGAACTATTGGTAGCAAAAAGGGGGAAAACCAGAAACAGAGGAGTACGGCACAATGCCGGTGCTCACTCAGGAAACTCTGGGCAATTACCAGATTGTTGAAACTGTTACCAGAAGGCCTTGGGAAAGGTGAGGAAGAGGTCAAAGTGGTCATACCGGGGTCTAGTATAATCCTCTGTACACTCGAAAGTCTTTGGCCGACAGATGATTGCGAAGCTAAGGGAAGTGAATCCCGCATCGTGAGAACTGAATGAGAAAAGGTGTGATTGACAAAGTTAGCAAGAGTGGACCCGAAGGAGGGACGCCGATAAACAGTGGGCGAAGTATAAAGTCCCGATATACAGTGTGTTGACAACAGTGAACCGGGCAGAGGGATGTCCAAAGTGAACTGTTTAAAAAGACAATAAGATTCATGAATGTCACTGACAAAATTGTGTTGAAAACCGTAGTGAACCCGACGAAGGGAAGCTAACATTTGAGAAGCGTCTGAGCCCGGAAGAGGGGAATCCAAGGGTGAAAAGGTATCACTCACTGTGCATACAGAAAGGAACTTTTGGTTATTATTTTGAAACCCATCAGGTGCTAGGAGGCCAGGGACTTTTTGTAGAAAAGAGACTAAACCAATGAAGGCCCTGTTGGCTCGTGCTGGGAAAGCTCAAGCGTGTGCTGTGCTCCAGAATCCTACCTTATCCCATGCTTAAAACTTGGGGAAGGGAGATCCCGACTACCGCATCCTGACTTATTATTTGTGAACATTTCTTCTTTCTTAAAAACATTATCCCACACTTCTTTGGTATTTAGCGTAAGAATTGGCAATATGTTTTTCTTAGTATAGGCCCTTTTATTTGACAAAGACACCACTAGGATTGCCTTATAATTGTTTGATGGTCAAAGCTTGCTCCCATCTTAGATTGGGGTTTAGATTTGGCGTTTTTCCAACCTACCTATACAGTTTAATAAACACCCTTGAACTGTGATCACTTGTGCCTGTCTTTACTGTTGCCACCATGAGTTCCTTATACAATATAACTCTTAAGCTGTTTACATTTAATTAAATAGTTATGAAATCATTAATTTATGTCTTTTTTTCATGGAAATGTTTTTTAGTCTATAATTTCAACCAAAATATTTCTCACCAAACGTATTTTGGTCTATATCCTTCAAACAAATCACCTCTTACCAAGATTCACATTGGAGAAATTCGGGGACGGAAAATGTCATCCTATCAGAACCAAGACACAGTGATCTACTAAAGTCAAGGGGAGGCTTCCTAGCAACAGTGACATCATACTTGAACTTTCTAATACAGTAGCATATTGCTGAACCACAAGCTACAACATTGCTGCCCCTGAATGCAAATATTTTCGTTTATGGACGTTGAACCTCTCTATAGATATTTGACATGAAATAATCCTAAAATGTATATTAGTGCTGTCTATGTTATTGCTATCCCCAACCTTTATTTCAGGGAAATCGATGACCTATGACCCCTTCAGAACCATGCAGCTCCTTGGCACTTCTTAGCTAATAGCACCTACAATTCCCCCGACGCAAGGAGGTCACCCATCTTCATTTTTGGGGGATCAAAACTGGATTTTGCTCCCATTTCATATGAGATGTATTACGGGCCACTTTTACTTTAGGATCAAAAGGTTAAATGTTCCTGTTCGTGCCTTCTAGCTAAACCCTCTGTTATTTTGACTACTAGATGGCAAGATTGGTGGCTCTTGTGCTCTAGAAGTTCAGAAAACATAATCAATCCACAATCAGGAGGACAACCATGATGCTCCTGGTCCACAGAGATTTGCACAGAGGCAAATAAGCATCTCACACTTACACCAGTCTTTTTAAGAACACAGTGACACAAATGGCCACTGAAGCAAGTATATAGATGCACAGAACATCTTCATGCTACATCTGAGCAATTATTTGTGACCTTCACTTGCGAGAAAGCATCTTGAGGATACTCCGGGAATTTCCAGTTTTCCTCCAAGCCAAAATGTATTGAGTACATTAAATACTGGCGGATGTAAACTCAGGGACATGAAACCCAGAATGTACCTGCTTTCTAAAGGTGTGCACTACAGTATTGATTGTTTTAAATCAATGTGCTTGCTTTTAAGGCATTAAGAACCCTATTGACCGATTACAAATGATCAATTTACAGCAGTTACACACATGTCTGTTTTCATGTTCTGCGTGAATCAACAACACATACTATAATGTATGTCACAGAAAAGGAGCAAGTGATAAATGATCATACCGATTGCCATGGTCTCCGATGCCATAAAACATCGCCTGGACAAGCATGTGCATTGCATTGAGACATATTTGGTGGTTTGTCGAGAATCTCACAGTTTTGATCTGTCAATATTTGGCCGTTACTCGCCTGACAAATCACTATTCGTGTCTTTACTCCACCACCACATGTTTGAGTACACTGAAAAAGAAACAGAAACAAAAGGCCAATCGAGAGATTAGCAAATGTTCAAAAGCTCGCATTTAGATTTCAGTGCAGTAGAACAAATCCATTGTGGACATTTAAAAGGTCTGTCACACGCGATTGAAAACATTTTGCGGCCATCTTCCATTGCCTTCTTATATGTAACTTAAGACGTGCATTTCTAAGGCATACATTCTTCCTCAGGGAGACCGCTTGGCAGTATATACAGATAATAGATGTCTTCTATTACCAAACCCAGTGGTAGTCATTTTATCGATATTGATAACATGGACTGAGTGAACCTGTCGAGATTTTAACCTGTGACAGTAACGTTGAACACAGGTTCCTATAACGGCTGGATTAGTCCACACGAGGCACAGATCATCCAGGTTGAAGGAGGAAGTGCATGGTTAAAGAGGACAATTATTAATGGTAATGGAAAGCTATGGGGCTCATTCCCATGATTTTGGGGGAATCCTCGGGAGGAATTCCAAATGGTTCCTCCAGGGACAAACACAATCTCACAAGTATAGTTCTCTTTTCAACTAGATTTTTATTAAACAGTTTGTTTGAGGACAGCTTTCGGGAAATTATACAAAGCAAAAATGTCTCCTTGCGACCCAGAAGACCCCACATTTCCTTCCCACCCTTTCCGATTTCATTTTCTAAACTATATTCATGGATTTCAAAGTATCTGAAAATCGAACATGTTTTCAGTCTGAAATGCAGTAACAATCATTAAGGGATTTTCGGACCTAATGATCTAGAGCAGTGGTAGGCAAACTGTGGCTCTCCAGTTTGGCGTACAAATCCCACCAGCTCTATCCTTTAAAGTCAATGTTGAGGGAGTCTTAGGTCAAAGTATCTGGAGAGACGCAGCTTGCCTAGACCTCAGCTGTATGGTGAAGCGGGCGAACAGTTGAGCAATCAAGAGTGGGATTCTAGACGCAATCATGGGTCAAGCTTGTGATGATACGATTGTGAGACGAAGGGGTTCTCGGTTCGTGGTCTCCAACACCCTGGGAGGGTGATGCCAAAGGGAAGCTGTTGAATAATGGTTGTGCTAACCTGTAAAACAACAACGATGGGTGCCTCTATGGAAAAGGAAATTTGGGAAATTCTAGATGTATGCAGGTCTACATTGCACCCACCAGTCATTCTTTGGTATCTACAGTTTTTAAAGTTCACACAGAACACACATGACATGTTCATTGGGAGTTCTGGGATTATTTTCTGTTTTCTGGGACTTCTACTGTGCATAATGCAAACTATCACTTAAAATACATAAGTTCTAAAATTGGTTGGTTCATGGAATGTGAGTGCTACAATTGATTGATATATGGGAAAGTATGAAGGGACTCCATTCATAAGGTTTACTCCCTTTCAGTATTGTATATTTATTTCTTGAAAAAAACTCCAATATAGTTAAAGCAATCATTTTTGAAAGGAAAAAACAATGCATTGACCCTTTGGAAGCTAAATGTAGGACTTACTTCTCCCCAGCTGCCATAGTTCCATCGCGGACAGGGTCCTGAATCACAGTGCCTCGACTCTGGTGGTTTGGTTGTTTCATCGCAATGGCTGGCGCTACTTCCTTCCTCATCCTGGCAAACAACAGCGCGTCTGTGGAACCCACCGTTACACGTGCTGGAGCACTGGTTAAAGAGAAAATGACGAGACATGACCAAAACAAACTGGGGTTATCTTTCCAAGACCTTGTCGTTGGCCATAATACACAGATTCTTTCAGGATACAATGGCGTTGGTGGTAGCACAGCAACTCAATGAAGGATGACACGCGTCCTTTATGCTCAACGATATTATGAGACACAGTCAACAAATATATGCTACATGTATTGCAGAAAAGCTGATTTAAAAAGTTATGCAGCTTCACCAAAAAGGCTATATACGATAGTATTATGTTTCTGGTGGGTAGTAGCCATCTTTTCTAACTAGACCTATCTAAAAATGTGCATTAAGTTATTTTTTGTACATGGATCACATTGACTTAAATTAGCAGACATACACACTCCTCACTCTGGTGTTTGTGAAGGGAATTAAGAGAGTCCTAGTTTTCTGCGGTAATGAGACACACACACACACAAAAACACACGCACGCCCTACCCACACATACCCCACCCCACCACAAACATGTGTTGCTCCAGTCAAGCAGAGTGCTCTCACAGAAATAACCACCACCACTGCTCCATGCCTGCACCTCTGGTCTGCACAGCAAACAGTGCCCCTCGTCCCCCTTATCTAGGGCCTTGGTTCCTACCGCCATCCATAGAAGAGATACAGAAGCCATCTGTCATGAGGGCGACTGTGACAAGCATTGAACCCATCACCCAAATTGATTTTCTTTGTAGTTTTATTCAATAAACGAGAACAGGATGAACCTAAGAGTGTTAAAACGCCATTAAGGAGATACTATAAAATGCCTGGGAATCCTCACAGTGGATATAAGAAATAAGGCTGGCCCCTCTTGCTCCAGTTCTCTTCTCTGAGGGCATAGGTGGCTCACAAAAGTCTGTCTCTCTTAGTGCCTCCAACTGGTCCATCCACTCCCCTATCCTCCGATACTAATAGTACTTCCCTTCCCCCCTCTTGCGGTTTACTCGCCTCTGGCTCTTGTATTGTATCCTTCGTCATCTTTTCGGGTTTACATGCCAACTCCCAATCTCTCTTCGCCTTCTGCTTCACCTCCAGCCCCAAGTAGTTCTTCTCCTTCTTCTACCGCCCTTGGTTTCCAGTCTGCAAATCTGTGGGTGACTTCTGCACCCCCTTCCAGAAATCTGTGAGCACCTCATGCAACCCTGCTTCCAAATATCTTGGTGTCTTCTGCACCACCCTTCTCTACATCTGTGGGAGACTCTGGTACTCCTACCTTTTACTCTCTGGGTGACTCCTGCACCCCTCTCCCAAATCTCTGGAAGCCTCCCTCCTCTAAATCTCTGGGTTACATCTACACCCCTAATCCATATATCTGTATGACTCCTGCACCCCACCTCCAAACCTCTGGAGGACCCCTGCACCTCCTGTTCCAAATCTCCATGCTACTGAAGTATCATCTTTGACCTCCCTCTTCTCTCTCCTCTCTTCCTCAAACTCCTCTCGCCGTCCGGCACCCTCTCCAACGGCATCTTTCTTTCTCTAGTGACTCTAATGCCATACTAAGCTGCTTGATTATATACTGTGCTCTCCCCTCTGTCCCTGCCCCCGGGTGGGACTCTGGGTGGGAGTTTTCACCTGTGTGATCCTGGGCTCACCTATACTGGATTGGTTGTGCAGTGTTGGTGTGGCACAGTTGCAAAGTTCCCAGCATGGCAGAGCAAGGTTTCTGTATTCTGGGTCCTCAGAGAATTCGTAGTAGAGGAATTCACACCTCTCTCGCCTGCCCTTTTACTTAGGCAACATTAAGGTTGGAAAGTAAGTAGCAATTTAAAAGATTGAATAAAAAACACTCAACGCTCAAAAAGTCAAGCAAAACAAATCTTCAAAATATCGAATCTCAATGGAGAGTACACACAAAAATGACATTTTTAAATTAATATCTAGAGGCTGCATGTAATGGGAAGAGTGGAGCGGGAGAAAGGATACATATGTATTGCCGGGTAGGGGTTAAATGGATTTAAAAAGACAAAGGGGCTAGTGCAAGCATGTTGGGCTTAAACATGGGGTTTAAACTGGTCTGTGAATTATAATGTAATAGCAATTATATCATTTGATATTCAGCACTTATCATTCAAGAAGTCCATTCATCTTCCTTTTAACATTTACATTTTTAAGAAAGGACCATTCTGGGGTGAAAACAGAGTGAGTTGGGTAATGATCACCTCCTTAAAATTCCACAAGGTTTTTTCCTCCGACCCCATGACGTGTGGCCTCCATACGATCATTTAAGAGTGGTTGTCCACTCCTCTTTTATCTTGGTACCAACAGCCACATCCCATCCCTGTAGCCAAAGACTTTGCTGTTAGCCCAACACCTCCCCCTTAGTCACTAGCTTCACTGTTGGAAAGGATCTCCCCACCACGTTTGTCCAGGCTATTCACCATTTACTAGTGTCTCCAAAGTATGCCAGTCTTTAGCCAAGTACTCTCATGTCATAGTGAAATGCTCCTCTCTTGAGCCACATTACCTGCCCTTGCTCCATGGTCTCTTTCTTTGTGCAAAGACTTGCATGTACACCCAAAAATACTTCCTTTGAGACACAGGGCTTCATTACAAGTATGCTGGTCCGGAATTAAGGGTGCAGGTCACACCACTACGTAACGACACCCGCCCGCAGAGTTTTCACAAAAGCACTGACACCGATAGCAACGGTCGCGGTGCTTCTGTCTCCTCACTCCCATGGGAATGGGGACTAACATTTACCGGCACCTGACCTCCCGATCTGCCAGAACTTGTAATGTCCCGGTGGCACTGGGATGTCAGGTGCCATGCAGCGAGTCCGGTGGCACACCTGCTGGTAGCACGACAGGTTAGCGCCGGACTCGTAATGAGGCCCACAATCTTTATGTTGTGTCACAATATCCAGCCAATACCTCCTCACTGTGGTTAGGGACTCCTTCTTCTTGTTAGGTTCTACCTCTTCAGTCCAGATCTTCGACTATAGGCAAGATGCCCCATTTACACTCATATAAATTTAGGACTACTAGCTTTAGCCATTGGACCACCTGCCCCCGCGGGCCCAGACTGACAAGAATATGTTTATTCCCAATGACTGTTACTATATATGTAAATGTTTTATCAATAGGTAAAACAGTCCTATTTGTTGCTAATTAAAGGGTTAATCATGGCCTCTCCTGTTAGTAGACATGGGGCCTCATTACAAGGGTGGCAGTCCGGAAATAAAGGTGCCGGTCGCACCGTTCCGGCACCCTCTTCGAACTGCCACACTATAATTCTGCCTTCCTTGGCCAGTGCGCCCGGCAGTTCTGACAGTTGGCAACAGTGCCGGTGCTTGTGTGTACCCATTCACACGGTATCGGACCCCGTGGGAATGTGGATTTACACTTTCCACCGCCTGATACCCTGGGCTACCGGGACTTGTTTGTCCCGGTGGCACCGGGATCTCAGGCGGCAGAAATGGTGTTATGAGTCTGGCAAATCTTTCCTTTGTACTATCCAGGCCTGTCTATGCTAACAGCCTGTATCTCGGTCTCCCAGACTACCTAATGAGAAAACTTCAAAATGCAGCACCGAGATTACTCCTCAGAATGAAAGGATTTGAACATATCACACCAGCATTAAGTACCCTCCACGAGCTGCCCGTCAAGAAAAGGATTCATTTCAAAACCATGTGCATCGCCCATACTGCAACCTTGGAAGGGGGCCTCTCTCCCTCAGCACTACACTTCCTCCAGACCACAAAGGTCAGGCAATGCTGACCTAGTTCAGATTCCCTAATTCAATAAGAAATGACCTTGGGGGATCCTCTTTCTTCTTTCTGGCAATAAAGCTCTGGAACAGCCGACCTAAACATCTCCACCTAGAAGCGAACTACCATGCATTCAGGTAAAAGCCTACAACCTGGCTCTTCAAGCAACCAGATTGAGCGAACTGAAAGCCACTCAAGAATCCATGCAGTAGTTACCCTCCTCACACAGCACATAATTAAACATAGGGGCCAGCACATCAGGCATACTTCTTTCACGCAACCCATCGATTAGTTGAAACCCTTCTGCAGAGCATCAAATCGCACCTGAGTCCCTCCCCCTAACACACTCCTACCCAAACCTCATCAGTCTTTCAATTTTTAATTACTATCGACACTTCACAAGTCAGGACCTGCCCTTGCAGCAAACCTACACCCGTTTTGACCCACCACAAAGAACACAAAGTTTACCTAACAGCACACAGGTAATGGATACTTCTGACCTGCAGTCATGAACACCACCAGTTGTCTGCATATGCCTTCCCACTATCCATCTAACAGACCCTGCCCCCTTTCTTACAGTGCCATGTGCAGTGAGACCCACATTATTGACAGCTCGGCACTATATAAGACCACTTACCTTACCTTACTTTAAGGGCCAGGATAACTTTGGGTAGTATCAAATGACACATGCCCCATTAGTAGATATGTTAATTACATGCATGTAACATGGTCTCCCCATTTAGTGGCCCTTCTAGTACAGAGACGAGGAGACATTGAGACTTACCTCTGAGGTCATGCACCTGCCTGTTTTTATACTTTGACTCACTACCTGAATGTAACCAGCGCCTACATACCCGAGGGTTTTGTGCACTGTAACAAATGAATAAATAAATAAATAAGTAAGCAGACACTTCATGAGAAGCGCTGCCGGACTGGTGTTTCTCCCTCGATGCTTTGTTGATCAAGTGTCACGTCAAGCTGTTATGGACCATTCTTCCAATGGGAGAGTCAACCAGAATTTGTTGAAGACTATTATTCAGCATAACCCCAAAAAATATGTCACCTATGTAAACTGCATATACTGATATCTTTACCATCAGCGCAGGGGTTCGCCGGGGCTGTATGATGGCCCATTACTGTTGAATATTTACGTTCATGGTCTGGAAAAATATCTTGTATCTGAACCAGTGACTGTACCTTTCCTTTTGAACCATAAGATTCCAGCCTATGTGGATGACATGGTTTTATTGGCCATTGTTCCAAAAGAACTGCAACCTATAGTGAATCTCTATGTTGATTTACAAAGTCACAGACAATACATGTTAAACATTTGAAATATGTTTTTATAGTTTACAAAAGAAACATGAGGCAGGATCCATCCATCTAATTGGGTAAGGTTAAACCTAAAAGGGTCCGGACCTTAGATTATTTAGGCATGGAATTTCAGGAAGAAGAATAATTAGTTGGGCCCTGTAGCAAAGGGCCCAATGCTGGTATGTTTCATTTTTCCATGAATTAAGATGGTGGGGCAGTATTTCCGAATGTAAATGTTTACCAGGACAAGACAGGTGGCATTCTGCTTTTGACAAAGTCAACCACTCCATCCTCATAAACCGCCTCCATGATACCCTACGCATCACTGACTAGGCACTGGCATGGCTGACTTCCTTTCAAATAGACCCTCTCAAGTGCAACTGGGCCCTTTTCTCTCCTCCACCGCACTCTCAACCTGTGGCATCCCTCAGGGCTCTATCCTATCACCTTGGCTCTTCAACATCTACCTGGCCCCTCTGACCCACCTGATCTTCACTTTCTCCCCTCATTTCCAGTGTTACGCACATGACACACAGCTCTCTTTTGTGCTGCCTTCCTCTACCTGCTCCTCCTCCCTCATACCTGACTGCCATCCAGGCATGGTGCTCTATGATATCTGCCTTAATGCCAGTAAAACAGAGATCTTTCTCATTGGGACCCCAGCTCCTTGTTTCCACCCCACTCTCTGGCCTGACTCCCTGGTTCCTCTCCCCTCACTGACTTGTGAGGCATAAAACCATGGGATAATCTTTGACTTCTCTCTCTCTTTCTCTGAACACATCATGGACCTTGCCAAAAAGTCCAATTTTCAGCTGCATCTCCTCAGGGGCATATAACCTTTCCTCACCTTCCCCCAGAAGCTCAACATCTCCAGAGCCCTTGTTCTCTTTAGGCTAGACTACTGCACTAGCCTCTTCCTCAACCTGTCTCTTCTCTCCCTTCCCCCTTCAGCTAATCCATAATAGGACTGCAAGACTTAACCTTGGCCTCAAGCCCAGGGACTTCATCTCTCCAGCCCTAAAATCTCTCCACTAGTTCCCAGTGACTGCAAGAATCTAATTCAAGACCCTTTGCATCACAAGGCTGTCTGAGGCCTCAGACCTCTTTACATCCAGCTTTCCCTCCCCAAATACCTCCCGGCCAGAGACCTTCGGTCTTCTGGCTCCAACTCTCTGCAGGTCAAACGCTTCTCCAAGCAGAGAGTGGGAGGTGGACCCCTTTCCTCTGCTGGCGCCTCCCTCTGGAATGGCCTCTCTTTCCCCCTTAGACTTTCCCTTTCTCCTCTTCATTCCCTCTCCCCGTCCCTTGCTAACTCTCCTTCTGCCACTGCGACTGGGGCTGGGTCCCTCCAGAGTCATACAGGGGCCAGACCACATGCTACCAGGCCCCCCAGCATGATTTGCCAGCACTTGCCCTCGGGAGCCCAACTTGGTCCTCCATGTCCGCTGCACTCCCTTGCCCCCACCTTCCCCTGGCACTTTGCGCCTTGGCCTGCACAGCACTTTCCCGCCCCACCCATGAAGGGTACCCCCACGCCTGCACTTCTCCCTCTACCCCCGACCCCTTGCACTTACCACCTTGTCTTGCACTTGCATGGTAGGATTGTCACAAGGCCAATATAACCGCTTGTGTTCTACTTTTCTGATTCCCATGCTGCCCTCCCCACCCCCCACAATTTTGTCTTGTGGCACCTGGAAACACCTGTCTATAGGTGCTGTACAAATGTCCAATAAATAAATAAAAATATGCTGCTGGTTTGAGGGGTTATGTACCCATGCCCAGTATTGCATCAATTGAATGCAGGTTTCTACAATACCCGCTGAGAGTTTCACCAGCAACTCGTGATGGGTTGTGGGACTGGTCAGTATTAACACAACTTCGAAGCACCCACACAGTGAACTCACTCTCCCAATTATAATGGTCATGACGTGGGAACCATAGCATGTGCGGGCACCTGTTTTTCCAGTCACTATAGAGCTATGTGTGTCCCTCAAAGGGGAACCGACAGAGCTCACCCCTTCCTCAAAGGATAGAGAGTAGGAGAGGTCATGTTTTACCAACACCATTAAAACAGAAACATCAACCATGAATCATATTTCTAGCACAAATCATTCTGTAAGAAAATCCAATTCATTTTAGTATTTTATTTTTTAGACAGTGCCAAGTGTCACCGGGAGGCTTCAGATCCTACGGCTGAATTGGGCATGCACTAGCAACATACAAGCAAAGGCCGGATGCTGCGGAAGGGCCGGGTAGCTGGCAAGTCGCACCATCAATGACGAAACAAAGGCTAGGATTCTGTGACAAGACAGGCTGCTGTCAAGATGCATCACCAATCACAAAACAGGGATGGGTCGCTGACAAGACAATGCTGCCCTGGCTGCTTCTTGTGAGGTTGACTATAAAATGGAAAGACCTCTATTTGCGGGTGGTAACCCGGTCACACTTATTCCAGGCTTCAAGCCGAAAGAGAAGAAAACGAGATACATTGATGGGTCTCCTGAATACCCTGACTAGCTTGAAGGGACCACAAGGAGAACAACACATGATTACTTCAGGCCTTTACAAAGACCTTACACTGAAGATGATGTTCTTAATTAATACACATAGTTTCTCATTCTTCACCCATGGCGTTAGAGCATATTGAGAATACCATGGAAGCAACCCCAAAAGCCCTGGCTGATGGGCAGTGACAACTTCCAAGATAATGCAGGTGCAAACCAATAGGCAAGCTGCCAAGCAAGCCTTACAACGATGGGGAGGCCACCAGTTATCTGGCAACGTTGGTGCAACTCACCGATGAGGACACCACAAGGTGGGTACAACCCCATGTAATGGCTTCCATCCTCAAAAAGTACATCCTAGGTAAAATTGCAACTTAAATTCTAAAGGCTGGCTGTCCTCAGCAGGGATGAGGGTGGTAGATTTAATTGTGACTGGTAGGTAATATGCAGACAGCCTCGAAAGCTGCCAGTTTGATGGGCAATAGCTTGTATGATGGCATAAATATGTATTTGGCAAAGAGTTGGGTGTCACATGGGGACTTTATGATAGAACTTTAAAACCTCCAGACTGTTTCCTAGCACAACTTCACAGTTCCTCTAATATTGACTGAAAATACTCACAGACAAGTGGCTACAGGCAGGCATCTCTTCAATACAAGCCGTGGTGGGTGGGTATTGTGGGAGCAACTTTAGAATGCCTACACAGTCCACTTCACCTGTGGTTCCTTCAGTATGGTAAACCCAGCCTCCAGAAGGTTATCAACAATGCTCAAGTGCGCTCAAGTACCTAGAATAATGAACTTTGGACTTGGAAACAGAAGCAACCCAGTCATAACCATTCCTTGTACGGAAAATGGACTGCTGGACTGAAGAGGCCAGTGGCATTCCATAATTGACAGCAGGGGTTGGGTCAAAGCAACTTACGAAGGAGAGGGCAATTTCCCAGACACCAAAGTAGGGCTGTGCAGAATAGCATTTAGTATTCGGTCGAATACCAAATAGTCTGTCAACTATTCGGCCGAAACCGAATATGAAGCCGAATAGTTGCTTTATTTAATGAATCGGGTTCCAAACTTGAAAAAACACCCTCCTTAAAAAAACAAATAAAGCACCTTTTAAATGCATTCTATACTTTTATTTCTCTTGTCATTAATGTAGCATCTTTATTTAAAGTATAAAAGCCAGCAAAAAGCAGATTTAACCAACCTGAAAGGACCAAATGTACAGAGGTTTGTTGCATATTCAAAACCAGTGCTGGTTAAAGTAGGAGGCTTCACAAATGCAAAATGACTAGGTTGCAGTGAACACAATGGATATTGCAATTTGCAACTGCCTTTGTGAATCAGATGCTTTGCACTCTCTATCCAGTTGCAAAGTTGATGCTGTCAAGTTTTCAAACTTCTTTGCAGCTCACATAGAAATGTACAAAATTGTTCATGTTGGCTCATGCAGGACACAAGTCAAGAGGAAATTTGAAATGTGTGAACTCCATCTCACAACTATTCACCCCACCCAAACAAATGCAACTCACTTTTCACTTACCCTAGCTACTCTTTCTCGCCAAATCACAAACATATGCAACTTATCATTCCTGATAAAATATCAGATATCTTAAACTCAGGACTCAAGTCCTTAAAAAAAGAAAAGGGGGGGACTATGACGTACGCAATGGGAAGTGGCATGGCAGGAACTGAAAGTATCCTAAAGTGAAATATGCACATTTCGAGGGGATTGGGTCCTCCGATGTATTCCATATCTATGACAGGTAATGTCCACAGCTGTGCTGCTTCGGAAAATCTTTGGCGTCTGCGTCCTGCGTCAATGACGTCGATGCGCCGTCCCCGAGGACCTCCTCTGACGGCCGAAGTCACCTGATGTGATAAGTAGGATGCACGACGCCCATAGCCTCAGTTCCGTTTTTTCCACGAACGTGTTCGCTTCGTGAATCTCGGTATGCCTCGACTCGTTGGAGTTTGCTGTTTTCAATTCTCGGTTCGTTGAACCTGTTCGGTTTGTTGTGTAGACCTATTCGTGGCGATGTCTTTCTCATCTTCAACCCCGCGTCCGGGCTTCAAGAACTGCGGGGACTGTGGGTCCAAGATGTCGGTCATGGACTTGCACGACGCCTGCCTCTGGTGCCTCGGGGAGGCCCACGATACGGACGACTGTCGACTGCCAGTCGCTCACGGCAAAGGCCTTGCGGGAACGCAAGAAGAAGCTGTCGGTAGGCCGGGTGTCTAAGACCTGGAAGTCGAGGTCTGCGGGGCTTTCGGAAGTGCCGGCATAGGTCGCCTTCCCCGTCCTCTTCCGAGGACTCCGCCCGTCGGCGGGTCGCTTATCCCTCCATGCAAGCGACACCGGAGGAATGGGCTTACTTCGGGAAGCAGATGCTAGCGATTCTGGAATCGCAGGGCACCGGTCCGTCCGCGCCTCCGAGTGGGGTAGGTCGGCACCGGTCGAGAGACACCGCTCGTATGCCTTTGGGCTCGAGTGGTCGGCACGGCTCGCGGGAGAGGTCCTGCTCGGACAAGGGTAGCCGTTCTCGCCATGCCCGTGCCAGGTCCCGGTCCTCGACACGCTCAAGACCGTGTGATCCTGTGCCGTCTTCGAAGAAGACGTCGACGCCGGTGGCGCAGAGGTCGTCGACGATTTCTCTCGAGGCTCTGCCTCCGAGGGGGTCGTCGATGCCGAGGTTGTCGAGAGACACGCTCGGAGCTCCAGCTTCGAGGACTGTGTCGACGCCACTGATGCTGGTGGCGCTGCAGCTGACGTCGATGCCGATTCGCTCGACGTCGACGCCTTTTCTGTCGATGCCGGCGCCGACTCGTTTGGGGCCATCGACGCCTTTTCTGTCGACGCCGGCGCCGACTCGTTTGGCGCCCTCGATGCCTTTCGAGGCGGTGGTGTCGAAGGGGCCCCGTGGCACGGGGTTTGCCCCTAGTAAGGCTATGGCTAAGGTCCAGCACTGCTTTGGTCCGCAGAGGTCTTCCTCTCCCCGCCTGGAGTACATTTCAGAGGGTGATGAAGGCTCTGATGGCGGCCTGGTTCCGGTTACGGTTCCAGATGAGCTTATCTCGGGCCATAGCCAGTTTGATGACCTGAGGCAGTCACTGCATGATGCCAGTGGACTGGACACCTCTCCGGAGGTGGAGTTTTGTCGGCCGGAGCCTGGCACTCATGCCGATTCTTCATATCGGCGCCTTATGTCTCCGGTTACCGAGTACTTGGGTTGGTCAGCTCCCCAAGGGGAGTTCGTTCAGGATGATCTCACGGACATCCTTGATCTCGGTCCACCCACTGACCCGGTTTTGCCTTTTCAGATGGCTCTGCAGAGAAGGGAGGTGGCGTCTTGGACTGCTCCGGAGAATCTCCCGGCAGTGGGCAAGTCTTTGTCGCGAAAATACTGTCCAGCCAGTAGCGACCCCTGCTACTTGTCTAGGCACCCCACCCCGGAGAGTTTGGTGGTGCAGGCGGCTACGGCCCCGGCAAAGCAGGCGTCGTATCCTACCATCCCTCTGGATAGGGACGACAAACGTTTTGACGGCTGGGCGAAGAAAGTGTTTTCTTCGGGGGGTATGGCGCTTCAGGCGGCCAACTCCATATGTGCCTTGTCTCGTTTCACACACACTGTGGAACTGTGTTGCATTAGCGGCTGATCATATTCCCAAAGGGGACGAACGGTATGGTTTCCTTGCTATGGTTCAGGATGGCAAGGATGCCATGTGTGAGGCCGTTCAGTGGGGTTTGGACTTGGCGGATTGTATCAGCCGGTCCATAGCGGCGAGCACCGTAATGCGCAGGTTTGCGTGGTTGCAGAAGTCTGAGTTCGCTCGTGATGTGCAGTCCCGGCTCCTCAACATGCCCTTTGACGGTGAACACCTTTTTGGCAGCAAGGCTGACGAGAGCCTTGAGAGGTTGCAGACCTCCAAAGCTGCAGCGAAGTCGTTGGGCGCTGCAGTGCGCCAACCTCTGCCTTTTCGCCCTAGGGGACAGCAATGGAGGGGAGGTTCCTTTCGCTATTACTCGTCCTTCAGTAAACCGAGGGGAGCTAGCAGTCAAAGAGGCCATCGTAAGAGTGCCAGAGGTAGAAACAAAGGTACTCGAGGTGCCAAGGCCGCTCGGGCAGTTGCCTGTTTGCCCTCAGGCAACGCCGCAGCCGCTACCACTCAGTCATGAGGCCAGGTCCCGGGTCGCCGGTTGGGGGAAGGCTGGCGCAGCATCTTGTAGAGTGGCAAGCCATTACTTCGGATGTGTGGGTTCTGGAGATCATAACCCACGGCTACTGTCTTCCTTTTCGGCAGAGACCTCACGACAATCCACCAGGGAGCCTCTCTTTGAAGTGTCCGGATCCGCTCCTTGTGCAGGAAATTCAAGCCCTGCTGGAGAAAGGCGCTATAGAACTGGTGCCTGTAGCGGAGAGTACAAGGGATGGTATTCCCCTTATTTTTGATTTCGAAGAAAGACGGGGGATTGTGACCCATCATGGACTTGCGCGGTTTGAACAAACTCCTCAGGAAGGACAAGTTCAAGATGGTGACTCTTTCTCAAGTCCTCCAGGCCCTTCAACTTCAGGACTGGTGTGTGTCTCTCGACCTAAAGGATGCTTACTTCCATGTGCCGATCCATCCCAAGCACAAGAATTACCTGAGGTTCACGGTTGGCGACTCGCACTTTCAGTTTCGGGTCCTGCCGTTCGAATTGACCACCGCCCCAAGGGTTTTCACCAAGCTCATGGTGGTGGTGGGAGCGCATCTCAGGAAAGGGGGGAGTCACGTCTACCCCTACCTGGACGATTGGTTGATCAGGGGGAGCTCACCCGAGCAAGTCCTGGATCATCTGTCCGTCATCTGCCACTCCCTTCACAGGCTGGGCTTCTCCCTCAATTTAATAATAACAATAAAGTCCCATTTGACACCAACTCAGCGGCTCCAGTACATCGGAGCAGTGCTCGACAAGTCCCTGGGGCAGTATTTTCCTCCTCAGGTGAGGGCTCTTCACATTCAGCAGATGGTGCACAAGTTTCAGCTTGCCCAGAATCTCCCAGCGTCCGAATTCTTGAGACTGCTCGGCCTCATGGCATCCTGCATTCTTCTGGTGCCAGAGGCTCGTCTGCAGATGAGATCTTTGCAGTGGGCACTCAAGCTCCAGTGGTCTCAGTCCTCTGGCAGGCTGTCAGACCCTGTTCAGGTGCCACCCTCGGTAGCTCGGGACGTTCTGTGGTGGGCCGTCGAGGGCAATCTGATGAAGGGGGCCCCATTTTGGCTGCCCTGGCCGGAGGTGACGATCATGACGAACGCATCCCTCACGGGATGGGGAGCTCATGCCAACGAGTTGACAGTCAGCGGTCGTTGGTCTCCATCTGAGTCCAGACTCCATATCAATCTGTTGGAGCTGAGGGCCGTCAGGCTAGCCCTGAAGGCTTTTCTGCTGACTGTGCGCAGAAAGAGTGTCCTGATTCTAACGGACAACACGGTGGCCATGCACTACCTCAAGAAAAAGGGGGGGGCAGGGTCACTTCCACTGTGCAGGGAGGCGATGCAGCTCGAATTCTGGGCCATCCAGCAGGAAGTTTCGATCTCGGCTGGTCATCTGGCCGGAGACGACAACGAGATGGCGGATGCTCTGAGCAGGCAGAGCTCGATCTCTCACGAGTGGGAGCTGGCTCAGGAGATTCTCCTAGAGATCTTCGCCCTTTGGGGGACCCCTCAAGTGGATCTCTTCGCCTCCAGTGTCAACCGGAAGTGCAAGAGGTTTTGCTCGTGGGAATTTCCTCCAAAAGGAGCCTTAGGAGACGCGTTTGTGGTGGAGTGGTCATTCCCACTGCTGTACGCGTTTCCTCCAGTCCCCGTCATCCCGCAAGTGCTGCGGAGGTTACGGAGGTTCGGTTCCCGGATGATCCTCATTGCTCCGGCGTGGGCCCGGAGGACGTGGTACTCGGACCTTCTAGACTTGTCCATCTGCCCTCCACGTCGTCTTCCCTACCGAGACGATCTGCTCTCACGGGAGGGGGGTCAGGTTTTCCATCCAGAGGTCAGATCCCTCAATCTTCACGCTTGGCTTCTGAAAGGTTAAGGTATAAGGATTGGGACCTCCCTGAAGACGTGATGGAGGTGTTGCTTTCGGCCAGGCGGCTGGCAACAAAGTCTCTGTACCGTTGCCGTTGGAAAAAGTTCTGCGACTGGTGCAGAGTTCAGAATGTGGATCCTTTTGAATGTGACATTCCCATGGTTCTTTCTTTTTTGCTTGCTTTGGCCGACAGGGGCTTGCAAGTGTGGATCATTAAAGGTTACCTGGCGGCGCTGTCCATATTTAAGCGCTCGTCTGAAGAGTGTTCCTATTTTAAGATTCCTTTAATTTCGCAGTTTTTGAAAGGGCTCACTAATGTGTTCCCTCCATCACCTTTTTTGGTGCCAGGTTGGGATTTGAACCTTGTTCTTAAGTTTCTTATGGGTGCTCCGTTTGAGCCTTTACATTCTTGCCCTTTGAGGCTGTTAACTCTGAAAACTGTGTTTTTGGTTGCGGTTACTTCAGCTCGCAGAGTGAGTGAGTTACAGGCACTTTCAGTTAAGCCACCCTTCACTGTGTTTCATAAGGACAGGGTTGTCCTTAGAGTTCGTCCTTCTTTTCTTCCAAAGGTGGTTTCGGAATTTCATTTGAGCCAGAAGGTTGTTCTTCCAGCGTTCTATCCTCCTCCACATCCTGGTAAGGAAGAGGAGAGGCTCCATAGGCTTGATCCTCGGAGAGCATTGAGCTTTTATATTTCGCGCATATCCCTGGTCAGAGTGGACGATCAACTTTTCATTGGTTATGCTGGAAAGCGTTTGGGACAAGCTGTGACGAAATAGACTTTGTCTCGTTGGATTATTTTAGCTATCTCCGAGTGTTACCGCTTGGCGGGTAAGGACCCTCCGGCTGGCTTGCGGGCCCATTCTACCAGAGGAGTGGCTGCGTCTACTGCCCTGCAGAGGGGAGTTCCTATTCGTCACATCTGTGATGCAGCCACCTGTGCTTCAGTACATACTTTTGTACGTCACTATTCCCTTGATTCCATCAGAGGGCAAGATCTGGCCTTTGGCAAGGCAGTTCTCTATTCCGCAATTTGATTGGGCATGTTAAATTTGTGTTCTAAATTCTTTCCCACCTCCTTGCTTGGTACTCCTTTGGGAGTCTGTCATAGATATGGAATACGGCGGAGGACCCAATCCCCTCGAAGAACAAGTTACTTTCTTACCTGGTAACGTTCTTTCGATGGGATGGTCCGACGACGTATTCCATATCGCCCCCTCCCTGCCTTCCCCGCTGCAGAATTTCTTTTGCGATTGCAGCTTGCATTCCGCAAGGCCTTGTGTGTCTGACTGGCAGAAAACTGGTGGCACACGTTCTGGGAAAAAACTATAACTGAGGCTATGGGCGTCGTGCATCCTACTTATCACATCGGGTGACGTCAGCCGTCGGAGGAGGACCTCGGGGACGGCGCATCAACGTCATCGACGCAGGACGCAGACGCCAAAGATTTTCCGAAGCAGCACAGCTGTGGATATTACCTGTCATAGATGTAGAATACGTCGTCGGACCATCCCATCGAAAGAACGTTACCAGGTAAGAAAGTAACTTGTTTTTCTTTCAGTTTGCCTTTTCCAACTGAAAAAAGCGCACATTGCATATAAACATTTGCCAAAAGAAAAAATGTTCCTGTATTGTTGCAGGCCAAGCATAAAAAATGAGCACCTTTTATGTCTAAGAATCAGTAACAAAACATGCCCTAAAGAGCGGATTACAATATAAGACATATTACAGCTGTGTGATAGCAATTTGTCTGGTGTTGTGACCAAGTGGTTGGTCCAAGTGGCTGGTCTAATTCTATTCAATTGTGCAAACCGAAGTCTCTATTTGCATTTCTGAGTTCTTATTGCATTGTATTCAAATGAGAATGTCAAAGTATTCGGCAAGAGCCGAATAGCAAGCAACTATTCGGCCGGAGCCGAATAGCTTTTTTTCAGCCAGAATTCGGCCGAATACTCACTCGAAGCCGAAGTTCGGTACACCCGTACACCAAAGTGTTTAAAATATAGAGAATGCATGATTTTGCCCTCCACGGTAGAAACTCAAACCAGTGGAGATGAGCATTATGGAGATAAATTATGGCTACACCAATCCACTGGCTACCCAAAGGTATATGTAAAGAATGTGAGTGTAGTAATGCGAAAGTGGACACTGAAGATGGTAGCAATTTTTCAACTGTGGTCTTAAAGTCGATATGAAGAACAGGAGACATATTTGTGGGTCAACTGACCGTTCAAAGGATCCCTCAGTACCTTCAAGAGAAGGGCAACAAACAGACTGCACTTCTAGCAATTCTTTAAATAACGACAAAGATCACATTATTAAGTTATATGCTTGCCTTTCATGCTTGATACTTACTTTCCATCGCATACAAGTATGGAGACATTCACCACGTAACGGTTCATGTACAGTGCTGATTCTAAGTGCCATGTTTTGAAAGAATGCGTAAACTATAATAGGACAGACCTGCATGCAAATAAATATCAGAGGCAGTACTTACCGCGCCCCATGGTCCAGTCCTCCATTGGTTTCCTCGGACTGAAGGATGGCTGGGCTGCTTCCCTTTATCGTGTACCGTGTAGTCCTTGTGGATTTGAGTGTTGTCCGGGTGAGGATTATGGGCTGGATTGGCGTGGCTATCGGGGAAACGGTGATATGGGGGTTGGCAGGGAGGCATGCTGCATGTTTGCTCCGTAGTGGGACGCCCTTCAGGGTCACAGAGGTGATCATCCATTTGACGACGGTAGTTCATACAGACAACTTGTCGAAATGCTCTTCCATCACCACAGGTGACAGAGCACTGAAAAAGGGAGAGTTCGCAAATTACACATTTGGCAGGTCAAAATATAAGCACTCACACTTTGGGTCCTATGTGAAATTGTACATCACACTAGGGGACCTAATGAGAGCCACTGGAAAAAAGCCCAAAACACATTGTGACAGTTCAAACTTTTAGAATAACGGTCCAGTGTACCTCTATCGAAAGGTAAAGATATACATTGCATCATGGCCCTCCAGGACCATCTCCGTAGCTTACAGGAAAATGAAACTTGTTACCAAAATTCTTGCATGTGTATCTCTGGGAAAGTCCCCCATACTCCAAACATCAAATTTGTTGACAATCACCAGCCGCTGCGGGAAAGACTAAAAACATTACTGTTTTGGAAAGCTTTCCAACTTGGATCATGATCCCTTCTTCAACATATGAACTTGCCATGAACTGAATATCTGATCGAGAAGGCATTTTAGGGGGAGACTGGTCTTGATCAAGTAATGCCCAAAGCCTCTCCAAAGTGGGCATATACTATGACCATGTCTGGCCCTGTACTTTAATGGCCTCATGTTAGTTTGCACTTATCGGTTCTGTTGCTCCAGCACTAAGACTTTTTTGCTGTTCTTGCACGCCTATCCCCTTGCACCTAACTTATATGAATGTTTCTAAGGACTGTGAGATCTGTCTAATGATTGATCTCCCCTTTGCATTACAGGTGCTAGGAAGTGACAGGGCTTCCGGTTGGCGTCATATAAAATATAATAAAAGCAGAAGCTCTTCCTTTTTTATGAAGCAATATTTATGGCAGTCTAGCCAAGGATCATCCTAGTCATCCAGCTGCTGATTACAACTATAGGCCTCTGGTCATGGTGCTGCAGCAAATATCAACCCCCCCTATTCTTACAGCTACAAATACTTTCTTCTTACCCTCACAACCACCCTTGACTCTACCAAATCCCCTTACTACACTGATCTCTTTTCCTCACACCTTCAAAAACGATCCATGACCCTCGAGGTCATTCTTTACTCCCTAAAAAATGACCTGTACCTGCCTCCCTTTCTGCTAATGACTTCATCTCCTACTTCTGTAAAATTAAACAAAATCATGACAATCTGCTGGCTCTATTAATCTCTCCCTTCTTCCCCCTCCTTTGTACCACCTCCAGCTGCTCCCACCCTTTCCTCTTCCCCCTCTTCCCTCCCACCTCGCGTACCAAATTCATACCCATCCACACCCACATTGATCCTTTCACCCCCCCCACAAATGATTAAACAGCTTGCACATGTGGCTTTCCTCCCTCTTCAATCTCTCTCCAACTGCAGGTAACTTCCCAGCCTTTTACAAAATAGCCAGTGTCATTGGTTATTTATAACACGCTTAATAGCAAAGAGGTTTCTAAGTACGGACCCAGGATTCGAACCTGTGTCGCTCTGCGTCGTCTTGCTTCCAAGACGAGCGCGTTGCCACTGAGCTATACTACCCGTGCCATACTCCATAAAACACTGCTGACCCCAGCAATCTCTCATTATAAAGTCCTGTCTCTCTCCTACTCCCATCTGCATCTTCAACTTTTATGACCATTGACCACCACTCTAACATCTCCTCCATCCTCATTGTACTCAAAACTCTCGTCAACCTTCAACACTATAGCTCATCCCTCCATCATTTAAACTCTTTCCTCCATTGGCTTCAGGAATACCTACATTGACTGGGTGACTTCCTGTCTCTTTGACCACTCCTTCTCAATCCCGTGGAACACCAACACCTCTTCCACCACTTTCCACCCTACGGGTGTCCCTCAAGCATCCTTCCTAGGCCCACTCATCATCACACTCTCTCCCTGGGTATACGCATTTCTTCCTTCGGCTTCAACTATCACCCTCCATCGATGATGCCCGGACCTATTTCTTCTTTTTAGAACTTTCTTTATTAACACACTTGGCATTACAGTAAGATATAATAAAACGGTAACCAAGGTGCTACATGCACTGTACATTAGATTACCATCAACCTTCATTGACAGTCCAGGATGCAGTCAGCAAGACCGTCGACCGTGTTGCATTTGACATTGCTCTATGAGATATATGGCAATTGGTCTACCCCACTCCTGCGTCAGCATCTATTGTGAGTGAAGCAAGTATGCTCTAAATGGGCCCCAAATATCCTCAGGGCGGGCTATACTGGCTGCATACTAGACCATAGCTTTTCCTTCTCATTTGCACAGGTAATCTCTCGAAGCCATTGCTCTTTAACTGGGGGTTTAGGATTTATCCATCTGCATAATATACACCTTTTTCGCTAGAAACAAACACACATTGGAAAAACGTGTGTGTGCCCCAGGCATTGTCATCAAAAATACCAAACAAACACACAAGTGATGCAGCCTGAATCTTAACCCCAGTAATGGCTGTAAGCATGGTACATACATGGAACCAGAAAACACCAAGTGAGGAGTAGGACCACAGCATGTGAATATAATGAGTGTTGCCTTCCCCGCACCGTGGGCATCTTCCCGATGTCTCCTGCGTGAACAGTCGTAACTGGGCCAGCGTTTAATGATACCTATTGAGTATCTTTAGTTGTAAGAGTCTGAAATGTGAATTCAGGGAGACTTTTCAGGTCAGCCCACACTTCCCAGATCAATTTCTCATTCCCTCCTTCACCCCGGGTATCTCTGAAAAGACCACCAGCTGCCTCACTGACATGCACTACTATACTTCTCTATGCTGCCTTATTCTAAACTCTTTAAAGATGGAACCCATCTTTCTTCCAAACTCCTATGTCAACCCCACTCTCCCTTCTCCCATCTCCTTCTGTGAGAAAACTGAGGGTATTCTTCCAAGTAAATCCCGGGAATCCCTTATTCAGGTGGCCAGGAAACAACCGGCCCTCTCTTATACCAACCCTAGGGGTAGAGGAGTGGGAAAGGATCACCTGGGAAGGGGAACCCGGGATTGTGCTCAGGGAATACTCCAGGTGAGGTGCAGTATTATAACGGAGAAAACGAGGCCCTTGAGGCATTGATAGGTTAGGTATACCGTTCTTTTGCCGCAGGATTTTTCGTTGCCGGACTTTTCATCGCCGTTTTTTTATCGAAAAAAATCATTGTTTTTTTTTTTGGGGGGGTTTAAAAATTAAATCAATATTTGCAGGTGAAAGGGAATAATACAAAAAAAGGGGGGGTTTAGGGGGTAACCCCACAAAAAAAAAATGATGAGTTTTTTTCGATAAAAAAACGGCGATGAAAAGTCCCGCGACAAAAAATCCTGAGGCAAAATAACCGATAGGTTATACCTACTCAACTTCCGTTCCACCTAAAGAATATCCCTTATCCAGGTCCCCTTCTTCCCCATAACCCATTACTCTTGAAAACAACTCCTCCCAGGATCCCTTTTTCCCTGTGGTTTTCTACCTGAATACTCCCAATCATTCTTCTTTCTGTACCTCTGATTATTATTTCCAGCACTGCCAAATTGTTCAGACAAAACACTACCATTCCCACAATTCCCCATCGTCATTCTATGATAAAAATCCTGGTCATTCCCGTTAGTTTCACAAATCCCCTAGGACGAAGAATATCATTCCGCATGTCAACCCCCATCCCCCTTTTCCGACACACTTTCTACTGACATGAAAGACAACAGACTAACACCAGAGCCGTTTACCGGACATGTCCTAATACAAGGGTCAGGCAAAGTCAGGCAATTGACCAGAATCACACAGACCTGACCAATGTTCCCTGTAAGGTGCGCGCCTGTGCGGCCGCGCACCTTTTGATTGGGAGCCGCGCATAGTGCTTATTTTGCCGCGCACTTGCTCCAATCAACATTTTGCTGAAAAAAACATTTGTTTTTTTTAACATTTTTTTTTTAAACATAATTTAAAACTAGTAAACAAGTGTACATACTGGTAGGTTGGCCTAGATGCAGGCCAGGAGGCAGCAGCAACGTTCGTGATTTCCAGAAAACACACCTTGGGTGACACAAACTTTGCTGCGGCCTCCTGGGCTGTTGCTACTCGTGCTGCTGCTGTCCTTGGCTCAGGGCTGCACTCTGTGCTTGCGCAGGGAGCCTGTCCACTGCCCTGGCACAAACGCACGTGCACTGCTGCTGGGTCTCTCCTTGCCTTGCGCAGTAGGAAGCAGTAGCACGTGTGAGAGACCCGTGCCTGCATGCAGACAGTGGCTGAGGAACTTGAGCTGCCATGACGGACAACGCCACACCACCTGCTCTTGCTTGTCCCCCCCCCGCACCCCCCCGGCCATCACCCCACCCCTGTGAAGAGAGCCGCGAGCCCCATATGTGCACCGCCACATGCCACTGAGCCTAAGGTAGGTAAAAAGAGTTATATAGGCAGCGCGATGGGCGGCCTAAGTTTGGATTTGGGCATAGGGCCCCTTTTCTTGCAAGGGGAAGGATACATAAATGAAATGGGGCTGACCGTCATGATTAGCCATCCGATTGAGGCCAGCACGACCAAGCCAGCCTGGGTGTTCCGCTTTTCGCTGACTGCTGCATGATTATTCTGCCCAGGCCATACTTGCCCGTTTTTTGCAATTTGCATTTGTGGGGGGCACCAAACAAACCGCGTGTGTACCAAGTGCGACCGTACTCGACTCCCACGCAGCACCGGATGATTTCATTAAAGTATCCCGTCAGACTTGCTGTGAACAAGGTCCCACTGCACGTGGAATACACCTGCGATGGCTGGGCTGACTGAGCTGCCATTTGTTTTGCAGGATTTAACATCCTGGTGCTTGCTAACTCTTCCCTAAAATGCTGCATAGCAACACAGAGGTTCACCGTGTGAAAAGGGAACATCCTGATGAGGGGGGGGGGTGGGGCTGGGAGGGGCGCCAGACTACATGATAAAGCTGAGTTAAAGGAGGATTTGTATGTGGCGAAATCACATTGCATACCAACGACAGGCTTCAAAATCGGTGCTATTTGCATGTTTAATGTATGTGCCCAACCTCAGATGCAGGGTCGCATTCTTTAAATGGTACTTTTGAAATGTTTAGAGGATGGTTGAACCTATACGAGCACTTTCGTTAGAAGAGCTGTCACTTCTGTATTTAGTGCAGCAGCAGAGAGAAGGGCATCTATGGGCAGGGAATTCATAAAGGGCTCCCATGTGAACACAAACAGGAGGCACGCATGGCGTTGCTTTGCTGTTTTGGATCTGTGCACACAAGCTGTCTGTGCTCTGTTACCCACATCCCCACAAATCACTTCACCATATCACCTCCTTCGCAGAGTGCCTTGAGGGACCGAAGGTGGGGAGGGGATATGTGTGTGTGTGTGTGTGTCTGTGTGTGTGTGTGTGTGCATGTGTTTGCAACTTAGTCCATGTAAAAACAGCAGAGAGCTGCACTCCACTCCATAGCAACGGTCTGTGCACCCCAGCACAGAGGTTGCCATTTCACACTTTCATGGAAACCCTAAAGGAAACTGCAGCCGGACGGAAAATGGAAGAATCCCTCATTTCTGTTGGAGGTATTCATCGCTGTCCCTCGAACTACAACCGAGCTGTAAATAACAAGCACCTCAGGCTTGTGTATGCAATATCATTAATGTATTTCAGCCGTTCTTGGGGAGATGTCAACATCAAATTCGCCAAGGAGACCCCATAAGACTACCACCTGCAATAAGAAAATGTCAGTACCCTACTGTAATATTTTACGGTTTACTTAGATTAGATTATATTAACTTAACTGGTCTGCTGTTAAATCTCAGTTACCAGTTTAATGGTATCCACTAATGGCTCATTTTACTATAGCCGATATGATAACTCAGTAGGTTGAGCGCTTGCTGCTGCGATGTGTGTGTGATCTGCAGGTTCGAATCCCTGTAAGGCCATCTCAGCCTTTCATCCTTCTGAGGTCAATAAATGAGTACCAACACAGGTTGGGTGATATTGTATGCATATTTGTTCTATAAAAAAGAGCTTAAGCGTAAGTGCTATACAATAACATATTATCATTTGGCCTTGGACGTCTGCTTGCATTCACAGTTATTTGACAATATGGATCTGGAGGGACCTGCTGTTATTGCATATATTGATCTACAAGGAGGCAGGGGTGCACTTAAGTCAAAATGTTGGGGGGAGGTCTAACCCTTTTAAATGTGGGAGAGGTTAGGTGCCAACGTCATAGATTGTGATGTCAGAGCAAACTTACTTGAGTGGGGTCCTCTAACTTCTTCACACATTCTAATGAGACTATTCTAGTGCAGCTTCAATGTTACTAGCGGTTAACTCTCTCCTTCACATCTGAAACCACACAGTTAAGGAGTGGTGTGAGAATGAGCTGTCTCCTGCCCCTTAGTACCCTTCTAATCACTCCCTAAACCCTTCCTTGTTGGAGTGTTTCCTCTTGCTGGACCTCTGATTTGGTTGCAGTCCTCTCCTTTTATGATGCTGTATAGTCACCCTTTTCTTGGCAGACTTTCTGAGATTGCCGGGGTAACTTCCAGGACAATCTGAGATTACATGATTACATGATTCAGTGCTTTTTATTTAAGTGTCAGAGTCCAATGTCCTTCCATGCCCCCCTTCTATTAAGTCGTCTTTGTCATTAATCATGTTCATGTACTGTTTATTTCATTAAACCAATAGAAAGCATTTCCTTTATATTCCATATATTTAGTGAACTGAGAATGGAGAAGCTAATGCTGTGCTAATATTAATTTGTGAGGCAGAATCTGTGTTCCACTACAAGAACCCCTCTGTTCTTGTACCAACCCATCATAAAACGAAAGATCTTGCTAATGTTTAGCGATGTAAAAGGATCCAATTTGAGATGAGCTTAAGTCTTGGGAGGAGAATAGAGCACCCAAATGTCCCTTGAAGTAGAGCTTGTTGTGCTGAAAATTTGCATTCCTCGCTTGCACACTGCGGAATCTGATCACTAAGCCTTGCTCACTGGTGGGGCGCCACGCTGGCGCCTCCGCACCACTGCCGACCACCCCCGGTCTGGCAGCGCATCACTCAGTTGCGCACATTACTGAAAAACAGCCCGCACACAACTATTCTTTGGCGCACCCAGCCCAAAATAATTAGAGGGAACATTGCACCTGACGGCCCTTTCCCTTCCCCACAGGGATAAAAGGTGGAGCACGAGAGCATGGTATGAGCAAAGCAAACCGCAGGACGACTCATCTATCCAAGTATGACCGTTCAAGAGGAGGAGAAAGGCGGCGAGTACCGAAAGGGTGACAAGGAGAGAAGCGACCTTACCATTTCCGATCCAAGCCTGTGAAGCCTCCATGGAAAGAATTGTAAGGCCACAAACAATAGCCAGCGTGTATTGCAGCAGATGTCAATGGCACACAAGGTCAATGGTACACAAGGTCCTCCTCTGCTAATAACCAAGCCAGGGAGAGACGCTTGCCACCGTGGTGCCAGCCTTGACTGCAGAGACAAGAAAAGCCAAGCGGTTCATCACAGCCAGTGAGTCAAAGGGAAAGCCGATAAGAAACCACACTGTGTTGAACAAAAGTAGCAAACGGCTAATTGAAGAAAAGTACAAAGAACATGGGTGCTTGCTCAAACTCTGGGCGATTACCCTATTGCTGAAACTACCGTTACCAGAAGGCCTCAGGAACGAGTCGAGAAAGTGGGCAAAGTGGTCATACAGGGGTCTAGCAAATTCCTCTGTACAGTCGCAAGTCTTTGACCGTCAGAAGTTGAAAAGCTAAGGGAAGTGAGTCCCGACTTGTAAGAAAGTAAAAGAAATTGAATGACTGATAAAAGTTGGCAAGAGTGCACCTGATGGAGGGATGCTGATGGAAAGGGGCAAAGCCTAAAAGTCCAGATGAACAGTTTGTTGACAAAGGCGAACCCGACAGAGGGAGGCAAACATTTGAGAAGGGTCTGATCATGCAAGAGGAGGATCCAGGGGTGAGAAGCTATCACCCCACCAAGCAAGGTCATGAAAAACAAGAAATCTTTTTGAATACAAGCCATAGTGAACCCGACAGGCTGAGATTCGAGAGGGGTCTGCATGTGGAAGAAGGGGACCCAGGGGTGAAGAACCCTCACCCTAAGTGCCATAAGGAAGGAACTTTTATTATATTATGCTGAACATATCAGGTCATCAGAAGTAGGAGATCTAACTACTGAAGGTCCCGATATAGCTAACCACTTTTTTAAGATCTGAGAACCGGAAGAGGGGTATCCAGGGGTGAAAAGCCATCACCCCAACGACACGTGAATAAAACCAAGAGAACTTTCTATTTGTTTATTTGTGTATATCTGGTCCTCTAAGGCAAGAGACTTTTAAGGGAAAAGAGAATTCACCATTGAAGGTCCTGATATCTGACAACGGAACTGTCGTCTCATGCTGGGAAAGCTCGAGAGTGTGCTGTGGTCAGGAGTCCCACCTTGTCCCGTGCTCAAAACGTGGGGAAGGGAGACCCCGGCTACACATCCTGACATCATTTGTGAACACTTCTTACTTTCTTGTGAACCTTATCCCACACTCTTTTGTTATTTAGTTGTAAGGATTGGTAATAGGTTTTTCTAAGTATAGGCTATTTTATTTGACAAGACGCCACTAGGACTGCCTTATTTTTCTTTTGGTGGTCGTAGCTTGCTCCCATCTTAGATTTAGGTTTAGATTAGGCATTTTTCCAACCCACATACATTTTAATAAACACCCTTGAACTGTGATCACTTGTGTCTGTCTTTACTCTTGCCACCATGAGTTCCTTACACTACCCACACCCTCCTTTATACTTATCCATGGCTCGCAACATCGGGTGGTCTTTGAAATGAACCTTACACTCTTTTGATTCATCATGTCCACTGCTACAGGATCCAGACTCAACCTCCTCAATATAAGGAAAATGTTCACCACTCTGCAAAAACGTATCTCTATGCTGGCGCTCAGAAAAATGGACTTCTAGTGACCCAACCCCCGCCCCCACTTCAACCTACTGTCACCACAATGGATGGCTCCCTGTGCAAAATTACTCCATCTTTAAGTTCCTGCTCCTTGCCCTTAAATATATCCATGACCCCTTGTTACCTTTCTGACTGCATCTTGCCATACTCTTCCACCTTAGACGTTGCACTCTTCTTTCAACATCCCATCTGCCCCCGATGCCCCCTTTGCATGTTCCTGCTTCCGTTCCTTCTCACTACTTGCCCACCCCAGTGGAATGCTTTCCCCCGGCCATCAAAGCTTTTCCATTGGTTGTTCAAACTCCACTTGTTATTGAAGGATGGGTTGCCCCCACACTACATATGAAATAGAAATAAAAAACAAACTTTAACAGATATATTTACTAATATATATATATATATATATATATATATATATATATATATATATATATATATATATATATATATCCATATTTTTTGTATTAACCGGCACCATGTCACGTATTTTGAATTCATTAACTAACTTCACATATGAACACCTTTGTCCGTCATCGGTACCTGCGCAATCACTTTGTCATAAGGTCAACAAAACTTTGTATCAGGAGACACGGATCGTAAAATAAACTTGAGAAGCACACACACATTGAGAATAGGCCACGTGACCATATGGGCGAATCAGATAACTCATACTATGGGCCAATCCTGGCACTCAGCCACTGGCCAATGGGATGAACCTTAAGGGAAATATAACTCTGCATGGTAATAGTGCGGGTTGGAGTGAACGCCGACCGAGAACCAGATAAAACTGTGGCTCTAAGCCGTTAAGGTAAGCGGGCAACTGGAGTTCCCTCTTTTTAAACTAAAAGTTATTTATTTTATTTATTTATTTGGATTTATAAAGCGCACAACGGCCCTTGGGCACCGTGGCACTGTTACAAAATGCTTACTTGAGTGAGATTGTTGCAGTTAAAAGATAAAAAACAATGACAACAGGAGAGAGGACCACAGGTTCCTTGGTTACAGTGGAACAGTATAACAAGACATGTCAGCCTGGAACATCTGACAGAAACATTTGTTAACATTACAAGGGTGAACCAGAGCTGTTACTCATTCCAGAGTGGTGGTGGTAAGTGTGCCTGGCATAGTTAGCTGAAGAGTTTGGTTTTCAGTGCTTTACGTAAACATTTGTAGGATGTTTAATTTCTGAGAGCTGTGGGAAGGGTGCTCCAGTTTTTGGGTGCTAGGTGTTGGAAGATGGCATCTCCTTTTTTGGTTCTTATGTAGGAAGGGACGTAGATCTGATTGGCAAGGTGCGATATGATTGGTCTGGATGATGAGATGGGGGTGATCTTTTCAGAGAGATGGGGGAGGGCTTGCGTGAGAGGCACTTATGAGTGATGGCTATGGTTTTGAAAAGAATGCGCTCGTTGACTGGCAACCAATGAGTATCTCTTCTCGCCTGAGAGAGGTGTTCCCTTTTAGGGATGCTCATTGCTGCCCTGAGTGCGTTGTTTTGAGGGACCTGCATCTTATTAAGTTTTTTGGACGAAGTGCCCAGAAAGAGGACATTACAGTAGTTGAGTTTGGCACCGACTGTAGCCCTGGCAATCACGAGGCAGTTTTTAGTAGATAATAGTGGTTTAACCGCGTTAACAATAGACAACTGTATGGGCTATACTAATCATTACTGTATGAGCAAGGAGCATGAATATACTTAATTCACAAGTCTCTTCACTACCGCCACCCACCCACGGTTGTTCCAACAGCGCCCGGGATAAGCGATTTACAGGCAGCCCTCGAAGGCATTCTCGTACATCAATGTCAAAGTGAAGCGGTCAAGCAGGCATTTTCCAGGGAAGGCTGTGGGCGCAATGACTAATGGAGGCCACCGGCACTATCGCTTTATCTCCAAGGCACCACTTTGTATTCCAAACTGGGAGAGTACCTTACCCGACCCGGTCCTTAGAATACTTTCATTGACCCAAAGTACGGCTAATGTATTAATTTGTATGCATTTCCTAGAAAGCACAGCACAATCATGGAATCATTGAGGCAATGCGTAGCTTATCATCCAGGAGAGTAGCTTAATCGAGCCTTTCCGTGATATGCATCTTCAGACAAGACACGTGCTCATGTCAGCCAACTTTTAGGCAGGATGGTTACAGTGCTACAGGAACCAGGACAACTAATGAGTAATCGTGCCACATGATTTCTATGGGACGCGAATCTAGATCCTAACATACATAATATGCACCAATTGGCACAACTCAATTCATTATGACACACTCACATGCATGCATGAAACGTATGACACAATGATGTGTTCTCAGCCGTTCACACTAAGCTAAATGAACTGCCAAGCCAGACACTGACAAAGCGGTGCACTCACACCACCTATGCTCGTCACGCCCTCCAGCCCCACCACCAACCAGTCACACGCTCTTGTTTCTCAGGCAGTTACGCCAACCACATGGCCCAGGCAATCAATCCAACAATATCCAAATGGCTAACTATCTAGGGCGCAATTGCATTATCATTTCCCGATGGTCCTACATCAGGAAAAAAAACAAAAGGTCAGGCTCCATATTGATATCGTATTAACCAATGGGGTACACCCAACCTTGCCATAACAGTATCTTTACTAATCACCACAAATTGCCAGGTTTTAAGGACCACGCCAAAATCATGATCTTTAGTTTCTTTCTTCCCAGAAGCACTATTCAGTGCATCCAACCACCACTGGCAACACGCCACATAAACCCAATGTCCAGGAATAATCACAATTGGTAAGCTTACATCATTACCATAATCCATACAAAAAATGAACTAAATTTGAATTTCAAACTCAATGTAGAACAAACTACGAACTAACACAATCTTCCCTTTCTTTCCTTTCCTTCCTTGGTGTTACTATGGGCCTCATTACGAGTCCTCCGGCGGTAGCCGTGCAGGAAATACCGGCAGGCTGCCACCGGACCGGTAATACCATTCCGCCTCCGTGATTACCGGAATCACTGGGGAATTACAACCCAGGTGACCCGGTAATTCTGGAGGCAGAATTCTGTAAATCCCCATTCCCATGAAGTCCCATGGGACTCCATGGGGATGGGGACCGTGGAAACACTGGTTCCGTCTATGATGGAGCCGGTGTTTCCATGTCTGTCTGCAGTCAGATGGTGTTATTTCCACCAGTTCAGACCTGGCAGGAGTGACACCTCCCATCTGCAGGACTCTGAATCAGCCATTCCGGAAACAATGGTGGCGGCGGATTTACCGCCACCATTGTTTCCGGACCGACTGACTTGAAATGAGGCCCTATGTCTCTCTTGCTTTACGATGTTTATTATTTCCACTTGTATACAACACATACACCCATTACCCAAATCTGTACTGAATATACTGTATGTCGATAATGGGCCCACAAAGTTGTGCTCATTATGAATAAATGTCACCAAAAAACCCCTCCCTCTTTTTCAAACTTATGTACATGTCACTACATACACTTGTCACAAAATCACTCTGCACTTGCCACCTTGAGTTTGATATGACATTCTATGAATATGTGAACAAACAATGTATGATAGATGATGATCACAGCCTCGATAAAGACCCTTGAGTGGTAGAAACATGTGTCGTCACCCACAGTGATAATAAAGACCTAATGGCATAAATCTATAACGAGTGGACTACATCTCTCAACGTTCTATGATTCAACAGAACATAGGAATTCTCCCAAAATCGATCACCTATGTATAAAGCTCCAATATCGTAGGGATCCAACACACCCCTATTCTTCCCTCTTAGACATTGCACTCTTCTCTCAACATCCCATCTTCCCCCGATGCCCCCCTTTGCATGTTCCTGTTTCTGTTATTTCTGCCCACCCCAGTGGAATGCTTTGCCCCGGCAATCAAAGCTTTTCCTTTGGTGGCTCTAACTCCACTTGTTATTGAGGGATGGGCTGCGCCCACACTACCCCGCCTCAAGTGACTGCCCAACCGCCCCTTTGTGGAAACGCCCCACTGTTCAGTACAAATATTAAAAGAAATACCCATGCTAATTATGACTCCAAGCCCTAAATACTAAATTATTCATGTTTTGTCCACTAGTCACTGTCCCTGGTCTATGTTCCCTTCTCTTAAAACAAAGTTAGTATAATCTCAATCCTCCTAATAGCCCTGATATTCAGCTAATCTTCATTAAGTTTTGCCTAAACTAAGAAAAGACAAGGAGTCTAGGCATGAGTTTAACACTAAAGTAAAGTCTTTCTCTCAGTTTAAGGTGATTATATCAAATCTATTTGGTTGTAGGAGAACTGGTCGAATTATTTTGTTGACAGGTTGATTTTGCTGCATATATATATATATATATATATATATATGTGTGTGTGTGTGTGTGGGGAGACACCCCTTAGTCTCCCAACAATAATGATTTCCCTAATCCTACCGCCAACATGTATATGTGGCAATATGCGTCAATAAATCGCAATAAATTCTCCTGCGACCAAATGGGCTGCGCAGTAAGTAATCTGCCAATCCCTTTCTCCCATCACTCCAGAAACAATATGAGCTGCCATTGTCTTAGACAAACAAGGTTTAGATTTCTTTTGCTTTGAATAGGCAGCCAATTTCTATAAACGCATGTTAGCTACTCTTCGTCTGTTGGAAAATAGAGCAGCTCCAAGCCCCATCTTTCGATTCTTTGATGGCCTCAACTTGCAGCCACATAGCATACATTATTTTTTCTTGCACTAGGGAACCACAAGAATATAATCCAATTACCTTTGCTGCAGATTTGGAATCTTCTGAATTACAACTCCATAATGTTATTTGTAGGGAAATGAGTCAAAATGAGTCGATGAATCAACACCAAGGCCAGATAATCCTTTCCTGATGGCCATCTTCAAAGGCTCTGAGATGATCTTTACCTTTCAATGGTACATTTGTTAATAGTTCCTTCTTACAGGGTATGGTATCAGATCCTCTAAACACTCTATGGAGCACTCCTCCCCGTAGTCTATTCTTGATCCCAAATTTATATCGCTAATGATATGATATGGCATTTGTAACGCGCCTATACACAAGGGTTTCAACGTGCAACGAGGCAAGGAAGGGGGAACAGTGGGAGGATAGAGAATGATTTTACTAGGCCAAGTGACATGGAGATCATTCAAGTGCGGGGGATTGGGAGGGGAAAAGTGCCAGGGGAAGGGGAGGGGGCAGTGCTGTACATGGGATCAAAACAAAACAAGAAGTGCGGCCAGCAGGTGTCCAAAAGTGCAGGTAGGGGGACTGTACTGTTACAGATACAGACCCAAGTGCAAGGGTTGCCGGGAAGCAGTGCGGGTGTGCAACTGTGCGGGTAGGGACCTGGGCACGGAATCAGAGGGTAGCCAGGTGACCAGTGCAGTTCCAGACAGAAAATCAGCAGGGGTGAAGAAGAGAGACGACAGAAGCAAAGAGGAAGGACTTGAGGTGCTTCCGGAACCGGAGATAGTTCGCATCAAGTTTCAGAGGCAGGGAGGCTGTTTCAGAGGGAGGCCACAGCCAAAGAAAGAGATCTAACCACCAACTTGTTGCTTGGAGAAGCGACTGGCCCTGAGGGAGTTGGAGGTGGATGAGCGAAGAGTTCGAGTAGGAAGGTTTTCACGAAGAGAGAGTTGGAGGTATTGAGGACACGGGCCAAGGGCCCCTGTTCTACTGAAGTTGATTGAGAAGGATGTTGACTTGCAATTCCAGGAATAGAAAGAGTCCCATGGCCTACTGGCCTGTAGCCTGCCTGCTTTCTATGCCCATCGAGGTACCGAACCTGCTATTCTGGACATATCTGTAAACCATTTGAGGAACAAAGACAACCACGGAAATGCCTTTTTGGTTATGTGAAAACTATCAGTCGCTTTTGATACCTTGTACTACCAATGCATACTTGATAGATTGTTGTCAATGGCCAAGGTGTCGTATACTGCTCAGCATTGGCTTACCTCCTTTCTGTTACCCATGTTACTTTGCCACCCCCATATACCCCAATGCACCCACTCTAAGCCAGAATCAATTTCAAGCTTGTTCCACTTAGTCACATATATGTGTATAGCAACGTACCATTGTTTTTGAGCTTAGCAATAACTATGTACACCCCGAGCAGAAATCTGCAATCATCAAAATCCCATATTATGGCGGTTCCCAAATATAATCTTAAATCTGGGGGTGGCAGACTTTTTCCAGCCCAAATTGCTAGTATTTGAAACAGCTTACCTTTTGCCTTAAGATCACAATCAAATATATTACTGTTAAGGAGGGACTAGAAACTCACTTACTTTCATTTGTAGATTGAACCACTGGGCTTCCTGTTGGCTTGCCCACTCATCTGGATTGAACCACTGGGCTTCCTGTTAGCTTGCCCGCTAGTCTAGATTGAACCACGGGGCTTCCTGTTAGCTTACCCGCTAGTCTAGATTGAACCACTGGGCTTACTGGTAGCTTGCCTGCTAGTCTAGATTGAACCACTGGGCTTCCTGTTAGCTTGCCCATTCATCTAGATTGAACCCCTGGGCTTCCTGTTAGCTTGCCCGCTAGTCTAGGTTGAACCACTGGGTTTCCTGTTAGCTTGCCCGCTAGTCTAGATTGAACCATTGGGCTTCCTGTTAGCTTGTCCACTAGTCTAGATTAAACCACGGGGCTTCCTGTTAGCTTGCCCACTAGTATAGATTGAACCACTGGGCTTCTTGTTAACTTGCCTGCTAGTCTTCTGCAAGACATTAGTTCTTACGGGCCCTCAGCGCTAAATAAATTTAACATAACATAAAATGATCCTTTAATCACTTAGCATGTTGATGTATACTACCATTGCATTGAGTCATAGGTCATAAGCAGGGTTCAAGGTAGGGCAGAATGAATGACAGGAAAGATGTCCCTAACTTCACCTCAATCCAGATATGCAACTTAGTCAAGAGCACAGAGCTTGCACGAGGAGGCTTCTAATCCTTGCTGAGCAAGAGTGCAGTGAGGACACAAGAAGGTGAATCAGGGTGTTACTGCTAGGCGTAAACTTGCAGTGGCTTTAATAGAACCCACACTTCCACCAAGGGCCCCTGTTCTACTGAAGTTGATTGAGAAGGATGTTGACTTGCAATTCCAGGAATAGGAAGAGTCCCATGGCCTACTGGCCTGTAGCCTGCCTGCTTTCTATGCCCATCGAGGTACCGAACTTGCTTTTCTGGACATATCTGTAAACCATTTGAGGAACAAAGACAACCACGGAAATGCCTTTTTGGTTATGTGAAAACTATCAGTCGCTTTTGATACCTTGTACTACCAATGCATACTTGATAGATTGTTGTCAATGGCCAAGGTGTCGTATACTGCTCAGCATTGGCTTACCTCCTTTCTGTTACCCATGTTACTTTGCCACCCCCATATACCCCAATGCACCCACTCTAAGCCAGAATCAATTTCAAGCTTGTTCCACTTAGTCACATATATGTGTATAGCAACGTACCATTGTTTTTGAGCTTAGCAGTAACTATGTACACCCCGAGCAGAAATCTGCAATCATCAAAATCCCATATTATGGCGGTTCCCAAATATAATCTTAAATCTGGGGGTGGCAGACTTTTTCCAGCCCAAATTGCTAGTATTTGAAACAGCTTACCTTTTGCCTTAAGATCACAATCAAATATATTACTGTTAAGGAGGGACTAGAAACTCACTTACTTTCATTTGTAGATTGAACCACTGGGCTTCCTGTTGGCTTGCCCACTCATCTGGATTGAACCACTGGGCTTCCTGTTAGCTTGCCCGCTAGTCTAGATTGAACCACTGGGCTTCCTGTTAGCTTGCCCATTCATCTAGATTGAACCCCTGGGCTTCCTGTTAGCTTGCCCGCTAGTCTAGGTTGAACCACTGGGTTTCCTGTTAGCTTGCCCGCTAGTCTAGATTGAACCATTGGGCTTCCTGTTAGCTTGTCCACTAGTCTAGATTAAACCACGGGGCTTCCTGTTAGCTTGCCCACTAGTATAGATTGAACCACTGGGCTTCTTGTTAACTTGCCTGCTAGTCTTCTGCAAGACATTAGTTCTTACGGGCCCTCAGCGCTAAATAAATTTAACATAACATAAAATGATCGTTTAATCACTTAGCATGTTGATGTATACTACCATTGCATCTTGTGAAAGCACCCCTTCTAGGGAATGCCGCTATATTCTTTCATGTACGCTCAGTATGAAATTTGTGTTCAGAATTACAAATTTGCCTATAATAAATAGATATCAATATAAAAAAATTACTCAATATTTTTTTCTGATTCATAGGTCATAAGCAGGGTTCAAGGTAGGGCAGAATGAATGACAGGAAAGATGTCCCTAACTTCACCTCAATCCAGATATGCAACTTAGTCAAGAGCACAGAGCTTGCACGAGGAGGCTTCTAATCCTTGCTGAGCAAGAGTGCAGTGAGGACACAAGAAGGTGAATCAGGGTGTTACTGCTAGGCGTAAACTTGCAGTGGCTTTAATAGAACCCACACTTCCACCTTAATCCTAGAACCATACTCATCTTTGAATATGGCAGCACTCCTCTAACAAGTTAAAGGATCTGTATAGAGTTTGCCAGATGGAAGTGTAACAGGCCTGGTGGGAGGTAGCAACGACGGGGACACCCAACGTAGGTTTTCAGTCTTTTATTTTGGAAACAACATAGCATCCAATGCACTATCCAAATCGGACCCTCGGACAAACGGGAAAGGAAAGCACCAATGTTCAGCCCAGTCAGGGTCCTCCTGTGTTCTCCAAACCAAAGTCAGGTCCTGTAACCATTATTCTCAGGTGGGCAGTAGCCCTACTTCAGCGGTCTAGTTGTGGGCTTAACAGTTCCTGTACCCTCAGCTATTTGTCTGACTGTGTTTAACCGGGTCCAAGGGTGCTCGGCTTCAACGCTATTCTGGGTCAACTCCACCAGGTAAGGGTAGTTTTGGAACATCTGGGGGTCAGGGAGTTTGATCCAAGAGTTGTTTAACTAACCTTTGGGTTTCCAAGCACCCCGCCCTCCACTGCTCCAGACATATTTAAGGTTTATTTAGCGTCTAGACTACTCACTGAGCTGAGCTTCCTGAGTTGACTGTGAACTTCCTCCCATCATCTCAGTCTCCCATGGGCTGACCTGGCCTCCTCATTCCTTCCTGCAAGTACAGGATATTTCCCTTACCAGTGTGCTTAACACCACCTCCAATTCATTCACCTCTTCCCCTCTCTCCACCACCTCTTGCTAGACCTCTGTTTCCTTTCAAGATGTCACTGCCTCCTCTAACTTCTCACCAGCACCTCCTTCTACCACTTCCTCTGCTCCGTCGCCGCCTCATCTCACCTCCCCTTCCATATTCTTCCCATCACTTCTTGTCCCGAATAGAGTACTGCTCTACTACAGGGATGAGTAGTGGCTAAACCGCAGACTGGAGGGACGTGAGCTGGTAACAGTAGCAATCCAAACAACTTAAGTATAATAGTTCCAAAATAGGACAATGTGTAATGACGGTGCTATACAACTCTAGACTTTTAATGAAATAATATAAAGTCAACAACTAACTAGAAAACCCACCCCTGTAAAAGAAAAAATAGTGGGTAATTTTACACTCAGTAAAGTGCAAAAGGAAAGCATAAAAGTGCAATTACGCTTTCATTTTGCCCTCCATCTCACTTTTGTGCCGTTCCAAAGCGCAGGAATGCATGAAAGTGGAGTTTGCATCTCCACTTTGCTTTCCTGTTTCATCTTGCAAGTGCATCTCAGGGACGCCAATCGCCTTCATTTACTCTCCACAATTACACACCTCTTTGTGAGTGTTGAAAATTGCATGCAGGGGACCAGCAACAGTTCTCCAAATAGCAGTCCTGGTGTCACAGGTCATTGACAACAAAGGGGCTCCTTTCTTCTGGATCATGTGATACAAGCAAGCCCAGGAGCTTCAGGGAGACAAGACCTTTTGGTTCCTGGAGAGGCAGAGCTTTGCCGTCCAATTTCTTGGAGATTCTGCAGGGTATCCGCCCCCTTCATCGAGCAGCAGGCCCTCCACGTGAGCAGGTTTCTAATCCAGCAGCAAGGGGATGTGAGAGGGCAAGGGCTTTGGGACTATGGAGGTGAGCGCTCTAAGCTTAACACCCCCTATCCCTATCCATCCAACTGGGGGTGAGCCCACTTTGAGGACAGTAGACCCCAGAAAGCTATAGCAGTTATTCTCCCTATTCTCAGGATCCCAGTATGTGGGAGTTAGCACAGTACTCGCTTGGAGCTAAGGGACGGTGGAAAATCCTACCCCGTAACCGAGTGAGAGAAAAGGAGCAGATCAGCAATCGAAGGAGAAGAGAAGCCTATGGAGCGGTGTAACCAAGAGAAGCAGTATAATCTCCTTCTGGGAGGTGTGGCAGGAAGAGGAAGAGCATAGGCCAAGTGTGGCAGACCGGACCATGGCTGAGCCCAAGGAACAGTCACAGCCCTGCCAGACCAGGAGCTGGAATGACCTGGCCCGGAGGAACAACGCTGAATGCCTGGTCCCATTGGAAGCCCGCTGGAAGAAAGGACAAGCGCTGCCCAATGCGCAACACTAGAAAGGAACAGAAAAAGTGGTACTGCATTGGCCGAACTCCCCGAATCTCCCAAAGAGCACTGAACGGAGAACAGCAGTATGCAGTGGTTCTGGGGAACTGGGAGAGGTGAGACTAAGTCCATCGAAACCCCAAGGCGGGGTAAGAGACGCAAGACCTGAAGCCAGGGTTTAAGAAACTAAACCCAAAGGCGGGGTGAGGGACCCATTCTCCAAGGTGGGGTGAAAAAACCAAACTCCAAGAGGAGGTGAGAGACCCGAGACCCCAAGGCACGGTGAGCAATACAAAACCCCAAAATGTGCGCAACCCAAAACTCCAAGTTCGGGTGAGAGACCCAAGACCACAAGAGAAACCATCCCCAAGATGGGGTGACAGACCCGAGACCGCAAGGTGGGGTGAGAGAAATCAAACCCTGAGACTGGGTGGGAGACCCAAGACCCCAAATCGGGGTGAGAGAAACCAAACCCCAAAGCGGGGTGGGAGACCCAAGATAAATGAGAGAAATCAAACTGCAATGGGGGGGAGCGACTCAAGACAGGGTGATAGAAACCAAACCCCAATCGAAGACCGCAATGTACCACTTGATAAGATCATTAAAAGCTCTGAAGAGATTGCACAATGGATATCTCTAAGTAGACTGCAACCTAATCCCACACAGACAGAGATTCTACTGCTGGGTCCAAAGGATCTATTAAAGAAACCAGAAGTAGTGCCTCCTGTGCTACATCTGTTTGGCCTACCCTCGTGTCGACATACTAGGTTTAGGAACTTGGGCTGCATTTGGCAGTCTGATTTGAGCTTTCATCAACAAATCAATACTACCAATTCAATCAGCTTTTTACAATCTTTGGCTACATCAGGAAGCCCTCCCGTTTCTGGATAGCACTGATGACCCGTTAGTCGTGGGATCACTAGTTAACTCAAAGCTGGGCCCAAGTACACTAAGCTGTACACAAGTGCAGAAACACTTGAGTGCAGGCGCGTTATAGTGACTTATCATATAGTATCGTATCATATGCCAACGCTATGTTAATAGGCATCCCTCCTGTCACAAATCACTGAAAATCCCTACAGTGGTTGACGGTGGGTCAACAAATTGATTTTAAGGTCCTCTGCCTGTTGTTCAAATGTCTGAACGGATTGGCTCCCCTGTACCCTGCCAATAGGATCTCTGCATATCTGCCTATAAGATCCCTCAGATCAAAAGACAACAAAATTGATAGGGTACCACCATCCTGTTTTGCCCAAAGAGGAGGTAGACACCTTTTACTCGCCGGGGCGCGACTAAGGGACATCTCTTCATTGCTTCTATTCCGCAAAGGTTTAAAAACATATTTATTTCAATAATTTGCTCAATATCACATTATGCAGATCTTAGCTTTTAACCTAATAATTTAAGACCACTGCCCGAATGCAGTTAGGCCTGCCAGGTGCACGTTATAAATCACAAATACAAAGCATGGTGAGAAGCCTGACACCCCAAGGTGGGGTGAAAGAAACCAGACCCCATGGGAGTGGGGGGACGGGGGGTAAAGACCAAGAACTACATAGCGGGAGTGAACACCAGGAAACGTTCTTAGGGAAGAATACAAGGAGAACACTTAAGAGTAGAAGACACGGACTAGAGGTCCCCAAGTGAGAACAGAGACAAGACACATGTATGGACTGACCGAACAGTGCAGACAAGAGAAGATTCAGAGGGAAATTTTGCCTACAGGCTGTGTACTGGGCGGGGGCCCTACTGAGAAAGACACACCAAAGTGGGGGTCATAAGCCAATCGCTGTTCATTTTATCATGGCCCAAGCCCAACAGTACCATGGTTGGGTTGGTGTTTCTTTATAATGGTAGGGCAGAAATCAGGCAAGCATAGGATTCTGGCCAGAGGACTTTATTGCTTTGTGAAAGACATCCTGACAATAACCCTTTTATACCAGAATAAAGAATCCTATAGTTTGGGACAGCATAGGTTTTTGGTGAACTTGAACAAAGGAAAGTTCAGTCACAATGCCATCTTGTCCGTCTCCTAGCTCTGATCTACCACACCCCCTTTGTGGGGGTTTCCACCCACACCGCCTTTGACTGCCGCATTCCACCTACTTCAATTCAACCTTCCTCCTGTACCCTCTCTGTGCTTATAGTGCACCTTCAAAATAGAGCTTGTGCTTCTTGGTATGTTCTTTTTCAGCGACATCACATACTCCCATCCAACCTTGTCTTTAGTATTTTTTTGAATACCATAGACATAATGATTTCCAGACACTTAGAATAATTTCCACCTAAGCAAACGTCCAAAGCAGCCTCCAAAACAAAATTGCTTTATCATAGGGTTGGAGTAGAAAGTACAACAACACATGGTTAAATTGTAAATGATCACAAATGACCCTCCCCAGCCCAGGCTCAGAGTTCTAAATGTAGAAATGTAAAAACATGTCTGTCATACTCCTTTTAACTTGCAAGTACTAAAAGGGATTTTTAGTTTTTAAAAAAGGACTTACTTGTGACCAATCGCCTGCCTGCCATTCTCCACAAGGCGTAAAACAGCTTGAGGCCTCTTCGGGTCGCGGTGCATGCGCACACAGCGATTCGTGTGCCACACCACCGTCTGCATCTCTGCAGCTAACATAGCGGGCTTGTGTGCCTTTTCCACAAGATACGGAACACTGAAACAGAGACAGAATTTTGACTCTGCATTATTTGCACTGAAATCCTTTTTTGTCACCATTGATCCAAAACACATGTCCATATTGGCTGCAAAAAGGTTCTGACGCTTATCCTCTGAGGGAAGACCAGAGTAGTTATTTGCAGCACGTGGTTTCTCACACAGAAAACATGAAGTCACAATAGGACAGAAGCATACAAAAAATCAAGCTAAAATAGTACACATTGTGTATATTATTTCCATTTTCAGTTCTCTTAAATGCACATGTCGGCTTATTCACAAAGGTGACCTGCACATTTAATAAAGGCTGCCTGCCAGCGCACTGGATTTACTGCCTACGCGCTTTAAATACTAATTCATTTATTTATTTGTAATGCGCCGAAAGCCCGTCTGCAATCTTGGGTGTGTGAGAGACCACTAAAGTATTCATAAGGTGCCATCTCCCAAGTGGGTTCTGACAGCAAATTTCACCAAAGGGCTTGCCATAGTGAAATATTTCAAAATTGAAAAACACATTCTATGACAAGACTGGAGGCAAGCATTATGCTTCATCTTCATTTATTTCCACTCTTCAGCAGTTCAACAAAATTCATACAAAACTTTGAAAAGAGAACAACACAACTTTTCCTTTCTTCAAAACTAGAAAATCCATGAGCCTCTGTAGTATATATCCTCTCAACCAGTCACAACCCACTTCCTGTGCTTGGACTCCTCCTCTTCTTTTACTGCTCTTCAAGCAGATAAGTACCATTTCTTCCCTCTCCATGTTTCTGTGTGTGAAATGTATGGAAAGGAGCGGAAAAAAAGGAGTAAGATTGGCATTAATATCATAATTAATGTAATTGCCTTTTAATAATGCACAAATAAGCGCAGGGAATGCGTGTGGGGAGAATGTGTGATATGCTTTAGCATTCCACGTAGAACCACGCAAGCGTACACGTAGTCAGTCAGCCGTTTAGGCAGTATTATAAGGCGAAGGGAATGCCTAAGAGTCCCAAGTTATTTGAGCCTTTTACAAGTAAGTTAGGACTTTACCCGCGAGGCTGGCGGCCCCGTGTCGCATGCCTGACACCTCGGGGGTGCAGCCAGCCTCGCAGACTTTGTAGCAGCGCCGCTCGCGAGGACCGGCCCCACTCTCGGGTAGGAGGAGCCGGCGCCCACGAGCACAGAAGCGCGCCTCACGACAGCGCGGCAGCCCCCACCCACGGGTAGGCGGGGACGCGCTAGCAAGGAGCAGCGGACAGCGCTCCACTAACATAGCCCCCACCCGTGGGTGGGAGGAGCTAAGCGCGATGAGTCGCGTACACCACATCGGACATTGCTTTTCAGCGACGCTAGTATTGAACGAGTGAACAGCATACCAAACGCTCACGCGAGCGAACTGTGAAATTGATTATATAAAAAGATTAGGCGGTCTTAACGATTGCTAGTGCAAGCGAAGCGTCGACTGGCCAGACAGCAGAGAGAGCAGTGGTCACGACACGACATCGTGAGCAGCAAGCCACGGGGGAGTCCCGTAGTACCCCACATTGATAAGCAGCATACGATTTGCGCATAAGAAGCGAGACCCTCGCAGCAGCCAGAAGACAAGAGTCAATAAAGTTAGTGCAGCCACTAAACAAAAACAAAAAAAAAAAAGAAAAATTATAAACATATCCATAAACAACATCTCTACGGAGCAGTGGGCGTGCTAAGACACCTGTTTCAGGTATTTTAGGCACACAGCACAGCAGAAGAATGTCAGAGTTTGAGTGCAGCGAGGAGGAGCAGTCGCAGGACCTCGCTGCTAGTTTTAAATAAGTGCTCGGAAGCTCACTTATTGATGCAGTGGCAGAAGGGGTTAGACCGCTGCAGGAGAGGCTGGAGACATTGGAAGCTATGCTTTCTCAGCCTAGTTGTAGCACCAAAGACCTTGAGCGCACGCCCACAGAACTCTTGAAAGAGGGACATAAGGGGAGTAAGATAGCCCTCAAGAGGAAAACCGCTGACGACCTCCGGGGCTCTTTGGAGGGGGCAGCAGAAAAGGCCCCAGAGGTGCCTGACGCTTTTGCAAAATTGAAAGAGGCTTATCTACAGCGTCAGGCGGTGCCGGACCTCATGACCCCCTCTCCAGGGGATGACAACACAGGAGAAGACCCAGGCTCGGAGGAAGAGCAGATAGAGGATCAGACCTCGCAGGGTGAAGAGGAAGCTGAAGAAGATGACTGGGCAAGGGCCAGTGGGGGTAAGAGAGTGCGGAAGGAGAAACACCTCTTGGAAGCTCAAGATGAGATGTTTGACCTGGATAGCTTCTGGAATCCGAGGTCCACCGAGTGGCAACCATCCCCCCGAGTAGCGCAGTACATGACGGCAAGACTGAGCAAACCACTAGATAAGAAGGTGAGACAGCGCCTTCGAGCGGAGTGTCCGTGACCAGACCTCCCAGGGAAGGTAGCGGAAGCTCCCGAGCTTGATCCAAAGATGCTGACCTTCGTGTCAAAAACGAGCAAAGACCCCCGCAAGGGTATTGATAGGTCCTGGAGAAGCTGCCAGGAAAAGGTGTTGGATTTGGCAGGATCTCTTGCCAAGATTATGGACCTCGAAGAGAGGGCTAAGGACACGGGAGAAGAAGTTGACCCTGAAGGTCTCGCTGGGTGGGCTCAGAGGGCAGTTTGTCTTCTCGGGAATGCAAATTGTGCCATCGCTTCAGAGAGGAGGAAAGGTCTGTTGCTCGAGATCGATTCGAATCTTAGCGATCTGTCATTGTATGAAGCGGGAGAAGGAGCCCAGGGCCTCCTGTTTGGAGAACCCTTTGGGAAGGAGATGGGCCGGTTTGTTGGTACATACGCTTCGCTAGAAAAGGCACAAGCATCGATCTGCAAAATATTTCCCAGTAGAGTTTTTGGAGGGACCGGCCGCTTTAGGGGTCGTGCAGCCGGTCATAATCAAGGAGGGAGAAGACCCCAGAACACCAGGGCATAAAACTGGGAGAACAAGAGTCAAGACACATTCTTCCCGTCCAGAGGGAGATTCCTGAGGGGCCGCAGGTCCAGAGGATCAGGACAAGGTCAAGGATTCACACCAAGTGAGAACGATTCAGTATCCTCCGGTAGGGGGGAGGACGTGCATGTTTTTAGAGAATTGGCGCAAGCTTTCAAGCGATTCCTGGATATTGCAGACCGTCAGAGGTCTTCAGCTAGATTTCATAGAGGCCCCAGTCCAGCTGAGCAGACCGCAGAGGCAGAGACTATCGCAAGCGGAACAGGCATGTTTACACAGCGAGATAGCGCAGCTAGTCCGCAAACAGGTTTGTCAGCAATATGTTCCTGGTACACAGGAAAGAGAAGGTACGCCCAGTTATAAATATCAAAGAGCTGAACGGTTGGATCATGTATCAGCACTTCAAGATGGAGGGCATCCATCAGCTCAGAGACTCCCTAAGAGAAGGAGACTGGCTGACGCGTTTGGATCTGAAGGACGCTTACCTTACAGTTCCCATACTCAAGGAGTATTGACCTTTTCTAGCTTTTTGCTGGCAAAGACAATTCTGGCAATTCAAGACAATGCCATTCGGACTTGCCTCAGCACCCTGGGCATTCACGAAGCTGATGAAGCCAGTGGCAGCAGTGGTCAGGGAGAAAGATGTCAGGCTGGTAATTTACCTGGACGATCTCCTCCTACTAGCAGAAGATCGGGAGGTATTAGTGTACCAAACGAGATGGGTGCAGGACTTTCTGGGATCGCTAGGATTCCTAGTGAATACAGAGAGTCAGATACCACGCCAGCGCAGAGGTTAGACTTCCTAGGGTTTGTTCTAGATACCAAGAAGGCGACACTAGAGCTTCCAGCTCGGAAGATAAGACATCAAGAGAGAAATCAGAGCATGCTTAGAAAGACAGCAAGTATGTCTCAGGACTCTGACGAGGATTGCAGAGGTTGAAGATAAAGCATCTACAACAGGGTCTGAAGAACCATCAACATGTACCTCTAGATCAAGACTCCATTACAGAACTAGAGTAGTGGTTAAAGAATATGGACGCTTGGAATGGGCGAACCATATTCGGAGAGAAGCCGGATCTGATAATAGAATCAGACGCCAGTCGGAAGGGCTGGGGAGCCAGATGTGGGACTCTACAGACCGGAGGCAAGTGGAGCGAAGAGGAACTTCGCCTCCATAGAAACTGTCTGGAGCTCCTAGCAGGATCCTTCGCGATCAAGGCTTTCTCAAGAGCAAGAGTAAAATCTTGTGTTCTGCTGAAGATGGACAACATATCAGCAGTGAGGTACATCAACCACCAAGATTCTAGCAGAACTAGCAAAAGATGGCACTTCTGCCTACGATCAGAGACATCCGTGACAGCAGAGTACCTGCCAGGCACACTGACCGTAGTAGCAAATTGGAACTCTCGGTATCTGACAGACTCCAGCGATTGGAGACTGGATCCAGCAGGTTTTCAGAGGTTGAACACGAGATGGGGACCATTAAAAATTGATCTTTTCGCCTCTCGGCTCAATGCACAGATGAGCCTCTACTACAGCTGGAGGCTGGATCCGGGAGTGCAAGGAACAGATGCCTTCCTGCAAGAGTGGTCAGGAGGCCCGCACTACGCTTTTCCCCCCTTCGTAATGTTGAGCAGAGTTCTAGCGAAATGTCGGAGGGAGAAAGCAGAGCTGGTATTAGTAGTGCCTTTGTGCAAGTCACAAGTGTGGTTTTCAACGCTAATGGAACTAGTAGCGGACATACCCAGAGTCCTCCCCGAAGGAGAGCGACTGCTCACGGACCCAGCTGGGTCGTGTCCTCCTCTGAGAGTGAGAGGGACACTCCCGCTAGTCGAGTGCAGGATATCAGGAGACGTTGGGCACTGCCAGGAATTTCGGCGCAGGCTGCTCAGCTCATCGCTGAATCCTGGGCTCCATCCACTAGGAGGAGCTACGACGCAGCTTGGGCAAAATGGACAAGCTGGTGCAAGAACAGAGTGTTCATCCTGTTTCAGCACCTGTAGTGGAAACACTGAATTTCCTAGCAAACTTATTGAAGAACGGGAGAGCTTTCCATACAATAGGAGTGTACAGATCGGCTATATCAGCAGGTCCCATGCCAGGAGAAGGCGTCCCGGCAGGAGAACATCCGGCAGTGGTGAGGCTCATCAGAGGTGCGAGATTCAGAGTTCCTCCAGAGCCCAGATATAGTACAACATGGGATGTAGCTACAGTATTACAATTGTTGGCAGATTGGCCAACAGATAGATACCTTTCTCTTAAGCAGTTATCAGGTAAGCTAGCTATGTTATTATGTTTGATCTCCTGCAAACGGGTATCGGACGTTAGAGCCCTAGAGATTAACAGGCGGTCCTTTGGACCAGAAGGAGTGACTTTCTCGATAGTCAGAAGGACCAAGACAGGGACTACTGCAGTCCATTACCCCTATTTTCTGAACAATACAAAATGGTGCATAGCACGATGCATTAAAGAATATGAGAATAGGACAGCGGAGTATAGAGCAGTAAGCACTACACAGCTTCTAATAGCGCGCAGGAAGACCTATCATGCAGTTACGTCAGCTACCATCGCAAGATGGGTTAAAGAGATTATGCAAGCTGCAGGTGTGAATGTGAGCATGTATGGAGCTCATTCAGTGAGAGGAGGGATGGCTTCAACAGCAGTGAGATCTGGAGTACCATTAAGTGAGATAATGCTAGCAGCAGACTGGTCAAGTGATCGTACATTTAAAGAGTTTTATTTTAAGCCAGCAGAGAGCTTAGCTGGAACGGTGCTGGGGAAGCTTTGAACAAGCATAATGCTTGCCTCCAGTCTTGTCATAGAATGAAGATTACCCCTGCTAGCTGCGCAGGGAGTATTAATTCTATTAAAGAATAGGAGGCGAGCATTACATTCCCACCCGAGTATTGTACTAAGAATAGTATTGCATGATGTTAGCGAGTACACAACATAGGCACCACCCTAAAATCTCCTATTGTATTGTTTCATAGGGGAAGATCAGAAGAATAACTGAATGCAGAGCTGTAGCAAGAGGGCTTCAGGAGACCGGAAGTTCACCAGCAGTTGAGTTCCAAAGTTCAGGAGAGTCTTTGCATCGTTGACGAGGACTAGTTATAAAGATGAGAAACTGTCAGAGCGAGTAAAAGCATAGGAGGAGTCCAAGCACAGGAAGTGGGTTGTGACTGGTTGAGAGGATATGGACTACAGAGGCTCATGGATTTTGTAGTTTTGAAGAAAGGAAAAGTTGTGTTGTTCACTTTTCAAAGTTTTGTATGAGTTTTGTTGAACTGCTGAAGAGTAGAAATAAATGAAGTTGAAGCATAATGCTCGCCTCCTAGTCTTTAATAGAATTAATACTCCCAGCGCAGCTAGCTGGGGTAATCTTCATTCCTAGCCCTGTTTGATTGCTACCACTGTTTCTGAATATAGAAATGCAAGTAGTGTGTTCTGCTTCTGTCGTATTGGTAAATGGAATATGCAAAAGAGTACGTGCATTGCCCATCACCCTCTGCCTGTTCCAAAAAGGTTCACAGGCATGCTTTCACATTTTAAAGTGCATCCTACTTGTGTATCAGGATATGCTTTTCGCAATGTGTGGGAATGCCTACTTGCATCCTTCAGTTTGCACAATTGTGCACGTGGGGAAGTGCATCTGAATCTGCCCATCAAACATGCGCATTTCCAGATGCTCCTTTGTTCATAACTTTGCGGCACATGTGGAGGGAGTGCCACAGCAACTTTTTCACATTTCCTCAAAAGGCTGCACTGTGGATGCTGTAGGTGGCAAACGTGCACATAGCTGCAAATAGTGCACGCATTGGTCCGAATTTTCCCAGATCCAGTAAAAAATGTCTCCCAGGTTCTCAGCAGAGCCAGCCTTAGCGGTAGCAGCGACCTGGACAAATTGGGCCCTCCATCTCCCACAGGCCCCTGGTCAACAGGGGTAGGGTTGGGAGGGGTGGCAGGAGCGCCACTTTTTTTTCTAACTCCCTGCTCCGCCACCTGGCAGGGAGTTAATCACTGGAATAGGACGCTCATGCTAATGCATGAGCACAATATTATGATGAAAACCGCCTCACTGCCGCGTCAGAACAAGGGGACAATCATCTGAATAGGGTGCTGATGCTTTGTTATTAAAGGCGCCCCGCCTCCGCGGGTGCATTTAATAACAAAAGGGCTCCTGCCACGCCTTCTCCCAGTATGCCAGCTCGGAGGAGCCCTTGAAAGACTCCCCTGAGCTGGCGTGGCAGGGGGCTAATGGAGGACTGGGGGGGCTGGCCCCCATGCCCTTCCCTAAGGCTGGCTCTGGTTCCCAGATCCAGAAAAATCCAATTGAATGTCTGGTCAGTATCCCTGTGAAATTGCTTGCTAGGAATACCTCTCCACAACATATTTACCAAGAGCTTTTTAAGTTTAAAATGCGGCGTCTTTCAGACTATGCCAGCAACATTATTGAAAAACGCTCCTGTCTTGAGTTATTTTCCAGGTTTTCATTGTTATAGAACAATCTTCCCACCAATTGCCCGCCCAGAACGCCTACCCCCTGCGCCCTCCGTCGTTGCTGAGGTGCCCCAGTAAAAAAAACGTCGATTTCCAGCACTGGAATCAACGATGAAGCAAAACTCACTTTGAACTTTTTGGAACTAATCTGCAAAAAAGAAAATGGGCGCGGAGTTTGAGAGTCATGTACGCGGATGGTCTTTTTAGATCCAGTGATAAGACTTTTATCCAACCATGGATGGATAGGCAATGTTTTGGAATGCACCACACGTGCTTCCTAAGATTTCCTTCCGCCCGGCCGGAAGCCGTGAGCCCATGGCAGCCGGTGTGCGCATGCGCACTCGGGAGAAAATTCCAGGCGCATAGCAAGGAACCAGAGGGATGGGTCTCTCTTTTCAGGAATGCACATTCCAAGAGGTCTCAGGGAGACGAAGCCTGACGCTGCACCCACTTTATTGCTGTGTCTACCGCCACCAGTGAGTACATTCTCTGCCCAACAGCGGTACAAAAACATATAGCAGAACTGTTGGTGTGACATGTTCATAAAAAAAGAAACGCAGATACAGGCTGCCTGAAATCCCTTCCCTGAGCAGCTGGTACCGCCGCCTGCAAGTTTCCATTTTGAACTATTGAACTTTTCAAATCTCTGGAACGAACGTCATCTCCAAGACGATAGATAAAGGGGGAATGCACATTGTGTGTGGGTTGTGAGCTGGTATTTATAATAGTGGTTGGAGATTGTACGAGGATTGCCAGGAGGGCTCCGCCATTGTTGTTTGTCTGGAATGCGTCAGAAACGTAGACGCACGGCGTGCCTCTCCTCTCAGCCAGATGTCAGCCTGGATGACACATCTGCTGGGAAGCTGAGGACTGCTGGGATAGACAACATTGTGGGCCAGAGAAACATGATACATAATATCAGAAAGAAAAGAGAGACTTGCATTAATGTGCACCCAAGGTTTATTACTTTTTGCCTTAATAAATACCTTTTAAAAGCCAAAAACTAAATCATGGGATTTAGATTGTAAGCACAAACGTAGTCCGTGTACCCATCATTTGTAGTGTTCATTTCAGGGCCTGGCCTTTTAATACCTGCTGTTAATTAAACTATGCATTTATTATTAGTTGGGATTGCATGGGGGTGTTTACAGGATAGGGTACTCTGGCTAGGTCAGGGAACTGACCCTGTCAAGAGGGGATCCCTCTCAGCTTGGGGTGAGAGGTCTACCAGGGTTGCTGCCAAAACCAGTCCTGCCCCAGAGGCGGGGTGTTGGAGTTGGCAGAACTCCTGTCACTATTCCTTCTACCTGTGGCTGCATGTTTGAATTGAGTATCATCACTTCTTGCCCCATGCCTGTACTTCACAACGCTGACCATTTTCTTTCCTGTCCCGTAGGACTTCCGGATCGAGCATGCACAGCGGTGGAAGAATGCGCAAGCAGCTTGCTGGAGCGAGTGAGAATGGAACTCTGCAGGGCCTTGAAGCAGTCCGTAACGCAGAAACCATACAGGAAGTGGATCAGTGTGGGGAAGGCGGCTCCAGATGCAGAAATGGCACTGAGTGACCACCTCAAAATAACAGTGCTCCCAACACGCACCACACAGCCACAAGGACAATATTCTTAACTGCACCGGGGCGGCAGGGCAGTTCCCTATGCAAATCGGCATCCCGCCTCTTCCGGGAATCTCTCACATCAACTGGGACACTGATCTTGATTGTCGAAGCAGTGGGCCGCATGGACTAATGCCGGTGGACCCGCTTTTGCTCACCTGTAACAACTCCCCTCGGAAAAGGAAAGCCAGTGGTTGGCCCCAGGAGCCAGGTGATAGAGGAGAGGGAAGGAGACAGATAAAAAGGGTGACAGAAAGCAGGTAGGTGTATGTTGTTCAGGTCACATCAAGGGATGAAAAGGAGGACCAAGATAGCCGGCAGAGGAATAACGGTACAGAGGAGCGTGGAGGAGAATTGGTGAAAGAGTGTGCAATGTTAGGCATTGGTTGGTGAGAGAAAGTTGTACTTTGGTTTGAGTGTGCATGAAAGGTGTGTGAGTGCAAGTACTGAAGCGAGAGTAGAGAGTGAACGAGGAGATGACTGGAAGGCTGAAAGGAGAGTGACTGGGAGAAGGCGTGGGTGGAGATTAGTAGTAGTGTGGAGATTAGTAGTGTGAAGAGAGTAGTGTGGAGGGGGGACAGGAATAGTGTGGGGAAGTGAGAGTAAAAGTACTGTGGAGAGGGGTAGTAGTAGAGGGGAGGGTAGTAGTAGAGAGGCAAGAGAATTAGAGATATGGAAGAAGGGAGGGTTTAGTAGAGGGTAAGATCAGACAGAGAACACCGGAGGGAAAGAATAGGAAGCGAGAGTCAGTGGGTGGACTAGTAGGTATGTGAGGGGAGAAGGGAGAGAGACATATGGTGAGGAATACCATAGCTAGATAGGAAAGGACTGTGTGGGGCCAGAGTACCTAACATGCACGAAGACTTGCACTACTTTACAATGGGGAACTTAGATCGGGGCGCGCTTAGATTGTTCCCAGGCAGCGTTGAGAGAGAGAAGGTGTTTTGCCTTTAGGCCATCACGACCAGTCAGACGGCTTCTTAGATAGTAGGGGTTAGCGATCTCAAGTGTTAAGCCTGTGGTTGAGGGACACCTGGGTTAAGGAGGACGCAGCCTGCAGTAGAAGAGAGAGACAGAGAGAGAGAGAGAGAGAGAGAGAGAGAAGGGTGGCCCCTAGCAAGGCCCTTTAGTGGAACTCTCTGTTCAGTTGATAGACAGTTGACATCTAAATAAGCTCCAGAAAAGCCTTCTGAGCTGCAACAGTTTTATGGATCTCCATTCAGGGGTGCCACCTGTTTTGACTCTGAGGTTTTCTGAAATACGGTGGGGCTTTGATGAACTTAAATAAGACCCAGACAGAGTGCAACTGTGAGACAACCAAAAGGCAGAAGCATGTGTTCACTCCCGGCATTGACAGAGATGGCCACTGAGACATCTTCACTACCAGAGAGAAACAATAATGCGAGAGGTAACGTTTGACTTGAGTGCGTCTCCTTGAATGAAAGGGTCCATGTGACGTGGAGGGAAGTCAGAAGAAGGAACCCCCTCTACAATGGTTGGGGACCACATGACTTCTCCGAATTTGCTCTTTTGCAATCAGGCAATCTTCCACCTCACAAGTCCTCAACTGATGGGAGGCTGTTTGAGTGAGCACATGTTGGGCCGCTGGGTTCACTGTTTCATTTGCAGTTGTGCATCCTCCCCTCTAATCCAGATGCATTATGGCAGATGTAGTCATAGGAAATATGTCTACTGAGTGAGTGAGTCACAGTACATTTTGAGGTGAAGGGGCAAACGTATTCCCAGGATCAAACCGATGAACCCAAGAATGGCTGCAGGATCACATTAAATAAAGAGGGACATTTTGAAGAACCACTTCAAAAAGAACAAAAACTCCGGGAAGTATTGCAAATTACCACTGGCGTATGCATTAGTATATGTGTCAACCATTCCTTCACGCTGTCCCTCTAGCATGTACACAGAGCAATGTGTTCACACACAGCAGAAATGCACTTTGTGAATTGGGGATTACAGGCATCTTTCGGTTCTGCTAGATGTCAGGATGTGTTGTGGGTCAGACCCACATTTTCTTTTTCGTCATTTATATTAAACACATAATTTCTATGTACCGGTGCTGTATGGTTAATCCCGTCACATGGCTGCACATGCCTAAACACGGTTTTTGTTACAGCGGTCCAAGTTTTGAATTTTTAAACTGAATTTTCAATATCTTTTAACTAAGTTTTTACTTTCCTTCTTTCATGTTCTTAATTTAGCTTCGCATTGTGTGATGTAATCCTGTAAGACTTGCCAGGCTTCTTTTGGGAATCTGTATCATTTGTTAATGAGCGCCCATTGTAGAATGAAGATAAAAGCAATACAACGCACAACAAAAGTCACAATGTCTTCAACTATTTCACAATGTCAAAACAGGCGTGCTAAGTTTTAAAGTTTGCTTGTTGTCCACTAACAAATTCAACATGGTGCATAAATGCAACTTGCTTATTTGTTAAGTAGCAACATTATATGTGTGTCACATTTCACTTACGGGTGTCCATGACCCGAATCGCCATTCGGTGATCTTTCGCCCTCGATCGGCTGGAGTGGACGTTGAGAGCACTTTTGTAACTTCTTGGCAAGGTGGCTTTTCACAGTCCTGGGGATTTACACAAAGGAGACAAAGATGCATAAACAAAGATTTTTATTTAAAAAATCAGACAGGAATATCATGTTACTATTCATTAACAATAGGATTTATTTTCGGTAAAGAGTGCAAGAGTGGAGTAAAGTGAGTTGTGATCAAGTTTATCACATATTTGGAGGCACAAAGTGTACATTTCTTACACGCACATTCCTCTGATGCATCAGAATGGACTATGATGTGTCCCACTACTTCTTCATCTGCTTATTGGGCTCCTAACAGCAGACACTCCTTCCAAACCTGACTCCATTGGTGTCCGTCAGCGATTGTCGGATGGCGTGTGTAATAGTAATAATAATAATAATACTGCAAAGAAACCAACACTCACTACTTGCAAACCTAAATCTGATCTCATGACTCCCCTTTCTGGCAAACCTCCTCGAGTCAACAGTTAACTCCAAGAGTTTTTTGACTTGGGCAACATCAATAATGTTGTCACCCAAGTTGTCAGCCAAGAATGGGGACATAAATTGCATTTGTTTTAGTGATGGATGACGTCAAGAGGTTGACATAGGGTGGCTGAGCCAGAGCCTTATTGCTCCTTAATTCTTCACCATTCAACACCATCAACTCCACCAATACGACATTCATGAAATGGCCACTAAGTGGATCAACTCCTTTCTTCCGGCCTTTGCACGATCAATATCCCTGATGCCCTATGATCCACAAATTATTATATTAATTGTGTTCCTCATGGATAAGCCCCGTCAACCCTCATTCTGTATCTGTACCTCCAATCAATGGCTCCACTCTTTCAGCATGTCTTTTTTCACATACTTGATGGCATACAGTTACTGTTTCATCAGGACATCAACGTAGCCAAGATTGATATATGATATGATAGGTTATTTATAACGCGCTTAATACCCAGTGGTTTCTAAGCACGGACCCGGGGATCGAACCTGTGTTGCTCCGTGTTGTCTTGCTTCCAAGGTGAGCATGTTGCCCCTGAGCTATCCTCCCGAGATTAAATGCACATCTTCAGAATGCATGACTACCAATAGCAATTGAATGGACGGCAAAAGGCATACATTCAATGGCAATAAAACTGAGATAATGATGTGTGGCTCGTCCAACAGCTTGTCAAACAACAATATCTGGCCCACTGCTTAAGAGCCGCTTCCCCTCCTCCCAGTGGGACAAGTCTAAATCTTGGAGTGACCCTCGATTATCAATTCTCAATGTCCACAGCAGTCAACAATGTTAAGAATTCACAGCAGACACAATTCACCATACATACATGAGTTGGGTCCAGAGACGAGACAAGTGATTGGATACAAAATCTAGAATGGATGCCATTAAAGTCAACACAATAAAAAATTCTCTAGAATATGATGAACACATTGAATTGTCCAAACTGCCTGGAAGTTATTTCACCTACAGAGTTCCACTGTCCCCTTTATGAAGTGAGGGAATCGCCCCCACTCGACATCTAAGACTGTTAGGTTCATTAACTTCAAGGTGGACACTGCTCAACTATCAGCAAATGGAAACAACCAGGGCCAAACCTATGTTTCTTCAGGAGGTACTGAGAATAATTAAAACAATTGAGAGTAATACAAACAGAGAATCAACAGAGGAGGCCAATGATCAGTCTAGCAAACATCAGATAGAGGAGTGGAATGAATTCCTTTCAAACAGAGGGAAGAAGCAATCCAGGGTTAAAATACAGGGCAATGTCAGAACTGTTAACCTCCACTTACGTCGCATTTGTCGAGAATCAATGAGCCCACAAGGCAAACAATTGGTTTATTCAAAGGGTAAAGGATTATTCTATGGTTGCCTCAAAATCTTTAACATTCAAAACTCTTGTAAACTAATTGCAAGCTAGCAGCATCTTTCATGGATGTAACTGTCTTCCTGCTCCATTATTCATACATGATCTAAAGGTGCAACCTTCCTCTTGATGTATTTCCAATACACACAGGCTTACCAGCTTCATGAACATATTTAACTGAGGATCATCCGTATTCCAATAACAGTCACCCCCCCCTTCAAAAGTCTCGGCTTCAGGCAATAAATTCTTTCTCCAAAATGGTTACATTTTCTTGCTGTTTTAAGACCTAGTATTCTTCATCAATGTTTTCTAATTAGTTTGAATTTACTTAGTTGTGTCTTTTATATGAAAGGTGTGATGCTTGAAAATGTTTTGGTAAAAGTAAATTAAACTAAGTCAGCAAAACTGTTCACTTGTGTCTCTGCTAGATTGTAGCATGTATGGGTTTTTTTAAAGTGCAAAACTAGCTATGAAGCTACAGAACTTTGTACAAAGGAGTGGATCCAGGAGGTTACAAGCAAAGGATGCGTGGGTAGCAGAGACGCTGTAGTCGCTAGGGGAACGAGGAGAGGGGGAGCTCCACAGGGTAACAATTAGGGTTCAGTGGAGCGATCCGTGATTGGCTGGATGTTCTTTGAAGATTAGGGTTTTCAGGCCCATCCTGAAGTGTAGGATGAGGTGGCCGGTCTTATCTGCAATGCCAACATGTTCTAGACACACGGTGCATAGTAGATATGATATGATATTTCATTTATAACACGCCTCTACACAAGGTTTCTAGGCGCGACAAGGGAGGGAAGACAGGGAGGACAAGATAAAGATCTTACTAGGCCATGTGTCATTCAGATCGTGCAAGTGCACAACGCAAAGTGCAGGGGGAAGGGAGCAGGGGCCATGTGTCATTCAGATCGTGCAAGTGCACAACGCAAAGTGCAGGGGGAAGGGAGCAGGTGAAATTCCAGGGAGAGGGAAGGGGGAAGTGTGATCAGGGCAGCAATGCTCTGAGTAAGTGCAGCCAGGGCAGCGTGGCTCTGGGTAAGTGCAAGGAGGCAGGGGACTGTAGGGGTTACAGTTACATCCCTTAGGTGCGCGGTAGGCCCAGAGGTGTGTGTGTGTGTGTGTTTTGCCTTGGCGGGAACACTTGGGTGTCCCCGCCTAGGCTCCAGAGTGTCTGGGCAGGCAGGAAGTGGGGGAGGAGTTTTCACCCCCCTGTCCTATGTCTGCCAGAGCGCCTGAACAGAACCATCTCCCACTGGAGGTCTGGCTATCCTGATTGCACAGCCATATGCCCCTTTCTATGAATTGATGAGAGATTGCAGAGGAATGTGTGCTGGAACTGTATTTAAGGTCAGGCTCCTGGAGAGAAAAGCAAGTCGACCACTGGAAACTGAAGTAACCAAAGAAGAAGACGACCATAGACGCCTGCAGACCCTTTGCAATGCCGTGAAGAGACCACTGCTGTCCTGACCCCGTTTTCTATGCGACAGAGCAACTCCGAAGAAGATGGCACCTTGCCTTTGACTGATGGGAACTTCCAGTCCCAAGACGAACTATAATTGGAGCCATCTGCTGAGGTCCTGTGACTTTCCAGAGCTGTGGAACCCCACCAGGAAACCGGCGACCCATTTTAGGTGCATCATCGTGGAAAGGCTGAATTCGTCCAGGTCTTTGCTGAGCCCTCAGTGACACTCCAGAGACACAATCCAACTCGTACAAGTCCCATCAACAGAGTGCAGGACTGCAGGAACCGAAGAAGGTTGACTGGGCAAATTTCCTCCTTTGTTGGTGCTACAGAAAATGCGCCAAAACTGCAGAGTGACCAGAGAAGTTGATGAAGGCTGTGCCAGAGGTCCTCCCTCAAGACTGCTACTGAGAGATCGTGTCCATTGCCCTGCCTTTCATCATGAGACTAAGGAATCCAGAGGTAGGGTCCAGCGCTGCCACATCAAGGAGAATCCAGCCACAAACATTTCTTCCAACCAAAGGTACTGTGGGGAAAAAGGTAGCGCTTACCTTAATCCGAAAAGTTGCCCCAGAGCATTAGAGTGCACATAGAGGTGTCCAGGGCAACCCCCTCTACCTCTGACCCAAGCTACTGCTTGTGTCCCTTTAGCAAGTCCTTGAACAGGGTCTTAAAATTGACGATGTATCTGATTTTTCTTTACCATTTCTAACATTCTGTTTATTGGAAAAAAGTTTTAGTCGAAACATTTAGGATATCGTCCCAGAGGCAGTATGAAAACACTTCTAGTGCATGATATCAGACTCCATCTAGATAAGGTAGACACTGCTTCCTTGATCTTAATGGACCTATCAGCAGTGCTCACCATGGGTAAGCAATGTCATACTGAAAAGGCCTGTTCCAGCCAAATGGTTGCTGGGAGCCTGTCATACTCCTGACAGTAACGTTTGCAAGGGGGCTGAACAGTAGCGCAAAGATGAGCTGTGTAGCCCCTCCTGAAATTCCCAGGTCATCTTTGAGAATAAGCTGCATTTCTAAAAGTATTGCAAATTCACTTTTTATTTGCGCTACTTTTTGAGGATTGTAATGCACCCGTCTCATTTCACCAGACAGCACCAAATTACATCAAATCTACAGCATATCCGCAAGTATTGAAGCCTGGCACGTGCACAATGACAGAGATGCAGTGTCACTCCCATTCCTTTCTATATGTGCCAAGGTTCCCACACACCTTTAGATCTGGGGCTTGATAGTTCTCCTGGGGGTGGGTGCAGAATCTGACTACAGTCACCATTTTGACAGTCAAGGCCCTTCTTTAAAAAGCAGAGGAAGAATTCTGTGATGCAGCGACAATGTGCCTGTTCCCCTCCTGTGCAGCGTGGCAATGCACCAGAGATATACCTAGCACACTTTGAAAGAGACCCAAACCCCTCTCCCCACACGAGGAAGCGGCAGTCTGTGTGTACTTGGGACTCACCAAAACACGTCAGTTAATTTACCTTTCTGATTTTGCGCGTGCCCTAAAAAGGTTCCCGCTTGTGATACAGTAAAACAGCAGCCATTTTGTAATATCAAAATGTAGCCCCTGTGCCAACAAACGGCACAGGATGTCGTTTATGCAGGAGGTTCCATTTTGTATTAGAACAATCAAGAGTTTATTTTTGGATGTTGTATATATGCTCCCATGAAAATTGTATCCTTGGAGAATGATTAGTAATAAGATGTGATTAGCTGGCAAGATAGCTCAGCGGCTTGAGCACTAGCTGCTGCGATCTGAGCATGATCTGCAGGTCGCAGGTTCGAATCCCGGCAAAGCCAACTCAGCCTTTCATCCTTCCGAGGTTGATAAATGAGTACCAATTTCGGTTGAGTGATATTTTATGTAAATATGTGCTCTGTAAAGCGCTTTGGATTAAGGCGCTATATAAATAACACATGATTATCATTATTGTCATTATTAGTGAGATATGAAGCCTTCACTTACCTGGCTATCCCGGGGGCGAGAAGCAGCGTTGCACTCTCTGTCATCCACATGTGCACCATACGTCCCTGTGACGCATTTGACAGCACGCATTTCATACCCGTGTCCGCATGTCACAGAGCACTGTTGACGAAAATACAAATGTATTTGGTTATTCATACTTAGCCATATGTTCAAGCACTTTAAGATAAACTGTTTGAATTTCAGCATGAGTATGTGCCATAATGACTAATTAAGCCCATAATTGAATGGCCTATTCATGGGAAACTTCGTCCAAAAAGGATCAAGGGCCACTCAATCTTTCTTCAAAGAGATGTAAAGAAGTGTGTTGGTTGGAGAACTATTGTGACTACACTTTAACGGCGGCACATCGCCCTGTAATCTTGGAAAGTCAATGGAATTGCGAGGCATTAGGAGAGATTTAAGGTGAGCATTGGAGGTAATAGCCAAGTAAGTTCTCTCAGTGGGTTGAAAGACCTTCTGCTGTAATCTGTGTGCCCATGTACGAATGCAGTAGTACTTAGCTTTTCTTCTTTCCGAAGACGATAACATTTGCTGGGAAATGACTCCTGTTGCGCGAAGCCAAGACGCAATTTCATTTGTGTTTTGTGCCGTATAATTAACTTTGAAAATGAAGTGGCTTATTTTATATGCGCCCTTTGTTTTGGAAAATGTTCAATTGTCAAACCAGCTCAAAAGGTTATTTTTTCCTTGAACTCCCTTAAAAGTTCTAGAATTGGAACTTTGAACTCATTGAAAGTTGGGAGATTCAAGTTTTGCTTGAACAAGTTTGAGCGTGCTTACTATAACCAACGCGAGGTCCCACACAAACAATAGTATCAGTACTTAGGCAAACAGGACTACTTGATCCATCCAGCCTTCCAAACTTCCATAAGTACTGCCACCAGCGTACCACAGGGACTTCTACTCTTTTTATTTGTACTCACTTCGCCACCATCAAAGATCATCTAGCTATATAGATCGAGGCTGGATTTATTATTGCAAGCGAATGACCAACCCCTAAGGTATGGTCCAAGCCAAAGCCGAGGTCCATAAGTTGGGGAAGGGTTATTAGCCTAAATGATAGTGACCCCACCCCAAGATGTAAAAGACCATTAGAACATAGTGGTTTGAACAGAAGCCAGGCAGATAGCTCAGGGGCAACACATGTGCCATGGGGACAAAACAATGCTATGCCATGTCCGACACTTAGAAGCTGGATTAGTCTGGCAGGCATTCAGTGCGATTTATAAGCCATCAATAAAATAAATAAATAAAATGTAGATGTCAGAGTTGCAGTGATGAAGTAAAAAATGTTAGCACAATAGTGTGTCTAGCACATACACAAAACACTTTAAATGAATTGTGGTACCATTTTATACATTTTAAGTGGTTAGGGTGTCTTTATAAGGTAAGCATGTTAAGCAAGGTGTAATACAAAAGGGATTACAATTGAAGGTACAGTATACTTTACGCTTTATAACCTGAGGTTAATTGAAGCCTCTTGTTGTTAACCTCAGAAACCACTTGAGAGCAAGCAGCATTTTACCCCCATCCCTAATGCATATCTTGAAGATTAAAGGACATCCTGGATGACCGAGCCTTCTGCGTGGCTATCCCAAGGAAACGTAGGACCTGATAGGCTCATTTTCCCAGTCCAGTGGTTGGCAGAATCCAAACAGAAAGACTATCCTGACATAAAAGAGATCCTCATGCAGACCCATGCAAGACACAACTTAGTCTCAGTCTAACATATATGTTAGGGCTGGCATCCCTGAAATAACTCCAAAGAAATGGTGGAACTGGGCAAGGCGGATCCTACAGAAAAGGAGATTGGAAAATGTTTAAGGTGCAGGTGGTTCTGGCTAACCTTACACGAAAGGATTGAACATGTCAAGGAGCATTCAGAAAAAGTCAACACGCATGTGATGTACGGAATGAGAATACAGAGCAACGTAGGGTAGTCAATACACAAGGAATTCTGAATGGGCCAATATTCTGATCATAACAAGGATGAAAAGAGATTAAGATAAATAACTCATGCCAGCCCTACTCATTCCGAGAGCACTAAACAAAGTGGGCCATGGTGTGGTTGTAATAAAAATGTTTTACTATTTGGAACATGAACAGTAAATAAAATGAATATTAAGACTCTACCACTTCTACGTTAAAGCTTGAATTTTAAAACCATTCCCCAAATGTGGGCGAAAATATTGATAAGAAAGAGTTGGATTTCCTCAACAAACATCATAGCAGCTTAAAGAGAGAGATGGGCTCCAGCAGTGGTTGATATCAATAGCAAAACATATGTTTGAACCACCTTGGGTCTGTGCGTCGGCTATCAAATTCCATCAAATAAAATGAAATAGGGAGGATGCCAGAGGCTGGTAATATTTGCAGAACAATGCAGAATGGGAAATTGTGGTGTGGCAGTGGGCAGATTGGGAAACGCAAACGGGTGTGTAAGTGTGTTTGTTAGTGTGTGTTTTAGATGGAGGGAGAGTGGTGAGATGGGCTTTGAAAAATGGGTGGCTGGCACCTGGTGGGACCCTCTCAAAAGCAGAACTGAGAAAATAGAAAGCACAGCAATGGCTTAAAGCATTTGGGAGGCCAGTGTTTTGCTGGTTGTGGCAATTGTACCCTAAAGGGTCATGTGAAATGCTGCCAGCATTAGAGTAACCATATAATGCACAGCTGATATTCACAGTGCACTATTTAAACTGAGATGTGTTTAACAATATCTCCCCTGCAACCTACACTACAGAAGACAAATCATGAAAGAAAAAGATCACAGAACATTACAAACGGTTAGGAACAACCTTATATCCCCAGGAAAGTACTTATACCAAAGAAAAATCTGATGAGTAAAATACAGAGAGATTCTCCCATAAACACTGTTACTTTTCACTATAATTTACTTTCCTGATAGACTCTCTGGTCAAAGTGTCAGTGGTAAGAGTGGAAGCAGATGAAATCCAATTATTAGATCACAAAACATTTGTACTGAACATTATGATCAGCAAAAGCTCAGTTAATGGTGATACAGACTTTCATTTAGAAGCACTTACTGGATGAAACGTTTGAGCTTTTTTGACAAACTTGAAAGAATCGTTGACTGCTCATAACGATTCTTCCAACTGCATTGTGGATCTGGTATTCCCAGGAGGTCTCAGACAGAGGCTATATTACTTCCCATGGCATTGACAAAGAGAAACTAGAAGTGGATAATTGATAGATCGTGGAAACCAACATCAGAAAACAAACTAGAAATACAATCTTTCCAAGTGAGAATCAGCAGCAACAGGGAGAAAAGTTCATAGGAAATGGCTGACCTGAAAGCCATCATATTCCAAAGATGAGAATTCGAGAAATAGTTTCATGATATTAGTAGAAAATAGCATTTAGTAATAGGGATAATATAAAGCTTCTACCTGAAAGAAATCTCTGTAATTTATGATCACCATTCATGTCCAAAAGGCATTTCAGAGTCAAATGAAACTTTTTATTGGTAACCTAGAAGTAGAGAAACTTTTGCATGAAGTTCATAACCACAATAAAACCTCTCTATGTATTTGAACCATGGAATTTCCATATTCATAGAGGTACAAGGGGTTTCCCTTCTTACCTTTGCCTTTTATAATGAACCTTTTGCTCAGGATATCACAACTTTTTAACAAACTGGAAAAGCATGGCAAATCATTTCCTGTAATACATAACGTCACTATGAATGACTTTCCAGAAATATCAAATAGATCTGGTTGAACCTGTGATACAGGATTAATCTAAGCAAGACTGAAGTCAGATACCTTGGGATAAAAGGAGATTTTCATACAAAGGACTTAACTGCACAGAACTACGAACCTAAACTATGGAAACGTAAAGATAAAAAAATACGAATACCCAAACTGCCTCCATTTCTTGAAAGGTGCATGCACATCACCAAGAATGCCTTTCATTAATTAATTTCCTCTTTAGTCACTCTGTTCCAGCAAAAATAAAATCACAAAGTTCCAATCCTTGATCTGTTGCTTTCATCAAAAACAACAGAATGGCTGGCGAAAAGCCTTATGCGCGCCTAAAATCTTTGAGAAGTGCGCAGGGAAACCTGAAAAATAGGCTGCCAAATTAATTTTGCCTATGTCAGTGGTAAAACAGGACCATACTGCCAAAACCTATCATTGGGCTGCCCACGGAGTAAAATAGAACTGCTTGAAAAGGCAGTGCTACATCCCAAAGAAAACCCAGAAGTGCCTAAAATCTGTTTTTCCTTGGCTGTTGAAAGTGCAAAATCATGGTTCCCAAACAGCAGAGAAGATCCAACATCCTTGTGGGGTGTTCACCATCACCTTATTTAAGGAACCCCATAAGCACAATGTCGGGAGAAACACCTTTCATCATAAAATAAATCCACATTCAAAAGGTGCTTGTATGGGGAAAATATGTCAGAAATGGGCGCAGTACCGCCTCTCGCCTGTGTCAGAAGCTCTCATTACTAATGTCAGTTTAAAACTTCTGTCTTAAATCAAATTGTAGAAAAGAAGAGACTTGCCATCAAAAGCCATATGGGTTACTACAATTCAATTTCTATGTTTTAAAAAGACTGAAATGAAGAGATTTGTGTGGATATTTGTAGAAAATGTAAATTGTATTTTAGAAAGCCCATTTTTAAACAGTGTTTTAAAGTGAATTAATGGCAGCTACACTGGACTTCAAAGACATTCCACAGCTTCTCCCCAAACAAAGGAATTTTCCTCCTGCTCTCTGCTCAGGAACTGGCATTGAGTTGCTAAGGGAAGTGGGAGGAGATTTTGGCCTGTTGCTCTGAGTAGGGTCAAAAGGCTCCCTTGACTGAAAGGAAATGCAAATTTGGGCATCAATAGAAAGCAACTGCTAAGGAAGAGAGGCTCAGGTTTCTCCAGCCCAGCCAAACCTTGGAGGCGGAGCTAGACTGATATGTGTATCTGAAATTCCAGGGAAATATCTTTTTGGAAAAAGACTCATAGAAAACTGAACAATTTGGAAAAATCTGTGTTTTATAGGTTGCTAATATAAAAATGCCGCTCTCAATTGGAAACTACTCTGGACCCTGTGCGGTTTTCAGAGACCGGACTATCAAAATGTTGATATTGTAGCAATTGTGATCATGCTAGGAATATGAAAGTTTACAGGATTATGCCCAGATGTCTTGCGCATGTATGTGGAAAAAATGTGTACAGATCTGACACTGGGTAACCAACCAAAAGCGCGAAAAACTGTCAGTTTTGAACCAAAACTCTCAAGAAGATGGGACTTGGACGGAGACGTGCTTTATTAAATATGTGATGTGGATATGTATTATTAGCAAATTGGTGATATTGTAGATATGCTTTCTATGAAAAATAGATTTTCTGTGTAGGAACAAAAGGGAGGTTTTTCCCTGGATTGTAAATTGCAGCATCACTATGACACTAGATTTCCTTCTCAAATAAGGAAAGGAGAAATACATTGACCAATCGGATCCCTAGAGGGTGGGCTTAGTATAATCAGCCTACCCACCCCTTTGTAAAATATATAAATAGGGACTGTTGAGGACCTAGAAAGACACACACATTCACCCCTCTGATTTACTGGCGAAGCGCTCTGCAGGAGAACCCAGATCAAGACTCCAGAACTCTGAAAGCAGAAGGCCTAATTCTAAAGCTGAACCCTTCTCAGCTTGGCCTTTAAAAATCTTGCAACCTGATTTTAACCCCAGACTTCCAAGGGGCACATCAAAAATTGAACAGCCTGGCTGTGCTGTTTTCTGCTTCTTGCCAAGAACTCTTGCCAGAACCCAGAGATCCAAACCAGTAGAGCAGAGCTGTAACCCAGAACCAACCCGTTAGATCCAGTCCAGAGTGCCGTGCTGAGTGCGCAGCCGGGTGCCTGAAACCTGTCCGGTGGCTAGCAGATTCGTCCAAAACCTTTGACCAGATCTTTGACGGGCCTATTCCAAAACCATAGTTGTGAGTATTTAGCATGGAATTGTCCATAGCCAGTATCTTATCCTTAAGTAATCCAACCCAAAACCATTCTATCATATCCAGAACTGAATTGTAGAATCTCTTTTGTATTTTCTGAATCTTTCCCTCACCCATATAGTCCTTTGATAATTGTAGTGATAATATCATCTTTGCGCTAATATTTTTGCTGAAGAAGACAAGTGTCTTGGCGGGAAAAAGTCAGAGCGGAGGCGCCGCTGTTCTGGTGGCTGTCCTTTGGGTATCTTGCATCTTTATAGCCTCCCTTAGTGTAAAGAAAATTATTGTTTGTAATTCAAAAGTGCATCTTTAAATTGAAATCTTGGCTCTTTTTGAGAAAAATTGACCTTTACTAAAACCTCTAACTTTTGAACTGTACATGCTAGAAACAAAATGTATAGTTTTCCTCTAATCGCGATTCTCGCGCGATGAAAAGTTTGCCACAAATCTACATTTGGCTCAATTTCACCACATGTAAAATAGCTATTTCTTGCATCCAACCTCTGAATTCAGTTTCCTATCTGCCATTCATTCAACCATCATTGCTAGTGTTTACCTGAATCTATCCAAAGCGGCTCCCACTAGTTTTGAATCCATTTTAGAGAATTCGATCCATTTTAGCATTCTTACCATTCATTCAAAATCACATTCAAAAGCATTTGACCTGTTTAAAATCCTTCCTGTTTCTCTCTAAGCTTGCTGGGGGAATTGGGATTGAAATTGCATTTGTTGAGTGTGTATCTTCCTGAAACCTGTTTTCTCTCCTTCCATCTCTATATTGCATATTAGGGGGATTGAGTAGTATCAGGGGGAAAGAGTGATGACATTGCATTTGATTGACACACAAAAGTATTATTTCTGTGCTGCATTAATTTCCTATCATTTCATTTGACTGAACCCACAAAAAGTTTTATTCCCTGCTACATTATTCTTCTCATCCATACTCCTATTGATTAAAGAGATTGTTGACTGTAATATCACCCAAATCTGATCATTGTATAAATATTAATAGTGTGATATCTAGATATTGTTCAAATTCATAAACGTGTGATATATATATTGTTCAAATCCATCAAATAAATCTTTTAACTTTGCAAAACAACCTACTTCTTGGGTCAGTGAGACCGGGGGGGATTCAAAGAGAGGGGAGTGATATAAGGGTACATCATTCAGAAATAAAAGAACTTTAGACATAAAAATATATAAATAAGGGTTCCAGCTGGGCATCACACGCTAGGCATTCACTTAGGTGGAGTGCTGGGATGAAACCACTTACACACAACACTAAGTGGCACCAAGCACGTCCCACCCCAGTATCTAATGGGAGAAAAACAATACAATCCCTTAGGGCTAAACATGTGCATTAAAGTACCTTGAACATGGTCAGAATAGTTGTTTAGTAGAACATGATCATTTTACTGGCTCAAAAAGTCTCTGTTTCTTGACCAAGTACCAAAGTGTTTGAAAGCAAAATTCTCCAGTTGTGTTTAAGCCCAGGTCCTGATCTCTACTGACAGATTAATGCAACAAAAGACATCTAAGGGAGACGTGTCCAGGGCGGTCCACACAAGAACCGAAGTATTCCAAATCAAATGTCTCCTGTGATTCAACTTGATCCAAACAAACACAAAGTATTCCAAATTAAATGATTTTACACCTTTTCGGGTTGCCTCTCCATCAATCTTGGTCTTTCAACAAAGTCTCAGTCTTTGGTACCTTCATGTTTTCTGTTGGTGCTCTTGTGTAGATGGATTTGGGAGTGGAGCCCTCCTTCCAGGCTTCATGTTCGGAGTTGAGTCTACTTGCCTGGCTCAGCATTTCAGCATTGGCAGTTTCAAGGCTCTGAATCAAAGGCGGTACCCCTAGGCTGTTTTAGGGGCCTCTTAGTTAAACTCTTTCTTACTCTCTCTAACCACGTCCTAGTCCTACAACTCAAACTCTTTTAGCTCCTTGATGTCACGACGCAAACTCATTCTTCTATACTCTAAAGGCTTTCCCTTTTTATGTTCACAACACGCCTCCCTCCACAATTCCACCTTTAGGTCAAAGTACCCTCCTTATGTCCACTTCTAAGACACTCCTACTCTCTTCATCTGCCATTCTCAACTTTTAACCTTCTGCTATGCCTTCTCTCGACCTCCTGATAGTGTTCCTTTCCTCACCTCTCCTCTTTTCTCAACCTCCTCCTCTTGCCCCCAACTTTTGTAGATTTCCTCGCCACCACTCCTCATCTGTTCTCCTCCAGCTCTCTAAATCACCTCTGCCTTCTTCTCAGCTCCCACTAGCCCCTCCACTCCTCCAAGGTTCCTCAGTGCAGCTCACCCTTCTTTTCAGCTCCAGCAACTTTCACGCATATTGCAACACTCCAGGGAACTCAAAGATACCACATGGGAGAACAGGATTCTAATTTTCACATCTCTTATTTTCTACACTTTGTGGATTATTTAGTGCAATCATAGCTAAATTGCACGGTTAAATTCACTATGCTTTCTCTCACAAGTCCGCTCAAACCTCCATCTCTTGCACACAGCAGCGAGCGACCTGGAAACTTTCTTCATTATGTGAGGAAGGCATGGCATCAAGCAGTAGACACACACAGAATGGTTACAAGTTTCAAAACCTTTATTTGGTATTCAACAGGGATGGCCCTAATCCTAACACGGGCGTATTCTCCACCATGAAACAAATAAAACCCAGACCACGTCAGTCCAGTCAAAACAAAAAGGCCTTTACTAAAAAGTCCTAACCAAGCCCTCCATCTTAAATCACAAATGTGTAAAGGTAAATAAAGAGTGGTGCAAAATGAAATGTCAGGATGGGCGTAAATAGCAGCTCCCTTCCCTTCAATAGCACAGGGTTCTGACAGCTCAAATGGACAGTTGGCTGGCACAGTTCTATTGTGTTTAGCACACTGCAGCTTACTGAGACACCTCAATAGTTCAACTAGTCTACCAGGCTTCCTCTGCCTGTGGTATCAATGAACAGTTCAATTCGCACTTGGTATTCAATCACAGTTCACACAGGATTCCCTCTGTCGGGCTCGAGCCAATAACAGTTTCACACATTCTGGGGTCCCCTTCCTCATGACTCAGTTCAGCCAGTTGCAATTCTGTCACTAGGCACAGAATGTCAAAGACTTTCGAGACTGCCAGGACTTTACTTAAACCTCGGCATGACCACTTCGACTTTCCCCTCTTGACAGTTCTCAGTTTTCACAATTTTATTATGATATTATATGGCATTTATAACGCGCCTATACACAAGTGTTTCAAGGCGTTCAATATAGCACTCGGCAGCAATGCCCCTTGCAGCTTTCACAATGTTCAAATAAAACTCAGTAGCAAGGCCTCATGGTACTTGTATTTTTCATCATATTTCATCTTAATTTTAAAAAAGCAAGCAAAAGTATTCAATGACTTTGTATTCTGCCTTCTTGGCCATGAGTCTTTCGTTATCCATTTCATTAATTTGCCCGCATAATTACAATTACTCTTAACCTTCATTGCTTTACTTTCTCTCTCTTACGGGCGTTCACACAGTCTTTCCTGTAATCTTTCCTCTAGGCGATTTCTCCTCACTCGACCATTCTGTTACTTTCCTGTCTCTCCTGTCTCTCATAGTTCTGCATTAGTCTGGCACATTTTGCGGTTTATAGTCTTATCCGTTCACCTTGAACACAGACCGGCTTTGATCACACACCAGTCGGGTCTGTTTGTCTTCTCAGCAACGCCTTCCTTAGCTGCACAAGGCTGTCGCCAGCATCTCCCCTGCTCCTCCTCTAACAGGCCTCGCCTTCAGGAGGAGAGCAGAGGGCTCTGGAGCACCTGCACAGGATGCCCCTCCTCCTTGCCACAATTCCGACACAGAACGTTCAAGGCTGTGCACAATTTCAGGATTTCTGCCAGCTTCTCTCCTACTCTGAACAGCCGGGGAGCAGTCCTCTGGTTTCCCTTTCTATCAGCCTGCTTTGAGTCCATTCTGGCAGGGTTATACCCTCTGGTCTCCAGATTCGCTCGGAGTGTGCTTGTGTGCGCCACCTTTTATCACAATAGTGAGTTAATAAATGTCAGGTGTGTGCAATTAGGGTAATGTGCCTGGTTCTGCCTGACCTCATTAGTGTGACATGTCCCTTGTAATACGTTGCAAGTAATCTTTGTGATCTCCTTCCTCAACTTCCTCATCTCAGTGGATCTGGGAAAGCGAAATGGGGAGGAACTATGGGAGATGTAGTTTCCTGAAAAATAGGTAGGGATTGGGGTTGCATGAACTGTTGGAACAGGGGGATACCATGTCTCACCATTGGGTGTTTCTCCCACCCTCCCCGAGGACCCCCTACCCAGGTGATCCTCCCTTGCTTGTCCACCCCCAGGGTCAGGATCCAAAAGCAATGGCCCTCCCCTGGCTACCTGAGTAGGGTATCCACGGGGACTAGGATGTGAAACACCCTCTGGTTGTTCACAATAATGAAGCAACACCACTGCTCACTCCTATCACCCACTCCGTCATGCCAGAGGCTAATCGGGTCTTTGCAGCGCTGGATTCCAAATTAATTGATCTTGTGCTCTCATCTCTGCCGCTAACCACATAGCTTCAGACCAGCTTTCAGGTCTAGAGTGCTCCCAGCCTGCACTCATCAACACTTCAGGATTGGCACATGACTTCTCCTCTGTGCTAACACCAACCAGAGCCCCTCAACCTCTTTATTGACAAGGTCCCATGCAACAGATCCATCAAAATGGTAGAGATGGGCTACACAATTCCACTTTATTTAACTTTATATTCTCAAGATACATTATTGGGCACACATTTTGTTTTTAACTTTGCACCAAAACAATGCCTTGATCTCGGTGCCCAGATCTTCATTAGAATTGTTATGTTTGCAATCTTTTTTATCTGGATTTTGTTTTATTTGGTAGAAAGGGGAGGCTCTTCTCTGTTTCGACTTTCCCTATTACCAGTCCCTTTTTTCTATCTTTTTCTCAGATGTTTCTTTTTCCTGTTGTGCTAAATGAAGATTAGATCTGCATAGCGTTCTTGATAAATAATAATAAACCTTTTTAATATGGTTTATGGTAAACTAGAAGGAAGTATTAAAAGAAAAAATAACTTCCAGAAGTGTTTTTTTTAATATTTTGAGGAAAGTACTGAGTGAGTTAAGGGACAGTCTCTTCTCTATCCCCTACCCTAGGTAGGTGGTACAACAGCGCTCACTAGGGGTATTCTACATCATTTAGGGGTAGTTAGTTTCTTCTAATAGGGTTAACTAGAGAGTTGTATGCCACTATAAATATAGAAGTTATGAATGAAAATCTCTAATAACTTTTTCCTGTGTTGTGTGAAAAGTGCTAAATGATCCACCATGAGAACCGCACTGAGAAAAATGTGCATAGAGATCTGCGCCCAATAAAAGGACATATCAGCAAAAGCATAGGCAAAAACAAAACTTCTGAGGCAAAAAGTGAAATCTGAAACTACTCAAAACCTGAAAGCATGGTACTTGGTTTTAACTTTGGCTATGGCATGCAACTTCGCCGCCAATGTTATCGTACTCTTCTCGATAGTCTCATTAAAAAATGTGCATCTATAAATTGTCAAGTTAAAAAAATACAATTGTTCAGATTTTAAAATGTAGCCATCAAAAATGTTTGTGATTACCCAATAAACAATTGTAGCAAGAAATGGCTACTCCCGTACTCACTGATCCCCAGGGTCCAACCAGCCAGGACGCACACTCTTGAAGTTCACATGACTTCACCGACGTCGGTTTGTTGTTCGGATCGCAGAGGCTATCGCTCATCGACTCGTCGTTCAGTTGGCAAAAGACTTGGCGGTGCCTGTTGCCCTTCCCGCATGTCACAAGGCACTAAAAAACAAGGACCATACAATTGGCTACCAGCGTGAACTTCAGTGAGATCAAGAGCGCAACAGACGTCAGCAGTGACCATGACATTGTTCACCTCTCCATGGAGCACAGCATCATCAGTTGTTAGCCACTATCCAACATTTCAGTGTTTTTGGTTATCTGACTTACACAAATCTAAAGACACCTGATACAAATGCATTGTTTGATGCTCCAGAGAGGGTAGCTTGCTCATTCATTCTCATACTTAAACAAGTAATCTTATTTCGTTATCTTTAGCTGCTTCCTAATGTTAAGAAAAAAATGCAGGATTTGATACTTTTTTTAACTGGACATTTTATGCAGAACCATGCATTAGCTTTCGAAGTCCCAGAGACTTCTTCAGCAGATGGTGACTGTAGGGCTCCGAAAGCCAATGCAATGCCCCATCTCTGCATTTTATTTCCAGTTAGTACATTGAAAGGTATCAAAACCTACATTGCTTGTGTGATTTTAAAACTGGGCTAGCACAGCTCCAAACTTTTCTTTGCACTCTTAACGGTAGCAACTGTGAATTCCAGAAATGTTTTCTACGGCATACCTAGGAAGCCATAAGCGCATAAAGAGGAGTCTAAATGTGTGATCCTTCTATTAGGACATCACTCAAGTAGAATATGGAAATCGTATTTCATGAGAGTGACACCGCTGCAGGGGGAATACAGTATCTTCTCTGGCGGCTGGGTCTCTGGTGGTGTGCAGAGTGAAGGCGGTTGACTTTAAATGGAGGTGGGCTTCAGGAAGGTGAGTGGACCTTGTAGATGGGCACCTAACAGCAGGTTGGATGGTGAGCAGGTTCAAGTGGGTCTAGGTCACATGGCCTATGCACCGCCCACTTTCTTAGCCCTGCCTCTTCCTTTCTGCTGTTAACTTTTAGTTCAAGGGTATAACTTGCCCGGGTGTCCAAAGTGAAGGGCAGACGAAGAAGAGCAATTCCTGTGTGGACCTGTTTGGACCGAGAGGACCCAGGGCCTGAACCCCTGCTCAGACAACAGGTAAGCACATGTGTTTTCTCCCTCTGTCTCAACAGGCCATCCCCACCATCACCATGCAACGCCAACGACATTGCCCCTCCTCTAAGGCATGGACTCCGCAATGCTGCAACCTCACCCACATCGGCCTCAAGCCCTTCAACACCCCCTCACCATCCACAACATGGAAGTTGATGCTTGCCAATGTCTGCTCAGCTATCACCTGTGCAGCAGACATTGCCGACCTCATCACTACACACAACCATGGCGCCATCTTCATCACCAAGACCTGGCTGACACCCACCTCCACCCACATCCTAGACGTCCTTGTCCCTGATGGCTACAGCATCCAACACAGAGATCGGCCGAACAAGACAGACGGAGGCTTTGCAGTCATGCACAAGACCTTATGGCCCTTCACCAGACTTGACGTCAACAACATTGGCTCCTTCGAAGTCCTCTTCTGATTCTTCCCACTCTCCCCAATGGACAGTCACCTTCCATTTCATCTAAAGACCACCCAAACCCAACACCACCTTCATCAGAGACTTCACCGACCTGGTCACCGCCATGACCCTCACACACGCCAACAACATCTTCCTAGGCAACCTCAACCTCCCATGCAACAAGGCCACCAAACCGATGAAGGAAGCTCTTCTCAGCCTTCTCGACAACCTCAGCCTCACACAGCACACGAAAGACCCAACACACGAGAATCGTAAAATCCTTGACCTAATCATCACTGCACTATCTTCCCTCCACTACAGCTCTCCTCTCCCGCTTGACTGGTATGACCCCCTAGCCGTGCCTTTCAACATCCTGCCCACCACCCCATTCAAGCACTCCTAGCATAAACCCAGCGGACAAACCTTACGGTCCTTCATTATCTTCCGAGTGGAAGCCCTCACAGAAGACCTCGCCAACCTACACATTACATAGACCGAACACCACCAACCGAACTGAGAGACTCTACTGGAAGCACTCAACACCGCCCTCTTGGTCTCCATCGACCGAGTGGAAGCCCTCACAGAAGACCTCGCCAACCTACACATTACATAGACCGAACACCACCAACCGAACTGAGAGACTCTACTGGAAGCACTCAACACCGCCCTCTTGGTCTCCATCGACCAACACGTGCCTCTGAAACAACACACCTGCAAACCAAAACTGTCTGCACCCTGGTACATGCAAGAACTCAACCTCAGCAAAAGAGTCATCAGGAAACAGGGGAAAACCTGGAGCCGCTCCAGGACTACATCCGAACTGGCGCACCTCAAGATACTCAGAGCAACTCCCCAAATACTAATCAACACGACCAAGTCCTCCTCCTATCAGACTGCCGAAGCAGAATCAGAAAAGCAGAGCCCTCTTTAAAGCGGTCAAGCAGTGCGTCAACCCGCTACCCAAACCTGCCATACCACACTCCATCGAAAAATTCACCGCCATCAACACCTTCTTCATCGACAAAATGAGCAAGATTCACCAGCACATAGACGCCAGATCTGCATCCACAGAGCCACCTCATGTCCCTCCTTTCAATTTCTCCACACCCTGGACAAAATTCAAGATACTCTCGATAGAGGACCTGGTCGAAACCCTGGCCACCCTCAAAGCCACATCATATACACATACTAACACACAAAGGGGAGTCCCCAGATGGACCATTTAGCCAAATCGTTCAAAGGCCCAGTTTTTGCTACAACTCGGCTCTGTTCCAAGAGCTATTAAATTACCTCAAAGAACAATACACACAGAGGATGGCATTTTAATTATATTAAAAAATTCCATAATTTATTGTCTAGGTCATGGGTCCTACGTTTACAGCATATAAAAGAGATCGATTAAATCTGTTTGTGATTATGTTAAATTAATCATAACATACATACATGAACCAGTATAAAAGATACATGCATACACATCTCAACATTTTTATAGAATATAAAAAACCTTTTTTAGATTTAATTGATTTGGAGCTTGAGTGACTCAGTATAATAACCAGAATAGGGGAGACACAGGCAAGAACTGTCTTACTAGCCCTATCTGTCTTATGAATCACAAATCTCCTTCATCAAACCGTGTCACTTAGTTTGCATTTATGACCAAAAAACACATCCCAGGTCATAAATGCAAACTAAGTGGACACGCAACATGGAGGGCTCTGGTTTCCTTAATCAGATAAGACGCTTCAAGTAGGGAACCAGACTAACCAACACCAAGCAAGTCCGTTTTCAAACAACTCCATCCTCAAACCCTGCACAGGCTTCACCAGGAGGAGAGGAGGGAGGGGGGGGGGGGGGTGCAAGACAACGGAAATCCAGATGCTCAGGAACAATACCAGCGATGACCTTGTGATGAATATTTCATCTAGAAACTTGACCACATATGAAACCATACTACGGAACAAAGGCCTTTCTTTTGCGCCTAGCTTTAGATATGATCACATTCAAACCCAGATTGACTTATTTAAATTTACCAGAAAATTGAAAGTTAAAAAGTTTTTTGCCACTCAAGTTCGGCAATATCGACCAAGACAAGAACAAGACCAACCCAGTTCATACTACATACAGGATATTGAAAATATACATCTGTTACGAACACTTGATTCAGATGAAGTGGAGTTGCATGAAACCCTTGATGAACTCAGAGTACAACCTATCAGCATTACAACTAAAAACCTTAAAAGTAAATCTAAATTTACCCCTCAATTTGCTCAAGAAAATATGATCGATGCGTTCCATAAAGTAGTTCAGTTAGATATCAACAATCTTTTTGAACGAAGAAATAAATCACGCAGTAGATGTAAGATTAGAAATAACAATCTTACCCATGAAGAAATTAAGGCTTTAAACAGTCTTCAAAGGGACAAGTCCATAGTCATCAAGGAAGTTGACAAGGGGGGCAAAATAATTATTATGGACCGTGGAGATTACATACAGATGGCAGAAAATCATTTGAAAATTCCTTTTTGCTATGAGGAACTACGTATCAACCCTACAATGGAAATTAAGATCTTACTACAAGAACAGATCCAAATATGGGAAAGGAAAGGCCTAATTACACAAGAAGAAAGAATACATATCGGTCCCTCACCCTGTGGTCCCCACCATTTATTTCTTACCTAAAGTTCATAAAAGCTTTGAGAAAATCCCGGAAGGAAGGCCGATTGTTAGTGGTATTGGCTGGGCCCCAGAGAAAATCAGCTAATACATCGACAATATACTCAACCCAAGGGTATCTACTACTAAACCATTCTGTAAAGATTCAACAGATGTCATTCGGAAATTACAGACTATTAGATGGGCCGACACATACAAACTGGTCACCTGGGATGTTCGTGCTCTATATACATCAATTAAGCATGATTCAGCCATCAAAACTCTTGAGTACACATTTTGTGGGGAAACAGCCTCGCATTATCACTATGTAACTTTGTTAAAAGAGATGCTGACCATAACTCTGGAGAATAACATCTTTCTATTTGACAAGAGATATTTTAAACAAAAGCAGGGAGTAGCCATGGGCGTTAAGTATGCACCAGCACTTGCCAATCTTTTCATGAGCATGTTCGAGGACAAGTATGTGTACACAGACCAAGAAGCACAAAACAAGATTGTGATGTGGACCAGGTTTATCGACGATATTTTATTAATTTGGAACGGAACTGAACAGGAATTTACAGACTTCAAGGATCGTCTAAACGAAAATGATGAAGGGATTTTTCTTGCAGGACCATCTAGTAATACCAGTTTAGATTTCCTTGATCTTACAATTTATGTGAAAGAAGAGAAACTGTTCACCAAAACCTTCCGCAAGCCAACAGAGGCGAACTCTACCCTCTATGCCACAAGCTGTCATCAGAAGTCAGTAATCACTAATATTCCAAAAGGAGAATTCGTGAGAGCTCGTAGGAATTGCACCAATAATACTGATTTTCTTCAAGAATGTGAGCTACTTAAATATAGATTTCATCATAGAGGCTACAACAGAAACTGCATCAATTCTGCCTTTGAGAAAGTGAAGAAAATACAAAGAGATGCGACGCTAACTTCTAGGATACAGCAACGTGAAGAACAACAGCATAAAGTTAGCTTTATCACAACCTTTTCACATAATAACTTTGAAATAAGGAGAATATTGAAGAGAAACTGGCATCTACTCAAATTGGATGAACATCTCGCAGATCTTATTGATGAGGAACCCAAACTAATCTTCAAAAAAGCGAAAACCTTGAAATCAAGCTTAAGCCCATCCCTACTCCCACAAGTATCCATGCCACGACCAATACACTGGTTACCTTGTGCACCAAATGGATTCAAGAAATGTGGATGTTGCAGCATGTGTAAATATACGCACCCTGACACGAATGCCTTTACGGAATTTAGGGGAACAACCATTCCAATCAAAGACATTATCAACTGCCGAAGTAAATGTATTGTATATGTTATAATATGTATTTGCAAACGGATATACATAGGGAGCACCATACGTGAACTCAGATTCAGAATCAGAGAACATTTACATGGAATGGACAAATTGGTTACAACTGTACCGCTGGCCCAACATTGGCATAAAGAACACCAAATGGAAGATAAAACGTATCTGCGATTCATTGGCCTCAAACAGGCCCGTTTGGGAGAAAGAGGAGGAAACAGAGAAGTCCTCCTTCGTCAACTGGAAGCCCGCCTTATTTGCCGATTCAGAGCAACTGAGTTTGGATTGAACCAAGAACACGAGATGAACTACTTTCTTTAAATTATGATGTACAGATGTGTTATTTGTAAATGTTTATATATTTACTGATTTGAACCACTTATTAACCATGTGATTTGATAGCACAGATGCTGAAATGAAGCTTAAATAGGAATTGGACAAATGCTTGAACTCACCGACATTTGTATACGAGGACCTTATCCCCACATCATGGGTATTCTTGTGACATGTCAACTTGTGTTTACAATATGTGAGACTTTTTTCGTTTACCAGTCACGATTTATGAATACTATGGCTTGAGCGTAGCACTGTCTAGCACACAGTTTACCACTCACTAAATAATACATGTGACATATTTATGGTAAGTACATGTTTAAGACATATGGAATATCAATCCTAAAAACTTGAATATAATTGGAAGTTGACTATGGTTCGCTGTTTTAGGCTTTAACCAAGAAATAATGTAATTATATTTGTTTAAACTGTCTCTTTACAACCCCCATTCATATTGGGAATGGGGATCTTGAGCTATTACCATGCATTATACAGTGCAGGGGACCCAGCTCCAAGATGGCGCCCATGTTGACCTAACAACAGGAGGCAACACTTGATCGAAACCAAAGAAGGACTGTTAGTTGCCTCGGCAACCTATACAAACACCATGCAAGGCTGCAAATGCGGCTTCAGACAGCAGGAGATTGTAAGCCAGTTTAAGGTGAGACACCTACCTATCCCGACGTGATACTTAGCTACAGACTTTATTTGTGCCTTTTTTACAATATCTAACGAAATGGGTTGTCTCGAGGGGGAGAATCCGTGCAGCGATTGTGCGCTCGTGTCCGCGGTGCCTTCGAGTGCCGCCGCGGCCAGACGCGCGTTTGTTGTGCGGCTCCTGATTCCCCCTGCGCTAACAATTTTCCAGTTACGATAGTGATTGTGTCCCCACGTATTAAACAGGGGAAAAATTTGGAATTGTGTATATATTCTCTTCTAACTATATTCATGAAACTAGTGACATGTTTATAATCAGCTCTGAGATGCGATATCATACTAAGTGTTCTGACTACATAGGAGAAAGCCTAAACAGTGCGCTCACTGGCAGTTAATGTTGATCTTAAATATGACTCTCTACAGGGGGATTAAACCCATGATTTGTCCATGTAGCAACACTGAATTGAAAAACCTTTTGATATGGATGATAGGTAAGGAATCTGTATTTCCCACTTCATACACTATATGAACGCAATATAGGAATATTACATATTTGTACTAACATGATTTTCCGGTTCTGTTTTCACTTTCCATTTTTTATTTTATTATTCATATGTTTTTCTCTTTCTATCTTTATATTTACCTTAAACCTCCTCCCCCTACAACCCTCCTTGTTTGTCTGTGATTTGAAACATCATTTGTGACAAATTTTAAAATGTATTTTGTTTACTTTTTCTTCTTCACAATGTATGCTAAATGACTGTACAATGTTGATTGATGCATTACTTTTGATCACAAATTAATGCCTTATCTTATCAGTTAATACTAGCCTGATTTGAAAAAGACACCTGTGTGTCGAAACACGTGTTATCGTAGAGGGCAACTCAATAAACACTAATAATCTTTTCACCCTAAATATATGTGGCGCAGTTTCTAAAAGTGTGGAGCTTTCTTGTTGTACTGCTTTTTTCGATGGGTCGGGGCTGTTTATTCCCCTTTCTTTGCCCACACTTAACTGCAACACTTTTTTGAATTCCAAAAAAACAGGTTGACGCATGGACTTATAAGTCGGTTACCAAAAGCCACAATCTTTTCTATAGCATGAACTCTGAAGGGTTCACACCCGAGCTCACCTCCTGCGCCAAGTCCCTCGGGTTCCACATTGACAAACACCTCTCCTTCAAGACGCACATAGCTAAGAAAACTCAGACAGCTTCCTATGAGCTCTCCCTCCTGCAATAAACAAGTCATTCCTCCCTCCGGACAGCTTTAGATCACCATTCAAGCACTGGTTCTATCCCACCTGGATGGGGCAATGCACTGCTTGAAGGCCTTCTGTCATCCTCTCTTGTGCCCCTGAGAAGTGTCCTCATCAAGGGTGTACGCAGATACGATCACATCACCCCAGCCCTAATTGACCTTCACTGGCTCCCACTGCATGCACGAATCACCTTCAAGTCTTGCTGCATAAGGCAGTCACCCAGCTACCTATCAGAGAAACCCTGCATCTCTGGCAGACAGAGCACCTCCAGAAGCCAGGACATGTGCAGAGTTGAAATCTGCTGCTACAAAATGGAAAGGGCCAGAAAACAAGCCTTCTCTGCCTATGCCCTAAAACTATGGAACCTCCTCCCCATCGGCATCAGACACGCCCCCACGCTCCTACGATTCAGAAAAGAACTCAAGACCCACCTCTTCAAGGAGTATCTCCTCCTCAACACCTAGGGCATCGCGTCAACCTTCGTACAGCTGTACCCCTACTCTGACCCCCTCTGTATCCTACCCGAAGCTGTATATCTGTTCTGTTGTTAACACTGAAAAATGCTCCATTATGCATCTGTTATGTTGTTCACCTCTGTAAAGCGCTCCGTTATGTATCTACATTGGTGTATACCCCTGCAAAACTCTCTATTGCTTCTTGAAGTTAGGTTTGCGCTCAATATATACCGTAATAATAATAAAGGGTACATCGCAGCTTTCTGTGATCAATCTAGGCATGTCGTCCCTTCTCCACTAGGGGGAGACCTTTCCTATGGGGCCAGGGCAGTGCATTCACAGTACAATAGTCCCCCTGAGGGGGTGGGGGGTGCATAGGGGGAGGATCACATGGTAGAGGAAGCCACTTATGGGATTAGGGACGACCATTCCCAGAGAGCGTGGTATCCCACCGCCTTAGTAGACCCACTTTCCCCAAATCAGGTTCTCCCTCATTTTCTCCAGGCAGTGTTACTATCTGTTATTGTAAGGCTAAACCACTTAATATGATAGAGCTGACTAACAATCCATGAAATACAAAATGCTTCCCATGTAGCTCTACCATGAATACTGTGACAAAGAAGAGGATCAGGAGTATGATGATTACTCCCAAGAACTGGAATGAACGGTTGAGTCTTTCACCATGTTCGATTGGCCCAGAAAACTACAAAAAGGCAGACTGAAAACAAGATTGGTAAAGCAGTCCTCGAGCATGGAAGCTGGGCAGATGCCGACCCGGCGTACTGGGAGCTGAAGCAGGAGATGCTAGGCACTGAGCTGAGCGGGAGCGAGAAAGCAGGCAGAGGAGAAGGAGCTCTTTTGTGCACTGCCTGAGCGATCCTCTGACTGTCCCAAAGTCCAGGAATCCTCCAGAAAGCCAAGCCATGTCCGCAAAGCTGGAAGGAGTGACGAGTGGCAGCCAATGAGAAACTGATCGGCAGAGACGCCGCTGACAGAAAGAAGCAACTGAACGCTACCAGAGCTCCAGAAGGAAGCACCACTGGAAGACATACACCAGAGAAACGGGTACTCTGGCCGAGCTGAAGGTCCGGGAGGTTTCGGGGAGCAACAGCAACAAGACAGTGAGAGGTTCTGGGACCCCGGGAGAAGCCGAGAGGGTGCAAAAGGGGGCATATGCTTGGCAGGAGAGTAAACTAACCTATTGCCATATAGTGCAAGTCTGGGTCCCACACCCATATGAAGGAAAGACAGTGAAAGGGTCTGGGACCCTAAGAGAAGACGGGAAAGTGCTGAAGGAAACATATGCTTGGCAGGAGAGTACACAAAGCTATTGCACCATCACACTGAGAGTCTGGGACCTGCACCCACATAAGAATAAGAGAGAAAGGAGGTCCGGGACCCTGAATAAATCAGATACGCTACAGAAAGGAGCAGGGGCTTGGCAGGATAGTAAACCAAGTCACTGCAGTGGAGCATTGCGAGTATGCAACCTGTACATATATGAAATCCAAAGAATAAGAGGGTCTGGGACCCTGAGAGATACAAAGACAGTCCATAATAGGGCAAACGCTTGGCATGAGAGTAAACCAAGCTGGACATATACTTGACAGCAGAGTGAACCATGAGGAGTCTGGGACTTTCACCCAAAAGAGAGTTGAGCACCCTAAAGACAAGTGAAACTGTTTTGATGAACAACCCATGCTTGGCAGAGAAATACACCAAGCTGGTATTATAGAGAATTGCGAGTCGCACCCTTATGAAGATATAAAATACAGTGACGTTTACCTGGGAAGCTACAGGGTCTTTAGCACCCAAAGGGAAGGTAAGTAGAACCAGAAGTAATTCAGGGGAAAGGAGCAAACCCTTAGATACCTGGGACTTTTACCTGGTGGACATTGGGAACTTTTCTGATGGAACATTTATTTTGTCTTTTGGATCACCCAAGACATTGGGAACTTTTCTGTTGAACATTTCTTTTGTCTTTTGGATCACCCAAGACATTGGGAACTTTTCAGTTGGAACATTTCTTTTGTCTTTTGGATCACCCATGACATTCTGTTGGAACATTTCTTTTGTCTTTTGGATCACCAAAGACATTGGGAACCTTTCCGTTGGAACATTTCCTTTGTCTTTTGGATCACCCAAGACATTGGGAACTTTTCTTTTCAAATTTTTTTTTTATTGTGTTATAGTTCATAGAACTTTTCACAAATGTATATCAAAACATATCATTCAAAATTAAATAACAGCACTTCTCTAAAAACTACAGCAAATAAAGCAGAAAAGAAAAAAAAGAAGAAAGCACAACCTTTATATAATAACACAAAAGCACATAATAAGATCATCATCACAATAAAAGAAAGCACACCAGAGTTATCAATCCAAACAGAGATTAGGCCTGACAAATCTAAAATGCTAGTTGCACCGCAAACTTATTCACTGGTTACCCATACCAGAACCTACTTCAGGTCCACTATCATGGTCCATCAACATGTTAACCTCCTCTTCAAATTTACGTAGGCGTTCATTTGCCACCTTCCAAATCTGGGTGATAGCAATTAGCAGCCTATTACTCCTCCCAGAGAGGCACCTCAGCCAAAGGATTTCCCTTTCACTTGGGAACTTTTCTGTTGGAACATTTCTTTTGTCTTTTGGATCACCCAGGACATTGGGAACTTTTCTGTTGGAACATTTCTTTTGTCTTTTGGATCACCCAAGACATTGGGAACTTTTCTGTTGACAAGAGTTATCATGAACCCCTTTACCTTGGAAGAAGCCAACGCTACACAGTTGATTCAGGTTATTCATGCTAAGGACAGAGGTAGGGTTTTGGGACACAATGGTAACAGACATTTTGTTTTGACACCCTGACATATTCCTTAGTTTCCTTTGAGGCAGGGAAACCCCTCCTAGTACTTAGGGACAGAAAGGCATTTTCCAACACTTTTATTGGTTAATACAATTTTATAGCCAAAAACATACCACTTTTGTGTCCAAACCTTTCTTCTGCGCCCTTACATTCCTGAGTGACACCATAGACAACTCAAGCTTCAGTCTCGTTATCAGACAGATGTCATTTGGACCCTATTTGTGGCATATGTCCTCATTGTTGAAAGTCAGCAAACTACACTTCTCTATATATTTTCATCTAAGGGGTTCTGAGTGGCATCCGGTTGTCAACGAGAGCAAAGCTTGAGTTGCCTATGATGTCCGTCTGAACCCCACCATTGAATATGTCCATGTTGTTCAGAGTTACACGTGGGCAAGTTTTTGTTGTGTATGTCTCCCCCATTACCAGACTCTTGCTATCCTCCTTTGTGTGTCGTTCAACCCCTCCCCACCTCAAAAGAAAGAAAATGACCTTGTCTCTTACCGCCACCCCTTACTTCTCTTATATAGCTCCTCCATTCTTCCATTTTCTCAAAAGGAAAATTACATGGCATCCTAGCTCCCTCCTCCACCTCCGTACTGACCTCCCCCACCCCACTCTAAAAAGGAAAAACAAACGCCTTCTGGTCCATCCTGGTATCCTCCCTTGCCTCTCTCATAGGGCTTCCTGTCGCACCTCGCAAACTAAAAAAGGAAAATTCATGACTCACATCCAACCAACCTCCATCAGCCCTCCTTACCCACTGCTTTCAAAGCAGCTCTCTGCACTTAGCAGCAGGCCTCGGAAGCTAAGAGTCCAACCGCTTAGGATGTAGTTGCACTCAAATAGTGCAGAGCTGATGGTCTGTTTCTGTCTTACATGTGGTTCCAGCGTTCCAGTGCTCTTAAACAGCAGGGTGAAGCATGGCGATTGGGCTCTCCCATTCAACGACCTGCTGGATGCAGTACTGTACATTAGGGGGCCCTCTCAAACTCATTTGCTTTACTCAGGAGACCCCCGTGGAGTGCAGAGAAATGCTGTATTTCTCTGCAGTGACATGGCAGTGGGGAACGATTTTCGTTTTCCACGGTTGTGTTTTTCATAGAAGAGAAGAGGGCTTGAACCTTTGGCTCCCGCTATCTTTTGGTGCATGACTTCCATTATCCCTCACAGTTGAATTTACCGGCTAACACTCATGGGAGATGTAGTCTAAAACATCTGGTGGGCCAAAGGTTGCAGAGTCCTGCAGTAGAGGAGAATAACCCTTAGACTGCTGTACTGTTGCTAATGGTTTCCTATGGAAGCCATACACAAGTCAAAGTAGCTATTCTAACTATTTGACATGTTGATAGACTTAACCAGCTGCAACCTTTGTAAATCAGATATCTCTGTAGATTAATTTTCGATATGCTGAAACAAGGATTAGGCACTTTGAAACGATTACAGTGGTCAACCAGAGCGGTAGAAATGCATAATAACCTACATGCAGAAAACACTCACTCCTAAATGGGAGGAAATGTTTGTGAAGAAATTTGGGATAAGTGTTCAAGAAAGCGCTGTTACAGGTAAGTAACATGTTCTGCTTCTGCATGGAACATCCAATAGGCATGTCGTCATACACAGTCAAGACTTGGATCAATGTGGTCTAAAGGGGCAATACAAGAGAGCTACTTGCAGGCTTGACCTTCGACTCGGCAGTCATTAATACTGCCTCAATGTTGAGCAAATGAAAAGTTGAGTGTTTGGAATATTCAACTAAAGGCAAAGATGTATCTAATTAAAGAGAAAAAAAGAAACCATAAACAACTGGACTATGTGTAATGTAAACAGAAATCTAAGATGAATGCCTGCCCTCCCCCTACTGTTAGCTCCCAGCTCCCTTGTTTCTCTGCTTCTTTCACCATGTTTTCCCCCGTATGATTGTAAAGCACTTTGTTGCTTCCTGAAGCGACGTTAGCGCTCAATAAATAACCTAATAATTTCTGGGAATCTTATGTTTTTACTCATTCAGAGTTGTGTAATTTGGGAACGATGCATATAATGGGGGAGGAAGGATAGCTCAAGGGGCAATGCGTTTGTCTTGGAAGCAAGACAATGCAGCGCAACACAGGTTCCAATCCCGATCCCGCGCTTAGACACCACTCGCTGGTATTAAGCGCATTATAAATGAACAATAGAATAAAAAATAAATAAATAAATAGCAACTATGATCCTGGACTTCCAGGAAGACTGTTCCTAGTGCCATACTCGTCAACTTCATCAAGATATCTTTAAAAAAAACGATAAAATTAAAAATCTATGAGACAAAAAAATACTTTTTGTAATGAACAGATTGAAAACGCAGGTAATAACACTAGATAGTTCTTCGAATTTTTTAGAAAGTGGAGAAAACCTAATGCCCTTAAGTCGACCATTCTTAACTGAAAGAAATGACTGGGACTGGGTCCAACAAGCTTTCACAGAAAAGGTCCTGTTAGCAAGGAACACAAGGACAGAGATAAGGGCTTACCAAGCCCAAAGCCAGAACAAAATCAGATAAACAAAGCTAAAGACACCCAACTCGTTATTACACTTATCTCTATTGTAGAGATGGAGAAAACACTTGGCATCATGCGACCTTCCTATGGCCCGGGTGAGCTTATCCCATCCAAAATCATCCAGATGCACATTACATTGTTCTCTCCATTTCTCAAGAGATTTGCATATGCATCCTTTTATCACAGAACAGTTCCGACTGCAATTAAAGAAGTGGTTGTAACACCACTCCTTAGAAAACCTGGGCTAAACCCTAAAGATATTGCTAATTTAAGGCCCATAACAAACAGAGGTTTTTTGTTAAAGCTCATCGACAAAATCGCAGCCTCACAGCTGCAGACACACCTAGAAGCATCCCTCTCCCTCACACGAAACGATCAGGGTTTAGAAGCAACCATGGCACAGAAAGCGTATTGTTAGATTTGCAAAACACAAATGTTGAGGACCCTGGATGACAGCAGAGTGTTGGATGCTGATTCTGTTAGACCTCTCTGCCGCATATGACTTACTGGACCACAAACAATTGCTACGAACTTTAGCAGACAAGAAAATGCTCAGATCTAAGCTTATTTCGAAGTGACAGGAGTTCTAAAATGTGTTGTGGTACTTCAATGTCCGAAGCAACGTCCATGGGGTCCCACAAGGGTCATGTTTATCACCAGCCTTATTTAATATCTATATGAAACCCTTGTGTGAGCAATTGGAAGCCATGGGACTGCATTTGACAAACTATGCAGATGACTTTAAACTTGTTATAGACCTGAGCGGAGACTATACCACGACTCAGCCAACCCAGCTTCAGTACAGGGCTCCATCAAAAAATTGATGCTAAACAAATGGATGCGTCTAAATAGCTCTAAAACAGAGCTTACGATCTTCGGCTCTAAACAAGCTAGGGCTACACTGAGTCAGGAATCCTCAGAGTTCAGATTGGAGGGATGCCACATCCCAGTTGCGGACAAAGTAAAGTCCCGGGCAGTGCATTTGGAAGCCTCACTTAATGCTGACGCTCAGGTTAACGCCATTGTTAAAAACTCCCACTACCATCTAAAAGTTCTTAGGCAGTTGACACCATTGGTCTCGCGCAAGAACTGCAAAACACAGCAATCAGAATGCCTCGTTTGGATTACTGTAATGCCCTGCTCAGTGGAGCAAGCAACGCAAACCTACAAAGACGACAAGTAATCCAAAAGGACGCAGTGAGGATCATATGTGACACTCCCAGGAGGGAACACATATCCAATGACCGAAAGAGCCTCCACTGGCAACCAGTACCAGCGAGGGTACGCTTCAAAACATTATGCTTAGCTCATAAATGTTTATATGGGGAAGCTCTGCAATATCTAACACTGCAACTGGCCTTGCACAAGCCCAGTAGATCCTTACTCTAGCTCAACCCAATTGCTCTCGGTCCCACCTACCAAGAGAACAAGGGGCAATGGATGATAATTCCCAGTCATGATGTCCTAGACATGGAATGTTCCTCCTGCAGACCTGCGCAGGGAACAAAGCACCCTGGTATTCAGAAAACGCCTAAACACCCTTCTTTTTGAATAGGCCAAATCACCACCCACCTGCCTATTTGTGATGTGTCCTGTCTGAACAGAAATGCCTTTTTGTCAATAAGCGCCCTGATGCCTGCGGGCTATGGCGCAGTAAAAAATAATAAATAATAATAAAAATAGACAAAATCTGTGGAAACCTACTGTAACGTCGAACATTATATAACCTTTATATTGAAGATTCACATAAGGATCGTTCTAATTACCTCAAAATGACTGTTCCTATGAATTTTGAAGAAGGATTTTAGAGTCTTGTCATTGTAATCCTGGTCCCACATGGCACTGTTAAAGGACTCTTGCTGTCTTACTTTTTAATTGGAGTTCGAGCAAAAGGATTCCCACTTGAAATGCCCTACCTCACTCCACTCACTGGAGGTCCACTCGGGGCAGGAGAGCTCGCCGCAGCTTTGAGTGGTGATCTTCTGATGACCATGGCATTCTCGGTCAGCGAGGCGATGCCCAAAATTGTTCATGCAGTAGGCTTCTCTGGACTTCAGCCCTCTTCCGCAAGTCTTGGAACACTATTAGAGACAAGAAGATAACACAGAAAGCACAATTACATAATGTGTATGTGAGTGAATGTTTGTGTGTTTGTGAGAGATCGTTCTACTTACGAAAAAAGAGGGGTATTGTTCACTTTTTACAAATATAGACGAAACCTACTTACTTTACAATGGGCCTCATTACGACCCTGGCGGAGGACCATGGTGCAATTTGCACCATGGTCCATGGCGCTAAGCTGCCAACTCCGCCATGGTGGTTGGCGGACTTACCGCCCCATTCCGACCTTGGCGGGGCGGTAAGTCCCCAATCCCCATTTACCCTTCCCCATTCCCATTTTTGCCCCATAGGGTATAATGGGAGTGGGGAAGGCGTTAATTACGCCACCCGTAAATTACGGTGGCGTAATTAACAACAAGTCCCGTAGCGCCATGGATTTTTCCGCCTGCAAAAAGCAGGCGTAAAAATCACCATGGCGCTACGGGAACTCGTAGTCAGGCGGAAAGGGGCGCCATGGTTTACGCCGGCGTAAACCCCTTTCCGCCAGGGTCGTAATGAGGGCCAATGAGTTTAATTTGGGGATTTCTTATAGCAGTTAATCTTACAATTAGTCTACTTTATGATGATTTAGACACAAAATCTTGCATGGACAGTGTGCATAAAAACGTTGTCATCTCATAGAAAACCCAACATTTTAAATGTCACTTTTGTAAATCAAATGCTAAAATGTGCTTTCCTCAATACTCCACATCCAGCACTGGACCAACGCGTGGTAGCCGGGGCTACCACAAGGCAGTCTGTTGCTGCCCATAATTTAAAGGTGGTGGTTGCGGTGGACGATCCCTCTGTTGGGAAAAACCCTGCTGGGAGGAGTCTCTTCCCAGTATCATTAGGAGAAGAGAAATGGGACGGATGGGATTGCATGGGGTCGTCCCCAAAGTCTATGCCCCCAAGCATGAGCAGGCTTGAATGCCAAATCAATATTACAATTCTTGTGGTACAGCGAGGCAAACCTCTGAACTCTAGACCAACTCTGAGCTTGTCTGCAGTTGGGCCTATGCTGAGGGGTCACCGTCAGTATGGCGGGAGTCCAAACAAACCCCCCCTGAAGGGAGACAAGGCACAACACAACCTCGTCCCACCCCTGCCACCCTGCATTGGCCGATACTTTCCCAGCCTGTGGTCCTATGGCCTGGCGGGTCCAGAAAAGGACCAAAGGGTTTTACTACCTCTGCTAGGATGAGGTGGGAATACTTCATGTAATACCATCTCCTGGGTGCTTTATGGCACGCCAGGAAGAATTACCATCCATTTCATAATGCGGCCCGCCATGTTTATAAATGCATTATTCTACCAGTTCAATTTTTTTGCCAGTACTATAAAATAAATAAAAATAAGATATCTTTTTAATATAAATGTATTGTTTTTCCCAATTTTCTCAAAAAAATAGCAAAGTTTTAAAAATAAAAGTATTGCTGCCATAATGCACATAACGGATCATGATTTAACTCTACTTGGGCCCACTCTTTTTCAAAAGGTTGTATATCCAGGGTTATCCCACAATTGCAGATGAACTCTGGATACAAATATTTACTGCCACACAGACACAAGTTGCATCCAGTTGTTGTGTATTTTGAGAATTCCTGAATAAGGAAACCACTACTGTGGTACACATGATTGCGCGAGAGAAGAAATAGGGTGCCTGTTACATAAAAGCGTGGTACGTGCTGCCCAATGGCAGGCATGGAAACCAGTAGGTGGTACATGCCATTAATTACGTAAGCACTAGCAGGGTAAAGCTAGCCAATCAGCAGCATTCGCCTCCAGCAATTAACAACTGATGATGGCCGTGTTGACATATGGCAGGTACCATGAAAATTTAATTCGTTCCATAACCCCTGTGGTTCCGAATACTGAATACAAATAACAGAATAGGTGGAGATTGTGCAGCAACCCCACGGAAATAGACCGATTTATTTCTGCAGGCGAAACAACAGAGTCTTCCAAGAAAGCGGCAACAAGATGGCGGGATCCCAGGTGGCATCTCCAACCCTGGCGAGGAGGGTGTCAAATTGCCCACATTAAAAGGGTGCAATATATACCTTGTTACACAAGGCCTAGCAAGGTGAAGCCAGGCCGTCACCAGGAACCACAGCCAGGTAATGGCAAATGGTTGCGGCCATGTTTACCAGTAACATGCACCAGGAAACTCCAATTCCTCCCACAGGCCCAACAGTCCAGTTGCTGACTCCATATTGCAGATTACTGCCCGGCGAGAGTCAATGAGCTTGTAAAGAGCAAGCTCATTGGCCCACGCCCCGGCCCTTAACCGCCCAACTAGGCTTGGTGCACCGCTGCGTCCCGGAGTTCTTTCCGCAAGTGGCCGGCATGGAAAGGGAGAAGGGACTACGTGTAGTCCCTTTGCCCCTTCCATGGCAGCCATTTTTTTTGTTTACTATTTTTTAACATTGGTTTTAATGTCCGCCATGGAAAGGGAGAAGGGACTATGTGTAGTCTCTTTTCCCTGATCCTTGGTGGCAATTTCTTAGCTTTTTTTGGGCAAATCAAGAGAAATTGCAATTAGTATCCCGGTACGATGTGCCGTGGTACTAATGGCAATCTGACCCTTGGAGGGGGGGCATTACCGGTCGGGTAGTGCCCCCAAGGCACTGTTAAAGCCCTCGCTCAAGCTTCTAACTATGGCCCCGGGGGCATTACCTGACCGGTAATGGCCCCCCTCCTCGGGCAATACTGCCTAAATAAGTGTCCCTGGTGCAATAGCCACACTGAAATAGACCGATTACAACAGGACAGTTTCTGCAGGGGACATAAGTGTCTCTGGGAGCACTGCATCAATATGGTGGGATCCCAGGAGATCTTTCCCAACCCGGCTAGGTGGGTGTTACTTTGGCAACTTCGAAGGTGGGGTGTCGCCACACAGCATAACTCTGTCATGGAAAGACATTTGTGCTGTAGGTTTACCTGACAATTTTACAATGAGTGTGATGGAGTAGGTCCCTCCAACTTTAAAACGTTTTCAATGATTCAGCCAAAAAGGGTTTAGCCTTCGGTGACTCTCAAGCAGACTGCTTAAACTCTCTGCTTCTCCCGCAGATAACATTAGATGACAAGGAAATGTTGCAAGCTCAAATAACCCAACAGGAGGTGCTCAAAGTGATGGAAGCCTACGTATTAATACATTCCAGTGTTGGGATGGCTTTCCTGCTATGTTTGATAAAACATTCAAAGCAACTCCATCCAAACCAATCTTTTCAACTCATTTTGGGCCAATTAGCAAATTGTCCCCTCAATGGATTAATATTGACACTAAAATGTACACTAACATCCTGGCTGTGAAGGCATCATGAAGCAAGATACATACAACAGACTTAAAGTTCAAACAATAGATATTTGTTAACTTAAACGTCAGGATGGTAGAAGGCCTAACTTGCCCAATGCTAAGGTGGGATTTCCCAAACTGAATGAAATTAAGGAAAGTCTGAGTCAAAGGGCCTCATTACGACCCAGGCGGTAAGTTACCGCCTGGGCCGTCACTTTACCACCATGGCGTAAACTACGTTTACGCCATGGTGGTTGGCGGACTTACCGCCCCATTCCGACCTTGGCGGGGCGGTAAGTCCCCAATCCCCATTTACCCTTCCCCATTCCCATTTTTGCCCCATAGGGCATAATGGGAGTGGGGAAGGCGTTAATTACGCCACCGTAAATTACGGTGGCGTAATTAACTCCATGGTCCCTTAGCGCCATGGATTTTAACACCCGCTAAAAGCGGGTGTTAAAAGCTCCATGGCGCTAAGGGACCTCGTAATTGGCGGTAAGGGGTCGGCGCAGCTAACGCTGGCGTAAACCCCTTACCGCCAGGGTCGTAATGAGGCCCAAAGAGTTCAACTTAAAAGTCTGTCTATATCCAAAAACTAGCCTTGCCCCCCCAACTAAAGCTAAACAACGTGTAGGGATGTCAGTACAATAATCAAAGACAAGGTGATGAACACAATGCTCTGAGCTTCTTCCAGCTCTTAGCTTCCTCTTCAGTTCCCCTTTCCCAAGTTCAAGAAAGTTCCACAAATGTTTCAAAGTTACCTTTCTCACGATCAAGGTAACACAGTCCACAGAATCCTTGGGGTTCCCTTCCCCAAGTTCCAAGCAACACAGTTCAAAAGAAAAGGATCTTGAGGCTTCTTTCTCAATACTTGCAGTTCCTCAAGTCTCGCGGTGCCTATCCCCAAGACTTTAGCTCAGCCACTTGTACTTGTTTCAGTTCCTCAGAATTCAACAGAAATTCAGGCCATGTTGACCCCCTTCTTCTTTGCATCACCTACTTACTTGAAGTGCTTCTTCTAGATAGATTTCACAATGTCTTTGGCTTTCCCACTTCAGCGTTTTGTCATCTAGGCGCAGTTGTCCGACAACACAGTCCACCCATCACAGGTCGCGCAACCAGGAACCTAAGGCTCTTTAGCCCACAGAGGTTCTTCTGTTTTACTTCTGTGTACAGATTCACCTTCACTTGACTTCTCTTTGTCAGCCTCTTGACTTTGCCATTATGTGTTACACACCTTTGTGCCAGTCTTTGGCCTTTTGGCACTGTACTCGTTCATAAAGTTCACTGTATTGCAGTGGTCTGGTTCATGCCCAACCTTTCTGTGACACTCTTTCACACTTGCGCTCTTTTATGAAGGTTGCGTTCAATTGGGCACTTTCCCTTTTATCTTTCATCTGTTATAAATTTTGCCCACATTCAATATGCATAACTTGTTCCTGTTTGCATTCAGTTCCATATTCAATATATTTACAGTTTAAGGTTGGTACAAGTTTTCATTCAGCTAGGTGTTTAAAATGCATATTTTATCTTGGGTTCGATGTTTCATTCCATTCGGTATTTATTTAACATTGTTCGGCAGTTCGTAATCTGTGTGCAGCCTTCCCGAGGCACCTGGCTTCGAGTGACCTCCCCGACTTTTAGCGTCCCCTCCGGCGGCGGATCCTGCCTTAGGTCTGTTTCTCCTGTCGGCAGACCGCCTCCTGCTACCCCCAATCGCACTCCGAGTGCTCGCCTGCACACGTTGGGTCACCGCTTCCCTGATGCGGATGGCGTCCCTTCTTCTTTCCTGCTTGCCGGCAGGATTAGCAGCATGCTTCCCAATATTGAAGCTCCCACATCTGTGGTAGCCCCACAGCTGAACGGGCTTTGGGCTCCACAGCTCCTCGGGCCATTGGCCGGCATCCTGGTTTCCTCGCAGGCCCCACCATGGCCTTCTCTTCACGTCACAGGTCTCCTGCTGGTTTCTCCCCCACAGGTCTCCCTGCTGCTCCTCATACTGTTCTCTGGCTCTCATTTTATACACCTGCGACCACTTAACAGGTTGCAGGTGTGGATCCTTTGTTAGGTTTGCCTGACCATGATTAAGGGGACATGCCTGACTCTCACCATACTCTGAAGGCATCTTCCTCGTCCTAGTACTAGAGGGGCAAAATGACGGTGTAGTTTTCATTACTCTCAGTTTCCTCTTCCTCGTCCTAGTACTTTCAAATGTTAAATGTGGGGAAATGAGGAGAGAGGTCTTGCAGTAGCCCATAAAGGTCGGAGAGAGCTAGGTTGGTCATCAATAGGCAAAGGGGGATTACATGTCTCAGCTGCGGGCAGCCCACTCTCAATCTCTGAGGACCCTCCACCCAGGTGATCCTCACTTATCCACCCCCTGGGTCGGGATCCAAGAGTGATGGCCTTTCCCTGGCAACCTGAGAAGAGGGTCCAAGGGGTTTAAGAGTGAGAATACATTCAGGTTTCTCAAATGGCCAACAGACTAGAAGGTTTCCTACCAGGACTCATAGTGAAGGACAAATTGGGATTTGTAAGTGGACAGCAAACCTTCGACAACATCCGTAGAACTGCCACCCTCGGTGGTTCTGCTCTTTTTAGTTGCCAAAAAGGCATTCAATCAGGTCGAATGGTCATTTGTTTTTGCCATTCTCTTGAGTATAGGGTTTGGGGAAGGTTTTTAAAAAATGGTGCGAGCCAATTACGTAACCCCAACAGACGCTATTGTTAGTAAATGAGAATCTTTCCGACAATATCAAGATTTACAGAGGCACGAAACAGAGTTGTCCTCGGCCCTCTATTCTTTTCGCAATATTGGTAGAACCCCTTTTGATCCGACTAAGAGAGGTAGGCAATGTCATAGGGATACCCTTTAGTGCGTGGGAACATAAAATAATGGCATTCGTTGATGACATGCTCCTTGCTCTAACAAACCTGCCTTCCTCTTTGAGAGCAGCCCAGAGAGAACTGGAACAGTATCAGAGGATGGCCAAGCTAAAGGTCAACTTTGACAAATCCGAAATTCTCAATTGAACTCTCCAGGGGCAAGATCTCCATGAGGCGAAGATAAGTTCTCCTTTCAGATGGCCCAAGGAGGGAATCCGGTGCCTGGGCATTACTATTACTAAGTCGTTGGACTCTCTTTATGCAGCCAACTATCCATTGTACCTCCTTGTCATAAAAAATGACTGCTAGCAATGGCGTCCCTTGACTATCTCTTGGCTGGGAAGGACAGCAACGATCAAGATGTGGATCCTTTCAAGATTACTCTACTACTTCTCGACCTCCCCAATTCAACTTCCGAACTCTTTTTTAAGGAACTATTAAAATTATCCTATCATTTTGTCTGGAAAAACAAGAGGCCTAGAAACTCTTTCACAATCTTATTAACCCACAGAAACAGAGGTGGCTTGTCCTTCCCAAATTTCAGAGCCTAATATGAAGCGGCTCAAATCTGGGTTATTAGGGAATTGCTTACTACCAACCCCAAGATAACATGGGCTAAAATGGACAGGACAATAGTGAGCCTTTCCCTAGATGAGGTATTATGGCTTCCCAAAGCGGACACTCCCAGACGCATGTACATTAGCCAAATTACGAGACTAGTCGGGGTCACTTGGGACACTGTCTGAGCCTGTCCAGGCTGAGGAGGGCCCGCAGGTTCTCCACCTTTTCGCAAACCTCCTCAAAATATGATTCGGCCTAGAGACTTGCTAACTGCTACCCCACGAACCTGCGCCCCTGGACCTGTACGCTCCCTGCAGTTCTACCATTGAGTGATGGCCGAACTTTCCCATTGTCTCCTCCACTAACTTTCTGAACCAATTACTCTGCCTACTGTGAGAAACATGAAGGTGGCTCCCTGTCTAGTCCCCGGGGATCTGTCATCCATGTGGCCAGGACACAGCCATCGCTTTTGCATCCAAATCCTGGGGGTGGACCAGTGCAGGAGGATCACCTGGATGGGGGGGGGGATGGGGAGGATGTAGGATATTCCAAAACACTGCCCCGCCTTTCCGACACGAACACCTTTGCACAACACGAAAGACAACGGACTAACACCAGAGCCGTTTACCTGACATGTCCCAATACAAGAGTCAGGCAAAGTCAGGCAATTGACCAGAATCACACACACCTGATGGCCCTTTCCCTTCCCCACAAGGATAAAAGGTGGAGCATGGCAGCACCCTACGAGCAAGGCAGACCGCACAAGGTGAGCGCTAACTCAGCACTGCAGTTCAAGAGAAGGAGAAAGATGGCGCAAATCGAGAGGCTACCAAGCAGAGAAGTGACCTTGCCCTTATCGACAGAGGCCCGTGAAGCCTCAACAGAAGGAATTGGAAGACAGCAAACAATAGCCAGCGTGTGTTGCAACAGATGTCAACGGTACCCGGGCGCCTCCTTCGCTGACAGCTAGGATGAGGAGAGACGCATGGCCCAATGGTACTGGCCTTGACTATAAAGACACAAAAGCAAAACAGTTCATCATAGCCGGTGAGTCGAGGGGAGAGCCGATAAAGAAACCGAACTGTGTTGAATGAAATTAGCAAGTGGCTAATTGAACTATGAATGAACAAAGAACTATTGATATAAGGAAAGGGGAAAGCCAGCATAACAGAATCAAACACCACATGGGTGTTCACTTGAGAAACGCTAGGCGATTACCCTGCTGTTGAACTACAGTAACCAGAAGGTCTTAGGAAAAGGTGGAAGGGGTCAGAGTGGTCATACAGGGCTCTTGTCAATTCCCCCGTACCGTCTAAGTCTTTGACTGGCAGATGATGGGGAAACTAAGGGAAACTAATCCCGCATGGTATGAAAAGTGCACAACAAGTGCGTTGTAAAGGTTGGCAGGAGTGAACCCGGCAGAAGAATGCTAACAAGAGGGGACGAAATCTGAAGTCCCATGAGCATTGTGTTGACAGGAGGGAACCTGGCGGAGGGAAGTCCACAGTGAATTTTTGAAAAGACATTAAGACTTGTGAGTGTAAGAGTCTAAAGTTCTATGAACAGTTTGTTGACACGAGTGAACCCGGCAGAGGGATGTCCACAGTGAACTAAAAGGTGGTAAAGGGGCAAAGCCTTAAAGAACTGTTTGAAGAGACATTTAGTTTTTTTTTAGTACAAAAGCAATGTAAGACCAGGAGAAGGGGTGTGTCCCCCTTGGCAATGGAATCCGAGCCCGGCAGAGGGAGAACCCGAAAAGGAAAGCAATTGTGAACCCGTAGGAGGGAGGCTGGAAGTTGAAAAGTGGTCTGACCCGAAAGAGGGAGATCCAGGGGTGGAAAATCGCCACCCAAAGTTTGTTGAGAATGGAACTGTTAAATTGAATTATCGAGTACGACTGGGAGAGGTCTGCACCCGGAAGAGGGGGACCCAGGGGTGAAGCCGTCACCCAAAGCAGAGACTTTAACCATCAGAGAACCTGATAGCTGGAGCGGAACTGTCAGCTCGTGCTGGGAAAGCTTGAGTGTGTGCTGTGCTCTGGAGACCCACCTTGTACCGTGCTAAAAATGTGGTGAAGGGAGACCCCTGGCAATCACATCCTGACTTACTATTTGTGAACACTCTTTTTCTTTATTGAAACCCCTATCACACACTCTTTCTGTAATTAATGAGAAGGCAAACCTTTGGATAATTTCGGGCGCTGGGAGGATTCAAAGATCCATGAATATAGCTGATTTGCTAGAGATTTAGGTTCATCATCAGGTCCGAGGAGTCTTGGTTGTCTTAGTCATTTATTGTTTTATTATTGTTGTAAAAGAACCAATACCAGCACAATTTCAAAACATTAAGTTGGACAGAAATTGCCAGTTTTGCTGGATAGCCAATTCTGGTGCCGAGTCGGCGTGTCAGCGCCAAGACAATTCGGTTACCAGAATTGGCTATCCAGCAACAGTGGCACCCTGACTCGGGAGGACCACCCATCAGCTCTATCCAGAGCATTATCGCTACTCCATTGGCCCTGAAAAAGACTTAGGTCGAAAAGCGCGTCGGCTGTGTGCACTTACCTATGTTGAACAAAACTGGCAATTTCTGTACAAAAAAAGACATCCTGACCACAAACCCTAGCCTACCTATCACAGACACCTATGTCAGCGCAACTTCCAGACAGGTCTTCACTAAAATCCTCTTCTCTGTCCCTTCTCAAGATCTATGGACTCCTCATCTCATCTCCACTCTGTCTGCACCCTTTCACATCCTCTCCCATTAATGGTAGCATCAAGTGGGGAGTCCTCTTGGCTGGCTTCTCATTATTATGCTGCATCATTAATGTCTACCACGCAGGCGATATCTTGGTTCCGGGTCCTCAACCCAACCTCCTCCTCGTTGACCGACTCCTGCTATCCCTCATTAAACTCCTACTTTCACCTGTCTCTCCCACTACCACTCTCTCTGTCCCTTCCCCTCTGACTGGTGTACCACGTCCCTGTACTCCACTGCAGAAAACCTTCAAAGCCAGAGACCTCCTTCAGCTGGCTACTCTTAACACCTGCACAGCCAATAAACACTCTGCCGGCCTTTGCCTCCTACTTGAAAACACTGACCTTGACATTCTCACTCTTACTGAGATATAGTTCAATACCAGCTTGGTCACTGCTTTTGACTCCCTTCTCCCTGATGGCTTCAAGATCATCTCCAAACCACGACCTCAATGTGCTGGTAGTGGGGTTGCCTTCTTCCGTCATACCCACCCAGCTCTACTCTTCCTTTGAGAACCTGGTCTGCAAGCCGGTAATCTCTCCCTCCTCCTCTCTGACCATTTCTACCATCTACAGGCCTCCTGGCGCTATCACCCTGTTCCTCTCTGAATGGGCTGATTTCTGTTCCTCCCTACTCTCAACCACTGATGGTCTATTCCAACATCCAATTGGACTTCCTTGTCACAGCGTCCACTCTCTTCTTTGACCTCTGCAAAACACTATCCCTCTTCATTCTCCCTTCTGGCCCAACCCACTCAGCTGGACACACTCTGGACACCCTCATTCATTCTGACCTCTTTCTCTCGCCTCCCCTCTGGTCACTCCACTCTTGGTCAGACCATTCTCTCCTCTCCTCACACCTGGGTCCCTTCGGCCCTTTGACCACCCCTGCAAAAGCCCTGCCAACCTCGTTCACGAACATCCGTCCGATGAAAGAGTGTCGGCTGCTGCCTTTGCATCAACCTTCATCCCCACCCCTAGATTCCACCACTGACTCTCCTCTCAGCAACCTCAATTTGGCCATTACCAACACCCTTGAAATTCTTGCCAGAGTCATGAGGATCCGCCTGAAACCCGTCTCCAAACGTAACACCTGAAACGCAAGTGCAGAGCTGTGGAACGGAAGTGGCAAACCTCAGGTTCACCCTCCGAAAAACTGGCCTGCCAAAGGCAATACAGATACTCCATCAGTGCCAAGAAAAGGGCCCACATCCAGGGAAGGGTATCAGGTGCCTCCAACAACACGGCTGAACTCTTAAAATCTGCAGGCGGCCAGCCAACCCTTCTGCAGTCTCCTCCTCCTCTCTTCCATCCCAGGCCCTCTGCAATGCACTGGCCACACAATTCACCACTAAAACACTGGACATCCTGAGCACCGTTGCTACCCTCCCTCACTCCCTCCCTCTCTGCCTCCTATGGCCTCTCGCCCTCCTCCTTCCTCTCTCTCCTCCTTCTCCCCTGTAGCCCCTGAAGAAGTCACCAGAGTTGCCCGCTCCATAAAGGTCTCTTCCAAACAGGTTTCCCCTTGCTCCTCCAGAACCATCAAGGACCACATGGACACTCTTGCTCCTGTACTCGCTGATCTCTGCAACCACTCTTTTGCCACTTCATCTTTTCCATCCTCCCTCAAGCACTCCCTTGTGTGCCCCCTTCTGAAAAAACCTTCAGCAGACCCTACCTATCTAGCCAACTACCACCCTATTTCTATCACCCCCTTCCTTGGAAAACTGCTGGAGAAGCTGGACTTTCCACAACTAACCTCACACACTGAACTTGTTGGTTGTGTCCACGACCATCAATCTGGATTCTGAGTATCCACAGGCATGGAAACTGCTCTTCTGAACACCCGTGAAGAACTGCTTGCATCTCTAGACTCTCTCCAGGTGTCCTAATCATACTTGATCTCTCCTCTGCCTTTGATGCGGTTAACCATTCTATCCTCACAAAATGGCTCCATGATACCCTCCATGATACCCTTGGTATCTCAGAGCGGCATTGGACTGGCTTACCTCCTTCCTAATCGAACGTTCATCCCAAGTCATTCTGGGCACCTTCTCCGGACCTACTTCCTTCTCCACCTGTGGTGCCCCGCAGGGCTCAAACCTCTCCCCCTGGCTCTTCAACACTTACCTTGCTCAGCTAGCACTACTCATGTCCTCCTTCTCCTCCATCTTCCAGTGGTAGGATGACACAGATGACAAACAGCTCTTTTTTCAAACTTCCTACTGACCCTCTTGCATCTTCCGTCATACCTGACTGCCTATCCTGCTGTACTTCCAATGATCTCTGCCTCAATGCCAGCAAGACTGAGATCATTCCCATTGGGACTCCTGCTCCCTCTTTTTTTCCCCTTACTCTGACCATCCTCTGTCGGCTCTCCTCCGGCTCCTTCTTCTGAAGCCAGAAACCTTGAAGTCATCTTCGACTCCTCTCTCTCCTTCCTCCCTCGCTCTCAGGACATTGCCAAGAAGTCACACTTTCAATTCTTCCTTCTCAAAGGAATTCTCCCTTTTCTCACTTTCCCCCAGAATCTCAATGTTATCAGAGCCCTGGTTCTCTCTAGGCTTGACTACTGCAATAGCCTTCTCCTGAATCTCTCTTCCACTTTACGACCCATCCAGATAATCCAGAATCGGGCAGCAAGACTTATCCTTGACCTTAAGCCCAGGGAACGCATCTCTCCTACCCTAAAAACTCTTCCCTGGCTCCCGGTTGTGACACAGATTAAATTCATCAACAAGGCTGTCTCGGGCCTGGGGACACACTATCTGCAACTTTTTCTTACTAAATACTCTCCCCTCTAGACCTCTGCAGTCCTCTGGCACCAACTCTCTGGGCCTCATTCCGAGTTTGGAGGTAATCATGGCGCTATTAGCGCCATGACTACCTCCAATACCAGTACCGAGTCCGCCCTCGTTCAATGGGGACTTACCGGTCTATTCCGAGCTTTGCGGGACCGGTAGGTCCCCATTGAAAAAGCCATTCCCCATTCCCATTTGAGCCCTCATAGGGCTCAATCGGAAGGCGCTAATAACGGTAACGCAAATTGCGGTGCCGTTATTAGCTCTAAAGTCCCTGGTAAAACCAGGTGTTAAGGAAGGGACCCGCTAAGGGAACTCAGAATAGGGCGCAAAGGGATTACCGGCACCGGTGTCCCTTTGCGCCAAACTCGGAATGAGGCCCTCTGTGCGTAAAGCATTCCACTAAATAGAGGGCCAGGGGCCGATCAATTTCTTCAGCAGGCTCCCTCTTATGGAACAGCCTCCCACTTCCTCTTCGTTTTGAGCAGGACATCCTCAAATTCCAGAAGCTTCTTAAGAATTTCCTCTTCACCTCCTCCTTCCCTCCTCTGCTAATCTCACAGTCACTGTGACTGGTGACCAGGGCCCTTATGTATCCCTCAGGGACCTGGCCTTCCATACCAATCGCCCCAGCCTCTGCCTACCATGCAGCACTTGCCTCGGCACCTACCAGCCTCAATCCTGTAGGCTTGCACTTTCTACCAAATGCGGCTCCAGGCCACTTAGCACTTACCATACTTTGCACTTCATCTGCTGCTCACCCACGAGCATGGACATTCCAGCACTTACCCCCACCCCCACTTCCACTCTTCTCGCTGCACTTGCATGTTCTGAATACTCGCAAGGCATAGTATCTCCGTCTTTATCTTCCACTGTATTGAATCCCATGTTCCCTCCCTGTTGCCCCGTGGGCACTTTGAAGCAGAATTGACTTACTGTATAAGCGCCTTACAAATGCACAATAAATAAAATAAATAAGCCTTTCATCTCGCTACAATTTACTATTAGAGAAATCCCCAGAAATCCAATTGCATGGAATTCCATTTCTGCAAGGGCTGTTTCCAAAGGACAATGGGAAGGAACATGGAAAAACATTCCAGAAACTGGGCCACGCCATTGAAATCTGGGAAATCTGGTACAAGATGATGTTGCAAATGGCACTACACACCCGCTACACTTAACAAAATGTAAACTCACACATTGCCCAATTTTTGCAGGGGTTGTGGGGGACGGGGTGATTGGCTGGACATATGGTGGACCTGTCCAAAGATTCAAGAATTTTGGGGATCATTACGGTCTAAAACACAGAGGGTTTTTGGTTTCCCACTGCCAGATATGATTGCACTTTACCTGCTCGGTATGTATCTCCCACAACAATCTCATCTCCCGAAAGCAGACAGAAAAGCCACAGTGGTCCTCCTGGCAGCTGCCTGGCTCCTCATTGCTCAAAAGTGGAAAAGCAACCACATACTGTGAAGGCATCATGAAGCAAGACAGAGACAACCGATTCAAAGTTCCAACAAAATAACTTTATTAACTTAAATGTCAGGATGGTTCAAGGCCTAACCTGCCCTATGCTAAGGTGCGATTGCCCTACCTGAATGAAACTAAGGAAAGTCTGAGTCAAAGTTCAACTTAAAAGTCTGTCTGGGTCCAAAACCTATCCTTGCTCTCACAACTGAAGCAAAACTATGTGTAGGGATGTTAATAATGATAGAAATTATGATCAACATAAAGTTTGGAGCTTCTTCCAGCTCTTAGCTTCCCTTTCAGCGTCCCTTCCCCAAGTTCAAGAAAATTTCACAAAAGTCTCAAGATTACCTTTCCCCAGTTCAAGGCAATACAGTTCCGCACAGTTCTCGGGGTTCACTTCCCCAAGTTCAATTTAACACAGTTCACACAAAAGAGTGGGTCTTTAGGCTCTGTCCTCAAAACAGTATTTGCAATTTCCAAATCTCAGGGTTCCCTTCGACAAGACTTCAATGTAGCACTTGCACTGGTTTCAACCTTTCAATGTTCAACACAAAATACCTCCACTTGACCCTCCTCCTGGTTGACTCCACCAGTTCACTCACAGTGCTCCTTGGTTTATTTCACAGTAACTTTTAACTTTTGCATCACTCAGGGCCCACTGATCTAGGCACAGTTGTCAGACCCCACGGTCCACCCATCACAGGTCACGGAACCAGAAACTGTTTTTGGCTCTGTATGCCGTTTTACACTTTTCTGATTTCTCCTGGTTAGCCTCTTGGCTTTGTCACCACGTGCTATACACTTCTTGCCAGCTTCTGGCTTTGCCGTGTTGTATTCATTCATAAAGTTCACTTTACGGTGATATTTTCCCTGCCGCACCCTGCTGTGATATTCTTTCACACTTGTGCTCTTTACAGTAAGTTACTTACAAATGGGCACTTTCTCTTTTGTTTGTCATCCGTTTTTAACTTTGCCCATAACCAGGGGAGTTGCTAAGTCTGGAATAGACCCGGGGCTAAGCTGATGTCGGAACTGTTGAGACTGGGGGCTAGCTAGTTTTTTGGCTGTAGCTCCTGAGATCCTATCCGAGCTACAACCAAAAGATCAGGGGCTATACCCCCCTTACCTCCCCTAGCAACGCTCCTGCCCATAACGTGTTATTCAGTTCTTTGTGCAGTAAGCTTACTTTAGCTCAGTTTCAAGGTTTTCATTCCTTTGTTATTCGATATGGGTGAATCAGCTGTGCTTCAAAGTTTCATTCAATACGGGGTTCAATAAACGTATTTCAGCTTTGTTTTCAAAAGTTTCAATCAGTTCGATATTCAATAAATGTAATTTAACCTTGTTTCAAAGTTGCATTGAATTCGGAATTCAATAACCATGTGCAGCCCCATTGCTGGAAGACTTCCCCGACACTCACCGATCCTGGCATTCCATTCCAGCAGCTTTGCTTCTCCTCCTCCGTTTTGTAGACCAGTGGACCAGCTTCTGCGAGCTCCACTCACATTCAGGAATCCTTCCTCCACACGCCGGCGGCCCTGCTTCTTCGGCTTGGACGCGGACAGCGTCCTTTCTTCCTCCTGTCTCGTTTGCAGCTCCAGCTGCTCTCTGTCCCATACGGAGGCTCCCACACCTATGATAGCTTCCCAGCCCAGATGGTCTTGGGCTCCATAGGTTCTTTTGGATCTCGGCAGGTGTCCTGGCTGTCTCTCAGGTCCCGCCACAGCTGCCTCCTCGTGACACGGGTCCCCTGCTGGTCTCTACCACCCAGGCCTCCCTGTTGCTCCCTCTGCTGCAATTCCGGTCTCCCTTTATACACCTGCAACCCTTTGACAGGTTACAGGTGTTGATTTGTAAGTGCGCTTGCCTGACCATAACTAAAAGGACACGCCTGGCCTATGAAACACTCCACAGGCATCTTCTTCGTCCCAGTACTAGAGTGGTATAATGAGGGGTTAATGTTCATAACTCCTAGTCACCTCTTCCTTGTCCCAGTACTGTCAAAGGTAGAAGACGGGAGAGGTCTTACAATAGCCTATGAAAGTCAGAGGGTTAGGTTGGTCTTTAACAGGGAAAGGGGGACACCATGTCTCGCTTGCATGTACCCCACTCCCAATCCCCAAGGACTCACCACATAGGTGATCCTCCCTCGCTTCTCCATACCCCCCAAAACCCAAGGGTCAGGATGCAAGTGCAATGGCCTTTCCCTGGCCACCTGAGAAGAAGATCCAGGGGGAGAAGAAGTAAGAATATCCTCAGGTTTCTGACAGTACCTACAGTTCACAATTGGGCTCGAAGAGTGTGGGAATTTGTTGCTCTGGAGTGGATGACGTACTCACTTCCAAATGAGCATTAAGCCTTCCAACATGAATGGAATGGAAAATGGAATGGAATGGAAAAGGCATTTATAGAGCGCATATTCGAAGATCCAAGCAAAAAGATGCATCTGGGCGCAGTTGGTATTTAATGATGTACAGTCAGTGGTAGTGAAGCAGACCACTGGAAAAGGTGGGTTTTAAGCTTCTTCCTAAACACCTCCAGTGATTCCACTCTCCCTAATCCACATGGAAGGTTATTCCAAAGCTGCGGAGCCTCGCATGAGAAACACCTGTTCCCATAGCGAACTGATTTAGAGGATGGAACCACGAGTAGGCACCTCTCTAAGGACCTCAGTGGTCAACCTGGTTGATGGGGAACAATTTTAGCTGAGAGGTAGGCTGGATCCAACCCATTAATGCATTTAAAAAAGGTTTTAAACAAAATACGATGCTGTACAGGGAGCCAATGAATACTCCTGCGAAGGTGTGAAATGGATGCCCTCCTTGGCAATGAGAAGATAAGTCTCTCTGCAGGAGTTTTTAGCAACCTGCAATCGCTGAACCTGGTGTTTGGGAATACCCGGGAGAAGGGAGTTACAGTAGTAGAGCCTTGAATTAACAAGGGCACAGATCACTGAGCACCGATCTTTGTCCAGAATAAAAGACATGATAGGTTTCAAGAGTTTGAGTTGATAGTAAAATGTTGTAATGAACTGATTAATCTGGCCATTGCAGTTCATGTTAGCTTGCTAGATACAGCCAAGATTCTTGACTTTTTGCGAATAATCTGTCTGGACATTAAAAAAGGGAGGACATGGGATTGGCATAAAATTGGCTAATTCGTTTTTTGGACCAAGTACGATAATCTCCGTTGTAGACCGGTTTAACTGCAGCTAATTCTCCAGCATCCAGGTTTTGATTGCCTCAGCACACTGTAAAACGCGGGCTGTTGCATCCGCCGTACTTGTTAACTGCACATAGATTTGTGTAGCATCTGCATAGGAACGATATTGTAGTTCACATTTTGAAAAGGGTTTCAAAAGCGGGCGGATGCACACATTAAAAAGCATGGGGGGGAATTAGGATCCCTGCCCTAACATTCAGTTGTACTTTAAGATTTGCTACCTCAATATGCATTATTTATATACAAAACTCTCGCTGAGTCCTTGGGGGGGGTCAGGGAGGGATGGAAAGGGTGGGGGTGGTTATTGTGTGTGTCTCAATATTTTGATTTGGTGTTGTTATGTCCCTCATAGAGCCTTGTATTTTTCTATTACAAGTATGGGCACTCACGCTACTAATAAAAAAAAAATATTCCCATTTCTGGCACGAGAAGCCTGTGTGATGAGGAGGGAGAAACAGCACACTTGCACTCAGATGGATGCAGTACTATCTGGTCTCTTCAGATATCCAGAAATGAGTGCTGGCCGTGTAAATGCAGGATTCAACATGAGCATAAGGTGCCTATTTGGCAGCGTTGCATTAATGGTTAACAAAATACTCTCCTAACCACAAGAGGGTCTACCCCTTGGATCTCAGTAGTCAAAGGCTAAGTTGAACTATGTATAGCTCTGTACTACACATTTCCCGCTTTTTTTTTCATGCCTAGCTTGAAGTTCCATGGCCTGTGCTACCTCTCCACTAGTCTCAGGGTACGGTGGGGGGTGGGGGGTGAACTCCTAGAGGACACAGAGGGCAAACAAAATAACACAATGGATGTCCCTAAAGCAAAACATGCTAGGACAGAAAGCATAACTAAATAAAGTCAAATCCTACCCAAGCAAGGTGACAGCTTGTCCCAATTTCCAAGTCCCTAAACTAAATGGTTAGCCATTCACAGGAGAATACCCTTTACATTAATCACCGTTCAGGGTTTCTATGGGCCCCAGTATGCTTTTTGGTCTTTGCCTTTGCATTGGCCCTGGCCTTTGCCTTAGTCTTTGTCTTGCCCTTTGTCTTGCCCTTTGTCTTTGCCTTGCCCTTTATGAGATGATCCCAATGTTCCGTCAATTCCTGCAAAGTGATGGCCTATAACAGCTGCTGGGGGAAAAACCATGGCTGCAAACAAACAGAATTTCTGCTGGTTTTGCAAATCACCAAACCTTTGCAGGGATTCAGCAGTAAAAGGTTTGAGGCCACCCCGAGTGCAAAATGAGGGCCATCCAAGGGAGGGCAGGCTGTGCCATCGCCACAGGACCATCTAAGGTGGCCGACTTTGCTGCTGATGGCTGGTAAGCCCCCACATGGTAGTCAGACATGTTTAACCTGCTGTCTGATTATGGACTTTTCTGCCCTGGAAATATATAACAAGGTTCCAATATTATTTTTGGGGAGCTGGGTTGAGGGAGACAAATGAGAGCAGTTATGGTGTTGGGGGCATAGGGCTTTTTAGGAGTGTGTACTGTTGGTGACCTCAAATCATTCTGATGATGAGACATGTACACTGTAATCAATACATTAAATCTTTAAATTCAATTAGTTGCAGGTCTTATTGATGATTAAGGTAATAAGAAGACAAGTTTGCTAGCATATTAACCTATACACCTTTTATACAAAAACAACATTCCAGTCGAGAAAACCCTTTACCATTAATTTAAAACATAATTAATTAATGAAAACCTATATAAAAATATTTAAGACATGTATTTTAATTATGATCAAATAATGATAACACATTTGAACAATTCTTAAGTACAACTTAAAATATAAATGTATACATTTACTCTAAGTATATCACAATGATGTGGCAAATTATGATGTGAACCAAAAGAAAAAATACGAATACATTCCAAAATTAATAATTCACTGATTTCTTGAGTGGTGCTTAGTCTCAGCAAGTAGTCTTGATTTCGATTGCTCAATACCTTTCAGATCCATTACCCTACTGATTCGATATTGCTTTCTGAAATGCTGTATACATTTTATTTTAGTATATTAAAACGAGAATCAAGAAGGTAAATTATATTAACAAGACACCGTTGAATCCAAGATGGTCGCTGAGTGAGGACGATGTGTGGAGCTGCGCTCCGTCATTGGCCTGAATCTCGGAGAATGCGCTTGCCGCTATATACAGCGATCCTGAGGACAACTGGTGGGGGAGATCACAAAGGTGTCTCTCCCTCCATTACTGAAGTGACGAAGACTCGCTGAGCCCCACCAAAGCCTTGTTGAGGCCGCAGCATGGTCCAATTCAGCCGGGCCATTATCGCGGGTAGCAGTCACCCATAGTGAGATCCGTGCCACCCGCGGAACCCACAGTAGGGGTTATGGCAACACCTCCTTGACCCCCCTCCGGGTGCAGTGTGAAAGGAGGAAGGGGACACAGCCGGTGGCGGGAGCTCCCAGGCTGGCAGAGGAAGAGCAGCGCTGGCGGAGGAAGAGCAGCACTGGCGGGTACCTCTGGCTGGTAAGAACATGCAGTGAGAGCCCGAGTCCCGTGCCACAGTAGATAGCGTGGCCGGGAGGCAAGCGTCACCTCTCTGTCTGCCCCCCAGCCTGCACAGTACATCGGCCACATAAGGTGACCGTGGTGGGAGGGCAGAGGCGGCACACACTCGTGTGGCAGGGGAGACAAGATGGACAAGACACAAGACCCAGATTTGAAAGCCTAAGAAGGACATTGGGGCCCCGCGTGGTGCTACAGAAAGTGATGAAGTGTGCTGAAGGAAGCTAACAGTAAATGGGGCAGGCCAGTGGAGCGAACTGTGAGAAACCTGAAGGTGTCTCCCTTACTAGTCCCTAGAGATCTGTTATCCAGGTGGCCAGGACATGGCCATCGCTATTGGATCCAGTTCCTGGGGGTGGACTAGTGTGGGAGAATCACCTGGATGGGGGGTCCTCAGGGAGTGGAAGTAGGACAATGATGGGTAAGATACAGTATTCCCCTTCTTATAGCACCTTTTCCCCATCCTACCCCGCAGGATACTCCAACACTCTACCCCACCCCTTTTCCGACACTTTTGCACACCACGAAAGACGACGGACAAACAACAGAGCCGTTTACCTGACATGTCCCAGCACAAGGGTCAGGCAAAGTCAGGCAATTGACCAGAATCGCACACCCCTGACAGCCCTTTCCCTTCCCCACAGGGATAATAGGTGGAACACAAGAGCACAAAATGAGCAAAGCAGACTGCACGACGAGAGCGCTAACTCAGCACGGCAGTTCAAGAGGAGGAGAAAGACAGAGAGAATCGAGAGGGTGCCAAGGAGAGAAGCATGCTTGCCCTTTCCGACCAAGGCCTGTGAAACCTCTGCAGAAGGAATTGTAAGACCGCAGGTTATGTTCCAGCAGATGTCAACGGTACACAGGGCTATCCTCCACTGACAACCAAGCCGGGGAGAGATGCTTGCCCCATGTTACCACCCTTGACTCCAGAGACAAGAAAAGCCAAGCGGTTCATCAAAGTCAGTGAGTCGAGTGGAGAGCCAATAAGAAACCAACTGTTTTGCACGAAAGTAGCTAATTAATTAAAGTACAACAAACTATTGATACACAAAGGGAAAGCCAGCTATAGAGAAGTCAAGCACCATGTGGGTGCTCACTCGAGAAACTCTGGGCGATTACCCTTTTGTTCAAACTACTGTTAGCAGAAGGCCTTGGGAGAAAGGCGAGCAGGGGGTCAAAGTGGTCATACAGGGGTCTAGTAAAATCCTCTGTACAGTCGAAAGCCTTTGACCAACAGAAGATTGTGAAGCGAAGGGAAGCAAGTCCTGCATTGTAAGAACTGTTTGACAAAGTTGGTAAGAGTGAACCCGATGGAGAGATGCCGATAAAAAGCGGGCCAAGCCGAAAGTCCTGATACAAAGTGTGTTGACAAGAGTGAACCCGATCGAGGGATGTCCACAGTGAACTGTTTCATGAATATCATAGATAAGATTGTGTTGAAATCCGTAGTGAACCGGACGGAGGGAGGCTAACAGTCAACAAGGGTCTGAGCCTGAAAGAGGGGGTTCCAAGGGTGAGAAGCCATCATCCTTCCAATTTATGAATGAAATAGAGTATAATATGATAGAGAAAGTCTTTTGAATACATGCCAGAGTGAACCTGACGGAGGGAGGCTGGTCTTTGAGAGGGGTCTGAGCCTGGAAGAGGGAGACCCAGGGGTGAAGAGTTATCACCCAAATACAAGCAGAGACAATCAGAGAAGAACTTTGGAACTTTTGTTAACCTTTTGTTTATTATTTTGAGCTCATCAGACCAATGGAAGCGAGAAGCGTGTATACCAAAGGACCTGATATTGCTAAGAACTTCTTGTGGATCTGAGACCCTAAGAGGGGGATCCCGGGGTGAAAACGTGCAAGTAGAACACAACTTTGTTTCTTATTTATTTTGGAACACCTCAGGTTCTCGGATGCAAGAGACTTTTTTGTAGAAAAGGGACTTAATCACTGAAGGCCCTGATAAGCTGAGAGCGCAATTGTTAGCTCATGCTCAGGAGTCCTACCTTGTCCCGTGCTCAAAACACGGGGAAGGGAGAACCCAACTACTGCATCTTGACTTATCATTTGTAAAGACCTCTTTCTTTCCCATGAACTTTATCCCATGCTCTATGTTGTGTTTAGCCTAAGGATTGGGAATGGGTTTTTCTTAGGATAGACCCTTTTATTTGACGAGATACCACTAGGAGTGCATTATCATTATTTGATGGTTGTAGCATGTTCCCATCTTAGATATAGGTTTAGATTAGGCGTTTTCCAACCCGAATTTACAGTTTAATAAACACCCTTGAACAGTGATCACTTGTGTCTGTCTTTACTTTTGCCACCATGAGTTCCCTACAGAACCCCAGGCAAGCAGACAAGGACAGAGACAGGCATAAGAAGGAGCCCGCCTGGGGCTCTGGGCACAGATGCCCCACACATTAGAAGGTGCTAAAATGAGGGTCACACAGCAGGGAAGGCCGCAGAAATGGTGGGCAGCGGCAGAACGTGGACCTAGCTGGCTGGACAAGAGCGATGCGATTGGGGGTTGTGGGGTCCGGCACACCAAGACTGGGTTGTCCATCCTTGTGGCCCTGCTGGGCATGCATGCATAGGGGGAGTGAGGCAAAGTAGTGGACGGTGGGTTGAAGGGACGCTGGAGAGGCTGGGGCTGAATTAAGGAGGCCCACCTCGGTAGCAGCTTGACAGGTGAGCGAGCTTGAGGGTCCCAAAACAAATGGGGACGGACCCACCGGCCCGTCCAAAACTGCATCCCCTGCCTCAGGAGGTGCAATTGGAGAGCTGCTGGAAGACTCGGGTGGCAGCTATAGTAACCCCCCAGGCAGGTCCACGACAGGAGAATTTTAGGAACACCTTGGAGAGAGGGATGGCACTCAGCAAAGAGGACCTGAAGGAGTGCCGTAAAGATCTCAAGGGAAGGATTAAAACCGCATTCCAGGATCAGTGTGCATTGTTGAAATATGAGCTAAAAACACTCCTTGAAAGAAGTCAGAGAAGACCTGAGGAGCCTAGGGGACAGAGGGGACACCAACGAGCAGACCCTAACGGAGATGGCGGAAGAGGTCAAACAGAACAGTGAACTGCTGGAAAACGTGGCAAGGATGACCCAGAACCTGGAACTCCAGGTAGAGGATCTGGAAAACAGGTCAAGATGATTGAATGTTCGTGTTAAAGGGCTGAGCAAGCCCATCACAGATAAAGATCTACGGGGTATGATACTGCAGTGCTTTGGGGACCTACTATTGGAAACTCCCTGGTGGCTGTGGGGGTAGACAGGGTCCATAGGGTGGGCCCTAAGAGGGCAGAACCGTGTGCGGGACCCAGAGATGTCCTCATTGCCATATCTTCGTATTGTCAAAAATGAGAGTGTGTTGAGAGCGGTCTGGACTCATGACAACATCGCTATCAAGGGATCGAACGTACAGTCATTCCAGGACCGAACGGTGATGACCCTCCAAAAGCGCAGAGCTATAGGCCCAGTGGTGAGGGCGCTCAGTGGCAAGCAGATCAAATACAGAGAGACCTTTCCCTTTGGCTTGCTCTTCACAATGGATGGAAGACAACATTGAATACTGACATGCAAAGAAGGGCAGGTCCTGATGCACATGGATGAAGAAGAGGGCTGTGTGGCGAAACCGCCCGGGTGCTCCCCCTGGCTCCCCCAGACAGACTCACCCGAAAGATGCATCATTCTTGTCCAAGGACGCTCCACAGTGATGCGGGTAGGGGTAGTCTGGCCTGTCAAGAAGAGAAGGAGCAGAATGGGGCATGTTTAGGGAACAAATGGAGGCTGCAGGGCATTGGTGCTGTGAGAAACCTGAGGGTATCCTCAAACCTACTCCCCTTGGATCCTTTTCTCAGGTGGCCAGGCGAAGGCCATTGCTTTTGGATCCTGACCCTTTGGGTGGAGAAGCGAGGGAGGATCACCAGGGTGGAAGGTCCTTGGGGATTGGGGAGAGGATATCTACAAGTGACATATGGTATCACCCTTTCCCTTGTGAAGACCGACCCAACCCCACCCCGGTCTTTATGGGCTATTGTATCACATCTCCCCACATTTTCCATCATTCAAACCACTATGGTACTTGGACGAGGAAGAGGCAACTAAGAGTAGTGAACACTAGTAAGTAATTTCACCACTCTAGTACTGAGACGAGCAAGAGGCCTGCAGAGTATTGTAAAGGTCAGGCATGTCCCAAATGCTTTACTAATTACCACCAGGCAATTCCAATTTAGGACTCACACGTGAACCTGTCCAGTGGTTGCAGGTTTATAAGAAAAGAGGAGACCAACAGCACGTAGACCAGCAGGGAATCCTGAATGCAAGGAGGCAGCCATGGTGGGTCCTGCAGGACAGCCAGGATGCTGGCAGACGACCCCAGGGAACTCTAGGGTCTAGGACCAGGCGGGCCGCGAGAAGGATACTAGAGAAGGAGCCTCGATGGTCAGAGTTGTGCAGCAGGAGCTGCTGAAACAGAAGAGAGAAGGCAAACACCTGCCAGCGTCCGGGAGAGAAAGTGGATCTGCCGTGGCTGGAGTTGCACAGCAGAAGCGGCATAGAGGAGCCAAACGCCCAACAGCATCCGCAGAGGGAAAGCAGAGCTGCCGGTGGAATACCTAGAGAGACTGAAGTGCGAGTGGGGCTCCCGGGTTGCAGAGAGACGTGGAAGTGGACCCGAGACAAGAAGCACAGCTACCCGGAGAAGATTCCAAGGTTCAGTGAGCGAGGTGGGAGAATCACTCAAGCTATGGCTCTCCTCGGGGCTGTGGAAAACCGAATTGAATGCCGAGTGAACAGAAAACCATGTGTTCCATGACATCAACCCGAAGCCACGGGTTGGAAGGAAATTAAGGACAATATAATGTGCAAGCCGCTAAGTGCAAGATAACATATATTGAATGCCAAGTCCTATGAAAGCTTTTAGCAAAGCCATGATCTGATGACAAGAATATGTAAATTTCAGATATTACCTATTGTTAATGCAATACAAGAGCCATATGAAATACAAAACTCTGCAAGTAAAGAGAAGTGTGAAAGAACCTGAAAGCAAAGTGGTGGGGAAACAGAACCACCGTGAAGTGAACTATATTCATAAATACAGTGTGGTAACTCCAAAGACTGGCAAAGGTGAGGTGACACATTGTGGCAAAGCAATAAAGGAGAATAAGGAGACCCCGAGTGAATGTGAACCTTCACACAGGTACAGATATGGAAGAACCTGTGTGGACTGGAACGCCTAGGGTTCCTGGTTGCGTGACCTTTAATGGGTGGACTGTGTGGTCTGACAACTGCGCCCAGACCAGGGATCCCTAATTGTGAAAACTGAAGCAAAGCAAGAGAAAGTCATTAAGAAATCTGAAGGATAGAGTTGATCTGGAATTGTAGTGAATAACTATAAGAAAACTGTCTTGGACTTGGGGAAGGGATCCCCAAGGTTTTGTGGAACTGTCTTGGATTGGGGAAGGGATCCCCAAGGTTTTGCTGAACTGTCTTGGACTTGGAAAGGGATCCCCAAGGTTTTGCCGAGCTGTCTTGGACTTGGGGAAGGGATGCCCAAGGTTTTGTGGAACTGTCTTGGATTGGGGAAGTGACCCCCAAAGTTTTGCTGAACTGTCTTGGACTTGGGGAAGGGATCCCCAAGGTTTTGTGGCACTGTCTTGGATTGGGGAAGGGATCCCCAAGGTTTTGCTCAACTGTCTTGGAATTGGGTAAGGGATCCCCAAGGTTTTGCTGAACTGTCTTGGATTGGGGAAGGGATCCCCAAGTTTTTCCTGAACTGTCTTGGACTTGGGGAAGGGATCCCCAAGGTTTTGTGGAACTGTCTTGGATTGGGGAAGGGATCCCAAGGTTTTGCTGAACTGTCTTGGATTGGGGAAGGGATCCCCAAGGTTTTGCTCAACTGTCTTGGAATTGGGTAAGGGATCCCCAAGGTTTTGCTGAACTGCCTTGGATTGGGGAAGGGATCCCCAAGGTTTTCCATGAACTGTCTTGGACTTGGGGAAGGGATGCCCAAAGTTTTGTGGAACTGTCTTGGACTTGGGGAAGGGATGCCAAGGTTTTCCTGAACTGTCTTGGATTGGGTAGGGGATCCCCAAGGTTTTGCGGAACTGTCTTGGACTTGGGGAAGGGATCCCCAAGGTTTTGTGGAACTGTCTTGGATTGGGGAAGGGATCCCCAAGGTTTTGCTGAACTGTCTTGGACTTGGGGAAGGGATGCCCAAGGTTTTGTGGAACTGTCTTGGAGTTGGGGAAGGGATCCCCAAGGTTTTGCTGAACTGTCTTGGACTTGGGGAAGGGATCCCTGAGGTTTAGTGGAGCTGTTTTGAACTTGGGGAAGGGAACCCAGAGTCTGTGTGGAACTTTCTTGAACCCAAAGAAGGGGAGCTGAAAAGTAAGTTAGGAGCTGGAAGAAGCTTGGAACTTTGTTTGGACACTATTTATTCCCTACATCCCTACACATTGTTTAGCTTTAGTTGCGAGGGCAAGTATAGGTTTTGGACACAGACAGACATTCAGTTGAACTCAGACTTTCCTAAGTTTCTTTAGGTAGGGAAATCTCACCTTCGTTTAGGGCAAGTAAGGCTGTCATCCATCCGGACATGCAAGTGCAATAAAACACTTTTGTTTGAACTTTGAGTCTGTTGTCTGTGTCTTGCTTCGCGGGCCTTCAGAGTGCATATGGGAGAACATATCTGACATTGCCAGTCATTCGGAAATGGTGCAAGTGTCAACAAGGGTGTTGAACAGAAGAATTCGACAAGGCCCAGGGCCTGTGCAGAATGCTCCAGTTTGTCTTCGAATCTGCGAGGAGGTATTAGGAATCCTCCCCAGGTTTGCTGCCTCAGGTAGTTACTTAGGCCAGAGCTCGGGGTCACTCCTTGAGGGTATCACAGGATCTTGGAAATGAGGGTACGTTCAGTGGGACCAAGGGAGAATGGGGGTGAGGAGGGATTGTTGGGTTGGAAGTTGAAGGGGGTATAGGGGAACGGGGAGAGAGGTGGGCAGTGACAGCAACAGAAGGTGCAAAGAGGCGTATGGGCACAGTAGGGTGGCCGTCCTGATTGGAGGGGGCAGCCATGACAACATTCAAGGTTCCAACAAAGAATGTTAGGGGGATGAACACACTGATTAAGCGCAGGAAACTTGAGGCACGTGCGCAGTGGGCGAACGCTGACATTATCTTGTTCCTGGAAACAAATATACGAAGAAGGGACAAAACCAGTGTAAGACTTCGGCAGTTCTCACAAATGTATCAGGCTAATGCTCTGGGGAAGACGCCGGGGTATTAATCACCTTTAAAGATTCTCTTACCATACACATTTCACATGCCCAAGCTGACCCTAAATGGCAATACTTATTTCTTCAGGCATTGTGTAACGTTGCAATGGAGTACGCACCCAACACAGGGCAGGAAGGGGTCCTGCGTAATGTAGCAGCTATGCTAGAGCAACTTGCAGAGGGTGACATCATATTAACGGGGGAGTTTAATCTTGCATGGGTGCCACAGGTTGATATGAGTTTGGGGACGCAAAGGGGACTACCGGGCCCTCCCTGTTCCCTACTGAATACTTTGAAAGAATGGCCCTGTGGGATGTGCGACGGGTCGAGATGGGGAAGCGGAGGTGGTACACATGCTTTTCCCACGTTCATCAATCACTGTCCAAGATTGACTATGTGTGGGTATCGGCTAGGCTGTTGGGTGATGTGGGGGAGGTGGGGCTGGAATCAATCTTGCTCTCTGATATCTATATATCGGTTATCTTTTGCGCATATAGGGGACAAAGGGGATTATGGGGTTGGAGATTCCCGGTGGAACTGCTGAAAGATAGGGTGATCATGGAGGCAATAGGGGATAAAAATAGATCAGTACTTCGTGGAAAATGATACCCCAGAAGTCAGCATGGAAGGGGTATGGGACGCGTTCAAGGTGGTACTATGGGATGAGCTGATTGCTATAAGGATTCAGAGGGAGAAACAATGGGGGGGGAGCTGAAAAACAGCTGGTGACTCAAGGAGGTAATGCAAGCAGAGCTACTGTGTCAGCACGAATAAGGCAGACCGTTTGCTGGCACAACAGTTAAAAAGCGCTAGCACTGCTCAAACTATTCTCCGAGTCGCCACAAAAAAGGGATTGATAGCGACAGACACTGCATCCATTATGGACACGTTCGCAGATTTCTATGAAGTCCTATGTACTGCTTCTAGCCTGCAGCATAGCATGGTAGAGGCCTACTTTGAAGCAATCCTCTTTACGAAAACTGACTTTGATGGAAAAGGAGAAGTTGGAGACAGGAAGAAGAAATGGAGGCAATCATTAAGTCCTTCCTGTTGAATAAGGCTCCAGGCCCAGACGGATTCCCGGCTCAGTTCTATAAGAAGTTATTTAAAAACGTGGTTAGTACCTAGGCTCACTAAATTGTTTAACTCCATAGCATCTAAAGAGGAGACAGTGCAATCTATGTCAAAAGCCAAACTGGTGGTGTTCCAGAATCCAAATAAGCATCCTCTATATTGTGGGTTTTATAGACCCATCACGTTAATATTGATGCAAAAATGGATCCGTGGGTTTCCTGGCAAAACGGTTCTCGCTGTTGATTCCAACTCTGATTGTTTTCTGGCAATAAACCCAGATTTATCCGGATAAGACATTTGACAACACCAGGCAGATCTGTCCCTTGATTGAAAAAACAACGATAAAACAAACACCTTCAATGTATTATCATTAGATGCCGAAAAGGCATTTGACCATGTCGAACGGCCATTCCTTTTCTCTACTTTCGAGCATATGGGTGTAGAGGCTAAATTCTTGCAGATGGTAAAAGCTAACTATAGGTACCCCATGATACCTTTGTCAATCCACTCCCATCTCTCCAGATGCATCCCTATTCTTTGTGGGGCCAGGGAGGGGTGTCCCTTGTCCCCGCTACTCTACGCACTATATTTGGAGACTCTTCTAACCGGGATAAAAGGCATTCCATTTGGAGGGGGGGGCACAAGGTTATCGCGCTCACGGATGACCTGCTAATAGCCCTAATGGAACCAGAAAAGTCAATACCAACCCTGACAACAGAACTAAGGCAGGCTGAGCTGGTAGCAGAGCTTACAATTAACAAGCAAAAGTCTGATATTTTGGGGTTGGCTCTCACTCAGGATCAGATCAACAACTTGTCCTTATACTCCCCCTTTAGCTTGCTAGATGGAGGCATAAGGTATTTGGGGGTAAACATTGCTAAAAGCATGCTGCAGATGCATGACCACAATTACCCAGGAGTCCTACAGCAGATCAAGGCACACCTGCAGAGATGAATCCCCCTGTCAATATATCGTGGCTAGGACGAATAGCGAAGATAAAAATGGTTACGCTCCCCAGGCTACTGTATTATTTCCAGGCCTTGCCTGTCCTGGTCCCGAAAACTATATTTTGTCTCTTTAAATAAACTGTTGTCAGCATTCATATGGCGGAACAAAAGCCCCAGAATTGCACTGCAGACACTGATGGCCAGCAGAGAGAGGGGGTGCCCTGGAACTCCCAAATATCTTCAAATATTACGAGGTGGCACAATGGAGGGTGGTGAGGGAATGGTTCTCTGGGAATAGATCCAAGCCATGGTTAAAGAGGGACAGAGCAGTGGTGGGAAGCCTGCCGGAGGGCATTTTATGGCTGAATCGGCAGGATAGACCCCGAATACGCGAATAAGCCATATTATATCGTTTGTAGGTGACATCGGTGGCTGGGGCAGATGCTCTCTCCTCATACGTCTCTCCTTTCACACCACTATTTGGGAATCTCCAATTTTCCACCCGGGTGATACAAGGAGCTTTTGGGCAATGGCAGAAGGTGGGATGTGTGAAAGCCCGGATATGATGCATGGAACCAAAGTGTTGTCATTCGATGAGTGTAAACATCACATGGGGCTCACGGAGAAGGATAGAATGGGATATTATCAGTTCAGACATTGGTTGTCAGGCATCACCATTAAGCAAGCTGCTTGTATGGCGAGGACTACCTTCAAAAAGTTCCTCACCACACACACAGGATCTAAAAGTCTAGTGTCCATGTTATACAAGATACTCTTGGAATCCTCGACAAACCAACAGTGGGCATATATGAAAAAATGGGAAGGCACATTAGGTACTGACAATCCTATAAATACCTGGGAAAACCTATGGAGAAACATCCCCAAATTAGCCCGGTCCATACAGCTCAGGGAGACCTGGTACAAAATTAAGATACAGTGGCATTACACTCCGGTAGCGCTGGATAACATTTACCCTACAGTGGCACAGGAGTGCTGGAGAGATTGCCAGGGGAAGGGGGACTGGGCCCAGGGGTGTGCTAGGTCTGGAAAAGATCAGGGGCTAAGCTAATGTCGGGACTGGTGGGACTCGGGGTTAGCTATAGTATTTTGGTTGTAGCCCCTGAGGTTCTATCTGGGGTTACAACCAAAAGACCCGGGACTGTAGTCCCCATAGCCCCCCCTAGCAACGCCTCTGACTGGGCCCATACATGGTGGGAATGCCCGACTATTGCAACATTTTGAGCATAAATTGTCTCCAAATACAGGCGATGGTTACATTTGGTACGACCCTGGGCGCACGGAAGTGGATGTGTGGGTTGTTAGACCCCGTAATTAACTTGCCCCCAAGGCCCAAAAGAAAGCATTCATGATAATGATGTTGGTGGCCTGGTTGGTCCCAGCGAAGAGGTGGAAACAAAAGGCAACCACCGACAGGGGTTGAGTGGTTCCAGAAACTACGGAAAATGGTGGCGATGCAGTGGGTGATGTATAGAATCCAGGGGGAGGCTGCGCGATTCGGGTAGGACTGGGGAATGGTCTTGGCCTACCTCCAAAGTTACTTTATGAATCAATGGTGCCCGCATAATCTGCGCATGTTGGATATTATGTAGAGGGAGGAGGGATGGGTGCACGTGGAAAGGGAAAGAGACACAAATTGTGCTAAGCTGCTGTCACTGGCGGGGAAGAGGAGGAGAGGGAATGCTCGTGTTATCTGTTCATTAAGATGCAAAATGCCAATAAAAATAAGTAAACAAAATACACATCCCTAAACACATAATGACCTGAAATATACCGACATTTAAAATAATTTTGATGTGGCCTTAGTGCAACAATTATTTTTCCAAAAACCTGAAAGTTAATCATTTAAGTGAAATCCATCTTATGAAATTGTAATCATTTGATGTTTCTGTAACCAAGAGACCTTAGGTCGCCCTGTTCCTTTTAATCAAATGTCTTACAAAATCCTTCTAACAGCACCTCGATGCCCCTGGGCTGCAAGTGCGCTATAAAAATGCAAATAAATAAATAAACAAATATATAAATAATGTTCCAACATCTAGCAATAGTGTCAGTCTTGCTTAATAAACTGTATCCAAAATGCACTGGGCAAGTTAAATCAAGTCTAATTGCTGAGACAAAGTGCAAAATACAAGAAATCATTGAACAACTGATTTTGAATTGTTTTTCCTATTGGACGCAGAACGATTTGCTACATCATTGAGATACAGGATGATGTTGGATTTGTTTTTGTATATATTGTCGGAGACCAGGCATCTGTTGTATGTTTACATGAATGCCAGATGCCCAGGGGATAGGCGCGCAATACAAATGTAATAATAAATAAATAAATGTGTTTCTCTCCATAATGATTGTACATTGTATGGCTTTTTACCCAATTGTTCATAAATAGTGTGCTGTACGATTCATCATTTAACCCATTATTTCAAATAATTTCTTTGGAGTGGGGACTCTTGGCTGATTTAGAAATGGGGGTCCAATGCAATGATTGGTCTGTTGTGTATGATATATATATGTCCCTCCAGTGAAATAATTCACTGGCTGGCCCTGCTGTGCTTCTTCCCCATTTCTCCCTTGTCCTTGCTGAAGATGCCACCAGGCTGCTGATGACTTGCCAAGCTGCCCCTGAAACCTAGAGATACTAAAATGCTAAGTTATGGACTTAAAAAACTGTGGTGCATGCTGCAATTGAATGATCTGGAATGAAGAATGCCGATTGGTTAAAGAATGGAAGTTATGTCGAATGCATGTATGTGAATAGTCAATTGTCTGCAATATCACACAAGTTACTATACACAGCTGCCTGATTTTTCCATTCGTATGTGCTCTGGCTATGACGCCTTTGTGGGACATACAAAATTGAATGCCTGTTTTTAAAATGATGTGGATTGGTGTTTTTCTTATTGAATTGGGAAATTATTCGCATTTCGTGGGCAGTGTAGCACGCTGGCATCACTCTCTCCACTTTGCACTGTATCAAAGAGTGGCTTTAGTTTAGCAAATGTTTATAAATGTTGGATTGCTCCTCTGTTTTCAATTATTATCCAAACAATGCAGGTTAGGACCATAGTAACAAAGATAGAAATATGTAAAAATCCATTATTCGCTATACATCTTGTTATTGCAGTGCAATAAGTGATAAGTGTGTTGTTGAATGTTGGAGTTATCATATGATAGATACATTCTCTTTTTCTCATTAGCCATTTAAACTTGCTAGCACAGGAATACATTTTCATTTTGTTAATTGGTTTAATACTTCATGGAACATTGCACACTTTGTCAAAATATAATGTTCCTGAACCTTGACATTTTAAAAAACCCGTATTAAACACAGTTTTGCAACTAAAAACGTTTTCCGTCTCAACAGATTTTGAGAAATAGGCAGGACAAATAAGGTTAATTACAGTAACATCTAAATGTTATACTTGGAAAATGGAACAAGTTACTTACCTGTAACTGTTGTTCTCCAGCATGGGTCTGGCATGGATTCACATGCTCATGAATATTCCCCGTCGTCAGGCTGGGAATCCTCGGTAAAGAAAAAATCAGTTTCAGTTTCGTTTCTGAACTGTCTTTCTCCTAATGAACAATCACTGGTCTCTGGGTCATATTGCCCCCAGCCAATAACTGCCCTCTACCTAAGCCCCTCCCCTGGCAGCCATCTTCAGATCTGGTAGCACGTAAAGTGGCAGTAGGACCAAAAGAAGAGCCGCAGAGGGGTAGGAGGGAGGGTTCGCATGTGAATCCGTGCCAGACCAATGCTGGAGAACAACAGTTACAGGTAAGTTACTTGTTCCTTCTCCAACAGGGGGTCTGGCATGGATTCACATGCTCATGAATACAAGAATACATAGCAGTACACACATGCACAACCACGGGAGGTGGTAAGGCTCAACATTAAGCATTTCAACAACTCAACATTAAGCATCTCTTACCTCCTCACCAGGCCCACCTTCAGGCGAACAGGTTGCGCAGCACTGCCTGGCCGACTCCGGACTCCTCCCTGGAATCCCAGTCGACGCAGTAGAATCTCGTGAAAGTGGGCGTCGAACACCACGTAGCAGCCCTGCAGATGTCCAGCAAGGGCACACCAGACGAACGATGTGGTAGCAGCGATCGCTCTGGTTGAATGTGCTCTCGGACGGCCGGGCAATGGTCGGTTTGCCAACCGGTGACAGTGCATGATGCCACCGGTGAGCCATCTGGAAATGGAAGCCTTCGAGAGGGCCTTCCCTTGGTTCACAGGTCCAAAGTTCACAAATAGCTGTGATGTCTTCCGAAGGGTCTTCGTGCGGTCCACGTAGAACTTCAGCACTCTAGCCACATCCAGCGAGTGCAAAGTCCTCTCGGCCAGCGACGAAGGCGACGGGAAGAAAACAGGGAACACCAATGGCTCGTTGAGATGGAAGTCCGACGGCACCTTGGGCATGAAGTAGGGGTGCATCCTCAGCACTATTCTCGTCTCGTGGAATGTCAGGTATGGAGGTTTACAGGAGAGGGTCTGGATCTCTCCCACTCGTCGTGCGGAGGTGGTGGCCACAAGAAACGCTGTCTTCCACAATAGGAATTTCAATGGTGCCGAATGCAGCAGCTCGAATGGTGGTCCCATGAGCCTGCTCAGCACCACGTTGAGCTCTCACGCCGGGGCCGGAGCCTTCACCGACGGGAATGTCTGGAACATTCCTTTCATTAACTCCTTCACCAGGCGATGGGACCACAGAGATGATCGCCCCGGAGTTCTGGTGTAGCGGGAGATCGCCGCTAGATGGATTTTGATGGAGGCATGAGCTAGTCCTGCCTTGGCCAGCGACAGTAGGTACGGCAGCACTTGAGGGTCATAATCCTCAGAGGGTTAATCTTCTGTGCACGGCACCAGACAGAGAACCTCTTCCATTGGTGTCCATATCACTTGAGGGTCGAGGACGCCCTGGCCTTTGCAAGCACCTCCTTGCAGTCCGCCGGGATATCGTACCCTCCAAACTTCAGGCCTGCAAGTTCTGCGACCCCGGGTCGTGGTGGAGGATGGTGCCTTCTTCTCTGGAGAGAAGATCTGTGTCCGTCGGCAGTTTGACTGGGGGGGGACACTGACATGTACAGAAGGTCCGGGAACCAGATCTGCCTCGGCCACGCTGGTGCGACGAGGATCATCCTGCACTGGGACCATCTGAGTTGATTGATGAGTCACAGCAGCAACGGCAACGGCGGGAACGCATACAGGAACAGACCGTCCCAGGGGAATCAGAAGGCATCACCCATGCTCCCCGGCCCGGGAAACCTGCTGGCGAGCCTCTGGCACTTGGCGTTCATCGCCGTCACGAATAGGTCTATCTGAGGATTGCCCCATCGTCGGAATAGGCGATCCTGCCGCAGATCCCACTCGTGGCACGAGCGCAGCTCCCTGCTGAGTGAGTCAGCGACGGTGTTCTTTATTCCTGCCAAATGGAAGGGCACCAGAAACATCCCTTGGGCGAAGGCCCAGTGCCACAGATCCTGGGCCTCCTTGGATAGGGATGAGGATCTGGTACCTCCCTGCTTCCGGATGTAGAACATCGTGGTGGTGTTGTCGGTGAAGATCCTTACCACCTTGCCCCTGAGAGACGGAAGGAGCGACCTGAGGTCCCAGAACACGGCTCGGAGCTCCAGGACATTGATGTGTAGTGACCTCTCCTCCGGGAGACAAAGGCCTCTTGCGTGGATATCTCCGGTGTGCGCTCCCCATCCCTCCAGGGAGACGTCCATCGTCACCGTTTCCTGATGACCCGGGGTCTGGAAGTCCATGCATGCTGCCAGATGCGCGTGGGTGCCCCACCATCGGATCGCTTGCCGGAAGGTCTCATTGAGCGAGATCCTGTCTTCGAAGCTGCCCGCCACTTGCATCCAACGGGCGTCGAGGAACTCCTGGAGTGGTCGCATCCACAGTCTGCGTAGGCGCACGAGGTAGATGCACAAGGACATCATGCCGAGCAGGGACTTGATGGACCTCACCCTGGCCACGTCCATGGTCGACAGCCATTGCACCTTGCCCAGGATGGCCTTTGTCCTTTCCTCCAATGGAGAAGCCAATCGCGCCACTGTGTCGAGCCTGGCCCCCAGGAACAGGGCGACTTGCGACGGTACCAATTGGGATTTCGCGAAGTTGATTGAAAATCCCAGATCTGTGAGCAGTTGAACGGTCTTCACTGTGTGATCGACGGCGAGTTCTCTTGACCTTGCTCGGAAGAGCCAATCGTTCATGTAGGGGTAGACGTGGATCCCCTGCAGGTGCAGCCGTGCCACGACTGGTGCTAGGCACTTGGTGAACACCCTGGGCGCTGACTTCAATCCGAAGGGAAGGGCCTTGAACTGATAGTGTCGCCCTTGGAACACGAATCGCAGGAATTTTCGATGTCCTTTTAGAAAGGGGATGTGAAAGTAGACATCCTCCAAGTCCAGCGACGATAGGAAGTCGCCTTCCTCCAGCTGTCCCAGCACGTGCTGGAGGGTGACCATCCGGAACTTCTGGGACTTGATGTACCTGTTTAGACGACGAAGATCCAGGATGGGCCGCCAACCGCTGGTCTTTTTCCTTATGAGGAAGTATCGTGAGTACACTCCGGAGTCCTGGAGCCTCTTTGGGACGAGCTTGATGGCTCCCTTTTTTTAGCAACGTCCGTACCTCCAGCAGCAGTTGAGGGATGTGGTTTTCCTTCCTGGCCACGGTGATCACCACTGTCGTCATCCATCCCCGCCATCTCCGTTCCCATCTCATCCCTCGGAACAGGGGAAGGAGATGAAGGCTGTGAAGGCCGTGAAGGCTGGAAGGGAGAGGGGGGAATGAGTTTTCCTCTGCTTGCTTGTTGGGCTTCCCGACGGTCCAGGCTCCGCTGGGTCGTCCGCTGGGGGTAAGGGCAACCTTGTTCTTATCTCCATACATAAGGCCTGAATTGCCATCAAGATTGCTCCTGAGTTGTCTTGTGGCATAGGCACCGGCTGAGACGGGAGCGAGGGTTGGGGAGTAGGCTCCATCCCCTTCACTGCTCGCGGTTCCTCGTCGGCACCGCCGTCGCTTTCTTCGTCCGCCTCGTCGGGATCCCTCCATTAGGACCGGACCTCCTCAAACTTCTTGTTCAGGATCGTCGCGACGCCAGCCAGCTCCTCTTCAGAGGTGGTATCTGTGTCCGTAATGGCAACCTGCCCCCCCTCTTTTTCTCCTGGGGTTTCACGGGGGTCTTATCGATGGGCTGAAAAGAGGATTCCCTCCGTGGTGGCAGGGAAACTGTAGGCCCCGAGGTCGCCTCCACTGGGGTAGCCTCCGCAGGCTTCGCCAGGACCGCCATGACTCCCTCGATCGAGGCCTTAGCCGGGTGAATCAGGGCCTTCGCGACTTTGGGCGATCTTGAGGCCTTCACCTTGGGGGGAGGGTCACCGCCTCGCTACCCCTCGGCTGTCTCTGTTGGGATCGACTGGGGCTTCTCCCTAAGCTTACCCGGGTTCTCCGATTTCCTCTTCCCCGAGCCAGAGCGTTGGCTTGTGGTTGATGGCGTCGGTGATAATGCGCCCTGCCTGGCAGCCGAGGAGCCCAACCGATCGGCGCTCCCGGTGCCTGCGAACTTGCGGTGCTTAGGCTTTTGTTGGACCCCTGTCGTCGGAGTGCCCTAAAAGGTCTTAGAAGACAGCTCGGACTTCCTCTTCTTCTCACCTGCTGGTGGGCTCTTCCCTTCCAGCCAGTTGGTGAGTCGGCTGCGACGATCCTTCATAGTCCGTTCGGACTTGTTCTTGCAAAACGCACAGTCCTTCTCCATGTGTGTTTTGTCTTCGTGAAGGCAGTAGAGGCATTGAGAATGCTCATCCTCCTTGAAGATATTCTGTAATCCGTATCCAGGGCAGCTCCTGAACAGCTTGGATCCAGGCGTCGTGTTTCCTTTGACCTGGGCCATGTCCACGCGGGGTAGGCCTCAAAGATCTTCCGGAATCCTCCAAGAAGCAAAACTCAACGAAAACTTTGCCCTTGAGGGTGAAATTCAGAAACGGGTCCCCTTTGATCGGAAGTAGAAACGGTGGTGCTTGAGGCTCGATTGACCGAAAAAAAGAGGTTAAACTCTTTGAAAAATTGCAAAACGCAGTAAAAGGTCGAGAGCTATAGCACGAGGACTCCCAACACTTGAACATGCGGTAAAAATCTGAAGATGGCTGCCAGAGGTGGGGCTTAGGTAGAGGGCAGTCATTGGCTGGGGGCAGTATGGCCCGGAGACCAGTGATTGGTTATTAGGAGAAAGACAACTGAAACTGATTTTTTCTTTACCGAGGATTCCCAGCCTGACGACAGGGAATATTCATGAGCATGTGAATCCATGCCAGACCCCATGCTGGAGAACATCAATATTCCCAAACAAATGATTTTGCTCAAATTTCTCTTAGTCTTTTGCTGCATTCAATATGAGTAAATGGGAGAAAAGTATTGGGCACACTGATGGGTATAATGAATGGGCTGGAGTGTGGAACGTTTCATGGAAAGATGAGCTGTCAGACAACGTGCATGTTATTTTAAAACATCTTTATGGAATGTATTACTACCCTACAAGTATAGATACATTTTCTCTTTCTCAATCTGAATTATGTTAAAGATGCCTCTGTGATCGTGGTAGTCTAGCTCATAAAATGTGGATTGGTCTGATATTACAATCGTACTGCTCTATTATATTTAGTATATGTAAGGGAGCTTTGAGTTCTTCAATAGATGTTACTCCTAAAATATAATTCCTCAAAAGGTATATTATTCATATGTTTTCCTCTGAAATTTAGAAAAACTTAAAGTATGTAATTTCATCATATTTTGATGGCTGGGAAAAAAAAGGTCTACTTGTACATTGTATTGACTCAGATGTACCTTTGATGTGGTTCTGTAGCAACCACAGAAATATGCTAAACAATAAAAAAACAAATGCTATCAGAATGCTGGATAAATAAAAAAGTAATCCTTCTTTGTTCTTATTACATGAATATTTTGTCTGATTATTAGCTCACTTGGATTGCCATCTCCAAAATATGTTTAATATGTGTCTAAGTGTGAATGAGTTTTGGGTACGCAGGTGTTTAGGAACGCTAATTGTGATGGCATGTATGATTCCCTTTTAGTATCTATAGGTACCTTGTTTGTACTTTATTTTAAAGCTGACTCTAAAATGATGTAATGAATAGATGTTCTTTGCATTTTATATACATAATGGATGTTTTTATCCACACATGTGTTTACATGAGAATGAGTGAAATGACTTAAATGTATATTATGCCCTAACTTATCACAAAAAAAGTTACATGTTTTATCATATGACGATTCCCACTGAAGTAGGGAATTGAGGGACGAGAACTGTTTACAGCAAAAATGAATAATGAACTTAAAAAATTAAGAGCAGTGTGAGAAACCAGACGATGTCTCACCCACTTGTCCCCGGAGATCTGTCATCTAGGTGGCCAGGACATTGCCATTGCTATTGGATCCAGTTCCTGGGGGAGGACCAGTGTGGGAGGATCAACTTGGTGAAGGGTCTTTGGGGAGTGGGAGTGGGACACTGGATGTTAAGATGCAGTATTCCCTTCCCTGTAACACCTTTACCCCATCCGACCACGTAGGATACTTAAGAACTCCCCCCCCTTTCCTAACACAGACACTTTCTCACAGACAGCCTGCTATGAGAGAAAATGGGCTCACACCTGAGCCGTATACCTAACGTGTCCCAATACAGTGGTCAGGCAGGGTCAGGCAATTACTGACCACCACGCACACCTGACTTCCATTACACTTCCCCACACAGTTAAAAGGTGAAGCACGAGAACACACTCTTGAGTGAGGCAAAGCACACGAGGAAACAGCAGTGCCAAGATGGCAGTTTAACACACGGAGAAATACAGTGAAACCGAAGGGCATCACAAGGAGTGAAGTTCCCTTGACCTTTTCGACAAGGAACCATTACTTTCATGAAGTCTCCAGAATAGAAAGCGTAAGACCAGGAAACCAGGCTGAGGAATCCTGAATTGTGTGTCGTAGGGTGCCGGGGCCCTCCTCTGTCGACAATCGAGATGGGGAGAATCGCCAGCTGCCATGGTACTGTCCTTGGCTCCAACAACAAAGCAGTGTCAGTGAAATCAACTCAGCCAGTGAGTTGTGATATGATATGATATGGCACTTATATCGCATCTGTACACAAGTGATTCTAGGCGCAAAAAAGTTGGGGAGATAGATACAAGACCGGTTGCAAGAAGCAACATTGTATTGCAAGCGCTGGAACGAACATTGCATGAAACGCATGTGATGACCAAAGCAAGTAAAGTTGAACTGCAAATGAGTGATTGAACTTTGAAACCAAGATATACAATACCTTGGACAGAGTGGTCCGGCACTGCGTGCATGTTTAATCAAAGGTCTCTGTAAGGTGTCCAGCTAAGAGCTGACAAAAGTGAAAGAGTGGCAAAGGATTCTGAATCGAAGTGATCCTGAAACGGGTCAAGCCAAATCCTTCGATGTTGATACAGTAAAGAAAGTTGATGACAAAGTAGATAAAGTTAGTCCGAGCCCGATGGGGGGAGACTGATTGAAGATTTTGTCTTAGAACACATCTGAGCCTGCCGGAGGGGGATCCAGGTTAACAGTGAAACACCCGAGCAATTGGATAAGTGAAAATCCTGGGAACATTGTGTAAAGGTGGATCTGAGCCTGGCAGAGGGGGATCCGAGGTAAAGAGTGAAAATCCTGAGAACATTGGGTACATGCAAAATACTGAAAGGAAATGTTGGTTTGTAGCATCAGTCCCTCTGAAAGAAGAGACTTTGAATGGCAAACAGACTATGGCACAGAAGTCCATGATGTTGAAGTTCTGAACTTCACCCTTGTGCTAGAGAAGCCCGAGACTGTGCTAACCTCGAGTGTGCTGCCTTGTCCCTTGCTGAAAATGAGGGCAAGAGAAGCCAACAGCTTGAATATCCTGACATATCATTTCTTGAACACTTTTCTTTTGCATAACATTGTTTCCCACACTATTTGTATTTAGAGGTGAGGATTGGCAATAGGTTTGTTAGTATAGGCCCTTTCATTTTGTAAAGACACCACTACGACTGCGTTATTATTTTGATGGTCGTGGTTTAGTTTTAGGATTAGATAGGTGTTTTTCCAACCCAATTGAAGTTCAATAAACACCCTTGAACTGTGGTCACTTGTGTCTGTCTTACTGTTGGTACCATGCCTTCCTTACAGCATCATGTTTGATACTTGTCCATGTACATTTTCTATTAAAATCAATAATTGTCAATAGTACATTTTACCAGATAACTGTCATTACATGAACGGGATAGACAAAACAACTGCAGATGTCTTACCGGAGACCATTCTGAATGTTGCCAGCGTGTGGCAAGGCAGTCGCCGTGGCAGGCTTCTCTAGTTGCAGGCTTAGGTTGGTCAGAACAGAATTTGTTGTCCACTGGATCACTCTGTCGCTGTGGAAGGGAGTATCTCATACAGCGAATGTCTAATGTCCTGTGCCCTGGCCCACACTGCGATGTGCATTCACTTTTGCCAATGACAAGCCACCTACAAGTACAAACTGTTATATGGAGCTAAAATATGGTTTTTATCATGATATCAGGTAATACGATCAAATATGCAAAATAACCAGAAAAACATAAATCATGAAAAATGTAAATCTTTATCTAAAACACATTGAAGGTCTACGTTTGATACTAGAACTATCCACAATAGATACCCCATATGTTATATGTAACTTTATGTAATTGGATGATTTTCCATAAAATATTACTGAAAGATTTACAAAGTCAACTTGTTAATATTGTGATACATGATACAAGGGAAAAGTTAAGTTGAGATACAAAAAATGTTCAGTTCTGTTCCCATTCAGACACATCCAATTACCTGAATCATGTTCCAAATATTTAAAACCTGTGTCGATATTCTGGAAAAAGGTGGTAATGTTTCTGCCACTGGCCGTTTAGTATATACCGCTGGTGGTGGGAGACAGCTAGCAGTTTTAAGTATACCAAATATTGCTACACTAAAAACATACTCCATCTGATTAATGGCAAATTACTGCCAGTTGTAAATACATTAGAGCAATCCTCATTACAGAAAAATATGACATCTTAAAATAGTGACAGTAATCCCTAAACAAGAGGAGCCATCCTGTGCTGCTTTTTTAATGGTATTACATGTTAGTGGTTGCCACAAGGTAAGTATGTGTTATTTTTCCTGCCATAATATCCACATGGTCATGGGGAAGTGTTTTCTTTTTGGCACGTGCCCCAATGGGACCCGAGATATTAATATATATTTTCCAGTTTTTATCTTGCAAACCAGCATTACATTTATATCTATATCACTCATTTTTGGCCCTACTTTTTGTCTTTTTTTAAAATATTCTGCTGGATAGATCAACACCAAATTAGCAAAAGCACGCTTTTGGGTCCAAGCCACCACTCCTCACACAAGTTTGGTGAAAACGCGCCCAGCAGTGTGGGCTGTAGGCATTTTTCTCACTGAAGTCCATCAGGATTTTAAAATTGTTGGGATCTCCCCTTAAGCTTTCCCTCATCTTGATGAAACTAAAACAAACTTTCCAAAGACATTCTCTCTATGTTTCTTAGAACGTTTTGTGCAGAATCGTCAAATGATGCCAAAGTTATACGCCACTGAAAGGTGCTACTCCTATGGGCAATGCAATTTAAGCATAACTACAGGGTCACTATTGCCAGCCCCGTCATATACATATGCATGAATGTCCTCGACCATTTGACAAGTTTGCGAACATCACAGCATTGTTCCCAAACAGCTGAGATGTTTGTGAACATCAGAAAAACGACACCCTTATTTTGCCCTTCTGTAGACATATTCCACCCCATCCTCGTCACCCCTCACCCTCAGGAAGGGTGTTTTTTATGAAAGAAAAATGTAGTGTTGCATTTTTTGTATATTTTTTACTGCTCTGTTCGCAGGGTTCACAAATCCAAAATGGAGTCGTTTTACAATTGTTGACGTTTCTCACTTGACCAATGAGCACCTTCATGCGATTTCCGCGAACGTGACGTGCCTTCCATAATATTCCACACAGATTCAAGAAGTGAGTTGGTGTGCCAGATCCAGATATCACAAATGTATTTGCCCTACATTTGGGCCATTTAAAAAAAAAAATTGCTGAACAGATAAACACCAAATTTGCAAACTAAAGCTTTCAGGACAAGGCCAGCGCTCCTCATGCACATTTTGGGTTTGGGCTGTAAATGCGAGAGACATTTATTTCCCATTCAAGTCAAATGGGATTTAAAAAATGTTCTAACCAACCTACAACTTTGCACCCCTTGATAAAACCACATCAACATGTTTACTTTTTTTAAAGTCTTTTGCAGATTCATCAAACAGCACCAAAGTTAAAAGCTGCTCAAAAAGTGCTGTTCCTATGGGGAGATCAACTTAAGCATAACTACAGGGTAGCTATCAATCACCCTGCAATATATCCTCCAACTTCCGCCAGCCCTAGCCAGGATAGTGAACGGTGAGAGATCAAGGGAGTCATGGTATAAAACATCTGGCAAAATGCAGATATCAAACCCTTACACACGAAGGATTTCAACTCCCATCAGTACAAGGTATCATCTACTCTTATCTGGATAACCATGCATCCATACAACATGAAACTCTACTACCTTCTGCTTTAATATAGAGTTAGTTTGTTGTGATATTTATGTTAGCAATCTTCGGTGGAATGATGCAAAGTCATAATTGTACTACTCTAAATGTCTACTTCGTATAGGGCACTGTTTTAAGAAGAGTGGGATAAAGGTACCTGCATATCTCCTCATTGTAAACACTGAGTCAATCCCGAGTGACTCATTGTGTGTAAGCATACACTGGTTGTAAATCTCCATAAAAGCTTTGCACTTGAATCAATGCAGTATTTTAAATCCAGCAATATGCAACTGTGCCAATGATGGCATTGATGATTTCATAAATTATGTCATCCGTGTGAAGTCATCAGTGTGCTTCGGGATTGGGCAATGGGGGCTCACAGTTCAGGTGATATAGCCTCCAACACCTGCCAAATCTCAAAGTTTGCCAACTGAATTTCAAGGGATTTGCTGCACTGATCATATTCACCTTGACTGTCTCTTTACTGAAGTTATTTCACTATATATGTGTATGTGTGTCCTTTAATCGTTGATAAGTCAGCAATCATAGGGTTAAGAATCATTTTTTTTTTTAACTTCTTTTTATTATTCAGCGTGGCAGCAAAACACAGGCGAACAGCACCAGGCAAATACAATATGAATACAATGTACACAGTGTAGGTGCGCAGAGGTTGCTTCACATAATAACACAATCAATAGGTGCAATTACAGCATGGGGAGGGTAAGAGAAAACTACCATAGGGGTGAGGACCCGAGCTGGTGGGGGGAAGTAGGTGGGCAGAGGCATCCGGTGTCGTGTTGAGGTCGGACATGTAAGAACGGAACCTGAGCCAGATGTTCCGAGGCCTGGAGTGGGTGGGTTGCATATGAGACCAGGCTTCCTCAGAGTCCGAGGCCCACGTGACCGCTCTTAGCCATTGGGCGTGTGTGGGAGGTGAGGGGCGAAGCCATCAGAGCAAGATGGATCGCACCGCGAGAAGCAGGCAGAGGCCAGCTAGTTTTTTGGAGTTCCGGGAGAGGCCTGGGAGGTCATGAAAGAGGCATAACACCGGGGAAGGAACAATGGGGTGGTCGAGCACAGCAGACACCGTCGAGCAAACTGCCTCCCAAAACTGTGAGAGGCGGGGGCAGGACCAAATCACGTGAATGTAGTCGGCATCATCCTGACCGCATCTAGGGCAGCTAGAAGGGTGATCACTGGACATGCAATGTAATCTGATCGGGGTGTAATGGAACCTATGTAATACTTTGAACTGAATAAGTTTAAACCGGGAGTTGAAGGACACTCGATGTGTGCGCTCGCATAGGTGTGCCCAGCGCTCATCCGACATTTCAACACCAAGGTCTACCTCCCACGCACGCTTCAGTTTAGCAAAGTCTGGGACAGATCTGGATTGCAACATAGTGTATAACCTGGAAATGTTGCCCCTCGTGGGCCAGGGGGAGGTGAGCTCCTCGATGGCAGGGTCGTCCAGTGGTAATGCGGGGAACATTTGGTAATTACGCTTGAGGGTCCTGCGGAGGGATGAATATTGGAGCCATACACTCTGGCCGCTCATCAAGGGCAATGGGAGATCGGGCCATTCAACAAATATACCCTGGTCAAACACATCACACAGCAACTCGTAGCCCGCGTCAGCCCAGCGACGAACCGTGTCTGGTGGAACCCGTGGGACCCCCGAGAGGAAATTCCAAAGAGGGAGGTTGCCATGGAAGGCGTAAGCAGTTCCGGTCAGCCTCCACATTTTCGCCAATGCGAGGGATGTGCAGGCAACAGGATTCTGTGAGTCCAGTGCCAGGGGAGCGGGTTGTATCACTAAGGAGCGGATGTCGCGGTCACAGACCGCAAGTTTCTCAAGTCGGACATGCGGGGGAGGGTCCGTTGTATTAAACCAGTAGGAAGTATATTGGATTTGGGATACCAGCCAGTATTTAAGAAAGTCAGGGGCACCGAAGCCCCCGTTAGTCATGGGGGTAGACAAGGTATCGATTTTTAGGCGGACCGCACCCGAGTGCCAAAGAAAGGAATTAACTGTACGGGTCAAATCACGGAAGAAGCCCCCCCTGGCCACAAGGGTACATTAGTGAACCTGTAGAGCAACTGGGGCAACACCACCATCTTCAACAGCCCTATTCTGCCTGTAAGGGAAATCGGGAGTTTGTCCCAGACCCGGACTTTAGCCGTCAGGTGTGTAAGATACTTCTGATAGTTCTCCTTGAAGGTCAGCACCTGCTGGCTCGTTACCTCTATCCCCAAATAGGTAAACGTGGATTGAGCCCATGTGAAACCCAGGGTATCAGGAGGGGGGAGAGTGCATTCCGTGAGTGGGAAGAGAGTGGATTTCGAGCAATTCACTTTAAGGCCCGAGATCCGGCCAAACTGAATGATGTCCTCCAGTATTGGGGGTAAGTTGATGGAGGGAGAGCGTACAAACAACAATGCGTCATCCGCATATAGGGACACTATGTCCGTCTGGCCCGCAGTGCGGAGGCCTCTATGTGCGTGGAATTGGCGGAGCATATCAGTGAAGGGCTCTATTGCTATAGCAAAGATCAAGGGAGAGAAGGGGCACCCCTGTCTCGTCCCCCTGGCGATCTCAAAGAGAGGGGAGCAACGGTCGTCGGTGCGGACCCTAGCCACAGGAGTAGAGTAAAGCAATCTGACCCAGGAGAGAAAGGAGGGTCTGAATTTGCAACTCTCGAGAACCCGCCATAGATACCGCCATGAAACTGAGTCAAACACTTTTTGCATGTCGAGTGTGACAGCCACTGCGTGCGTCTCGGGACTGATTCTGTTAATTATGTTAAATAGACGCCTCAGGTTCAGGGAGGTAGAGTGACCTGGGATGAAGCCCGCCTGATCTGGATGGATGATAGATGGCAAAAAGGGAGCTAACCGGAGCGCCGGAGCCTTGGCGTATATTTTGACATCAAAATTTATAAGTGAGAGCGGGCGATATGAACCACACTGCGAGGGGGATTTACCAGATTTAAGTAATACTGTGATTGTGGCCTCACGGAGTGAAGGGGGAAATACACCAGCCTCCACAGACTCCTCCCAAAGAGCCAGCAAGTGAGGGAGCAGCTGTGACTTATAATGCTTGTAAAATTTGACTGGGATGCCTTCCGAGGATAAGGAGTCAATAGCGTCTGACAGCTCCTCCAGTGTGAGTGGGGAGTCAAGGGAACCCGCTGTCTCTGGGGATAGGGTTGACAAAGGAAGGGCATCGAGAAAGGAGTCGATCTCCGCCACTGACACCTCATCTGAGTTAGAATATAGGGTTTCATAGAATGTGAAACATTCCATGTTGATGTCCTGCGAGGAGACAGCCATGGAGCCGTCAGGCCTCTCAATTCCAAGTATGTGTGGGGACCCCGTCTCGTGATGGATCCGTCTCGCCAGAAATCGACCAGGGCGTTCACCCTCCCCGTATCTCCTCGCCATGCCAGAACTATCCAAAAACCTTTGTTCACGGTCCGCAAGGGATCGCAACGTATCCAACTCCATCCCGATGTCCGCCAGGTTACCTGGGGTAGAGTGAAGTGAGCATGTAGCTTCCAGGGTCGAAAGTCTGGATTCGCTCATGGCAAGATCTCTCCGGATCGACTTAAGGACCCCATTCTCCTTGGACAACGCAATCCCTCTAATATAAACCTTAAAGGACTCCCATAGAGTGGCCTGAGATGTTACCGAGCCTGTATTTGTCCCGAAGAACTCTTCAATCGACACCTCGAGCTCGGAACAGAACTCCGGGTCCAGTAGGGAGAGGGGTTTCAACCTCCAACTACGAGTCCGGCCGGGATCTGGACCCCAACCAATGGTAACAGTAACTGGAGAATGGTCAGACAGGGTTCTGGGAAGAATCATTAACTGTATAACGTTCTTAACCAATTCGTTGGAGATCACCCATCTGTCAATGCGGGAATAGGAATCGTGGACTGAGGAGTAGAAAGAATAAATGCGGGAATCCGGGTAAAAGAACCTCCATACATCTACCATGGCCAGACGGGGTAGGGATGATAGTGCAGCTTGAGCTGCCCTGGAGAGATGACGGGGCTTGGAGCCAGATCTATTGAGGGCTACATCAAAGATTGTGTTAAAGTCACCCCCCCCAGAGGATGGGGACAAGGGGGAAGCCATCAAGGAGGGACGTGACCTGCACATAAAAATCCGGGTCATCTAGGTTAGGGCCGTAAATGTTCAGCAGAACCACTTCCTTGTGTTGAGCGTGGCATGAAGCAGTACATACCTGCCTTGGGGGTCAATTTGTGAGGAAATGAGGGTGAACTTGAGACTCTTATGAATGAGGGTCATGACCCCACGGCTTTGAGTAAGGAAATCGGTGAAAAATCTATGGGGCCCCAGGTTTTGGCGAAGCGCGTGCACTGTTCCGTGCGAGCATGTGTCTCTTGTAAAAAAAGAATCTTGGGCCCGTGGCGCTCGGCCTGCAGCTGGAGCTGCCTCATCTTTTTATAATTACCCAAACCCCGTACGTTCCAGCTCATAAAGGTCAAGTCACTCTCGATCACAGATGCAGTGGCGTTTGAAACAGAGAAAATGTCAATAACCAGTGGGTCAGATTCGCAGCCCTGCGGCAACAGTTCCCGAGTGCCACACCACAGTCCGCCTTCGCTGCCAGCACCAACTTTTTAATAACACAACCCCAAACATGTCCCACTCCCACCCACATCCCCCCCCCCAAACAGAGGGATGACAATCCCAACCCCCCTCAACCAAAACCAAACCAGAGGCATCAGCGCCTGGGGGCCTGTAGGCCGGACTGGCCGCGTCACTCCGGGCTACGGCAGATCCAGTAGAACAAAAGGTGCCCACAGTAGGAATCGCATGTAACTTGGGCAAAGTACTTGTACATGGTGATATGGCACGTATTTGTAAGATGAGCAGAACAAGCAGATTACGGGATAGAGGATCAGTGTCGTGCCTTCCATAATAATATTCCATAATATGGCCTCTCCCCGTCGGGCACCAAGGGTAACTGTAGAACCGTGGTCAGAGGAGGGGGATCAGCCATGGAAATGTTCGTCCATAAACTTGGAGGCCTCCTCTGGGATCGTGAAGAAGAACACCTGGTTAGCGTGTTCTATGCGAAGTTTGGTGGGATAGAGCATAGCGTATTTGATTGAGTGGTCTCGCAGCCTTCGTTTCACCGCTTGGAAAGTCTTGCGTTCCCGTTGGACGGCTGTTGAAAAGTCTGGGTAAAGGTGAATCCTTGTGCCGCCCAGTAGTAGCTCACCCTTGAGCCTTGAGGCCCTGAGGAGGGCGTCACGGTAGTTCAGCACACAAGCTATGATGGGCCGAGGTGGAGCACCGGGCTTAGGTTTAGCCGTCAGGGGGCAATGTGCCCGCTCAATAGCGAAGTGCGGAGAAAGCTCGGGTGAGTCAAGGAGCGACAGCAATGTGTGCTCAACAAAATCTTCCATTGGCTCGTGGACTTCATTCTCGGGAACCCCGATAATGCAGAGGTTGTTGCACCTTGAGCGGGATTCCAAGTCCTCGTTCTTCTTTTCCACCTAGAGGACTCGGCTGGAGACAGCGACAACCTCGGAGCGCAGGGCACCCAGCGCATCCTCAGCGGAGCCGACCCGTGTCTCGACCTCCGACACTCGGCTATCAGTCCTCTCGATGTGGGCCTTAATGGAGGATATAGTGCCGTTCACGTCATCTAATTTTGAGTGAAGTGCGGTGAAGCCCTCCCGGATAAAGTCCATCATATTTTGGGATTCCGGAGCTGCGTCAGATGAAGCGGCAGGGGCCTGCTCACAGCCTCCTTCGGCGATCTCACCGCCGCCTTCGCAAACATGTTGATAGAGCTCTGTTTCCTCGCGCCCCCTTGGTCATCCTGGCGATGTTGGAGGTCAAGGAGAAGGCAGGGGGAGCTCGGACCCTGTACCTCGTAACACAGAGTGCAAAGTATGGTATGGAACAGGAGGTAGTACGAAGAAACCAGAGTCTGTGGATCAATGAGTATGAGATATTGCGGCTGCCAGAGCAGAAGTTGGAAGCTGGCTAGCCCAGGGAGACCTGGGGGACAACGCCAGGGGAGCACAGATGCAGGAGACCCCAGGGGCAGGGGTGGCGATGTCCAGCGGTCGCTGTGAATGCAGGGGTCCAGGCGTAAATGACTGAGTGCGGTGAGTAGGGAGGAGCGCCCCCCCGGCACAATGCCCCGGTGGTAGGGTGGGCCGATCGCGGCCTCGAGGTCAGCAATGTGGGGTAAGGCAGGCCCCAGGTAAACAACAGATCCAGCAAGAAGTAGTGGCTCCAGGAGCGCCGCGGCCCACTCAGGAGATAGGAGACCCCCCCAGTGCAGGGATGCGTGCGGCCAGCGAAGATTACGGCTCCCCTAGTAGGGCGGTCGGGTGAAGATGGAACCACAAAGCAGGGGGGCCCACAACCCGAGCACAGCCAGCACAGGAAAGGACCAGTGTCCGTGGTTTGCCCCAGAGTCTCAGAACCAAGCAGTGGGGGAGCGCGCAGCAGCACCCCCCCTTGACATACCTTTATCTCTCCTGGCTCCGCCGCACAAGCCCGCAGGGGAGCGCGGCACCCGGCGTCCAAGGGCACGCCGCAGCACTACCCCGGGGAGGGGCCACCGGCAGGATGCGGGCCAAGATCGGGGAGGCCCGGCCATGGCAGCACCGAGGAAGTCCCTCCGGGGGCCCCGAGCCGCCCTGCAGCAGCTCCAGGGGGTCCAGGGGGTCCTCTCGCGCAAGACGGGCCCAGGTGGAAGCAGGAGGTGGGGGCCGGGACCACGGACACAACACAGGTCCCTACCGGAGCGGTCGGCAGTCCACGATGTGCAGGGGGGGAGGGCCTCCAGTCCAGGGGAGGCGAAGAGCCGCCCAGCAGCAGCGGCCACAGCCGCGGTGCCTCCGCAACGGCAGGAGGCGACCCCGGGGCAAGCGAGGGTCCGCGGCCCCGGGGGAGACGATCCTACACGGTGGGACCAAAAAGGAACAGGCTATGGGGGCCAGGCCCCCGGGGCGCACCGCAGGCCCTCTCCAGAGCGTCCAGAAGTCCCCGGAGCACAGGAAGGCAGGCGCGTCTCCCCCAGCCATGCCAGGAGAGGCGCGAAGCCGCGCCGACGATGGGGGAAGTGCGAAGGGGCGCCCAGATCTCAGGATCCCCAGCTCCAATTCGAACAGGAGTAGGACCAAGTGGTGCCAGGTCACCTCAGAGGATAAGTCGTGCCCTCCAGGGCAGGGTACCAGATCGGGAAGGTACCCCAAAAAGGATCGTGGGATCTGCAAACCACGGAGAGATATGCTCAGGCGGCCATCTTGTTCGGCGCTCAACAGCGCCCCCAAGAATCATTTTTTTACAGATATAAACAGGGTCAATATTGCATTCCATCTGAAGAACACTATTACAACACACACACAAGTTTCACCCTGCAATTAGACATTTGTTTCTTTTATCTTCTGTAAGAGTGCAGAAGAATGAGACTGACACACATATGGCATCATGGTTGCTATAAACGTTTACTGAGTAAGAAAATAAGGAGAAAACCAAACTTTCCCTAACTCTAAGAGGGGTTTCCCTGCCTCCACTAAAAAGACTAATGGCTCAGTCAGAATGTCCATGTAAATCAATAGTCCACCATCCTGTGTCAAAACCCTACTTCTGTCCATTACACTTAACACTAAACTAAAGATAAAGTAGATCTTCTTGGTCCAGAAGAATGACTCCCTTCGTCTTGACTAGAGGTACAAGTTTGAAAGTATTGGGGGAATGGCTCCCTTCACCAGGTCAAAACACAAAAGACAAAGTTCAAATCGCTCTCCTTGGCAGACACACTGCCTATCTTCTAACATTTCAGCACAACCAGGGGGAATGACTCCCTTGCCCTGGTCTGAGTTACCAGGAGAATGACTCCCTTCGTCTGGTATCTTGGCTTTAGAGTTCGTACAATTTTGGGTACTAGGAGAATGCCTCCCTTTTCCTAGTATCTTGACAGTTTAACACAACCAGGGGGAATCGCTCCCTTCCCCTTATCTTGGTTACCAGGAGAATGACTCCCTTTGCCTGGTATCTTTTCACTTGTTCTCACAATTCCAGATTACCAGGGGGGGTGACTCCCTGACTCCCTTCCCCTGGTCTCTCTCTCTCTCATTTAGTTTCACAGTTCACTACCACCAGGGGGAATGACTTCCTTCCCCTGGCCCACGTCTCATGTAGCTTCAAATACATAACTCTCAAATGTTAGAACGGTCCCCGACCCAGACTTCTTCTCTTCTTTGATTGCACTCACTTGGTATCTCTTGTTACCAAGTACTGCGATGAGAAAGATGGCTTGTGCGCTTTGCTGATTTTGGGTCCCAATCCTAGCTTCTCTCGCTGTTCGTTTTGGCCCACTTTCGTTAACTCTTCTGGCAAGTGGGACTATGAGGAAGATACCTCGCTTCCTGGTTTGGGTCCCAGACCCCTGTTTCTCTGCCGCTTAGATTCAGCTCTCTTGGCTTACTCTCTCGCCAAGTACTGATATGAGAAAGATACCTCGCTCCTTGATGTGGGTCCCCGACCCCTGTTTCTCTCACTTTTTGGTTCAGCTCCTTTGGCTCCCTCTCTTTGCAAGTACTGATGCAAGAGAGATGCCTTGCTTCTCGGTTTGGGTCCCAGACCCGTCTGATGGTCAGTGATTTTCGTGATGCCATTGGGCCGAGGAAGTGTCCTGCTAATGCAGAGCCCTCTTGATGCCTGCCCTGCATCCCTACCGGGCCGCCTGTAATTTCCCTGTTCCTGCCACGGGGGTCGGCTAGCTCTCTGGTTCTTTCTGGGATTGGGCATCTTTACGTCAGCTGCTCGGGTCTGCATTCCACTTTTCTGCTTCTGGCTTCTCAGAGGCGCGTCACCACACGGGTCATCAGGACTGGTGTGTAGGTTGCTTCCTGTGTGACCTCCCGGGGACTTCCACGAATCCTCGCCTCCGTTCACCGCTCTGCCTGGTTGTTCTCTGGATAAGATTCAAGACTCCTGAGTTCATTGCGGGCCCAAGACAAGCCCTTCTTCAGTTTCCTCTTTATTCTATAGGCTACACCTTGGTGCAGCGTCCACATGTGCAGTGGGGGCTGTCATGTCAGTTCTTATTCCTCCTAGGGGCCACCTCGTCCCAGTACCCGGGTCAGGCAAATCCTTAGGATCCTAAAGGATCTTCTCCGTCCCAGTACTCATGGTTATATTAAACTCACAGATGTTACAAAAGTACATGGGCCTATTCTCACCATGGGAGTTATTGTTAGAAGCGGGGACTAAGGACTGAGGAGATGTGTAAGGCATGGGTGGAGGGTCGGGATACTGCTTTCTCCCAAGATGTTCTCCTTTGTCTCCAGATGGGAGATCTCTTCCCATGAGATACTCCCGTGAGTACCACCCCCAGGGGGACTATTGGTTAGCGGCCTCACCATCCTGGCCTCATGGGAAGAGGCTCCCCCTCGGGGAGAAGGGAAGACATATCAGGATTCATCACACTTGATTTGGCAGAAAAGGCTTATTCGTCATCAACCCACTGTTTATGAAAAGTTTCATCAGCTAAGCGTCAGCTTAACCTGCGCTTAACAGCAGACTTTCTTAAAGGTTTGTGAGGTTAATTGAGCTCCTAATACTCATGAAATGTATTGAAGCTGAGTCAGGGTTCTGTCAGACATATTTACAATGCCTACCTGGCACAAGTAACCACTACCACATTTGTTGCCAATACAGAACAGATTATAGCAAGTTAGGTGCAGTTGCAAGCAGATTGCAATCAGTTTGGGGATTATGAGGGTTCCAAATTGTGTTTGGTGTAGTTTACATAAGGTATTTTTTAGTTCCAACTTTGGAGGAAAAATGGAAATTGAAAATATTATGTACTCTCCTTGCCGTATTATGGTGAATTGGCCCTGTAATTAGCCATTTTTAAACAGTGTTTCTTGCTTATGCAAGGCGAAGACTGTGGGATGTACTGCGCATGTCTTTGCAATGAAGGCCTTTCACCTCACTTGTTGGAATGCTTGTTTTCTCATCTCTCGCTTCTGGCATGTTTCCCTTTTGCATATACAAGCGTATCTAGGCTCTCACCTTCTTGAGAAAAGGGGCACTTTGGGGCAGAAGTCGTCATATTGCTAATGCTCTTGCTTGCTTCAAAGCGTATGGGAATCTTTCAGGAGTATAGGCATCTTGACTAAATAAGTTACGACAGGTTGACCTCACTGACAACACTGGCTCACATGAAAGAGTGCAGCTGGTGTTAAAGGTTAATGTAATGAGGATTTGTTCTTTGTTAGCTGGATGGTTCTAGTGTGCAACCTTCAACTGGGGGACCACCCATTTCAATGGAAAGTATGTGTTAGGTATAAAAGAAGTGGGCTCGAAGGGAAGAGGATTCGGAATGTGTGTCTCGTGTTGCTGTTGGGTTTGTGCAGTCTCTGCTTTCTGCTAATAAAGTATTCACCAATGCACTGGAGTCGTGAGTGATAATTTTTCCGCTACACAAAAAAAGTACCAAAAAAACTTTCACCAACCAAGTTAAATTACAAATTATGAACTCACCAACTTGCTCATGTGATCAAAATAATGACTGAGATAATAGAGCAGTGCATTCTCAATGATCACCAACATATCACATATTTTCTAAGCAATGATAAAACAACAGTTATCATAGCAAAAACATGTCTTAGTTAGACCTCTTAAAAGCAAAGAGATGGACTTAGTTTGTCAGAGAAGAACCCGAATAGAGCACACAGCTGAGGATTTGAAATAAATATTCTCTTTACTTTTTAAAACAAGCCCATTTAAAAAGAAAACATCATACAATGCTTGAATGCACTATCACTGCTCAATTTCTGGAATGCTTTCTATTGGAAATGGTGGCATAACATACATATTTACAGAAAATGTATTTGGAATACTATCAAGCTCAAGATATTACTGCTAACAATATACCTTTTAAATAAATTTAAAAAGGCAGCATTGCAAATACTATGCACAATGTTGATTACCTTAGCTCACACTCTGTATTGCACGGTTCTTTTTCTGTTGGGGGTTGAGGGAACTGTTCGCATCTTTGGTCAGAAACCACAAGGCGATCACCCCTGCGTATGCAGGAATTTTTCCTTTTGCGTGTACCTAGGTGAAACATTTTTAAAGAGTACAATATTATTTTGCCTGTATGGCCATATAGAAAAACACAGTGGTTGCTTTAAGAATGTAAAATGTCCAATACTATTTGTTAATGGCATTTCTTGTAGGTTGTGTTGCTATTCAGCCCAGAGTTCTGGCCAAATGCACAGAGATGGATTGCTAGGATTTTCATCATACCCCACTTGCCAGCACCTAACCTCCTCCCCAGGATTGGTAAGGATGCCCACCTCGGGCTGTGGCAGGTTTTGCAGGAGAGAATAGCTGTGTACTCAATGCAAGGGTCTTGAGAGAGTTAGATATCTGTGCCTAGTGCAGGAGAAGCTACTCATCCTCAGCACCTGACAGGATTACAACTGGAGAGCAAAGTTGTTCTGGGCCTTGCCCCCAGAACATCTAGGAACCAATTAATGTTACCTATGACTCAATTATAGCATTCTATATCCATAACTTTGCTAAACAGTTGTATCACTAACACAACAAGAATGTACACTTGCAATGTAGCACCTCTTTAAACTAATAAATACAAACAAGAGTGCCCTTATTCTTTTATTTAGCATTTTTGTATATTCTCTAATAAGCAAATCCAGCAATAATGCAGTTGGATACAGTCCAGGCATCCTATTCACACCTAGATATCTACACCCGGCAGCCAATCGGCAATGTGTATAACCACCTAAAATATGGCACAGTGACGCTAAAGATACACTCACATTAGTGCTGTCAGGCCAGTTTGTGCCAGTAACCGGCTCATGCATATTCTCGCCACTCTAAACCCACTAAATGGAAAAGGCTAAAATAACTATAAAAAGCCCATTGCTCCTAAGGGCAATGACAATCTGAGACCATGGTAGGGCTTGCACATTTTTAAACATTTCACTATCCCCCCACAAATGCCTCTGACCCTTCAAAAAAGTAAACCAAATAATGACAGGGTTTTATTGTTTAACGGTGAATTTCACCATCAATAAATGTCGTATTTGGCACAGTGCTGCCACCCAGAGGCCAGCCATGCACAGTGAAGCATGTAGTTGCTATTTTCAGCAGGTATGCTTGTTAGCACTGAAAAGCAAATGAGTGTTTCCTACAGCCCTGTAGTTGCTATGAATTTCTGCTGCTAATAAACTCTCCTTGCCTACAAGCAGGCAAGGAGATTTTGAGTGCCCTGCGTGGGTTTAAAATACAGGTAAAACAGTTGAAATACACCTGCTGAAATTGTCCCTGCCATCCACCGGTGTACATAGGGGTGCTCTTATCCTGGCCAGAAGAGGGTATATGGAGAGATGCAGATTTCTGAGTACTATTATGCCCGTACCTGCCCCACAACTAGGCTCAGGGTTTCCCCAAACACCTGAGTTCGAGGGTAGCCGAACAATGAACACATTGGCCGCACTTGGTTTTCATATACCATAGAAAACAAAATATGCTAAGTGTGAAAGTCAAGCTTAACAAATATAGAAACAAGAACTTGAAAAAAATGTCAATATATAGAGGTCAGGGTACAGATAAAGATAACCTGTAAAGTTTTGGACCCATCTGCTCACTTTCCAGTGGCCAGTAGTCCTGTCAAGCTCTGCTGCCCTACAAGAATTCAAGAATCTTTTAAAATATAAACATTGATTTTTAACTTCAGTAACTGAATCTAGTGGGAATCTTGCAGCAGGAGGATTATTTTGATTTAACAACACATAGGGGCTCATTCTAATTTGCTGGTCCGGAAACAAGGGTGGCGTTAAGCTCACCGGCACCCTTGTTTCTGGACCAGCAAACTATGGGCCTCATTACGACCCTGGCGGTAAGGGGTTAGCGCCAGCGTTAGCTGCGCCGACCCCTTACCGCCAATTACGAGGTCCCTTAGCGCCATGGCGCTTTTAACACCTGCTTTTAGCAGGTGTTAAAATCCATGGCGCTAAGGGACCATGGAGTTAATTACGCCACCGTAATTTACGGTGGCGTAATTAACGCCTTCCCCACTCCCATTATGCCCTATGGGGCAAAAATGGGAATGGGGAAGGGTAAATGGGGATTGGGGACTTACCGCCCCGCCGACCTCGGAATGGGGCGGTAAGTCCGCCAACCACCATGGCGTAAACGTAGTTTACGCCATGGTGGTAAAGTCACGGCCCAGGCGGTAACTTACCGCCTGGGTCGTAATGAGGCCCTATGTGTTTGCCTACCATGACCGATGTGCCCAACAAATCTGACCCTGCAGCGGCCACGGTAGGCAAGCACTTCAAAGAAGCGCAGGCACCGTTAGCAACGGTCCTGGCGCTTCCGTGTCCCCACTCCCATAGAGTCCTACGGGGTCTATGGAATGGGGACTTACAATTTACTGACGCCTGACTTCCCAGGCTGCCGGACTTGTAATGAGCCAGTGGCACCGGGAAGTCAGGCGCTGGTAAATTATTCCGAGACGGCAGCAACCCGCCGGTAGCACCAGCAGGGTTACCGCCAGACTCGCAAAGAAGCCCATAATGTTTTATTTAACTAACCACCCATGTTTTAGTCACATGTAAAAGCAGCAGCAGACCCATGTCTGTGTTTGCATTTTGAATTCAATGGCATTTTCAAAGCTGGTCACATATGTACACATTTATTCGGCTTTGATGCAGTAAACAATATGTTTTAAAAACAAGGCAAAGGCCGGCAAATCCTATTTGGCAAAGGAAAAACTGAGCTGAGTGCTTTATCAGCATGTCATTTGTCAAGAGTTACTGGCAAAGCATGGCAGATTATTTGTGCAGAACTTGTAACAACCCAACACATTCAAATCAGTGTGTGTGCTCAGCAGAACCTGTGCTTGCCCTTAGAAATAAAATAAAATATGTCATGTGACAAACCAACATTTTAATGGCTTTTTGCTTAACTAGTAAGCATTTCACACACTGTTCGCAATTGCATTTTAAAACAGGATGTTTTTCATAATTTCCTTAGTTGGTTTTCCCTTTGCTCACTACAGTATGAATGAGACAGGCGTTCTTTTAGTAACTTTTAGCAGAAAGGCGTTTTAACTTTCCAACCCCATTTATCGAAAAATGAATAATTTTGAAACAAGGAGAACTTTTAAAAGGTATGGGCAGTTCAATGAACTACAAATGCACTTCAAATATAGCTATCCCAGGGTTTGTTTAATGATTTTTATGCATGCCTACATGGTACAAGGGACCACTAACACATACTGGTGGAGTGTTTGTTTGCACGTTTGGTGCCAGTAAATAACACATGATATCACTTTAGGTGCAATAATTAGTATATTGCAATCTGTTTAGAGCAGCGGTCTGCTACCTTTGGTTTTCCAAGTGTTTTGGACTACCAATCCCACCAGTCCTAGTCAATGGTGAAGGATCATGCGGGTCACAGTCCAAAACATGTGAAGAGCCACAGGTTGCAGACCTCTGGTTCAGTTAATGTACGGGTTGCTTAATGGTTCTTGGTACTGTTTACTGTGATGGGTCATGAGAAGGACACGGACTCAAGTCTTCCATTTTTAAATTTTATTTATTGAAAGGAAAGTGAAAACTCTGGACTTTCCCCAGGTTTCCCCTACCCAACAAAAACTAAGAACAGTGCTCGTCGGTTGTCAGTGAGTGCAAAAGGAAGATCTGCCCTCTGTCCAAACTCATGTAACCTGTCCCTGACACTATCAAAAACACTCATGCAAAGGAGAATGCCTCCCTTCTGCTGTGGGCTGCTTCTCAGCAAGTTCACCTTAGTAAAAGTATTTGTAGGTAGTTCTTTGTAACCACTTTTATCAGGTCGTATAGTTCAGATATTGGGTTTTTCAATTCCTCAACGCTGTGTTTTACATGTTGTATCCCCCTCTCCGTTTTATTCTGTTCTCTTGTGATCTTATTTGTTTCTATCACCCCTTTTCCCTGCGGAAATACTCTTCTTCCCTTGGTAGTTAAATGTGAGGCTTTCTCTTTACCGAATGTCCAGTCCTTTTCTTGACTAGGATGCAATGAACTGTTCCAATTATAGCTCTCACTTTTCTTAAGTATCTCCAACAATTGGTCTTTACTGGGATGAATACGAGTGTTCCAGTAATGATGTTCACTCTTCTTAGATATTTTCAACCCTTGGTTGTTAATGGGAGAAGTATGAGGGTTCCAGTAACGATTCTCACTCGTTTGCACTGTTTGGTCTTTACTGGGACGAGTATGAGTGTTCGAGTAATGATTCCTGCTCTTCTCCACCACTTGGTTCTTACTGGAACGGGTGTGAATGTTCCAATCATGATTCCTACTCTCATTACATACTTCCCACACTTGGTACTTATTGGTACACGTATACATGTTCCATTCATTATTTTCTGTCCCCCACGGGTCTCTTGCTCTCCCTGTTACCATTCCGTCTCAGGGATTGCATCACCGGGCTTCGCACGGGGCCTTCCTCAGTGATTGTCCGGTTGGCATCCCGGCTCTTTGTTTCCTCTTCATTCAGCACGCTCCACAGTGCCTTGAGGTAAGTAGTCTTGGTGTTGTTTAGGGACTCCAAAGTCCACCGGGCTTCCGTCACACCACCACTTCTCACTTGGTAACTCCCTGGACACTGTTAGTACTTCAGCTTCTCGTACTTCAGGTAAGGTACTGAGGGTAAGATGCCTGGACTCACACGCCAGCTTCTTTACAGCCATGGGTCTTTGTTTCATTCAGCTCTGCCCTCACAGCTGCTTTCAATCTCCCGGGCTTCTCTCTTGCTCAGGTCTCCTGCTCTCAGATTCATGACGCTGCCACAGGACGTCCCCCACGGAGAGTCAAAGTCGTCCTTCTCTGCTCTGCGTGTACTCTGTACTGCTCCATTCATTTTCTTCATCTCAGTAGCACATATGGATATATTTTCAGGTTTACTCAAGGGTTCTACATGCCAATAACCAATATCAGCTTGTTGTTCATGTTTCCTTTTCGTAGGTGTTATTACTGATGTGCTATAGGTGGGTTGATTAGGGAGTTCCTCACCGGAACAGGAGTCCTTGTCCCCAAGGTGGGAGTCTCTCCTGGCGAGGTCCCATCAGGCTTACCTCCCATGCCTCACAGGGAAAGCCCCCCGTCCCCAGGGAGAAGTGACTGAATCCTGCGATTCATCAAACAATGTGATATATTTCTCAACTCCAACAAAAATACCTCTATTGTGTTCTCCTTTAAAAGAAAGAAGCAATATTCTAAGCAGGTATTGTCTGCGCCCCATCTATCTTGACCTTTTAAAGTAGTACCTGCAATGAGTGTAACAAAGGACCTGGACCCCTTAATATTAAAAGTTAACATTTATGTTCTTATATAGCGCTTCATGCCAGATTCCCCAGCTACTTAGTGCTGTAATAATAGGTGTTGCTGTTACCTAAATTAACAGTACCAATTTACTGACCGCAAAAGATTGCAACAGCTTAAGTGGCAATGCCACAAATCCGTACCAAAAAATGCAAGTCGGGGTACCGTTGTAGGACAGGCAGCTGGGCACTTGAAAATTATACCAACAAAAAGTAAAACATGTGCTGCTGGATGATGCTGCGCAGGCCACGCATGCTGCAGTCATGCAATGTCATTCAAGTATCAAACTTAGGGTCTGGACTTCTCCTAGACCCGGTCACATAATTATGTGCACACGTATTCAGCGCCCAAAGGAAACACACAGACCATGACACTTTGCAATATTGGTCATTAATTGTTCTTATTGTCTTTTGTTCATAACAGTAGTATACAAAAAATAGTATTACATGAAATAGTTAGAACCTTAATATGACCAATTTTCTAGTCTACATCGCATTTCTAATAAAACATCCAAGTTGTTGTTGGTGAATAAACACATAAAATACAAAAAACAGAAAAGTGAAGTGAAGTGAAGAAAGATAAGACCCCACCTGAGTTTGAAGAAAGAGATATGGATTGAAAAGTATAGACAGAGACCCAGTGTAGAGGGAAACTCTGTGACTTCTAAGTTGTTCACGTGTAGTGAATAAGAGGCTTAAGTGAGGTAGAGGACAGATTGTAACAACCTTAGTCAGGCTAATGTGTCAAGTGATGAATTCGAAATAGGACTCAACACTCATGTTGAATAACAAAGAGACTGCAATTTTCATATTTCATACATAATGATTAATTTCCATTCTAATATTCAGAGGAGCTGATCAAGTGCAGTTTTACTGTGAAATAGTAACAGATTCTCAATTGCTGTGTTATCTTTCACACACTATTTAGCAGTCAGAAAGTGTAATTCTTAGTTTGAAACTGTTGCACGGGCTTGACCTGAAACCAAGTCTCTTGTTTCTCAAAAGGCTCAAATTGCCAGATCCTATGCTTCAAAGTTCAGAAACAAATTTTAGGTCAAACAAACGGAGCGCTCGTTTAGTCTGTATAAATAAAAAAAAAACAGTCCCTTATTTTAGGGCGGTTAGAAGGAAAGAAAAGCTACTCCTATGTTTGAGGTTTTTGTGAGCGGTTTGATTCAAGAAAAAAAGGAGAGAGCCCTCATTGGGTCTGCCTACGTGTGTAGGGGATGGACCCCTGAATGTGAAAGCAAATATTGCTCCTAAACACTTGAATTTACAAAAAAGGTCTGGTAGTCCAAATAAGCCAGTGATTATTCCCCAAAGCAGGGAATCACTAGAACCCCCTTGCTGGAGACCCCTTTTTCGGTGGTTGGTCTAATCCAATATGGCCACCTTCATCAGGGCAGAATTAAAGGACCCATAAGGGGAAGAAAAGAACACGCCCGCAGCCTGGAGTCTATGGCTGCTGCTGCATGCGTTTGACCCACGATGCCGTCAGAATCGAATTCGATGCACCCAGCACTTATGGTGTCACTAGGATGGACCGTTCCATAATTCCTGATTGTGGAAAGTGCGGATAAATCCCGTGCCCATGTTCCTTGAAGGGTTTGGCTACGGTCGCTGTAGAGGAGGATGTATTTGTAGATTCACTACTCCTTTCCTCTGCATATACGTGTTTCCGTTTTCCATCAATCTTCACACAGACAAGAATTATCTGTGTGGTTGGAAAAACCGAGGCGGCATGGGAGCAGCTTGTCTCTCAGTACTTGCAGACTCGCTGGACTGCTGCAGGCTTCTGTGCTGCGAGTCCGCATCTCTGCGTATCGCCGTAACATCGCTGGGAAATTGTAGGGAAAAATAAATAAATATGTAGGGGAATTAATGGAATGGAAAACGAGATGGAGAAAAAAAAACATGAGTAAGTGTCGGTGCCAAATTTGGTTTTAACAGTATTAATTATCTGTTATTGTGAGCATAAGGTTGTAGACCTGACTTAATAATAAGATGACCATTGATTAGGGCCACTCAAAAGGCACAGCTTCACCTCACTGATGTGGTCCGACTAGGCCGAAACACATGTGTGGGGTTGCTGTTGGTACTCTTGTTCAGAGGAGTTTTGCCTAGCAATTCGGTGCTGGACTGCCCTTGTGGGTGGGACAAAGACTGATATGCAAATAGTTATTTGACCTCTGTGAAGGGTGCAGTGAGCTAAAACGTGGTTTTAGAAACTCCTGGGTGGAAGAAATTCCACAGAACAGAGTATTTGACCCATGTTCGTTCTCAGTAGAGGGGCTCCCACACTTGTTTGTAACGATGTAAAATATATAGAGCGCCATATTGGAATGTCTTAATTAGGGTGGATGAAGCCGAAAAAGAGGCTTGGAAGGGCTTCACGAAACAGCACTCATGAGCAACAACCACTATGTAGCTTCTATCGAATACTGGGTCTGATAATATGAGATGTTACAATTGTCAGAGTGTAAGATATTGTTTTTTATTTGTGTTGTTTAATAAATCTCACTTGGGGGTGCCATGTGTACTTTGAGGATGATCTCTTGAAAGATGGGGTTTCAACATGGGAGGAAATAACTCAGCTCCACTATGTAGGATAGTTCATGCTGCTTTTTACATGAGCATCATTCACAAGGTGGCTAGGGTCTGCCAGTTAGTAACTTCATTGAGTCCCAATGTGTCCGTTTTTAAACAAAAAATACAAGATTGCTCTCTCTTAAATAATAAGGCAGAGATATCTCCCCCATGTCTTGGCACCTTAACCTTTTGCAGAATGGTCCATGTAAAGTCAAGGTGTGAGTGTCTCATCCTGGTTAAATGCTCTACCATGGGCGCTGTGAGTTCTTTCGTTCTAATACATGACCTGTGTTCTCCCATTCTTATTTTCACTGCACGTGATGTCATGCAGACATATCTGAGGCCACAAGGGCAGGTGATCAGATAGATGACATCCGTAGTGTTGCAGTTGGTAAAAGACCTCTTTGTCCAGGAATAAATGCTGCCCTATATCTATTGAGGTGCTACGGCTAGTTTGCACACAGGACATACAGTGCCCACATGGTGCATGTCCTGAGGGCCCCGGAGTATTCCAGAGCGTGCTCTGTGTTGGTATCTCTTTGTCTGGATATGTGTGTACCAAGGAATATCGTAAATTCTTTCTCTGTTTTATGGTGAATCTTGGAGTAGGGGTGTTACTTTTGCCCATATTCAGGATTGGCCATACTTTCAAGACCTCTCTTTTTAGGTGGTTCACCGGCAGTGAATAGTTCACTAGCGCTGTGATGGTCTCACCGCCTGTTTCTCTGATTGGATGTTAAGCGATTGCAACATCACGTGGGATGTGTCTGCCATGTTTCTGTGCATGTTTGATGTTTTTTTTGGTAACCCCATTTTTTAAAATGTGTTTGCTAATGTAGATGCTTGTGTATCATATTCTTGTAAGTTGGAATAATTCCTGTGGAACCACAGAAACTGTCTGAAAGGCAAATTCTCTTTGAGTGTCTTAGGGTGGTAGCTTTGAAATAGTAACAATGAGTTCCTATCTGTGAGTTTATGATAAACAGTTGTTGCTATGCCACCCTCCTAAACTGTCAGGGTAAGGTCCATAAAATGGATATGTGTCTTGCTTGAGTGCATCGTGAAATTAAGGTAAGGGTTCTGGCTATTGAGCCAACTCAAAAAGGCTCAATAACCGATCTTCTGTACCATCAAAAATGAGCAATATGTCGTCTATGTATCGTGCCCAGTGGTGGATGTTTTCTCGAAACTGATTGTGTCATAGATTGTGCTGTTTTCAAACTAGGACAAACACAGGTTTGCCAGGTGGGGACAAACATGGCCCCCATTGCAGTGCCTGATATTTGTTCTAAAAATTCTTCTTTGAAAATGAAGAAGTTTATTGTGAGCGCCACTTCGGCTAGTTGCATCACAAAAGTCACTGGTATGTCCAAGGGGGATCATTGGCTCGCAACAGTCTGTCAATCACCCTCAATGTTTCTTCCTGAGGTATTTGTGTATACAAGGATTCTATGTCTAGAGCGACAAGGAATTGTGTGGTAGGTTTGAAAGGCATACACTGTGTCGCCTTCAGAACTGCTGTGGTGTCTTTAGTGTATGACTTAATCTTGGTCACTTTGTCTCTAAAAGAAAATCCACAAATTCTGAGAGGGGTTCCAGGATCGAGCCTATGCCAGGGACAATAGGTCTGCCAGGAAGTGGATTGAGTGCCTTATCTACCTTCGGTAAGGCTTAAAAAGCAGGGCATTTTGGATGTGTGGGGATCAGGAATTCAACTTCCCTAAGACTAATGTGCCCCTCATTGTGCGCTTCTTCCTTTATTGGGTCAGTCAAACGTTTAATGCCAGGTGTTGGGTCTACTGCCAGACGTCTGTAACTGGAGTGATCTTGCAGGAGAATCATTACCATTGTACGATAGTCTTTGGTATTCATGACACTGTAGCTCCTCCTTTATCTGCTGGTTTTATGGTGATGGACGTATTGTTCACTATTGCAACTGGTTTATGATGATGGCCATATTGTTCACTGTTGCAGAGTCCAGTGAGAAGAGCATTGCCATACTACAGCTTGGAGAGAACCAGTGCTTGGACTGCGGTGCAGAAGTCAGTTGGGAGGAAGGATGTGTCTGATTTTGCATAGGACGTATAGTTGTAGATTGCATATTTTGGTGATAGCAGCTATGTTGTGTGTAGGAATGGTGGGGATCGATGGTGATGCTAAGGGATTTGACAGATGTGGAATGAGATTTGTGTGGGCTGTCTATGTTGAGTTCTTGAATGCAGGGGGTGAAATTGAGTTTGTGCCTATGTGGCCAGATGAGGAGGTATTCCGTTTTGGAAGGGTTGACTTTCAGGAAGCGGGTGGCCATCTAGTTGGTGATGGTGGAGAGACAGGTTTTGTGGGTGTGGAGTTGTGAAGGAGATAAAATTTGAAAGTATATTTGTGTGTCATCTCCATATTAGTGGAAATGGATGTTGTGTTTGCTAGCGGTCTGCCCAAGGGATTCAACATATAGGTTGAAAAGGAGTGGAGACCAAGTGTGTCTTGTCATTGATAAAGGAAGTGAACCAGTCGAGTAGGATGCCAGGGAGTTTCATCCTGTGGACTAGGATGTTTAATAGAATCATGTGGTCGATGGTGTTGAAGGCTGCAGAAAGATCGAGGAGTACAGGCAGCGGCTGTGTGTTCTTTTTATGTTATGCATTGGAGGTCATTGAGGATGTGAAGAGTAGTGATCTCAATGCTGTTTTCAAGTCGAAAGCCAGATTGGAAGGGGTTGAGTAGGTTGTTGTGGTGATGTGTGGTTGCAGTTGTGTGGTGATGAGTTTTCCATGATTCTGGTGATGTACGGTAGGATAGTGATGGGGTGGTAGTTACCGGGCAGTGTGGGGCTGTGCGTTTGTTTTTTTAGCAGGGCAGAGATGTCACATTTTGAGAGCAGCTAAGATAGTACCATGTGACAGACAGGAGTGGATGATGTTGAGCCAGTGGGGAGCTGGGTGGTAATGCAATTGGATGCAACTTCAGGTGGGCATACAGCATCCAGGAAGTGGTCAGGTTTTGTTTTGGCAGCGTGGGTGGTGAGGGTGTCTGTGTCGATGAGGTGGAAGGGTGTTCATGTGTTCAAATGTTTGGGGGTGGCGTTGAGTGGGAAAGCTAGTATTGACTCGGTGTGTGAGAAACCTAGGGGTATTCTCCCATTTGGAACCTGCGAATCCTCTATTCGGGTGGGCAGGTGAGGGAGGTTGCTTTCGGATCCGAACCCTGGGGGTGGACGAGCGAGGGAGGATCACCTGTATAGGGGAGTCTGGGGTCCTTTTCATGTGAATACCCTAGGCGAGACATGGTATCCCATTCGACCGGTTACCCACATTCACAACCCCCCTCTACCTTCTTGGGGTGTTTTCAAACACACAACTTTTCCCCCTCCCCATTTTCGAATAATACTAAGAAGAAGAGGCAACCTAGAGGGGTGAAGATTACCAGTGAAAAACCTACCAAGACACAGAGGACAGACTACAACACTAACGAGAACAGGCAAGGTCAGGCAGACCCAACCCTGACCACACACCTGCAGACAATCAACATCACACAGGTGTATAAATGGAGGCTGCTGAGGCAGAGAAGTCAGATGCAGTTGGGAGAGCAGGATGGAGGCTCCAAGGCTGAGTCCGGCAGAGTATCCCTCTTAAAATCCCAAACACCAGAAGTGAGCTGGGAAGGTTGTCTGGAGCGGAGAAGCCAAAAGGCTGGGGGCTGCCAAGGAGATCCAAAGAAGGACAGCGTGCTACGAGGCTGGCCCGGTGAGAACAAAGGACTGCAGCATGTCACAGGAGCCGTGCCTCCTAAGTGTTGGAATCAGGCAATCAGAACCCTCCTGGCGAGGCCCGGACACTTGCTCATTCCCAGGGGCCAGTGCCGACCCCAGGGTCGCTGAGGTGCAGGCGATGGAACCTGACCTCAGCCCACAGATCCAGAAGGGCTACCTGCCAGCTCTGTGCTATCTGGGTGAGTCATTGAGAGAGTAACCCAGTGGTATGCGTGTGGCTGAAGAGAGGCAGAGATCTGGAAGTGGACATTCTAAGTTTGACGATAAAAGAAGTGCAGTCTGGGAGTTGTAGTGAACTGAGAGCGAACATTCTTTTTAAGTGCTGATGAGACACACAAGAAAAATAACCAGTGAACAAACTCTGAAATGCTTAATAGTCAAGATTAACCACGGCAAAAGGGTAAGTGAAAAGGTAAATGTTGAACTTTTGTGCTTATGAAACTGAACTACCAGACCAAGGGACACTGGGACAAATAACACAAGCGTGTGAGCTGAAGGGAAAGTCGAAGTCGTCTATAGTAAAAATCTTGCACATTCGAAAGTCTTCAACATAAGGAAAAGGTCCGAGCCTGACTGAGGGAGACCGGAAGTGTGATAAGTTAGGGGAAGGGAACCCCTAAGGAATGTGAATTATTCTTGGGGAAGGGAAGCCCTGCTAGTGCTGTGATTGAAAGTTCCTAGCCCGACCGAAGGAGACCTATGTGAACTTTTGTTTTAAACTTTTGCTTTTAGAGGTCCGAACGCGATCGAGGGGTATCTGCGTGAACTTTTTGGGAAAGAACTTGAAAACTGGAATAAATGACTTTAGCATGAAAGGCCAAGCGGACCTCGATCCACGTTTTGAACTGCCTTTGTTTTGGGGAACCTAAGCCAGTGTGTGTCATTCTGTCTACCGGGGCCACCTTTCTCCGTGCTGTCCAACGTGGGAAGGAGAGCTGACTCAGCCACTTTGATTCTGTATACTCTAACGCTGTTTTTCCTTTGCATACAGATTCCCCTTTACACAGTGTTTGCATAAGAGATAGGGCAGGCATTAGTTTTTTTTTTAGTATAGGTTATTTTGATTTGACAGAGACTGACAAGGACTGTGTTATTTATTATTTGTTGGTAGAGACTACTCCCATCATAGCAATAGGGCCAAGCAGGAGTTTTTCCAAACCCAGAAAATTGAACAAAGGTTTTGAAACTGTTCTCTTGTGTCCGTTGTCTTGCCAGTCTAACTGGTGATACCATGCCAACCTTACAGGTGTCACACTAGTGCTACCATTAGTATTTGGCTCATAGTTGGCATTATTAGTTTTAGAAAATAGGTGGAGATCTTGCACCAACATTACTTTTCATTCATGTGGCATGCTTGCACCTCCATTGATTCTGGCTCATATTTGGCCACGCCACCTAGCGAGGCTTCATAGTTTTGCCTAGTTTCGGCATCACTATGAATTTTGGCGCATAGGTGGTGTTTAGTACCACCATTAAGTTTGGCTCATCGGTGGCAATTTAGCATCGTCATCAGTTTTAACTTATATGAGGTTCCTCAGCGTCACCTAGGGAGGCTGAATAATTTTGACTCATAGGAAGCACCAGCAATAGTTTTGGTTCATATATGGCACTTTAGTCCCACCCAGTGGGGTTATATAGTTTTGGCTTGCAGGGGCCCTTGAATGGCACAGTTCGTTTTGGCTCAAAGGTGGTAAACCACTAGCAAGGTTTCATAATTTTGGCTTGCTGCGAGGTCTTTAGTGCCACCATAAGCTTTGGATAACTGGTACACATTTGGCACTATCAGTAGTTGTATCATCTTTGTGGTTTTTATCACCAAAGGGAGCCAATGATATTGTGATAAATATACAGAATATAGTATGCAAAAGGCAGTATACAATAAAAGGCAACAGGGGTGGAGTGGGTAAGGAGAACATGAATATTGTATTGCTCTTATGTGACAGTTGTGCTGTCATGCATTCCAAATAAAGAATCATACTGTAAAGAAGCCAGGCATTCAAAGGAGGAGTAGGCCTGCGTAGGAATGACAGAAGCAGGGATCCGCTCTGCAGAGATTAGAGCTACTCCACCTCTGGGTCAGTTGGTTCTGGGCTTGGAGAGGATCTTGTAGTCTGTCAAAACTTGTGACAGGGCTGGCCGTGAACCATGTCTCAGTGAGAGTGAGGACATCCAGGTCAAATTCTTCGAGGAGGTGGCAGATGTCTGCCGAGTGTTTGACAGCAGAGCGAGAGTTCAGAGTAGCAACGTTGAGCAGGTTGTCACATTTGAAAGACTTCCTGGGTGGGGTACAGGCATGAGGTACACCCAGCACAAGTGATAGAGGGGCCCAAGAGTGGGCAGAGGTGGCGGAGGAAGCAGAGAGGAGGAGGAACTTGCCAGAGAGATGGCGGAATAAGGGGGTGGCATAGGAATCCGAGAGGTGCTAGTAGGAGTAGCAGGAGAAGGAAGGAAGTTGATAAGACTCGGGAGATGCCTATCAAAAAGGAAAATACATGGTCCTAGAGTGTGGGGGGGGCCTAATGGAATGCAAAACACGTGCAGCAGTAGCCACAATTTAAGGGGACTTAGAGAGAAGACAGTAGCACAGTATGCGGTGAACCGCTAGTGGGGAGAGCCTTCATGTTGCGCAGAGATGGAGTCTGTTAAAGTCGGACAGTTAGGTGGAAGTACACACAAAGGCTGGGTAGTTTAATAGAGAGCGGTACTGGCCGCTCTCCCTTCCCACACCTTTCTTACCATACGGTTGCAGCTGGTCGACGGCTGCACTGCGTGCTCGCACTCTGCGCTGCTACCCCTTGGCCGCCAAACACCTGTGTCGCACAACACTGCAGCCTTGTCCTGCAAGGGCTTTGCCACAGAGGGTCCGATCCTCAGTTCTTAAAGGTTTGGATGTGTGGACATAGGTGCAACGTATTACGTACTGACGGGCAGTGTCTCCTGCGCACTTGCATTGCACAACACTGCAGCCTTGTCCTGCGAGGGCTTTGCAGCAGAGGGTCCGATCAACGGTTCTTAAAAGTTTGGATGCATGGACATAGGCGCAATATATTACGTATTGACGGCCAGCGTCTTCTGCTCACCTGCATTGCACAACACCGCAGCCTTGTCCTGTGAGGGCTTTGCTATTGTATCATGGAAAGTGCTCAAATATGTAATTAATCTTTAGCAAACTGCAGTCTAAGTATTGATTATATTATAATTTCATGGTAGATTTCGCCTTTGTTATATCACTATTTAATAATTGTGCTACTTACTATCTCCAGTAACATGGCCCTTGCCCTTTTTTGGTTTCGGCTATTAGGTGTCACTGTAAGCTCTTCCCAAACACTGAATGATTGGCATGGGAAGTGAAGATAGGAGAGAGATGGGATAAGAGGAGGGACACACAGCTTGTGGGTGCTGGCTGGCTTTTTACTGACCCATCGAGTGCCCGCGGCCATGCTCGTCCATTTGGCTATTCCCACCCACTAACTGATCTTGCCAGCCCAAACCTTAACCTCCAGTATTCTTTTAGATAGCTGTTCACATTTAATGAGATAACTGGATTATTTGTTAGCAGTATTCGGAAAAAGGCAATGGCTTATTTACAACTGTAAGGCTGCTTCTGCTGTGATACAAATGTTTTAACCAAGTGTGCCTTCAGTCACTTGATTTATAAGCAACATCTGCGTCTTTCCATTTGTTCCTGTTCACAAGAGTTTTGGCTCTTGCATGGGCATTATGAGTCACTGCCGTAATATGCCCAGGTGCTGACACTATTTGCCTCTTATTTCCAAGCAGTACCACTATGTTAATTGTGAGGGGTCAGAAATGTGAGACAGACATCTTTTGGATGATTTTTCACCATTTTATTAAATTATAAGTTTCAGCAAACGCCTCACTTTCCCTGCTCTAACTTTCCCTGTCTATTCAAAACTAAAGAAAACACTCTAATAAGGAATATCAGGCCATCACACTTTTCCATAAAATACACCAAGAAACTATATGGCAATCCACAACAATGTCAATACTTTTATTTATAATAGATTGACAATCTCTCTTGATAACCTGGGCGAGATCCCCTTCCCCAGGTTTTAAAGTCAAGTTTTAGTTCCAGTGTTCAACAACAAAACAAAAAGGAAACTAGGAAATCCGGGTTCACAATAAAGTTTCAGTTCAGTTCCTGGTTTCATCACAGTATCATAAGAAACTCAGCAAACCAATGTTCAATCAATAGAAAAGTGTCCCCTCTTCCGTGGAACCATGATTTTTCCACTTTCGTAAATAGCATCAGGGATGTTCCAGGTCAAGATTGCCACAATGTATAAATGTCAAAGAAGAACTACAGTTCCTTGTCAGATTCAATGCAACACAATTTCCAGCAAGGTGCAAGAATCACAGCTTCTGGTAGTACTTCTTAAGCTTCCTTATAATAAGTCACAATTGATATCTTTGTCAGGGTAACTTCACAGCACTTCTTCTTAATGTTCATCATGTGAGTATACTCACTGACAACACATTGTAGTTCCACAACTTCTGCAAAATGCATCTTTGTGATTAAGAACAACTGTTCAGGAAAGACAATATTCACTTTAGTGCATCTCTTCTTCTGACCATTCACTTTCAGAAGGGCAGCCTCTTTGCCATTCTTGTCTTTCTGCAACAACCTCCTCCACAATGTCTTTAAGGATATAATTCTACTTTTCCTCTTCTTGGCTTTGGTAGTGTGAGTTATACCGACTTTCAGAGAACAGTCCCAACCAACAAGCTTCCCTTTTCCCAACCTTGTTTTAGTCTCTTTACTTCCTGCCTCCCAGAGTAGTTTAACCATAGACCTTGTTGTCAGTTTCTTTTTGCATTAGGAAATGCTTGCACACCTTTGACTTGAACAATGTGTGTTTCCTTTTTGGTCTAGGACAATGCTTGCACCACTCTTTGGCTTGGAAAAGGTTTGGTTCACTCTTGGCTTGGGGAACACTTGTTTTACTCTTGGCTTGAGCAATGCTTGCTCTCTATAACTCATGAAAGTAATATTTAGTCACGTAACTTCAGTGTTACTTTGTACTTTAACTACTTTATATTTGATTCTTAGGTTCACCTTTACCCTAGAATCATTTTTAGGTGCACACGACCATTCTTTCATCTATTTTTCAAAGGTGTGAATGTTTAATTAAAGTGTTCAGGACTTCTCACTCTTACGCGAGTCAAATGAATAATGTTTATTCACACACGAGTGCTACTTTTCATTCTTCCCATTGTCCAGCAATCAACGGTCGTGTAAGGATAGTGATTATAATGGATACAGTTGCCTGCCGTTGTTCACGCAAGGGATCAGAATTCTCAGTAAAACTCACTGGCTTCTGTCTTGTTCCCTTCACATGCTGCAGGGCTTCAGCTGCTTCTGGCTTCTCTTGGACACACCCCCATCTTCTGTATCAGTGTTTTCGGTCCAGCCACACCACCAAGGAGCTCCTCTCGCTCCAGAGACCCTCGGCTGCACACCTTCTCTCAGCCACAGTCTCCAGCACGATTCCTGCTGTGCAATCTCTGCAATCAGGTTCAGATGGGAAAAGGCAGTCTTCCTTGACGCCTTCTGCAGCGCCACCTCTGCACTTCAAATTTTGGGGGAACAGGACCCTCTCAGAAAAGGCAGTGGAAATCTGCTTGGTTAACGTCTCGCCATCTGTTCACCCTCTTCTTCTTGGATTGCCATTTTGTGCTCTGCTTCAACGGCTACTGTGACAACTGACTTCACAGCATCATCTTCCTCTACAACTAATGGCCTTCACCTGAGGAGGCCTTTTAAGCCTCCCTGCTTACCTTGGATGTGGGTCATTAAGCTTAACAGGCTGACCTGCACTCTTCAGCCCTCTTCCTCGTCACAGTACCCATGGAACTATGGGACTTGTAGTCGTATACAACAACATTAGGTTTTCTTGCCAACTTCTTATTTTTCTCACATGCATTGTTATTTTTCTCACACGCATTTAAAGAAAAATAATTAAAGTTTACTTGAAAATAGTTAGGCAGTTGGTTTAAACCAATATTTATAGATTTCTTTTCACTGTACCTTTGGAAGTAAGGGAGATTTTTGATTTTAGAAGTCTCAAACGAGCTTTCTTTTCTGGGGGAATGTAAAGATGCCACACTGTTTTTACCCACATTCACAGAATAGGTGATTCCAATACATCATAACAATTAGACATTGCGTGTTTCGGCGCTCTTAAAAGGTTCTTTCCTTTAAAGGATAAATACTGTGTCTCATTCCACTGGATCTACTCACTTCCCTGGGCCTTATCTCCACCCGCAAGTACATCACCCCCAAGGTCAGGATCAAGAAGCATCTGCCTTTTCCTGGCCACCTGGGAGGAGACTTTAGGCAGGGTTTTAGTGAGATATCCACAGGATTCATCACAGAATCCCTGGAAAATGACTATGCCATGTCGTCACACAAGCCCAAATGATTGACTTTGCCGAGGGGGGCAATTTTGGAGAGCTTATTCAGTTCATTGAAACACATGCACTTTTTATGTACGATTCGGTGGTACTTGGACTACCGTTGTCTCCCTTATTAATAGATATGATGACACAGCCAATAACATTGTTTTAGAATAAAAAAGCATTAAATTACCTTGACAAATTTTGCTGCAATCCTGCCATGGTCCGTATGTATCCCACAGAAATTGGTCACTTCTTTCTTGTATGGGGATATTGAAAGAATAGCGCACATCAGGGTTGTATAGATTTCCTACACATAAGACCTTCATAGGCACATATGAAAAACACATTGAATTTAGCAAAGAAGTTAATATTTTTGAAGATGTAGAATAAATGTCACTATACATTAGATAAGTTAAATACTATTGAGTTTATACATAGCATGCACAAAAACGGCTTACTGATTTCAATACAAAGATTCATAAATTCCCTAATACCTCTGATGTGTGACAAATGTGCATACGTTATCCTTCTTACTAGGATCTGGGGGTTCCTGGGAACAAGGAATGCCAGTCTGTTGCGGGAGGTGCCACCTGAAGGCACTCCAATGAGGATATCCCAGAAGCCTTACTTTTCTCCCAGACCTTCCAGAGTTATCGTTCCAGTACAAGATACCGATCAAACCCACCAAACCACACCCCCAACCCAGAAATGAGATTGAGCCCTCTGTACCCTGACTTTGCTGGTTTTGTATAGCAACAATTATCATCACAAAGTTTTATACATGGACAGCACCTGCTAATGAGGACACAGTTGGTCCTGCCTGTGAGTACAACCCTCGATTCTGGCTGGCTGGCGGCAGGGAGAACATAAAATGGGAGTTTATCTGTCTCTAGAAGCTGTAGTCTGCCCAGTGTTCAGTGGGGAGACGAGTGCTCATCCACTGAGCCGTTGCAGTCCTATTACTGTTCAGCATAATTTCAAAATGGCGGCTCTGCCTTTTAAACCCTCCACCCCCACTAAACTGAGGGCTAATTAAAACCAATTACCAATAAACAAAACCATAATAATGATTGAGCACACTAGTGTAACATTAGAAAAGATCAGGGAACAATTGGGACAGAAATGAGCGTGAGGTTAAACGCAATCACCATCTGAAAAGCCTGGGATTAAACAATAAGCAGATAATCACAGGAATCTGGAGTACTGTTAAAGAACCTAGGACTGGGTAGCAGGTGAAGCATACTGGGACAGAGAGTCGGGAATTGAGGCGTACCCACCAGAGTTAGAAGCCACAAGGAGAGAACTCTGGCTGAGAGAGCTGTTTAGCCAAGGCCCCCTTCCTATCTATGCTGATGGTCAAACAAGAGTCTATCAAAGACCTTACAAGTCTCAGTAAGGAGAAAGGAGACCCAGGCTGAGGAACAGAGAAAGACCATGAAGAGCTTGTTGGGAGTTGTATTTCATACACTAGTGGAGACCAGAGGAGGGAGATACTGTAGAGCTTACTGAGGATTGTACCTGACACTGACGGATGCCAGATGCCAGATGCGAGCAAAACTGGAAAGCTAGCAAACAGCTGTATCTCAGACAAAGGTGGATGCTGGATGAGTGAGAGACTTAAGAGATTGCTGAGAGCTGTACCTCAGACACTGGCGTACGCCAGATAAGAACGAAATTGAAGATTGTGCTGGAAGCTGCACCTCAGATATTGACGGATGCCAGATGAAATGAAACAGAAGAGCTTGTTGAGAGCTGTACTTCAGACACCGGCGGATGCCGGATGAGAGCACAACCGTAGAGCTCACTGAATGCCTCAGACAATGAGACAGACCAGATGAGAAAGTCAAAAAGGCTTGCTGAGAACTATACATGGGCACTGAAGGAAAGGGACCCAATAGCACAGCTGGACAAAAACCCTTAACAAGGGGGAAGAAATAATTACGGGCACAAGCATGTTAAAGGTATTGCTTCTTGCCCAGGAAGGTAACTCATGGTTATGCCTACAAAATCTCTAAGCGACAGGGAAAAAGGACTGGCTTGTAGGAGAATATGAAGAAATAATGAGAGTGCTACTACATCCCTAGGTCCACTATTGCCAAGAAGTGAGCAGGTGTCCAAGACTGCCAAAAAATTAATTTGGCAACATGCCCGCAAGATTGCAGGCCATTACTGCATAACGTAATGCCCCCGGGCCCCATAGTTACTTAACGAAGGTCCCAGGGGCATTACCTTATGTGGTAATGGTCTGCAGTTGAGGGACATATTGCCATTAGTACCCTGGCCCATTAGACCGGGGCACTAATGTTTTTTTTCCCAGCTGGTAGATGCGTTGCGTTTCACAGCTGGAGAAAAAGTTTTTAAAAGTTTTAAAAATGGCCGCAGCGGATAGAAAACATAGTCTAGTTTCCCCTTCCGTGGCAGCCATAGTAAACAAAGAAAATGGCCGCCATGGAAGGGGAGAAGGGACTACATGTAGTTCCTTCTCCCTTTCCATGGTGGCCATTCCAGAACAAGAATGCTGTCGGAGATGGGAGCATACTGCACGCTGTTGCGTGATTACCATGCAGTAAGGCTCAGAATCTAGCCAATCACAGGTAAGTGTTTTTCTTTTTTTTGCCGCACCGGGTACTAATATGGATTGTCAACTCAATGGGAGGGCTTATTAAGTAACCCACACACCAATATTGCAGTAGGAAAATAAATCCTTTAGCTGTTATTGTGCTAGATTAACATTCAAGTTGATAAAGTGGGAATGTGTGTGGGGTGCAATGAAGAAAATGTGATTTCATGAGTTTAGTCTGCAGGCTCGGGAGGATAGCTCGGTGCAATGCGCTTATCTTGGAAGCAAGACGACACGGAGCACCACAGGTCCAATCCCTGGGTCCACGCTTAGAAACCTCTGGGTAGTAGCGTGTTATAAATAACCAATTACAATATTACATAGTGGGCGTTGCGCAATCTTGATGGTGAGAAGACAGTGTGCTAAGGTTTTTAAATAATGAAGGGACTTGAAGGGATATGCCCTTTCCCTGCTAATGTTTCCCATATATATGTATGCTCTAAAAACTTGAATCCTTTTGGGCACCACTGCTGCTTACAACACCGTCAACCCCCTCCTCTCTCCTCCTCACTCTCCAGGAACGTGGGTTTTGCAAACTTGTTTTCGCCTGGATCGCCTTCTAGCGGGAAAGTCACTCATTTTAAATCTTCAGGAATTTGCAAACCTGACATGCCATCCCCACCCTGTCAGCGAGCTGCAAGGATCAGTACTTTGACCTCTGCTCTTCCCCCTCAATGCCTCTGCCTGTAGAAAGGTGTATCTCATCCTTGGGCTTTCACTATCACCTCAAATAACTTCTCGCCTTTCCCATCTTCACCCAAGCCATTTTGGAATCGATTACCAACTGCCTCACTGCAGTCTGTCACTGAATGGCTCTCCACTGCCTCGTGCTGAGCTCTTCAAAAATGGAAGTCATCTTCCTTGTGGCTTTCAATACCACCCCTTCCCTCTTTTCCCTATTTCCTTCCTGCCTGACATTCTTGCTCCCTCACTCAAGGCTCGAACCTTTGTGTCCTCTTTGATAGCGACCTCTGACTGAAATAATTCATCACTACCACTGCATCTGCCGCTAGTATTAATCTCCTGAACATTCAGAAAATGTGTCAATTTCTTACTCGCCGCTCCACTCCACCCTTGTGCTCAATAAACTACTCCTATCCCTTTCTCTCTACTCCTTCAAGAAAATGTCTTCCACTTTACTACTCACACTGCCTACAACCTACCCAGATTTTCCTTCGCCTCTTTCTATCAACACCTTGCTGGCTGGTTCTCCATGCACAACTGCTCCCTTTTCAGGTTCCTTGTCCTAGTCTAGAAAGCTATCAGTGGTCTTTCTTGCTCCTCCATACATGTCTGACCGTATTCATGTCTACTTTCCATCTTGTCCCGTCTGCTCCTCTTCTACACTCAACCTCACTACTCCATGCCCCCGTTCCACCTCTTGTTTCCACTCTTTTCCCATAGTCGCACAACTTCATTGGAACCACTTCCCATCACAATCAAAGTCAGCCTGACTGTAGATCTTGTGAAAGCTTGACTTAAACTTCATTTTATTTCCAAAGAGGGACAACACATGCCCTCTTCACTTGTGTTTGAGCGCTATACAATTAAAATATCATATCATATATCACCCCACTTGTTCTCATCTTTGTGAGCATTCGGGGCAATGCCTCCACTGTCTGTAACTTAATTATTGTATATAAGCGCTGATGGAAATTGATATCCCTGGAATTCAAACAAATACAAAGTACACATTAACACATTTAGCAAGGTATCAAGGTATTCTATAAATACTTCTTAAAGCAAAATTGCGCAGAAGTCCTCTGGGCTGTTTGGCCTCTGTGACGAATCCCAAGACAGTGTCACTACTTTAGATGGGGAAGCCCCTTTCCATGTGGTCAGTGAGGTGAGGCTGCTACCCGATATTCCCCCTGGGGGTGGTGCTCAGCAGGAGGAGCACATGGGGGGGCACCCCGTTGAGAGTAGTGACCAGCTGGGGAAGCACATTACCCTTTCCCCCTACCACCTTCTCTCTAAACCCATCCTTTATACATTACCCGAGACTCCCATTTGTTACTGCAATACATTCCAGTTAACTACTGGGACGAGGAATAGGACGCAAGGAATGATGACCAACACGAGTGACAGCACACATTCTAGCTTTTGCCGGAATCCGATTGACCCAACCTCATTCAAAGGCAGAGAGCCAGCAGGAGAATAGCGTCTTCGTTCTTGGTCTGGCGCGGACCACGAGAGGCTGCAGGTACGCGGAGGCCAGCCAGAGAGAGAAGAATAGAGCATGGAGAAGGCTTGTCAAATAGGAAGCAGACTGAAGTAGAGGCAAGCCGCCTGCTGTGGAGCAGAGCTGCGAGAGTGCAGGGAGACAGATGCCAAGCAGTGGAAGAAGCACAGAGAGGTCCGGCAAAGGCGCCGGAAAGGCCAGGAAGCTACCAAAAGCCATGGGAGACCTGCAAGCAACCCGATAGGGATGGCAGAGACCCTACACGGTAACAGGGTGACTGATCCCAAGGTTGGGGACACCCAGAAGGAGCAAAAGGCGAGGGGCAAGGGACATGAGAACCACACCTGGGACTCATTTTTTAAAACTAAACAACAAATTGCAGAAAATACAAACTTTGCCTATTTAAGCCCCAACATCCACAGACGCTGGCAGGAGAGAAAACCAAGGCTGTGGGGGACCGAGAAAGAGAACTGTGAAAACATACAACTGAAGGAGGTCTGGGACCAATAATGGGGGAACAAACCCCTGGCCATCACAAAAGGGAACAGAAGCTTTGTGGATGCAAGCGAGTATCACAGACCCTGGTAGGAGAGTGAACCAAGGTTGTGGTCAAGAGAAAAAGATAGCTGGAAACTTAACCAAGTGAAGGGGGTCTGGGACCCACAAGGGGGACAAATAGCCCAAAGCCTAAATATGAAGCTTGCATATTCAAGGGAAACCCTAAAACACCAAGGCTGGAGAGTGCACCAAGGCTGTGGGTGAAAGAGAAGAATGAGTACCCTCCTTAACAGGAGGGTAAGCCAAGGAAGGGGTGCTAAAGAAGAGACCGGAGTCTCCTCCATGCCACGTAGTTCAAAAGAGGCACAGATACAGTGGAAAGACCCTGAAGAAATTAGCAAAACCCTTGGGTCTTTGCTGAATTTTTACTTGTTTTCATATGCTGGAAAGACTCTGGGGACAGGAAGACTATGCTTGAGTCCTGTGGAAGTTTTGCTTGATTTTCTACACCTTTTAGAAATGTTGTGTTTGGCTGACAAGATCAGGCTGCAGGTCGGCGGTCAAGAAACATTTTTCCCTTGCACATTATAATTAGTTTAGCTTGTGAGGGACAGAGTAGGTTTTGGACACAGACCGCTTCATTCGTTAGTTTTGCTGAGGCAGAGAACAACCTCTTAAAGATGGGACGAGATAGGCTTTCCTCCAACTCCCCCATTTTACTTTATAATATAAGTCTTAGCCAATCAACATGCCACCCCTGTGTCCGTCTCTTACTCCTAGACCCTCACACCTCCAACTACCTTGAAAATATTTCTTTGGCTGTCTATCATTGGAAAAGAGTGGGAACCCATTGACTTGAATTATAAACTCATACTTTAAAAAATATCGGCACATTTCCAGGCCTTGTATATTTTTTGCTGCTTACAAAGCTTGAGAGAACTGATAAGATTAAAATTGTGACCTTCCAACAGTCTCCATTTACTTTCCATGGTACCCCATGCAGTAGATTTGAGTACACAGTTTGAACAATTTCTGGCAAGAATGGAATGTATACCTTTGCCAGTCAAACAATGATTCTGAAAGGTGTGTGGCACACACACAGCAAGGAATGGTAGAGACATCTTAAGGCATATGATAATTTTGGATCTCTTACAGCAGAAATCCAAACAGATACGATGGATCCACCGTGCCAGTATATGAACGAACATGGCATGAAGTGTACCCACTTTCTCAACAAATAGATTAACCAGCTTATGATCCCAGATCTACATGGCAACCCAACTATACATTTGACTGAGTAACGTGTGATTTTGTTTCAGAAGGTTGCTCGGGCTTTGGACAGGATGTAGCGAAGAAGCAGCCACAGGACTGCTTAAGTTCATTACCTACACATCTTTACTGCATTATTGGAGTAAGATGAGTCAAGACCTAACTCGTGTTTTTGATAACGACCTAGAAGTAGGTCGATTCTTGATTGTTATTGGATTTTCCAAGCCCATGTTGTTTTTTTAATTAATTACACGCTTTGCTGCATACCTTGAGGAGAGAGAAGGTTCTATGAGCAGTCCCTCAATTTGAGAAAGAAATAGGGGCAACGATGATCAAATTATCTCATTCAGAAACTAAGACAGATCAAGGTCGAAAAACCATTGGGTTGTGAAATCCAATTTATATTCATTTGGAGGAATGAAATGGAAAATGGAGTGTGACTCTTTAGATAAACATTTTTAATCCAAGAGAATCAAGACTCTTCATCTATGTGAACTACGTTGTGAGTCACAATGTCACTTAAACACTGTAGCAATCACTGGACTGACAGTGACAATGGTTTAAACACACAAAAGTGCATTTCCGAGACACACAGATATGGTAAATGAAGGCAGGAAGCATGCTGTAGTATGCAGAAGTAAGAGATCGACACAATGGTGGCATGTTTATTGCTATAAACCTTTTTTAAAGAAATGTGGGTTGGGGAACCTTACTATCGATAATAATAAGAGGGGGTTCCCTGCCTCAAAGAATAATCTAAGGAGTCTGTCAGGATATGTAAAGAAAATGTCCATCATTGTGTCAAACCTATTTCCAGCCCTTACATTAGGAACTCAAAGGTGATCTTCTTTGGTTCAAAAGTATGTCTTTCCTCTTCTGGACGTGGGTTTAAAAGTTATTTTCCAGCTCGTAAAACTAAGTTGAAATGGTGCAAAAACAAACTTCCAAAGCATGTGCAACCTTGTGCCTAGAAAAGGTTGCTGGGTCCTCACAATGCCAAGATAATGTCTCTCTTCTCTTGGCTTTCTAAAGGGTTCACAAACACCAGCGGCAATGATTCCCTTCCCCTGGTTTCTCTTCAGGTTCTTCAAAGTGCCAAAAGAATGTCTCCATTCTCTTGGATTGTTATAGTGTTCACAAACCCCAGGGGGGTGTTTCCCTTCCCCTGGTTCCATATTCTCTCCCAGTCAACCTGTTTCACTACCCTGCCAGGGACTGGGACTATGAAGATGTCCAATGATTTAATCCTCAGATGGGTTCGAGTCCCAGACTTGCCCTCCTGATTTATATTCTGTTTTCTGCTATACTTGGTATACTCCCCTCCCAAGTATCAAAGGGCGGTTTTGGATATGGTAAAGTTCTCTTACCTCTGTCAGGGTCCCAGAGCCTGTCTTCTGGGTTTTGCTCACCCTTTCGGGGTTCTCCAGCAACTTCTTGGGGCCCTGCGCCTCCCAGACAACCAGCATACCTTTTCCCCATCTATGATGGTTTCGGGTCTTCCCAGGCGCCTGCGGCCTGCTGCGGGGCTTCCCCGACCGTCGTGGTTGTTCTGCAGTCTGTGGCGGCTCTGCAGTCAAAATCTTCTTCTGAGGAATGCAACCTTTCCCTCTCGCGTTCTCCAGTCTGCTGCAACACCAGGAGTTTCTCCTCGCAGGTTTGTGGGGCGGTCCTTCTGTTCCGGACAAGCTCTGCTTCTGTTTGCTTCCGCCTTGGCATCCTGTTGCGTTCTTCTTTCGCTCGGGTCTCCGCTTGCTCTTGCGGCTCCTCCAGGGAAGTGTCGTAAATCTCCCCCCGTCTCACCTGAGATCGCTTCTTGCTCAGTTCTGCGGGAAGATTCTTCTTGAGGCTCCAGCGTGCGTTCAGAGTTCCAGGATACTCGCAGGTACAGTATGTCCAGGAAGGAGGTAACTGTCGCTAATATGCGAGGATTCCAGGAGCAATTTGGAAGGGAAGGGTGGAAGGAGAAGAATTAGGGACCAGGAACTAGGAAATAGAGAATTCGTCGAGCAGCAAACACACGTCTAGTCAGTACCTGATTATAGCATTGAGACGCGCAGGCCGCGGGGGCGTGGCAAATTCATGGAACGTGCTGTGTTCGACGTAAGGCCGGTGTGAGGCGAGTCATGTGACACGGCCATGTTGGGAGTATTAATGAATACAAGCCCTGCCGCGATAAGGATCAGGAAGTCCAGAAGGGGTGTGTTCTATGGGTCATGACAGCATGCCTGCTCCGAAAACCCGTTCCACCAGGTTTTCCCAGGTGTATGAGATGGAATCTTCTAAGCAATCGAGGGGTATTCAGGTTAGAAACAGGTTCCCAGGTTCTTTCGCTAGGAGGGTATCCTTTCCACTCAACCAGGTATTGAAGTTGACCCCGTTTATACCTGGAATCGCATATTCTGGATACTTCATATTCCAGTTGATTGTCCACAATCACGGGACTGGGTCTGCAGGATTTCCGGGTGGATTGGATGTAGGGTTTTAATAGAGAAGTGTGCAAAACTGGGTGAATTTTCTTCCAGGAGTCTGGTAGCTTGAGCCGGAACGAGACTGGATTGATGATTTCCTTTATGGAAAATGGCCCATAGTACCGGGGGGCTAATTTGTTTGGACGTAGATGTCGTGGTGGTAGTTTCGTGGATAACCAGACTTGATCACCAATGGAATAAGAAGGCGCTGGTCTTCTTTTGGAGTCCGCATAACACTTAGTGCGTGTCTGGGCCTTTTCCAAATGTTCCTTGGCTTCCTTGTGTATGTTGATGAGCGTTTCTATCCAGGAGTCAACAGTAGGTACTGGTATGGGATGTGGAAGTATAGAAGGTAAAACGAACGGGTGAAATCCTTGACTGCAATAGAAAGGGCTGGTCTTGAGTGCTGAGTGATCGGAGTTGTTGTAGGCAAACTCAGCCACGGGTATAAGGAGTGACCAATCATCCTGAACCTTGGTGGCGAAACAACGAAGGTACTGTTCTAGGGTCTGAGTTACACGTGCCGTGGCTCCGTTGGTTTGTGGGTGATAACCTGATGAGAGAGCACGTTGGATTCCCAGAATGCGACAGAGATGTTTCCAGAACTGTGAGACGTATTGAGGTCCTCGGTTCGATATGATCTTTGAAGGAAGTCCATGAAGACGGAAATTGTGTTCCAGGAAGATTCCAACAAGTTCTGATGAGGATGGTAGTTTATACAGAGGTGTAAAATGAGCCATGTGGGTGAACAAGTCAATGGTGACCATGATCGTTGTATAGCCCCTGGAAGGAAGTAATTCCACAATAAAGTCTGTAGCAATGACTTCCCATGGTCTTGTCGGTATTGGAGGTTGCAATAGGAGGCCCGCCGGTCACTTGTTGTTGTGCTTGTTTTGACTGCCTATAGAGCAGGCTTGGACATACAATCGTATGTCGGTCTTCATTTTAGGCCACCAAAATTGTCTTTGTCTAAGACGGAGGGTTTTGGTGATACCACGAGTGGAAGGTATCATCAGTGCTTAAAGTGGGCCGGGGCCTGCCGGGGCCAGGCCCCGGCAGTCTCCAAAAAGTGAGACTGAGCCGGGGCCCTGCCGGGGCCCCCCGATCCCACCAAGCCACGGCGGGTGCATCTCCCGCCACAGACGTGACGGGAGATGAGCCCGCCGGCCAACCATCAAGAGGTCAGGCATGGCAGAGTCAGGCAAGCCTGTGACTGACAGACTTGCCAGCCAGTCACAGCTTGAGCGACGCTGTGACTGGCTGACACTTCTGCCAGTCACAGCTGCCTGCTGCGGTGCTGCCAGAAGAGCACCTTGGAAACTAACTTCCTCTGGCAACTCCTCAGGAGGGTTACCAGAGGAAGTTAGAGTCCCGGGAAGGAAAATAAATGAAAGAAAATGCGTGCGAGCCTCGCACGCATTTTCGTTCATTTATTTTCCTTGTTCCAAACATTCTGCTGTTTGTTCCCTCGCATGCGAGGAGGATCGCATACTTGCCAACATTCTGTGACCAAAAAGATGTGTAGGATTTTTCAAGTTTCAAAAATAATAATTCCCATAACAATGACATCACAGGGAAATACAAAACATGCAAACAGCACAACATGGAAAGATGTTGAAATGTAAAAATTGAATAATTGTGAATGGTAACTTAACACCAAATTGTCAGCAGATGCTGTGTGATGGTGTTGCACTCTGCCACTTGCTTTCACTGGTGGTTCACCTAAGAGTTGTCCCGGCAAGAGTGCTGGACAGAGTCAAGTAGCGGTCAGTTCAGTGGATTGGTCTGAGTCCAATTAAAGTAATCACCTACCAGTCCACTGTATAGACAGACTAATGTGTTGCATGCTTTGTCCTGAAGCCTGCCTTAAGTCACAAAAATTACATGCCGCCACTGTAAAAAGCAGTAGGATCTGTCACTGAAATCTGTAGGCGGTAGGACTGCTTAAAAGGCAGTAGACTACTGCCTAAATCTGTAGGTTTGGCAAGTATGGGATCGCATGCATTTTCTTCCATTTGTTTTCCCATTGCACCATTTGTTGCACGGAAGTCAGCAGTATCCTCATGGTGGCTCTGTGAACCAGCCTGGTGCGCCCTGATATTCAGTTGTCTTTGGTCCTCTGGACTATCTTGGTTGTGTGAAGCAACATGGGCATTATGTTGGGTAGTTTTCCTTTGCCTAGCACATATATGAAGCATTCTCCTGACCCTTGATGATCATTTTCTTTCATTTATGTTCCCCTGATTTTTATTCCTGGTGCCAATTACTGCATTTGGCATGCCATACCGGATTTGATACCGGATTTGTTTCACACAATGCTGGCCCTTAACATCCTGATCTTTATTCCTGGTGCTAATTACTGTATGTCCATGAGCCGACATTCCACTTTCACAATATCCATTCCAATGTACAAAGCACCTTTCGTTTTTGACTCATGGTTGGGACTTTGCTGTATTCTAATTTCATAACAAAATGGGAGAGGGGCTTCAATCGGGGGTTGACAAATCCTACCCTTGTTACTTGAGTGTGGGCCAATACACCAGATAAGGCCTTGGCCCTGGGCTATAACATCCCACTATGGCATTAGAATACTGCCTTTGTCACTGCCTAACTTTTCAATATTCCTGAAAATTCTAATTGTCACAAGTGGTTTGCAGTGTATTTAACTGTTGCAAATGAGCATTTTAAAATGCCACCTGGCAAATAAACTTTTTTTTTCTTTTTCTTTTGCAATGTTTTCTTTTGCAATGTGACTCACTAGCAATGTGCCCTTATTGCCAATTTTGTTCTATAAAAAATGCATGGGCACAGCATAAGTGGCAGGCATGGGTAGCATAAAATCTGGTTCACAAATAAGATAAGCTATGTTCAGTGCAGTAAACCACATATAAATAATCCCCTTGAGCTTTGATTTGTTATACTTTAAGCCATGTAGCAAGCAGTCTGCTACACAATATGTACTTAGTAATGTAGGCCCGACCAGTTTTACCATGTCGCATTTAGGCCCCGCCCACCAATTAGGCCATGCCCATCACGTCTTAGGCCACGCCCCCAAATGAGGGCCCCACCTCAGTTTCTTACCCCACTTAAAGCACTGGGTATCATGGCAGAGGTTTATTATCCTTTGTTGTAATTTCTGTGTGGGGATGACCAGGGCGTTATCTTTGAACAAATATCCGTCCTTGGATTTCAGATTCCACCGATTTTTCTTGGTAATGTCCTTCCAGAGATCTGAGGATTGGGTTTGCATCCGTACTTCTTCCAAAAGACTGAGTGCTTGGGCTACAAAAATCATGTGGGGAAACATCTTGGGATAGGCCCGATCTTCAGTAGTTTCATAGTCCGGACGCCGAGATAAGGCGTCAGCGATTATATTTTGTGTTCCAGGAACATAACTGATAAGGAACTGGTACTGGGCAAAGAAGAAGGCCCAACGGGCTTGATAACTATTCCTACACTCCAAGGATTGTAGAACTTGAAGGTTTCGATGGTCCGTACGAACCTGGATGTCTAGCTCCTAGAAGAAGATGTCGCCACTCTGTGAAGGCTTGGCGGATGGCTAATAGTTCCTTTTCCAAGACGGAATAATGTGTCTCACTGGGGGTCAGAGTTTGTGAAAGATATGCGATGGGGTGTTCCAATTTGTCTTCGAATTCTTGTTTTAAGACAGCTACTATGGCATAGTTAGAGGCATCCGTCTCTACTAGGGACGGCCGATTAATTTCGGGCTGAGCTAGGATGGGGGCTTCAGTAAATTCTGTTTTTAGACGTTGGAACGCTTTGTCTTGAGGTGTAGACCAGAGGAAGGGTGTGTCTTTCTTCGAGACGGATGATCGGTTGAACAATCTCAGAAAAGGTGGGTATACATTTCCAGTAAAAATTGGCAAGCTCCAGGAAGGATTGAACTTGTTTCACGGAAGTGGGAGTCGGCCAAGACAGTATGGCCTTTACCTTCGACTGATCCATACCAATTCCTTCTGGACTAAGGACAAATCTCAGGTAATGAACAGAAGTAACGTGAAACAGGCATTTCTCAGGTTTGGCCAGGAATCTGTGTTCCCGTAGTCGTCGTAAGACTGCCTTCACGTGTTCTTCATGCTTTAAAGTGTCTTTGGAATAAATTAAGATATCGTCCAGGTAGACGATGACGAAGAGAAACAACATGTCAGAGAACACCCTATCCATGAAGCGTTGGAAGACTGCGGGGGCGTTAGCAAGTCCAAAGGGCACGACCAGGTATTCGAAATGTCCAAAGGGTGTTCTAAAGGCTGTCTTCCATTTGTCTCCTTCCTTAATACGAATCAGATGATAGGCACCTCTGAGATCCATGTTCGTGAAGATTACAGCTCCTCTTACTGCTTCCAGGATATCCGAGATCAAGGGTAAGGGGTAACGGTCCTTGAGGGTACATTGATTTAATCCACGGTAATCGAGACAAGGTCTCAGTTCCTTGGTGTCCTTCTTGGGAACAAAGAACAGCGAGGCTCTGTCTGGGGATTTCGATGGTCTTATGGTGCCGTTTTCAAGGTTGACATCCAAGTATTCTCGGAGTGCTTTTTTCCCCGGTTCGGATAGGATGAACATCCTCCCAAAGGGAATCACTGCTGAAGGCTCTGTGTCTATGGCGCAGTCCTCAGGTCTGTGAGGGGGTAGAGCCTGTACTATGGTGTTTGAAAACACATCAGCATAATCCTGATAGGCCTTTGGGACCTGAATTATGTTGGAAACCATGAGTGTCTCTCGTTGATCTGTTGGAGTAGTATTGGACGACATCAAGGAAGGACTCGGGAACAAACAATGAGATAGACAATACTCTGAACCCAGAAATAAGGATCCTGCTGTCCAATAGATGTATGGATTGTGCTTCTGGAGCCAGGGCATGCCCAGTACCATGGGGTAGTGGGCTGATTTGATGATATCAAACTTGATCAGTTCCTGGTGATGGTTTATTGAAAGTTGTATTTCCTTGGTCTGTAAGGATATGGGTCCAGAACTGAGGGGTCTACCATCAATCGCCTCCACAGGTTGCATTATGTTCCGGGCTTCATATGGAATACGGTTCTTAAAGACCCAATCTTGATTGATGAATACTCCCATAGCCCCACAATCCACCAGGGCCAGAATGGGGTAGGTCTCCTTCTTTGATAACGATAAGAAGACTTGGAGAATCACTAGATTGTTCTGTTCAGGAGAGTTCAAGGATGGAATAGACGTGGAGCAAACATCTTTCTCCTGACACCTCGCTCCATCTAGGATCAGGAGCTGGTGTTTCCCAAACGCCATGGAGGGGCTAGAGGGCATTCTCTAACCAGATGTTTATCTGAGGCACAATACATGCACAGCCTGTGTGGATCCTTCTCATCCTTTCTTGTGGGGAAATAGGTCCACGGAAGGCTCCTATTTGCATGGGTTCCGGGTCAATGTCAGGGTTTGGAACAGGATCAGTTTTTACTGAAGCCTCAAGGGAACTCCTTTGGAAAGGCATCTTGGTCTTTCTTCTTTCAGCCTTTCGTTCCTGGATTCGGAAGTCTATTTGCATGGCTAGATCCATAAGAGCCTGGAATGAGCTAGGACGAGCCACTCTGGCTAATTCATCCTTTATATCCTCGTTTAGACCCCTTCGGAAGAGAGTAAAACTTGCTTCCGAGGACCAATCTGCTTCCTTGGCCAATTGTTTGAATCTAGTAACATACGTTAGCATATCCTGGGATCCTTGCCGGAAATCAAGTAACCGTTCCTGGGCACTATAAACCTGTTCTGGACGGTCGAACATGGTTTTGAGTGCCTGTATAAATCCATCATAATCATCCAGGAGGGCATCTCCTGAGTTGACTAGGGGAGTAGCCCAGGTCAGTGCATTCCCTGCGAGGTGCGAGATTATGAAGCCCACCTTTGCCCTGGAAGTTGAAAAATAGTAGGGCTTAAAAGTAAAATGCACCAAGCAGGAGTCCAGGAATCCACGTAGGGATTTTGCAGAGCCATCATACTTGTCTACCACTCCACCCAGTAAAACACTCTCCTTGTTAGCGGAGTCACGAGATATGACAAGTTGCTTTAATGCAGCATTCTCCACTTTTAAGTTTTGCACCTCAGTTGTTAGTTCTTGCATGCCACGCATGAGATCCTGTACTGCTTTCTCCATAACGGTATCAGTGTCGGTTGTCTGGCGTCTCAAACTGTCGTAAATCTCCCCCCGTCTCACCTGAGATCGCTTCTTGCTCAGTTCCGCAGAAGATTCTTCTTGCGGGCGGATCGGGTCTTGTATAGGCTCGCACGAGTCTCGTCCGACTCCAGCGTGCATTCAGAGTTCCAGGATACTCGCGGGTACAGTATGTCCAGGAAGGAGGTAACGGTCGCTAATATGCAAGTATTCCAGGAGCAATTTGGAAGGGAAAGGTGGAAGGAGAAGAATTAAGGACCAGGAACTAGGAAATAGAGAATTCGTCGAGCAGCAAACACACGTCTAGTCAGTACCTGTTGATAGCGTTGAGACGCACAGGCCCGCGGGGGTGTGGCATATTTATGGAACGTGCTGTGTTCGATGTAAGGCCGGTGCGAGGCGAGTGTGACACGGACATGTTGGGAGTAGTAATGAATACAAGCCCTGCCGCAATAAGGACCAGGATGTCCAGAAGGGGTGTGTTCTATGGGTCATGACAGGAAGGCTCCACACCATTCACAGTCCTGCTTCTGTTTTTATATTCTGTTGTACTTCAGATTGTCCAGACTGACTGGAATGAGCTGGTTGGACTTGCGCGGTACTCTGCCTTACTGTGCGCATATTCTTCTTCTCAGTTTTCCAGTTAGTGTTCATATGGGTAGTCGCTATTCTCGCTCATCTCAGTGCAGGGAAAGGAATTGGTATCTTCCACCTTACAATAATAGATAGTGGAGGGAGGGACTGAGTTTCCCCGAATAGGGTAAGAGGCTAAGGGAGTGGATAATGGGGTATTTACATACCACATTCTCCCTGTAACATTGTCCCTTGTCCCATAAGGGATTTCCCCACCCATGTCATCCTCCCATGCTGCACAAGCCCCAGGGGGACTATTGGACTGTGGCTGCACAGCCCTGGCTCCACCCCCATGCGAGAAGGGATGATATCCAAGGACTTGTCACAATTACCACATTGGCAAAGCTTTCCTAAATATTTGGTACTAAGAAGAAACTATGAAGAGAGGATTTAGAATGAGTCTCAAGGTTTTAAACCTGATTTATATTGTAAATGGGCATTAGTTTCCAGGTCTATCTTGGGTGCCATTGGCAATGTGGATTTCTTTGCCAGGTGTCAGGATAAGGATGGTCGTGATTTAGCATTGCTTTCTGTATTCTTTGCCCTAACATCCCATTAACTCAATGCCTTGGAATGTACAAGATAGATGTAACGCCAGCTGAGATGCACAAAATCTATAGGCAGTAGATGGAAGCTGCCCTCATTTTGAAACACAGGCAGACATTATGAGCTTATGTTTTAAGCAAGCCTTTTTTTTTCCTTTGGTCTCATGAGTGGGTGATTATAATGCGATTGGCAGCACCCTGCAGTGTAAGGTCATTCCTAAATTCTCAATGTTGGGGTTAGGTCACTGTAGTGCATTGAAGGGGAATGAAGCACAGAAACGATTTATCATTGAGAGATTAGTACATTCCGGCTAACTAATTCCCACTAAATGGAAGTCCTAAAAACTACCGACGAAATGAAAACGAAGATGTTACTAGTACTACTCTAGAATGTTTGGCTGTTTTTGTTATTTATTGAGAATGTATAGACTGAAATAGGAATGAAAGAGATTAACACAATCTCCACTTAGTCGACCCAATCCTCTCACAATATATACAAACAATTTTCACCTGCAAAACCATTTCTTCCTCTAGTCGGTCAGTGCAGTTAATTCGCTCCACAATGTGGTCCGATCCGCTATATTCAAGTGTTGCTCCTTTGACATTAATTTCTCTCTTAAACTTGCTTACGAAGAAATTTCCATTCAGGACAAAATGCCCTTTGCTGTCAGATAATGCTGAAAGTTGAGAAAAGAACACAGTTACATTTTTGTTGGTTGAAACAGGTCACACTTAGTGTAATCACTTATCCCATCAGGAGTTTACAAAAAGCAAATTGTGAAGAGCATGGCAAGTAGCTATCCCATTAGTATATATGTCTGATTTACGGGCACTATATAAAGAACTTCACTTGGCCTAATTCAATAAGGCTTGAGGGCACAGTTGCTCACTACAAAAATAGTACATTGGGCCTCATATGAGTCTGGCGGTAGCTGTGCCGGTAAAAATGGCACGGCTGCTGCCGCAGTAATTTTTTCTCTGGTGCCCGGTAATGGGCATTACGGCCCCGGCTGTACCGGTAATTCCTCATTGCCGGGCGCCGAAATATTTTTCTCCCCATTCCCATTCGAGTCCCATTGGACTCAGTGGGAATGGGGAGGTCGGATGCACCGGCATCAGACCTGGCGGGCGAAAAAAGGCACCCGCTCGCAGAACTCGTAGTTTGCCGGTCCAGAAACAACAGTACCGGCAAGCTTATTATGTACCTATAAAACTAACTGCATGTGTTCTTAGACGCAGGTAGTGCTAAAGTATTCAATGAACCTTTTTTAAAAGATAGATTACTCCTACTCTTTAAATAGGTTTTCATAATATTAATACATATCATAAAGTATTGTTTTCCACTTAGTGTTAAAAGCGTTTATTATTTTTCATAAGAAGTGTGCTGTACCATCATGATTTAGAGGTAATGAACACATCACATCACTATTCACCTGTGACAACTGTTCACAGATGATTGGTGAATTCACAGTGGCCACTGTTCTTTCTAAAACAAAACCTACACAGCTGCGTTCCAAAACAGTTTACAATGGAAAATGGAGCAAGGGCAGCTGAATAATCTCTGTATATGCCTAAAACTGTTTATGGTGCACACAGACTATTTCAGACACTCCCACACTATCTTCTTTTGCAAACTCTGGGTGCAGAAATGCTGCCTATTTCACAACTCTGGGGACTTCCATTTAAACCACGAATGCAGGCGCTCCAACACTTTACAATCCATCGCTCCCTACAGTCCTAACCAGGACACTACCTCGGTCTAAGGTTGTCGTAGTTCAATGTCCCTTTTCTATGTCTGCTCTGCCTTCATTTCTCTGTGACTTGAAGCCAGTCAGCTGATTACTAGCAGCAGCATCAAACAGATACTTTAGCCAGGTCCTGTGCGGCAGCAACAGGCATCTATGTGATCGCTGCAAAATGAAAACCAAAAAGTACATTTTTTAGAATTTCTTTTAAAAATGCATTTAGCTGTGTATATGTGTGTGTATATATATATATATTCATATCGATATTAATATTTTATTTGTATCGCACTGTTTTCAGTGTTTTCAGAGTGTGACAAGGCAAGGAAGGGGAACAAGGGAGAACAAAAACAACAATCTTATCTAGGCCCAGGTGCATTGAGAACGCGCAAGTGCATGGGAGATGGAAAGGGGAGAAGTGCATGGAAGGGGGGAGAGAAGTGGAAAGTGCTGAGCAAAGGACAAAACGGATAAATAATAAATAAATACATAAATAATAATAAACAACCAACGGTGGTAGTGCAGCCAGCAAGTGGCAAGTGCTGAGGCAACAGACAGGGTATGTCTGGTAAGTGCAGGTAAAAAGTTGGTGGGCGGGGGCTGTGTGGTTACAGGTACAGACCCCAGTACAAGGGATTGCCAGGAGGCAGTGCGGGTGGATGGCAGGCTGAGCAGGTACCTGTGCCTGGAAGTCACAGGGTAGGCCAGGTGCACGGTACAGAGAGAGAGCAGATCAGCAGGGGAGAGGAGGGGCGAAGGCAGAAGCGAACAGGAAGATCTTGAGGTGCTTCCGGAACCGCAGATGGTTCTCCTCAAGTTTTAGAGTAGCATGGAGGCTGTTCCAGAGGGAGGCCCCAGCCGAAGACAGAGATCTACCCCCAGCTCGTTTCTTTGAAAAACGACTGACCCTGAGGGAGAAAGAGCAGCGAAGAGCTCGAGAGGGGAGGTAGTTAGGGAGGGACAGCTCAAGGCCCCAGAAAGCCTTGTGACCAACGCAAAGGGTTTTGAATTTAATCCTTGTATCCACTGGGAGCCAATGGAGAGATTTCAGGGCTGGAGAGCTTCTATCCCAAGGCTTGAGGCTAAGGACAAGTCTCGCAGTCCTGTTCTGGATTAGTTGCAAATGGCAGAGAGTAGAGGCAGGTAGATTTAGAAAGAGGCTGTTACAATAATCCAACCTAGAGAGAACCAGGGTTTGTGAGACAGTAAGATTATGGGGGAAGGAGAGGAAAGGCAGAGTACCTCTGAGGAAGTGCAATAGGAAGTTTTACTTTTTAGAGACATCAGAGATGTGGGAAGAGAAGGAAAGCATGGAATCACAGATGACCCCGAGGATCTTAGCCTCACAGGTCGGGGTAGGAGGAGGGCCAAGGGAAGCCAGCCAGAGAATGAGGGGAAATGAGAGTGAAGGTGTGCCGATGAGGAGGATCTCCGTCTTGTTGGAATTCAAGCAGAGACTGTTGGCGGCACACCAGTCCTGTATGGAAGATTGGCAATCAGAGATGAGAGAAGGAGAGGAGGTGGCCGAGGGAAGCCTGAAAATGAGTTGAGTGTCGTTAGCATAGCACTGAAAATTGCAGCAGAAAATGGCAATGCGGTGGGCGAGAGTTGCCAGGTATTGGTTGAAAAGCCAGGGTGGGAGGTTAGACCCCTGGGGATGACCACAGGTACAAAGGGAGATAGATGAAAGGAAGGACCCAATTTGGACGTGGGAGGCATTAGACATTACCGAGGCTATTGTGAATGTTAGGAAGTTTAAACGCCAAGTTAATATGTATACCATAGGAGGCAGTTATTCAGTTATTGCAGAGATAGTGTATTCGAATGAGCGAGAATTAGCAGGAGATAGTGAACTGGATGATCTCCAAACAGCCCTTTAAGATGAGTAGCAGTACCCTCGAGATAAATGGGGATGCAGATTCTACTCATGCATCAAATAACTATGACAACTCAATAGTTTGGCAAAGGGAATGCATTTAATGACAAGCTCATAAAATGGGGAGTACAACGAACATCAGCAACCGCTCGATCTACTACCTCTCTTTACTGTTAGAAAAAACACAGTATTTATAGCAATAATACATCATTGCTGACATCATTCTACGTGATCATTTGTAAAAACCTAACATGCAACGTGGTTGTAGGAAGGTAACTTTAACATAGGTGCGCTATATCTGTATGTGGTAATGGGGAAAGGGGATTGGATAATCAATGTCAGGTGGGGCAACTAAGCCCTCCCTTCAAAATGGCCACTATGAACGTCACTAAAAGTACGACGTCCCATTGGCTCTGCTCACTATAGGACCTTAGATTACATGGTCCACTATGTTTGGGTTGGCATCAACCCCACTCATACTTTTCCATCTACGTCTAGTAGCACGCAGAAAGAACATCTGGGTGCAGAGGAGCCCGCCTTCACCCCAGCTTCCCACCAATTCTGTTACAATCAATCATCACTTCAGTAGCCATGTGTCAATTACTGCTTTGTATTTTGGCCTTGAGTCTGCTCTGTGGTCTTGAGAATTTTTAAGGAGTATGGGCATGGCAGAGATCCATGTGTAGGTGTGACTGGACACCGTGAAATTGGCTTTTTCTCTGTGTCTTATTTGTATATTTGATTTAATTCTACCAGTCCTCCACCATCTGTGGCTTATCTTGACCTTTCTGAACAGGATCTTCTGTTCTTTTCTCCTTAATTGTATCCAATGTTGGCCTTTTCCAGCCAGATAAGACCTCAGCTTCTTGGCATGATCATCCTCAGCTGGGTTTTGTGTTGCCTTGATTCTTGATTTTCTTAGTATGACACACTCCTTTTGAGGCCTTTAGTAACCTTTTGTTCAATTCTGCTCATTTGTGTAGTGGAATTATATTTATACATAAAGTGCTTTTGAGGTATATACTTGTACATGAGGTATATACTTGTACATGATGGCGCTTGCTGCAGTCTATTTACTATTAGGCATAAGCAAGCTTCACAATTTCTTTGCTTCTTGCAGTTATTTGCATCTGTACACGTTTAAACTGACTGAATATCTTCATCATGTATGTGGCATGAGTTTCTTCATTTTAACATCAACTTTCTTCATCGCGGGCTCAAAAATATTCATTCATAGTCTCTCGTCTGCATTCTCAGGTCATTATATCTTCTGTATGTGCGTCAGTACGATATCTTATGACGTCACCATTCATCTTCCTTCATTATCTTCTTGGCTTCTTTGGATACTCCATTCTGACAACCGTCATTTTGTCTCAACTGTGAATATGGCTTTCTCAATGGGTACCCTACTGTCCATGTTTTCTTAGGTGTCGGTACTTTAATAGGTGCTGTTATTCTGACAGGTACTGGGCAGAGCCCATGTGCTGCTCTCTGCTGGTTTATCTGTTCATCATACGTCACATATTTTGACACCGGCACTACGAGGGGGGCAACTGGAGTGGGGGCGATATTTGACACTTCCTCTTCAATAGGGTAGTAGGAGAGATAGGAATTTTGGAGGATGAAAACAATCCTACACCACCACCCCTGCCAGTGGGACGGGGAGAGTGAGTGAAGGTGTAGGCAGGGTCGTGAAGGCAGCAAGGGTTGCAGAGTGAAAGCGAGAGATCGAGGGTTCATTGAGGGTAATGAGGTCAAGAGAAGGAGAAGTAGAAAGGAAGAAGCCAGAGCTAAAGGTGGTTTTATTGTAGACAGACTGTGCCTTCCAATGAGCAATAGAAAGAGAGTGTGATGTAGAAGCAAAGTGACAATGAGTCTGAGAAATAGATGCGAGAAGAGGATGTATAATGGAAGTTAGGGTTGGGGTAGATTTTGTGAATAGAAAGTGTACTGGAGTGAGAAGAGATGATAGGGATGGGGAGAGAGTTGAGATGGAGGTGAGTGAAGAGAGAAGGAGAAGGAGAAAGGAAAGGAAGAGATAGCATGAGAGGCTCATGGCAAGGGTGCACCTGAGAAGAAGCAATTAAGGGTACTTACAGACAAGTAGTAGGACACCGCAAAGCAAAGTTTAAGAGGCTGGTAAATGGCCGGTCTTCATCCTTTACTGTTGCACCCCTTAACTGGGATGGCCCTGGCTGGACGCCCTTACGGTGTTCAAAAGGGGTGACACACACTCTTGTCATCTGATCGCCTTTTTGTTCAGTTTCTCTTAGTTCCTAAATGGTGCCTTTTTTTCTTTCACTAAGCTGGAGCACTTCTGTCCATAATCTATTTCCTCTAGATCTCACTTCCAAGATGTTAAGCCTTGTTTCCCTCGTCAAGCTGGAAACCTTCTTATATAATAATATATGATAATAATTCTTCTAACACTCTTACTGTGCCTTTACATTGACCCAGTTCTCTCAACTCATCTCTAGCCAATGCATATTCCATGCTGCACTTCACCATTGTGCTGGCTTCTTTTTCGGGACCCTCTTCGGTCCAAGTCTCCCATGCTCTACTTCTCTCCTCTGGCCTGCTGTCCTGATGTATTTCCTTCTCTTGCAAGAAAGCTTCCAGGTTGGGTTCTCCCAGAATCTCATTCCCTCCAAGCTTGTCGAAGGACTGACATCCTGTTTTAACCAAGACTCTGGACTTGGGTCTCTCTGGCACTAGAAGGATTCTGCTGGTAGGTCTTCCAGAGACGGACTTCTTCAAAGGCTGACTGAGCTGGTTCACTATTAATGGGATGTGGCGGCTCCATTATGCTGGGCTTTCGGCTCATAGTCTGCATAAGTGGACTGTGGGTTGTGCTTTCCACCGATTGGGCTATGTGCTTCGGGTCAGGAGGTCTAACAGGGTACTGGTCTAAAGCTAAACAAGGCTTACTCGCCATTTTGGATTTTATAGAATCTTGTGCTAAAATGGTGGTTTCCCCCTCGTCTGAGGCTGCTTGCTCATCTCTGCATGCTCTGGTTAGTCCAGTGTGTGTTTTCGTCATACCAAAATCCTCCATAAAGGCCAGGGAAGTGTGTATTGCTTTTGTTTCTACTGCTGAGTGTTTTAATTGTAACATACCATCTTGCACAATGCTGGAGAGAGTGGAAGATCATTGATTGGCTCTATCTAACTGTGTGTGTGTTTGTTTTCTTTCTCCTGGAAGAAGGAGAACTTGATACAATGTATTCTCGTGTGTTGCATGAACTTTTTTATTTATTTTCCTTGGCGGAGCCGCCATGGAAAACAAAGTCGCGAGTCCATTTTCTTGCTTGCTGCCATGCTATCCTTTCATCGGCGGTCTCTTTCTTATGGCAAGAGATGGGCCAGACTACAGCCATCTTTATGTCTCTTGATTAAACTTGTTTTCCGGCCAATGGGAACCTGTAGTAATCTCATGTAGTGCCACCCTGTAATGGGTATCGGCCCTCAGAAGGATGGTCTTGTCAAGCAAGTTATAATGAATTAGATGGAGTAGCCATTATGGACAATGTCCATGATGGTGATGTTTGAAATCGACTGCTCCAGATGGGACAATACTGCTAAATTGAACCTTTTGGTGCCCCATTTTCAGAAAGGAGGATCTCCATTTTAGCATACCATAAACATGACTTCTGTGGAGGCTGTTTAGCAATAACAGCATAAACTGCTGAGGTAAAACAACCCTTCCCTCTACCGAGAGAGAGGGAGTTCTGGAAGCTTGGAAAGACATTGATCATTGAAAGGTCTACTTGGAGGGTTTAGGCCACCAAGAGGAGGATGATGCAAAGGCCTAACTGGAATGCCTAGCAGCGTATCCACCGCAGCTTCTTTCATTATCTCACGTGTTTGGTGACAATCATTTTTTACCAAAAAATGGAAGGCAGAGAATCAAGGCTTTCTGAGCAGCTCTCCCTTTGCAAATATCAGTGTTTATTGCCACCTGGCACCCACAGTGGATGATGAAGCAGAATCAAAGGGTTTCAGAGTGTTAACGTGCAATATCTTGTGCAAAAGGAACTTCCTTTTGTATCAGAAGCACATCTACGTACAGCCTGACTCATTTCCAGCGGGTCCCCAGAGTGCATCAAAGTCCTCTAAGAGGGTTTGCATTTTACTTGTAGCATCAGTGCCAGCCCAAACTGCAACGTTACTTGAACATAGAAATGTTTTAAAGAAGCCACAACCCTATGATAAACTGGGTCCGACAGAGACACATCATTTTAGACCACAGATGTTTGTAATGGAAAGGGTCTTGGTTGATCAGAAATACATACAAACTTCCTCGTAGGTAGGTCCAAGATGACCAATGTTATCTTCTATGCATTCATGGTAATGTTGCAGTTTTTGAAATAACAGGAAAATGCCCTGAGAAGTTAACCAAAACTATTCAAATAATTATCAATTTGTTAAACTAAATAAATTATCCCAATCTGGAAGAAGTGTTTTTTTGAACTTTGTCTAGAATTACCTCTCTAAATTTACTCCGGTTTGTTTGACTGGTATTTCTGTAGCTGGAGTGGTTTTGTATATCACGCTGGTCCTCTTCTTTTGTTCACTGAACGGTTACCCTGACCTGCTATTTGCATCTGATACTGGTCATGTTAGATGTCATTAGAGAGAGAATAGTGATTTTTCTAGCTGGGATATTCACATGACAACAGAGGTTAGATGCTTTTCAGGCTCAATGTGAAATAGGAATCTTTGGATCTATGTGATTTTAACAAATTCCATTATAGAGAATGCTTTTTCACCGAACCCAAAAATACCAAATGTTTTTTTGTTTTGGGGGGTTCCCTCAAAACCCCCTATTTTCTATAAGCCTAAACCAACGACATCCCCACCCGTTTCTCCCCGTATCACACCCCCCACATACATTTTTACCAAATTTCAGTCTTTTTTTGTTGTTCTTCATGATTTCGGTAAGAAAGCATTCTCTGTAATGTATTCGGTAAAATCACTGGATACCGGAATCTATTTGGTTGACTTGTTCAGGATTCATTCTGTTCATATGTGAAGAAATCAGTGAGTGCTTAGATTATGCACTTAGGGTGGTTAAAGAGGTTGACAAAGAAGGTGTTATGCTACAGAACGATAGGCCTTTGGAGATTAGGGGGCAGGTGAAACGAATCATAATCTTGAGTTCGATCAAAGGTCTTTGTAAAACCATACTTGCGAGGCTGACCCCTTTTTAAAGCAAATGAGAACCAGGCAACATCGTCATCTGCTCTTAATGAGAAGCCTTTACCCAGGTAGTTGTCGTCTTCGGCTTTTCCCGAATAGCTGTGCTGACGTATATCAATGTTCGTTGCTCCTACTGGAATTTTCACCACAACAGTATAACCTGCAAGATAAAAACATAATTGTGAATTTATTACAAACATAATGAAATTGGACATTACTCTGCTAAATAAAGTATTTAGTCCTAGTATATATCCTTGTAATATCCCAAAGGACATTGATGATAATAAGTCAAAAACTGAAATATTAAGCCATATTGGTGATATCATGACATTCAGGGACATTTGTTACACTTCAGGCTTCCCCGCGGGCATCCTTGCAGAATACAACTTCTTTACAGGCTCCTCTATGGTCCAGGTACAAGCTATCATGGCGTCTCTACAAACATCGACGCACTCCAGGTCACCTGACACGTCTTCTACGTGGAAGACGTACAGCAAGCCACGCCCCTCTTACGACTATAAAACCACCGTCTTCCAAGGGGCTCGTTGCTGCTAATTAGCGTTGCCAGCTACACGCGGTTTCGTCCGTTTCCTCTTCGTGTCTCCCTACACAAATCCTTATCTGAACTCCTGGTTTTGACCTTTTGCCTGACTTTTGGATTCCCTCGTCTCCTCCTTTATTCCTGTCGTGCTCGTCTGGTTGTTGGACTCGGAACGCTACTGGATACGGCTCTCTTCTGTGGCGGTTCTTCCTGGTTGCCGCTCTGCACTTCAATTTGCTGTCTACTATCCGGATCATCTCAACAGCTACTCAACTATACTCGTGTACTCAGGTACATACCTATTGTCTTCCATGGATATTGTCTTCTGTTGGATTCTGGGACATTGAGTGACTTTCCTGTGTGATTGCTCTTAAGTGCATATGAACGCCCTCCTGAACTGCACCAACCCGGCACTAGTGCGTCCCTCGTGCCGTTCGGGGTTACTTACCTGTACTAACTTCCCTGTTTGTTATTTTGTCCTGTCGTTGTCTTCAGAATCCTGGACTCCTCTTA